>NC_051191.1:17610649-18988487 GCF_015220075.1 Falco rusticolus
CACCCTTTTAACAGATAGGAGTAACATTTGATTTCTTCCAGTCCTCAGGAACATCTCCTTTCAAATATAACCAGGAGTGGCCTTGCAGTGGCTGGCCAGCTCCCTCAGCACTTGTGGGTGCATCCCACCAGGTCCCATGGACTTCTGTATGTCCTGCCTCATCCCACCTGTTTAAACGTTCCCTTACCTGATCTTTCTTCACTGAGGATAAATCTTCCTTTCTGCAGACTTTCCGACTTTCAGGAACCTGGAATTGCTGAAGGCCGGTCTTACCAGCAAAGACCAAAGCAAAGAAGGCACCAAGTACCTCATACTTTTTCCCATCTTTCATCACAGGTACTCTGCACCATCCGGCAGCAGGAACACATTTTCCCTAGTTTTGTTTTTGCTAATGACGTACCTGTAGGAGCCTTCTTGTTGCCCTTCATGTCTGCCACCAGATTCAACTCCAGGTGGACTTTGCCATTTCTAACCCTGTTTCTGCACGTTTGGACAGTGTCTCTATATTCCTCCTAGGTCACATGCCATTGCTTTCATCGGTAAATACAATGCTTTCAATGCATATTTAGCTTACTTGCAGAGCTACAGTTATGTTTGGTGTGTATTTATAATTTAATTCCATTTAGCAATTTAGAGTTTAGTACAATTTTTTCTGATGTTGAAAACACCGTTGTTTTGAAATCCACCCTCTTGGACAGTTACATATTTCTACAAAATATAAATTGCAAAATTCATAACTCATTATAATTACCAAGTTAATTCTAACTACAAAGCAAAACGCCTCATTGCCAAATCATGGTTTTCCTTCATCCAATATAATCATTTCATTAGACATATTTCCCTAATGATTTTATTTTTTTCCTCTGGAGATTGAATTTTTAGTCTTGTTTTTCAGATGAATGTCGTAGCTCATAAAGAATCAACTTACTTCTAGCTTGTTCACAGATACTGATAATAAAATGGGGGAAACATCAAGGATGATTTATTATACCACATCAAGCAGTGAAGGAAAAAAAAACCCCAACCTTGTCAGTTGTGCTCACTTCTTTTTATTTAAATGAATGTGATAATGTTCTCCATCTTTTCCAAAGTAATGTTTATTTGCAGCTGATTTCTCAAAACACTGCAACATACAAAGGAATGAAATGGCATTTCTGAATGCAGAGTTAGTGGACTGAATATGTACTGGTGTTTACAACATTTTGAACTGGTCTTGAAACACCTGCATGCTATATTTCTAGATACCATTGTTAGTCCTCTTTAAGCACATTTTAAAATGTGATGTAAGCTATTAGAAGGTAAATTTTTGGGGATTGATAGGCAGCAATGGTATGCA
The DNA here is from genome assembly GCF_015220075.1 of Falco rusticolus. Taxonomy (NCBI): domain Eukaryota; kingdom Metazoa; phylum Chordata; class Aves; order Falconiformes; family Falconidae; genus Falco; species Falco rusticolus. The sequence continues at coordinate 17,611,986 of NC_051191.1, forward strand.
TCAGCGGGAGAGATGCAACTCCACAGGGAGCAGTGCACCACAGCACATCTCCCTCTATCTGGTGTGCTGCTTTGGGCACCAACATCTGTGATTCTCCATAGATTTCAGAGCAAACGTGTTCAGGATTTCCACTGACTCCAGTGGGCAGTGACTGCATCCATGCTTTGCCCCACGTGTGTGCAATCCTTTGCTGGACTGACCAAGGCTTCGCTGGCTCATGGTCTAGTTGCTGCGCAAGAAGGAAACAGGATGCAGCTGCCTTTCTCACATCAGCAACATCTCTGTAGGTTTTGGAATATTTTTTAGAAAATCCAAAACAACCTTCCAAAATGAACATCTTTTTTCTTACTATGTTCAGCCAATATGAATTAGAAGTAGTTTTAAAAACAGTTTCCTAATAGATTTATTCTTCACGAACAGAATGCATTTATTTCTGTTGTTACACATTATAGTAAAAAGAAATAAAATTCTGGGTAAACAACTTTTTATCTATACCTTTTTCCAGAAAAGTAGATTTCCAGTGACATATGGGATCCATATCTATTTTTGATGGCTTGCAAGATACTGCAGTGACCTCTAAGACCAAAGCAAACCCACCAGCTGTTTAGCAGAAGCCTTGTCTCTCAGAATCTGAAGATGGCCCTCCCTGTGCTGTCATCCAGAAATATCCGTCTTGGAAGGAAACTGGTTGTGCTAGCCCTTGGAAATTTCCTTACAAAGATTAATGGCAGAGGGGAGAAAAGGGGACATCTGTGATGGTTATAGCTCTGTCCCTTAAAGCATTGCCAGATTTGCTGCCACGCAGCATGGTGGTGGCTTTGAATACTGCTCATATTTCTAGATGAGCCACATTCATTCTTTCTCATGCTTCTAACAGACTTCTGGGGAATTAATAGGAAGAAAGAAAGGAGACTGTAGCCTTTGCCAAGCTTGGAAGCTCTCTTTGCCTGAATTGTCATCGGTGTAAGAGGACATCAGAAGCCCACAATGAAGATGACAGACTACTGTCTGTTTTTAGAGACAAAGTGGTAGAAACAGCCAAGAGTGAATCCCTTGTGTGCCTGTGTGCATAAGGTGAGAAAAAGGAGCCTGGAAGAAAAGCTTTATTTAGAAGCAGTATGTACGCTGCTTGCAGGCTTATTGCTACTGGGATCTTTTGTACTGAGAGATTTTAAAAGTAAAGTTAATACTTTTTTTTTTTTTTAAAGTTAATTTTCTTCCACATTCTCAAGCCCGACAGTACTTTAGGAATGAAGACAATGACCTGCATGCTTCCCAGCAGAGGGCACATTGCTTTGTTGTGGATTTAGGGAACAACACAAGCTCAGAAACAATATAACTGATTAACTAGATACAGGACTGAACAGCAGAATTTCAGAATAAATTTAAGAGGACATAGATAAATTTCTATCTTTAGCATTCTTTAAGTAGTACATGGTAAAGGTTTTTCAGCTCAACTTTCACACAGAACTGGCACTGTTTATCTATCAACAAGAAAGATAGATACTTCAGAGACTCTGAGATGTGACGAATGTCATATTAGACTGGTCAAGGCAAATAGTTCTCAATTAATGAAACTTTCACTGCAAACGATGGGAAATCAGACGGGAAAATGCTTGCAAGATCAGGATCAATCTCTGGGCTCTAAATCAGATTAAGGAAGATTTGAGGTTGGTTTAGGCTCTGAAAAGATAAGGATTCTGAACGTACTCTTAAGTAGTCATTTTTGAATACCGGCCCTAATTTTTTGAGTTTTAAATATGAGGAAAAAAATATATTGATGAACTTCATATAAAAAAGAAGAGACAATTTAAAGGAACGTTAAGGGGTAGATCTTGCCTGTTCTACATTGAGGAACACTTTACTTCACATGGAATCCAACAGAAATGTTTATGTCAATTTGCAGACCAGATGAAGGATTTATTTTGTCTAATTTTAGTGACGGAAATGCTAGATGTCAAATCTAAGCTAATCACCTGTACTGTCTTACAAAAAGAGACAGGAACATCCATAGGGCAATGTATTTCAGTCACCTTTAATACATACCTTAGGGTAGTTGAATTAGACTCTGGCAGCACCTCTCTCTTTCTGTCGACTGTTGGGAAAGCCGAGGTAACTATCTCAGGTTTATAGGCTTAGTTGATTGTTTCACCTTATTTCTGAAGTATTTTTAATGCAGCTCAGGAAAGAAAGATGTCTCCAGTTAGCTGACTAAGAAATCTGAAGCTTTATTTATTTGTTTATTATTTATTTGTTGATATACTTATTTGAAGGAATCAGAGAGGAATTTGGTACTTAGAGCTTCAGTGTGTCCTCAAAATGAGCACATCACTGAGAATGAAAAGGCGTCTCTGATACTTATAATTACAGAAGCACAACAAAGTTCTCTCACTCTACTTCTAAATTATACATGGGCTTGCAAAGATATGCATACACATAAGTCACTTGAAAATGCTTAGCCACTTAACATAATAACTAACTTTAGAAAGCAAGGGGGTCTATTCTGAACCTCATGACTCAAGGGGAGGGTCTCCCTTACCCTTTAAGTCTTTGATCCCTGTGTAAAATACTGAAGCTCAATTCTGACTCAATTTTAATTTGATTTTTCTTTTCGTGTTCTATTCATGCAATAAGTAATTGAGAACCTTACCATCGAACTTTGTGAAGTCACTTTTCCACAAATACATATGAAAACTATTTTGCTCACACCTTCAATGGTGATCCTCTAAGTGACCTAACCTAAACCACTCGCTTCTTGACAAACACTCAAGGTTTTCAGACATGAAACCCTGTTAGGTATTTACATTTTACTGGGTGCTCAAATACCCTTTTAAAGACATTTGAAAATCTGTACTGTTCAAAAGTCATGGACTGCACAGCCATCTAAATCTGTTGTATGTGTTTATCCTCTAGCACCAAAGTAATTGAATGATTCATGAAAGTCAACAGTAAGTTCTGACATCACTGGAACTAATAAAACATGATTTCTTATAGAAGTGTCTTCTGACTGATTGACCTTGATGTCCAACTGAAAAATTTATAAATCTGTGGAAATCTAATTATTTAATTAATTAGAGTCCTCTACTTCTGTCACACTCATTTAAAATATCCCAAGTTCAAAAGTTTCTAGAGAAAACACTCTCTAAAACACTCTCTAACACAGACACACACAGGCAGTGGGCATCTGTGATCCTTACCTCCCATGCAACTGATGTTACACAGAAAAAGCTCTGCTATGCTTGCAGAGACTTTGAGGTATTCAACCTAAAGCTCTAACTGATCATCACAACTAAAACAAAGAGGATGCAGTAAATACATCTAAAACAGGTCTTTTCACTTTCCTTTGCACTCTGGAGGTAAAGGTTATAACAGAAAAGAGTAGAGCTCCAGGCAAATGTCAGGGGATACAAATGGAAATGCAAGAGCAAAAATAAGACCACAGCTGCAGAAGTGGTCTGCTCTGGACTCCTACAAATAATGGCATTACTTACCCCGCCTCTAGCAGTTATGTCAAGTTAACCAACAGTAAAAGAAGAAATTCACCAGAAGGCAAAGAAATGTAAACACACAGGTTAAAAAAAATAATAAATTATCCTATTGGGTATTTTTCAGTCTTTTTACACACAAAGTCAAAATAGACTCTTCCAAGTATAAAGACAGTTTAAATGACAAATTTCTTTACTCTCTTATATCTACAGAATTACTGCTTGCCCATATAAACTGAAGAAAGGTGACGTCAAGTTCAAGTGAATTGAGAAACGGCTGACAAAAGGGGTGTCAAAATCCCCTGTCAGAAGCATTCCTGCGGGAGGACCTCTAAGGAAGGCTTCATAGCCGTGTATGGGTAACTGAGTACATGAGAAGTACCCTCGGTCAGCCTCCCTGAATAGGGCATTTTTAGGTACTAAAGCGATCACTGAGGTACACAGCATCATAACCATGTAGCCTACTCCATCCTACTACATCCATAACATGTAGCCTAAAGCAGTGGCAAACCTTCCACCAGCAGGTCTTAAACCAACAAAGCTTTTCTCAGCCTTTCGCAGGTCGAGCACTAAAACCAGCCACTGGTGATTCATGGGGTATCATTCTGTGTCTTTTTCAAATAGACATAACAGAAAATACCTAGCCAGAAAAATCCCTGAAGTAGAATTGTGTGAGTAACTGATGTAGAAGTGATGGACAGCCACCAAGCTGTATGGGAAAGCTCCTCAGTATCCACTGTGTCTGGAGGTTATTGTTGTAACCGGGGCCTATAGATCTACCTTAATTGCAGTCTCAGCTGTAGCAAGCTCATAAAGTGTTACCTAATGGGCAGGATGGAATTCTGATAGAAAGGGCACGAGAAGGCAACAAACCTCCGGATGAATGCAGGCATGAAGGACAGATGATGAAATCAAAGGACTGTTAGGATCTTCACCAACAAAACAGAATAAACAATATCAGAAATCTGTGCACTGAAAGAAGGATATCAGAAATGAGGCTTAAGGATGAATAAAATAAATTCCAGTCTCTCTTCCCTCCACTCCCCCCGTTTAGCTTTTCTTTAAAAAAAAAAAAACCACCAAAAAAACCCAAAAAAAACCCAAACTTAAGGATTCCTGGGCTAATCCTTTGGCAAAGGCCAGTGAGTCTCTGTTGTGGTCTAGAAATTCTGCCCTTTGCTAGTGAGCCCTGATCACTACGGTATCTAGACAAGCACAGCCACAAGGATTTCTGATTTGCACCAGGGCACCAGCAAAATCCTGTCTGACATGCATGAGATTTTGCTCCATTTTCCATTTTCCCTTCCATCCTCCTGACTACCTTCTTACTTTTTCCTCTCTTTACTCATCTCGCTTTCAATTTCACAGTGACCCTGAGCCTCACTACACATCACTGGCAAAACAGGCTGTGTCAGCTCCTGCAGAGAAGGAAAGAAACTTGCCTGATGATGTCTCAAGCCGTGAAATAATTGAAAATAAAGAGAGGTGTTTGTAGAGGACAGATTGTACTAGCTGTTGACTATAGCTGTGGGTACGACATTATAGTGCCTGTTTGTGGCTGTCATAGCCGTTTATACTGAGAATATCTTCTGCTCTTTCTACTATGGTTTGCTTTGACAATTTTGGAAAAAAAACAACCATTATTCACACCAGTCCACTCAAAATTCAGTGACAGGACTATTCTATTCCGACTTACATTTGTGCATGGGTAAAAAAAGCAATTCTAACCAATGTTTTCAGCCTGAAACAAGTATTTTAAAAATTTTTGAAGGTATTTATTTTTATTTTGCTTATGCATTCTGATTTCAATTTTTTCCCCTTTCACTCTATATTGGCATCTATATTATAATTTTACATATTTATTCTAGCTTTCATATGGGACTAAATTGGCTAAGGTCTCTGTAGTCAAATTCAGAAGCTATTTAAATGTTGAATTTTGTATGTAGTAGGGTCAAGTTCTTTGCTGCCATATTTCTATTATCTTGGGTAGAGTTATATTACAGATATGGTCAATTTGGTCTAAATGAAATACATTACTATCGTATTGCCCTGCTTCTGTATTCAAATAAATTCAACCATCAGCTAGGAACCTGGTCAATATTATACACATGAAAAATACGCCCACCCAACTTTCAGGAGTTATTCAGTGCAATGCTCTTTAAAAATAAAATACAGTATGTGTTTATATAGCTCCAGTGTATCCCTTAATCATCAGACAAGTTTTATTTTTTACTAACGTTCATGCTATAACTGATGACTTTTATGCTAGCTTGTGGGGTGTAAATGATAGCAAAGTAGGATAACAAGAGTTCAAAAAAGTGCAGAAAGTGAAGGATCAAATTATCTGGTAGCAAATCCCTACTCGACTCCATGGACTTTACTGCCAGACAGCTTTGCTGCGTGGAGTTTGAAATATAACCCCGTAGGAAATGGGATCAGCATAAAATCAAATTAAAGATAGATGCTGGTGGATACCTCTCCTATAATCAGGTAACATCAGAATGGGCTATTAGGCCAAAAGTATACGAAATCACAAATACATGCCCATGAACACATTTCAGAACATTTTGTTTCTCTTTCTTTTATGACTCCAGGTGGAGTATGCAGAATAAATAGAAACTGGGTGAAAAAGAGATGGCCTCACTGTTTAAATACAAGAGCTAATTAATGAAAACAACTACTGATCATTCAAATCTCCAGCTGAAAAGTCTGCACAACTATTTGCAGAAAGAACAAACTAAATACAAGATTACTGCCTTATCTTCTGTTCTCTCAAAGCTCTAGGTAGGTTTTTACACTTCCTTTAAATAATATGACACCAAGCACACTTTTGAATGAAATTTCCTGTAGTTCAAGATAATACTTACTGAACAAGATGTCTGATCACTACAAGTGAAAGAAACACAGGTTTAAAAGAGAGAGTGAAACCAGCTGGTTTTCCCAATTTATAAAAAGCACAAGTGGAGATTAACTTTGGTAAGTGCTCACAGCAAGATTTGTTTTGGCTGTTTAACTAAATTAGATTTAAAATATCATTCAGTTTTTCATTTAAAAGTCGGGAATGCTAACTAAACTATACCAACCACTTTTTAGAGATCTTTAATTGTACTCCAAATGGTCAAATAATTAAGGACTTAATGTTGTAATACAGTTTATTCTCAACTTAAACCGTGAACCTATTATCTGTTCACTCAGAAAGAAAATGGAACAGACGAAAGCACTCCACCAGCTCTGCTATACATTAGAAACTGCAGCGCTTACATTAGTTTTGTATCTTAATTACCAAAGATATCATTAGCTTTGTAGACTGGGACACTTCTCTTTTATTGCTGCTGTAATTTTATTTGTCAGGCAGTGGCTTTCATTGCAGAATAAACTGCTGTGTATTTTAAAATTTTGCCTTTAGTAACTTGCTTTGTTGAATCTCTCTTTTTCCTACTTATAAAATTAAAAGCAGCTAAAGCTCGCATCACTGTGTGATGGGACTGTGGAGGTCTGTCACAGCTGTGGCATAGAAAAGTGGGTGCAGAAGCTGTCTCAGAGTGGTGGGTTTTAGCAAGACTAAGACATTTCCCTCAGGCTCATTTTTAGGATACTAACTATGGAGCTCACCAGGTAAGATTAAGTAAAGTGCTCCTTTCTGTCTCTGTCTGGAAGAAAACCATAGGGCCAATTATACTGGTATGCTAATTGCCCACTGGAAATGAAATTGTTTAAATAATATACTCCCTCTATCATCTAGGAACACTGAAAAAGAGAAATAATGGAAAAAACTAGAGTAAGTAAGAACTATTGAAACTCTGCGAAAGATGCCAATTCACCTTTATAGCCATCTCCAAAAACAGTCTCTGAAGTAGAGTCCCAGGAGACAGATGTTTCAAGTCAGTTTGTCTTTTCTTGTGGCCAGATTACATGTGGACAAACCTTGTTAATATGATTTCCTCCATGTTTCAGATAGGGACATTTTCTTTACGATCAGAAGCCAAATCAATCTTGCCTCTATATTCATCTTATGGGAAGAAGGCTGCCTACAGTGAATAAATCCCATCCATCCACATAAAAAAGGTACTTTCTTCCAGGATGAGATTTATTCATCTAATTTCTTTAAGCCCTTGAAAAGATTAGCTCCTCAGCTTACAGCTCCACAATGGTGCCTCAGCTTTGATTGTTTGATAATGATGGCTTTAGCATTCAGTATGTTCATGTTTAATATAAGCAGAGAAAACTGCTGGCAGTTTACTGACTTATCCTATTGGCTTCAATCTCCTTAAATATATATCTAGATATATAAATCTAAACTCATACATGTGAATAATCGAAGAAAGTAAAAGAGTTATGAATCAAACAATTCCTATTAGATTTTTATCCTAATAGATAAAAATCTATTACATTATGGACATGGCCAAATTTCAGACACTAAAAAAAGATACTAATATACATAGAATACATGTAATAGTTCAAAGCTTACACAGACGGAAAAAAAAAAAGAGAAAAATAATGATGACTGAGCCCTTCCTCTACTCAAGCCTCTTTTTTTCATCCTGGGTAACTGGTGCAGCTGCAACGACATCCCCTTTGACTCCTCAGCACTACCTCCAGGTCTGAGTTTCAGTCATGGATCAACCCTTCCATTTACCACTCTCTCAAACCTGTCATCATCTGCTTTGTTTCTTTAACTGTGTCTCATTGGATGCATTTGGTCTCCTTCAGAATCATTTATCTTCTCCACGTTTATCTGCTCAGTACCTTGTAAGCCCACGATCTGTCAGTGTCCATTACTTCTTTACTACTTCCAAATTAATTTTTTCCCATTTTCTCCTTTAGCAGCTTGAGTTTCTTTGTCCATCTAATACAACACAACCTTTACTCCATTATCCCCTACTACAACCTTTCTTCCACATTCAAATTGCCTCTCTTGAGCCTTCTAAAACTAAAACACTGCTAAAACTCTTGTAATCTCGTGAAGCAAGCCCACAAACAAAACAAAAAATAACATTTTAGGCCATTTTTGTTGCAGGTAATTGAAGAATGATGTTCAAATGCTTTGCACGCACACATTAGTTAAGCCTAAAAACTCAGATTATGGAGAGATACATTGGAAGCAGGTATACTCTCCAGCCTCCTTATCCAGTCCATGCAGGTGTTGTGTGACTGAGGCATTTAATCATTGAGAAGGATTTTTTCTTTTAGAAAATGCCTAATAAAGAGAGAACACAAAACTGCATAGCCTGAAGGCTGTATTACTGGTAAGCCTGCACTTGTCCAGGGTTACTCATTCCTGTCTGCCACATGAAACTCTTTACTTCATGTTTTGGTCCGTAGTGTAAAGCATCATTCATGCAGTGTGAATCAGTCAATCTTAATATTGGCATTTGTAACCCAGAATAACAAAAAATACAGAATCTGGCATTTACCATAATTGTACCTTTTCCTAAAATGGCAAGAAATATGTTGTTACCTTCAAACAAAAAAAATAACCACATTGACACAAATGCGCTTTCTCCCACTACCACCACATTAACATTTGCAAGATTAAATACAGTTCATTTGTTTAGGATTAATCTAAATCTTGTCACATTAAGACTTTCTTATCTCAGTGCATTCTAGAGCAGCATTCTGTTACACGTCAAACAATTTCTATTTGCGAATGCAAACTTTTTTAACGTTTACATATGGATCTCAACTTGCATGACTTAGACAAAATGGGTGTACAGAATTATCTGTAAAATAGGTATGCAATTCAGTCCATGCGTGAAATGTAATCTCGAGCTCTCCAATGGGTCTTATCTGATGTTTGCACCACCTCTGCACTAGGACAAGCAGAGGAGTCTGTGGAACTACTACACGTCATATTCATTCGTACAAAAAGTAGAGGCTCATCTGGCTGCTGCATGGGGCAGGCTGTGACACTAACCTGTGGACACAGTACATTCCCTTAAGTAGTGCATCTTTGCATTGCAATCTTCTCTTCCATGAATATGTGCCAGGCACAGCTGGTCACCCATGTGAGATCGGCCAACCAGCTGCTTCTCACACCTGGGACCACAAAATGAGAAAAGGCTGGAGTGCTGAACTATAAATGCATGAGAAAGGACTTAATTATTGAACTGTGGAAATCAGTTGTTCACTCAGTGCTTGACATTTGAATATGCCACTTTCAACTGCATGAGCTGAGCAGCCTCACATACCATTGCAATTCTTGTCAGAGCTTCCCAGAAAAATCCAGGCACTAGTGGAAGAATATGGGCAAGCCAGTGGGAGGATTGCTTTCTAGCAATTATCTGACTAGGCCTCTGATGTCAGATAATATGAAAAATAAAGGCATTGACAAATGAGTGCTTTAAGCAAGCCCACGATAAGTCTAAAAAAAAAGTCATCTTGACTCCTGGCTAAAGCACTGTCCTTTCCTCTCCAAAATACCTGTCTGTAGAGAGGTACTGGTATATTCTGTATATATCAGTACATGTATTTCTCCTTGGAACTGGCTGTACTTTGGGTACAGGAAAATTATTCCAGAGAAGCTACATCTTAAGCCAGGCAAAGCAGCACTCCGTGCTCTTTCTAAGCTCTACATCTTCTTGCTTAGAGGACTCATTACTATTTTATGCTTTGTAGGTACACTATCTAGATAAAGATATAACATAACAAAGAACTAAGCCAAGTGCTAGGATAACAAAAAATAGCAGACATTACATTCTCAGACTTAGGCTATTCATTCTGTATGAGAGAATTCATCTAATGTATTTCTGATTTCACTGGTTGCCCAATAAGGACTGTTACTGGCTACCTGATCAACAAAATACTGATTCAGTGGTCCCTATCTGACAGCCTGGAAGACTTCTACGGTCTAGATGAGGTTTCAGGATGCTCCAGGTGCCCCCGTGGCCCCAAGAAGCATAGGGTTGGAAGGGCCGTTGTACAGCAATCTATAGAAATGCACACAAGAAATTTACGACTTGCTCAAGATCTCTCTACGTGTCTGGCATTAGAGATTAGGAACTAAGTGCTGCTCTAAATGCTACTGCTGTAAATCCAGGGTGGTCAAGACCATTTGACCTCATATTGCTAAACTTTCACTCCTCTCCTTTTGCCACTTGACAAGCAGTCTATCCAAAAAAATAAAAAATAAAAAATTGTTTCTCTGGTTTTTTCCACAACAGGGTTTTACTAACAGAATTATACTGGGATTTTGATAAGTGGTCTAAAGTAGGTAATCACCTCCTTTCGAAAGCTAATTCTACAGGAGTGCATAGCTCCCTGATGCTAGATCCGCACAATATTAGCCACTACAGAAAATATGAGAGATACATTGCTCTGACAATAAATGAATCTTGGCATTTTCCTTTTTTATCCATATAGCCTTTTTCCTCCCAGAAACATTGTCTCTTTTTTGGTCTCTGAGTTTCCCTTCATCTTGCGATCAGCATTTTGTCCTTCCAGTGATCACAGCTGTCCGAAACAGTGCAAAAACCAGACACAAAAAAGCAACAGAACATGGATGAAAAACAGAATGTTCTCTGTGTCCTGATGTACTTGTTAGGCAGTAGAGATTGCACAGAAGAAAAGTTTATTGTTGCATTCGTTAAATATAACCCAGGGCTGTTCATGCATATTCCCCTTGAAAGCCAAAAGCAAGCCAAGAAGGAAGGAAAGGACTCTTCTTTCTCTCAAGCACCCTTCAGAATTAAAAGGGCTGCTCCTGCCATTTCTCTAATGAACTGACAGATCTGGTAATCATGTAGATGTTGAACGGTAGCTACATCTATTTTTTATATTCAAATGTCTCTAACCAGTCTTAGTGGCTGACACACTCACTACGGGATGTTTGTTCCACAAGGATAAGTACATACAGCAGAATATGGTATCACACACATATATTTAACTGGGCAATTATAAACTGGCTCAAATATCAAAATGAAGATCACCATACCTACTGGTGCGTTTTGCCTGGGTGAACAAGACTTGCAGCATAGCCGAGTGTATTAGTACAGGCAAAAGGCCACGCTCAGACAGCTTTAGACCTTTTCCAGTACGTAAATTAGCACAACTGTTTCTACAATGAAGAGCATTTTGGCACAATTTCCAGAAATCCTCGCTTCAGGATCATTTAGGTGTAGTAGAAATGCCTGCAAGAATTAGCCTCCCGCCAAAAAAAAAGACTCACCCCACTATACAATTACCTTCATCTTCAGCAAAACGTATGAGCTTGATTTTCTTCCCCCTTACTTTGATTTTATACTATATTATTTAAACTGTCATAAGGAATCAGACCAATTATCCATCTAATCCACTATCCTATCTTTGACAGAGGCCACCACCCCACACTTCAAATGAAGGTGAAAGTAACTCTTTGGTTGACAATTATGAAGCAAGCAGCCCATAGGCAAAAAAATGCCATTAAAGTTTGCCCTAAACTCAGAAATCTATGGCTTTGTATCCTTTCTAAAAATGACATGCTTTAGCTGATATGACTATGGGTATTCTTCATAGTCACATGTATATCTTGGTGTGTTTTTTTAAATACTTTCAAACACTGAGTCTCAATTTATTCACAAATAGAATATTATGCAAAGGAAAGGGCAATCAGAAATAATTAAGCATGCTGTCACTCAATATTAGTCACTATTTTCAATTTTAGTGACTATTCCTTTTGTTTGGTATAAAGATAAAATATACAATTGGGGCAATGATTACATTACCAGTATTTCTTACTTATGTAAATAAGTATTACATCTTACTATTACATCTTACTTGTCTTGTATACAAGTTAGCTTCAGACCTCTCAAGCTCACTTCATGCCTTTCAAAGTCTATTCTGCTCCTATTTATTTTGGTCTCCAAATTCTTTCATTTTTTCTTAAATGAGGGGATTAAAATTCAGAACATTAAATTTCAATTTATAAGATGATATTGAATATTCTCCCTATTAATTTCTACTACATTTTTGATCTCTTTAACATCACTGTCTACTTGAACGCTCCTCTGCACTTAAACATTATTCAAAAATTCCCTGAAATGGAACCTTGTTCGTCAACAGGAACAATTCCAGTATCTTTAGGTCCAGTGAGGTATAGGGATAATTCAAGTATATATTTTAATATTCCTTCTTTTGCATTTGCCATCTTCAAATTTCTTCTGCTATTATGCTAATTATATAATGAAGGTTCTCAGGAGCTAAGTATGCCTAACCCTTAACTACTGTGATTTAATTTGTAAACCCCTTTACTCTGCTGCTGTTCACCTTTCCTGGAGAGTTTTGAAAAAATGCTGCTCAAAGAGTATGCCAGACATTGTCAAATCAAACAAAAGAATTCTCAAATCAAACAAAATCACTGCTTCTATAACCTCCTGATCCAGAAGCTGTGTGGTTTTGAGACAGGTGTATAACCTCAGGCTCAGCACCCTACCATTGCTGCCTGCCAAGTGGACCACAGCTGAAGAGTGGTCAGGATCATGGCTGGAGCAAACAGATTATTTACTGTGTCTACTCATGCAAAGATACCCAAATCAGTGTGATTTTAGTGGTTTTCTCATTTAGACTATACCGATGTAAGTATCAGGGTCAGTGCCTAGTAGAATTTAAGCACCTGTTTGTATGCTTGTACTTTCTGATTGAAAAAATAATAACATATATTAGTTTGAATCAGATTTCTGTCAGAAAATGTCTTTTGGCTTGGAAGTCCTCACAGAAAGGAGAAACTGAAGGCTCACGAAAACTGCAAGTTACATGAAAGCAGTAACACACTTCTGGATATATATTGTGATTTCAGGAGCATGGGGCTGATGCAAAATTCACTGATGTTGTGAACAGTCTGCCTGTGACTCCTCTGAGTTTTACACCAACTTGCAGGCATGTATCTTTCCAGGCACATTACATTTCTCATCTTTTGTCATACTTTTGCAACACTGAACATACATTACTGTCTGTATTTATTTCCAGACAGGTATGTTTACATTTTCTCAGCAGAATGTAAGGATGCAGGTACATTCTACCACCCTTTAAGACCGATACATTAACTTCAAAAACCTTTCAATATCAGAAATTCACATTATGACTACTTAAATTTACCATAGAAAAAAAAGGAGAAACAAACCAGAAAAATATATCACTTTTGAGTTGCCAGCTCCAGTGTGACTTAGGGTTTTCAAAAGAGTTTCTGCTGTAATTCCTAAGCAGTAAGGTCTATTGAAATCTAAAGGCAGAGAACTTCTAGGAGAAGGGTAAAGCTTTCTTTTTCTTGAAAAGACAGCTGGCACAGAAATTCAGAGAGCAGTTAGGAAATACTGAACAAACATTACTTTCTTATAATGGCCAAAATGTATTTTCATTTCCACTTCATTTTGTATATTTAATACAGTATGATTTTCAATCTACTGTTCATGCGTTCTAATCATGTCAGATGTGTGGGCGTCCTGTAATTCTTTATGAATAATAAGGAATGCAAATAGTGCTGTCTTCACACTCACAGTTGACTGCACTCTGTTGGCTCCCCATCAGCACCTAATTTATCAGCTACTAATTTTCAGAGATAATGTTTAATGCTAGAGGAATATCTTTGTGCACATAACACTACATGGCTGAGGGAGAATGTTAGAAGCCTCTGACCAATTACATGTGCTCCAAGACAGCCTTGTTTAGTGGAGTTAATTTTCTAAATTTCACTCACTCTATTTATTAAAACTGTTTATTATTATAGTCAACTGGAACTAATAATTTCTGCAGTCTCACAAAATATTCAGTTATCTCTCCGTTAATACAGAAATTCCTTCGTTGAAGCAATTATACATTGAAGTGTGAATGGCAACAGACCACTGTAAATGAATATTACAGAAATAAATGGTTAATATAATCAGAAATTTTTATTAACCTATGAGTAAATCTCATATGAAAAGAATTCCTAAAACTGCTAGTAGCATCATCAAGCAATGTTAGATGATGGAGAGGTATTGCATGTCTCACTATTTTCCATTTCTTCCTCCCCTACATCTCACAGACATTTCTGCAGAGTTAAATTGGAATCTATGTTTTATTTGATTGAGAAAATTGATTTATAACTTTTGGTGCAATAAAAAAATGCTTATATTTGCAGGTTTTTTAGATTTCAGAATGGATAAAGAGTAACATAATTAAATATAAGTTTGATATTGTCAATAAGTTTCCACCTTTGTTCGTAAGAATTTTACCATCTTACTTGTTTCATACATAAATAGCATTTCCTCACAGAAAATAAATTTTGAAATAACTTGGGGAGTTACACAACCTAATCATTCAGCTTGCATTAGCAAGTTTCCATGTTCATAGATGAGGGTACTAGAGGAAATCTGATACACAACTCAGCTCTACATTTATTTGTTTGGATGTCATATTCTAAGTCACTACTTTCATTTTATTGTATGTCTTATTTGAAATTAGCTTTTCAGGTTAGGAATTCTCTAGGCTTGGATAGTAAACAGCAAAACAGATCTTTAAATCTTACTGGAACTTTGAAAAAAAATATCACTCTTCAAATGTCCAGTTATTAACACTTCTGCTGCCACTACCTGCATTATCAAAAATAAAACCTAAAATCTGTCAGTCCATGAAGCATAGAAAGCCTTGTCTAATGTTTAGATTCTTTTAAACTTCTAGCAGAGGCACATGCAAACTATTTTATCCTTGACCTTAGAACATCTAAGCCTTTCAATGATGTGGTAAAAATCTTCACTTCTAATAAAAAAAAAGCATGAGACCTCTGCAAAGTCATACATTGCATTGAAAATTTTTTTCCCATATGCACAGGAAATCCTACATGTAATTAATTTAAAATCACTTTTAGGGCGCAAGGGGTTTTAAATTCTGAGCAAAACGCCTGGTCTATTCCTAAGTCTTCCACTACCTTTCAATGGGATATCAGCAACTTTATGTGACTTATTATATTATCAGGTTCACATCTGCACAAAGACATCCTGATTTACAGCTTTTCACAGTATTTTGATTTCTGCAGAAGAAAACATTCTATAAATACTAAAAAAATATTATTTACACCTTATCTGTAGAGATGATAAAACAATTGGGTAAAAGTAAAAACTTTCTGATACTAAGAATGGCTACCAATTTTTGCTATTTTTGTTCCCATAGCAGTTTGGTGTTTTGTATTTTCAATAGAACAGTAGTTTTTAGGGAACTGAAACATACTGGAAGGAAACAGGACCTCAGAAATAATAAACAATAAGTATATCACATTATTTGAAGATTCATTCTAGCCTTCTTATGAATAGATAGCAAAAGAAAAATGAATTAAATGGTATTCAGGCAAAACATACAATAGTATTCTGTGATGTGATGTATTTTTCCCATTATTGAAAACACTGCAGTGATGCTTTGCACTCTAGCAAAAATTGTTGGTTACTACTTTGTTCTGACGTAAGAATCTTTTATCAAACCAAACTTGTTCATCATGGCATCTTTTCTATTACCGTCAAAGAGAGGATGATATTTCCCATATCCTCTTTGATATCAGTACTCAGTTATGCAGTTGTCTAAACTCTGCCTGAATGCTGCCAATCCATGGACCCTTGGTCTTGAGGGTTTTGCAAGAGTTACATACTATATGAAGCCCATCCTTCACGTAATTTATCTGCAGAGCAATTATGCAATGCTTATAGTACCTTTTTCCTAAGCTTTTCCTGAGTAAAGCGTGCCATTTCTGTCCAGTCTGTAATGGTTTCGTTACATAAACCAAGTCACTGACAAAAGTTGATGTCAAACTCTATTGACTAGGGATGGTTTATAGCCAAAAGATCAGAATGACTTTCAACCAGTTTTGTCAGGACTGAGTGTCTGGCCTCCCTTACAGAGTTATGCTGGGTTCACTACCACTTTTGCATGTTATTATCATTCCAAAAGACTTGCCATAGAGATTTCTTTCCAAAAAGTATGAACAGCACTGGCGTTTTAATGTCATTCTTCATACTACAAACATAAACAGATATTTTAATATGGGACCCACTAACAACAAATTTATATTGCTCCACATTTCAGTTCATTTCAAATGATACACCTGCAAGTATTTTTAATTCTGTATTTAGTCATGATAGAAAGCCAGAAATTGGGGGGGTTTTCTAACTTCAAGTTTGTACTTCATAGTACTGAAGTGATGTTGCATCAATTTACATCATTTCTTGTTAATTTGTAACATCCTCTTATGCCAAGGAATACATTACAGAATAATTAAATTATAAGAGAAACTGAAGAGAGAGGTTTTGGGGAGTATTTTCTCTTTGCATACCTTGTCTGTGGAACACGCTAATTAAACAGATCAAACCACTGGGTAGAACGCCATTAATCATTGAAAAAAAGATAATGTTTACTCCCCACTGAGAAACAGGGATATAAGAAAACGCAAACAGTAAAAACTCTACCGTTACAATTTAATCTTGTGTACAAATATTTTTAAAACATCATTGTTTTGGCTTCTCAGCTCCACTTCTTTGTTTACCTGGTTTTGCTTCAGTAGAAGACACTGAATAATTATTCAAGTATTAGAGATACAAATTCATCACTTCAGGGATGAATAGAAATTGTAAATTTCAATGGATCAACTTGGGCTTTTTTTTAAGTGCAATTTTCTTGGTATTTTTAAATGTGTACTCAAGCTTCAGTAACTAAAAAGTCTTTTTCCTTATAACTCTGGAGGAAAAAGATTTTGATTGTATACAACAGGTCTTGGACTATTTTAAAGTCCATTGTTTTCTTCTCACATGTACATTTTTAGAGTGCCACCTTAATCCGAAAGTTACTTTAAAAAGTTGTCTCTCCTTCTACACCAAGTGATATTACCCAGGCATACTGGGGATTTTTCTGTGAACAGCTGATTTAATTAAAGAAGATACAGATGAATGGTGCTCGACCAATAGAATTTTCAACTAAGCAAAAACTAGTGTGATGAGGCTGCAAGTATACAGAGTGGATAGTTATGACTATATATTTATATAAAAAAAGCTACAAATTTAGATTGGATCTTTACATTATATATAAGTCATCCCAAGCTTCCATCTTTATAATTACCTTAAAAATGTATATGCTACTTTAATTTCTTAGATCACTAGGTGGTATGAAATTTGGTTATCTAGAAAGATAAATGAATTACAGTTTAGACAGAAGTGGAATAGTTAGGAGGCCAGTGGCAGATCTACTTCAGAAGAGATTTTCAGTGAGCAGTTACCAGCAATTTTCATTTTGCTATTATTTCACATGGCCATGGCTCCACAGAGCAAACTCCTGCAGACAGATCCCCTCGGCCACTAACACAGGTAGAGATGCTGGTGTTTGGTCAGTGGTTTTTCTCTCCTCCAGTTTTTGTTACTCAGTATGGCATAGCTCAGCATCAGAAACGATACTGATTTCAGTGACATCTCCCAAACCCACAGCTAACACTTTCATCAAGTTCTGGTGTCACATTAATGAATGGAAAAGTAATTTCACTCAGCTGGCTTTTTAGGGAGCACAGGCATACATCTGCATACGCAAATATAAATATATGGAAATATCGGCACAAACAGCCCCATGGAGTCTAATCCTTCAAGGAAAATTATGACTTTTGAATACAGTTAATCTTATATATATTATAGTTTTAAAAGACTTACAGGAGTAGAAGTTACACTTACATGAACTTTTCTAGTCTTTATTGAAAGAAAAACTGAGTTATGAATACGCAGGTCTAATGGAATGTACTCATCCATTTTAAAGTGTTTCAAAAATTTATTCTAAAATGTCGGAATTACCTAATGAAAAAGTTATGGGAAATAGATGGTTCCTTCCTGTTTGGTTCCATATTTGAATCTACACTTCTTCACAACCTAATTAATTAGTAATGATGATGATAAATTACATTTCTTATTGACTCCCAATTCAGTTCCTAAATTTTCTTCAGCAGTAATTTTCTGCTCGGAAAATGTACTGCTTTCTGTGTATCTTGGCTAGCAAGAGACCTTGAATTTTAGCAAAGAACAGAGTTTATATCCTTTATTAATACTAAGAAATATGGAAATATATAACCTTATATCATATAAGTGGGAAATCTATTTTCATTTCTCTTCATATTGCAACTATTGTCATTCTGGGAGATATAAAAATGTAAGTTTTCATACTCTTGTTCACTTAGAAATGTGTATGTCAGAAAATGGAAAACACTTTCAGGCCAAGTACTTGCATATCCTAACAATGGAGCATAATTCTTATAGCACAACTATGTCTGACTCAAAAACTGCTGAAATCCAAGGGATAGGCTTCTGACGACTTCAAAAGTTTTCAAAGGTTTTTGAACAGGCCCCCTAGTGTCTTATCCACTCTAATTTTTAACACCCCAAGCAATAAAACTCCCTCTGGTCGTCTTTAATTAGCTCACACTGTAATTTTGTGAATTATTTTAAATACAGAATCTATTTTACATCCTTGCTGATTATACAGTTACTTGCATAGGGCTCTCCTGTTAGCGCATTCTCAGAGAATTTAAGCTTTTTTCGAATCAATTCAGAACGCCTTTTCTTCCAGATGTAATCTCAATTTCCACGATCACAAGGATAGCTCTTTTGTAACTTAGGAAACCCTTTGATGCATGTTTGTGTGACTGTGTGATACCAGTAGACATCTAGACCATTAATATTTAATTTTACTTGGATATATTATACCTTAAAGCATCTTGGAAATATTTTTTCTCCCTCTTTTTCCAGCAGAGCTAATAGTTTGCAGTAGATTTTTCCAGTGCTTCTATTCAAAACAAACCAAAACAAACCAATACAAAAACCCCTGCAACATACCTCAATTGTCAAAACACAGTTTGCTGGAGTTTTGATTACTTTTGATTTATACTCTATATATATATACACACACTGTTAACATATCATTGCTTGTTATGTATGTAGTGTACACAACTTGTCCTTCTATGAAATACTGTAAATATTGACAATATATTTTCATTGATATTCCAGCAATAAAAGACATTACCCAAAGCTTATATTCGGCCATTTGGTCTCCCTACAGTGTAATTTGCATTATCTTTGAACTCATATTCAGAGGTACTGATTAAAACAGTATATTGCCAACATCTTAACCTCTCTACTGCCTTGCACTATTGGTAACGGTATCCTGCTTTTATATTGAGTCCTATAAATATGTCAAATTGTCCAAAAATAATTTCTCAGTACAAAATCAGATATGATAAACTCATTTCATTATTTTCCTAGCTGCAATACCAAGTATGTTAATCAAAACATTGCAAAGGCATTTTTCCCTCTTACACTGATATGAAAGGTACCTCTTTTGTAGCCATGCAATGACAATGCCTTTACTGTAGTCAATCACAAATCCAACACCAACCCAACTGAACGGACAATCTGGCTTTAAAGATTACTAGAGGCTTCCTGACAACGAATGACAATTATTCCTGTGCAAGTAAGCAATATTCCTTTAACATCCACATTCAAAGCTATTGTTCAGCGTGATGGAGAAAAAAATGCTAGGAAGTGTTCTGCCTCGCATAGTCTCACACCCTTAGTAGACCAATACAAAGGGTGGCTCACCGAGGCACATCTTTTCATGTTTGGTGTGTTCAATCCTTCACTCGTATCATGAGCTAAGATTTTAGACACATGACACCTATCACATGTAATATCATGCCAAGATCTAGGCTTCCATGGTGTAGCTGTTAGTGTTCCAAGACTCAGTTTTCTTATTGTAATATCTGACTTTCAGAGCCACATTTGATTTGTTTAAAAAGCATGGGCATGCCTTAAAATCTTCAATGGTGTCTATTCAGGAGCAAAATTATAATCTCAATATGCAAAATAAGTTAGAAATCACAGGATATTTTTTTCCTAGATGTCCTTAAGACTAATAAACAATAGTTTGACATTATAGGGGAAAATATTATTATCCTTTTTGTATCTTGGGTTTTAAAACAATGATTCATTTATTAAGAACATTTAAAAAACCTCCAAAACTTAATAGGCTGTCTCAAATTGTTATTTGATTTGAACAGATCTAAATGGGTAAAGTTTTCATGGCCTTAGTGGCATCTTCTTCTCAAACACACCGATGTATTTCTAAAAAGGATCTTCAACCCTCTTCTCCATCTTCTATGACTGAAATGCAATTGAGATAGCTTCTTCATCTTCCAATAGCTCTGGTAATAGTTAAACATCTGTATCATGCAATATACATAAGAATACTCTACCCTGAATTTCAAATTTTTCTATTGACACTCCTTTCCTCACTCAAATAAGTTGCTAAGACTGCTCAAACTCCCGTCAAGTCTGGAGGAAGCTTGTAGTGATTCAAGCAAAATCCTTTCACTTGATGAACAAAAATACCACATTTTTGTTTCTCATCATTAAAATACATGGAAATACCTGATATAAACTCACTGCTTAGAAAGAAAGAAATCACAGTTGCTTTCACCATGGAATACAGAAGCTAGAATACATGTTATATATAACTGATGGTGACTTGCAGAAAAAAATCCACTTTTTAGCCATCAAAACTTCTCAAGAAACTTTCTGACTGCCGCTTTTTTGACACTATTAACTTTTCCCCAGATGACTGACGCACAAAGTTCAATGAGAGGCTGAGAAGATACACTCTTAAACAGTGCTCTTAATGACTGCAGAAAACAGGTTGCTCATGTGTTCTTTATTAACACATCTCTTCTGTGAGATGTGCCATTTACATATCTATTTTAAATACAGGTCAGGTTCAACTTCAAAAGAAAACATCTGAAATCATGTTTAAACCAAAAATGTTAAAAACATTAGTTCAAAAACAGCTGTAATATCAGGTGTTCTACACCAGCTATGACTGCCTTCAGAGTAAACCCGTCCATATACTATTGTACTGTTCTCTGATAAGTAACTGTGAATTCTTCTTAGGGTTTGGTTGCTGTTTGTTTGGGGTTGTTTGGGTTTTTTTTGTTGGTTGTTTTTTTTTTTTTTTTACTGGTAGGACAGAGAAGTAGCCATTCCTCATCTCCTACCCTCACCTAAAACGGAAATGGGGAATCTGACCTGGCTTGGACAAATTCACAGACATATATCACCCTTTGAAATCAGCCTCTTGATCTTTGATACTTACTGCTTTCACTGCACCAACTTGTTGTTTAGCTTGTGCCAGTACACACACACTGGAACTCCCTGCCTCCACACCAGCCACTCACGATTCCCGTTACCTTTGGAGATTCCTGTGTATATGGCACAGCAGTTTCACCCATCAGTCTGGTTCTCAACACAGCTCATGTAAATCCGGTGCTCTTCTTACACCGGGTCTGGTGCAAGAGGCCAGCAGGTCCCAGGATACTTGAAAATTATGAACGTTTCCCCAAGAAGATGGCTTACCTCACGACCTAGCCTGCTTCGGGAAAGTTTAACCTGCTTTGGAAAAGGTAAGAGTCTTACTTTGGTGGTGGTGTTTTGATAAGGAAGAGACTTGGAGTCTGGGGACCCCAAATAAACATGATGGCTTACCTAGAAGCAAACCTTTTGAGAAGCGATGTTCTGCAAGAAACACGGCTTGTGAGGCTATAGCTAAACATGATGTGGCTGCCAATCCACCGCCCAGCGTTTTACGGAGAGCCATGTAGCTAGCGAGTTACCCCTACTGACACTCGGCTTGCAAACCACAATCTCAAAACTACAGCGCAGTCACCTGTACTCAGTCAAATGTTATCATGCTATTTCTTGTCCTTGACAGCTTTAACATCACGATGATACACTACAGTAGCTCTGCTAAGAGTGGCTATTTTTAACGCCCTTCTAGTAAAAAAGTAAAATAAAAACCTGAAGAATAAAAAAGCAAACAGTCTACTTAGCAGGAATCTGTGATTTCAAAATAGTACAAAATGAGATTAATATCCTAAGACCAACTGATGAGATGCAAATGACAAAAGCAGGTCTTTAATTTCTACAGAACCACAACTGTATATGACGCGCACTGCATCTTACTGGCAGTCTGTAACAAGGCCATTTGCCACACGGGAAGAGATCTGCTCAGCCGGAACCCCAAATATTTACTTAAAGCAACTGGGCTGATGATAATAAGCATTTCACAATAGCAAGCTCCAAACATTTGAAGGAAAATAGATAATTGTGTATATTTTATGGAAATACCGTATTTTGATCCATGTACAAGAACTCTCCCACATAACACCAGGAAAATGTCCAGAAGATGAGCACACCACCACCTATAGCGTGGTACTGTGCGAAGTACATAACTTGGAAATGGATACGAAAGCTTTTGGGAACTGCAGCTAACATACTCAAAACCAGTCATCTGGTGAAAGCAAAGAATATGTAATCTGTAGTCATTTATCCAAATAAGCTGCATTCCTATGTGCCATTCTACGTTTTCATTTTTTTCTTCTATTTTTATAAATTTTTCAAAAACATCTGAAGAGTTTTTATTTGTTACAAAATTCATACTGGAAGATATAAAAAAGATATTTTTAACTTTACTATGCTATTCAGTGGAGTATATAAAATATGGAAACATATAGCCTCCACAAAATATTCCTGTACTTCAAAAATAATACCTCATATTAAGAATCTTCATAAACTTCTGCTAATTAGCCTTTGAAACATAGACCATCAAGAGGTGTAGAGAACAGCGAGAAAACAAAGGCAGAACAAAGAAGATGACTTGAATTACTCCACGTCTGAATTACTATCAGGCAACAACTCGTGTCTTCTGAAAAAAATGAAAACACTACTTGTTGGCAGAACAGTGTTTTGCACTTTGGCCCTTCTTCACATACCAAAGGATGAAACTGATTTGCCATAATTCAGGGGTTCAAAAGTTAAATCTGTTACTCTGAGCCAGTCACTGTAGGTTCTCTTCACTGTTGTCAAAGAGAAACAAGCACCTCCAGAAGATAATACGTTTCATCCTAAAATAGCTTCTAAAGTAGGCCAGATTATTTATCTTTCAGCTATGCCTATTTATTCCATTTACCGGAAAGGCAGCCTGTGTGACTAGCATGAAATTAGACAACTCACTTTAAGAGGACTAAAGTTACATAAAATTCAACCTGTTCAAATGATCTGTCTTTCATTTAAGGATTGGCATCCTTATGCCAATGGGAATACATGTATTTAATACTGTATGTGGTTTTATATATGTAAGGATTTTTAGACAGTTAAACATTAATGCAATACCTCATTGCACCGTACACAATAATGTGCAGATTCCTTACCTGCGTTAAATACATTAAGTTAATGCTGAACCTGCACACAAGGTCTATTAAAAGAACTTTTCATTGGATCAAAGTCCATTACTTTCAATTAAATATTAATTCCCCAACATACCGGTTATTCACCTACTCTAAGTTTTTCCTCATCTCTCAGCAAGGAAAATTTTGAAGTCTCTCCACTAAAAGCTTTAAGAGTGCTCTACAGCCTTTATTTCTCCAGGGCCTATGGGAAGAGAGATCAAATTCTGTCTAAAGAAAAATCCATGGCACAGTAATTGACTCTGGGCTACCAGGTGAATATTGTCTTCATAGCATGGCTCCACAAAAGTGGTCATAAAACCCAAATACATTGACAGATGTCAGGTACCGTACTTTCCTGTGCTATGTCAAACAATTTATTCAATAGTTTTTTAAGCTAATATTTCTATATTGATTTCAGCAAACCCCAAACTCTCTTCATTATTTTTCTCCATCTATCTCTTCATTCTTTCTGTAATTTCTCCTTAAATTTTTCTTCTTTCTTTTACGTTTAATCACATTTTTTTCTGGAATTGTCTTCAGACTTTCTGCTTGTTCTCTTTGCCCAGTCTTTTCTAACAGTGGGTCATCCCCATATTTCTTTACACAGTATATAACCTATTCACCACCTAAGACAACAGCACCGGGCAGAAGCCAGTCATACATTAAAAGCCACAGCTTTTCAGGCCCTGGAGGTTACCTACAATGCCCTTCCCAGCTCGCCTCTTCTCTCCTTTTTCATAATTAACTCTTACCTTATATTAATAGACTAACTATCCTGTGCCTGGGAGATTTCCACACCATAACCGTACTTAGTGACTACTTAAGCTGTGTATCAAAAGTCTATTCAGGCACACATCATCTTTGGTACAACCCAATGGCAGGGTGTAATTTCAGAGGATTTATTCTGGTGATATTTTCTGCAGCAGCTAGCAGTGCAGCAAAAGCACAGAAACAGGCCCAGGAAGCATTTATACGGCTTGACAATTTCCAAAGGACAACCAAATACACATCTAAAGCAGCTTCCAACCATCTGAGCTTGGCCAGTCATACGGGATTTTCATCTCTCTCCATTTCCACCCACGATTAAGTTTTTTATGGGCAGAATAATTTCTACAATGAATGGATGTATTTAACTGATTTTCATCTGATGTTCCTGTTTTCCAGCCAGATAGGGTCTCCTGCCTCTCATGTAAAAAATGTAAACCCACTCAGACTGGAAGAAAACGGCACAGGCAGTTGGATTTCACTTGTTCAAACTGTACAATGCACTCTGGGTATTTGTGGAGGCAAAAAAACTTTCTGATGCTCAAAATAATTTTCATTTATGGTCAAATAAAGAAAACTGCTTTAGGCAAGAAGTGATTTCATTCAACCTGGCTTTGAAAAGGGCAAACCCCTTTAGTTTTCTAAGTTTTTCTGCAGGAGAAAAAAAAGCTGCTTTTGTAAGATTCTGTTGTGCAACATTTCAAGGGGAGATGATGTTTATCGTATTTGTATTAATCATTTAAGGGCAACTGTACCTTCAAAATGTACAGCACAAGGCTAGACTGACAACTAAATGAAAACATAGATCACTGGTCTTGCAGCAAGACAATTCCTCTGGTGAATGGGTTAAACTGTCGCTGTCAGTTTGAATACAATTAGTACAACTGATATGCAAAGAATTGCTCTGTCAGGAAATGTCACTGTCATTGAGCACTGTTCCCAGGCTGCCTTCAATTTTCTGTCTGGCTCAGAAAATTTTAATAACAGGTCAGAATTCAAATGCAAAAATTTAACCAAAGTGCGTAGCTTCTCCCCACCTTCTACTTCAATTTTCATTTTCTGCTCCGTACATAACATAATTTTTTGGTTACCAGGAAACCATTCTTAACTACCCATTTTCTGATTTCCTTCACTCATCCTTTCTTGTTCTCATTAACTGAAACTAACAGTTTTTATTGACATTCCTTACACAACTTTTTCTTTTCATTATTTTTTAAATTAACCCTCTGAACCCGCCCCAGACAACAGAAGTACAGAGGCAGAAATAATTAGTGTTTGTAGAACAACACCAAGTATCTATTCACTGTAACGCCCACCCACACCCTGCAATCATGTCTCTTCCTACCCTTTATTTACTGCAGTTCCCCAAAGGTTGCGTTTGGTGCTAATCTTTTTTTTCCCCTCTACATTTTCCTGTTCAGCACATGATGCATTTTAGGATCTGGTACCTCTGTGCTAACCCCTCCAGATTTTCTTTTCTATTTCAAAGGAAGTTTTCACCTTTTCAGCTCCCTCCTGGTACTTCCCAACAGGTCCCAGATTCCTGCTGGCCCTGTGCATGCACAACGCTCTGTGCAAAACCTGTGAGTGAGTCTGTACACTTGCAAAGAATACGCAACTAAGCAAATGCTTGAGATTAGCTCTGCAAGGCTGGTGGTCAGGGAATAACACTCTGGGAAGCTAAAGTGCTCTCAGGCAACTGGGGTGGCAATGGGTCAAAGGGAAGTGCCTGTTCCTAGAGTCAGGCTCTTCTGTGATCTACGAAGGCGAAGGCGGCAGGGAGAAGTGCTGTTGTGATGGCAGGTAAATACCTGTTGGGGTAAGGAAATGGGTGATCAACACAGCCTTGCAGCTTGAGGGATTTGGGAACTGCCGGCTGGCTGAAGTGCCGCTGAGTGATTCACGGATGGCAGTGCAGAGGGCAAGCCTAAAGCTTCTTTGAGACCCTTTCTCCGCTAACCAGCCCTTGCTAAAAAGCATCTTTTCTATCCCCCCAGGAGGCTCAGAAAGCATCTGACTTGCAGCTTTTCCAGTGTTGGCCACTCAGCTGCCCTTGCAGATGGGCAGAGCAACGGCCACCTTCCCTGTCAGCCCCGTGGGAGGTTTGCTGACCTGCCTGGGCTGAGAACGCAGCTGGGATGCCTGTCACCCTTGATGCTGCCTTATATAACCACTGAGAAACCTGAACTTGTCACTTCCCATCCCCTCCCTCTTCCCATCACTGTGAGCAAAGACATTTCCTCCTACGCGACTCAAGCACACAAGTTTACCAGTGTATTTAAACCCATACTGTCATCAGGTTGTTGCTAAATTACAGACTCTGACCCTTCATCCAGAATCCCGCTTCAGGTATGGGCTAAATTCCCTCTTTCTAGGGAATAACATCACAGTGCAATGAATAACCCTACTTTAACTCACCTCCTGGTATGCGGAGGCAAGCACGTTTAGCTAAAGATAAATTACCTTTCTTACATTCAACTTCAGTCATTCTTGTAATAATCAATGGCATTTTTTAACACTGACTTCTACCAAGAAAGTGACAACAACTAAATTTATTTTAGTGCATACCCCTGCATACAACAATACTGAGGACCATCCCTTTTCTATCTTCAGTCGTCAAATCTCTCATCATTCTCATCTGCTCAAATCTCTTCAATCTTTTCTTTACTCATGAAGTTTAAGGTTCACTTAACGTTCACTGTGTTTTTTATTTGAGAGCCCCTTATGTCCAAGTAAACCACACAGTGAGCTACAGGAGCAGTAATTGCCATCTAATTAAAAACCATGCTGCAAAGCAAGGTCTAAAATTTCAACTTTAATGAATTTAAATTTCAACTTTAATTTAATTATGTATCTCCAGATCTTTTCTCTGTGAAGGTAAACTAAATATGTGAACACAATGTCTTCCTAAAAGCACCAGCTTTGTGAAACAGAAGGACTCGGGGGCAAGCAAACCATCCCAACCATCTCAGTGAAAACTTAGTTCAAAACTGATACTTTTACTTCCACTATTACTAACTGTAGCACATACATCACTGTAGTGGAACGATGCAATTGATTCCTTCTAAGTGGATGTAATGGCAGATAATGGGGCACGACCTAGGAAAACCAGCTGCCGTCAAAATCCTCAGAAGCTGGGGAATGAGATAATCCTTCTCCCCAGAATAAAGAAAATTGTTTCCACTTCCTCAAGATGGGATAGAAAACTCATCCTTTCCTCAAATATTAAATGCTTCAGTAACCTCTAGACGTGTGAAATAGACATCCTTCATGCCAAAAGTCCCAGCTGTCTACTAATCCCTTCCAATATCTCTTTTTTACATACGCCATCATACTCATATGGAAAGTGCTATAAAGTACTGTATAATATGATACATACATAAAACATATAATTATGTGCTGCAGGCTAACTTATAATGAAACAACTGAAGGCTCACCTGTCTTCCTTTTCTTTATTACCATTTTTTCTATATTTCACTAGATGAGTGAAATTTGAGCTAAATCAGATAACTAACTACGCTAAATGCTAAATACATATAAGCGAGTCATTCCTATATAATATTTAATCCAAATATTTTTATTCATGAAACACTGACTACAAGAAAAGGGTGACATTTTCAAATTCCATTTCCTGGTCCAGATAAAGGACTCCAAAGTAATTGTCAACAGAGAAAAGAGCACCACAATTAATTTTTTAAAAGTATGATTTTTTACTCAGCTTTGAGTGTAGTGTTTTATAAGGAAACCTTGGAGTTCTACCCTATTCATCATTCATTCAGTCAGTGGCAGGTAAGTAAATTAAGAGCAAAGTCATACCTGTAAACTGATTTTCTCACTAAATTATAGGCCTTGATGCCTTTTCAGCATGTGAGTCCTTGAAGTAAGTAAAACATGTTAATTTTATTGCATGAATTAGTTGTGAAACAATTATGCTTACAAATATTGAAGATTATATACTAAAAAGTCAGTCAGTTTATGGAAGTCATATCTCCAGTTTTCAAATAACTTCAGTAATTAACATAATTAATTCTGCATGTTCTGAATTTTTTCTTATTTTTGTATAATCCATTTTTATATATTAAGGTGCCCAGGGGCTTTTGCTAGTGGACTGAATCAAACCGTCTTATTAACAATGTTCTTGTTTCCAGGATCATCACTTAAGATCATAAACAATTTTTTCTTTCTTTCTAAGGAAGAATATAATTACCCCATAAATGAATTCTCAATCTTTTTGATAGACAGGTTTTGTATGCTAATTTTCTGGTAGATAATTCAAAACCTGCAGATCGATTTGTTTAAAGTGCAACAACCACTCTAGCCTATGACAAAGAAAATATGATTGCTTTAAATCTCATATATGCAGCTTCCCATGGGAGTGGAATACAGATGAGCTGCAAATGAAACACCCTCATCACCACACTGCCCAAAGCAATTTTCCAGTGTGCCCCCTCCCCTCAGGACATATTTTACTCCACCTTTACTACGTTTATAACATGATTTACATGTTAATGAGAAGTGACAGGGACTAAGTAATTAGGAAGCAAGACTGTAGCTTGTCATGCATTTTAAATACTGTACACTGCAATTCTGGAATAAATATTCAGCCTCTTTCCTAATTTTCTCCTTAATTAGAAAACACAATCAATTTAGTCTTTATAACTCCAATACACCTTCCATAGGTAACTAATACAAAATAAATGCATTGCTACAATAAGCATGGTTCATCAGCCCTAGTTCTCTTATATTTGGTCAATCTTACTACGTTTTGTTTACTAAGTTTGGACAATACAGTGAGAGCAACGTAAGACCTAAAGAAGAAGCAGTCCTTTCACTGAGGATGTGACCATGACTATGCAAAGCAACAATGGTTTGCACTGGATGGATCTGCTACATGCATGTGTGTCTTCCTTGGATAATTTTGTGAATTAGTACTCTGTCTTGTGACTGTGGAGAACATCCCTACCGTGGGGCTATCAAGGCCCTATAAGGTCTGAAGGCATCTGCATTTGAGCGGAATGATGTTCAGATGATTATTAGGAAGAAAAGTGAAGAAATGCCGGATTGCCAGCTAGCCCTGTGCAGAAAACGCAAGGAGTAGGAACTGCCTAAGACTACAGACATGTCCATGGTAGGGGTGTAAGTGGTGCCGAGCAACCACAATCTCTTTCACCTCCTCCATCTCCTTCCACATCCCTCCTCTGCATGCAGTGTTTTTTCTTTCCAAGTTTTCCTCACATGGTTCTCTTTGTAAAGATCAGGACCTCAGTAAATAATGCTTACCATTTCAATACTAATTGTCTATGGTGCCGAGTGAATTAAGTTTCAGAATACACTTCTGAAGTACAAACACATTACCATTCTAATTATTCAGGTCAGAAAAAACTCAGAGCGAAAAAGTAACTTGCTTCAAAAAAAAAATTAATTCTCCTCACAGAACTTCACAGTTCTTTGTGCCAAATATATAACAAAGTTTAAAGACCGCTGCAGCTGTATCTGTTGGGTTTACATTACCATTCTACACATTTTGTATTTTGCTTTCAAATATTAAATGTTTGCAGTATGTCATAGCTACGCGGTGCTTTTTCAGTAAGACATGCAGAAGTAAACAGGATGCATATTTACTGAGCCTTATTTCATTCCTGAAACCAGTTGTGATGGTGCACAGATAACGGAGATTTCTGGGTAAAGAAGTGGCCATAATGGAGCTGGCAACTATTAGTTATGCGGTGATAGGTATAGCACCCCTTCTCTGAGCAAGAAATACTATCAGTCCCTTTTGCAGTTTGTGACTGCCTGGGAAACTGTTCATCCTGAAAGACTTCCAGATTTTCAGATGCTTACACAGTATTAAGAAATCTAAGCATTCTCCAGGGGCACGGCACATTATGCTATAATTGCTATACATGCGAGGTCTTTACAACCATTACCATGAAAAGGACCTTGTTGATACAGGATTTGAGAACTAATCATGCATATACTATAAAGATTGAAGTGTAAGTAGACTTTACCCAAGTTGAAGTGCTGAGACTACAGTGATATATGCAAACCAAAAGAAAAAAAAAAGTGTAAAAGTTTACTTACACCTATTTTTTCAAAGAAATATGTTCATGTTTTCTCTTAGTAAGACAACCTATACTTTAGTTATCATCATACATTTGAATGTCCAATCATAAAATATATATAAATGAACATTAATGTCAATCTGAGAGCTACCAAAAGGCAAACATAACATGGCAGTGATTAATTGTTTTTTTGTTCGCAATTTTCATGGGAATACAATCTAAAAATTTCAGCTTGAGATACTTGTCTCCCTTGTTTATAAAATATGCAAAATAACTAATTAGAAAGGGACAGCCAAGCTATTTCCAGTTCCATATTACATACACCAAACATACATGGAAATAGTGAGCCAGAACCTAAAAGTGAAAGGTAACTGGCTAGCACAGAATTTTCTTGTTATTCCCTCCGGTTTCAGCTAGCCAGATAAGAATAGATTGCAGTCTGTCTAGCCATTGAATATGGGAAGATAAAAGATGAATTATTCCTTTGAACTCATCTTTGACAGGTAAAGTGCTGGCAGTATTGTGAGACAGACTTTCTCATCTTATTAAAAAAAATATTAATAAGCTGACTTGACCATCTTTTTACGTATTGTATTGCTGCTACTGTATCTGAAGGAGTTTGAACATTTGATAGAAAAATGTCCCTCATTATAATCTGTTTAGTAAGTTAGTTTTCTACAAATGAAGAAAGAAGAATAATTTGAAATGTAGGGCTTCTAATGGGGCAAAATAAGATAGTTCTGGAAGTTGAAGCAAGTATACTCCACAAAGAAAGGTGGATTTACACAGCGCTAGCGAAGGAGCATTTCTATAAATTAACCCAAGGCCTATGTCTCATAATTCACTTGACAGTTTATCAGCCCTGAAAATGAATTCAGGCAATTTAGATGAAGGATGGAGGCAGTGGCTTCAAAGCACTATGAGGCAGCTCAGAAATATTCTTTGAGTTTAAGCTTTTCGTGTTCTAAAGGTTAATGGTCCCCAATCATGCCTTCCACTGGGTTTTATTAGTGTAAAAACCAGCCTGCAAGATAATCTGGGTGCAGCACAAGAAAGGTAAAAAGCATGAAAGATAGTTGTTTTTAAATCAAGTTAACTTGTTGTGTTTGGCTAAGGGAGGATGGGTTTATGAGTCTTCAAAGCCACCCTGAGGAATGACCAGGACTATGGGAAGAATCATACATTGTAGCTGAGCTTTTACTACTGTTTGCCAGGTCCTGTCAGTATCCAAACAAGATTATATTTAGAACAAGACTTTTCAAAATTGCAGTATATACAAATGTGTCTTCTAACCCCTCCCTAATACTATATGAAATCCCATGTATGGTCATTTAAAATCAGTTAAAAGTATTTTCAGATATGCTTTTCATATTTCAGATATCATTTCAGATAGGTCTGATCCACTCTGCAGACATTTGCAGTTTTGGAGTCAGTGACCACAAACTTACCTTTTGCAAGCTGTGCAGCTACATGCACAAAGAACTCTTTTTGTCGGCAATGTAGTTTTTCATATACAGAAAAACTCAGAAAGGATTCTTTAATTCATATCTCCCCAGAATTAAAGGGACAGATGTCACTTTTTTGAGATAAAATTCCGTCAGTAAAAGATAGGTTTACTAACTGAGCTGATGGAACATTTCTGTTATCTCTTTTTCTTTCATTTCCATCGCGTTACAAGCTGTCTCAAACAGGAAACACAGACTGAATACCCTGATACACATGAAAATGATAGTAAGCAACACGAGTTTGGTTGATACGTAAAATTCTTAAATATTTACTGTAATGACATGGATTTTCCTCTTCTATTTTAATTTTTATTTCTGACTATCATGAAGTGGTGGTCTTTTCTGCATAAGGTTCTACTCTACAGCAAAATTCTGTTTAGAATTTTACATGATTAGGGTAGCCTTTATCCCTGTTCCAAATGGCTTTATAGTATTTCTACGCCCTAGTAAACTGCCTTACGTCCTACTGCGAGAGCACATGAAATGATTCCTGGGTGTGCTGTGGGTTAAAAGATCTAACACTGCCATCATATTCCATTGTGAGTGTCACTGCATGGTTCTGTCATATGAGTCATAAAAGTTACTGCGTTTAATCTGTTTAGTTATTCTTCCTGGCCTAATAGTTCTGCTCAACTATGGGGAAAAGTTCCCCATCTTCACTGATGTGCACAAAACTGTAGTTGAGGGAGCTGTTGCAAGCATCAAAGATGATCGCTCATTGCCTTGGTCTTCTAGCTCCAGTGAGTTCATTAGGAAGAAACTCAGTCAGAGAGTCAGGTTGGACTGAGATCCCTGAAAGGGAAGATTTGCCTGTCCTGGGCTTGCAAGAACCTGTGCTGAAGGACTGGTGGGGCAAGAGCAAACCTAAAGACATTTCAATAAGTTGCAGTTATGCCTTGAGTCACCACTACTTTTTTGTACTGCAGTAAAATGATTTACAGGGTCCTAGATTTCTTTTACCTTTCTTCAGAAGGGCAGCGGTAGTACTGCCAATACCATTAAAAGCTCTTAGCTTTCCGTTGAGCTTCACATGTTTTCTGTTGTATAAAACACAAAGAATGCCAAAGAAACTGCAGGGTTTCTGCGTATTTTAGACAGCTGAAAAAGTTACGTACTTTAACCTTTTTAAAATGTACACAGACCTAGTACTGCTGTAATGGGGGGAAGTGTTGACAACTTTGGTTTTAATCACGGCATCTATTTTAAACCAACACTCCTAGAAGCTTCTTGATAACAAAATGGACCAATAAAACCAACACTGAAGTAGCGTTTAAAATATATATATATATCCATCTCCCTTCTTGTAAAGTTAAACTGCTGGCCTTGGCCCTTGAGCATGCACATCTACTCAGAGAGGAGGGTTGAACACTTCTTCAGCTAAGTAATAGGCCTCCCAGTTCAAAATTCTTAATCCAGTGAAATTTACATCATCCTTTGATAATCTCTGTAATGTCTTGTGATAAGAATTTTGACTATATTTTTCAGACTTCGTACACTAAATAAATACTAGCAATTTCACAGTAGTCAACAGAGGTTATTGCTTGAGGATGTTTTTCTTCCTGTTGTAAAAACATGTTATGCAAATGATTAGAGAGCATTACAATTGTTCTATTTTCTTTATAAATGAGAATGAACATACTGAAGTAACACAAAACTGATGAAATGATTCACTCACTCTCCAAAAACACGATAAACAAAATTCAAAGAAATTAATACATATTATATGTATAAGTGAAATAACAGCTGCAATTTCTCTAACTTTATTAGAAATAAAAAAAACATGCAATACTTCCCCAGTCCTAAAATAGACCTTATCTTTTCACTTCTTCACAGAAACTGCTACTAGTTATTTAGTCATAGACTTTTGTGTGGCCCAAGGGAACCACTGTGATCAGCTAGTCTGTCTGACCTCCTCTATAATCTTTTCAACAAATTTTCCATCCTAGGAAATGTGCACAGAGAATTGCACAGAACAGAATATAATTTTTTTTTTTTTGACTTTCCTTTCCTACCAAAGGTATTTCAAAGCACTTTACATAGCAATAAATCAAAAGCTGATCAAGCAAGCAGTTAGCAGAAAAAATCCACCACTGTTCCAACAGACTACCAACCTTTGGTGCTTCATTGGAAGTGATTAAATGTCAGAGACAGAGATGATTCAGAACTTTAAAAAGAAGAGAGGTGAACTTCTTAATGAACTAAAATTTAGCATTCATTCACCCTCTGACATATTTTAAAGCCTTGCAGAAAACATATTTAATACATATTTTTCCCTAATTTGACCTTTCAGAATAATCCGTAATTTTTACAGAACACAATACATTTTATTTTAGTGACTGAAAGGGAAGAAATCTCAATTTTTCAACACAGCAAAGAATGTAAGTGGACACTGGGATGACCAAAGAGGAATAACAATTGAAACTGAAAATTCAAAAATTTTGAGATTTGCTTCACATCAGCTAGAATAAAAGAATATTGTGTTTAATCCAGAGATCGTGAAAATGGCATAGGACTGCATTAAAGTGAAAGAATATGCAGCATTATTTCTAAAGTACTATGGAATGGAATATTTAGGTATGTAAATCTGCGATTACTTGGTATATTGAAACGAACCAATGCATTGCATTTTTCACATAGAACTTCAACATTTTTATAGTGCAAAAATATATAAATACAATGGTTTCTTTACTATTTTTTATTTTAATACTTTTTTATCCTTCTTAAAAAAAGGTGTTTTTCTAGTTAAAACAGTACATATGAATTATAAGGTATGTATTTCACACCAAAGTCTCTTAATAACTCTTCATTTGTCTTAATTTAGAAGTATCCTAGATGCTAGCCCCTAACATGGAAGCAAACTTGAACACTCCTGATGGGCTTACAGGCTCTTAATGTTGACTTGGCCCCCATCATTCACATGTGAATTCACAATGTGAACGGGACACCAGAGCAGCATATGGCTTTTACACATTCTCACTTGATGCGTCAGTACTCAGGAGCTCCAGGTAGTCCTGAAAGTTGCCCAGTACATTCTCAGTCCTGCGGACACAAGCACACCCTGCCTCCACGCTCACTTGGAGCCTTCTGAATCAAGTGCAAGGCTCAGTACTTATCTGCAGGGTAAACCATGACTTCCATTTCTTTAACTTAAGTGCAAAAAATGTATGGTTGTTAGCAAAAACACCCAGACATACACAGAACAACCTGAAAGCTCAGCTGATATATTAGACAAAGTGTCAAGAAAATCTTTTATTATTCCTACTACTGACGTAGGCACGGCTACTGATTAATAAAAGCTCCAGGCTGTAAGGAAATACATGCCTTTCACCCGACGGCATGACAGATTAATCTGACCTTTTCAATAGCATGGCCCATACAGGATTTCATACAGTAAATCCTGTATCAATCGTATGTCTCCTTGACTTAGAGAACTTTCCTTAGAAAAACATGAAGGGAACCATTTGCTTTGAGATTTTTAAACCTGAACACAGGTGTCTACACTTAAGCCAGCTATTTTAATTACTGTTACATTCATCAGAAATCGATTCAACGCAATAAAAGACTTCTACAGTCTTAACAAGCAACTGAACAATCTACTGCTGCCCTTCCTCAGAGTGAGCTGCAGAGCTATCTACTCTCCTTTGTTTTCCTTTGGATCTGCCTACCTCTGGACTCCAGCTACAGCTTTTGTTCTGTCTTTGTCTTTTGAAGTAAAAAAGCTTCTGCTCTCAGAAACCACTGTTTCCCTGAATACTTCTTCCTTAAGTACTTGCATGATCAAGTCATCTCTTCTTTTCTCTTTTGCTATACCATATATGTCCAGATTCTTTTGGGTTTATGGCAGGTTTTCTAGAATTAGAATCAGCCTTACTGTTATTTTCTGAATACTTCATAAATATGCAGGTTTTACTGAACGGAATATAACTTCTACTTCTGTCACAAAACTTCTTTTCTCATAGACTATTGAACACTCTAAATGATGCTTTCCAAGTAACTCCAGCTGAGAACTATCATAGGCTTTAAAAATGCAGCGGCATAAAAACACACAGTTAAATCTGTTTTGTTTCAGTAGCTTACAAACCTCACTAAATTGATTTTCCTTTTCATATGAAAGGCATAGACTGAGAAAGCAAAAGTTCATCTTTAACTTTATGCATATAGTCAATTTCAATGATTTCAAAAGGACCACTCATGCCCTAACCTCAGCAGTACACAAACCTAGTGTAAGGATGTAGTTTAAGAACCATCACAGCAAAATTAAATCAAAACTCAACTGCATTCTCAGTATTTAGTATCTCATTGCTTACATATACGTTCAGGAGTGTTGGGTCTATCCTAAAACCCTCTGGCACTGGAAATTTAGGCTAAAAAATTCCAATTAGCCCTGTCGATAAAAGATAGGGGCTTTATATTCCCCAAATAATCACCAGTCAAGTACAAACCGGACGGACTGCTGCTCAGATTGAGTGAACTAGGTCAGATGGGTGATTGCTCTGCTGGCAGGTTTCTCACCACTACTGAATTTTCACGAAGAAACAAGGCAGGATAAAAAGAAGGACAGAAAAAAAGGGAGATAGAAGAGAGATTTTCATTGATAGAACTTAAGATGTAAAAATTAGAGAGTTTCACTGCTGAAATGGGAAAAAAAACCCCTCTCAAATATCTAATGGAATTATTTAGTTAGTATGGAAAAGAAATAATTCATGCAGTCTGTTCATTTGGCTCAAACACAAAAGCATGAAAGGTAATAAATTCTAGCAGTTGAAGAGGTTACCAAGAGAAACAATATTAACTCAAGTTAGGTCAAAATAGTACAAATCTTATAAATCATGCTTTTTGTAAATGTCACTAGTATTTCAAAGAAAGCTCTTTTACGTTCTTGAGAGTTGGTTGATTTTTTCTTTTTTCTTAGAAGAAGAAATGCAAAATTCATGATTGGAAATAATGCTATACTGCGTAAACGTTGCATTTCTGTTTTCTTGCAATTTTCAATCCCAGACTTTGCAACTGAAAACTAAAAGGCACCAAGTTATAAACAACTTGTAAATACATACTTCCTTTTAAGAAAAGCCTCAATTAATGGAATATCTATGCTATTTCTGCTTAGGATATGGTGAAATGTTCTGCCAAGAATATTACCACTTTCTAAATGAAGCCATCAAAAATAATACTGCAGCAGCAGTTCAGAAAACTATATGGTACGTATATTCTCACTGGCCTAGTTATAACACATCAGTTTAATAACTACATGCCTCACGTTATCTACACATGAACATAGAATTTAGTTGGTGACACTCTTCTGATACAGAGTAGGTCAGCCAAAACAGACGTAAACAATTTGTAAAATATTGGAACCAAATGTATTTCCTATGAGTGTACCAATAAGGACATGCTACGTAGATGCTGAAAACAAATCCCCTCTTAAACTATGAAAGTCAAAAACCAGAAAGCTGAGAAAACCCAAACATCCACATGAATGGATGCTGGCTCTCAAGAAACGAAGAATGTTGCTGCGGGCACTTTCATCCTCCTCG
Source organism: Falco rusticolus (assembly GCF_015220075.1). Taxonomy (NCBI): domain Eukaryota; kingdom Metazoa; phylum Chordata; class Aves; order Falconiformes; family Falconidae; genus Falco; species Falco rusticolus. The sequence continues at coordinate 17,649,573 of NC_051191.1, forward strand.
TCTGTCAAATTCACCAAGTATGCCTAATCAGATCTCTCTGCTTTCTGATGGTAGAGTGGCTATATAATGTTTGATTAAATGTATGTCATTGAGATGTCCTGACTAGTATTTTTGTCTAACTTGAACAGAGATATTTTGCTCATGGGACTTCTATCATCTGGCCACATAAAGTATTGCTATCGTATTATCCTATCAGGTCAGTGGGCACAGGTAATTTGACAGCTCTAATGAGTTATATACACACAGTCCTGAAAATTCAGTAGAATTTCCATTCTAATTCATTCGAATAAAAGGTCAGTTTACATATTCTGTCACATTGTTGTGCAAGAAGTGTATAGTATGTAATGACTAAAGGCCAGTTCCTTCAGTCATTAAACATATAGCACCTGTGGCATTATAAATTCCACAGTCAAAAAAAAATTTATTTATGGACATTTTTCTATGGCATTTATTTCCTAAGAACCACCTTGTCAATAGAAACACTGAAAAATTTTCCTCTAAGTGCTTATTATTGAAAGTTAATAGGCCTTGCTTTGATAGAAACAGATTTTGTGTTCACTAGGGCAGCAGTATAATTCCTGGAGAGCTGAAGGCACAGAATTCTGAGGGACAGAGAATATACTGATATCCAGAAAAAAAACCATATCCCAATATATTTTATCATTCTATAAATCTATACTTTCACAAAAGAGCAGTATTTCTTCTTTAGTATTCAGAAAACTTATTTGAAGAACCATAATTTTTGTCATAAAATATGTCAGAGAAAAAGCAATGGCATTTTCTCAGTTTGAAAACACGAAAAAAAGGTTGGTTACTTATTTTCGCGCATAAATGGCCCTTTATCCCCCAAAAGTAAATTACTCTATGGCATCACTGACAGAAGCTCTGACTGTGTTAGCAAGTATTGATGCATGTTACTGGACAATTTCTAATTAATTTGGCGTGTCTCAAACCGTAACACAACGGAGTGACAGATGGAAATGACCCAGTAGTAGGATGGGGAAAAAAATAATGTTTGCACATACAGCCCCAAGCACAGCTGATCAGGAGCAAATACTGCACAACAACACAGGTACGCGGGGAGGCTTTCGCAGGAGCTATTTCAGTGTATTTGGATCTATGTCAGTAATCATAGTACCCTAGCCCTCCGTTTTCTAAATATTCTGTTCTTGTATCAAAAACTCCCAAGCCACGAAATATTTTTGCCGTTAACATTGCGCAAAGAAGATATTCAGAACTGAGTTATATGAAAAGAACTTTCTAGTAAATGGTTTCAAAACAGAAGATGACTGTGAAAAACAAGTGTTCTAAAACACAGTAAGAAAAGCCTTGGTTTTAAATCCACAATGGCTTATCATGTAAACCTGTATTCAGTGTCCTCTCCACAGGTTTTTGAAAAGGGAAAATGTCACTGTAAACTGACCTTTTCCTGAAGCATTTGCTAAAACTTTACAAATGTCAAAACAGCAGTTCGAAATGAAGACAGCATCATCAGAAAGGAAAACTCCAAGGGTAGCTGTGTAATTTAACAAAGTAACTGATGGCATAAACTCTGTTTTTACTTCCATCTGTAAGATCCCCTTCACACTAATGATTTTCTAGCTATATATGAGAGTAAAATGTAGCAAATATATTTTTCCACCTTGCAACATTCAACAGCTTTCCTAGCACTAAATGCTCTTCAAAAAAAATAATGAGAAAAGCAAACTAGTAAGATTTAATTGCCAGTGAGTAACATGCAGTACCAAATAACATGATGAAATTTCAGAGCAATCAGACAACAGTATACATTGTCCAGGTTTTTTTCTCCTTTTTCATCTTTTATTGTAAAACTTTTTGCCTTTTGTATCAGCCAGCATTAATACATTTCTCTGTCACCACAGTAAATGAATCCTCATTTTGTTTTTGAATGAGTATTCGCCACACATCAGGAAGACCTGTCAATTGAAGTGGAAAGCTGAGAGAAACAAAAATGTGTAGAAGTACTACCTATTTTTTATCCAATCTTGTTTTCTCAAAATTGCATGACCCTAGGATGATGGCTAAGATTATAGGTTTCTTCTATTTAACTATCAAAATATCAGAGATCTAGAATGGAGAGCAATATAACTGTGTTGGAACCTAACAAAAATGTCATTACCTTTGGGATTACTAGGTAACTTTGAAAAAGAACTCTCATGAGAGATTCTTACAAACATCTTTGATTGAATGAATCAAACAAAACCCCTCAGTGTTAATCCTAACCTCATTCTTTTGGATACTTGTCCATCTCCTGCCTTTCATATTTGCTGTTATATGCATGAGCCTCACGAGACATTACAAACCCCATGTTCTTCCAAGTTACTGCAGAAAATAAACCCATCCGACCACACTCATGAAAGCCTCTAAAATCACTGAGCTTTATCAATTCACTTAAGATGCAGGAATAAGCAACATGAATGAAAGCCAAGCCACCAGAAAGTTCCAGTGACTGAAGCTTGCAGGGCAGCAGGTAGCACAGTAGTCTCAGAATTAATAGCTCCAATATTAGTAAGTAGAAGCACATACATGCAAATATTTCTGTGCAATGACTTTGAAGAAGATACTACTTTAAAGTATTTATCCTAATATAATTCCAAAATACTAATTTACTACAGAGATGTAACGAGTAAAGTAAAATACCAAATACCTAGAATTGCCATGATCCTTATGGGTCCCTTCCAGCTTGAGATATTCTATGAGATCCTAATTTATCAGTACAGATTTTTGAGGACCACTGGAGGTAAAATTATGTATACATGGGATATCAGGTATATGAAGATTCTGTGACTGGTGGATGCACAGGTTTGCTGAGTCTTTTTCTAATCATTCAAATAAAGAAAATACTTACTGCAGAACGTTTATACACCCTGTAATTTTCATCACGATGCCTTTTACCTGGGCCTAACATTTTAGACCAAATCACTGTCCTGCAGCCCAACTTCCTGAAGTTGCTGGGTTGAAAAAGTGTTGGAGAAAACCAAATATGACCTCTAACTTAAGAGGGATCATGAAATAAAATAATTTCTTGTTAGGGAAACTTAAAGGGTAGGTTGATGAAATACAGACTGATGGGGACTGATAAATCCTCACAGTATAACATAAAGATATCCAAGCTGGTAAATGAATGCATTCTATTAGAAATATATCTTATACAAAAGTGTGAGGCACTGGAAATCTGTAGAGAATCAGATTGAGTTGGATAATCAAGAAACACTAGATGTTATATCCTGTTTGAAGAATTATGCCTGCTGCACAGCTTTATGGCTGTCTAGAAGCCATTAAAGTGCATTTAGCTGGAAGTGAAACAATATTTTTCAGTGTTCAAATGTGGCAGTTTTGAGTGTGAGACAGAAGACAATTTAGGAACCTCTGAAACACTCGTTGGCATAATAGCAGTGATCTATCCTCCCTAAAGCAGCAACTGATGTTTTAGTTTTCTCCTCCATTTAACTAGCAAAGTGCTCAGATGAGCTTTTGGTAAGCCCTGGTTTTGCAGTGGCTGAGCTTGCAGGTCTTGACTCCCAGGATGTTTTGAAGGCTCACCTGTTCTTTACAAAGCTTTGTCCCCTTAATTCATGCATTATAAGGCATTTCCTCTGCCTTGTAAACAAAGTGGGAGTTCGTTTCCATAGAAACAACAAAAAACCTGGAGCTGTTCCTGTTTCCACTAGTGTGAGGCCGGTTTGTCTCCTTAGGGAAAGTGTAAGGATCCCACACCATGCCCTCCATGGAGGGGATGCAACACCAGTACTTGCCCAGATCAGGTCTAATTCTCTTAACTTTTATTTGAATCATAAACTGATCTTCCTACTCCTATGTTTAGTGGGATGTAAGCTACAAATTTTATATTTCATAATTACACTCTTATTACCCCATCACCATATTACAGCTTTTGGCTCCAACAAAAGTTTTAATATCATTGCACTTTAATCAGAACTGGGCCCTTTCACATTATTTCTTTGGCCAAGTAATAAAATTATTCAATAATGCCAACATTCAGCACAAAAAAACCAAGTGTCAAAACAATCAGGTTACCATATCATATAGAAGCTGACCTAAATAGAAGGAAGTCATTTTTATATCACGGTTTACTTTTCCTTTGCTTTTTCCTTTCTCTGCCCATACTATACACATGAAATATTAATTTCTGTTTGCTGCATCTTCACTAGTATTGCAGCACAGCAAACTCTGAACACTTTAACTCCTTTGAATCCTCAACACTTGTTTCACGTAGTGATTTCTAAGACTACAGGACTGACTCAAGTCCTTAATTCAAGTCCCTGATAACTATGGTATTTAGAAATTAGTAAAACTTTATTTTTTTTTAATGGCCATATATTTACACTATCAACTCCTTATTTAGCTGCTTCTACCCGAGCCCAAAGCTCTAGATTCTGCCCTGCCCTTATATGCATTCAACATATGTGCATCTTGTTTCATAACACAGACATAAATTATTTGCACAACTATACCATAATCCGACAGTAACATTCATTAGAAACACAGGTACTCTGTGTCTTCATCAGCAAGTGATGTGAAACAGTACAAAGAAAAGATGTAAGGTCTTTAAATATGGAATATTACAGTGCAGTTTTCAAATTCCATATTTTTCCTTTGATTTTCATAAAATAGCTGTTTTGATAATGAGACCTAAGCTTTTTCTCAAAATGTGCTAATGGATCATCATTCCTGATCACATACTTTTCCATCTTAACTCTTCTGCTGGTTTTAGTATCATTCTCCCTTTAGTTTTTATGTGTATTGCTTGCAATCCATACTCATTCATTCCTACTCACTGGCACTATAACTTACCTGAATTCATTATAATGTCTGTCCTGTTAGGATCTGTTTTTCTGAAAGTTTACACTATTATTCAGCTGACTGGTTTAATTGACTTCAAAGGGCAAAGAGAGAGTACTAGTGATTAATAAGTACTCAACACAAACCCCAGGTGCAGAAAATCACTCCACTTATCTCTATTTTCTGCCTTGTCCCCTTTTATGCATTTTTAAAAATTTCTGAACTTATGAGCTGTCTTTGTGACGCTCTTTACAGAGCAGGGAGGACAGTCTGAAATAAAAAACAGCAGGTCATATCTCAACAATTCTAAGCCTCAGAATCTGTACTGAGACACAGGGATGGAAATGGGATGCAGGAAAGGAATTCTGCTCTTTTTAGGGCTCAAATGAATGAAAAGGATACTCGAATCAAAATCTCTAAATCGATTCACATGTTCTTCAAGTCCCTGTACAAGACTAGCCTTGACTATGCTGCAAATCTTGGCAAACCAGAGGCTTCTCAGAGATATTCTCGATCACATGATTCATCACCTTAGTTGACTTAAAGGCCCTTATGGAATACGATAAAATCTCCTGTCTCAAGACTTCACACATCATTTATAGAACTACAAAAAGAAAGTTGGCATCACCTTCAGCAGATTCCCTAACTAGACAGAAGCATGAAAAAAATAAATCTACCTGCCTATCGTGGTTACATAGCTTTTAACTTCAAACAACACGACACACACAAAAAAAAACCCAACAAAAAAAACAAACCAAAAACCGCAAACCTTCTACTCCAGAAAGCAGAAAACACTCTGTGTGCTACAGATTCTACTCTTACTGGATAAATTAGGATAATCTTCTCTATAGTATATAAAGCTCTACTTCTTTCAAAATTACATCAGGAATACAGGTCCAGTTGTCAACTGCTCCATCACAATGCTTGAATTACAGAGAAAGACTTGAGCTTGTGACATCTAAGAAATTTATAGTAAAGAGAACACAGTTAGAATTCATATTGTGTATAACATCCATAACGAATCACAGGGTGGTTGTGGTTGGAAGGGACCTCTGGAGATCACCTAGTCCAACCCCTGCTAAAGCAGGTTCTCCCAGAGCAGGTTGCACAGTCACGTCCAGGTGGGTTTTGAGTATCTCCAGAGAAGGAGACCCCACAGCCTCTCTGAGCAGCCTGTGCCAGTGCTCCATCAAACTCAGGGTAAAGAAAGTTTCTCCCCATACTCAGATGGAACTTCCCATGCTGCCGCTTGTGCCTGTTGCCCCTTGTCCTGTCACTGAGCACCCCTGAAAAGAGCCTGGCCCCATCCTCTGGGCATTTGCCTTTAAGGTCTTTGTAGACATTGCTATGATCCACTCCAGGCTTTCCCTTCTCCAGGTGAAACAGTCCCAGCTCCCTCACCCTTTCCTCAGCAGGGAGGTGCTCCAGTCCCCTCATCATCTTTGCAAAGTGGACACAAATGCTTCCTCATAGCAGCTACTGTTCTCAGGAATAAAGAATGTGACCAAGTCACAAACAGCAGCATCACCAATAAAATACTGGGGAAAAAAAAAATCATAGCAAGAGTTTCCTGTTCTTTTTTTCTTTTTCTCTATCTTGGAAATGTCAGATAGTGGGCATTTTTTCCAAATATCTGGTTTCTCAGTTGTCTTCACCTGAGCTGTCTTAAATGAATTCCTCATGGTTACAAAAGCTTGCACTATTTGTCAATGAGACCATGTCAACGTTCGCTTTTGAGATAATCCTCCAATCTCCACTGACAGTCAATGGAATAATTATCTCTACAATAGATTTTTAATAAGCAGAGCCTAAAGTGACTAGTGCTTGTGTTCGTGGCCACATCACAGGTGCTGGAAGTTCAATGAGATGAATTTCACTCTATAATGTAGATCTGTACTGTGACAGGTATTAAGATCATTAGGTAAGAATGTAATTGATGTCATGGATGGACAGGGCACTTCAGTGTTTAGGATGCAGACCCAGGAATGGGAAGACACCACTTCAACTTCCCGTTTTGCTCTGGTTTGGTCTTGGCCAAGTTATCTAATTGCTTTGAGAGAGATCTGGCTTAATTAATCATCTTCTCCATAGACATCTCAGCTAGTTATCCAGACTCCCTGTGTGATTAATAGGCCGAGAAGACTCATGCCCTCAACACCCATTTCTCTGAGGGCTACAACAGGAGTCTAGCAACTAGTTCAAATGTAAAACTTGCATTATAAATGTAACAAGGTAGGTGAGAGGTATCTCATTCTCTGTTACAGATCTGGCTAGACCAGACATACCGGATATAAAAGAGCTTCTATTCTATCTGAATTTGAAAGCAAAACTTAAAAGTCACTTCAAAACATACAGAAAACTGAAAAAAAAATCCAAAAAACTCTGAAACATGCTAGACCCACTATTATTTCCTTAACCATTTCCTAATGGTGTGCCTAAGTTCCTAGTTGAATAATGGACCAAATTACATTTTCTTTCTTGCAAAGGTGCTGTAAATCTATACAATAAAAATAGTGAAGTACCCAGATAATGTGATAATGGGACCATATAAGTACCTGGGAGAGCTTTTGTATACAGCACTACCTGTATATGATCTTGTAAAGGTGCTGAATGGCCTTAAAATTGAATGAAATAAATAACTTGTATTATGTCATTATGCTAAGGCTGAACATAATAAAAAGCTATGGTCAGAAATGAGAATTTTAAATCCTTTATATTCATATTTTTGCTTTCTGCCAAGGCATGAGTGTCCCCAATATGGTTTGCACATACATTATTTAGAAAATTCACTATTTGTGATTTTTCACCAAGCAAACATTTGGGGAACAAGCAGACTGGCAAACAGATAAAGTGAATGGAATAATAGCTATTTTTACAAATGCTTTTGTGACCTTCACAATTCATTCATCAAATGCTGATTTTCTTCTTCCTATTTTATATATAGGAAATTTGTACACCTCTTCATTCTGCTTCGTTAAATCAGTTAGCAGAGGTTAAGGATTACTGAATTCTTTCTTGTCTGCTATTCAAAAGAGCAATCCTATTTCACATGGGAAAAAAGAAATATTACACTAATGGTTAAAGAAATACACTTAACTGAAGCTTCTAGAACATCATGCATTCCCCATCAGTGGTACTTGCAAGAGCCTTAGACCCACTGATCCATGGGGCTATGGTGGCTCTATCAGTTTTATTTATTTAAGGGTTTGTAGGAAACAGATATGCATTCTGGATTTTTGTACTTGAGCAGGTACATTGCTTAAGGCATAATAAGCACTACAAAATTATCTTGTGGTTTGAGTGCATCTTACTGGCTCAGATTGCAGAGGGCAGTATTCACAGAAGGAAGTGAAGATTAAGCATGGCTGGGAATGGACGCCAAATGCCAAGAGCTGCTTCTGAGCTACTGCTTGGAACATCCAGTCTAAACTCTCTATGTGAGGTCAGCAAATGACAGGCCAAACTGTTACTTAATCAGGAAATTACCTCAGTCACATTTCTGTACCACAGTCACCAAGGTTTATATGCCATGCCAGACAAGCGCTTGGGTTTTATCTTATTTTGCACTTCAGAAAGACAAGAATTGCAGACCTCCTATTTGTTCAGCATGTCAGTTACCTTCTGATGCAGAACATTCAATAAATATTATGTTACAAATATAAATGTAGAAGACAAACCCCCTTTGAGTTAGTAATCATGTATTTAATATAAAACTATAATGTTGGTTAATACATTGGATTTAGTCTCAGCTTCAGTGACAAATCAAATCACTTGCTAAGAGCAGTAGCTTTAAAAAAGCCTGTTGCATATTTTCCAGTAAAACAGATTCAGCCATGCCACCGTCTGTATCATTGGCATCAACTGTGTACAGGGTATAGTATAATCTATTAATTAGTAACATTTCAAGCAACTCAAGATAGTAATAGTTTTAAAAACATCTCCATGTTTTCTTCAAATATAGCAATATTGACGTACTGACAAAATTCATTAAGGAAATCTATCATTCCTGAGATCCAATGCTAGTACCGTATATCACAGAAGTCATAACCAAAAAAAAAAAAATCTATTATTTCAGTGTTTGTCCTCTTACATCTGTCCTATTGCACACATTTTCATTGGAAACATAAATACCAACGCTCATTTCAACATGCAGAATATAAAATGCTCCATATACAAGAGAGACTCTGCAAGCTTGCTGAACTGTAAGCAACCATGTGAAATCTTTAATACAAATCCATAAATCAATGTACAGAGCTTCACCTGGTTGCTTATCATTAGTTCCTATTTAAATGGAAATGTGCTTTAAATAATTTAACAGAGATCAGATTACCTTCCTTGTGTACATGTGGCCCTCTACACATTTCCTTTAATATTGTATGATGTGCCCTGCATTTACTTTAGGAAATTATTATCCATTCCATCACTTAGAGTAACACAGTAACAATCCAAATCAATTTCTAACATGGTAAATGGGAAATAATTTCAGATCCTAGCAGTAGCAGGAATACTAGAACGTAAACTGGCAATCTATCTGCACAGATTGACCATGCACTGCATCTACAGAAAAGGGTTTACCACAGAAAAAGTAAAGGCTTCCTACACAATTGGTAGAAGGCAATGAAAGGGAAATGTTCTCTAGAAAATGCAAGTGCCACACAAGCAATCTTCAATCATTACAGCACTCCTCCTACAAAGAACAATCCATTTATGAACAATTCATGAAAATAAGTCCTTACACATTTTCCTATCTCCCCCCCCCCCGTCATCCTGCTCACTATATACTGCGTTCTTATCTCTGTCAATACCAATTAGAATTGACACCTTGGAGGAGACACTGAATTCAATACTAGATGAAGTACTTTTCTTGCAGAACAAACCTGCTTATTTGATCAAAAAGATGCTATGGGAACGTTTGGTGCTCATTAATTGCCTCTAGACATAGATCAGAAAGCAACAAGCGAAAAAAAATCAGCAAAAATTATCCTGAATCAAACAACAAAAGTACATACACACAAGACGTGGTATGTCAAGGCTCTACAACTATTGTCATTTAGCATTCGTACTTCAGCAGCTAGAGATATCTGTCAAGCCTGGTGCTTTCAAATTATTTAGGTGGATAAATATGCATATACAGTTTCCTATTTCTGAAATTGTTTTTTCTAAATAAAGCAAGCTATCCTGCTTTGCCATCCTGAATGGCCAGCGAATAGAAAACCCAGCCTGAGAGTAACATTATCACAGCACAAGTCTGCTGAAGAAGGGTCATATGCTGACTGTCCACTTTATGCCTAACACATAAAATGAAATATCTGGCATTAATGTAATCATTCAGGGAGCCTAAGTGATGTTTTTGAGACTGACACCACTGCAGCACTCTCACCAACAAGTCCAACCTCGCTGAGGCATCTATTTCTCCCTCTTGATTGTAGACACATTTAAAAGAGGATTTAAGGCATTTAATACATTTATTGCAGGATGTATCTAATAGAAGGATGCTCCACAGGAAGCTAATACAAAACATTAAGCACAGGGAACTTATCAACAGGCATGCAGTCTGGTGCCCCTGGGATATCCTTTTCTGGTTACAATTCAGAATAGCAGGGCACTTAACAGGAATGGTTAACAACATGGTTATTACTACCACAGTAATACTGCGGATCTCACTTCTGTATCTGGAAATCAACGCATATTCTGAGTGCCCATGAAGTAAAGGGTAAACATGAAGTTCATTCCTCCTTATTTTTGGCAGGTTTAGCTACAGCGTTCTCAGGACATCCTGAATTGACCTCTGGAATGCATGACTTCATTTTCTCCTAGGTTTTGTGCTACATCATAGAACTAGCATTTTAGACTAATTCCTAGTGAAGCAGGATCTGCTTCATCCGAACTCAGTACATTATTTGAGTACAGAGAAAGACGACATTTCTATACCTTATTTGGTTCAAATGTTCTTCAGAAGTTCTACTCCACTGCAATTACAAAGTATTTTTAGTAAAAATTACATGAATACCTGCACCTTTTTGCCTCTTGGTTCTGCAGATGCTAAAGAACAGCTTTGCATTGACTTTAATGGCATTAAAGATCAGACTTTACATAAGGATGCAACCAAAATAAACCCAGTTCCCTGAAACTTCCTTTATTAACAACAATTTCTAGACGACCCATAATGACTTCTTTTCCAAAAAAGTTACTACCTAATTAGAATGGAAAGCTAAGCTGAGTTTCATCTGAAAAAACCAACAAACAGTACTTCATCGCACTTCACGAAAAAGGAGGATTAGCTAGCTACTATGCCAATCCTTCTGCAACTTTAATTCCAGAAATGCATAGAAGCAGAGCAGAGGGAACTGTATTGTGCTTCAGCAGGCATGGCTGAGGCACTTGCCACGTCCACAGTGGATGCTGGGTTTGACTTGTGCTGTTTCACAGCTGTGTAAGGGGTCTGAAATGCTGCTACTGGAAATATTAACACATCATATGTGCAGGGATATTTGTCCTTTCTGTGGGAATAAATACTCCTTAAAACCATTTTACTCAACCAATTCTCATGTGAGATCCTCATACTGAATGCCTCAACCTATGTGCGCATATTTTGAAAAGAAAAAAAAATATCTTCAGTGATGTCAGTGAGTTTTGCATTTTTTAAATGTTTCTTTATCTTTTATAGAAGCCCACAGAATACCTCAATGGGTAGAAAAACCAAATTGTCTCAATGTAGTGTAGGAGGAGAAGTAAGGCTATTTGATGAAGACAGGCCTGGGAAGGATCTGAAGTTCAGGTTGCAACAGAGAAATGTTGAAATGTTACATCTATTTCATGCACTTGCTGACTTTTGACAGTTCAGAAGAAACAAGAATTTTTTTCTCTAAGAAACCTATTTAGTGATCAAACCGCATGGTGACATTTTATCCCTAAAGGAAAAAAAAAAAAAAAAAAAAAGCAGTAAATGACAGAATGGTGACTGAGTGCAAGGCATCAAGCCTTAAAAACAACGAAACGGTGATACACTAACTGAAAGTATATTCAGGTGACTAAAGGTCAAAAAGGAAGAAGGAAAAAGGAAAAAAGGAAAAAGAAGAAATAGGGAAAAAAAAAAGGAAAAGGAAAAAAGAAAAGGAAAAAAAGAAAAAAAAAAAAGAAAAAAGTGAGTTCCTTTTGGGGACCTTCCATAAAAGGCATCTTCATATAATGCTGGGGGTTTTGATGACTACTATGTCTTACAGTTGTAAACTGTTCCTCTCGCCTCCAAAGGACATGTGCCAGTCATTCTAAGAGAGACTACTATCTGCCATTATGTCACATAATTGTGACATCTTACAAAATAATAATAATAAAAAAAAATCACAAAATTCTAACTTTTTATTCTGGCCAAATGTCAACTAAATGGAATACGATCTGTAATACTTATGAACTATTAAAACTGTTTTACCGTCATTGGCAATCCCTTCCTTAAATTTGGCAAATGTATGTAAACTGTTACCACAGGATGCAAGGAAAACAAAAGGAAAGGAAATAAGCCAGCAGGTATAAAATCACTAAATAATACATGGGACATATGAGGTAGATACTTTGCTTTACACACGATACATGACATGAATACGTTTTACACTTTGTCTTGTCTTTGTGATGTTACTCTATTCTGCAGCCCCGGGTCACCTGCCATGTACTGTATTAGAGTTCCCTCTACTGGCTGAGTTACTGAAGCTGTTCCTTGAGAATTTCCAAAGTTTTACTGTACTTTTACTCACTGTGTTTACTGACTTGAACTTCTTACACTGAAACATTAAAACCTTCCCTTGATGACATACTGAACCAGAAGACCAACCCACATATAGACAGCAGCAGATTTTCCCGGTCATTTTTATTAGAAGGAATATATTGTTCGGTTCACCAATAATGTGGTGTTCAATATAAGTACTGACCGGGGAATGTATTTATTCCACAACGGAAGCTTAGGAAAATTCCATAATCTGAATGCCTCAGGAAGGTGTGAGGATTTGAAATGGAAATAGTATCTCCAATGTCAATGATATACGGGTTGAATATGCAGGTACTTGCTTAGTCAACAATTTAGAAAGTTATATTGGTTTTAGTCATTGCACAAGAACTCATTGGGGTGAAGGAGGATCCAAAAATCTGACTTCCTTAAAGAACTCTGCAATTTTAACTAGGCCTAATCCAGACTTTTACTGCATTCTAATAAAAGCAGCAATTTCTTGGCCGTGGTACTTCACAGCTACTGTTTAAAGTTTCAGGTCCTCTGCTACCACTCACCTCTTTCATCTTTAGTAGCAATTTGACACTTCCAGAACATATTTTGTGCCAATTGTTTTTCTGGAACTCAAAATAAAGAGTAAGCCAGGTGCCACTCACAAGCTTTGCAGGTTTCATCACTTACTCAGTCACAGCTGACTACACCTGAGGATGGTGGATGAGTTACTAAAATTGTTGGAATTTCACCTGGTACCTGAATGTTCACAGCACAGAAATACACGAACATGCTTACAATATTCAAAGGCATATGGGGACCACTGCCACACCAGCAGGAAAAATCCACTTACTAAACTGTGACAAAGGAAATATCCTGCTTAGAATATTAACTATTGGAAAACTGTAAAACGCCAAGCAGTCGTAAGGTTCTTTCTAATTTCATTCTGTTGCTAACTTATCATACAGCATTGAAATCCACAATGAAGTCTAACCCAGGCTCAACTTCTATCTCATATACCAGTTGAGATCTACTGCCTTGTCTTTGGGAGCTTGAATATCATTGCTTAATTTTAGAGCTTTATGTACTTTCATGTCCAAATCCTCTGTACGAGGACATTCACACAGTTTGAATGTCAAGTATCTATGTGGAGGAGCGGAGGTGAGAAGGAACTGCATACAAATTACAGATCAGCTAGGAAAGAGTTGCACAGCATTAATGAGGCTGTGTGCTTCCTACAGTCTTAATGAAGAAAGGATAGATTACTAGAGTTGCACATATTCAGATTTTGCCCCAGAATGAATTTGCTTTTAAAAGAAACACCTCATGTTTAAAGTTTTAGCAAAGATAAAGTATTAACTGGATTTTATAAAGTTAAATTACATGCTGCAACAGATTCCCAAATCCACTGTCATATGTTCAAACAGTGCCAATGTAAGACACTATACTGACACCTGCAACTGAGTCATTCTCTCCTGTCATGTCACGGGGAATGTCCCTATCCTAAGAATAATTAATGAAGATACTATGTAGGGCTTTGCATTTTTAAGATCTTAAATTCAATCCTTGTTGATAGCGTGGTGGCTGTATACCTTACACATGACCAGACATTTTTTTACAAGATAATTCTCTTAAAATTTTATCCTTGAAAACCATTTAAGAATATTCTCCAGGTACCTGTATGTGGTTTCACTGATGTTAATAGGACAACTCACAGATTTAAACTAAATTGTCATTCAACTGCTTCTGGTACATCAGGGTCTTAACTGTTTTTTTAAGGACTGATGTATTTTGATGGTGTCAGTTCAGTAAACTTGCCAAAGGTTAAATCATACTTAAAAGTAAGCAGGCAGTTTCATGTATTATCTGTTTTTAAATAGCTGCAAAGACAAACAGACTATTCACTGTCACCACACGCATTAAAATAAGGCTGACTGGCCTGTGTTATGAGCATGTGGTCCTTCATGAGCTGAGGTGACAGAACATAGAGATAGCTAGATGGAGTGTTTGAAACCTATCATGGAATAGAGGTAAGAAAGAATACAGCAAAAAGAAAATAAGAGGTTGGAAGGATAGGAGCCAGGCCAGGGCCCAGTTTAGCAAATCCATCTACAAAGCACTCATTCTGCATACAAGATGACACCAAATGAACCAGATGGTCCGTAAAGAAAATGCATAGCCTAGAAGAATGGAATGGCCTACATGTTAGTTAAACTTCTTGTTTTCGCCTCAAAAACTGAAGTAATTGAGATTTTCTGGTAATTAAAAAAAAATTAAAAAATGTGTAGAATAACTTGCCTGCCCCTCTTAAACTCACTTGTATTTCAGGTAGTTCCTGAAGCAGGTTTAAAGATAACAATATTTTTGCCATTAGGAGGTCAGCGTACCTTCTCACACAATAGAATTCTGCACCCTTGGATTCCTGCTCCTTGTCAACTGTGAATGTAAAAAATGCAAGGGTTTAGCTAGACAAGCAGAAACAGTGGAAAGACAGGCAGCCAGATGACAGCATCAAACAACTCTCTGTGCTGTGAAACTGCTGACCTGGGCCTCCAATAACAGGACAGTGGTAAAAACAAAAAGGGGCTACATGCTTTGTACCATTAAGGATAGTGGTAGGAAGACCATACACGAAAGCATGCAGAATGAAGGGCAGAAAAGCTTTTACAGTAGTACTAAAAAAAGACAAGAAGTCTGGTTTTGGTTGACCTTAACGCTAGTACAGCATGATATGAATTAAACAACTCAATGTTAATCATATCTGCTGAATTAATTTTGTTCAGATATGCCTTTCCTTCCAGGTGGATTTAAATTCACACAGCCCTCTAAGGAAACGATCTTTTTAACATTAAAACAAAAATGTCTTATGCCTAATTCATCTTGAAGCTTAGGTTTCTCAAATGAAACTATTGCCTAAAGCTAATGTTTGCTTTATGTGATAGTGGCAAAAAAAGGAGCAGAGGAAAAGAAGAGGCACGTGTAAGCTGAGTTTTCATATATGTGGGTTCAGATATGTTAGTTTAAACATTTAAGTAGTGGAAAAGTGGAAGAAATTTGAAACTGAATGGCTGCACCAAACACCCACCTTCATTGCAGTTGCTCCCGACCTGCAGTGAAGACAGCCCCAAAATATTTGGCATCCTGTTTTTTGATGCCAATGGCTGTGGGAGAAGGGATCTGTTTTGAAATCCCTCTCTCTCCTGGCATATCTACATTGAATATAACCACAATAAGTAAAAATAATTTAATGGAATTCTTAGCTTTGTATGAAACGTGAATTATTTTTGAGATCCATTCAAAACAGGTGGAGATATATGGCTTTCTGCGGTAACAGCATGACTTTCCACCTCCTAAATTAAAAATAATACTTCACAGTCCTCAGAAAAGTATTATTTTCAATATGCATTTCTAGAGAGGCATTATGATGCATCATCTACTGGGTTTCAATTAGACAGAGATATGCTAATGAAGTGCTGTGTCATAATTTCATAGAATCAGGTTTTGCTAATTTGTTTCACACCAAACTTCCTAGCTTTCATTAGCAAGAAGAAAATACCCATTCAGCCTGATTAAAGATCCCCAGGTACACTCACGTCCATCTGAGGAGGTTCTTGTGAAGATTATGATAATGAGTAATTATCTTTGGATAAAAGCTGGTTTTATTCCATTGTTTGGAATGAAGAACTTGAACTGGTTTCTCTCAAGAAAGAAAAAAAGAATGAAATATTACGTTACATTCAATTTCTGGTTGGATAGTAAAATTTACCTCTGCATTTTCTCTCTACTGTTTTTTTTTAAAGAACTTTTTCCATGACTTATGCTCATACCCTACATATTGTGGATGGTAGAACCTCTCTCCTGCTGAAGACTGATAGAGATAGTCTCCCCGGATGTATTCACATGCTCTGTAATGGTTTCCTTTTCCTTTCTACTTTTTTTCTTTTTCTTTTCCATGTTGCACCTCTTTGATAAATACTGACATTTTTTACCTAGATCTAAAAGGGAAGAAACCACAACTGCTCCTTTCACTGCTTAGGAAACACAAATACTTTTTTCACATGTTAATTTTAGTGGTACTGAGCTCTCTTGCCAAGTCAGATGCCTGATTTAAGGTTTCATACAACCTAGAAGTACAGTCATAAAACGCCATTTTCTGCTGACCTTATTTTTTCTCAGATACTTTTAATCCCACATTACTAAGCTCAAGAAGATGAAAGAAGCCCTCACAGAAGCAAGGGTAAACTGGAAGACGACTTGCCATCTAACACATCCCATGGAGGAAAGCGCAGGTTGGGAAGCAGGCAGATTGCCTACACACAGGTAGAAAGCTAGATGCACACCATCGTCAGCCCTGGTGTCTTGGTGTCTCCAGACTGGAGATCACCAGTTCCTTTCTAGGTTAAGCTCTTAGGTCTCCTTTCCACAAAAAAATAGAAGTAAAAATAACAAAAAACCCGAACCTCCTCAAAACCCCCAAACAAGTTGGGGGAGGGATAAGTGCTTGCCTGGGCCCTACCCTATTGTGGCATTTTGACGTGACTAGGTTCCTATCTGCATTTAGGAATGCCGCAATTGACACCAGTCCGCTCGTCCAGACAAAATCTGAGTGCCACTCATAAACTTATTTTTGTTTTTAAAAGGGAATAATCTCCTTCATCTTCTTGGTAGTGGTGGCGGGATGCTGAATGAGTGTGAGAGTGTGCATGTGTCTGTGTGTGTGCGTGTAACCAGAGAGAAAGAGCAGACAAAAGGTATTATCCAAAGCCCCCTTCTCATGACATTCACTCTGCTGGGACAAAGAGTTACTCCCCAGCTCTTGCACGCCTTGTTTGGACTGATCTCACAACTCATTCCATGATTTCTTATTACCATAGAAAAATGGATTGGGATTCATCCTTAAGGAGAATATGTAACAAGTGCTCTAAGAAAAAACAAGATCTGTGGACAATATTTCCCTATTAATTTTTAATTATTTTTGCATATCACGCTAATTGAAATTATGCTTGGATGCACAGCATGCGTTAGGTAGGATAGCAGTGGAGAAAGAGTTGGCTGAGAGGAAGTGGGGAGAGAGTTGGTCCTTTAAACTACCTGCTTCCAAGTACTTCAACTCTTTGAAACTGTAAAACATATCTAAAGTGGTTAAGGACTGATTAAAGATATATACCCTCTGTTACAGCGTGCAAGCACTATGCACATTAGCATATTTTTAACCAATCTGTTATCCATGGGACAGGTGGAAACAAAGTTCGTACGCACAGATCCACCCTCTCTTTGTATTGGTTCTGCATTTACTTCTGCTTTAAAGGCCAAGCTTGTATTTCAGTGTTATCGGGTCACTATCAATGTCACCTAGCTTTGCATCAGGATAAAAAATGTTCATTACTGAAACTGCTGTTGCTCCAAATGAAAAGACCCGCCTGTAGAGATACCCTGCTGTGACTAGTTTTCTTGAAAGCAGAGAGGATGCTGAAAAGGCTGTTCTACCCACAAAGGCACTTTCTGAGCATTGAGAGCCAAACTCCTGCTCGTGGTGCTGAGTTGTTTGGTGACAAGTGCGTGCCCACGACAACCCTGCGGTAGGGTTCAGAATGGCTGTGAGACTCAACACCAACAGCCTTCCATGCAAGGGAATTTTTAATGAGCTGTTATTACTACAGGATTTTCATTTTCCTGAGGTGGAATGCTGGTGCATCAGCTTCAATGAAGCTGACATCTGTGGTTATTCTGACTCATTTGCAGTAGACTCACGGCTGTGTGTGCCAAAATCCACAGCTGTTTTACGCAAAGTAAAACCTCCTGTGGAAGACTGGCATTTGCAGGTCGAGTTATTCAGTCAAGTGGAGTTTGGCCTTTTCAAAGTCTTTCAGGCAGATTCCTATAAACACAGAAACGCAAAAAGCAATACTGTCACCGACACTGTGAAAGCTAACTTAGAGCACAACAAACACATCCATGGAATCACGCTCTCTACCCCAAAAAAATCTTGTGCTGATTGGTTTTCTTCTGATGTAAACGCCTCCCACTGTGTGCTGCTATTTCTTATCAATCAAACACTTTCCAAATAAAAATAATCCAATGCAAGCTCTGGACACACAGATAAACCCATTTCTTTCAAAGAAACAGTTTTCTCACCTAAGGTGGTAAAGAAGGAAGGTAAAAGCCCTGAGTAAAGACATTACATCAAAGGCAGTATACCCAAAGAACTATGCAAGAAGCCCCAGTTTATTTTCTAAAGTGACCTTCACTGCCTGCCTGTACCGGAGTATGACAAACCAGCATCTCACTTGGGAAGAAGAAGTGGCAATTGCCATGGCAATAAGCTCCTTGCCATCACACTGAGGAACTATAAGATACCTTGCAAGTTCCTGGCTCCCAGGAAGGGCTCCTCTCCAGCAGGAGAAGTCATTTGTAGCTGTTGCATTTTAAGGCTTTTTTAAAAACTTTATCCCTAAATGCCTCATCTACGTACAATTACAGCAGTTCCCTGGTCAGAAAATGGTGGTAGTTTCATGAAGTCACTTCCCGTCAATTCACTGGAGGTAATTAGCAATCTGTCGAGATAAACTGGGTACCTGCCATATAACATGGAATGGGAAGCTCTTTTAAAAGTTTCTTGTAAAATAAGCAGTCTAGTAATAGCCATTGAGCAAAGACAATAGGAAAATCCAAAACCAGTGCCTCAGGTAATTACCCAGACCCTTTTCACAATCTCCCTGCTCCTGTGGTTTTGAAGCTCTTTGGATTAGGGATTTTTACTGTACAGACTAGGCACATGTACAGAAAAAAAAACAAAAAACAAACAAAAAAAAAAAACCAAGAAAAATAAAAAACCCAACACCCAAAAAAAGCCCAGCTTGATCTGTTTCTATGGTATTATTACTTTGACTGAAATATAGCTGCAGAAGAGGGGGTTTGGTTTGTTTGGTTTTGGCTTCTTTCCGTTTTGGGTTTTGGTTTGGTTCCTTTTGTTGTTGTTTTGTTAGAATTGGGGTTTTTCTACTTTTTTACAGGAATACTGAACCCTTCCTTAGGTCTTAGCAATTTTCTAAAAATGGCCAGTATGGAAAGTTGTTCTAGATGCAAGAGAAGAGATGGAGAAGATCAGAAAGCCTATAGCTACCCTGAGAAGACCATTAGTGGTTATTAGGTGGTTCTGCATAAACTTCATGGGTCAGGTAGCAAATTGGCTTTGAGTGCAGCTTGGGTGATGCAGGTCACTTTGAAGTAAAATTTCTGTGATTCAGCAATCTCAGCTGGCATCTCAAATGGCCAATGTATTAGCTTGTACAAGAAAACAATTAGACACCACTAAGAAATTTTTAGAATACTTCATTCGGTACACACAATGAAAAGCAAAAGGAAAGGAATGATGAATGCAATAAGTACTCGGAGACACTATCCCACATTATTTTTTCAGCAAATATTTTTAAATCATACTAAAAATAACATTGTTCTTTACTCTTCTGCATTAATAAAGATAAATGACAAGCACTCTTTGTGAATGAATTATCAGAAGGTACTGTGGTAGTCATGAAGTAATGTGTTCTGCAGGAAACAAGTAGTTCTAAGGATGTCCAGATACAGTAGGCCAATTGGGTATGCAAAAAACTTAATTAAAATTAGCAATAATTCCTTAGGCCATTTCCTCTTAAGTAAATATTCTACATCTTTCAAATTCCTACATGATCTACTCTGACGGTTTTGGAAGGGTTGCTCTTTTTAACAGACTGCAGTCTAACCCCAAAATAAACATTTAATAAGAGAACATTTTTAATGGAACAGTTCATTTAATCTTCTAGTGGAGCCTATTAAAAACACATTCAGTTTAAAAACAAATAAAAGCAACATTATTGAAGGCTTCAGTTCAGGAATTAAGAATATCCATTAATTTTTCATTCAAAAAAGCTTCGTATTTATTCCATTGGCTTTAATGAAGGCATTGTTGGTATAAATCTGTTTGGTTTGGGTTTTTTTCCCAATTGCTCATAAGTTTTATTCTTCTCTTTACCACTTGTTTTTCTCTGCATTACTTTATGCACAGTGGTTACAGTAGTATTGGATCTCGTGTTTTCCTAAAAATGGTAGGCACCAGCCTGCATAACTTACTTTAATATTTGGGTACAAAAAGCCGGAGACGTGCAAACTGTCTGCTGGCACCAGTATTCTGTCATGTTTCAGCTAGAAAAGGGCAAGGCACTGCTATTCACTTTAACTATGGAGCAACTGTTCATCTCACATCTCTCTAGTTAAGTCTGACCCAGGTAAAAAGGGAGCACTCCTGCAACTGAAACCTTTAACTCAAGAGACATTTAAAAAGGAAAAATATAAGAAGTGTTACATTGTATAATTCCATACTCTACTCCAGAAATTTCTAGAAAATAGTGGCTTTAAATATAATTTTAATAAAAATAATGTTGGAATAAATGATGATTGTATGCACTTTTAGGTTTTGTTATGCAGGCTATTTTAGAATTACTGAGAAGAGCCAGTTGCCACACAGGTAATTGCACCTCTGAATAGGGCTTTCTCAGAGACAGCTGAAAGCAGAATTCAAGCTGTTAAAAGGTCTCTAGAAATGTCATAGGTACAACAAAAAAAAGAAAAAGTGTTCCCTGAGGGGTACCATGTTTTTCTGTGGGGAAAAAGTATCTAATATTGCAGGAGTTCACCTGGAGAGGACACAAAGGCTGCAACCTCCCTTCATGGTAGGGCTGAGGGCACACCAAAAAGTGGGTCCCTGTATTTTTGGAAAGAATCCCTACCTAGAACACCACAGGCTGCCCATATCCACTGCTCCTGATTTTCTTCTCCCCTGATAATATCACTGCTTCTGGGACTTCATTTCCTTTAAATAAAGCTTCATGCTATTTTTGATGAAGGAGAAGATTCCCTTTAGTAATCAGCATACAGCTTGGTAATACTTGTGAGCTGAGGAAGACAAAAAGGATCAGGAAGCCTTGAAAAGATGGTAAAATTCCATGCCCCACTACTGAAAACACGGGGAATTACAAATAAAAGGCTTCACCATATATTTTGTTCAAGTAGGCTATAACTTCACAACAGTGCAAGAATAAAACATGATGTCAACATGTCAGATGACATTTTAACATCTCAAAATTGTCAATCATGTTGTTCAATATTTTTCTAAGGGCAGCAATTCAAAATTATAAATGACAGTATAGCGATGTTTAGAGCTTATTTAAGTTCCCTCAAATTAAGAAAAAGTAAAAAAAGCCACCACCCAAAACAATGTCTTCCCTTCCACATGGGTGTATTTGGTTTTGCCTTCCTGACTGTTTAGGATGTTCACTTGTGACATCTCTATCACTACGATTAACTAAACTCTAAGCTGAGTTCTCATTTCTAGCATATTTTTTAATTCTTCCACCATTTCTTTGGCATCCCTGTTTTTAAAAATGAGGTGACAGAAAGGAAGTTTTCCTTGTGATTCATCATAAAGAGAAGTTAATTATTTTATGGATACTATTCCTGACACTCAATTGTTGTTATTTAATAGGCCAAGGCCTGCAATTTCATTAGGGCTAAGTCAATACTAACTTTTTTTGCTGGTGTACTCTGGCAATCAGGTGTTCTAAGTCACTTAAGGCATGACAGAATTGCTTTTTTACCTTGGGACTGCTCTGACACAGAGAACTGAAACCGTCCATGATTCAGCTCCATCACCTTTCTGCTGCCCTGCACCATGGCACCCTCGATACCCTCCCCCTGATTAGCTTGCAACTGGGGTACTAGGTAGCACTTACCCTGCTGATTTGGGATTTTTACACACATAGGCACAGCTACATAGGCATCCGCACTAAGTTTTATTTATTTACAACTAAGAGCCTCTTAGCTTAGTACTGCTCTTTGAAAATTTAATCTGTTCCTGCTGTTCACTCTGTAGTCAAAGGATATGTCAGACCCGCAGGCTGCTCACTACACCCAGTGCAGGAACACTCTTTTCCATCGTGTGCTCATTTCCAGTGCACCCATTTTAGCTCACATCCTTTGTTTCAAGCCTTGGTGACACACTAATGGAAAGCCAGGAAAAGATGTACCACTGTATCGCGAGGACTGCGAGAACAGTTTGACATGCAGTTATCTCAGATAATGGCAAAATCACACTTCTACATAGCTTTCTCTCTCAAGTAGATTAACTTAATTTTGCATGCTAGCTGCCTTTTCTTCAGCTTTTACCTACCCTCTCATTGCTTTTACTGAGCATGCATTCAAACTGTCCTGCTGCCCATCCAGTTCATATTTATTTTTCACTTCCCTGGTGACAAGATTATCCTTCTTACGTGTCTAGTAGACATCTTTCTCTGACCTGGAAAAGCCACATTTGTTCTCAAAATCCAGCTCCTCCTTCAAGTAATTGCCAATTTCCTCCACCAGGAGCTCTTCCATTTCAGCGAAGGCTCAAAGCAGAAAGTAAATACTACTTTTCTTGCAATTACTTTCGAGGTCAGTAATGGGGTCACCTGCAATTAGCATCTAGAACGTTTCTAACCATTTCTGGTTTTATAAAAACAGGGAAATCTGACATCCTTCTGCTTGGGGTGGATTACATGTTCTTACATATTAAAACTCAGAAGACACCTACTACTTCTAAACTAGGTGGCTATCATCAACTTTTGCTTTTAGAATGAAAGCTGCTGCTTACTGCCTTTCACTCTTCCAGTGTCCTGAAAAGACATTAACCAGGTAGCACATCTCTCATTTCTGACTGATGGTAACATTTTAAAGTTGCAATTAAAAATAGAAAACTGAGTCAACTATAATAGTACTTATTTATTTTGTGAGAACTAATTCAAATAATGAAAAATTGCAACCTTCTTTAAATTTTTGATATTTTTTTTTTTGCTATAAGCACTTTGTTTATAGCAATAAAACAATTAATACCTTACCACTACTTAAACCATGGCAATACTTAAATATCTGGTCATTATTGTTCTGTTCTGAACTTCATGACATGAAATGATGAATTAAATTTACAGATTTGGTTAGCTGGCAATGCCTTCATCTGTTTTTTGAACATGAATGAAAAATAAAGTAGAAGAGTACTAAAATGCAGTTGTATTTCTGAAACTCAAGCCACTCTTGCTGATGAGTGTTAGGTATCTCAAATTTTTGGCACAGTATTAGGCCAGAACAGTTAATCTCATCATATTGACAAACCTATACAATGCAGCCCCAGCAAATAATTCAATTTAAAGAAAAAAGAACTATTGTTTCCAATTACAAAATTAAAAATAATTTTATAACTGAAGAAATTAAAATTCTTTCCAGCTTATGTGGATGGCTAGCTTGACAAGGAGAAGCACAGAGGAACAACCCCACACACCAATACATGCCGGGGGACGCCCAGCCAGAAAGCAGCTTGGCAGAAAAGGACATGGAGGTCCTGATGCACACCAAGTTGAACATGTGCAATGTGCTCTTGTTGCGAAAAAGGTGAACGGTGTCCTGCACTGCGCTAGGCAAAGTACTGCCGGCAGGTCGAGGGAGGTGAGCCTTCCCCGCTACTCAGCCCTGGTGAGGCCTTACCTGGAGAACCGTGTCCAGTGCTGTGCTCACCAGTACAAGAGAGATGTGGACACATTGGGAAGAGTCCACTGAAGGGCCATGAAGATGAAGGGGCTGGGATGTCTCTCCTGTGAGGGGAGGCTGAGAGAGCCGGGACTGTTCAGCCTGGAGAGGAGAAGGCTCATGGGGATCTGACCAATGTATGCAAATACCTGCAGGGAGGGTGCGGAGAGGACAGAGCCAGGCTCTTTCCAGTGGCGCCTGGTGACAGGACCAGAGGCAACGGGCACACGCTGAAACACAGGAGGTGCCATCTGCACATCAGGAAACACTTTCTTACCGTGGGGGTGACCGAGCACTGGTACAGGCTGCCCAGAGGGGCTGTGGAGTCTCCATCCTTCAAGATATTAAAAAAAATAAAAATCATCTAGACGTGGTCCTGGGCAATTGGTTCTAGGTGGGGCCCTGACTGAGCAGGGGCTTTGGACCGAGCAACCTCTGCAGGTCACTTCTAACCTCCACCATTCTGTGATTCTGCAATAACTGACTGAAAATAAAGATTAATTTCTCATTTTCTCTGATCAGTTGTTCCAAAAACAAATTTTCAGTGGCAAACTGCCCTCATTGTTAGGAGGTAGCATTTTATTTCCAATCTGAATATTTCAAATTTCTGTTTCCAGCAGTTGGATCTTGAACTATTTTTTGCCACAGACAAAGATAGGCTACTCAGGTTTCTCTCCAGGAAAAGAGAAAATGAATTAGTGTTATTACTGATTCTGAAATGCTCGTATAATAAATCTGTTCTCTAACTCTATTCAGTGGCACACAGATGCCAGCCACCACACTGAACAGATGAATGACCAATCATCTTTTTATTTTCTTCCTTGGAAATGGTAAAAATGACCGAGGAAAGTGATTGTTGTTTTTTCCAAAGAGATTATTTTGAAATTACTCCTAAATTGAAATCATAAGCAGAAGTAATTTGAGATGGCTTTAGTTCTGCTATAGAAGATTCCAAACAGGGGTAATTTTACATCTTTCAGGTTCAGAGATCTAAAGAATGGGCATCCCAGTGTGGTGACATTTTCCACAAGCTATATGAAGACTGGGCGTAACAATGGAGTGATTCCTTCCTCACCGTTATTACACTGCAACTTGTCAAGCAATTATCTCTGACAAATGCACAAAGCAGAAAGATCACACCCTTCCATACTCCTAGTACTGAGGTTATGATGAAAAACAAAACCTAAAATACACAGAGACAAGACAGAAACAATATGACACCAGGTTGTAATTCACTCGTGAACATTTTTTAGCTGGCTCTAACTCACATTTTTTAAGACCTGCTGAAACATTGTTGAATTAAAAGCTTTCTCAATAGATTCCTTTGCCATGACAACAGCTTGGAGGAGGCTTCAGAACCATTTTATGATACAATTTTTGTGCTATGCCATATTATTTTCATGCAAATGTGGAGCATGCTGTAAGGAAAATATTCAAGTGCCTGCATCTTTATGGTATAGTTTGTGGCAATAACAATCATCCCTTTTTGTGCTGGTCTCTGCTGCATGCTAGAAGTGACCTTGATTCTGCTCTATAGTCTTTGATTTCAGATGTGTAATCTGCATCACGGCCAGTTAGCCAGTAGTAAAAAGTTCCTAGCTGACCCAGTTGCCTAAATGCCCTCA
The DNA here is from genome assembly GCF_015220075.1 of Falco rusticolus. Lineage (NCBI taxonomy): Eukaryota > Metazoa > Chordata > Aves > Falconiformes > Falconidae > Falco > Falco rusticolus. Next base: position 17,675,319 of record NC_051191.1, read on the forward strand.
AAACCAAATGGTTTCTTTTCTAGAAAACAATACTGTATTCAAATGCAAGTTGACTAAAAGTCCCAAAGGCATGGAACTTCTCACCTGTGAAAAGTATGAACAATTTTCATATGCGGCAACAGAAGCAACTGGACCACTGTATTTTTTTTCTGTATTTCAAGGGACAAATGATACATACGTTTGTCTCGTGTCTCTACAACAATTCTTCTTTAACTAAAGTTTTTGAAGAAATCACGTAAACTTACTTGCCGCAAATTCTGTGGGCATCCTGCCTCGCACTCATGCAAGAGGAGGGGGTGTTCCACACACCTCAGAAAGTGATCTATAACTCAGTGACCTAGACTTTGGGTGCTTTGTGCATTTAATAATTACATGATCCAGTTCATACCAGGATGCCATTTTAAATCATTGAAAATATTAGGAAAAGTAAGGAGAGTTAGTTGTTGTCTAAACAAATAAGCACCGTGAGATAAAGCTGTACTTTGTTTTTCTGTTCTCTGAAGTCTTCTTTTGCACGTGCACATTTGATAAATGGATGAGGTATCAGATAACTTACTCCTTAGTCCAAGAGAAGTTTTGCATACTACCCAAACCTTTTTTTACTACCGACCCTACCCAGTGAGACAGATTAACGGGGTATCACCATGTTTGACAGTCAGGGAAAAATTACATTCTTTATTTTTTATTATGAGAGTATTTCATCAGTATTTTATTTGTGGCTCACACCAAACTAATTCTGAGTTACAGTACGTGCTCTTTTAAAATTATCAGAAATACTATGAAGCTGTCAAGCTTCAGTGTCTTGATTTGAGGGAAGTGTTAACTCATTATTTTAACTATACTGTCAGTATAGAGCTCTTGTTGTATGGGACCCACACACAAAAAAAAAAAAAAAAAGAAAAAGAAAAAATCAGACTGCAAGAGTCCATAAAACTAAGACATCAATACTTTAAAACTGCATGTTTAAAAATAGCAGCAGCTGCTGCGACACACCATTTTTAAGACTTCCTACAAAAAATTTGCAAATCGTATGTATGTTTCTGGCTTGCATCCAAAATCAAAAAGATGAACCAAGTACATGAAATGCAAAGGATTGGGAAACCACATAGAAATTAACTCTGGTTCTCTTCAAAATTAGAACCCAAATATTGAAATGCCAAAGGTTTTCTTGTCCACCAAGGGTCAGTTTCCAAATTTATTCAGACCACTTAGAATCTGTCCCATTCCCTACACAGCACCTGTCCCCTGTAAATATATAGGGGAACAAATAGGCATCTGTGGGGGCCTTTCACGGCCAACCCTTGACAAAATGGCCTGGGTAACCAGGGCTGTTAAGAACATCTGAGCAGATGTCTTCCAAAAATTAAGAGAAGACGATCATTAGCTGGATTAAACAGTAATGGGGACTTATAAGGAGACTTTCAAAACAAAGAAGGCATCAGCTGTAAAGAAGTCTAAAAGAAACATGGAAACTTGTAACACTGGGGAGAGACCTGGGAGCGGGGACAGCAGCGGCCAAAATTGGGTCCATCACTGCCAGCGGTTGCCCCACAGCATCATGAACTGCCTTCCCAAGTCATGCTGGGGCAAACAAGCACCCCACTAGAGAAGTGACTGTGGGGCAGCACCTGGGGACCCATGCCAGGACTGGCGTGCCTGGGACCTCGTGGGGGTGGCCACTGCTTGATCCTGCACAGTTTGCTGACTGACAGAAAATTGCATGCTGCTAAAAAATAAACTGCTTTGATCCTGACTTGGTTTGAACTACGTGAACTGACAAAGTTTTCCTTGTGACAGGCATGTATGGGATCTCATCTGCCTCTCAACTTTGTCTAAATTGTAAGCACTTAGTGAACCAGGTTTCTCAAGTACCTTATTGAGCTATGTAGTGAATAGAAAGAGGCAGACACCTTTAAAGGTCTTCCCGGCTAATTTAGGGGCAGGTAATCAAATGGATATGATTCTCTGAGGGTCTTCAAAGATACGCGCAACGTAAGTTTAACTATATGAGATACCTTTGTCTTATGGCTTGACTAGGTACCCATATGACTGAGATTCAAGTTAGGTCCCCATGAAAGCAGACTGAGTTTTCACCTAAGCTTAAGTGAGATGAATGAAGGTCTTAATGCAGAAAACTATAACCTCTAAAATAGCCAATTCTACAATTTTATCCAGCTGGAAGTTGCCTCATACCTTCAACAGCTACTGATTTCAGTGTCACAGAAGGCTTGAATCTTACATGAAGTCTTTATTTTTGAGGTATTTGCTTCCAGTGAGCAACTGATAAGACATCAAAAAATGGAACTGACAAATATAAAACCTGTATGTATAGGTTGCTGACGAACACCTTCATAGATGAAGACAAGTGTGTAACAGTTGATGCAGTACCTGCTCTCTCATCTCTTACATTTCAGTCTGTATGTCAGAATTTTACAAGGATGTTGTTAAATCCCCAGACACCGGAGATATTTTTCAGAAAACCTGACAGCCCCTTAATTATACATGTCCTAGAGGACACTGGTACAATACCCATTTTGTTTCCTTGGTAACTCACTCATGTAATCATAATGTATATATTCTACCACAGCATTATTATGACATGCCAAAGAAAGCATGTCATTATTCAGTCTGGCAAACACTTAATAAAAAGCAGCTGTACATTACTTTAGATTTCTTTAAATTATATCAGGTGTTCTCCTTTCATTTGACTTAAAGAAAATGGCAGCAGTAAGTCAGAGAATGCACATGAACTAAATTAAGATTATATCAATTACATTTTTCACCAGTGTTATTTTTATAATCAGCTGTATACAGTGGTATTTCTGAAGCACTGAGAGGTCTCAGTGTTCAGTCACAAGTCCTGTATGGACACAAAAAAGATTCAGTTGGCCAGAAGTAGTTTGATAGAACCCTGACCTCTTCACTAGGAAAAGAAAAAATGTCTTAGTCGTAACAAAAATATTTGCAATCTCAAGCTCTCATTAGCATACAATACAATATTTCATTTACCTCAGCTTTTCCCCCCTGTTCTTTTCTACCTCCTGGTAAATAGATGAAAACTGTTTTTTACTCTCATATGACACATAGATTTTAGCAATGTCTGTTTAGCTATAGGGTGTTTTCTGAGATCCAAAACGGATGCCTGCAAAGAGCACACCTCAGAAACGGCAGACTTACAGGGCAAGTTTACACTGTGTTTCATAGCTTTGTAACTTTACCACATTTTGGGAGCTATGAAGAAACGTAAAATAAGTTAAGGGGATAAGTACGATCCACAGAGTTTGAACAGATGTGCATCACAGCAAATAAACTCCATTAATTCCTACTGCAGAAAGAATTTCACTTCCTATGGAATAAGAGTCAATGAAAACAGCACTACTGATGATAGCATTTTCCAGGTTTTTGGGGGGCAGGGGGGTGTTGGTGAGTAGTTCACCTGCTGAGGAGTCAGCCACAAAACAGCTCCATCTGCTCTCTGGCTGCTTTTGGCAGTATTGAATGCAGTTCAGTACTTGTTCAATTTTTAAAATAAGTTCTGTGCATTTTCCAAAGGTTTTACATTATCCTCCTTTGGAATTAACTTAGAACCGGTTGAAGATCACTTACATAATATATACAAATGATTTTCTATAAATATCGGATGCAAAAACCACTACAAGGGAGGCATTGCTGGGAACCCATTGCTGCAGGGTTTCTTTTCCATGTCCAAGCTCACCTTAGAGAAAAAAGTCCTGAAGAAGAATCAATTGTAACGCAGTTTCCTTCATCTATACTTCAAAGTGAATTAAGTTTTCTTGAAAATCTGGTGTATAAAAGATTTTGGCTATTGAAAAAAACTATCTTTGTCAAAGGGCTTTTTGACAGCCAAAGAATTTAAAATACCTGCTGAAGGAAAAGATGAAAAATTTACTAAGCAAAAGCGAAATGAGCATCATGAATACAAGGGGGAAATTAACAGACTAGTGACACGATGGGGAATTCATCCCCTTGAACTTCATTGTACCTAGACATCCGTGTCTAAGACGCTTACTTAGCCTATGTGTATAGTTGTTGAAAAGAAATGAGCACTTTTTCCCAAGGCAGATGTCAGAACAGATCAGATGCATTGCTTGGAATATGCTCAGAAACCAAACCAAACCAAACCACCACTGTACAGTGGTGCAGCCTTGTTGCCTCAGTTGAGACCAAGGCAACATTAGTGTTTCCATAACTCCTTAATGGGATGTGACGAAAGAAATATTTTGGTACTGAAGGAAGAAGTGTTCACTGATCAATTTGGAATACCAAAATGATGTTTTGGGGAAAGGATTATGGCAGTAGTAAGCAAAATATAAAAACATTCCTAGAAGTTGCTGATATTTAAAGCTATTGGCACTAAGACGACAGGCTGTGAAAATGGCATTTTTTCATGCCAAGTTCAAAGCTGGTAATAAATAAACTTCACATATATGAACATATACATAGAAGAGAGATTCTTGTAAGGAAATCTGCTTATTAGATGTCTGCATCATTTTAGTTGGGGGGTCTGGAACAAAATTTTTATCACCTAAAAAGACTAGCTCCTCAGGTGAGGTGTAGCCATCAGATCAATGTGGCATGCTTGTACTAGGTGGAAAATACAACAGCTTTTAGCTCTGCCTGCACCGAGATGATTACACCATGGCTTAGACTGGATGCTCCTCAAAGTGATGAAGGGATGACTTTGGGCTCCTCCAGGAGTGAGGGGAGGCCTCTGAGGGAGAGGGAGAAGAGCATAAGGCAAATAAAAAGATAACAGTATGTAGGTTCCAGCTTGAAAACTGAGAAGGGAAACTACACTTCTCTTTCTGTGAAAAAATGTAGATCTGCAATGATAGCAACTGTCACTACCATTGATGGGTGGTAACAGAGCCAACTAGACTGGAAATTCCTCCTAACTCATTGAGTAGATTTCTGAATCTATATGAAAGACACACAGTTTAAAGCCCATTAAAAGGCTCCCTGAAGAGCTTTTAAAGTATTTTTGAATGTTTCCCTTTGAAAGACTTTCATAAATCAAGACATTATTTTTATTATTGAGAATGTTCTGTAATCACTGAGCAATTCTCAAGTCAGACAAACACATAAGAAGCCAGTCAATAAGAAAGTTAAAATGAGGATAAATATATAAATAGATATGGCATTGCTGATTTTCTAGACTGATTTTCCTAGTAAAAATCCACGATGCAATGGAATAATTATATCATATTTTAAAAACTTACTATTCAAAGATACAGAAATTTAGCAGAAGGGTTTAATGTCCACAACTGAAACTCACAAGCAATGCTGCCACCCTGCCATAAGAGAGAATGTCAAATTTCCTGTGAACAGATTCTGCAGTCAAGCCCCTTTCTTCGTGGGGCTGCTTTTTTGCACTTGACGGGGGGTGGGGGGGTTGTGTGTGTGTGTGCAGTTAACAACCACTTTATGTCAATGTAAGGTCTTCCCAAAAGTACTAATGACAAATTAGTGTGTTTGATGGCCGAAGCGTATATAAATACAGTCAAAACCGTAACTGATAAATAATTGTTTTATAGATATAATAAGCAAGGTTTCTAATTTTCAATAACAAAACCAGAGTGATACAGATGGAAATGAACAAGTTTTACTAGCAACCATTCCCTGGAGTCAATAAAAGTAATTATGTTGGATTATACACACTCCACGGATGACTGCTGCTCAATGAGCTAAAGAGCCTTAAAATAAGGCTATCACCTGGGCTAGTCACCCTATCAGTAACTCCTAAAGAGAATCACTACTATAAATTCTATGTTGAGACTTTTGTATCTGGAACTCTAGAAGTAAATACCTAAATTACTATTGCCAGTGAAATATTCTTTATTTTTCTTGAGTTCTGGGTAAAAAGATTGCTATTCAAAATAACAAAAGCTTTGTGCTATTACCTATCAGGGCACTTATCTCTTTCTGGATCATTAAATTGATATATTTTTCTTTGTTTTTGGCAATGACAGTCTGTGCAAACAACCTTTTGGAGGTCTGAGCATATTTATGCAATTTCTTTGATGACTGCAGCCATATTCCTTCTACTGTACATGATTTGTTTTAATGGAATCTGTATTTGAAGCTACTTCTATTTTACAAAAATGCCTTTTTCCTCCAGGAGACTTGGTGCATTGTGTGGGTGACCATCTGCACTTCTGTACTGATGAGATAACATTAAAGAGTAGAAGTGTTGTGTTTTACCTGCTTTCTCAAGCTCATTTCTAATAAAAAGTTATTTAATTAACAATTAACTTGTACAATTTTTAATTTGTACAGTTAAGTTTTAATTGATTTACACACACACACACACACGAGGGAATAGGAAGGGAATAGGATAAAAATATTCATCTGGTATCAGGGAAAGTTTAACATACCAGTCTTTTTTTTTTTTCTTCTTTGTACGAAACTGTACTACACAAACTACCCTTCAATTTTGGATTGACACATTTAAATCTTCATCTTTAAAGGCCCTTCTTCACTAGACACAGCTGATGGGGGAAATAAAAGGTGTTTTTGCTTATGAATACTCCCTCAATCTGCCTTACACTCCACTCACTATATTTATAACATTTTTATTTAAGATACTTTAATAACAACTGTCTTTAACTGGTTGCATGGCACTTTGTACATTAGATCCTTTATGCTATGATTAAATAAACAAATAAAAATCTAATAGAAAAAAGAAGTCACCATGTTCTGAAATGTGTTAAGTGGAATGAACAAAATTAGCTGCCATTATAACATTTTTTAAGTTGTTGCCTTACCTGCAAGACATTATAACTTTTTTCCCTAGCTTTCGTCTAGCTTCAGTGAAAACAAAGTCACATTTATCCTTTTCCTTCTCACTACACCAGTATCCCACCAATTATCCCAATCTGAAGAGGTACCTGGTTTTAATAGAAGCTGCCAAAACATAAACACATGTACATCTGTCTATTGCTTCCTCTGTTTCTCACGTATGGCACATACACACAAAATTACAGTAGTGACTACATTTCAAATAATTGACCGTAATTCTCTATACATACCATCGCAGCATATAAACAGCCAAGTTAGAGAGCAGCTTACGCTTCTGATATGTTAATAATGGCTTCAGATAATGGATTAACATAAGCACTGTTGTGTTGTCTGGTACGAACAGATGACAATCACAAAACTGTGAATCAGATCTGAGGAAAAGCTTTTTTTGAAGGGCTGAGATACTGTCCCTCAGAGGCTGTATAGGTAAAGTCCTATCTTTACAGGGTTAAAATATCAATGGAATGGTCTATATCCAGGTTTAAACAAAAGAATGACGTATTTCCTTTCTTTAAGTATTTCTGACACAAAAATATATGTTTTAGTAATTAAATTCAATTAACTCATTACTTCCCTGGGACTTAAAACATACACTGAAGTCTTTTGCTGATCTGGACTAAAACTCCTATCAAGAAGAATCCCAGTCCTGTCAATGGGGCTATGGCGCACACACACATAATTGAAGATAAATGGCTGTACCACATGTGGTATAGGAACACAGAGCTAGAAAGAAATTCCTCCTGTCATCAAGTTCAGTCTACAGTTACAGGGAAAATATAAAGTAGCTTCTCATAAATTTAAAATTCGTTTCTTTTTGCTCCCTTTAAACCAAAACCCATCAGACATTGAAAAGTGCCATTAATATACAGCCTTAATAGATTTATATTCAGCTTTTACCTATTTCTTTAACCTCTTCTTTTTTTTTTTTTTTCACTTTTGTATTCATTCCTGAACCTACGTATAGAAGGTGAACAAAACCCCTCTTACACAGTGATCTTTACTTTACTAAAGCAATTAAGCTATTTCAGTAAGACAGGTACTTTGCTGAACAGCTTCATATGTCTTCTGAGCACTTCTGCCAATTTACATCTTTTTTGAGCACAAGCACACAAAATATTAAAAAGAATTTCAGATGAGGTTTCACCAGTCTCCTGTATAGAAGCTTTACTCCTCATCTCTCCATACTGACATGACAACAAATTGCAAGCGGATTAATTCCATAGTGCACTTCCTCAGCTGATAAAAATCAGTAATTCCATCAAAGAACAGTCAGATTAGTCTTGACATTTTAACCCTTTAAGAAAGTTGTGTATTTTATCTCATTTTCCATTCATCTCTATGACTACTTTGTCAACACTTCGAAATTATTTTAAAGTTTTACTTTCTATAGATTTGAATAAATAAATACATAGTTTCCTAAAAGGTGTTTTTCTCCTAAAATGAGTTATATTTGCTATTCGTAGTATTACTTGTGATGCTATAAATGTGCTAAACATCCCAGATGTCAAACTTTTAATTTCATATTTAAGCTCTTCAGTTACTCTGACATGTAGGCAATCTGCTCCACTACATCCCAGTGCTCCCCTACATCCCAAGTCAAGTACTTGGGTTTGCTTCTCTCTCAGACGAAATAAATTGCTTACCAAAAAAAAAAAAAAAAAAAAAAAGAGAGAGAGAGAGAAAGAAAAAAGAAAAAAGAAAAAAATCTCCAAACCACCCAAACCCCATAAATTTACACCCTTCCTCATTAGTCATTCTTCCTCCACATCTAGTTTCTGAATGATACTTACCGAACATTTTTTTTTTTGTCTGGACTATATCAAATGCTTGCCTCCCCCTGCTAATGAAACCCCTGTCTTTCCTTATTCAATTTCTATTTATGTGGTCAAAGAATTTACTGTTTTGTTTAGTTCTCTGGAAGGTCTAATTAATCTTTATTTTTCTCAACCTTACTTTCCAACCTCTAGAACAGAGCTTACCTTCTTGGCTGATAAATGTCTTCTCTGTTCTTTGTATACTCTTCACTTCTATAAATGTTTTAGGGTAGTTAAAGATTAAATCTTTCTCTGATTTGCTTTTGCCTGAAGAAAAATTTGGATGGTTTTACATACTCATCTTACAGAAGCTCCAACCAACCCCCTGGCCATGAAATTTCCCGAATGAACTCAAAGTACAGCTCCTTAATTTCCAGAAAGAACATCTTTGAAGAAAATGTATAAATAATTAGAGTATACACTTTAATATGTGAACATACATGTACTTGTTTTCATGCTTATTTGTCAAAGTACCCTTCAACCTGGTTTTGCTTTATTGATGTTCAGCTGAGTCATACACTCTAGTCTTTTACTACCATAGGATAAAATAAATTGGAAAAAGTGAAAGACAGACTTTCTTTGTGTTAGTGAATGACATTTTTCTTACCTCATTGATCAAAACATAGAGTGTTTACTCAGTGGAAAGTTATGATGCATCATCCATCAATGGAAGTTTGGAGCTTAATTCACACGTATGTGGTACATCATTGAAATGATACATCATATTTTTCTTAGTTGTTACTTTCTCCTATAAAAATGTCTATGGTATAAATGTGTAATTGAGGGCCTTCATAATCTAAGTCACTGTGTTAGCTATAAAGCTTTCTGTGCAATAGTCCAACTGGAGATGTTTTTATCTATAGAATAAGCATTATTTTTTAACATGGATTACAAAAAAGAAACAGGACTGATTCTTGTCCACAGAAGCTGTGTTTCAATGTGCAAGTGGCAATAACTGTATACTTAATAAAACAGTTCTCAGGGTGATGAACAAAACAGGTCATAGCACTTCTAACAGCTTTATCAACCTCTACTTAAATATTTAGAATTATGAATATGAAATTTAGTGAACAAAAATCAGAGATACTCTTAACTGTAGCAGAAATGTGCTAAAGACCTATAATGAACTCACAATCAGCAAATTTAATTGCAAATCTTTAACTCAGAATTGAGTAAGAGCTAAGAACTGGACTTTACCTCAGTCAAAGGTAGTGCAGAGTTCCCATTTAACTGAAATTCTATTAGCTTAAACAAATATTGAGCTATAGATCATTCCTGCACTTAGATCCATCTTTAAAGTCTGATATTTGGAGAGCAAGTCTAAAATTTTTGATTTATTTTTCTTTTCTCTTTTTTCATCATACTTAGATGAAAAATAATCAAAATCGATGCACTAGTAAAGGCCTAAAGTACCTTTTCCTCTATGACTAAGTCTAAGCCTTCACGACTTAAGGGTACCATGAAGTTAAAGAGATTACTCACCTGAAGAATGTTTTAGCATTTTTCTCAGTAAACATTCTCCCTCTTGAAAGGTATGAAATCACTTGTTTAATAACCATAACCATGAAAATAAAAAACATGTTCTTGGATGAAAAAGAAAAAAAAAAAATCCAGTCCTTCCACAATACTAAAAAGTCTTAGAAATTTAGGTTTTAACAAAAACACCCTGCTCAATGATTCCAATCCATACCTATTGTGACTTATACTAAAACACATGATGAGGAATTATTAAAGAGAAAGGGTGGAAACAAAACATAAAAGGACTGCGTGTAGCAGCATGTCATTATCTGAAATATACCTGGGGAATTTTTTTCCTGGTCTGAGTTATTTTTTAGTTTGATTTTGACATTACTAACTAAATACATTTAATTTGATGGCATGTTCCACTTTACATTACATTTGGTGATACAAAACCATGTTATGAATCTTCATTAATCTGTGTTTATAAGAAACCTACAAAGGGTATTATTTGTCTTGCTTTGTATATGAATAAAATGAATTTGCAGCACAAGTTTAGTGACCTTATTAAGGTCACAAAGGAAGCAAGAGACCTCCTAAAATGAACTAAAACTTTTTTTCACCCTAAATAACTTTCACCTCTAACCAGAGGTTGGTGTTAATTTCTTACAGCACATACAGCCAGATCCAGCATAAAATCCTGTGAAGCCTTGTCAGGTTTGTATTTCATATTGGGTATTTGAGAGCAACGTATCTCAGTCTGTTCCTGTTTTAACTATCGTTCTTGCAAGTAAACTGATGTCTGCATCTTGCCCGTAACAGAAACCATCAGATTCATGATCACTTATTCAAACATGTTTAAATTAAATATGGTTAAATCTTTTCACTACCCATTAATGTGCATACCCTTGGTACAGTAGGGCTATTCTATGACTAAAATGCACATAAAAATACCTTTTAAAAAACATTCTTCTATTGGGCCTTCTGACATGTGACAGATCAAAAATTCCTCATTGAAAAGAAATTCTCAATAATTAACCAAGAAACTATTCACAGGTACACACTTTTATTTTGCTCAGATGCTAATATATTGCGGCAAGAAAAATACAGACACACAGAATAAAGTCAAAGGTGAATGCTGAGTAATAAGATTCAACACTGATATTTTTTGTAAATATTCAGCTACTCTAGAAAGCTTTAACTCTCCAAAGATAAAATAAACTAAATACGGACTTTTTCTCTGTAGCAATAGTGTGTAAGTTTCACCTTTACTGCAAAAGTTTGGTCAAAACCATCTCATCTCTCATAAGGAACATCTTATTTCCCACTCCATTCCCTCCTGCAGACCTTGGAGTCGTTCCTGATTCCTCACAAGAGGTGTATGGGACCAGGACATGTCTGAGCACCTCTGACGGTGAGACAGTCCATGGACATTTCTTGATAAGGAACACCTCGTAGTACCACTGTGTGGAGAAAACTCCTTGAAAGCTCAGCTCACACTACCATTTAGACAAAAACATTTCTCAACTCAACCTGCATAACATTGCAATGTATTTCTGAGCTTCCCCAGAACCCACAATGCATTTCAAGTGCTCCTGATTTTACCAGAAATCCTGGAGAAATGTTTGAGATTAAAAGAGCATAATCCACATTAACCGACAACAAAAAAATATTAATTATTGTTCTTTTCCTTTACCATAGCTTCATTGTACTTTTCTCAAGACGCTGCTGGCTTCCCCAGCTGGTATATGAATGCCTGCTTGGCACAAAGATCATGAACTAGTTCTCTCAGATTTTATTATTTCATGGCTCACAAAAGCTTTACACAACTACTGTAAACAAACGACATAATCTCTGTTTTATGAACACTGGGCTAGACATGCTCTAAGCAAGCTTCTAATTTTTCAGAATCTATCTTTGTTTTCTGTATCACTCCAGACTGTTAGCTGCAATTGCCAACACATATTTTTATATTGCTCTTTCCTCCAACAATGCCAGAATGATTACATAAAATTAATTAGACATATAAAAAGAGTATAAATCTATGTGTAGAAAGTCTCCCTGATAAGGCCAACTAAAATCTTTCTTTTAATATTTCAAGTGATATTAGGTCTTCTACTAAGAAATTGTTTCAACATTTACATTTACTGAGAGCTGTAGTTACTTTACATTAAAATGAGTTTTAAAATATTTTCTTTCCAGAGCACTGTTTAGTGTTGCGAGTACTATAAGCAGGAACAAAGACAAAAATCTAAAATTTCTTTCCCTCCTCTCCCAAAATGCTGTTGTTTCCTCTAAGAAAAAAAAAAAAAAAAAAGAATGACTATCTCTACTCTGTAACTTATAACACAAGAACATTATTACACTTGTAAACTATAGCACTGAAAAATTAGAAAATATCATAGTATAGCAGTTGTCTTCATTAATCTCCTTTTGGACTTCTATTATATCACAATCTTTAATGATCCTGTGCACAGGGTTTTCCCCTCAGGCTTGTCACTTCATTCAGTCTTGTGAAATTTATACCTTTTTTTTCCCCATTTACCTTAGAGAACCTCATGCCCACCTCCTCCATCTGCCCTCCTGCCGCCTCTGAACCCCTGGTCACAAGACCCCGCAGCCTCCTCTCGCTCTCTTATGATTCATCGTTCTCCTGCAGAACATCAACGCAAATGAGCATGAGCGAACACAAGCTCAACCTGCCAGCAGTCTGGGTGGGAATCTGGAGAGCAATGTTAGTTCGAGGCACCATACCACACACCAGCTGAGGGCTGTACTACCCCTGGCTGATGCCTACGCTAGTGCTGCATCCCCCCAGACCATCCCACTAGCTCACAATCAGCCAGTACTTCCTGAGGATGCTCATGTCTTATCAACACACCTGCACGTCCAGCACCGTTTGGGCAGCTGCCACCTCTCAACAAGGCTCCTAAGTTTCCTACAATGCCTATCCTGAATTGGTCCAAGCTGCGGATGTCTGTCACCTTCTCCTCTCTTTCTGTTTTGAAGCCTTTCTCCTGTAGCTGCCCTACTCCTTCAGACTGTTCAATTTTATCACTTCCGCCTATTTGTTTATTGCTGCCACCTACAGCCAAGCCATAAACCAACTCCATTAGCCACCCTCCTGGACTGCTCCTCTCGCTTCTCCTTTCTGTGCTTCTCAACCAGTCACATTCATCCTGCTGACTGCAACAGCCACGCTACAACATATTTTCTCTCTCTCATGTCCTTTTTCATCTAAAAGGTATGATTCAACCTTTCCACATTTACATGGCTTCTGACTTTCCAGAAGCAGGTCAGACCTCAACGGTTGCATCTCTTCTCCATCACCTCTCCATCCTCATTCATCACTGCCAACTTTCTATTTCTTTCATTCTTTTCCCCTCCCGCCTCTGTCCCTGATTACATCTTCTTTACTGAACTTTGTCCTGGATCACTCTCACCTGTTCCTTTAGACAGTGCTTGTCCTGTGGTGAAAATCCCTGAAACAGCTCTGATTTCTTCTCTGCAAAAGTCAGTCTTAGTCCAAGAATCATCACTGAAGTAATTGAATCCTGTGACTTAAACCAAGAGGTTTTGAGGGGAAAACGTATTACCAATTTATTCAGCAGAATGGTCAAGATAAAACAGGAACCTTTCTCTTGTCATAAAAATATCCTGTCTCCCTCCAACATCTCCTGTTCTTTCTTTCAAGGAACAACGTTTTGCCTATATGAACAGCCCTAGCCCATGGCCTTACCACTCTGCCTCTGTTCACAGAGGCACACGTGTGCTAAAATAGCCCCAATGAAAATAGTATCTATGAAAATGTGGCCACAGAGAATTGCAGTTTTTCGTAATGCCTTTAACTGAGATCAGTGCACCTGGGTTTAGCAGCGAAGCCTGCACCAATTTTGTAAAAGGAAGAGTAGGTAGAACCTCAATTACACATCCATTCAGCCATGCTATTGCTTATAACAGTGTCTGAGAGAAACAGGACATTTATTTTCAGAGGTCAAGATTAAGGAAGAAAATGAGGGGAAGTAACAGAAACTACCTTATCAAAGGTATCCCTTCCCAGGCAGCAATTATGGCAATCAGACTTCACTGTGCTGCAAAATTACCCTTTAAAAGTGAATTCTTTAAAAAAAACCCAACCAAACAAAAAACCCAACCAAAAGGCCCCACCCTGTTTTCTTAATTTGAACTTGAGGGTGAGTTTTTTTCTTTTTCTTTGTGGATTTTTTTAACTATTGAATTGACAATAACAGCATTATTTAAAGAAAACAATAAAGCCCACGTTTTTCACGTTTGCAATCTTTTACAGTTCTATAATTATACTTTTACCCAATTTCTTTTGTAATTCTGGAGAACAAAGCAATTTACAAGTCTCTGTAGAAAAATGCTGCAAAACTACCAATTTAATTATTTTAATATTTCAGGAACATATTCAGCTCAGCAGTGATCACAACTATTTGTGCCAATCTATATCAGTAAAATCAAGAGAGCTGTTAGCATTCAGTAACGATTTGGAAATTGAACTTGATGTTTCCCAGCTATCATAACAAGGTTAAAGCCTGAGACAGTGTTAAACTCCCAAACTCCCCAACAGTAATGAAGTTATACTGATTGACATCGGCGGGGAATTGTTTGCTGCTATACGTTCACACTAACGGAAACTCTTAGAGAATACAAACTTAAAATTCATAGTACAGAATAAGTTCTAAAAGAGGATGAGAAGAATTCAAGCTGCACAACTAATTCAGCTATTAAATCAGTAAGGTACAGCTTTTGACACGCTCCAAGTCCCCTGTTCCACCAAAGTCCTTGTGAGTACTTTAGACCTTGACCTCATAGGATGCTGTGTGAGGCTCACCAAGGACGCATGGATCCCTTCACATCTACAGTCCACGTAGGCATTGCATTCTTTCTACACATATGAATACTGCAGGCAGTATGAATAGGCAAACAACATATAATCATCATTAATAAAACATTTACATAGATTCAGACACCAGTGGATAAATAGAGAATTCAGCCTTTTTAGAATGAAATAGAATTGGGACGCATGCTTTAGTTGTCATGCATTGGATTTTCATTTGAATAATACAACAAAGAAGAAAAAAATGAAACAGAAAAGAAAATTAAGAAGTGGCTTATTTGGTTGCCAACTCCTTTTCATTGCATTTATGTAAAACAGGCTGTTTCCTCAAATCACCAAACAACTCTAATAGTAATTTTTATTTTCATGGCCTTCCTTATCTGAGAGATCTTGCAGATTCCTGACCCATTCAAGTGTTCTGTATGAACAATACACAATAGCAGCATTATATCAAATCAACAGCTTTATTGCAGCACTACTGTACTCATGGATAGAGAAATACAGAATCAAATCCTTGCCTCTGTGGATGGCAAACAAGCCCAAATTCTTAACAGTGATAGTGGTGCTCACGCCACCTGCAGAGACTGAACAGACAAATTCTGCTCATTTATTGATGCACTGATGTATCGATGGCTTAGTGAGTGAACCCATGTAGTTACACTGGACTCTGATTATCCATACTCATCTCTTCTCTGTGCTATCGCAGAACTCACTTGTGGAGATGGAGAGCGATGGCAAGGTGAGGTTAAATTCTCCTTAGTGCTAGTCTCTCCCATGCTATAGGACTGTGGCTGGTTTTTCCTCTGCTCAAGCTTTTTAGTAGCACAGAAAGAGTAGTACATAGGCCAGATTTAACAAAGCAGCTGGCCAGAATCATGAATCTAACCAAGGACAATGGCAGCATAACCCAAACTCTGCCTCCCAATCTGTTAAATAATCCTACACAGAACAAGAAAACAAAAACAAAAACAAACTAAAAAAAAACCCTAGATGTGTGCTAAGGGATACATTTTATAAGTTCTATAGTTGCTTTGATGTAATAGCTGCAGAATAATATTTGCCAAGATGATGCGATATTCTTCAGCTCCCAGAAGTGAAAATTGGGCTGTATCATTCATAATCAGTTTTCTCATCTCAAACTTGGCAGCACGTGTCATTGGAAAATAAGCTTGGAAGTACACTTCAGTGAGAGATTCACGGAGCAGTGGAGACAAATCTAATGGAACGTTTAATTATGTCATATGTTTTTACAAGTGGAGGTGAAGGGAAAGAAATCCCCATCCATCTGCAGGGTCACTATTTTCCATTCATCTCAATGTGGTGTTCCTAGCACCAAACACAGCCATCACCTTGAACAGGCTGGAACTGTGTGTTGTTGCCACCCCATAACTGGCCAAGGAAATTGTTCTTTAAATGCTCCCATGTTTTCTGTGGTCCGTCTTTGGGGTACAAAAGGAGAACAGGTGTATGACGGGAGACTGAAGTGCTGCAAAGAGTCCTGTACAGAGACATGTTCCTCTACCTGCTACACACTGCACTTCTGTGCAATACTGTCTGCACGGAGACAGTACACAGCCTGGGGAGAACAGAGCAGCTCTGCACAACGACCTACATACGTGGTACGAACAAAACCACAGATCAACCCATTTCAAACCTTCCTCTCTCTCCAGCAAATCCCCATTTTCACCTCCTTCTGTGTTGTTACGCCACTAAATTAAAAGCAGTTTCTATCAGGGATTATTTAACACCTCTGATGGAGCACCTCACAGGAATAAAACACATTTTCAACCTTGTGCCATGATCCTGCACCAGAAGTGGACTGGAAGAATGCAGTAGCAGAGCACTGCAGAGCCTCCTGTGCATGACTTCTGGAATAAACAGGCTGAGAGTCTAGTTTCTGTAATTACTCATGGTTTTCTTCTTTCCATGTAACCTACACCGTTACTAATCCTTCTGGCCAGCAGCGTGCTTTGTACTTTGAATTTAATGGACCTGATGATATCAATCTGTTTAAGCTTTAACTTGGAAGGATGGTTAGTGGGGTGCAGATCACATCTTTATAGGTGCTATATGGAATCACATAATGAAAGAAAATTCAGCTCCTATAAACATCACTGTATTGTCTGGGGATGCAGTGCATTATTTTACAAGATGCAGAAAGTTAATGCCTGCAGTAATTTAACAAAATTCTACCAGGGACATAGACAACTAAATTAATTCTCACTTCAACTGAATGAAAGTTTGTGATGATACTTCACTTGAGCAGTAAAAATTGCACTCCAACTTTGAAACTGTACAGAGACACAGTAATATCTAACTTTGCTTACGCTCTTATCTAGTAGGTTAAAGTCATACCTCAAATGACTTATGGGCTTTTTTCCAGTGCCTAAGCCAGGCTAAGGTGGTAGCGTTCTTCCTCCTCTTAAGATCAGTCACAGCAGAAATGGGGAAATAAAGAGTAATCACTTCAGAAAAGGCTTCAAGAAATGAAACACAGTGTTCTGCCTTATTTTTTTAACTGTATTTAAGGTGATTTTCAGTCTAAAACAATGGTGTGGTTTCAGACTGAGTTTCTAAAAAATTCAGAAAACTGTAGAAAAATTTAAATGTGTCACAGAATACTTTATAAATTTATCTTCTGAAGTCGCCCATGCATTCCCTCCACCACCCAAACAGCTTCACAGAAAACTGCCACATGGTCTAATTCTGTGTCACTGCCCTGGTTTCAGCTGGGATGGAGTTAATTCTCTCCTCAGTAGCTGGTGCAGCGCTGTGCTTTGGATGTGGAGCACATCCGTTGGTGGCACACGGTGGTTTGGTTGTTGCTGGGTGGTGTCTGTACCAAGCCAAGGACTTTTCAGTTTCTGGGGCCCGGCCAGCGAGAGGGCTGGGGGGGCACGGGACACTGGGAGGGGACACAGCCAGGACAGCTGCCCGAACCAGCCAAAGGGATGTTCCATACCATAGCACGTCATGCTCAATATGTAAACTGGGGGAAGAAGGAGGAAGGGGGGACATTCAGCATTATGGCGTTTGTCTTCCTGAGTAACTGTTACATGTGACGGAGCCCGGCTTCCCTGGAGGTGGCTCAACACCCACCTGCCCATGGGCAGTGGTGAATGAATTCCTTGTTTTGCTTTGTCTGTGTGCAGCTTTTGCTTTACCTATTACACTGTCTTTATCTCAGCCCACGAGTTTTCCCATTTTTACTCTTCCAACCCTCTTCCCATCCCACTGTGGGGCAGTGAGCGAGCGGCTGCCTGGGGCTTGGATGCTGGTCAGGGTCGAACCATGACAGCCATGTACCCTGAGACCTGGGACATCACTCCGTGGGAGTGTAAGAGGTACATTTTTTTGCTCAGGGTTTGCTGTCTCTCCAAAACCATAATTATCCTCTTAAAATTCAGCTTTCATCTAAGTCTTTGGTAACTGTTTGTGAGCACAGACATTTCCAAAGCAGAGCAAAAAAACAGTTACCGTACTTTACATTGTAGACCATGCTATAACGCATCTTCAATGATAACAGCAATGCTGTGAGCCTCAGAAAGCACTCAGAAAGTCAGAAAAACTTCTGCCCTTCTACAAGAGCATGATATGGCCTCTGGCCGTAATGTATTTAAACACACCCTCAGCAGCCCCTCCACGTTTCCAAACTCAGTGAAATTTACCATTAGGAAGTTGTAGTGACTAATGAGCTGTACGGAATTTATAAGGGGAGTTTTGCTTTTTGAAAATGAAAGTGATATACGTAGCACATAAGTGTTTAATGTCTTTTTACTATGCTTTCCCCATGACCTTGAAGGCAACTCTATAAGGGTTGCTCCTTCAGTACAAAACATTACAACCTTATTTCTAGAATTTCAGTTAGAATATCTAAGTTTTGAAGTCATCATTAGGTTCACTTGACCTAAGGTTACAAAAATAAATATATCATTGCCACAGTATCATGGAAACATCGGTATACAGGCAAGCTGCTCACCGCATGAAACCCTTACTGAAAAATGACAACATCACTTCCAAGGTCTGTACTGAGTTAAAGGACAAAGCTGCACTTGAGTTTCCTCCACAATGTATCTGCGCATTTCAGGCCATTCCACTGTCTGATGGACAAAAAATACCAGGTACAAGAAGCATTTTGTTTTTATAACAAACCCTTCTACTTTATCTTTTCTATTTTCCTTTATGCTTATCTCCTTTAAAGGTTCCTTCTTTTGTAGAAGGGAGAACTTCAATCTGTAACAGGGTTTTTAAAAAAAAAAAAACTTTAATCTTTATTCAGAATTCTCTTTTATGATGCTAATGGAGGATTACACAATAACTAACATTTTCTTATGTTTATTATTGTTGCCAAAGTCTTCTACGTTTAATAAAAGAGGGACAAAGAGAGACAGTATAATTGCATCTTGCAGAAGCCTTCTCTTTTCTTTTAGACTATATGGCTTTTTCAGATCTTCTAAAAGAATTTTAATAAAATAGGAACTACTTAACAGAAATAAATTCTTTAAAGTGTAGAGCTTGTATATCTTCCTCAACTTACTAGGCAAAAAAGCTCTTAGCAACACAGTGCCTCACGGACTTCAAATATTTTTGGGAAAAAACAGAAGCTGGTGGAAGCATGGTCACCACTGAATCCCTCAGATATCCTGGCCTTTCTTCCACTTCTTTTCTGCGGTTCAGAATGAACAGCTCTGATCCAGGCCATAAATAATCTTGCACCTTACTCAGAAGAGTCTAAAAATTAAAAATCTCTACAAAAGCTGACCAGACATATCAGAGTTAGGAGATGCAAATTGAAGATAATGACAGGAAAGAACAGGAGTAATTAAACGCACTCTTCTTGTGAAGATGATGAAAGGAAGGACTTTCTCCAAAATTCACCTCTCTTTTCCAGAACATAAAGTACAAAACCAGAACGACAGCTATTCTCCAACAGCTTTAAAATCCAGACCAGTTAAATTGTTTCTGGCTCAAATTGCCATGTTTCTGAGTCAGTACAATTTTAACTGTGTATTTAAATAGTAGTGAGTTGGTGCACAAACCTTGATGAAGGTACAGATGCATTTGCATCATAGATAAAACTGAGCGAGGATCTCATGGCAAGTTTTGAAGCACTATAGGAAATTGAATTTATTTTTGAAGGACACAAAGATACAAATTAGCGAACATATAGCTATCCCCTTTCTATATGATGAACAAGGGAAAAAAAACCCTGCCCCATAGCTTTTGGTAATCAATATGGAACTCTACATTATTTGACATATTCCTTGAATTAAACCCTGAATAGTAAAATGACTCAGCTGTACGTTTCACCATCTCCTTACAGGACTTAGAAGGAAAGAAGAGAAAGAGAGAGATATGAAACCAGCCTGATTTTTATCCTATCCTTGAGAAGGCAGCTGTACTAGATTATCTACAGGACATAAACCTTGAGGTGTATTTGGGAAAGAGCCTTGGTACTTGTATGGACTAGACTTACAAAAGTTCCATCACCTGGGCATTAGCTTTAGTGCAAACCACCTTCTCTCACCTATGTAACACCTTCAACCTCCAGTCATAAGCATCTTTTCCCTGCCTAGTTGCTGAAGTCTTGGAGTCAGACACCAAACCACCAGCTTGCTGAGCAGAGAGTCAGCCAGGGTTTTAGTAATATTGAGTCAACAAGATAGGGTGTTTCTCTCTTCCCTCCACCAGCATTTTTTTCAAACAAAATTAATTACTACTTCTGTGCTTTGTACGGTTCCTGCTTTATTTTACATGAACATTTAGAAAACATGCTCCTTGGGGGACCTGAATGTTTGCCTTAATAGAATCAATCCTGACATGAGCTAGGACATTCACGTGACTCTGCAGATCAGTGTTATGTGTGCTTAAGTACTTGTACTGATGAAAACTTAAGCAACTAAGAATTTCATTTCTCTGTAAGACTAGATGACAAAAGCACATAGATTTTGATGACCACAGATACAGACAAGACCCACAAGCCTACCTAAACCTACCCATATCTGTCTGTGGTTCTAACCCAGAGGTCCGTTACATTTCTATGGAAATATAAAGTAAATGGAGTATGAATAAGAATGATGGCTTCAGGCAACTATGGCAGTTTTTGACGTACAATCAAATACATCCTTATTTCATTCTGTTCAGACACATGGAAACATTGAACTGTAAGCTGTATATACTACCAAGATGTTGTTTTAGCTGCAACAATACCAGCTTCTTCACAGCAGGATTCTGGTAGTGTTGGCCACTAAGTGCATGTGATAGGCCAATTCAGACACAATTGAAGAATCTGAATGCTTTTAACCTATTTTTAATATACCCTAGCACCTCCCAAATTTTAGTACTGTATTAGCATCATCTTCTTTAATTAAAGATTCTCTTTGTTGCCTCTACTTCAATTTTTTTTTTAATTTTCATCTGAAAAATGCAATTGCAACCCATATTATTCTATGTTATTCTGATTAGATAACAGTACAAGATGGAATTAACATGCAGAGTATTATCTTCTGCTTTACGCTTCTTATATCAGAGGTATTCATAAGAAAATAAGAATGGTCAGGTACTGATGTTGGCAATATATAGGTACATGGGCTTAATGATGAATGATAAAATGTGCACTCCACAGATATGGTATAACCAAGTATTTCTATTAGTGCAAGATTAATTCCTTGCAAAAAGCTGTAAAACAACTGGAAGAGCCTCAGTCTGCCCATGATGCTTTAGATTACCTGCACTCATGCACATGGAATGATTTTGCCATCTTTCGCACATAGTTTCTATTCAGACATGAAGAATAGAAAGAGTATGCAGTTAGCTGGGCCTCATGAGTGCAGTTGAGCAAAGCACGGAGCAATCAGGAGAAGCAGCACAATGACTGAGGGGCTTTGCACCAAGTTGTGCTAACTTGTGTATATTGCAACTATTAACTGAAAACGTCAACAACTGTGTAATAGCACTGTACAGAGATGCGTTCCCAATATCCTCTTTTTCCCAATTGCTCCCTCCGGCAGGGCAAAAAAGGGAAAGCCTTTTTATTATATGAGACTGCACAGAACAGAACAGCTACAGGGAGGTTTTGCATAAGTAGAATGAAAACGTAGTAGCCCAGCTCTTCATGCATGTGGTACCCAAAACTGTGGAGGGAAAAGAGCTGCTACACCAGCAATGCAAGCCCCGTCAGCAAATGTAGGTAGTGCTGATAACGCCACAAGCAAACAGAACCTGCAGTGGCTCAGAATCACTCAACTTGTTAGTGTAAGACAATGCAGAACATCTCCAAACTAACAAGATTTTTTTTTTCTTGTTTTCTTTTTTTTTCCCTTTTTTTTAAACAGATGCTGCTGCTGCTACTTCTACCAGGAAATCTTATGTAAAAACAGCTTCTGAAAGGAAATCTTGCCAAATCACCATTTTGAATGCTACCATAGTTTACATGTTCCAAAAATTCTAGGTCACAGGATGACTGGCTATTCTCCGGATTCTAAGAGCTTTTCAAGAAGGAGTGCACCATGTATTTGCCAATTGAATTTTTCTGTGAAATGAGGGAATTATAGCAGGACAGAGCTTTACTGCATGACTCCTGACACACCTGTGATCAAACTTTCCGTGAAGTGCTCCACAAATTCATCAGAGAATAAAAAATAAAAAAATTCTATTTTTGCAAGAAAGGCTAGTGTATTTTCAATTTAAAGCTTGTGGGGGCCTGGGGGAACCCTAACATTTCTATTTTTCTCTAAGATTAACAAATGCCAAACAGAATGACAGGTCAAGCATCCAGTCAAGTCGGTACCAATACAAGTTGAAGAACTCGCATCGTATCAAGATGAGTTGAAAAAGAAAGCTTATTAGTCTGTCAAAACCAAAAATGGTAATCAGAAAATACAAATGACTTGAAATGAGTGGTGGTGTGCGTTCTGTCATTAGCTAAAGACCACTAGAACGCACGTAGTGCCTGCACCGTCAGCAGCCTGCAGCGAATTTCATTCTTGCCTACATAGAAAACGATCCACCCTTCTTGTGAACAATGTGAAAGTATCTTAGCAACACATCGCATGTATTACTGATTATTTTCAACAGAGATACAAAGGAAATACATTGATAAAATAATGGCACATATAATTTATTACCGTGAAATCTGATACTAATCTCTTAACTGGGAAGCATGTTGTTGTCTCCCAGGCCCTTTTATATATGGTCCATGCCAACCTTTTAAAATTCAAACCCAAGAATTTTAAAACTGAAATTACAACAGTGTTCTGCATTTAAATCCAGATCACTGCTTTCATTTGAAATACAATCTGGAACTTCTGCATTATTATAACTATTTTTTTAAACCAAAATATATTTCTGCTGTCTCCACAGTAACAACATTTGCCTATTCAGAATAATTGAAATAAATTTGACAGAATGATTGGAACAATCCATATTAGATTGATAGCTAGTCAAGAGGTTGATGTTTTAATAACAGTAATAAATTGAGAAAAGAAAAGTTCATTGGGTAGAATCAAAACCTCGAGATACAGGAGTATTATAAAGTTGTGACAAACTGTCATGGGACATAAACAGGGCATCAGTACCCACAAGATGAAGGGAAATAAAAAGGAAAGGACTTGCAGAAAAGAGTTGTCCTCAAAACAGTTTCCCACCAGTAAATTATAATTTAATCTCACCCCTAAGTGGTGAAACCAAAGTTTTATTCACTATCAGATGTTAAAAAGCACATCTTTAATCTTCATTCTCTATTTTACTTTTTTCCTCAAAAGTATGTATTATAGCCAGGCTACTTTTGAATCTAAAACCACGGTGCCACCAGAGGCACTAGTCCTTTGACCTTGGTCTAACATGCACAGAAGTTTTGAAATTCTTTTTTCATAAGACACAGAAGATATGAACAAGGGGTACCTTGTTCTCTAAAGGTAGGGGCATGACAAAAATCTCAAAGCCTGAAAAAACCTTTACAGTAGCCTCAGTTGTGTAATTGTGGCATAGAGCATGGAGTCCAAACAAATCAGCAAAGACCTGGGCTCCAGTCGGTGTAAGGAGGCTACTGAATGGCAGGCACACTTCAGAGACACAGATGTGAGCAAGCTGGTCATTTGGTGAACCCAAACTTGGCCAACTGCTTAACAATCCACATGCATTGCTCATTATGCACCGGATGATCTATTCACCAGGAAGCCCATCCTCACTATCGCTGATTTTCTTTTGTGTGATTGTAGATGAAAGCCCCAGAAGAGAAAAACAAAAGAACACCCTGCCAAAATTCATGCTGGACCTTTTTATTCAATGATGCAAATATGGATTTAGTAGCTTAATTTGGTGACCCAGTTCTGAATATTGACTGTTTTACTTAACTCCTGTTCTTCTAGTCCTGTTCTTTTAGTTGTGTTGCTATTGTTCTGAATTTCTAGGATCAGCTGTTGGTGCTCCATGTTCACTGTCCCATTGTTCTTCAGATGAAAGTCACCAAGTAAAGATTACCTGTTTGTCTGACAGTTTGTCTTCTATAGAATGAGACTGAGAGAAGACAATGAGGATCAAGGAAAAAAAAAAAAAAGCTTTACATGATACTAAGAAAGGCAATAAAACCAAAGGTCATCCAAAGACATGAAAAGTTCCAAAATGAAGAAGCTTTTTGAGGCAACTTCAGTCTAAGCAGTTCTAATGTTCCCAGGTGAATTGCATTATCCATGCTTTATCATAAAACTTGTACAATCTGGCATGAGCTTCTGCCTTTATGTAAAGTACCTCGGCTTCCCTCAAGAAAAAAAAATAATCAATTTTTTGACCTATTTGACTGCAGATGGAAGCTAAATTTATCTACAGGATATATTTTAAAATCTTTTAATATCAAGAAGACAGTTCAGAAAGATCATGTAGTAAATAAAAAATGGTTTAGAAATCATAGGAATACTTACATTCAATAATGCTGGACCTTCTGTTAATCATATCTGTAAGTATCATAATTTCAAAGATAATTTTGTTATTTCATGAAAAAGGTCTATCTAAGGTCATTTAAGACCTTGAGGCTGGAAAAGCCTACTGTCATAGGGTGATCTAGTCCCTACCCAGACTTAGAGCTGCTTTAGGCGAGTCCAGAGCTATGACTTGTACTTGTAAAATAAGGTAATTGTGGCCTCCTCTATTATTTGCTGTTCTTGTTCTGCAGAGACAAGGTACTTTATCAGATTTATGCTACTGGCCCTCCAGTTTCCTGCTAGTTCTCAAGTAATCAATAAGATTAGTGCTATCATCAAAATTCATTTACAACTGCCACTATCCTTTAGTTATGTGAATTAGAGAACTCATTTTGCAATACTAGAAAGCCTCCTCAAAGTTTAAAGAAAATGGATCGATTCTTGGGGGCAATTATCACTAATATCACAACTGAACTTCTCATCTGGCATTATGCATGTGTTATATCACACATAAATAATTACAGATAGATATGATTAGCAACCGAAGCTTCTTACCAGACATTATTTTTTACATCACATGCCAGTTAACTTAAGAAATGTGATATACTTTTGTAGAAAAACTGCTTTAAAAAGGTCAAATTTGCAATGCCGTAACTTTTTCCTGCCTTATCTCCCAGCCACCACTCCCCCCCTGTAAAAACTTCAAAACTTCTGGTGACTTTAGTGGTATTATATCAATGTTCCCTCTGGCAGCGCATCAGATTACCTGTTACAGAATAACTTATATTGGTGCTGCAGTGTATATATATATATATATATATAAAAAAAATTACTGATGTACTGATTTTGGATGATTTGATTTTGAAAATGGGAGAGAAAAGCACAGTGTTTAAGGGAACAGAAAGGAGGGAATGAAAGAGTGGGAAGAATGGGAGTTGGGGACAGAATTAGCAGTCTCAGTTTCTTACAGATGTGATTTGGGTGCAAGAATCTCAGAGAAACACAAGCTGTTCTAACTGTATAGCCAATGAAGATATCCTAATGTCTTCATACAACTTTTATGGGACATTCAAGCTGTAATATCTTAAGTGGCACACAACTCCTGCTCTTCGTTTCGTTATGTCTTCTCACTTCATACTGCAATTACACCACATCAGACACATTCCATCTCCCCTTTGCCTTGAACGGTATTTATTTTCTTTGGATACCTTTTATTTTAAAGTATTTAAACCAGATATATTAGTCACAGAATAGCTGAGAGTCGATGTCCTCAGTATGTAGAGCTGAGAAATTTCTGAGAAAAGGTGGCAGAAATTAAATGTTTTCTCTCTCAGGACTAACAGTACTGTATTTTCTAGGAGCATTGCTATTTATAGTTCAGGCATCTGTTTATCCTACATCTTAATTAAATATCATAATTCACGTTGATAAATAAATAAATACCCCAAACCTGTTTTTTTTTTTCTTTGGTTTTCTCTTCATCCGCTGCTTCCCACCGATGGCAGTGCAGTGCCCGCAGCCCACACACGCTCTGACCCTCAGCAATACTTTGTGCCCCCGACTGAGGGACAGCACAGTACCGACTGTAACCTTTACCACCTTGCTCTGAAACAGATAAAAAGCCCCATAAAACCACAACAGAAAAGTCAATACAAAGACACATAAGCCAATCTCTTTTAACCAGACATTCCCCGTGTCTGCACAGAAACAGATCAGTGTACGGTGTACACTTCTAGGAGGTAATTAGGAATCCTAAATGTAGTGAAGAAGAAACCAAGGTCTGTGGGCACCAGGTGAATCACTACACCTCATGCAAGTCAACCCAGGCACTGCCTGTGCAGTGGGTTTATTTGTCAACTGTTCTTTGCCTCTTATTTAGGCTGTCAGTTATTTGAAGCAGTGACCTCATCATCATCTTCTGGTACACGTGGATGTGCTGCATATAGCACAGCAGGGCCCTCATCTCATGTAATTACCTGATTTTGTTTAATTTTGCTTGAGGTACAAAAAAGGCTGAATATGCATGCCAATGTTTCCATTTTAAATACATCTTGAAGGTGTGCTCCGTTAGATACACAACAACAAGAACATTTCCCCAGAGCTCTGCATTGTTCTATTCTGAGCCATCAAAGACAAGTCTAAGCAATAACTAAGACTGTCTGAAAGAATAAAGTAGTCATTAAAGTTAGGTACTGTTATTTCCAGTGATGTAGACATTTCTTGACAGTATGGTGTGCTAAGCACAGGTTGTTTTATCCTAACATTAGTACCATATGATGTCAAACTGGCAGATCTTTTAATTGACAATATCTGGACTTCCTGATTTGCTTTATTTTAAGAACAACGCTGTGCGCTGAATTTCCACCCTTTAAAGAAACTTTTGACACTGAAGAAACTTATAAGAAAAATATATGAAACCACTGGCAAGTCTCTTTCACACATTTCCCTTTGAATGCTCTTGGCTATATACTTTTTAGAGGAGGAAGGAAGTATTTTACAAACAAAACTTGAAAGGCCTCATATTTGTCCACTCATAGATCAGTCAAATATATCTTGCATCCTTATTCAGAGTGGCAGAACTACACACACAGAGAGTTGGGTGCACCCTCACCAATACACAGTTATTGCCCACTTCTGCAAGTCTTTCCTCAGCTTGAAACTCAGAAACCTGAGATGAAAATCTGGGTATGTAACTGTGATATCCTTCAGTATTTACTCATCATTGTCACTCTCTTGTTATAGTGACCAATATGAAAGGTATTAGAACTAACGCAAGCTATGATACACCTACTAGCTCTAACCCCAGGGAGGAAAGCTTCATCAAACCACAATACACGCACCCAGAAGTTTCTTACTTCTGATTAGTACCCATGAAGATGACCACGAATGACTGTGGTTCCCTAATATAATACATTTCTCTGCCAGAGGGAAAGACCTTGCTCCTTTTGTAGATGGAAATTTCTCCAGGGCTGAAAGTGTGGAGTGAATTCTCTAAGTGTCTCGCCACCCCGCCACACTTTATACTTCAAGTAGAAACACATTTTATCAACTTCATTATCTCACTATGGTATGGAACTAGCTTTGCCATACATGACAAACAAAAGTCCAGAAAAAAAATAATAACCACTGCATATACTTTCTCTTCTGGCAAGAGAACTAGACAATAAAAAGAAGCATGCTGTAACATAGAACACTTCAACAACACACAGACAATACTGCAGCATGTAGGTTAAATTTGTTTATACATAGATCCGATTATACTAAAACAGAACAGAACAAAACCATATTTGAAAATGAGGCTCTTAAAGTCACTCTGAATGACCCCAAAGTCTAATTATTCATGGAAGATGAATAAAAATAAGAAGTCACAGCAGAAAGGAAGGATATTAATTGTTCAAAGGTTTCATATTTCCGGTTCAGTGCGTTAACTATATTCACCTAACACAGAGGAATCATAACGTCAATAGGCAAACTAAGCAAAAGAAGTAATTATTATCACTGTTTGGTACGTGGGGAACTGCAGCACAGAATGACTGCATTTCTTGCCTGTGGTCACTCACGTATAGCACAGGCTGAGTCACAAACAGAACCTTTTTTTCCTACATTGCTGACAAATGTCTCAAATAAACCATCCCTCCTCCAAGACTTCTGTGTTAATAGTAATACTCCATTATCCACTGCAGTAAGCCTCAGCCACACACCCAGTTCTCTCCATTCTTTCACCGTTATTTTTATCTGAACACAAAGACTAGGAAAGAAACTTCCTCATCCCCATAACTTTTTTACCCACCCACCCACCCTTTTTTTTTTTTTGTTTTAATTCTTTCACATTATCACTGTGGAGGATGCATTTCAGGGCTACATCCTCCACTGGAGTAAATCGGTGTAGTGGAATAGAGTCATTCACCTCAGCTACTGTCAATCTGAGGTTATATCCCAGAGGATCTCTTCAGATTAATAGATGATGTTTTACTTTTCTGAATCAGCTTGTCATTGTGATTAAACAGCACTGTAAGAAGTCAATGTCTTCCACTATCATTTCATATTCCCGGTCTCAAAGGAAGCATACAGACTCTATTTTCAACCACAGCTCCACTATTTTGCCAGCTCTTAAAGAAATGTAATTTGCAATTGCTTGGAAGGACGTATCAAAGGAGACAGGTCTGACCATGACTGTCACTACCAAAACTGCTTTCCTGTCATGTACTCCCCTAAAGCTTTATTCCTGCAATGACACAAAGTTATTGCTATCCCTCCTCACGTCAGTGAAGAATGGAAAGCTGGTTGTCCACATGGCAACTGCAGTTCGCCAAGAGCATTACCAAGTAGAAGGTGCAGCATGACTAAGTTGTTGTCTGCCTCTGGCATTCAGAGTCTTACATATGTTTCTTGGCCTTTCTCCAGATCCCTGGACTTGGACAGAGAGTGTCAGATACTGCTTACCTGTGTTTAACAACTGCCACTTCTTATGGCTGTATTTCTGTACTGTTGGAGAACTTCAATGGTCAGTGCTCCTAGATAACTTCAGGAATAAGTTTTAAGGTGCGCAAACTATGCTAAAAACCCACACAACAGAAAACAGGGAAGAAAATGCACGAGACAAACTTCAGTCAGGTCTTCTGAACCTGGAAAACTGTGCACCTTTCTTTCCCTCTTTTGTAATTTTTCATTTTCCCCTGAGATGCTCAGCATATTTCTCATCTGTGTTACTTTTTGGTTTCCCAACACTTGAAGTCCAGTCCTCCTGCCTGCTTTAAAGCAAGAGCTGTGCCCTGACAGAAAACCACTGTCCAGCCTTCCTTCTTAAGTGCACATTTTCTTTTATATTATTTCTATCTATATTATATTATATACTGTATCTTCAAAAAACTTCCATTTTCTTGACCTTGTCTGCTGGAAGCTTTATTGCTTTTCTAACTCAGTTTCAAATTAACTGAACTTTTTCTTCATTTTCTTGTTTATGTATCAGTTTCATTACTGCTGGCACACAGCTCTAGGGACAGAGCTAGTTAACGGTTGCATCCCGACTGCTGCAAATACAATCGCACATTCAGCCCTGGGATATATGCGTGTAATTTCTATTGACAATGCAAGGAAAATCAATTTCATATGGCACCGAGAACTGCAACCGCTTATGGAAGGTAGCATTTGACTTTTAGGGTTACATGGTCATTTCTAATTTGGTAGAAAGTGGCACTGCATTAGTAAAAATAGAGAAATGTAAGGATCAAAACCCCAACTGATTCATCCCATCCACACTGGCCACAATTTCCAAGGGCAGAATTGATCCATTATCCTCATTTCATGTGTTTTTGGCTCTTCCATTCTTTGTTGCATGCAGGGACGTACACTGGTATCAAGTACAATCCAAATTCTTATCCAGTAAAGCACTGGTTTCCCTGTCCTAACTACATTTGGCTTATTCTGATTTGAAACAGGTGTGAATTTAGTTCTCTGCTTCCTAGTTTCACAGAGGATACTCACTCATTTAATGTAAGTGAAAGATGTCTTAGTCTAACCGAGAAGGCTGAGAAACCAGTAGCTATGCCCACTGTGCTGCTAGGGCCAGTGCTGTCAGCCTGAACAAAATGCAAAGGACAGTAAAAACTCAAGGTCAAAGACTTTTTTATAAAGGTTCTCTTAGTTTCACTTGCAATTATACTTCTATAACTGAGGAAAAATTGTAGGTGCATTTTTAAAGAGAAAAGTTTGCCACCAAGTTTTCAGATTCTTTTCCTCTTTATGTGTCCTGGTTTCAGCTGGGATGGAGTTAATTTCCTCCTTAGCAGCTGGTGCAGCGCTGTGCTTTGGATGTGGTGTGAGGACACCGTTGGTGGCACACGGATGGTTTGGCTGTTGCTGGGTGGTGTCTGTACCAAGCCAAGGACTTTTCAGTTTCTGGGGCCCGGCCAGCGAGAGGGCTGGGGGGGCACGGGACACTGGGAGGGGACACAGCCAGGACAGCTGCCCGAACCAGCCAAAGGGATGTTCCATACCATAGCACGTCATGCTCAATATGTAAACTGGGGGAAGAAGGAGGAAGGGGGGACATTCAGCATTATGGCGTTTGTCTTCCTGAGTAACTGTTACATGTGACGGAGCCCGGCTTCCCTGGAGGTGGCTCAACACCCACCTGCCCATGGATGGGCAATGGTGAATGAATTCCTTGTTTTGCTTTGTCTGTGTGCAGCTTTTGCTTTACCTATTAAACTGTCTTTATCTCAGCCCACGAGTTTTCCCATTTTTACTCTTCCAACCCTCTTCCCATCCCACTGTGGGGCAGTGAGCGAGCGGCTGCCTGGGGCTGGGTTGACGGCGGGGGTTAAACCACGACATTGTGTTACAACCTTGTCACTGGAAATAAAATACGTTGCCTGCAGTTGGCTTTCTCTATATATTTGTCTGCACAAGAATTTGAGCAAATAGAGCGCTGCTTTTGCTCTTATGGCATCTGTTGCAAGATCTGTAATAAGCACATGGTTAGTCTGTACTCATTATGTGAGTTTGTGGGCAAGGGCTATAGTCAGTTAAATATTACTGCTGCATACTAAAGAAATCTCTCTACCTGTTCTAAAGTATAGTGTTTTGATGGCTAACCATTGCAACAATTACTCTTAGCGTACAGACAGAACTTAAATTAAAAAAAAAAGGACCATACAAAGTAGGAAATTGAATACCAGCACCCTTGAAAAGTTCACGATTGAAAAACTAGTTAAGTTATATGAAAAAAAGAACACATTGAGAACATTTTCCCTCCTAAACATGAATGATGGAGATGGAATAAAATTTCATTAGAAAATATTAACTGCCGTTACGATTGAGGGGATATCTGGGTGGCAATATATGCAAGTGTCCTTTTCATTCACATGATTATGGAAACTTCTTTAGCTAGCCACATATCACCGTCTCTGCATTTCTTAGTTTCTTTATTTTAAATAAGTTAACTCCCACATTTCAGAAGGGCTACTTTCACAGGATTTTCAAGAAAATTTCAAAGAAAATATACCACATGGGCACTATATTTTTTTCTTTTTTTCCTACCACCACTATTGAAGAGTCTTCTACTTTATCCAAGAATATGCCTGCTTACCCAGCAATTCAGCTGCTGTCATATGCACTACTACGCTATTTTTTAAAATCTGGTTCTCACTTAAAGATGCTCAATATGTAATATGATAACAACCTAAGAATCTAACCATGTAAAGTGACACAGAAGATGGATAAGTTAAAGCAGTGTTTATATGTTCCAAATTGGGATCTTCATGGTTGCAGTGCTACTTTTTGAACAATAAATTTGCTTCTTTAAGTCCTGTGTTTTACTTGACAAATGAAAACAGTTTATTATTGCCTTGATTAAAAACAAAACAAACCCCAAAAATATGCATCATGCCCATACTGCCAATAAACAGTATCTGTTACATTGTGCAGCAGTCATAATACTGTTGGGTTTTCCTTCTTTTCAGTCTAGATCTCTGTCATTAACAAGTGTATGCTGGGGCTATAGTAAGTATACTCCTATGCTAACGACTCTCTCAGACATCCTAAGAAGTGGGATTTAATCTCAAAAGCATATTTGCACTTGCATTTGCACTTCAGCTGTGATTGTTTCTCAGCACTTTCAGACAAACCTAATCCATCATAAATCTCACATAAATGTAACGGTTTTGATTTCTGCATACAGGTAATATTTTTTAAATGTTTTTCTCCACCTTCCTTTCTAATCAAGGGATTAATGTAACTTGTGAAATTAAAGACTTTATTTATCTTCACCTTCCAAAGGAAAAGGGAAATGCCTGAGCATCGTTTTTTGGTGGAGCTGTTCAAAGCTTCATTCTTTAAAGTAATGAAAGAAAAAATGTACACCAGCACTCACAACACCACAGCTTTCACTCACTATCATGTAAGTAGCACAATCATTTACTCAGTGTACCTTCCTCTGCCCATCATTCCAGTGTCAAGCCTGCAAGTTCAAAGGTGCACTCTTTTTTTGCCTAATCTAGAAGGTCCACTTTTTGTCTACCAAGTGATTATTTCATAAGGGAAGAATAATGGAACTTACCCACTTTAAATGATATATTGTCTGTCAACCAAGTAGATCTGCTCTGAAAGACACAGCCCTGACAGTCAGACAAGGCTTACGTTACTCTGCTTAATTCCACGTCTACTGCGGAAATAGGTGGCTAATGTCAATAGCTATAAAAATTATTTTAGAAGTTTCAGAACATTTCAGATACAGACACCATTGACTTATGTAACAACAAAAGAACATGTGTGCAAGGCAATATGAACTTCGATTGCCATGCCTGCTGCACCTAAACAACAAAATTTCCTAGTTTACATGTTTCCTCTGTTGCCCTACTGTATTCTAAACCCCAAAGCATTATTATGTAAGGTATAAAACTGTTAAACACAAGGCAGATCAAACTCTCTGTCTGACATCAATTTAACCAGCCCATAAACCTCAGGGTTTCTTTTCCTTCAAATGTGTGCTTTCTGAAACTGCAGAATTAAAAATATTACTACTCTAGAGCCACAGCTTGTAAGACTGCAACTTCAGAAACACCATGCATTTTCAGAAATTAATTCAGCATTACACAGTTCAGTTTCTCAGCAACAACGCAGAACACATGAACCAAGCCACAGACCTATTTACAGGAGGACTGCTTCATCTAGAGTCCACCTCTTCACACATTACAAATGACCTCAGCAGCATTAATTCAAATAATCTGTTGCCACTAAGAAAATAGATTTGTTCATCCCCACCCTACTCACATGGCACTGTGCGGAGGTAGAGATTGTCTCTTATGATCTGCTGGAGCTCATGGTCTACCGAACCCTTCTGGAACCGTAAATTGAGGTAGTGACGAAGGTCCTTATCAACAATGCCTCCTGTCAAGGAAAAGACAAATGAAAGCATGATTTTAAAATATATTGCTTTGACGGAAGCAATGAATCACTTGTAAAGTCTCAGTGGCTCATTTTCCTTCATGTTTCTGTCACAATGGATGACAGAAGCACAAAGAGCTTTCTGGTTAAGGCATGCAGTAGGTATAATGTTATTTAATATTGGTAACTGTAAAGGTTAAAAACAGTTAATGACAACTAAGTGGCCAAATCTGTACAGTTCAGAAAATACATACAGGATTATAGTCAGTAGGATCAATTTTTTTTCTGTACAAAACTGGAACATGTCGTTATTATACCTACACATATATCCAAATAATACATTATTACATATTATGTTCCCCATGACCTTGTACCGATTTCCCACATGCTTATTAAAACAAAAAATATTGGTTCAAAATGTCTTTGAAACATTCGGTGTTTTCAGTCCAAGTGTAACCAGAATGAAATGTAGCTGTACTTGATGATCATAAAATCATAAAATACGACATAATCTTTTGTGTTATTTATTTCTAATAGTACTCATATCTGAAAAAGGTACTATAGCAAGCAAGGGTACACATCTTATTTCTACTACTGAAAAGAGTCATTATTAATATAACACCTTAGCATAACACTGCAAAAATGGGGGGAAAACAGTTTAAAATCCTCTATTTGCCACTTTCATTACAAGTTTAGGATGAAACATCTTAAAATATTATTTAGCCACTGCCCATTGTCCCAGGTTCCACTATTAAAGGCAGGCCTATCAATCTAATCCAACATGATTAATAAAAATGTCCTGATATAGTTCCTCTCCATTTCTTTAAACTTTTACATTTCTTTTAACCTTGAGTATGGATCATTTTTATAATTATGGAAAAAAGTCTATAAATAACTCAATTTCTTCATTCTCTGAAATTCTGACATAAGGAAAAAATACAGAAAATCATTACTACACTGAGTTTGGGCATATATTCTCAGCAAGAAAAATTGCAGGCAGATAGATCCCTAACTTGTTGCTTCACACATTCGACCTTAAAACATTTTTTCAAACGGCTTTTGCTATTGAAACCTTTGCAAGAAGCCTTATTGACACACTGCATAAAGATTTTCCTGTAAAAAGGCACAAATAACATCCCTACCTAATTATTTGAAAATCACCGCAGAGCATAAATAGCTGTAAATTAAAACATTTCTCCTTACAGCTATTCCTATCAATCTGCCAATTACAAGTCCATAATCTTATTATTGCTGCTTTTTGTCAATAACTTCAAAACCTTTTGTTCCAGGTTTTTAAAAAGCTCATAAATAATTATTCTCATGTTTAGCTAAAGGCAAAAACACAGCACACTCTCATAATCAAAAGAAGAAAAAAAAAAAAGCCCCAACTCATAACAGACACAAAGAAATACCTGTGTACCCAGTTCCCAGAGGCTGAGAACTTCCATGCAGATCTCCAGTCTTCCAGGATCCCAGCTAAGCCACTTAGTCTACTACTTTGGTACCACTAACATTGTTTCTAGCAACGGGCTCTGTTTGCAGACCAGAACGTCCTCACTCCTGCCAATTTCTTATGAGATTTCAGAGGAGGTGAGGGCTAGAGGGCTAGAGGAGGCTGCAGAGAGATGCTCTGCTCCTGAACAGGATCAGCTGTCCTTTCTGACTGGCTGCAGAGAGTAAAGGTCCTGCAGCTCTTGCTCTTCTCACTCTGATATACAGGACATGCCCAGTGATGCAGATGCTTTCTGGCAGCCTCAGAAAATGCCAGCTCGAGAACAACAGCTGTAGCCTGCCCGCTGACAAAAACCTGAATCATTCAACTCACGACACAAGTAAGTTTAGGAACCTACACAGATTTCTGACCCTCAAAGTGCATTTTTTATTTACAGCTTTTTGCTTCCAGCACAGCCATTTACTTCACCATGTGTTAATGAATGCACTAAAACCTCCTAAGCACTTAATAAAAAGAGTAACCTGATATTTTTTGCAAATTGCATATTCCGAACTAGAGCATAAAATATATATATTTACAAGAAGAGATACCTATAGCCTTCTATTTGTTACATACAGATTCAAAAGCAAAAGTTTGTAACAGAAATAAAACCTGTACACAGTGCAGAGGAAAAAAACTTACCAGCTTCCAAGCAAAAGGGAAACATTATTTTTTTCTTAATATCTGAGTATATACTGCAACATTAGCAAAGCTAGTTTAAAGAGCAGTCAGATGAACTACAGACAGCACATGTACTATTACCAAATATTCTTCTTTGAGTCATTCTGACCCAACGTTTTTCAAACCTTAGGGCATAAGCAGCCTTTTTTTTTTAGAATCTGGTAAAGCAATGAATTTTACATCCTGGCAAGTGTAAAAAATGAAGTAGTTTGAGAATCCTGAAGAGCAAATAGAATCTTTTTAATTCATCCTTCCAATTGTCATTCTTCTGCTTTTCATCCCTAAAAAGCTCTGTTGTTTTACCTGATGCTTGTCAAAAGTATACTTCACTCCAAATGTGTTTTCCAGGTATCTGTAGTACCTGAGCTTTTCAGCAGCCTGATCCTTTTAAATTACAAGCGTAACAACATCTTGACTGCTAGTATGGGGCCATAAGACTTTCTGCAAGAATCTATAGTGAGTCGCAAGTATGTAAACCAGCCTTGATTTAGCAGCACTGAATTAGATCTTGTATTATAGACTATATAAATCAGGAATAGCATGAGTAATAACAACAGGACTGTGTCTTCCAAAAGGCAGAAATAACAGGCAGAAAATGTTATCATTTGATTTACTCTGGAGGGAAAAAAGAAACTTAGTGACACTGTCAATAAGTTCATAGAAAAAGAGGCAGAAATGAACTGTTTTTACAGGCAGTAACAATACTCCACTATTTAGTGGTCCAATCCAATCCAGTAGACATGTGACTGACTTGGTTTCTATAAAATTCAACTTTCCTTTATTTTGCTTTTTTGCATTACACTGAAAACCATTTACATGCTGGAAAATCCCTGACATGAACCTAAGCCCTTAGTTTTCTATTACTCCCAGCCAGCACACAGTGAGGAGCTCAACGATGCTGAGGGGCTGCCAGCACCTGTCACTTGGTACCACCAACCCCACCACAGCCGCGCAGCAGCTCACGAAGAGGAGCTCAGGGAGAACCAGCTCACGAAGGCCACATCCTGCTCGCTGTGCACGGCATGAAAAGGAAGAGCTGTTGTGTGTCCGAGGTATTATACAGCACAAGCTTTAGAAACCCAAACCCAGAGACCATAATTTAAAACGTTTGTTGGCCGCTGCCATGGGAGGAGGCTGACAACTGCACCATAGAGTATACCCTGGCTTGTAGCCATGCAGGGCTTTTTTCTTTTTTTTTTTTTCTTCCCCCTGGCTTGAGGCCTATACTCCGTTTCAGTTTCATTTCACTCCAATGAATCCCATTGCTTTGATAGCTTGGAAATATAGGATGTGAATTAAATACTTCCAGTAATAATCTCTTGCATAATGTATGCCTGGTTTAGGTACAGCTACCAATCATGATGGCAAACTCATAACCGTGACTGAATTTGATTCCAGAGGTTATAAAATTAGATACACTTGGATGAACTAAAAAATGCTCTGTTTGCATGTTATACTTAAGAATTTAATGAGCAAAGTATATCTTTTTACAGTGTTTTAATGTATTTCTATCAAGTTTCCTTCCCTTTATAAAATGAAGTAGCAAAGTCCAGTCAGAAAAGAAAGAACACACATACAAAACGGTATTGAATAGTGTGTAGCTCGTTAAAAGATTCAAAACTGAAGAAGATAATTGCCATTTCCGAGAAAATGACAGGGATAAAGGTTTATAATTTTCTCTAGTCCTAAACATTGTAACTGCTTTTCTGTAACTTTCTATTCAGTAACTCGCTGATGCTGCACCTGGAGCCCACTCTTGTATTTCATTTTTCAGTGAAAGACTACTTGCAAACACAAATGTCCCTCTTGTTCTTACCATGTTAGCTCTAAATAATTTATTTCCTACCCTTAACACAATTTTTGCGGTTATAACTTCTCAACAAACATTTCTGAGTATTCACTGATTACTATTTTCTCATCTTGTATCATAACCTTTCAGCAAATTGACTTTCCAAAACCTGATGTGGTAAATTATTTGTTTTTCAACAGTATAATCAATTGCATCTCAGCCAAGAATAATTTGCCTTAGATATTTTATTTGCTGGGATTAAAATTTAAAAGATTCCTGTTTCCCTGGGTTCTATAAATATTCCTGATTAGAAATATCTATAAGTAAGACTCACATCTAGATTTGCATCTGTACACAACCTGTGTCTGAGGAAAATAAAGGAAATATCTCAGGACCTGTACCCTATGAAAAGACAAGCTTATAAACTTTTAGTACAAGCTGCCTCCCTTCTTCTGTTGCCCTGCTTGCATCAGCCTGTCTCCCCTTGTTTTCACCAAGCTCCCACTCCTGACTGTAACAATAAGACATGTATTTGGCAAACTCAAATGCCTTGGTGGACCAGGTTTTCACCAGCTTCAGTAGGACTATTGTACTGGAGAGTCTCACCCCAAATATTTACTGAGGTGCTACCTGAAACTTTGCCTTAATACTGTGGTATGCCTCCGTGGGCATATGACAATATCTCAGGTTTCTTCTGCACCAGTAGAAGATACATAGTTCAGTGCATGCTAGACTAACTTATCTTTCATCATTCACAGATGATCTAACTGACCACCTGAATTATTTAAACCAGATATTAGGAATATCTGCTCTATTAGTTCTTTTCTCTAGTGATAATATAAGAAAGGCTTTTTCCCATGAAAGTGGATGTAAGAAAAAATTTTTGGGTGACTCTGTCCAGGATATAGCAAGAAGATCACAGCCATCGTAAATAAAAAGCTGCGTACATGGTTTAATTGATCATTTCCGAATATTTTTTTAAATGGCTCCCTAAGAATTCAGAATATCTGTAATTATCATATACAACCCCTTTCAGTCATCCCCATCAATTCAGTGACATCATGGCCACTTATCCATAAAAAGCTCCATGAATTTTCATTCTGGTATATACAACCTAACCCGAGGTGACCTGTAATTCCCCTCCTCCAGCCTTGTTCTCCAGACCCACACAGCTCTAGGCTGGTGTGTGCACAAAAATCAGCAATGCAGGCTTGAGCAGCAGCGAGGGTCTGGCACTAGCCAGCTGTGAGAGAGCCTGTGCCAGCCAGGGCTCCGCAACACACTGGCCAATACACATTTCTCACTGTGAGCTTCCTAAAAGTAACTGAAAAGATTTTAAACATAAAAAAATACTAACTGCCACATCCTCTCTTCTCTCAAAGTTTCTCCACATGGTTCTCTCAGGAGAAGAACATCAGACTTTTTTTCTTCCATAGGTCCAGTGATATTTTATTGCATTAACTTCAAAAAAAACCTTAAGAAAGCATTCATTAATGATGGATTGATGATTATCATTACTCATATGAATTGCAAGTGTTTGTAGCACAAACAATACTTTTAAAATAAATTAAGTATGTCTTATCTTAGTACTGGATCAATAAAGATGTCATACATTTAACATTTCTGAACCAGTAGGAGATGGTCTGCTTTAATAATTTCTTCAACTGGCAAAAGTAACCAGAAAAATCACTTTTAAGTAAGAATATGAAAATTCCAGTATCAAAAATCTCAGTTGGATTTTCTAAGCGTTTGTTATTAAAATACAGCCTGCAGCTAAGCCTATTATTTAAGGGAAATTATTCTCAACAAACCTATCCAGTTCTCAGAGGAGTATAAAGGTGAGTGTTAGCATTTCACTAACCATCGTACATTGGGCATATTCAACCCTGGAATTTCCTTCAGGTTTCCATGTAAAATATGAAAGCACTGTAACAGCAACCTGAAAGCAGTACTAAAAAGGTTTAGTAAATTATAAGGAACATGTGTTACATTCCAGTCATTAGCTGACGACTACACATTTTATTTTTAAAGCCTTCCTATCCCTAAATTAAAGTGTGTGGGTCTTTTTGAACTTCTGCCTTCCTTCCACCACTACCTTCAGCCAAGTCTGCCATCAGACTTATCTGCAAAGTCTCAAACCATCAGGGTTGAGCTATCATCATTGTGGAACGTGTGGCAAGATGAAGTGTGATGGAAAACCAAGAGGGAATTATGCAAGAAAATTAAGACTCCTCAAGAAGAAAATTAATTTCTTTCTTACTTGGGACTACTCCAATAAATTCTATTTCATGATCTTTTACTGAAGATCTAAACAAATTGCAAGAGCAAAGGCTTTGGAAAAATGTACATCTTTGAGTTCTTATACGTGCCTTATATGACGAAAAACGATTTAAGATACAGTATACTGACGGGGAAATGGCCTTCTCTTTTATAGCCTATTTTTTTTTCTTTGTTCATGGATTATATTACTAGCCTCTTTGCTTATTGATCTTTTATATCATGTATCATATACATGTGTATTATATTTATCGCACATTTACACTTTGATCCTTAGATATACCCTTTGATTTCTCCCTCCTACCATTTTAAATTCAAAGTTTTCAAATACAGGAGTGTAGTGCTTACAGGATAAATTCCATAGGGATGGTACTATATACAGACTATAGATTGTATTAAAAAAGCCCAGCAAAATCTAGCCAAACAATGAATAATTTTCTCCATGATGAGAATTCATTTTTGGATGTATGTCTCTGTACAAATATGTAATTCCCTAATCTCTACGGGCAATGTATTTCACCAGCTCTCCTCAGACATGGAGACAGGCTGAAGTTTGCATACTCTTTGATCTTCACAGTGGAAAAAGTTTCCATTTTCTCTTTTGCTGGGAAGGGAGGAAACCCTCACTGCCTAAGGACAACCTGGGTTCAGTTCACCGTTGGGTTACACTTGTCCCTGCAGTACCTTCTACCCTGGCAGTCTGAGTAAGGATCAGATCAACAGGACACCCTGAAGCAGCGATGAGACCAGCAACGCCAGGCGTAGACTGATCTTTGGAATACTGTGAAAGCATATCATGCCCTGGATTTATTTTCTTGGATTGGGGCTAACCTTAAACCTCTGTTTGAAATACGAGACCCAAGTGTGCACCATGCCAGAAGCAAAAATGTGGTTTGTAATGATACAGGAAGACTATATCAGCAGCTGAGCCAAACACATCTGCGCTCTGTACCGTATCTCAGACTACTGAACTTCAGTTCTTATGGCAATAGTAGATCTCCAGTCCTTGCGGCTGGAAAAACAGCCTTCCATTGTGACGCCAGTTGCAGCATCTTCCAGAGCCTGCTGGCAGCATGCAACATTGACTTTGAGATAGGCACTCCCAAGTCAACCTCAAAAAACTGCCATTTAACTAGTAAAAGCATTGCGTAGCTTTGCTATTTAGAGGTACTTGGTTTTGTTCTCACCCAGCACAGCTCTTGGCTGGAGTTTCTGGGAAATACCGTGACTGGTAAAAAGAGGAAAGTTTGGGGCTCTTTGCTTTGAGAATACTTATTTTTTATTTGGTGTTCTAGTTAGTGAGTGCATAAATGAAATAAAAAATTATGTTTGAATACTGCCTGCTTCTCTACAAAGCCTGTCTGATAATGAACTGCCTTTTACTCTGGTTTTGAAATTTACTAAAGCTAATTATGAAACAGCTGTTTGTAGGTGCCTCTGGTATAATACTGATTTGATTGATAATTTACACACAAACATTAATGATTGCTACTGAGATATTCAAAAGGCTGTGACTGCTCCTATAAGTCTTACCTTTACAGATGTTTTTGACAAACACTAAATTGTAAGGGATTATACATTTACTTCCAAAGTGAGAATGTAAAAAATGACACTCAACCTGCGCAGTCACATATAGCCCAGCCAGTCTGCAAGGACAGACTTCTGCTCTTGAAATGTGAATGTATTTACAGAAGTCTCACTTCAAATACTACCTGGCATTCACATGTTCCCACTCACAGAAATCTCCTTTGATTTGGTCAAAGGGTACCACAACAGAGCTTGAAACTTGTTAAGGCCCATGTTTGTCATGACAGAAAGGTCCCAACTGACTTCAGCAAGAACGGTTGGAAATGGAAATAAAGCAGCTTATTGGTATTCTTCTAAAGGCAAAACCTCTTTGAAAATTGATGGCACAAAGACGAAAACCCATAGAATAAGGTTAGTAAGAGAACAACTGTAGCATACTGAAAACATTTGAACAGAACTAATAAGGCTGGATTTGGCTTCAGAAAAACATTTATATTGTTATTTACGTTGCATAAATTGCCAGGAAGCTGTTTTGAATTTTAGGAAAATCCACATCACCCACAAATGTCCAATAGCCAAGTTGACTTAAGGGGGGAAAAAGGCATAAAGATGTAAGGTTCTATTTTTTAACTGAACTGCAGTAAATATTTTTGTGTGTATATACTTGGAAAAAAATACCCCACGCTTCTATTCTGTGTGCTGCGTACCGGCATGCTCATTAGAAAAAAACACAATTACAAATCAACTTCTCTGAAAAAGCTCAAATGCAACATTAATCTCTGATACATAATAACGGTGATTATGTGGGGCTCATTCATTCTGCCTGGGTACAAATTAAGCATCAATCACTGTGTCAGTTTAATTCTCTGTGCTGCAAGGGTGAGTCACCTAACACTGAAACCCTGCAACCTCTCTTGGGGTCATCTGGTGGAACAGCAACTTCAACGCTCAGAACACCTACAAGAAGGGCATGTTCAGACAGTGTACGTCAGGAACCAACCACACACATCTCACCTGTACCCAAAGCCAGCCCTGCTTTCCACATCCAGAGCCTCTAGAGCCCTCTCTGTGCTCGCCTCTGAGCTGCCTGCTCCTGAAACTCTGTGTCAAGAGCTACACAGAAAGATTGTTGGTCTTCAGGAAGAATCTGTTGCAGGTTTTATTATTCAACCAAAAGTAGAACTTACAAGAGTATGTTCAAAATTGTCTTACTGTGAACAAACACTCTCCTGTCATTGCTTTGCAATGGGCAAAACAAACTCCTAAAAGTAGACAGCAATTGCTCCTCACCTTTAATGGAAAAGTTACTGTTCTGTTTCATACTCTTTTTCTATGAATACAGCAAGACAATTGCTCATCTTCTAGGGACGGAAATGATATTTTTCTCTAATACTCTTAATTTTATCTTCTTTGTGGAAGACAACTGTGATAGAACTTTGAGTTTG
Source organism: Falco rusticolus (assembly GCF_015220075.1). Lineage (NCBI taxonomy): Eukaryota > Metazoa > Chordata > Aves > Falconiformes > Falconidae > Falco > Falco rusticolus. The sequence goes on from NC_051191.1 coordinate 17,718,285, forward strand.
AGATGTATTTGAATAAAATATGAAAGACTGGATTGGAATAGTAGCACAGTTTTACCAAACTTGAATTATTTCAAAGGTATTTTACTGAAATCATAGCTGCACAATTTTAATTGCTTGAGACAGAGACTTACTTTCCTTACTTCTGGAAAAAATATTGCCATATTAATAGGCTGTGAATTGTGTGCTGACATTTTGCAAAAAGAGAAAGATTAATCTGGGTAAAATAATCCCAGTAACACACAATTTATGAGGGAAGCAAGCTGACAGAAGCTACCATTGTGTAAGTTCTAATAATAGTTACAAAATATGATTTAGGTTGGTATCTGAATCATGGGAGCCCAGTTTTTTAGTCTTTGCAGCATCTCAGTCTGAACCCATAATGTACCGTGAAAAATCACTACCATAATACATTACTTTCTGGCTTTCCTAATAGCTTGCTGCATAAATAGCAGAACACCATTTTGCAGACTTTATACTCACAAAACTTCTCAGCAAACTCGACTACCAATATATAAACTGAACTTTGAAAGCAGAGTTCACAAAGTTATTACTAATCTCTGAGACTGAATTGCATATACATTATCAAACGTATAACCTTCACCCAAAAACTATTTTCCTGATTCAAGTGTCATGGCATTCATATGAAGTTAAAGCAAAAGGAAAATGCTGAGAAAAATTAAATCGGGAGGTACTTAACAGCTATTTTTCAGTAATGGAAAATTAAGACAACACAAAACATGCAAATAAGCCTGAGGTCAAAAAGGTGTTCTCTGGCTTGATACACAACACAGTACTCAGCATAAATAAGTGGCATGGTCTTCTCTGTTTCATCCCTGCATGATATTACTTTCAGCCTGAAGACCACAGTGATACCACCTTACACATGTCACTCAAGTTAACCAGGGTTGTGCCCAGCCACTAACAGAACAGAAAAATTCTTAGCACATGAACCTAAATGAAAGTCATGCTAGAAACTGAGCAAGTGATGCTCTTTCTAAGCCAAGTGTGGGCAAACGCCTCCACATGTGGGGCTCACAGGACCAGTGGATGCACTATTCAGTTCTTGTAGGCTAGTGTTGAAGTGTTGATACATGCTACATGCTAAGAAACCTGCATTTCAGTCAAGACAGAAGAGCAGATTAAATCAGTGGAGTATTTGGAAATTTCTGGAATGGCAGTTACAGTACTAACTGAACAGGTCATTATTAGACTTACATCAATCAGAAAGTAAGTAGACTAGCAGTGGACATAATTAGAGCTTTACAAGAAGACTGCACTGTTAATCCCATTGAAAGTATAGCAGGCACATTTCTAAGGCTATATATTATCTAGGTTTTCATTTTGATCTGGCTTGGAAATTAGAGCCTTTAGTTAAAAAGTTTTCTTTCCAGCCTGGGGCAGGGGGTGCATTCTCTCTAAGGCATCCAAGATGGCTAAATATTATATAGGTGACTGTTAGAAAAAAAAAAAAAATCTGTTAAAATGTATATAAAAGTCAGAAATAATACACAAATTCACTATAAAACTATTTTCTTAAAAAAGCTAACTATACCTAGAAAAATCTCTATAAAAAAGGATTTACTGTTTAAAATGACTGCATAACCACGCATAAGTAATCCTATTTTCTTTTTTAAAGACATCCAAAACTTCATCATCCTTAGTTTGTGCAGTCTTATAGAGCAATTAATAATCTTACAAGAATAATTAATAATTAGTAATTAACATTAAGAAGTAAAAGACTGGTATAAAGAATAAATTTTAGTTTGGGAAAGAAAAATGAAGGTATGAATAAGGCAAGGGGGTTGCTTGGTTTTGACGTAAGGTTGAAAGAAGCATTAATTTGTCAGTGAAACACCTTATATCGTGACAAACCTGTCGTAGCGCAACAGAATGACAGATAATAACTGTTACCTTAATATAAAATCCATTCAGAGTATTTTCTGGCACCATCCATCACTCTAGGCAAGCTTTGAAGATGTACAGTAAAAATACAATCAAAGCAGTCTAAATTTTGGTAAAAGATTGAGTCATATTTTTCAATATGAAAAATGAAGATGAAGTTGTTGAGGCCTCAATAGCCCTGTGCAGAACCACACATTGGGTTTGCTACAGAACATCTCCAGAACAACTTTGATGTTTTGCCCCTACTTATGCAAATCTACCAATTAAATCCAGCAATGTTTGTCATAAAATCACTCAGCTACAGGTATCAGGACATTTCAGATCAGAACTGCTGCTGTGGGTCAAAGCTCTGGGCCATTACACTTAGTAGTCTGTCTCTGGTAAGCATTTTGCTAAGGCAAAGGAAGAACAAGAACCAAAGTGCCCATCAGAGCCTGGATGCTCCAGCTGCTGCAATGTGGCAGGGCAGCCATCCTCTCCAATTCTGCCTCTGGACCACTCTCACTGAGGGTACAGTTCCTACAGTCCCTCTTTTTTCCACATATGAAAACCTTCCTACTTTTTTCAATGAGAAATCAGCAGGATAAAATTCAAGCAAACAAGTAACTAAATACCAAATACAACAGAGATCTGTAGGTGACCAAGAAAATTACTTCCACGTACTTAGTGCTGACAGTGTTTTCTATGCAGCAACAATATGGTTTTTCACTTCTAGGCAGGGACACAGACTGTATGAACTCACATCTCTGTATCAGTCACCCGTAACACATCCCCAGCACACAAAGATAGGTAGTATCAAATAAGCTTGCTCTCAGAAACAGGTTTGATTTTTTAAATAAAAGAAAGAAATTCTTTATAATATCACTCAATAAGCACTTTCAAATTACCGTGCGTTGCTACATCCAGCCAATAAAACAATGTTTTTAGGCAATCAAAGGTACCTTTTGTGTAGTACAGTACTTGAGCATGAAAGGCAGCACTTGGTCATGGAGCACCGAACCAGCTGCTCAGAGCACGAAGAAGCTGTTATATTCTGGGACAGTCTCAGCTGGTTAGCTGAGTCCCCTTGTGTTGATTTAATTAGCACTGCTGGAAAATGTAAATGACCGAAAGAGACACTGTGTGTTGTGCAAAAATTACACTGTACAAAATATGTGTGCTTACATAATTTGTTTCAACAAAGAAATAAAATGGTCTTGTTCCCAGGAGCTCTGGGCAGGCAGATGGTGGGTACTCCAGCAAGATCATGCACTTCGCCTGCAGAGATGTGATGCCCTCAACCTCTGGGGAAGAGACTGCTGCTGCACTTCTGTAATACCCTGGTTTGCTGATCCACAGAACAAAACGCAGGATTACAGCTGCACTACAATTGCTCACTCTGTATTCCCAGAAGCAGGAAGATGTCACAACAGGGGACAAAAATGAGATGACAGAGTTCTAGGTTCACTTTGTTACCCTCCAGGCACATTGCCCCCATGGCTATGATCTACTGGACTGAAATCAATATAGTCTGGAGCTCAGAAGTACGCTTAGTTGTTTCATACAGAATTTATTACATTTTCACAGTTGTTACTTAATTAAAAGAGAAAACTAGTGGGCTAAAACCATGGGACAATAAAGAATTTGGCAAGCCACTGAGGTGTGGATTAATAGCTACACATTTCCAGCTTTATCTGTGCATGTTGAGGTCAGTATCAGTGGGCATATGGCACAAAGCCATTAAAAGTGCCTCAGATACAAATATTGTCAAGGAGGATGTGCCTGTAATTTCACCTGCCTTTCTCTGTTGATACTTTGATACACATCTCACAAAATACTAGATTCGTACTTTCCCAATGCCATTTCCTTCTTCTAGTGCTACAGACCCAATATACAAGTAAGCTTTACACCATATAAGAAATGCCAGCAGCTCCCTGCCCCTCCTTCACCCCCTCCCCAGCTTGATATTAATCTAGCATGCAAAGATAATGGAGAGATTTATGTTTTCAAATCAGAAAGCTAATAAAAATTTATCTTTCTATAAGACTGCAATAAAAAAAACGAAATTAAAACAATAAAGGGCCAGATTCTTGGATCCTTATGCAGCTATGGTAAAGAAAAAACTTCTATTCATCTCATGGATTCTATTCTATACACAACTGAAAGGAAACACGAACTTCAGCAGCTGGCTTTAATTATTTTACCTATACCTGTTTTAAAACACTGCTGTGAGGCCTTCTAGGACATATACTGATGGACTGGGTCTCATATGCAGAACACTACTAGTGTGCAAGCTGAGTTGTTTACTCACCCTATACTAATAAGCTCAAATAATGCTTATGCCAGAATGGGTCCGCATTCAGATTTTGGGGTATAAGATGTCAAAGCAGAGAAAACAGAGATGCACCCAGAAGGTTATATTTAGGCAATCTGCAAGCCTCTTGGTTGCTTTAGGAAGACAGACAAAGGATGATAACACAGGAAGAAAAAAATTACTTCTCTATGCATATTTCATGCAATAAATAAACCGTATCATTCCCCGTACATTAGGAAGGAATGCTTTTGTTCCAGGAGTTCCTTCAGACCAAAATGTGGTAAGCATTTGATTTCAATGTTGAGGTTGCTTTCTGAAGGCTCCTTGAACTGCCAAATGATCCCCCAAAATCATGTTAGTTTATAGGACAAAAGAACTGAAAGACTGCATCAGACTTAGTCTATTTAAAGTTCTCAAAAACTGCAAGGGTATCTGAAAAAATGATGTGGCTTGGGGATCACTGGATGTCCTACCTGTTGACCTTCCATATATTAGCAGTTCTGATAAGGAGTTATGCTTGGCCTGAAACACATTGGACATATTAATACATGAAGAATTTTGCACAAAAATTTGCATCGACACTACTATTAATTAGCTCAGTGAGCTAGCTAGAGTAATTTAAATATTTGAGACTTCAGTTCACAAAAATGCAGCTCACTGCTTAAGGGAATGAAATGTGTAACAAGACCCTGCCTAGAACGGCTTTCTTTTTCTTCCTTTTGCTCTTTAACCTTTCCCTTTACCTTGAACTCTTGTTTCCTTCTAGTCTCTTCTTCCCTTTTTCTTCCCATTACACTCTCATTTTGCCTTCCCCACATGTCCTCCCTGGTTTTGGTGCTCACCGTACCTGTTGGCTTTCTAGCATGACAGGACAAGCCTGCCATAAGGTGGTGAGTGCTGGCGCGAGCACCAGTCATGCCAGTCATACTGAGTCACCTCTGAAGGGCCAACGCTCTTGATGTCCCAAACAAGCAAGCATGTGCAAGTATTAGAAAGGTCTGTATATATCTGCATGAATCCAATGCATCTACATCCTTATACCTGTTTCATGCAATAGGTGTCAGAGCTCAAGAAATACCTTATAAAAAAGGAAAGATCTATATGTGTCTGTATCAGTATAGTACAAGCCAACAGGCTTAAGGATATTCAGATTGTATCATCGACGTGAAAAAAAATGCTTTACCTTGCAATTCAATAACATTATAAATGAAATATCTTTTAGAGCCTCTGTTGACGATCACATTTTTTTTGCAGAAATACCTACAGCAAGTTGCAATAGCGTTAGCATGCCAGTTTAACTCTGATACAGTACTAGCTTTCTGCATCAAAACAGCCAACTCCTGAGAGGGAATACTTCGAGCTGAGGAACTCTTATTTTAACTGAGAAGGTGAGGGAAGCAAAAATCATGTTTTCCCCAGCAAAAAAGAAAAAACTCAAAACATATCAAGAAGTATTTAAATGTGTAATGTTGGTTGAAGCTTGGAGCAAATCATTAGAAAGACTGGCTGGCTGTTTCAAGACAGACTTCAGTTGAAGCTATGCTCTTACTCATGAGGTAAATTCACAGGTATTCCACAAAGGCTTCTGATTTTTGGTGTTTTGATTAAACAAATGGAGGAGAGACAGCTCAAACAAAACTGAGTAGAGCACTCTCTCCTGTACTGCAGTCTACAGACATCCTTCCAATCAGCAAAAGACCAAAGACACCGGGAAAAAAGGATCTGGTTTTTGTTCTGAAGGAACAGATAAAAGATGTACTAATTCACCGGTTGTCAAGGAAGAGCTAGCAGATGCCCTAATTCAGAAAGGGAACTGTCAGTGTATGGAGTTATCAGTTTTTTCGGTTGGAGATATTTCAACAATAAAGGCAATGCTGTACATCAAGGAAAACCAAGAGGAAAGTTAACAACCAAGGACACTACCAGCACTGTAGCATCTCCTAAAAATAATCAATACTGCATGCTTTTGTGAATGGCCAAAGAGAGGATGTATCTATATCCCTTGAAGTGTTTAAAAAAAGTGTAGTTCCAGCGCTTAAGGGACATAGTTTAGTGGTGGACTCGGCAGTCCTGGGTTAACGGTTGTACTTAATGATCTGAAAGGTCTTTTCCAACCTAAGTGATTCGATGATTCCCGAATAGTGCAGTTCAGTGGCAGCAGACTGGTAGAGCAACTTGGTTGACGACCTAATGTCCAGACTTTATGTGCTTTAGGGGGGTTACTTAGTACTTGTTCTAGTCTAATCTCTTGGACTCAGTGACCACTCATAGCTCGTCACTTCCTGGTTTATCTTCAACCAAAATGAACCCAGTCAGTATCCTGTGAGACTGATCTGCAGGATGAAACACAACAAAGTAGGGACCGGCAGGATATTTAGTTCCAAAGAACATTCCTGATCCAAACGGAAATGCAAATGCATATGCAGCCACACTTGCTTTCTTGCTTATTGCAAGTACACTGAGCTTTGAAGAACAATGCAATGACTTTAGATTTCATCTCTCCATCTGGCACCTGTGGAGATGTAGAACACACACATTCCACTGAGTGTTTGAACAAAAGCAGTGACCAAAGCAGGTTTTGATTATATTATAACCTTTTTCAGTAACAGTTCAGAGTAATTTAGATTATGATCATTATATAAATTTGATAAATTTGTGCTGGAAATAAATGACTATCCGTTACTAAATTAGAACTGTTCTGGTAATAATATAAAAATAATTTCTCATTGCAAGTAGATTTCTCCTGCTACAAACTCTCTTTTCATGCTATACAAACTTACGCAATGCCTCTTGTTTTTCCTTCTATTCTACAGGCAACACATAAAGCTTATCTGTTGCCCTAACAAGTACCTGAAGAGATACTCAATACTATTGCTACTGTCTGTCGTTGTTGTTGTTAGTAGTAGCAATAACAACAAGCCATGTATTAATTTGTGCCCAAAATAGAATACCGCAAGGTGAAGAAGGTTCTATTTTGGGATGGCAGCCAACTACTATACTACATATAAGAAAATCTTACTGAGAAATACTGGGTATTGTAAATGATTTATTCAGAGTTTCAGATTCAAAGTAGCCAGGCTGCCAAAGGCTACTGAAACAACAAGTGGGGTAAAAAAAGTCACAGAGTAATTTGTATGTCTGTAAATATAGAACTAAGCACAAGACGAGCTCAGTATTACTTTTTCTTTAAAAAAAATATGTTTTAAGGCAAATCAAATTTTCTGTAATTTCTGCATCACATGTGGAGAAATCAAAAGTGTCACACAGAGACGTTAGATCAATCATTTGATGGTTGCAGATTTGGAAGGATCAAAAACTGCTCCAAAGATGGGCAAAGGCATGTGGTGATATTTCAAGATTACACATATTAATGCTTGATGTTCAAGGTCAGAAAAAAACCATTAGTCTGACCTTCCACATGCTGCAGGAAGTGCTATTTCAGCCAGTGACCCCTGTATTAAGCCTATTAATTTATGCTGTTATAGTACTTTCCAGAAAGGTTTGCAGGCTTGAACATAAGAGAAGATGGAGATCCTCCCCACTTTCATTAGTAGTTTTGTTGACCTTACTCTTAAAAACACATGCCTTAATTTTATTTTAAACATCTCTGATTTCTATTTCCAGTCCTTGGCTAGAGTACCTCTCCTTCCCTGCAACAATTAAATACCTGGAGCTGCTTCATGAAAAAAAAAAAAGTTTTAAATAAAACCACTTTTCTTTGTTTCGTTTTTTCTTTTTTCTCCCTGTTATTGTTGAGCTGAACAAACCAAGGGACTGAATTTCTTTCATTTTACATCTCTTTGATGTTTTTCCCAGCAGCTGATTTCTAATTTGTCTACATCACACCTGAAGAAAAGAGCAGAGCTGCACACACTGACCCACCAAGAGCTGCAGAGCACCCATGACTGTGTCACCACTGAAACTGCAGGGAGTTTAATGCCTCTTTATAGGGGCCAACTGAAATGAACTTAGCTCTTCTAACAAGCCACCTGTTTTTCCACACTGCCTTAGAATGCTGTATATTTAAGTGTATTTCAGTATCAGAAAGCTCTTTATGGTAATGCTCTTCCAACTGGCAGTTACAGGACTCGGAAAAAGAGAAGGTGCAAAGCAACTATTTAGGGAAGGTAAAATGTTGGAAAGTTAAAATACAAGGTTGGAAATATTTTACTAACACCGCCAATCATGCTGTTCAATAGCACAGGTGACCAGTAAGAAACATGCCCTAAGGCATTATTTGAAAAGAAAAAGATATTCACTGGGATTTCAAAGTCAGGCACTAAAATAGGAGGTGGATCTCTATACTATTTTTTTCTGATCTGAGCCTAGGAAACTTCAGCATGACAAGATAAAAAGGAGGGAGAAAAGGTGGACTAAGTTAAAACAAGAATGGTTGCAGGAAGTAAGAATAAAGTCTTAAAATGTTATTTCCTCTACGAAATCTAGACTTGCACATTTCTGCACGATTATACCTAAAAACTCTAGTTTCCATTTACTCACATAATTCCATAATTTTCAAGTTGCTTATGATGCAAAACAAACTCTGTATTTTACAGCGCAAAGATACTATGGTGGAATCACATTTCTCATTATTCTTGAGAAAGTATTTATTTAAATCTTTTAAAGCTAAAAAATAATAAGAAACCACCATTTGATGAGAAAAATTGGTGTTTTGGGATGCGCTAATCACTGAGATCCCCCACCCCTTGGTTTCTTTTCTAGCAGATATTCGCACAAATTTAAAAATATTTTAAATCTTACTCACTTAAATTGTACACATAGTGGGAAGGCCAATAGAAAATCAGCTCCTTTTCATTTTTAATAGTTCTGCTATTATTAGCCATATGTTACATTAGAGACAGATCTGAGGCCACAGAAGAAAAATATGTGACTTTATACAATATTAAGTGATAAACTGTAAGCAATCACATCATTAAGGAATATCAGAATATATATGCGCACAAGGGACAGAGTTAACTATTCATTCAACCTTAACTAGCATTTCACTGCTTCTGAAGGCTTAATTGTCTAACGTTAACATCCTTCTCACACTCTAGGGATGTCCTTTTTTGCTAGGGCAAACGTTACTGCAGCTAGGATGGTTCCCCCCACACCATTCTGTAGATTAGTTCAATAGCTGCTACACTTATAGAGGAGTATATGCGTTGCTGATGAATAGAAGAAAATAACGAGACAATTATTCTAACAAACACAAGCTACATCTTGAAATGTACAAGCTCATTTCGGCACACCACAGAAGACAGGACACCACTTTGCTTAACAAGATTACATTAAACATTCTACTTAACACGTGATTCTTCTAAATAATGTATGATTTCATCTTCATATCTGCTTTTTCTCAAGATCTATGTCCTGAAAAAAGGAAGGTATAGCAGTCAGCATCCCAAGCACCAGATCATTGATTACCCCATACCATAATTCTTAGGTTTTAATAAATTTATCTCAGCCTACAGTAAGAAATTTTTTTTATTTGCTTTTCTTGGACCATACTCTAAATTACGGCACATGCCTATAATGATGGGTATGGTCCAGCACTCCCACCTTTTCTGTAACCAAGACCTTTTCCATAACCAAGCTTTTCTAGGAGCAATGGTCCTCCAGTGCCTTCCCGCACCTGAAAGACTGCTGTCTTGGTCAACTGAAGTGCTGTTTTTCTGAATTGCTCCTATGGCATAACAGGTCACATAAAATTAATGATACTCCAGCCTCGGCAGATTTTTGCTATAACTATGTTTTTTATCTTGTTTGTAAGCACTGCAATTAAAAGTTTTCATCACTCAAGGCATTAAGATGCCTTCCTTCAGCATCCAGAAGTCTCACTGCTTTTAAAATTAATTGATTTTGCCTTGGCCTCCATAAACAGGTAGGATCCTTTCTGACGGGTATGCTCATTTTTACGTTCCAAACCAGTTAAGACACCAAATGCTCTTTGCTGCAAATAATTTTCTGCATTTTAAATAAAGGCACTTTGGTTGGTTCTTTCTCCAATAAATATGACCTATCGTTCCCTTAGGAAAATGGTATCAGAGAGAGAGGCTTTTTGACTTTTAAGCCTGTTTCACAACCAGGATTTTTTCTTTGTTTGTTTCCAATGCTGGTATGATTAAGAAAGGAAGCACCAAATTTAATTTCCACCTGTTTTATTTAAAAATCTTAAGAAGGAAAGCAGTAAATATGGCTTGCTTGCTTTAATTACTTAAAGTTTTTACAGGTTTTATTTTAAAAGCAATCTAAGTTTGGATATAAATGGTATTATTTTTCAGTAACAATCTTCCATTGATTACAATTTAATACATTCCTTAAAAAAATATTTTGGAAGACGTTTTTCTTGACACAAAACATTCCTTTACACCATATTTTCATTACAAGATATAGAGCATCAGTGAAATGTGTAACCAGATTCTTAAAAATAGGATTTCACACACTGCAGTGCTGTAGCTGGTGACAGGCTTTGAAAACAATTGTTTAAACAGGAATTCCTGGAAAGGAGCCAGATTTGTTACAGGCACCATGTCCACCGCTGGTGAATGCATTAGAGGTAGAAGAGACATGCTGAAAAATCAGTGGACGTCTCCTTACCTCAGAGTAGTACGGATGACCTTTCTCTGCAAGAATGAACAACTAACAAGTGATAAAAGCCTATAAAAAGACCAATATAGCTATTTATTTGATATTACGGCTACCTTAAAAATGTTAGATGCACGAGAAAGCTGAAGTATCCAGCAAAGTATTTACTCTTTTGAAAAAAAATCTTGTTCTCTTTCTGTTGTATATTAGGTGGGTCAAAAAACTACTTGCATTTATGTGCCGAAGGTCAATTAGAATGATGCTGTCCTCCCGTCCATGGAATGGAATCAGTTTAAGTATGCACCTCCTGGGCTGTCTAATAAGTTCCTGCTGAGGTGCTCTCTGAGAAGATCATTCACCAGCTTCTGCATTTGAAACCACTATTTAAAACCAATTTGTAAAAACAGCATGTTTACAAAGTTGCATTCTGGACAAGGCAAGGGCTAAATTTACTGTGTTTGGAAATTCTAATTCTACACATACCTACAGAAAATGAGCAAGATCAAGTTTCACAGATAATCTGCTGCTCTGCTTAATAACATGTGATTTGCACATGACCATCTTTCAGAAAGATATCTCAATGGTGTTTTCACATCGGTAGGTTTCAGCTGTAGCATGCTACACTTTAACAAAAAGAAAATTGTTGCATTGTTAACAGAAATACTTTGACGAGTCTCAGAAAAGTCCTGAGAATTCCTCCCAATAGGATTTTTACCATACCTACAGAAATACTATCTTTAGTTTTCTTCAAAGCAAGCACTCTACAATCTCACAGATTCAACTGTACAGAAGTAGAGGTATTAGGCTGCTAGCACTTATTCTCCTCAATTGGTTTGCTTCTCCCCATACTCTTTTCTCCCAACGTAAAACAGCATTGTAGCTCTTACACTGAGTAATCCTGAATAAAAATACCGCATTTATAAAACAGGGGAATGACAGTTACAGAGAAAAGGTATTACATGACTAAACTGAATTATTTTTATTCTACTTGTTATCCATTTGGGTTTGTCCCCACTTCTGAATTTCTCATCTTTCACTTCTGTATTTATAGCAAAAAAAAACCCCAGAACTCTATGTGGCTTGTTATCTGTGAGGGTATATATTTCAGATGCCCCTCAAAATCCCTTTAGAACAGTTAGTCACAAAACTGAAGGCACATATTTTTTTGATGCAAAAGAAGATACCCATGTCTAATCTTCTGAAGTTATAAACTCCAAACAGGCCACAGAGGCCTGATGGCTGATGCCTGGCTGCTCTCCGGGACCACAGGGCATCACCCAGGCTACCTGCAATTCTTGCAGAGGTCCTTGTTCCTCATCCTGTTTTCCCTGTTGTATACTACTTGCTTTCAGCCTCTTTCAGCTTTTAATTTCTTAAAGGCCTCCCTGATGTAGTTTTGAATCATCAGGGAATTAATGCTACAGATATTGGAAAAGGAAAATTAAAACTGAAAACAACTCAAACCACTGAAGCTGAAGGATTCATGACTCTCACAGCCCCACTCATCTTCCATTCTTTGCTTACTGGGGATAAATGAAATAGTAACATTGAACAAATATGATTCATCTTTAAGCTATCTAAAAGTCAGCCATCCAGTCTGACCTAGTCATTTGCTCTCCCTCTGTATTTAACGCAGCGAGATGGGTACCATCACCCCAATACTGAAATAGAGGATGACTGTTTTGGACAGACCGTGTCTTTCCAATGCCAGTGGGGGGTCTGAGATTTATATGCCCAACTTTTACATGCTTAAACAGAGAGGAGATACCCCACGCAGCACCTCAGCAGTGTACAAGGAGACCAGTGCTCAATGCAGCTGCAGCAGCACGAAGTTGCGCCCACGTTGCAAATCCTGCTTCCCAGCAAGGCTGATCTGCTCAGGCACTACACAGTGCCGTGACAGTGACGGATTACTTCCACTGCCTGGGCTAAGCTATGCAGGGTGAGTTACAAGGCCTGGCTTTCAGACACGCCTTTCAACAGGATAAAAGCAAAGTGGGATTAGCAACGAGAAAGAGCAAAGATTTTATCCTAGGCTAATGCAGGAAAATGTGACACTAGCATTCAGAAATCAAAGCGTCTCATAAAACTGCCCACAATGAATTTTTTGTTCTCCCCACTACCAACAGCCTCCCCAACCCTTCAAACACACCTCTTCCCACCCCCAGCACTTCAGCATCATTCCTAATTAAACTGCATTGTGGGACAGTCAGTTTCCTTGCCAAACTATCCATCAAAAAATTTCCAAAGTGTCCATCAAGCTTCATTTTCAATTTCTTATTAGAATACCGTATGGGAAGTGTTGAAAGTTTTTCTTGTGTTTTACTGAGAATATCACCTTGATTCCTTACCTGACAGGACACAACAGGGATGAAGTGACATAGAAACTGGGAACTTTTCATTCATTCTTTTCAGGCATCTATAGAAATGTTAAACCTGCTTACACCACACTACACAACAGTGTGACTAATATCTGAATTTGGTCCTAAATCTGTACGGATTACTCATCCAAGAGGTTTAATTGAAGAAACTGAAATCAAAACAGTATTGGTGTCAACAGAAGTGCTATTTTCCAGAGAGCATTATGAACATTCAATAAGGCAGACATATGGATGCACTTTACCCTACCAAAAAGTAATGTTAAAAATCGCCTCTAGAGTAGAGACCCAAGGGTGACTTGAGAATCCATTAGAAGCTCTTTTGGAGGGGTGGAAAGTGAGGTATTAAAACAAATAAAATATGTATGAGTTCTACAAAGTCATCTTTCCAGTTCCTTACCTTCTAACCTCTTCTGAAAACCTTAAACTCTGTTATTTTTCTACAGAAGTTTCTGGCAGAAAGACTGACTTTCAAATCAAGGTGTTCTGCACTGCAACCATCAGTTGGTAACGCTTTTTTGAAATGCTTCTGTAGTGACCCACATATGACTTAACCATCATTCTTTGTCTTTTACTGCAAAACTATTTTTGTAGTGTGCTTCTGGCAGGAGTATGGTGATTTAGATGACACAGTACAAGTTAATATTATAAACTTCAGTTCATGGTCCGTTGCACCAGGAAGACCTATTAAGATAACTGTACAGATCAGCACAGAGAAAATAACTTTTAGTAAAGACGACTGACTAAAACCCTTGGCTGATTTGTTATTTTCTACTTTCTGAATAGTCAAACGCTCGCAACAGCCTTATCCTTCGATTTGAACCATTTATGGCCACACAGCATGACCTGTCCAGTACTTTAAATTACAATCCTTACTTTTTGCATTACCATGGGAAACATCTTAAACTGAATGCCTCATAAAAAAATCTTGATTTCTAAAGCACAAGCACAACACAAAATACTGATAAAAGGAACACCTCCCTCAAATTGCCCCAAAAGGAGTTACTACATGCAAAGAATTTCCAAGTCAGACAGAAATATGTGAGAGGAAGCATTAATGCACAAAACACAAGCTCTTGTGGATGAAGTTAAAACATATCAATTCCACATCTGACCGATTCATGTTAACATCATTTGACCTTTCTCCTGGTGTCCCTTTTTTCTAATTGGCGGTACCAGAAGGAGACCATATCTATCTGATGCTATTGAAGAACTATGATAAACTGTTTAGAGGTCCTTTTTTGCTTTGTAACTGCATATTATGTGCTTTGAGCCCAACAAAAAGAAAAAGATTTAACATAACTCACTGTGTTGTACTTTACATACAAAAAAAAAACCCAAACGAGAATCCCACAGCAAAGCAGCATTTGCTTCATGGTTTGAAAATTCCTCAGGCACAAACACTTGGTTCACAACCTCTGTGGCTATGGCTGAGCAGAAGGAGCAGAGACCTAAACAAACTGCATCTGGATCTAGAAATTAGATGAGAATAAAAATCCCTTCCTTAGGTGTACTGAATATACTCCTTCTTTCACATTTTGAACATTAAAATTATGGCTGCTTGAAGTAGTTCTCCCTCCTTCTACTTCACAGAGACAATCTGGTTGCTCAACTCTGTCTTTAGATTCCCCTCTTGGGATTACGGGCTTAAAATGTGACAACTACTGTTCTTAACCTGCAAGTACTGAAATCCTTTAATGAATCTGATTCTAAACAAGTCTAGTCAAACTTCATCTTGCAAGAGGAAGAGTCTACTGAGATTTTTTTGGTAACTTCTCATGTTATGTCTGTAAGTCCTTCTACTTACAGGTAACTTTAAAGCTGAGATTTCTAATCATGATTTCTAATCACCAGATGAGTCGCCATCTAAAAGTAGGAATTTGCCACGTTTTTTCTTCTGAATTGGGTATTTTTAATGACAACGCTGAAACACAGAGAGTAGTCCGATCTAGGCATTTTTTCAACAATTTAAATAACTTTTGTAACTAAAAAGCAAAATTACCTATTTGCAAAATGTTAGAATAAAAATATTCGTTCACCTTGTGCATGAATAAGAGTGTACCTAGAGGGAGCATGTAGAATTCAAAACCAGGTGCTATTAAAATGCTATTAAGAAACCATAATTATATCTTAATCAGAGACACAAAGAGAAGGGATAGCTTAGTACCTCAGCTGTGGAATAGCTACTGAGGATAAATGTACTGAACAAACGAACAGAGCTTCCACCTTACAACACACTGAAGCCACAGCCTCTTGTACATAATTACCGAAGATCTATGCAGCTGCTCAGAAAAGCTAAACAGCTAATACTGGCTGAGCAGTTTACTCACAGTTCTGGAAGGCAGTCCTTTAGCTTTTCTCAAGAGATGGTTTCAGTTTTATCTGCGTATCTGAGTCAAAAGACTTCTGAGGTGGGTGTAAGAGCCAATTCTCTATTAGAGAGCTCTTTACTAGAGCTAATAAACTGGAGTCAATTTGGAAGTTGCAAAGACCAACTCATTTCTCCTTCTTCCCCAGCATCTGCCAGGGGCCATGCCTCTCACTCTAGGGCACTGCCTGCCCTGTGCACCCTGCACAGGCACAAAACCTGTGACAGAGAGGAAGAAATTGCGGAAGAAGAGGTTTGACCCACAGGAACAGCTCTTTGCTGTCTTCCCAGAAACAAACAGGATTTGCATCTGGATCTATACTAGGAACAACCACAATCAAATGGTGAAGTAACATTCCATATGCCACCAATTGCAGTTGCTCCCAGTGCAAAACTGTGTTCCACCTATTTCAAAAATTCTCTATTGTTGGGTTTTGGTTTTGTTGTGTTATGGCTTGGGTTTTTTTCAAATTTATTGGCTTGGTTTCAGGAATCATAAGAACATTCATGCAAGATTTTGCTGTATCTGAGCTATTTTGAAGTTCCAAGAGATATTTTATAGAGGCATACTTCCCTGAGAAAAAGGATATACTCACTTTGAAATGTCTGAATACCACTACATACACATCTGCTAGTAAGTGGGTCCACCAAAACTGAGAAACATGTTTGTGTATTTATGTACATGAACAAACTCTCATAATTCTCAACAGGAATATTAATACTTTCCACATTATACAACTACATGCTTGCCTAAGAATCTGGTAATTTCTTCTTTACTCATAGATTAATTTAGAAAACAGCAGTGTCTCTTGCCAAGAAAGAAGTTCAGGTAAAGACCAAAACACTATTATGGGAACTAATGTTATAATAATATAGTATAGCAGCTTATATTTTCCCTGTTTTCTAAATAAAGTTTTGACCTAATTCTCTGACGTCCAATGTGAAATAATTATTACCACTTTAACAAGTCTGCTAACAAAAATGATAAATTTGGTTTGACAACTGGATATTCTCATGGCATGCTGTTGACATGTGTCCCCTCACCGGAGTCACAGGCCAACATTTTTTCATTGTTCTTTAGACAGAAAAAAATATTTGCACACAGCAAACATTCAGGTCTTAACTATATATATATATATATATATATGTTATTTAGAGTTAAATTTAATCAGCTTCATATTTTCTAAATTGCAATTGGAATAGAGTATGTTTAGTGTGAAAAAGAGTCATTTTTCTTCAGTGCAGAAGTGGGAGTCTTAGAAAGTACTTTTCCAGAAGGCAATAAAGCTTACCATAGTTCAAACCCACTGGACAGCCAGTGGTGTCTCTCAGTATGGCTCAGTAACTTATATGGTTTGTGTTATGAATACTAAAATGTTTGCACTAATAGGTCCCAGAGCAGTAAGAAAAATTGCCTTTTTTTCTGTACAGCTTCATAACAGTCACTAGCAAAACATGATGGTTTGTTGTAAACTATGCTTACAAGGATCTGTGCAGCCTGAAATTAGTGCCGACTAACGAAGACCTATTTTTCCGTGCTCTTATCACACAGAGCAAGATGCTTGAGCTTCAGGAAGATAAAGCCCTGCACGTGCTGTGTGCTGATGTTGCGTGGCAAAGTTGGGAAGCCTCATGCTGAAGGCAGAACAGCCCTTGCAGAGCCACCAGCGCACACAGTGGGGAGCATGCAGCTTTCCCACACACGCCATTCAGACCTACCTACTGCTGAGACCTGTGGGTCTGGTTTGGCCTTTGGTTACTTAACAGGAAACCAGTAAAGATGCTTTCTTGGGACAAAGCACATCTTATGACCAACTTAACAAGAAATAAAAAAGTTGATACATTGAGATGTTACAAATGACTACATAACTACAACGATTTCTGAGAAAAAAGGAGATAATCACAAATGACAAATGCTTCTAGGCAGAAGCTGCCTTTTTTTTTTTTTTTTTTTTTGGTATGGAGGCTACATAGCAACCATATAGAAGCTCCACCAAGGCACTCTAAAAAATGCTATTTTTCTTCTTATGGTGTATATATTATTGCAGCTCATATTTAACAAAAATAAAAGATGGGGTTGCTTTTAGGGTCCACTTAGTTCAATGAACTGGGTGTAGCTAATCTCGACGCTTTGAAGAAAAGTACAATAAAGGCAGCATAGATATTATGAGATTACCTGACTTTATGTCTGTCTGAATTGCAAAGTTGCATCCTAACTGGTAATTGCATACTTCACATGCTGAACTATGATAGGTTGCAATTACTTTTGAAAATACATAAAAATTAGCAGGATAATGCTGCATGTTTAACCAAAAAGAAACTTGTTAATTTAAAAAAAATACACAGCTCAGAGCTTACATTATTCAATTACTGATGAAACTGAAAGCTCTAACTTCATCTTCAGTGCTACCCTTGATCCTACCTGGGTTCCCTTACTATTGTTTGGTTCATTCCACCCTTAAATGAAAGTATCTAATTTAACACTTGTGTGACAATAACATGCACATTTTTATTATGATAAATATTAGCAATAAAAAATTCAATGGTAATGTCTGCTTATGAAAGTACATTTACATGGCAAACTGGCTAATAAAAAAAGAACACTGACAGCATTTAAATCTGATGAGCTACTTCATTAATCCGTTCATTCAGATTAAATAAGAGGTTGTAAATCAGCAAGAAGTAATAAGCAAGGCACTGTTTCCAGTGTCTGGCAACGTTCTGGTTTTGGTCAGGCGATTCCTACTCTCGTCCTGTTCTCCTGTGTAGCATCAATCACTGTTGCTCAGCTGCTTGTTCTCAGGTGGCACACGAACTTGTTGTTTCTTCACAGAGCACAAAAATAAAAAGTTCTATGTAATTGTAAGATCTTATTGCCAAGCATATTCTAGACTGAATTCAGTAAAATGATGCTATTCTTTGGTCAAGGTGCCTTGGAAGTGCCTGGGTTTATTTTTGGTTTTTTTTTCAAGATATAGCATCAGCACTATTGTACAAAATATACTGTCCTTTCTCATTTACTTTGAGGGTAGACTATATCCCTGAGAGATGAATCGGATCACACACAGGTAGCAAAGCAAGCAATGAAAAGAATACAAGGAAGGAGCAGATGCTAAACTGTCTTTTGCTTCTTGAAAAAATAATTTGCACATCTGTATATTCTATTTCCATTTATTTTAATAACCTTCAGACTTTCAACTGAGATTGAAGCACTTCCCTGAGCTGACAGAAGGTATGTGCTCTGTGGTTCAAGAGGTCTGGTCATATAGGAAAAGGCTGGAAGAGTTCAGCACTAAAGGAATGAAGGAACACACAGCTTTCTCTCTTCTACCACTTAGAATCTACAGTACCAAGTGAGGTTGATGGTATGGACAATGCTGAGAAGAGTCAGATGCTACAAAAGAAAGAGGAATTTGCAACAGATATGCTGCGCGTGAAATTACATAAGGTAAGGCATAGGAAACCCCAATCTCAAACTCCACCCGTGCTCTGCAATGTACAGGAACCTTGTCCTCCAGGCACGGAGGCACCTGGCCCAACCTTTGCAGTTACATAGGAGCCCCATCTTTCAGGAGCCATGCAGAAATGAATTCTGTCCTTCAAAACATGGCTGAAGGAAACTATGACTGCTGTTCCAGTGGTACTTCTCAGCCTTTCATTTTTTAAGAAATGTGCTCAGAAATGTGTTAGGAGGCCTGCGTTCAACTCCCTCTTCTGCAGAAAGTGATTCAAACACACTCAGGTTCAGCCCAACTAACATGGTTTGCCAAGCGCAAGCCCGTATGGTATTCTTGGGGGGGAGCTGCAGGCAACTTTAAATCATTCCTGGTTTCCATTTTGCATAACTATTTGCTGGATAAAAGACAGATTCCACACAAGGCTTAGTTTTAGGGCATTTATATGTGATGGTAGTTCTGGGTTCCACCCTTGCTGTACCTATTCATTCAGCATTTCCTGAAACCAGAACTTGTGCTTCTCACTGGTACAGCTAATTAACTATGACAACCACATTCTTCTCCTTTTTTATGTTAACATTCATTAATGTTCTTTCTTTTTAGCTAGTGGATCTTAATCATTTAGGCCAAGTCAAGCAGCCCTTACGAAAGGAATTCAGAATAAATCCCTCATCACAGAATTGTTGATGGCCTAATTATTCTCCTACACAGAAAACGGAGACATTTACTTATGAGGTAGTTATACAGACTTCCCTTACAGTAAATGGGGAGAAATGAGCATTTTTAAACATAAGTCATCGCCATCCTAAGGCAGCTGCTTAGTATATGCCACACAAACCACGCTCTACAAATGCCTGCAGATATCTAAAATTAGGTGAACCTAATCACACCATAATTACCATAAACTTCCTCTACAGTCAACAAAAGAAATAAGAATTTCATCAGGAAAGTCAATGAGGTCTGAATTTTCATCTGGAATTGTCCCTCTCTGTTTCCACTGCCGTAGTGGGGAGCTAATGCTCTTCCGAAACACCCGTCAGCGGGTGCAATCAAAGGAGCTGTGAGCCTTCAAGGGTAGGAAGCCTCAAAAGTCAGTTTTCTGCCCAGGCCTGTCAAGCAGACAATAAGTGGACCTTAACTGTCTCCCTCCTTCGCCAATGTAGTTCCCAACATGTGAGCAAAGGTAAAGTGGCAACTTCAAAATGCAAAAAGCTGACAATTTCATTTCTTTCTTTCCTAGAGGACAACAATACACTAGTATTATTTCCTAGTATAATACAAAGCGCATGAGGCATTTTACAATGCAACTTAAAAACAGAACACCCACTGATACCACTGCTGAGGAACTTAACATCAAGAGTAATAAAGTCTTCAAAATACTCATGGCCATTGCTACATTTCACGTTGAGCTACTAAACAAAAAATTTCAGCTCATTTCTAATGAGATCCTTTGGAATTGTAAGGCTCCAGAACAGCAAGATTAATTCCTTGGAGATGAATCAGGAAGCCTGAAACTAAAATTATCCAACTGAACAAATCTCTTCTTAAGAACAGGGGACACAAACCTGTAGATGCTGAAAACTGCTCACAGACTGATAAGTTTTGGTTTGGACACAGCAGTGAGCCACTGACTGATGTGAGCTATCAAAACCAGAAGGAAATTCAAGGTTGTTTCTGCATGAAATTCTAGTTGGCTCTGTATCTTGCTCCTACAGTAACAGGTGCTTCAGAAAAAGATGCAAGAATCCCCTATCATACATATGTGTGGTAATCTATGTTTGATCAATATCTATTTCTAACAGTTGAGATTAATATAAACCCTGAGATGTGTACCTTCACAGCCTTTAAAAAATGTTGAAATTAATTATGATTCAATATTCTGAAGACCAATACATAATTTTTTACATTATTAGGTCATCAATTCCAACATACATTTTCATAATTAATTCCCATTGTAAAAAAAAAAAAGTAAAAAAAAAAAATACCTCAAGAGTTTTTCATGCTTTTTAAATATAAGAATTTCCTCCTCAAGGTCTCTGATCATCTACATTACTTTTCTATGAAATCCCTCTTGTTTAGTTGCACTCTTTTTGAGAGGAGGTGATCAGCACCGAGTCAATTTTCTTAGACTGTTATCCATTCTTTTATTTGATCTGATTTTGTTTGGTTTGCTGTCAGTTGTAGGTGATGCAGAGGTCTTCACTTGCCTATGAACGACGCCATTTTGGGGTGGATTTGGGGTAGATGATATAAACCCATGCAAATTATATTAAATGCAGAAGTATTTCGAGAGTAGACCTAGCAGAAGATGCTGCAACTCATACTTCAATTAAAAACAAAAGAGAAAGAAAACAAGAAAATGTTATTTTTAGTTTGTATTCTTCTGTTGCTTTTCTAAGTAGACCTTTTCTACGCATTTATCTTTACATACTCTTTTTGCCTTTGCAAAGAAGCATGATAATTGTTTTGTTATCAAATTACATATTCCAAATATATTTCTGATACTGCAATTGTGGCAAAGTATCAATTTGTTTAACAATTTGTTTTACTTCTAAAGAAACAGTTAATTTTTTTTAATAAAAAAGTATTTCTGAGGTGTAAAGGAAGTGGATTGTTTCACTGTCATTTCCTTAAGTTTTTTTCTCATTAGAAAAATTATCTTACTCTTGTTACTACAGAAAAGTGAAATATTTTCTTGCTGCATTTCTTAATTAGTGAGGATATGGAATATTGCTTATCATAGTTACAGTGTTCTGTCTTGCTCAATAAATTTTTTCATCATATTCAGTACAAATTGTCTGAGCACAGCCATAAAAACTTTTAATAATGCAGTTTGGAGGACCTGAACTGCTTTATTATTATAGCTGTGACCACAGAAATAAAGACAAATTCACAACCTGGCTTTTTAACAGAGGACTTTGGCTGTTCCTTTAGCTCAGTTCAGCTCCATTATTTTGATATTTTATATTGTCCACACGCATTTAAACTGGGGTTTATGTATGTACTCTGAAACACAACTGTGAAAAAGCAAAGCTGACATATCTGGGATTAAAGAACACTGCAAAATCTATAAAGAAGTCACTGTTCAACAAACTACTGGGTACTACATGGTGTAATTTTTGTCCCTAAGAGTAACTGGCTTTAGCCTGAGGTTTGCTGGACTGGATCTGCTTTGTCAGGGTAATTGTGTTTTGCTCTTTCTCAGTGCTTTGGCAATTTGGTCAGTAACAACCTGCACATCCTCTTGAGCTGGGGCTGACAACAAGGGTTATCAGGTAACATCTGTAAACAAACAGGATCTATAAACCCGCAGATACCCTTGCTGACCTTTGTTAAAGCCTGCCACCTATTCAAGCTGAAAAGCTTTCCAGCTGTGTAACAGCCTAACCAGCCCTTGCTGCTCTTGACCAAAGGCTCCTGCTGCACTGTCCAAGCAGCGTTACAACGAACAGCGGCAGCAGCACAAGTATGCATCTATTTTCAAATTCAAAGAGGTGAACAGCAAAACTGTTGTGTTTATTGTTCAGATCCAACAATTTCCCATACACCACGCTGCACCCACGCCTGAACAAGAGACCGCACACCCTGACCTACCTGATCTGGGTGGGAGGGGGTCCTGCTAAACTACTGTATTTGAAATTAGATACAGTGCTTCGCAACAGCAAGAATATCAAGTCTTTTAAGATTTTATATATTTAATTAATGAGGCAGAGCGATACCTCAACAAAGTTTGGCTTCCTCTTTACATCTCTACATTGGGATTAAGATTTAAATTATTTTTCTCTCAAAATAATCTTAAATCTTTCTTTTTCATTATCCTGCAGCAACTCTGCTTTAACAAATTCTTTTTGTATTATCTCTCTCCCTGCCTTACAATTTCACAGGTGTCTGTGTTGCACAACTTTCCATGGGAACCAACACAGCTGTTTGAAAGATTTAAGGTTTTTTCTACTTGATTGTATTGTTTATGTTTTTCAGAAGTGACTGCCTAATTTTGCTGTGGGACAAGAAACAAACTCTCTTTTAGACAGAAAATGAAAATTATGCATAACAGTTGTAAGGACTGTAAGAGTCCTAGTGAGTAACATGACCAACAAGAAAATTAAATATGGTTTTGAACAAAAGGAGCTGTAAGTGGCAATATTCTGCTCATGGATTTTTATTTCTTCATCACGAATACAAAATCTTAAAAGTATATTTATTAATATAAAACAAATCAAAAGAGAAATTCCTTTATCTGTTTGAAGGGTGGTTTCTTGATTTTATTCTGGTTGGCCATTTGGTAAGTGACTGGTGACTTAAACGCAAATTATAATCGAGCAAGATCTCTGCTATTTTTCCTTCCAATAAAACACTGTTAGATTTTCCAAATTTCATTAAGGCATCCTTACATGCTTCCTGCTGCTGGCATATCTCCTATAGTAAAGATATCAACCTACTTGTCAAACATCCATCAGCTTTCACATCTTTGGAGCCCTTTACACAGATGAGTAAGGTTAGACTCCAAGAAGACCTAAGACCATGCAGCAGGTATGTTTTGAAGGACAAACAATATTACACAGGTGAAAGGATTTTGAAAGATCCTTTTTGAAAGATTTGAAGGGTTTTCTTTCATAGCGTGCGTTCAGCAGACTACACAAAACGCTGGTGGTATTTGCCTAGGTGTGAAGGCAGAAGGCGCCACATCCTGCAAGTACACTGCCAGCGCCTGTTAGCAGCATTCAGGGAGCACTCGAAGTGACACCGGGCTAACCGCATCCTCAGATAACACTGCCAGAAAGGAACATATTTCTGAGGCTCAGCCAGGCTGATTGTGAAATCCTGGCACGCTGAACTCAACAGGGACTTTAACATCAGCTGAACGCATCTGAGAATTACCTTACACTTTCTATTTTTAATTATATTTATATAAAAATATAATTCATGGTATAATATGTGATGAATGTATGTAAAGATATTTTAGTCTTAAATTACATTTTGGCTTAAACATAATAGTGCTGTTTATACATATTGAAAATTTATACATAAAATACAGTATGCCTAAGAAACCGCTTTTATTTTTACCCATTTAAACAGTACCTTGAGTCATCTCAGTGAAAGCTACAGTCTACCTAATAAAAATTATTTGCACAGATGATCATTTATATAAAAGAAATTCCAAATACTAAAAGACAGTCTTTAAAGAATAGGAAAACCTGACATCTGCCTTTTCGTATAGCTTTTATAAAGCATGCCATGGAATCAGAAAAGCAGTTTTATTATAAATCTAGCACCTGAGGTCTCTCAATGTATTTCATACTGGATGTCACCTCCTAAACTATTGAGAATTAAAGGATATGTCACACACAATTTAAAAGTAATTCTTTAATAAAGTCTAGAATTTGACCTAAAACCTTAATGCAATACTCATTTAGGCATTTGCAGAATACTTGCTTCCTGGACGGATACCTTGGCTGCTATTTACCTAAGGAAATAAATGCAATGAAAACATAAAAAAACCCCTACTATTCTAAGTCATTTTCAAAACATGCATAAAATTTAAATGATACAGAAATACAGCTAATGCATTATAGATCAATGCAAATAAACACAAATCAAGCAATAGTTTATTCAGACTTCAGTATTGGATTGACTAAGGGAAAACATCTTGCTGTGGTTCAGTGCTGAAGCCATGACTGACTCATGTTTTTTCCTACAACTGACCTATTCAAAATACACTGTCCAAAATTCACCGAGGTATAAGTATGAAACTTAAGAAGCCTATCTCCCATACTAGACACCAGTTACTTGAGGGTAGTTTTTGCAGTACTTCAGGAACGCTTATTTGGAATTTACTGGATAAGAAGAACACCAAGTGCACTTAACAGTCAGACATTGCTGCCTTCTGAAATTAATAATAAATAATAATAAAAATTCAGAAATGTTTAGATTTTGCTTGTGACCACTGTCTTAGAAGAGCTCAAATTTCACTTGCATATAAACCAGAATCCCCTTGTCATTTTTTATAAATTTTACTGACAACAAGAAAGTTCAAATGGCTAAGAGCAAGGCAAGAAACAGATTCCAGAAGACAGCTTTAAATGTTAGTCAGGTATAACAGATTGCTTATGTACTTTAAGAACTGATTGCTGCCCCTTTCATGAAAACTGTTTGTCACCAAACCACACCACAACCAGAGAAATAAGAATTTTAGCTGTATAGTTATTATTTTAAGGTGACTAAAGCCTTATTTATATAAATGTGTAGTTTTAAAAATCAGTCATGCTGGACAACTGGAAAGAAAACATAACCTGGTAGAATAGTTTCAAGTTTTAGACATCTATTTGACAAGTTGTAAAGGAACAGACTTTATTTCATTATGCTGCACGTGGCACATCAAATACTGGAATATTGCCCTGCTGTTTTGTACCATGAGCTGAGATGTATTACAGTAATGACAAACAGGGACTTAATCACTCTTTTGGTGAAAATACTTTTGCATTTCAGTAAATGAACTTCCACATTTTCCCATTTATTATCACTGCACATAATTGTCAGTATTTATCAGTGCCAAGCAATTTCATTTGTTTTACAGGTAACTTCTCTCAAAGCCTTTTTCCCATACAAGTGCTAGGTGGGGCTGGATAGCACTTGTCCCTCCTGCCATGCCAGGCAGCAGTCTTGTCTCTGCTAGCAAGCTTTTAATCTTGACAGTAAAGGTTATGCAAGAGAAGAATCAGACATTTTTGCTTCTGTGGCAACGGATATATCAGGCACACTGAACACCAATGGCAAGAACATGGATAAAATTGTTCCACAGAGAGACTACTCCATAACAATTAACAGTGAAGAATTCAGCCCTGGGTCTTCTACACAGAAAATACTAAGGATTCCTCCTCACATTGCAGGATCCTTAGGGCAAAAGACTGTTAAATTAGTATGGCTCCAATCCTAAAAGTTTTTGAGACCTCTTCAGTAGGATCTTTTAAATAGGCAAATCATGTGCAAAGCTGTAGAAGAGCTTAAACGGGGGAGACAGTAGTTCTTTCTGCACTACATGTGACTTTCCCATGGGAAGTGATTCCCACCCCACTTTGGCACTGGTGAGGCTACAGCTGGAGCCCTGCAGTACATGCTGGCTTGGCTCCCCAGCATGAGACTGACATCCATATATTGGAACAGGTCCAGCGAGGGACACCAAAGTGATCTGAGAGCTGGAGCACACAAGGGGTGCAATCAAGAACTGTGACAAAGCATAGCACATCTGACATTTTCCTTCTCCCTTCCCAATGGCATATAATAGATGTTGTTCATTATTAGCTACTCAGGTGCATTTCCCTGAAACACATACTATCTTGATGCTATTTTTAAAATATGACTAACAATAGATCTTTCTTTTGTTACACTACCTTCTCTTTGTGGATTATCCTTTAGAAGTACTGTTTTCCAGCACCCTATGAGATACCAAAGTATTCATTATTATCCGTAACTTTCAGAGAAGGAAATTAGAGTTTAAGTGAGTGACTTGCTCAGGGGCAGTGGATAAGCTGTTAGAGAGTGAGAGAAGACAGAACACAGGTCTTGTTATTTTAACCCATAGCCAATCTTCCAGTATAAAAAAAAAGCCCTGTTACACTGAAACAGGACCTCATGTTAACAGTCCACTGATTTTTTTTTTCTTTAATAATAATGTACTGCTGTGCTTGTAGCAAGAACCAACCAATTGATAACAAAGAACAGAGGCTACCAAACCCACACAGCAAAAAGGACATAAGCACAGAGAAAATCATATTTGTATTTAATGACTTTCCATGAAGATTACATAGGACACCAGAGCTGACCTCCCTTGGTGGCAGAGAATAACACGGGAAAGATTTTGAAAAAAATGGGTCTGATCTGTTTGATCTGCTTGGAGTATGTACTCCAAAGTTTCGGAGCACACCTAATTAGATTATCCATTACTTAGAATATAAAGATTAATTGAAAAAAACACTTCAATGTTTGTTTATGTCAGGCTTCAAACTCAACAGTCATGGGTAGACAGACTGTGAATAACACTCTAATAGTCACAGAAAAATCAAACTTTACCCAGTGCTTGGAGATGCACCCCACATATTTTTACATCTGTGCAGAAAGGTTGACAAAACAAAATAAAACTGTCTTCAAAAAGTAAATTTGAGCATTCCAGTCCAAAGGATAAGGCACTGGACTGTTACATGTAGCAGAACGTGAAGAATTGATACTCAGGAAGTGGGCTACCTAGACCATAATCCATCTTCTCCAAAAGGCAATGTTGTTCTTTGCTGCTGCTGACGTCGTATCAGGCCAATTATTACATTTATCACATTGTGCTTTTTGTACAATACCATATACATCATCACGAGATACAGAGCAAAATAGGGTTTCTGCTCTATTCTAGAATAAGAAAAAAACAGTGCTGGAAATCGTTAAAACTTGATTCTGGTGAACCTCCTAACTCATCTGAATAGGGGTAAGAGGAAGAACTGGAAGAGACAGGGAAAAAAAAAGCTACTGCAGTTGCTTCAGTGTGGTGGTATTCCTCTTATTTGAAAGAATTTTCGGATCATTTCCTTTCTGTGATAACCAGTAAGAGCAGTAAGTGGTTAAGATACTTTGCCCATGGGATCCATTAAGAAATGCTGTAACATTATACCAAGTGACAGAAGATAGTCACTGTATTGTAATCCTTCATTTTCAAGACACCTTTCTTTTTTTATTCCCAGAGTTATTGATTGCTACTTTCACACTGTTGTGCTACAGAAGGATGAGACTTAAAGCCAACACCTTTGAAAAGCAGCACAATAGACGTAATATTCTCTGATCTTTTCAAATTTCATTCTGATCTTCTTATAAGCCTCATTAAATACAGTAAAAGACAGGGGACTTCCATGGAAGATAAGAGGATTTAAGATACTGGAAAGGGGACTAAAAACATCAAGATTCAAACATCAAAGGTGGCGCAAACCACTCCAATCTCTACGTGATTGAGGATGTAGGCAAATGATCAAACAAGGTCAAGTCACAGTAGGGAATAAAATCATCTCTGAGCAGCCAAGGACTGTCATCAGTTGCAAGGACTCTCCCTGCCTTTCCAGTGAAGGGTGATGAAGCAAATGAATATAACCTCATGACTGAGCAGTCTAAAAATACATGCATTGTTCTACAGCTGCTCAGCATTTATTTGTTATACAACTGTAACTCACTTGCTTTCAAACATCAATCCTCATGTCTGAGTTGCCACCACCAACTTTTTCTTGTCTCACCCATCCAGACTGCAAGGTCTTCTGCAAGAACTGTCTCCCACCATGCACTTTTGAAATGCATGGGAAAATATCGTGCCTGCTTAATTTGCAGAATTCTAGCTGATGGTGAAACAAAAAATAAACAAACAAACAAAAGTAGAATACTGCTTCATATTTACTATTTTTCCTGCCTGCATTTTTCACACATATTCTATTGTGTTTTCACGGGGTGGCAAAAAAACTTCATCTCAAAGAAGGCTTTCATGTTTGCAAATATCACTCTTGGATTCACATTTTCTGGTTAGTCCATAAAAGCAAACATCTATTTTGCATAGGACTCATCCCTATCCATCATTTGTATAGGTGCAAGTGACAGCATTCAGACAGAAAAAATAACTCTAATGCAGTTGTATCTGTAGCTCCGGTGAATTCTGTATTCACGGCACATCTCTACTATAGTTCATTGCTTGTAAAACACTTTGAGCTACAGTACATGAAAACCACTAAATAATCCGTAACAGAATACAAACTGAACAATCTGGTACTTAAAAATTAATGTTTCTTCCAGCTGAATAACTGTCATACGGAACTATCTCTGTTCCTGTGCAGCGGCTGTGTTTAGATTGTGCAAATTAAAAATAGAGACAAAAGGGTAGTATGGTATATGGCAACATTTTGCTTTGGAACTATTTACCTGCATCACACATGCTCAACAGGGAAGTAATGCGTGAATTTTAAAAGTCCTTAATTTCACTATTCTCTAATAGAACTAGTTGTAATTTTTACATTAATTTTTTCTCCAACTGCTTAACATTTCTTTAGCTTATTACAAATTTTCATACTAGACTTCTCACACCTTACTATCTCAAGAAGGTCCTTGTAGGTTTGCCTACACAGTGAAATAAAACTGTAATGTTAAAAGCAAGTCTGGGATAAGACAGCCTGGGAGGCACAGAGAAGCACATTCACTTCCACCATCCCTATAAAAAGCTCAGGCAGTTTTATGAGAATTTGTAATTACATGAATGACAATTGCTGAAACACTGTCCCAACTCCCCCATTGAAATTGCAAAAAATACCAGACGTAGGAAAAAGAATTTCTACTTTTGCCACCAGAATATCAACACAGATGAGACCACCTCCTCTGCTGTTTTACTCTTCAGTATCGAAGAAACATTAAATCACAATAACCTTGTAAATCATTACACCTTGTAATTGGCAGCCATCATGTGTTGATATACAATAAAGGCTGATGGCAGAGACAGGAGCTTCTAGGTTTTGAAAGAAGGAAGCTCAAAATGTCACCATCCAGTACAAACGCGGAATAAGTGCACCATCAGCATCCCCAACTCTCCCCAATTTCATTGGCAACAACAGGAAGAACACATCCTGAGGTTAAATCAAAGAGATGCACATTCTACAATGCATTCTACAAACCAGCTCCTGTTTGAGGTGCACATCTATTCCCTTGAAATCTTTCATTCTATGTGAACGTCCACAAATGTGCAAAAGGATTGCTATTCTAATCACACACACACACAAATTGGTGCCCAGGAATATTAAGAGCTATTTAATAAACGTTGCCTAGCAGCCTGAAATTATCAATGGAATCACAGAGGAAAAATGCAAACAAACATATGCCACACCGTTCTTAATATCAGCAGTGATTTCAGGCTTTGTTATGAACTCAAATTGAATTAAGAGTGAGTACTGTCTCTCCAATTTCCAAATAAGAAAATATTTTGGGTTTTATATTAAGCTCCAAATGCACTGAATAGGCAGATGCAACCTGCATTATTATTCTCTACTACTGCAGTACCAACAACTGTAGCAAGTGTACAGTTTTATGCTATGTACTGTAGGATGCCTGCATCAGAAAAAAGATTTAGCTCTGAAAAGCTGCGAACCTTGCCAAAACTGCAAGGAGGACAGAAAAATGGTGAAATGAGCAACACAGAACCTTAAATTTGAAAGAAGAATCTGTCCAAAGATGTGACCATGGGACAGCAGTACTGATATTTACAAGCCATGCCCTGACTTCGGACAGCATCACATATTTGGACAGTCAACGTGGATTCACCAAAAGGAATTCATGCCTCAACAATCTAATAGTCTTTTATGATGGAATGACTGGCTGGGTAGATGACAGGAGAGTGGTAGATGCTGCCTCCCTCAGCCTCAGCCAGGCTTTTGACACTGTCTCCCGCAAGACCCTCGGAGGGGAGCTCAGGCAGTGCGGGTTGGACGAGTGGGCGCTGAGGTGGGTTGAGAACTGGCTGAACAGCAGAGCTCAGGGGGCTGAGATCAACGTGCAGAGTCTGGCTGCAGGCCTGTAGCTCATGATGTTCCCCGGGGGTCAGTGCTGGGTCCAGTCCTGTTCAACTTGCTCATCAGTGACCTGGATGAAGGGACAGAGGCACCCTCAGCGAGTTTGCTGGTGATACCAAACTGGGAGGAGCGGCTGATGCACCAAAGGCTGCGCTGCCATTCAGCCAGACTTTCATTGTATCAGAATACAAAGTAAACCAAACGACAGTTGGGCGGAAAGGGACCTAATGAAGTTACGCAAAGGCAAGTGCAGGGTCCTGCGCCTGGGGAGGAATAACCCTGTGCCACAGGGCTAGAGGCTGACCTGCTGGGAGGCAGCTCTGTGGAGAAGGACCTGGGAGCCCCGGTGGGCAGCAAGTTGCCATGAGCCAGCAGTGTGCCCTGGTGGCCAAGGAGGCCAATGGGTCCTGGGGGGCATCAGGAGGAGCGTGGCCAGCAGGGCGAGGGAGGGGATCCTGCCCCTCTGCTCTGCCCTGGTGAGGCTGCACCTGGAGTGCTGTGTCCGGTGCTGGGCTCCCCAGTTACAGAGAGACAGGGAGCTGCTGGGGAGCGGCCAGCACAGGGCTGTGAAGAGGACAAAGTGGCTGGAGCATCTCCCTGATGAGGAAAGGCTGAGGGAGCTGGGCCTGTTTAGCCTGGAGAAGAGAAGACTGAGAGGGGATCTTATCCATGCATACAAATGCCTTAATGGCGAGTGCCAAGAGGACGGGGCCAGGCTCTTTTCGGTGATGCCCAGCGACAGGACAAGGGGCAATGGGCACAAACTGCAGCACAGAGAGTTCCACCTGAACAGAAGGAAAAACTTTACCCTGAGGGTGACAGAACACTGGCACAGGCTGCCCAGAGAGGCTGTAGAATCACTTTCTCTGGAGACATTCAAAACTTGCCTGGAAGCAACTCTGTGCAGCCTGCTCTGGGAGAACCTGCTTTAGCAGGGGTTGGACTAGATGATCTCCAGAGGTCCCTTCCAACCCTGACCATTCTGTGATAGTTCACTGTTGAATGTCTATTAGCAACTGTTTTCACTTTTAGTCATGAGGAATTCTCACTATGACCTATACAGATGCAGAAAATTCATTACATTCAGACCTTTCACTCAGATGCTGCTGCTCTAAGTGCCTATGAATGATTTTAATGTATTTTGTGGTAGAGGAATTTAAAGCAAGACATTTACCAAGATCTGCATTTGTCCTATACACATTGCACTACAAGTGGAATTGATCTATGGTAGCATTCAGACTCAGAAACCATGGCTTAACATTTCTATGTTATTAAGGACTTCGCCTTTGGCTGTCCGACCTTAAAAATCAATTCACTACTTTAAACTTTATGCTGCTGATGTCATTTTTTATTGTTGAACTCAACAAACTGAAAACTTCAGAGAACAAGACTGTGAAAAATTGCTTCCCATTTACCGCAATTTAAAGCAAAAGGTGACCAGGGTTTTCAAGTCTTTGGTTTATCTTTGTACTTGTACAGTCTAATGTCTTGTAAGGATCTCAACTTTGTGATGAGTAGAACCACATTTTAATCTCCATATAAGGGGTTTGGCTCTCACACGGTCTGTTCATACCCTTTCCACATTAACAAACTCCTAATAACTCTCTATATTTTCTGTTTTACGGCTAAGTTTTATAGATCAATTTCTGCTCTCAGCTATGCTTACTACTGAAGTTAGTGGTTTATAGCGATATAATCAAGATCAGATTTTACTTCAATGCCTATGAAGCAATTTTCCTAAACAAAAAAAAAAACAAAAAAAAAACCCCTGTACTTCCGCATCTATGGTTCCTAAACAATTCTTGGCAACACTTTGATACTGGATCTGATTTTCTTAATGTCTCAGTCTCCTTTGTGTCTCAGAACCAAGATGCAGATTGCATATACCTACCTGAAATGTTAAACATATAATGAAAAATCATTCATCTTTACCTGGGATCCACTGCTTCCTTTTCCTTATTCCTTCAGCAGAGGGGATAACTTAGCTGCATCGTCCAGCGATACCAGTAAGCCGCAAAATTAAGTTTTCCCCTCCATTTTCCAGACCCCAGGCTCACACTGCTCCCCTCAGAGCCTACCAAGCCATGGTTGGAGCTCCACTCATGAGCCCCTCCAAGCCAAACACAGGGGTTTCTTACTTGCATACGCCTTTTCCAATCAGTAGGACTGCCCTCTCTCACCCTAATGCTGCCAGGCAATTAAAGGACGTATTATCACTGTTTTTGTTTGAGAGGATAGAGAACAATTTTAGCTAATTGGCAGTGTTTTCACCATTTGTTGACAATCAGCAGACTGGATCTGGCCTGAAGTCCTCAATGCTGAAAATGCCTGGCATATACTTTTCATTCCTCACGGTGCTAAAATTAAATGAGTGCATATTATAAACAGATACTTGGTGAGAACCTCTCCATTACTCATTTAAGTTTTCTTCTTTAGGCAGGCTTTTAAGTTTCCTTCCATTAGCAAACATTATCTTCCCCCCCACACCTGTATTTATGCAATAGATGGTTTTGTATTTATCTAAATGCTTTCTGTCATTCTAAATTGATTGCCTCGATGACTGTGCCATTTGCTGTCTGAAATTAAAGCTCTGAAAATGTCTGTGTGTAAGCTACAATATCTTAGCTTTACTTATACCGGTCCATAGCATCTCTCCTCAGATTCTTTTCTTCAGTGTGTTTGAAAGGAACTATAAAACAAGGCTTCTGCAAGATCTAGTAGGTCAACGAATGGTTATTGCTTCAGTGGGAGCAATGATACATTATCACAGAATCTGTCAGATGGACAATGTTAATTCTTTGGTGTTTGGCTGGTAATTACAAAGCACAGGAAAGTACCTCTTAACCTACAAGCAGAAACGCAAAGGGCAGTAACTACAATCATTGACACACTATAATAGCAACTCGCTGGTACCCTGACCAAGTTGACAGTGAGATTAGTGTTCCCAAATTCAACAACTGGCAGCAGTTATTGAAGCATGTGTTGCAAGATCTTGTGGAAAGACAGAATAAGGAGTAGCTGCTTTCATTCAGATACCGTGGCTGCATTTATTGAATTGCAACTCCTCTTTCTCCTGTTCATGGAGGCACAAAACACTTTTTTCCTCTGTGCAGGCTCTGTAGCCGTAATGGTTCTGCAACGCTGATCCGGAAGGATCCATTTCAGAACTCCCAATTGTGGTTTTGCATTCAACAGGACTTTTTGATTGACAAATTCTCCTGTTTCTACCACAGTTCCTAAGCTGGGGAGGAGAGGCAGAAGCAACCACTCTTTTGCGGATGTGGAAGCGTTTCACCCATTTAATCACACACTGATTTAGGTTGGAAGGGACCTTTAAAGATGTAGTCCAACCCCCAGGACATGATTTCAGATCCTCTCAGCCAAGTTCTCTACCCCTTTCAAGTGTAAGGCTTCGAAAGATGAGCCAAATTTCTGCCTGTCCAATTGTTTCAACAAACAATTGCAGAAGACACACCTGGGAGAATGGGATCAGCAATACCAGTGCCTGGGCTCATGGGACAGCTTTGGGGCAAGCCAAAGGCAAGAGCCAGTGGGCTCTGGTTGGGACCACTGCACACACACATAGTCAATTCAGCAGCCAGTGCTATTCTCAGTGTGAAGCTGTTATATATATTGCAAACACATATGCTTTTTTTCTTATTTTTCTCAGTAATACCCCTTTTCCTCCCCACTCTCAGCAACTACACCACCAGGAAGTTTATCCATGTCCTGAACAGCTTTAAGGACAGTGTTATTTGATAAGATGCTTTTAAAGCACATCTGATTATAATCTGCAGCAAAGTGAGAAGCTACTAGAAATGTGTCATGTAATTGCAGTGTCATATACAATTGTTTCAATCATAATGCTACTGCTTTTGTGATAGTGCTGGAAAGTTTATTTTAAACTAGCACGACAGAAAATGTTTCTCACATTAGTACCAGCTGCTCTGGAAACTTTTGAACTTTACTTAAAATAAAACTCGAAATGAAATATTTTTGTTTTCCATTCTGTCATATTGCTGAAATTGGTTAAAGAGTAAAAGAAATGGATGGTTGATATTGTGACTAAAAACTGGACAAAACCAGCAAGAAGGAACATCACTTTCTGACTGGTCTTGGATAGTAGGTAAGAATTCCCAGCACATACTGGAGTCAGATTTTTTTAAAAAATCCTCCCCTTTTGAGATTTATACAGTAAGTTTTTTTAGATAAATTCAGCAGTAAGGATGCTTGATCTTCAGCATCCCAATAGAAACAGCTGGCCTAACAAAGGCATAAGAAGCTTTACATCTCTAAGCCCCTGACCGAGTTAGGCAATGATCACAGACTTACCATATGGCTGATGTTAAAAAGAAATATTGAGTAGTTACTGATTCAGTGATCACCACTTATTCCATGCTCTGACTGAGACAAGAATTTTGTGGAGAAAACAAGGGTTTGGAGGGGTACTGAGGAAGAAATGAGGAGGCAGCAAACTGTAAGCAATTTTCTGTATTAAAAAAAAATGAAAAGAACATTTCTAACGGTGCTATTCTGGGACATGACTCAGACTAAGATAGTTTCCTCATGCAGAAAGCAGTGGCTGGCAGTAAGAGGACATTCTTTCTATGTGGACTTTCTACTCAGAGAGGAACGCTGAGCCAATTTAGGGCAGAGACAAAACAAGCAGATCTCCACAGTGGCAGACTGTCCTAGTAAGAGGTGTCCATGCTGCCAGCTCTCCTCAACGGCATGGTCCTGAGGCGATGGCTTTGCTATTACTGCCATCAACATGGCCTGAGTGTGTGGGAGAGGATGGTGGAAACAGATGGAGGTGTTCCCACTCCTGCCTCACACCACAGCAGCCAGAGCGCACAATTTTTTTTTTTCTTTTACATAGGGAAAAAATACTCTGTTTTGTGTAAACCCCCAAGCAGCACCGAGCTGGTTCCGATGATGCACATTTTTCATTACAAAGCAGTGCTGGGAAATAACAGATACAGCCTTCAGGGCTGGCAGCGAGCCTGCCCTATCAGTGGTGCAGAATTTTGCCATACCATCCCTGGCTTTTCCTTGCCCCCTGCATCCCTTACTCCAAGTTTGTGAGTCTTCCAGCCTTACTCCAGTTTCACTTCAGCAGTTACTCTGTTTTGGCTCCTGCTTTTCTTTTCCACCTCTGCTGAACCTTTCCTTTCATCCTGTCTTGCAGAAGTTCTTCCATTTTCCATTGGATCTTCTGCCGCATCTGCTCCTGCTTTCACTGCTGTACACCTAACCCTGACTACACTTTCCCCACAGACTCAGAGCTCCCAAACGGTTCAAGTCTGAAAATATTAAGGTTCAGCAACAAAAAGCAGTTCTGCAATAGGCAATACTAGGCCAAACCAGACCCATATGCACCTGAACCCAAAGCAAAGTCAACTAATATTTCACAGCTTCTTACTCAGTTTCTAAGGTAATTAAAAATTAGGTATTGTCTAAACTTCTCTCCATGTCAAATAGTCCCATTACTCCCCTTTACTCAACAAAGCTTGTTGAATAAGTATCTCATATGCTTATTTGAGCCTCTAGACAATCTTCTGAACTTTCACCAATACTTGCAGGATCATGTAACAAATGACGTAACAGTGACTTAAAGTTTTTGAGAATACTTTCTTAAAATACACTGTGGGAGGGAGAATATCACTGGGTTTCCATTCTTGCACAATAGACATACTTGCGGCTGCTGCTTTAAGTTTTCTTGATAATCAATTATTGTTCAACTTAAAATTCTGAGGTTTTTTATATAAGCTAGATATCAAAAGCTGCAGCTCGAATCATGAATGTGACAGAAATCACATTCTTTTCTGTGTGCCAAAACTATCTCTCAGAAATATCCTGTGAATAAGCCTAACAGATTTTTTTTTTTTCTAGTGGGCAAAAGTCAGATTTTATTACAAACAAAAAAAGAAATTGTTGTTAAAACTAATGGCTACTTTTCATGCTTACTGCCAACTCATAAATTCTATTAATGATAATGAGTTGCATGCATTTATTAAAAAGGGAATTATCTACCTCTATAAATAGATATACATAATGGGTCTGTGCTTTGGCTTTAAGTACTTTGCTGGAATGGAGCCAAAGTCATAAACCCTATCACCTTCTCTAGCACAATACCAAATTCCAGCATGTCATTCTCACCTTGAAGACCTCACTGACCGCTACAACTCCTTGTATGTTTGTTCCCACTGTTGCCTTCTTATGCCATTCATTTATAACCGGAAAACCAGACCACGCCCAACAACAGTTCCTGCACCAAGCTTATTTGGTTTAACTATTTGGGGTCTTCACACAGTAGAACATACTCAGAGATGAAGGGTATTCATAAAAAAATATTAGATGCAGCTCATGCTGACATTTAGAAAAACATGCACAGCTCTAATCCTTAAATAGCAGGCTAACATCTTGGGAACAAAGTGGATTACAAAGTAAACCAGAATGGAAATTTAACTGAAAATTCTCACAGGGAATTGTATAAACCACTCTTAAAGCTGCCCGCAAACATAATACTTAGAAGGTGTAGATGACCAACTTGAAAATCTTTGAAGCCTCAAAATAAGGATGTAATTTATGAAAAACATCTCTAAAGTGAAGAGATTTTTTCAGTGGACAAAGTGTAAGGGATAGGATAATCAAGTTTCCAGAAGTACAGCTACCACCACTGTCTGACTGGAAGGTTATAGCAATAGGGATGTGAGCGAGACCATGCCACCTGCTCCAGGGGCCAGAGAACAGACTTAACTTTATGTTATTATGTAGAATAGAAATAGTCTTTGAGCTTCACCCTCTAAATGTCATGTAGGATTTCTTCAACTTGTAATCCATTAATCAATTGGAATTGTTTCTATTCTACTGAGAAGAACACGGTTCAATGCTATTAGGGACACGGCTTTGCCAAAGAACTTGATTAACAGCAAAGGAGGTTTCTACAGCTTTAGCCCTGGATGTCATTATTGTAGATACAATCCAAATATGCCCCATAAAATCAATAATTTACTCTTAAGGTAGGGAGTATTAGGATGTCCCGTGGATTACATTTAATACTAGCTTCTCCTTTCTTTAATCCTCACAGCTAAGCAGTATCAGATATTTTTTATAAAGCGGTAGAAGTATTGAAAAGAAGTAATCTCAGTACAATCAAATCACCTGATGTTTCTAATTCTTTCACTTCAGTCTCAACTTGGCAGTGACTCAGTTGCTTTTCTGACGAAATTTTGCACAGTACAAAATATGTGCACAAAACATACAAAGACATTGCAAAGAAACATCAAAATATGTCATTTAGACCCAATGATGCTATCTGATCTAACAAAAAATATGAATAGTTTATGTTAAATTCCTGATTTTATTAGGTAATTAGATACTGTCTAGCAGTAGGAAAGATGACTGATCCCAAGGAGTTCCATGGAGTGCACATATCAGCGCTATCACATCTTTAAAATGGATTCAAGTGGATTACAGAACTCACAAAAGAAAAGAAGCTGGTGGATTTTTCACTTCTGTAAATTATTCAGTACTGAACAGCTTGTCTTAATGGGAGAGATGAAATTGTGGTGTGTACTTCTGTTGTGCTGAATAACTGCAGCGAAATACAACTTCTGATTACAAATGGGTTTTATGTGATTCATCTTTTCTGATTCCAAAGTTTAAATTGAAATAGCCAAGAGGCAACAAGGCCATAAATTCCTGCATATCCTTTCTCACTGCCAATGGAACCCCAAGCCCATTAAAATCTAACGGACTCTCACCATTTTCTTCAGTAGCAGTGGATCGCATCCTTAACAGAATGAAATTATTATTTTTCAGAATTAACAGAGACACTGAATAGACAATAACATGTAATTACAGGTTTGAAAGACATGTATCTTGTATTTCTCTCAAAGCGTTTAGACTGTGTCTTGAAAAAAGCGAACCCCTCATTTTTAAATATAGCTTTGGGTTTCTTCCATATGTAACAAATGCGATAGCCACATCAACTGTGACTGAATTCAGCATAGCCACAGAAAAGACCTGTAACATAAGGCAAAGGTGAGCTCCTACAAAGGGAAAGAACATGCTGTACATTTGTATTCACAGGAAACATGGTTGGGGTTTTTTTCTGTTTCCAAAGGCAGTGATTTCAGTCATATGAAAGCGTTAACAAAAATATGTTGCATACTATTCTAAACAGTAGCACCTTTATTCTGAAGATTAGTCCATCAGTAACAATCTTGATGTGCATAAATCTTTGCCTAGCACATCAATGTGTCAATTTTCTCAAAGATAATTTATTCATCTAATAAAAAACATTAAGGGATTTTAATCTAGTCTAATCCTGCTATATTTTTTTCCCCTTAAAAAGTAATCTGTAAAATAGATCTGCTGCCTTTTTTTCAAAAAAAATATTTTTGCTACTTAATGATTCGATTCACTTTTCCCAAAATTTTCCTCCAAACATACCCATTATCTCTACCTCTGCCCTCACAAGCCCCATAAGACCTCTACAAAAGGTAAGGTGAAACAAACTGTCAATCTCGACCAGTGCATCCTAATCCTGTTCCTTTAGGGATTCATTTTGCAGACATTTTTTACTTGCATTCAATCTCCAGATCTTTCCACTAAGCACCCATGGTCTCTAAAATTCCTAATACTTTTAACTCTTTATTGCCATTGTTGTTTAAAGAAAAATATAAAATATGTATTACATATAACAGTTGCCTAACCCCATCTTCTCTCCTGGAGACTTGGACAACAGGAAGGCAGGAATTATTTTTATGAGAAAGGATTATCTTATCTTCCACAATTTGTGCCATCCCTATTTACAAGAAATCTTCAAGGGAGCAGGGGCAAAAGAAAATTGTAAGTGGGTGGAGTGGTAGATTCATAGTAAAAAACTCTTCCTCAGTTCAGCAATCCGTTTTTTAATTTATTTTGTGAAATTAACTTGAGAAAATGTCAGAGCGCAGTTAGTATCTCAGTTGAGGAACTCCAACTATTAGATCTACTGAAGGTGTAGAGGAACTGCTTTAGTGAAAAAGATGTCAGGCATAGTTTTAAAATTAAAAACTATTTTTGCTCAGAATGCTCTGAAGCACTTCCTAGCCACAAAATATGCATGTGATTTTTTTTCCCCCATGAATATTTGAGTACTTATGCTCACAGATCACATCATCTTTGTCCTTCAGGTTCCCAGGTAGCAATAACAAATCCTATCAAAGTATTGGCAGTTTCCCTCTCTTGTTGATTGGGAAGGTTTTCTACAGTAGAAGTGATGAACCCTCAGGAAATCAGAACAACATCAATTCATGTTTGGAAGATTATCTTTATAGCAATAAATATGTAGTAATTTATTTCTGAAGCTTCAAATCACTCAGGGCAATCTTTACACTTGAAAGTGCAAACAATTCCTAAGCCACAGCAATTCGAATAGGGCATAAAAATCCCTGAATGAGGATATTCTACAAGCTTCAATAACCAAATTAATCTCAGGACCTTTTGAATTCAACGTTTAAATTTAATGGATTTCAACAGGGGTTTTTTGTCTATTTCTGACAGATACAAAATGGCCACAAAAAACTAGGCATTTTGTCTGAAGGCTAATGATGTTTCATTACGGAAATATCTCTGCCCTCCAGAGACAGAACATTCCTATAGCCATTATTAATTCTGGGAAACGATACCTTGCCCGACTGCAAAGGCAGTGGTGATGCTTGGTGCCACTGGCATGGGGATGGGGCTCGGCGTTCAGCTGGATCACTGCAGCCCTGGAGCTAACAGCTCTTAGGCATTTGCCACTGCTACACAGCTCCTTAATGCCAGTGTCAAAGCTCTCCCCATTTCCATAGGAAGAGTTTTATGGACAGATCTATTAACTACTGGCCAAAGAAGTTTTTGAATTTACTACATTAATTCAGTCATGCCTGCCCGGGTCATTTTCTGACACCAATCACTGCACTTAACTCTCTGAGCTGAGCTCACAAGAAGGAGCCTACACTGAAAGAGCTTGTGTGTGTGTGTGTGTATGTGGTTCAAACACAATCTCCAATAAGCAGGAAGATGGAAGAGCATGTGATAACATGTAGGACATCTAGGTATTAAAACCACCCCCCGATATTTTACACCAGTCTGACAGACCTGAGGAAAACCTAGATATTAAAATAATAATTGAGCAAACCTTAAGATGGGCAGATAACCTTAAAAGAAATTTCCCTTTTCTTCTCTGATGCAGGTACATGCTGTGACAAAGCACTAGTAAGCATTTTCTATTTCACCTGCAAGTTGGCAGGTGGCTGCAACAAATACCTGCAGGTATGCACATCCGTGTTTTGACCTGCAGAGCTCTCTGGAATGTGTACTATAAGATACCTTCATTATTATAAAAAGATACTCAAACTCTTCATACTCGCAAAACAGTATCTTTTAAACAAACTGCTGTAATCCCCACTCCAGGGAAATACTGTTGAGTGCCAAGAGGATGCATGCATTCACAAACCACCACTGTCTTTCTCTACTTCATATGAAAAATATTAATATGGCACTTCTACCATTAAAAGCCTGCAGTAAACCCCACACACTTCTTTCTAGAACAACTTTCAATCTGTCCTGAGCTGCTGTTTGAACAAATCTCTACCACTGTGATTTTATTTCAGCACATAAATGGAATCAATTACACTTCACCGAGTTCCTATTTTCTCCGTCTCTTTTTTTTATTATTATTATTTTTTTAGATAATGTAACTGTCTTAAATTAATAGGCTGGTTTCAATAGCTTATGAATTCCATCTACCCTTTAAATACAGAAGCACATTCTTTGCAGTTTAAACTTGTTTGCCCATAGTATATATATGCTTCCAAAAACTCATACAAATAGAAATAGTACACTTCTATTCCAAACAGCACTTAAAGTTAATGGCCTTTTGCTACTGCACCCATTTACAATGTCAAATACAATACTCCCAATCTGATTAACAAACTGTGCTTCCAGCGCTCCACTTGGATGTTCAATATAACTTCTATTCTTATTAAACCTAGCAGCATTTGCTCTTCATTCCAGTTCATCCACAGTCAATGCAAATGAAAGAAAAAGTTAAAATTTAATTAAGATAATGTGATTTAGGTTTGCGTAAGAATAGCAAGAGGGGGTCACAGTCCATTTGTTTTCTACATTCTTGATGGCTACAGACTAAAACATTCATGATTTAATATTATATGTAAAAGCATCCGCATTTAACAACATGATGATGAAGCTTTATCACAGATTATGTGGAAAAAACGTTCAAGAGATTGTTCCAAGGAGAAAGTCATACAGAGATGTGGTGGGTTGGCCCCGGCGGTGTCCGTGCCCCCCAGCCAGGCCCGCGGGGGTCCGGGCAGGGAGATCGCTCTGGGGGCCGGGGCCGGGGCTGCGGCCAGTCCCTCCCCCGCCGCCTCTGCCGCCCCGGCCCCCTCCGGGGGAGGCTCCTCACACGCCGCCCGGCTCCAGCCCGGGCCCCCCGCCCCGGGGGCACCGGCCCTGCCCGCAGCCCGGCCCCGGCCGGGGCTCCGCTCCCCGCTGCCGGGAGCTGCTCCGGCGCGGCGCGGCGCGGGCTGCCCGCCCCCGGGGGCACGGCCCCCTCCGGGCACCCCCTGCCCCGGCCCGGGGTCCCCCCCGCTGCGATCTGTCCCCCCGGGGGCGCCGCCGCCGTGGCTGAGGGCTCGGCCTTGCCCAGCGGCGGGGCCGCCTTGGAGCCGGCTGGCACGGGCTGGCGGGCAGGGGGGGCTGCGGGCACCTGCGCACAGCGGCCGCCCCGCCGCCGCCGCACACGCCTGGCGCACCAACGCCCTACAAACCAAAATTAAATATTTAAGATAAATAAACATAATTATTATATATAAAATATACATTTAACCGAAACATTCATCTGGGTGGTAAAGCCAAGTGCAATGAAATCACATCATACAGGACCATTAAATCCTGAGCTGTGTTGTAGGCAATAACGCATGGTTATGCCACCAGATAGGCACACAGATGTGCTAAGCACAAGTGCTAACCTAGACCATGCCTACAACATTGAGCTGCCACGCACAGGAACCAGAGGTGCCAAGGCATGACACAACAGAGCTTTTTCAGGTTGCAAGTCCTTGCAGTAACCTGGCAATAGCTCCAAATGTTAAGTGCATATACAGCGATTCGGCTATAAAAGAACCAGAGCTAACTGTGCAAAAAGAAGTAGGCACCATCATTTTCCTTTAAAACAAACTTTCCCTCAAGGTGCATCTCGAGCGAGCAAGCACAGATTCCTAAGAACATCTGTGGATATCAGCTAGGTACATCCCTAAGTTTCATACATACAAGCATGACTAAGAGCGAGCAGAACAGAAGATTACATTGTAATTAACGCAAACCCACCATCACAAAGCCCCGTGACAACACAAGCCAAAATCACAGCCTCCTTGACATGGAAGCAACAAGAAAGCAGGTCAAATATCAGCAGGGCCCTACACATCACACACAGTGGTGACACGGGGAGCTGTTAGGTGATTTCTTGCAGTACATCTTGTGAAGTTATCTACATAAAGGTAACTATATGTGTAAAAAAAAATAATCCTTGGTTGTTGCAGTATTACAAGAAGCATTAAAGTGCTCTAAGAGTTCCTCCAAGTGCCTAGCACACTTTTGGGGGCCGTAAAAATTATTAATAATTATACTGGTAAGAGCAGGTAAGACATTGCTCATTTCTCGCTGCCGCTAACCTACCACTAAACACATCTGTGTTTACAAGACACCACCTAATGACAGTGACCAACCGTATGACCAATGGGTAAAATAAGGAGAAAAAAAGATTCATGCATGCCTCATCAGAAAATTATTTGCTGTATAAACTGCATTGCCAAAGGTCATCCTTCGACTCTTCCCCATTCTCCCTCTCCATCCCCCTTCAGGGCAGGGGAGTGAGCAAGCAGTTGCATGGTACTCTGTTACCAGCTACATCATTAAATGCTAAAATACACACCTCACAGGCATTTCCCTTCCTTACAGAAATGCAAAATTCATGTATTTCACCAGAAACATATAACCTGCATGTTAGAACTGTACAGGGCCTGTATCATTTCAATCACATGTCCTACATATAGTAGGATGTCTATATATACTTTGTGAAACTAGGAATATCTTGTTCATATGCCTATTGAGCTCCTCCAGTTCCCAGGAATCAGGAATCTGAAAGATTCTATTCTTTCAAATGCAGTGGCTTATGAAATCCCATTTACCTTACGTAGCTTCTCTTTCACCTACAGCAACCTCACCCACCTAACAGTCACCTCTGTGGGTGAAACACAAAACAAAAAAAATATCCTATTTTCCAGGAGTCAGATGTCAACCTTGGTAGAAAATAAGCACAATCATTTGTTTTGCTTGAGTATTTGCTCTTTTTTTTCTTTATTTAGTTATCTAAAAAAAAAAAGTAAAGACTGTAATTTGAAATCCAGCAAACCATAGTAACGTGTGCCATATGGGTTAGGATAGGAACGTTTAATGTAACTTGCTGAAATTTCAGCAATGGATGTCTATGCAATTTGCTGAAAACTAAAAACATCACCTTGCTTTGATTACTAGTTGCAGAAGTAGGAAAGAAAGAAATGGCTGTGTTTACACTTTCTTTAACTGAACAAGGAAGTCTTGTGGACAGGTACCACAGTCATACACCAGCTATGAATACCCATCCACATATTGGCAAACGAGAAAGAAGGGATATGATTTAGTCTCAGATACGGGTCCCACAGCATGAGCTTGACTGCTTCATCAGCTCCCATCAGCTTAGAGAGATGCTAGAGGAACAAGGTCTGCTGAGAAATCTCTGAGCGGTCTTTACTCATGCATGTTGAAGCACTAACTTGCTACCACAGTTTATTTGAACACTAAAATCTGCAGGACTTTCTCTTGAGATTTATGTTACTAATGTAGTAAGGAAAGATCTTTTGTGCCTTATTTGGGTGAAGTATGTATTTATGAATTAATAAAAGCACAATGTCTTTTGTGGACTATCT
Organism: Falco rusticolus; assembly: GCF_015220075.1. NCBI lineage: Eukaryota > Metazoa > Chordata > Aves > Falconiformes > Falconidae > Falco > Falco rusticolus. The sequence continues at coordinate 17,762,860 of NC_051191.1, forward strand.
TTGCAGGTCATCAGCAGATTTTCTGCCTCTGAAGATGACCACAGAATTGGCAGAATATTCAACTGAAGCAGGAAAAGATCCCTGGTGTGTGTATCGGAAGGCAGATGTTCAGCTCTTGTCTTGCTCCATAAAGTATGCATTTGTATCTGCCCTCCATTAATATGTCTACGTGAAAGCAGCCTGTAGTAACCTAACACTTGCCTAGACTGAGGTATGATGTGATGTTTAAGGATTAAAGCACATGCAGTATAAAGTTATGCATCAGGTTTTTGATGTAAACACACAATCATAATGTACTGTATTGACTGAAAATGCAGTTATGCATTCGAATAATTTCAGACAGACATTGTCTATGACTAATCTGTAACAGCTATAAGCAGTTTGCTTAGTTACCACTTTGAAAAATCATTCAAATTTGTAACGAATATTAGAAATGATCTTACCTGAGGAAAAACACTGCAAAATATGTCATTAATTGTGTGCTTTGCAGCTCAAGACACTATAGGTGTAGCAGAACACATATAACTCCATAAGCAGATGCCTATGAAGGCAGTCTGAGGGACCAGGATTTTTTAGCTCAGAGAGAAGGCTTCAGGGGTAGCTACCGCAGTCTGCCAATACCTAACAAAAGGATTACTAAGAGTAAGACCCAGGCTTTCTACTGGAGCGCAGAAAAAAAAGAGAGACGATGTGCATAACTTGAATCAGAGGTATCCTACTAGGTATAAGAAAAAATAATAAAATCACTGTGAGGATAATTAAGCACTGGAACAGGTTTCCCCAGAAGCTGTGGGATCTCCATCCTTAGAGGTTTCCAAGGCCCATTTGGACAAAGCCCTGTGCTGTGTTCAACAATTCAGTGTTGCTCCTGCTTTGAGCAGATGGCCTCCTGAGATCCCTCCCACCTGGGTGAATATGCTGCTATAATTACCTCATGAAGTTAAAAGTTTTCAGTTAAGAACTGTAAGCTGGTCAAAGGCTAACCGAAAGAATACTCTTACGTGAGAAGAGTGCAGGTAAAGTTTTTTCTCTCGTGCCTTTAACAAAAGTAAAATAAAATTACATGTATTTTCTTATGTATAAAAAAGTAATGTGGTATAAAGACTTTTCCCCTCAGAGACATTATTTTTTTTTAAAGAAACAAGGCAAGGATTTAGACAAATGGCTGAAAAAAGAGAGATGCACAACAAAGTAGTTCAGAATAAAGATTGGCATTCAGTCCCTGGGAGGTTTTGTTCATTGCAATCACATTACAGAAAAACAGCTGTCATGAACGACTGTGTCCCTATCATCACATGATGCATTACAGATCTATATGCAAGATGAAAATAGCTGCTTTCCAATGTTTTCTTATAATAAATATATTTCAAGTCCAATAACTAGTTAAAGCTAAAGCTTTGGTAGCAACAAGAAACATTTGCTTCGGTCTAAACAGTACAATTCTCAAGGCAAGCCTGGTTAAATTAAGCTTTTTCAGTTTGCTTTTCCAGTGACAGGATGTTTTTGTATTGGACTCGGGTCTGCTTCCATTTAAGTCACTGAGAAAAGTTTTGTAGACTTAATGGGAACAGATTGGGTCCTCATGACTGAACCATTTGTCATGAATCTTGAAATATGTGGAGAAGAGACACATCTATTAAATTAAATGTATATTTCAGGAGCTGTAGCCCTGGAGATCACCAAGCATCTCAAGTAGTGCAGAAGCCATGAAGCAGCAGCTCTGCTCAGCACATTATGTTTGTTGACTCATCTTTAGGTCTTGAATTCAAGGACACTACACTGGACAGTAGTTGCTGGAGGTTTGGCTCTGATTACAAGGTCCGAGATCATGACATAGTTGGCTAAATTTGACGTAAAATCAGTCTTCCAGGTGCTACCAGTCCATGCCTGCAGTCTCAAGCTCATAGTACTCCAGTGTTCACCCAGGTCCTTTTCTGGATAAAAATAATGCCAGTGACTGAAATGGTCTGGGACAAAGAAAGCGTGCTCATCATTTGGCTCATGCACTTAGGTGCTGATACATTTGCCTGCCCAGCCCTGGAAAGCTGGTTCAAAAAGGGAGGATATGATTTTCAGGTCATTATCTGTGAAGATTTGTTTCATATGCTTTGAGCAGTTCTGCTAATTTTCAACACAATTATGAATTGTTTTGTGTCATACAAGTATTCTTGTATCTTTCACTGGGCCAGAGAGCAAGAAAATGAATCATTTCAGATATTTAAGGTAAAGCACACTGCTTCATTACATTAATTTTTTTGGCATGATCCATCATTATTTTTTTCCCCAGAAGCCCAAGACTACACAGCTTGATCACCAGGGTCCTAGTCACAGCATCAACACCAGAAGCCTCTGTTCACTTCAGTCCTGGCCTGATCGAGTCTGCTATCCATTCCGTGGGAAAAGGAGCTGCAACCTCACTTCCACAGTGGGTTTGAGCCAGGAATGGATACATTCAGTTGCAACAGGACTTCAGTCTGCTTAACTAGAAGCAGAGTCAGGAAGTCCTCAGTCCTGTTCTTTCCACAGTTCCTTGCCTCCCAAGCCTCCTGTAGAGATAAAAGAGATTTGCCAGAGGGAGGGAGAGGTCTTAGGAGGCCAGAGCTTATGAAGAAAAAATTAACAGGCTAGCTTCCAAGCCCGATGTAATTTGGAACTAGCATTGGTTTAGAAAAATTGTACAAAAGCACTCTTGCTGCAAAACCCACTGGTCTCCCTTGTCAAGGCTTCTTTTGAGAAATGAGCAAGCCAAGTCAGATCCAAGCCGGCTCAGAATTTAAACGTCATCACATCCATAGCTTGAAAGTTTTGCTTTATGTTAAAAGTGTTCAGTGACATATTATGGATGTGGATTTGTTTGAAAATGTTATAAACTAACAGTATTGGTTCCCATCTACCCTGCAAATACTTTTAATGAAAATATTATCCTTTCTGTTCTTCCCCCTACCTCAAAATTTTAAAGATTCTTATTCCCATTATGTTCCCCTTTTATCTTTCCATAATGGTAATAACATACTTACTGCTTGAGATGGCTTTTGTAGCTCCAGCTACGCTTCAGCATTTAATCAACTATAAAAGCCATTTATTGCTTCATAGACTCAATCTCCAGGAACATATTCACTTAACTATATGGTTACCCAAAGGAACAAAAGGAAAGCTGTCCATATAATATGTGCCCCATTCATCTTTTTCTGTAGTTCTAGTATCCAAGAATAAAATGATGGCTATTCTATATCCTTAGTAATGTAACTTAAAAAAAAAAAAAAAAAAAACAAACAAAAAACCAGTGAAAGGAAATGCACCTACTATGCTCATACTAAAACTATTTTTAGGGAAAAGCACCAGCTAGTAACTTCAGCTCCCAAATTATTTTTTAAAAAAGAAAAAAAAAGAAGAAAAACAAAGCATCCCAGATGTTTTACAAGGCATAGAAACCACAGCAATGCCATCCTAGTGCTCACTGCTGAACCAAGTGGGGAATGTTTCTCATTATTTGCATAATTTTTCATTTTTCTATACTGAACATCCTGTCATCTGCCATTGGAGCCCCAGTTACTCCGTGTGGTTCTTCAAGTTGGCCTTTGTGTCTTTGCTATATAGACTAAATTACTATCATCAGCAAGTTTTACCACCATCTTCCAGATGATTCATGACCAGGTTGAAAAACAGAAATTCTTTTAAAACTCTATCAATTAATACCCTCTAATATAAAAATCATCATTCTTATCCTGTTTCCTGACTGCTTTTAACCAATGCAAACATGTTCTCTCTAATCTTATTATTCTCTTATCTTACTCTTCTATAACCTTGCCTACTGCCACCTTGACTTGAGGCAGATTCTCTACTTCTGTAAAGAACAGTTCCAGCATTAACAACCTCCCTAGGCTCCTTCCAAGTGAAGGCGGCTATAAAATAAAAAAGAATTCCCTTAACTACCCCATTAGTCTTACCATCCTTGACTACCCCTTTAACTTTTACAGAATAAGGCCTCTAGAATACAAAGGCTGTATCCTGCACCTCCTCCCCATTTACATTTTCTCTGAAGACCTTGGAAGTTCATTTTAATGGCATGTTCCAAATACCCTTGCACAAGACAAGCATAGGCTTTGCACTTCTCTTCCCTGTGTACTTTTTCTTCCTCATGTATACTACGAGTCATAAGCCTTTTTATACTAATGAAATAACCTGACTTGTACTAAATAATTAACTAGTTGATCCTTTTGTGACCTCTTAAGTCTTAATGTAAAATTTCATTTTTCTTGAATGTTAAAAAAAAAGTTTCTGTCTAAAAAAATCAAAAGGAAGTCCTGCAGCACTCTTCAGCTTACCAAAACCTGATTGTATTCCTGCTAGTAACTTTCCAGAAGCTCTTAGGTAAAGCTTTCACTAATCACCCACTGAATCTTGGTAATCCAAAAGAAAGCTCTTCAGCTTTTCACAAGAGTGAAGGAGGTCTAAACCATCCACTTGACATGTGACACCCTCACATCGTGTTTGGTCTTTTCTCTAGAAAATTCACCTTTTTTTTTTCCTAAAGCTGATTAAATGCAATGCAGTCCTGATCCTCTGTGAAAAATCATGAGTAGTTTATAAATCAAATTACTTATTTTTATCATTTACAATTCCATAAATATTAGGATTTGTAATAACATTTTTCAGAGTAATCACCCCTCAGATCAAAACAAGTCAGATGAAGAAACACAAAGTCAACATATTTCATTCATAGTTACCCACAGCAGTAGTGTAGTTTGGTTGGTTGGTGGTGGTTTTTTGATGGGGTTTTTGGGGGTTTGTTTTGGTTTTGTGGTTTGGTTTTGTGGTTTGGTGGGGTTTTTTGTTTGTTTGTTTTTACAGTATTTGTACAGTATTTCAGTCCTGCTCCTTCCATAACTTCACTAAAACTGAAGGGAATCACTCTGCCTATTACTGAAATTCACAGTGATAAAAGGCAACAGATGCTGAATAACACATATCAGCAGCTGAGGATTAAAAAAAAAAAAAAAAAGTAGAATTCATTTACAAAGGCACCCCAGGACACGGGATATTTGTATATCTATACCAGTAAAGCCTCTGAATTCAATGGACATGCTACCCAGCACCTAAACAATACTGTATCAACCAGAAGTGCAAAGCTTGCTCATGTGCATTAAACTGTTCATCTCCAAGAGAACAGAGACTCCTATTAAGAAGCTAGAAAAAACATTTTCACAAGCATTAGAAGAAGTCAGACTCCCTTTCCTTGTCGCTGTACTCAGCCAGTGTCACTTCTCTGTTGAGAAGGCTGATCACAGAAGTGTGAGGAGGAAAAGGCAATGGCTCAGCACGTTTCAGCTACATGCTCCACTTCTATCTGCTCCTGACTGCCAGAACATGGGACAGGATCCAGTCTCACCTGAAAGACCCTGTTGCTTTCCTATGTCAATTTATTTCAACGTAAGCTCAAATTTGATAAACTCAGCATACCCTTCCTCAACTATGGCAGAGCACTCTCTGTACCAACTGACTATCTCAGTTCAACACCACCATCCTTCTTTCAAGTAAGGTACAGTTTTAGCACGACCCCCAAAAAATAACTCTCCTTCAAAACTGGAGAAGACCAGACTCAACATAGTACAGCAAAGCAAGAAATCAGCAAAAAGCCTAAGACACATATAAGCGTGTTAAATAGTCACTTATGTCTATGAACTCATGGAGTGTAAGAGGCAACAACTACTTCAGCACCAGGCAAAGTCACATTTCCAAGCTGTGGGAGCAGGCTGGAAGATCCTTAGTTGAAGCTCTTGATGGGGCCGCTCCACATAAACCTGTAACTAGTGTGCTGTACATAAAAAAAGAATACTACTCCTAGTACTGAAAGTCAGATTTTCAGGCAACTTAATGGATTAAGCTCAGAAGACCTATGTTCTTTTAGTGTCTTTAGGAACTTACACAGTCTACAGCTAGTTAACAAAGGCAACAATAACAACATACATGATGCAACTCCTACCATAAAGATAATGGGAATTTTTCATAGGTTTTATGGATCCAGGTTTGAAACAGGACTAATGCAGGTTTCTTACTGCAAACTTTAGTCTTCAGCTTCCTGCAATGATTTACAGCATATTTGATCAATGAGAAGGAAGTGACAAAAAATGGATTTCCACATTGATAGTAGGTATTAACTAGCTCAAACTGTTCTGATCATACTACACCAAAGCCAGGCAGAAACAGCTGTAGCAGAGAAAAAGCAATCTGACATATACGTAGGGCTGGGCAACTGAAAGACATATGCATCATCAAAGCAAGGGGAAGACTGGAGCATGAGCAAGGTTAGTGTATATTCTGGGTCTAGGATAAGGAGATTTAAGAGGGAATAGATAAGGGGATGTGGAGAGATAACAACTTGCATGAAAGCAGGAATGATAATGAAGAACGCAAAGCTGACTTGGGCACAGAAAAAAATGTAGAGCTGAAATGTGAAAATGAGGACTGTGAAACATTTCAGGGGATTAAAGAGCTAAGGGAGGTGCAATATAATGATAAAAATAATGTTGAAAGAGAAAGAAAGGGAGAAACTGAGACTTTGGGCACTTAATTTGTGCATATAATTAATTTGGAATTAATTTCAAGGTAAGCAGGCAAGAATTTTGCTCTGTTTTCTGCAGTCCTTTTCCACAGCCAGAAGCACTGATATCCGACTATGTCATGAAGAATAGCAAAGATTTTTAAAAAAAAATTTACAGAATGTATCAGCTGATTTACTTAGTATTTAAAGATAACAGATTAACCATGTCCACAATCAATCAGCTCCACTAACATGTCTGCAAACCCTAAGAATTTTGCTGAATGCTCAATAAGCAGCAAAATCTTCAGCAGGAGCTAGAAAAGACAATATTCTTATAATGCATCTTGATGCACCTATACAAGTGATGCCAAATACAGATTTTGTCTACGATTTCTATGTCCCTTACAGTTTACATGCAAACAAGAGTAAGTGTGGAAGTCCCTGTTTAAGTTCCATGTTGGGAACATGCTTCAAACCTGATGAATCATGGGCTGCTCCTGGCATGTAACTCAGTGCAGGTTAACTAGCGAGGTTCACATCTTCTGCATTAGATTAGGTAATAGAGTTAGTAACGAGAGTCCAGGCTAGGTAATTTTCCTGGAGAATTAATAATTCTAAAGACTGGAACTGGAGTGAAGGCATATCTCATGTTTAACTTCTGCACAGGAACATTTATGTGGTAACCTCACAATAAAGGCATGGCTGAGGTCAAATAACATGCTCTACCTTCATTTCAGCAAATTTCTGTGAATATTCTCTTTGCATTTTTCCCAACACTTTTATGAATAGAAGGAAACTTGTAGATAGCTGTAGATAAAATCCTGTGGATAGATGCCAACTTTCTAGTATTACAACTGCAATGTTAAAAAAAAAAAAAAAAAGCTAGCTACTGCAAATGCTTAATACTACTTTCTCAACCAAACAGAAATCACAAAATACTAGACTTAAAAGGTGCTTGACTGAAGTACTGAATGAAGTAAGTCTAAGTGTGTGTGGGGGGAAAAAGCTAACTGTCAGCATTAGGGCACATGCACCCGTTTTGCATGAAACTGTCTTTATAATTTTAATCTGTTATGCAAAAAAGGTCTCTGAAAAAAAATAAGGTTCTCAAAAGCTATGACAATCCTCTACAACTTTCTGGGCAGAAAGACTGTGACAATATCTTCACAGAAAGTGCAACTGCATCACAGGAACAAACTCCAGAATATATAGCCTAATTTAATCTCTCTCACAGATGAGAAAATATTTACTTGTGTAATTCCCAATTCTCAATAATTGAGCAGCATCAGATAGCTCATGCAAATAGATTTAATCATCTTCTATATGAGATATAAAGGGAAGGAAATTTAAGGGATAATAAAAACTGACTTTAAGACCACACTATTAGTTTTATTAGAGAATATATTTTAATTTCCATTACATTTCTCTGTGTTTACTGCAAGACCTTTTGAGTTCTAGAGTCCATCAAAAACACATCTGGGAATTTCCATTGCTAACACTGAAAACCCAAATCTTTACTGAAGCTTTAAGTCATTTTTCAGATCGTGAAGATGACAAGAAATCTTTGGTGGATAAAGACTTGGCAGCGAACCAGGGATTGCACTTCAGACTCTCCCACAGGCTTCAAGATTAACCAAGCTATTGTCTGTCAGCTCAAGCCACCACACGTGTTTATAGCCAACCATGAATGGGAGGTTTCACTAAAGTTTAATCTAACATACTGTATCTTCCTTTAGCCATGAAAACAGATTAGCTAATGTGTCTTACTACTTACTTCCAGGTGACAAGAGTACATGCAGAACAGTTTCTCAGGTGAGGCGTTCTCAGATGAGGGAGAAGGTACCTTGATCATTGTCATTTTATGAACATACTCTTATTATACATATACAGAGCCTCAAATAACATTCTTCTCACCCGATCCTCTGAACAATATTTTTTCTCCTTTCTGCCACTCTATTCCTTTATAAAATGAGAACTGCCTTCTCTCAAGGGGATTAGAGCTGACATGCACTGAAACAGCTGCAATGATGAGTTGCATAGTTCTGCCTAAAAATAATGAAATTGCATAGTTCTGCCTAAAAATAATGAAGAATAAGTTGTACGTGATGTTTTCAACCTTATTTGAACTTCCTACAAATTAACAAATGAGTATTTTAACTTCTAATATTTCAACAGCTGCATAGGGATCTCCTTCGCACTGTGAGAACATCCTGGCACCCTGCAAGGAGTAAGTGCCAATATTTGTTACATTCCCATCCAGAATCCCCAGGACTTTCCAAATTAGTTCAAAAAGTACAGTTAAAATAATTCTGCATATCTGTCTCCTCTGTGTTTGCAATCTTTTCCCATCCACACAAAACAGTTCTGCCACCCAGATACTACACACTATCTGTTGGCACCAAACTAGACATAAGCATTTCCATGACTTCTTTCTAGTATAAAAGACAGAAAATTGACATCATGCAGTGCAGTTTTCATGACATTCATTCCTCATCTAGACCCTGAATAAGAGTACTGGATTATTTTTTGGGGGGGTTATTGTTCAACCAAAACTGTTGAAATGTATGTACTTAAGCCTGTTTGAGAAGATTTCATCTGACAGAGATTGGAATGAAACACAGCATAGCTCCTTTAAACTCTAAATACAGCTTATGCCACAGTAATCCTCTGCATTCAATGAGCTCAAGATGAGTTTGGCTCTCCCGGTATCGCGGCACCACCAGCTGCTGCTGCGCACCACTACGTTTGATGTGCTGAACGCACCTGCATAAAGCGGCACCACCACCTCTGCAGGAAGGCTGTGGGTACAAGAGTCAAGGTGGGGATTTAAGAGTCCGTATCTAGGTTCCTAAAACTTTTATAATTGATAGATAAACATACATAAAACTAGCCGAAACGTCACATGTTCCACAAGTATTCCCTTCTAAATAGCTTCCAGAGGGTCAGTACTTTTGCAGAAAAAAAAAAGAAAAAAAAAACCAAAAACCCACACCCAAAACAAAAACCACCACACACCAAACAAAACCCCACCAAACAGGCAAACAAAACTCACCCAAAAAGGGGTAGTATGATGCAGGCGTAATGAGATGGAATAAAGAGAGCAAAACATCTGAGATCCACCTCTCTCTGCGAGACTGTTGTGCTAACTTAGGGTGCAGAGGCCTATCGTGCCTTCCAAAAAGATGACATCTGGGGCTCTTTTAGGTGGTTCTTGGACACCTGGCCACCAAGCTACCCATCCAGAACAGCACAGGTCTCCATTAGCACCTGTGCCACATCAATGTACTCTTTGCAGATGCCTCATATAGCTCAGAACTTCTGAAGTGCCATCAGGTGTCCACATTCAGGCAATGGAGTCCTACCTCAGATGTTACATCCTGGCTATTTACTGATCTCTTAGTTTGCAGAATTATTCAGGTTAACTCCTCTCCCCAAATATCCATCTATCTCAACGTAAGCTACTCCTGTGCGTCATTTCCTTCAAACAAATAAACTCCTTTTATAATTGCAGAAATCTGTCTCAACTCTGAAATAAAATAACTGGCATCTTAGCGCACATCTACTTCTGAAAAGCAACAACACTGAGTCAGACTGAACAGTGGGTTTATAAAACACAACTATTGTAGTAGAGAGTAAGAAAAGACAACATATTGTATGCAAGACAATACAATAAGACTTTTTTGTATTTTTTTGTAAGTTATTTATTCCCACTCAGCTTATTGCAGTTCTGTTTTAACAGTATTTCCATATGTGTAAATCCCCTTGAAAACCTAAAACAATAAGATGTGAACAAGTCCATACAGGTAAAAAATTCCCAAGATTTTATTTAGACCAATGCTGGTTTTAATATAATAAGACACTTCTCAGAAGAAAAACCCCTCTGATAGAAGTAAAATATGAAGTAAAGAAGGGACTAAACCAATGAAAGCAACACCTCTGGAAAAGCAGTATTATGGTTTTGACCAGTTAGGAAATCGTATCAAAACAATAAAATGGAAGACTGAGGTTAATTTGAGAAATGTACAGTCGAGTTACTACTCCACAGGGATCTACCCTAGTATTAAATTCCATTGCAGCTCTAGATTACATTTCTGCTCCTTGAGAACAAGAAAGGCAGAATAAACTCAGACAATACTTTTTCTGCACTGCAACTTGCTCCAAGTCAAGCCCTTTTTTATGCTCAAATGAGCAATGGACAGGCTATCGCTGCTCTGACAGCACTCCCCCAGGCTGGTCTAATAATTAAAAATAACTCCAGCAGTACCATGACAGTATTTACAGAACATTAGTCACTGAGAATGCTTTGGTGACCATCGTCTTTACTTTTAATATTACATTTTAAAATGCATGCTTGTGACTTCTGAGGAATCCTATCAAGGAGGAAAAAAAACATAATTAAGACATTGCAGGAAACAGCTGTCTGCAGAATCATCCAGAGTACAGTGCTGGCAAACAGTGGTACTAGGGATGTATTTGAAGGCCAAGAAAACACAGCCAGCTCCAAATCTGTAGGTACTAAACTCAGACAAAGACTGGCTTTTTCTTTTGTTCTCAGGGCGTATTCTCTCCTCTGAACTTTCCTACAACATTCATTTTCACCAGTCCTTGACTACCTACCAATGCCTGAGATCCATCACCTACAAAGTAGGACTCCTAAGCCTACAGGGAGATTTAATGGTACTTTTTGCAGCATTAAATAAGGTGGTGAAAAAAAAAAAAAAAAAAAAAGGTTTGATCTGAGATTGAAGCAATGCTTATTTCATTAATGTCTCTCTTCCCCTGTGGTTCCTTCACTGTATCTTGGTCATACTCTTTCCCTCTTGATCATCACAAGGGTCAAAGCAATTTTTTTTTTGAGGAACTCTGGAGGTCAGATGAAAAATAACATTCATTCAAAACACAGAGCATACAAAGTTATCTAAGACCTCTGAGTTTCTTTCTTCTGGGACCCTTCATCTTCAGTTTTACTCTGCGTCTTAAGAACAAGCACACAGGAAGGTTTGGGTTGGTATTGTTAATACAATATTTTACCTCACAATGATTTCCTTTAGGCATATTTCAGGTGTTCCAATTCATTAAAACTGAGCTATTTTCAGACTAAAACAAACATAGGGAACTGTGAATAGCTAAAATTTAAACATCATTTTCAACATAAACAAAACCACTGATATCAGCAAACCTAATGGACTCATTTCTTGACTTGTTTTCTGTTTTCAAATTAACAACATAACTCCGCAGAGCTTGAATTTTTCTCCCAGGGTTGGTGTTTAAACATTTCCTTTTAAGGTTAATTATCCTTCACCTACTTTCCTCTCTTTCCTATCTAATTTCTTTGTTCTTCTATCTCAGGACCAGAGCTAATGAGAGCAGGCTAACCTGGCTGCCCAGGGAGGCAGCAGATTTGCCCCCTCTCCTACACCTTTCTCCTGCAGAACACTGACACACCATTGCAGGCGCCCCAGGGGGTCACTCACTGGCAATTCTCTCCTGCCTTCTCTTCTCCTAGCAAGCAACAACAATGTAGGCACTTCTGTGGCTCTACAGATGAAGACAACACCATATCATAAACACTTTCATATCATCTCATGGCAGACCTACCCATCTCGCAAATTAGAAACTTCCACTTCCAGTAGAAGATTTTAATGTAAATAAGAGGCTCACAGTGATACTAATCAGGTATTTAAGACAGAAATCTGGATGAAGAAGTAAGGACAACTACACAAACAAAGGGTTTCTATCACTATCACATTCCCCACAAAGTTATGGAGAGGTGTATATTCTTCATTCAGCATTTCTCCTCTTCCTTACTTAAAACCAGCAGTCATCGAAAGCAGCAAGGACCTGAGTAGCAGAACAAAGTAAATTTTCAGAAGGTACCAAGCTAGAAGGAACCACCAGTACTCTTAAGAACATGATTAAATCTTGACAACTTGGAAATACACTTAAAATAAATGCTGCTACTCAAGTGGATCAGAGGGGACAGGGGACTAAGCAGAAAAATGAACTGTAAGAAGGATCAGAGTTCCTTATATATTTTCTCAGGGATAAGAAACAACCAGCTCAATAGTAGTAGAAAAGGACCAATGGATTCCAATGGTACCACCATCCACTGGTCAAAAACCATCTCAGGCTGTTGTAGAACGGGCAAACATGCTACTAGGAAGAGAGCATCAGGCATCTTTCCTTTCAGTCCATTCAACCCAGGTAAACTGTCACAACTGTGCTGTAGTTCAGCATTAGTCAGTATCCCACACAGTATGTTAACTCCTTAGGTACTGAGAAGAGTGGCTTTTCCTCCCTACCAAACACACACGTGCGTCTCGTGGGCCAAGCTCTGATTTCCAGCTTAAAGACTTGAAAAGCTTCACAGTTAAGACGACTCAGATAAGGAGCAGCCTTTAGGAAAGCCCTGTTTTGAAAAATCTGCATCCATTTCAAAACTGCAACTCCAAATTGTTGTAGCAGTCTCTGCTGGCTGGCAGAAAGTATGACTATGTCCATACATCAAGGCAGATGTTAACCACTGGACAGAGTCCACATGGCAGCAGTAAGAATAAACAGAAGGGGGCAGGGAGTGAACCCCAAACCAACAATCAATCAGGATAGTTTAGTCTACAAGTAAAATAACTAATGAAGAGACAGATTGTGAAGTCTCCAATTACTCAAAAGGCTGCTACCAAGAGTAAGAAAGTAGTGTTTACTAGAGATTATTAGCAAGTGATAGACCTACCATCTAAGAATAATTATTAAGAAATGAGATTACTAAAGAGCTCACTTGAAAATTTCCTCTGACGCAAGCCGAACAGCATGGTGTAACTGTTTCTGATTTGGTTTTGTTCCCCTCTGCCAGACACTCTTTGAATGTTCAACAGGATTGTTTTGTTTGGTTGGTTTTTAGTTATTACTTTTGGTATTGTTTCATGACTATGGAAACTCTCACACAACAGCACTAAGACTGCAAAAGCAATGTAAGAACTTCACATGTTGACTTTCAGGAACGTCCAGTTAAGACTACCAAAAATTCAGTCATTACTTTTCCACTGTTTGGTAAAAGCTGTATTTTATTTCTTAGTTGAAATGTCACAACATTTATAAAACAAACGGAGTACGAAAAAGCATGCCTATTTCCTTTATATCTTTGACAGATTTCTACCATGATTCATGTTTTATTTGTGCTCAGGACTTTCAAATGACATTTGAAGTCAAAAATCCTTATAACGGAAGGAAGATTATCAAATGAAATATTTAAAGAGAATTTTTACAGTATTACAGACATTAGAAAAAAAATCTTCTTTAGGCAAATCAGACAGCAGGAGAAGGAGATCATCTTTTAAACAGATACTGTACTATGGGGTTTTTTAGTACTTTATTAATTTGTTGAGACTATTAGGGAAAAATCTAATTTAAAACAAGTGTTAATTTTTATATTTAAATAAACATTTCATACAGCTTTTACTGGATTTGCATAACTGTTGGGTTTTTTCAAACCGACTACGATAAGAAGACCTGAGTGGGGAATCACAGAATGGCTGGTGTTGGCAGGGACCTCTAGATATCCACCCTTCCAACCCCCTGCTCAAAGCAGGGTCACCTAGGGCACCTTGCTCTGGTCCAGCTTTTGAGTATCTCCAAGAATGGTGATTCCACAAGCTCTCCCAGCTACTTGTGTCAAGCGTTCATCCGCTCCAACAGTTTAAACAATAACAAATAAAGTTATTTCTTATGTATGAATGGATTTTCCTACATTTTAGTTCATATCTATTGCCTCTTGCCCTGTCACTGAGTCGAGTCTGACTCTGCCTTCTTTAGTCCCCCATCAAATATTCATATATACAGATAACATCCAGCTGATCCTCCTCTCAGTGAATTTCTACTAAGAATAGGATACAAATTCCTGCTTTCAAGAGAGATGTTATAGAAATCAATTCTCGTCAATGCATGAGGTCAGAGACAGCACTTAGCCTGTTCCATCTATGCTAAAGAATCAAAGTACAAGTTGCACACTACAGTAAAAATAAAGCCCTTTTTAGGCCCCAGAACATGAGAAAAATACAACTGGTACAAACTTGCGGTTCATTGAGTCTGACAGGCACAGGTACACATCACACAACGTACAAGCTGGCAATCAGAGGTGGCTGATGCACTGCTGCAGTGCTGTAGATGAGCGCACAGGAAATCCAGTAAGGATGCTTCTGCTAGTCTCAAATGCTAGTCTTAGTGGAAATTGGTGGAAAAAGTCCCACTAACATCACATTTGACTTAAGCCAGGCAGCTAGGAATAATGAGAAGTATGAGGGAAAGAGTTCAGATGTTGTAAGAGTCTGGATCGCTGAGTAATGTCCCGCTGTTTGTACGCCTCTGTTCTAAAGGAGTCAGCCCTGCTGAATCCACTGGACGGTGGACTGGTACCAATCTGCTTTCTCCTCTTTCTTTAATGTCAGCACATTCATAGATTTGCCCTCCAAAATCCTACAGACCACATCCCTTCCTTCACTTTGCAAGACTCCTCACCTCTGTCGGCAGTGTATCAGCCTCCCGCAATACCTGCACACGAGGGAGCGGGATTCCCTTTTGAAGGCTAATGAAAGGGGTGAATTTCAGTTTAACGTCCGCAAAGCCTGTCTGGGGTGCACATCCAGCCTGCTCTTTCAGGGCAATGGATTTGACATTTAATAGGTTTCCAGAGGTTTAATAAAAATGCTGTTTCTAATATCCCAAATTACCTGGAGGCACTGAGGCTGATAAACTGAGCTGAGGTTGCAATTATGAGACTTCATCTTGATTTGCTAACATCGTTTGCCCGTGGTCAAGCTGTTAATTCTGACCATCCTGTCTCATAACTGAAAGCTACCCCTAAAAAACCACGTCATTACACTTGGAGTCAGAAAACTGAGGAACGCTCTGAAATGTTATTTTAAAACTGTTATTAAAGACAAAGCAGATTGTCTCAGGTTACCTGCTGCAGAGGTTTTAAACTGAAGCTCTTTGCTGCCCTCTGTAGATACAAGCAGAAACTGAAAATTCGGGACACTGCCAGTTCAACCGCATTTCCGAAGTTTTACACCCCGACTTACTCAAGGGCATGCAATATTATTTAACATACTGAAAACAATTACTCTCAAGCACTGTATTTCACCCTCCCCTCCCCAAAAGACACATTTACCTAAGTCTGTTTAAGAGTGACACTGAAGTCAGAAGAACATCAAATCTGTGTGGGCATTGAGCTGTAGAAGGTGGGAAGTCCATGAACAAATCCAAACTTGAGCTCTCTTGGTTCTGTTCTAGTGCTCAGCATTTCAGTAGTTTTGGAAAAGGCAAAGGAAAAAAGAGGAGCTGGCGTGAAATAAAGGACAGTTGTAAAGCTTTCCTGAAAATATTCTTCTCCATACATACCCTTCTCCTTTTTACTTTAATCCTAGTGCTGACAGTGACTCCCTTCATTGCCTTGGGCAAATAAAATACTTACTGTATCATGGGGGTGTTGTGGAATTATCATTTGTAAGGCACTTTGAAGCTGCAAAGTGCTAAGTATTATTATTGTTACAGATGAAAGGGCTGTTGAAGCAAATATGCAAAACTATTCTTATCTTAAAACTTAACATGGAAGTCTGAAACCCTGTAGGAATAAGCACTTTATAGACAGCCTTTCATTGCAACTGTTCTAGTCTTTGTGAAAACTGCCAAGGAAACAGCCGCTCTTCTACAACTCAAACTGGATGTAAATAACTATTGAAGGGATCAAATGGCAACTTAAAACACTTTTTCCTTCCTTTTTCCTAAGTCTCAGACAGTTCCTGGACAGAAGAAAACATTTCCCATACTTCTAAGTACACCTGCCGTTTCCATTTCAAGTACGGTCATAGTATTGGTGAGTATTTGACTGCACCAGAGAGATTTATTGCCATGCAGAACCAACCACCAAGTGGACACAGAAGGCCTATGGAAAGTTTCTGTCAGACTGTTTGCTAGGCTAAATCCTCTACATGGTGAAAACCAGTATTATGTGAGGGACAGCACATGATCCGATTTCTCTTCCCAACTCAGGCATAACCAGCCTTGACCATGTTACCTCAGGATCTGTAATTCTGCCTCCCACTGCTAGTAGGAGACAGCAACAGCAGAATACTTCTAGAGATGCTACACAGCGTACAGAAGAACAACAGGGCGCACCTGGACACCCGCTGATGGAGCTGGGGGCAAGGACAACCCCCAACAGGAACAAAATCACTGCTTTGCTGTACTGACAAGTGAGGTACTGTTGTTACTTGTAGATTCCGTGATTTAATTCACAGCTTATTTTCTTTAGCTGAAAGAGGAGTTTTAACTTTTTTATGAGTATTTGCAGCGGTGCTCCTTTTGTTAACCTGAAGCTAGGCAGGGTAGCACCTGAAACTTGAACACTGCAGCCCAGTATTATAACAAAGGACCTTAATGGGAGAAGTGATCAAGAACTCACAATACTATTGATCTTCTCAAGGTTTTTGTTGGGTTTTTGGTTTTGGGTTTGGTTTTTTTTTTTAATGATTCTACTGCAGTTGTAACAAAAATAAAGCACAGCACTAAGACACACAAAGCCCTTTTATCTTTAAGGGGCAAATTAAGGAGAATAAGCACCTATACATAAAAAGCTCTCTATTGTGTTGCAACAGAGTGAATTTCCCATTTTTATGAGATGTATGAATTGTTACTGGGCAGCAACTATCCCAATAAAATCCTAAAATTTCATTCCTGTTTTGGAAAAGTTAGGGTATACACTTGATCACACACTGACTCAGTAGAGGGCCTAGAATCCCTGAGAGAATATGAGGAAACAGGAAAGTAATTTTCCATTACTACAACATTCAAACACTGTCATAGGAGTGAAAATTTTATTTGAAAATACAGAAAAGGTCTTTCTGGAGCTGCACTTTTCAATAAGGCTGAAAAGATTGTCTATGTTTTGTAACACAGATGAATTGTTATTATAAGATAGCCTACCACAATTATTGTTTTTGCCACAACACCACCTTACTCAAGCTCACTCAAAGCCCATTTGATTTATTTTTTCTTCCAAGAAAAACATTTAAACCTCAACAAGCAAGGATGCTCTATTTCCCCTTTAAATATCAAACATACTCATACAAAACACTTCACTATCTCAAAACAATTTTACAGTATAGAATATCTCCTACAGAAGTTCTGGTCAGATTTAACAATAAGAAGAATGAAAATGTGGCACAATAAAAAACTGAGAATTTCTTATAACAGAGTAAAAGCAGCAGCTAACAGAACTGTCTGCCGTTATTACCTACAGCTACTTAAACAGTAGTCGCTAGTACCTTCATTTGTGTTAAAACAAGGAAAGATTTCTAAAGAAAAATTAATCCAAGATGTTCACCACCCTTACAGGAATCAGCAGTGGCTTATTGTTACCTGCTTCTGTCAAAACACAGCCTCCTGCAGTCATCGTTTTTGTCGGGGTTTTTGTTTGTTTGTTTTTTCGTTTGGTGGGGTTTTTTGTTTGTGGGGTTTTGTTTTGGTTTGGGGGTTTTGTTTGTTTGGGTTTTGATTTTGTTTTTTACCAGGTCTGTAAAAGAACATGCTTTTCAAGCAGAAAGTTTTTTTTAACAGAAGGGAGTATGGAAGAGAAAAACATGACCAAGAAAAGACCTTAAGTAGACAATTCACTATCACATTCAGTATGCTCCTCCTAGCCAGGGAAGATGACACCCAAACATGCTATTTTCCAGCTGCTTTTTGTTTAGTTGTAGATTTTGTATTTAATTCACACAATAAATTCTTCTTGATTTCTGGCTTTTACAAGTCATTGCCAAGTCTTATCACCAACATTCAAAACTGTGACTTTTGGATTATGTTATGTACTGTGTAAATCACAATCTTAAAAATTACAATTTATTTATTTACCTAAAGTCAATGGTTTAGGATGGAAAATGTAAATTCCTTCCTTCATAAGGGTATTAACAATGGTAGAAATACACGAGTAAACAATACAGTACTAGGCAGTTAGCTGTTTGTTTTCAGTATAGAATAAGACAGGATGAGCATCTCAGCCTTGCTCCCACCTCTGCTGTCATCCAATAGGGACCCAACTAAAAAAAAAAAATGCTGTGGTCAATGGACATAAGCAAACACCCTCAGGGGTTCTAATTCACATGACATTTAAACTGTCTGTGGCTGTAACATCTCTTCTTTAAGGCTCCAAGTATTGCTAATACAGTAAAGTTTCAGTCATAGGAAACTATGCTTTTCTAATACAGAGCAGGCCACTGGGCTAGATGTTATCAATCAACTATTTCACTTGCACAAATTCAGTGTGGTGGCACTGACAAATAGAACAAACTGAATTTGGACATGCTCTTACCCAGTCAGCTGGGTGTTCCTCTGACAAAAGCGCTTTTAATGATAATTAACTGCTTTCTGTATGTCACCCACTGCTCCCCAGTCATCACTTAATAACCCAAGACCAGATGAAGGAGGAGGAAGGAGGAACTGTCTGAATGTAGGGCATGTGCACTCTGAAGGTGGTGAGAACAAATGGCTATTAAATCTATTTCTAGAACAATAGTGCTTTTTCAAGAAAAACTCAGGCTCTTGTAGCCTTCTGCAGTAACACTAGGAAAGTGGTGCCTATAGCCACAAAGTGCAAACGCACAGAGCGCTGGAATTTTTCATAGGGCCTGCATGCCCTCAGTGCAATGAGCAATGCTGGCAGGAAGCCTCTTTGACTACACGTCCATCTGAAAAAGAAAACATGGAGTAACATATCTCCTGCCACACAGGTGTTAAAATGGTTTAGTGCTTTGCTGAGTGATGGTACTGATCTTGGGGCAGGGCTGACTTATTACTTGACACTTGGATTTTTCTTTGGTTTCTGAGGGACAGAATTTCTCAATTCTTAACCTCACACAAGTCTATCGATATGAAACAGCCTCTTAAAACTTAATCCAATGCATGAGACTGAATCCTGCAGGATTCAGCGGACTTTTCTTCAGGCTGCCTTTCCTCTGAACCACGTTGCTCCTGGCAGTTGTACAGGAAAACACAAAGAGCTTTCTGCCCCTCTCACCAGTGGGCTAATTACTCACTGCACATACCACAGGGCTCCGTCCTTTTTACAAACCCATCTCAAATAGAGTACTTAAACAATCCCTCTATTATGAATATTTCAAGAGGATAAATTTACACATTAAACGTAGAAAAAATACCTTATAAAAGGCATTTTTATTAAGAAATATTATTGATACCATGGAGGCAGGGTAGCCATAGCGCTAATAAACACAATTTACTCACTGCTGCCTGCAAGATTAAAATATCAAACACTCCTGCCAAAGACTTAACACAGACTCAAGGCACAATAGCTCTTCTAAACTTCTGGAATATCACCGAACAAGAAAGTTAAACTTGAAGGAAAACTACAATTAGAGCTTTCTAAAACTGTATCCTAAGAGCACCACACTGTTCTCTGGTGCCTCATCCTCACTGCCTTTCCATAAAAAAACCACTAAGAAATAGGTACAGCTTTTTAAAAAATTATTTCTCCCTACCTGCAGGGTGAGCTGTACTAGCTTATCGGATGCTTTTCAGTACTGAGTTTGATTTTATTTTGAAGCCAACACAAGAGTGCTTGTATCCTCATTCTGAAACTGTATACTCACAGAGGCACACAAAGAAATCTAATTTGTAAAATTTGTTTGGGAATCAGATAAACCAGTCTGAGTTGAAAATACAGTCTTTCAGACTCATTTTCTATTAATTTTAAGCTTTTCAAGGCTGATTACTCAAACAAGAAAAGGAAATGGAAGTGTTTTTTCTTGCTTTAATTTTATAATGTTTCCAGGGGTAAATACTCAATTCTCCCACCATTTTTTTAAACACATCTTTTAGAAAATAATAACTGTAATAATATAAAGCTCCCTCTGAAAAAAAAACACTCAGGAAAGATGGTGTTCAAATCCTTAGCACATGCCTAGCACAGCCACCGAATACATTATGAGGTAAGATTAAACAGGACACACTGAGACTCCTTATCACAATGATAAGCATCCGTGAAAAGATTTTGTGAAGGGAGATTACTAGCCATCAATGCAAAGTTTAACAGACCATCTGAAGTACAGGGAAATTTCAGTCACCAGATGCCAGTTACCAAGGATGCGGCCCATTAAAAAAAGGCTGCCGGACTTGCCTCTCGGATGGCACTTCTCCACTCACTCTAACACAGCTACAGCGGGCTGTGCTCGGGGAGGCTGTTACACCACCATCTCCATTGATCTGGGGTCATTCTTACTCCAGACTTACTTCCAGGCTACACAGTGCTCACAGTGATGGCTGGAGACTTAGGTACCACCCTTCACCAGGGGAGCTTTTCCAGAGCGGAGGCAGCCAGCTCAGCACCGAGACAGCACTGCTCGGTTTCTACTCCCAATACTCATGTAAATCTGGATCTCGTGTCTGGGTCTCTTTCAGCACAGTTCTCTGCCGTGTTTGAAGCTGTCCCTCCTCTTCCTGCTGGACTCCACTGGCTGCAGGGATGTTTTATTTGCCTGACCCTTGGCTCTGCACAGCTCACCTTCAGCAAGCCTTGCTGATACCTGCTACATCCTTATCCTCGGTACGCGCCCAAAGCCTAAAGCTCAGGTTTAACTGTAAATAGCCCAATCATTTGGGTTTGGCTGGCTAAGAGTACTTGGTTCAAAAAGCCTTCAGTATTATAGCAAGAGCATTAATAAGCACAGTCTGTAAAGAATTTTGATAGAATTAAATCCAGCTTGATGCAACGGGGTATTTTTTTTTTTACTTAGTAAATACTAGCAAGGTTACGATTGCTTGGAGAGACAAGAACTATGAAACATTTCTCTAGAAACAGACTTGGCGTCTAAGAAGTGCTGGCTTTAAAGGAACTGACCTTTGAAATGTTCCTTTCAAACAGAAGTTTCAGTAGGGAACAGCCAGAACAGCAGTTTCCTGTCTATTTTTCAAAAAAATAGCCCTGCTTGTTTTAGGACTACATGACAATGGGGTAGTTTTAGATCTGAAGGAATCCCAATGGTTTAGAAACTTCCTGGTCTTTCGCTGGCAGCTATAAGAATAGGAAAAATTATCTCCTTTTTGTACGTGTCATGTAATTCACACAGAGGAATACAACATTCCCTAAGCCTTATTACTTGTCCTCTCAATGTTATTTTCTATGTTTCCCTGGAGAGAATTAAAGAAGAAAATTTTAGACTATTTTGGACCTGATTCTCTGAATTTTGAGCCTAACATAGCCATTGAATCCCACTTCTTACATCTGCTCCCACTGGCACAAGTGATTACAGAAGGTTCACACTGCCACGATGTAAAACCTACTTCTTAGACATTTATTTCCTTGAACAGTCTTCTCAAGCCAGTGAAGTCATTAAGATCTGAAATTTCAGTGCAGTACTCTAACAAGCAAAATCCTACAGATGCTTTCAAAAATTAATTTTTAAAGCAACTATTCCTTTTAAAAATAACTCGAAACCAAGACTTCATCTAAAAAGTGCACGCTGAGCATCACATACCTACTGCATGCACTCCCTAGGGCTGTGTTAATAGTTCTAGAGCTAACTACAGAACCTCTCTCTAATAAAGCAAACTTGGAACATAAATCTCCATTACAGTCTCCACTTCTCAAAGACCAAAAGGCATCAGCAGAGTAGCCTTAACAAAATTGTTGTTTGGAGGGTCAGTATCAGCTAGAACCCCTTAATACTTGCATTTGCCAGTGCAGGTGGCTTTAGGCTAGGAATTCTTCAAAGCCGTCAGTGTTACTACAAATGTAAATTAAGCTATGCATCTGTGTACAAACATCAGAAAAATAGGTGTCAGGTATTAGGTATAGACTTCAAAACTGATCAGAGCAAATGCTCAAAAAAGTAGCATTATGGCATTGACTTCTATGAGGGAATCAATAGAGTATTTTGTACAGTTAAATATCTTCTCCAATTTAAATTTTATGTTGCAGCTTCAAAACCAATTAGGCTATGTTACAGTCTGATGATTTGCCAAATTATCCTTTTGAAAACAAAAGTAGGTTTTGACCAACAGATGCAAAGGAGAACTGCAACTGCAGCATTTATTTTCATTTTTATAGTGTAGTATACCTAGGGCTGCACTGCAGTAAAGCCATTTAAGCATATTTGTAAACTCATAGACATGAGAAGCCCCTACCAAATCACTATTTTAACACAGTTGCTTTTCCATTGACTTATATTAGACTGGAAAGTAATTTAATGGGTGTACTTGTGTGTGACAAGTAACATATATGCTCAAGTTTGTCACCCTGATACAAAACTCCCTGAGTTAAAACAAAGATAGGCTTGTAATTCCCAGGGCGGGGGCAAGAACGGCAGTGCATATAGTGGAAACAAGCCAACAGAGGTCAGCAGTACATAACAGAAAGATCTTTTTAACAGCAACCATGTCAACCACACTTACCCACAGTCATCAAAAAAAAAAAAATCTTAACGGATATTTGGCACAATTTTTTCTGCAAAAATTAAGCATTTTATATAATGAAAATTATTTTCCTATTTTGAAAACCATCAGTATTTTATCACTTTACAATACACATAGCGCAGCTTCAAGGTTTGCTAACTGTAATTTGCAAAGCTTTTGTATTGTGATACTCCTTGGATACTGGCTATATAAGGGTTAAATAAGTAGTTGCATATCTGAGACATTCACAGCAAGAGGGCTTGGACTGGAATAGTTAGTAACTCAGACACCCCAGACTTCCATCTCCTTTTCTTTAGGAAGTTATGTTTTCAGACCAGAGATTTGGTTTTTTACTTCTTTGGTAAAGGTATGTATTTATCTATATTTTAACAATAATATTTTAATCTTGATCATACCAGTATCACAAATTAGATTATTTTTAAAAAATTAAAATTCAACACACCTTTATTCTTCATCTCAATTTCCATCAGGTGTGACTGTTTCTTATGGATAAGATCTTGGATATGCACCTGAACTCTGACACATATTTAAGGATTTTTTTTAATTTTTAAATACCTCTGAAGAAAAATATAGTTTTAAAATAAACTGAGATTGTTATGAACAACAAGCATTCTCCTTTAGCTCAACTCTAATGTCTATTTTTGTCTTATGAAGAGCAAAATTTGGATAGACAAATCCCTTTTAATGGATATCTACTTGAGAAACACCACATTGGAGTTGCCCAAACAAGTGGCTGCCTGCAGTCTGGCAATCATGGATTACAGTTAACTAAAGTAGTATTAAGTTTGGAAAGTAACAAAGGCAGCATAAAAAGCAACTGCTTAAAACAAAACCTTTAAAGAAGGCATAGAACTAATTACTTTTTCAGCAGGCAAGATTGTTAAAGACTAATTTGCCACCTGCTGTCACAGAACAAGTGTTGATCATCTTAGTACAGAAGTAGTCAGCTATTTGACTGTACAAGTTGGAGCATGTTTTAACTTGGTGAGGGATAAGACTGCACAATGAAGCAACTGCAGAAGAAAAGCTTACCACTTCGTAGTTTATTAAATACACATTCCTTGTACCTATTAATGTTCTGGAAATAAGGCAGGACATTAATGTTTATTTGTGTGTATCTATGATAAGCATGTTTATTTTAAAAGCATGATCAAAGAGGTACTGCACTTTTAACTTTTTTTTCCTTTAAAAACAATGAATTTTGTTAGTCTTTCCTCTGTATATCAGCTTACACGTAACTTTAGAATGCTGAAATCTTTCAGGTTTCAACAGATGTACTTACATGCATTACACCCACTGCTCTGCTGAATGAGCACCAGCTCCCACAGAAACCCTGGCTGATGTTTCTAAATTGGCCCAGGGAATCAACAGAATTTCATCCATTAATTTTCAGCCTACATGCTTTAGGGGGCTTTGAAATTTAAACATTTATCTCTAACTTCCAGAGTGCAAAGACATAGCTGGAAAAATTATCGTGATGCTGTGTGTGCATTCTTCTTCTCCAAGGATTTAATTCACTAATAGAACAGCTGTGCAGCTGGTGGCCTAAGCTAAGCTGTAGACCTGACAGCGGACTATGAATCAAGATCAAAGTGACATTAGGCCTTGAACATGAATGCTTTCCTTTCATTTTTGCATAAAATGTACCACCACAGCTGAGTCATGAGAAGGATCATTTCTAGGTTATCCCCAGCTCAGAGATGGTAGGACAAGCTTTGTGCTCCCATATTTTACATACCTGCAACTTCACTGACTCATGCCTAATTTACCCTATCTTCAGACTGGAATCAGAGGCACGTACAGTCTTTCCATAATGGAGCTATAATGACAGTCATTTTAGAATACATTAATAAGTATGAACTGAAACCTACAGCCCGTATCCAGATGAAAACTTGCACTAACTTTGGTGATAGATTTCACTAGTAGTTTTAACTAAGCAAAGATTGCAAGTTTGGGTGTTATAGAACTAAACTTTTCATTTTAAAATTGTACATAAAACATTGAGCTGTACATAAAAATATCCCAAATTTTTCAGAAACAAACATCCCTGGCTTATTTGTAGGACTCCTGGTTCTCCATGCTCACAGTTATAAGTACTATAGCCATTTAATCTAGGCTTTATTAATTGAAATAGGTGCTAAAAATAATTACATTCAGTTGTAACACTGAATTTGAACTACACACCTATTCTCTAGCTCTAGCATTTAAAGTTTATTACACTTCATTTCTTTCTGATGTGGAGAATAACTTCATTTTCAGGGGTGGAAAGTAATTTTTTAAAAAAAGATTATAATGTCCCATGGTAACCAGCAGAATAAAGGGGTTTTTGGGGTTTTGCTGTTTCATTGGTTTATTTTTCCCCAGAAAAATCTTTCCCTGTCTGCTGTTAAGTTTTGTCAGCCTATCAATAGGGAAGCAACATTTAAAATTCTATTTTTCCCCAGAGCATTTACTTTATGTAATTGTTTTATTAAATATGAAAATATTATTGAGGTACTGGCTTCTTATTTATAAGGTATGGTCTCCTGTCAAAAACTTTATTACATGTCTAAACTGTTTATAAATGAAAGTACGGAAGTTTTTCTGGGAGAAATGCAACTGTTTAAGGCAGTTAGACAGCTGAAGCTGAGCACATGATTATTAAAAGAATCTGAATCGGTCTTTTATATAAAAGATGCAGCAATATGTACTGGATTTTGACCAAGGTATTTCAGTTCAGCTTTCCAGATGATTTTGCAATCATGAAGGTATATCTACTGACTCAAACATCTGAAAAGCAGAAATAGAGCATAAGTTGGATTCGTATGAGCTCAGCCCCATGTCTGTTTCCTAAAAAAAAAAATTACACTTTCATGAATGTTACAGTGCTTCACTACAACATTTTTCCATGTGGAATCTGTATCCAAACAGGTCATCCAGGCATAAATACAGCATCAACTGGCTTTGTTCAAAATAACCCTTATGAAGAAACATCTTTTGAAAATACTCTCATAAGCAGTTAGAACATATATAGCCAGTTATCAACAAACCAACAAGTTTTTTATCACATTGGTTTTATACCTGGAACTATTTTTGGTTTTATTAATATTTAAAAAAAAATATTGCTATGAACTGCAAGCATCTTACTTCATAATAGAAAAATGCAACAGAACATTCCAAGTCATTCTTTGGTTACAAATTATATCATGTAAACTCTACTTCTCATTGTCTGCATTTTCTCCATTCTAACATAGTCAAAGAAAGTGATTCAACACTGAGAACAAAAATAATAATGGAAGTTTGGTATCAGTATTCTTTGTGAAACTATAAGGGAGAGGAAAATTTTACAACTTGACAAAAGCTGTTGGGAACTTAGACAGCTTGGTTTGCAATCAGTTTTCTGTAACTGTCCTTAAAGCCTGCATCAAAAGCATTTTTAAAATTTGAATCTAAACCTTAATGTTTCACAGTTAAAGCATATCATAAACATGATAGCATATGCTCCTTACCTCACAGGCCTTCAATAAAATGTTTTTCTTTTTTTTTACTAGATGTCACTGTCAAATAATCATGTGAAGTGTTTATGTATATCTATCTCCACAAATCATGGTGTTTCTGTAATACGTTCTCATATTCACTGATGAATGACAGGAAAGAAACTCTGGTTTAAATTTGCCAAAAAGATGTATTTCCTAGACAAGCTGCGACCTGCTTCAAAACTACTTTAAATGTTTATTTTGGATGTTTCATGGAAGAAGTCTCCTACAATCAATATAGGTCTTCTTCCATTTTAACAGGTTCAATGAAAGCCAGTGTTTTCCAAAATACACAAAAAGCTAGGGTTTTCAATATGAAAATTAGCAAAACCGCCCAAATAACTAACTTAGTTTTCCAAATTGCCAGGATCTCATGCTTTCAAAAAAACCCAAGCCCATACCAAAAAAAAAAAAAAGCCACCCCACAAAAACCTAAACACCTGCCTTACTCTGTTTTTCAGTGGTCTAATTTAGGAACCTTAATTACACTAAAATTTCTGCCAAGGGAATCTGTGAACTGGAGTTACACACACCAAACAAAAAAAAAAAAGAGAGAATGAAAATATGTACAGCACAAACAAAGCATTTAAAAAAAAGGCTCAAACAAGAAAAGAACCTTAGGAAGACCCAGTAAGAACAGCTTCATTATAAACTTTCTCAGCCTATAAAAGTTTGCTTCTCCTGTGATAAATTTTTACATCCAAACACATTCAGGTAACTTTCAGCCCCGTTTCTGCCTCGCTCTATGATCACACACTGCAAGCTGTAGTTACAAAGCCTTCTGATTTCTTGCACGTAGGTCAGCCACTTTCTTTCAGTTATCCCTTATTTCTCCCTCAATCATCCATCCCTGCTTAGCCACCAGGACCCCTGACAGGCTGAATTAATTCAAAAGCTCATCAGCAGGATCGCAGAGAGCTAAGGGTCTGCATCACAAACTAACCTGAGAGTACTCTTGATTTCAGTCTAAGGAAGAACCAGTTGGAACTTTAAGAAAACACGCTATCAAGGCACAAGGTGCTGTGGTCTGAAAATGTAGAACAGGATGCTCTGTTTGATGCCGGTGAAGATACAGGTCAAGGGGTTGCCTGGATCTGGCAAAAGACAGATTGGGTCCTATCAGCCATGGTCTACTGGAACAACTAGTCTGACCTGGTGGAAGAGACTGCTGCTGGAAAGGCAACAGCATCTGCACGACAGTGTGCCCCCAGCCGCTTGGTTTTTGCATTGTGGAATTCCCAAAGAAATAAGAGTTTTCAAAGGAACATTTTTAATGTCTTTCCTGAAGAAAGATTCGACTTTGTCTCATGAATAACCCAAAATGAAATGAGAACAGATATACCACTAATTGGCTACTTTCACCTCTTCTGATGTGCTGCTTATTTTCGCTGCCTTTTATCCTACAAAATCAAAGGTCTATTACATTTGTTGGTACTGCCCAAGTATTTTGGTCACCTTAACTGCAACCAGCACAGAACCTAAGCTGAAAAGATCACAGAACCAAGAGTCTGTAACACCAAAGGCGTCCTTAAAATTACTTCTTATACATCTGGATCTTTGTGGAGTGGGTTACTTTAGAGATTTAGGTTTTTAGGATTAATTTCAAAAATACATACATGCAACAAAGGCAGTCAGAAGACGTAGACTAACACATCTTTACTGGGGAAGCATCTTTTATCTGACAGTGGCAGTTACGAACAGGGTGAGTATAAAGCCATACTGCCATGATGTACCTTCCAGAGTGTGGCAACTCACTGCTTCGAGACTTTGTAAACTGGAAATTGCATTTGAGAGATGGCAATAGGTCTCTTTTAGTTACTTTTAGTGAACCTGTCCAATCACATTGCAGCTTATTTCTACTCAACATGTAGAACATCCCATGGTAGCAAGTTCTACAGTTCTACAGAACTTAATATTGAAGTTCTACATGAAGTATTTCATGCAGTACTTTGTTTTCTTTTAATAAATACCTGAAAATTTTAAACTGTGACTCTGTAGGAATTTTTATGAGGCAGTCATTTTCCTCTCTAGCCATTTATTCTTCTGTAAAACTCTACCGTACCTTACCTGTTTAATCATCTCTTTGTTAAACTGTAGGCAAGAAAAGACTCCTCTACAAATCAGAGCAGTATGGCTCTCAAAGATCTTCATGTTCTGCCCGAGAATCTTTTTTGCTTAGGATACTGTTAGAGCTTCCTTCCAGAAAAGCCTCTGCCATCACTGAGTGCCTTTCCTCTTCAGTTTAGACCACAGAATTAGTGGGCAATTTCAGACTATTCAGGAAGAGTTCCCCCAAAAAGTTATCAGAGCTTGATACAGAGGACTCTGTACCACTGCTCTGGAAAACCTCTTCTGGAATGCATATTTTGTTTTATTTGCATTACCTACAATATATTAACTCTCTTCATGTCTCCCCCAAAGGCAGTTTTGATTAATGCTTAATTTCACTTCTAAATACAAGTGAAAACTGTACTTTGCATTCTGTCTTCATTTACACAGACAGTTAGGAGCGCCCTCCTCGCACTTAATTCTTTTTTCCAGGTTAAAATGCAGGCATAAACAGGAAGCTCTAAAATCCTCGGCACATAACGCACTTTTGATGCATGTCCACTCCAGTCAATGA
Source organism: Falco rusticolus (assembly GCF_015220075.1). Lineage (NCBI taxonomy): Eukaryota > Metazoa > Chordata > Aves > Falconiformes > Falconidae > Falco > Falco rusticolus. Next base: position 17,792,015 of record NC_051191.1, read on the forward strand.
GATTAAGTAAAAGGTTTTTCTTATCCTCTGTTTTAAAATCAAAGGCTTCTGGCTATGACCCACTCAAAAGATGTCAAAAACTTGTATCAAGAAGTAGGAATTGAGCAATTTCTTTCTTAAAGCTTCAGATTTTCCTTTCCCAAGCTTCTGTTCCAAGAGAGGTATTCCTGATGCCTTGGTTTGCTACAACAAGGTGGTCTCAGGGCACCTTTGTGGTTGCTCCCTGCAAGGGCAGGTATACCTCTATGGCACAGGGATCCAGCTGTCAGCACAGTGACAAGCAGAGATGGAGAAAAAAATGGAACTGAAAACAGGCTGAAAACACTAAAGGCAGAAAGATGAAACCAGGGTGGTTTTTTGAGAATGTTTACAGAGAATCAAAGAGCTAGAAGGTATTTCTACCCATAAACGTGCAGATATAGTGAAATACATCACACTTGTCGTCAAGGTGGTCTCAAGATACTACATTTGAGACAAGAGCCAAGTTTTCAGGGAGAGGTAATATCTGTTCCTAGACTGTTGGTAAAGTTGTGGGCCAAAAAGCACATATATTACCTCTTGACTATGTAAGTTGCTCTTGATTCACAAAGTGCTCCCAGATGAACATTAATATCCTCTGTTGAGAAGTCCCTCCGACACATTCAGAGCCACAGGGACATTGTGGCGGTGACTTGTATTCCTTTCCCACACCCCAAGCCCTTTCCAGCCATGGCCGTTCACCCTCCAGTTCTTCTAGCCTGATAGCACTTGTCTGCAAACACTTCTTTTCCAAAAGCAAGCAGTGAGCTCTTCATTTACTCCGTTTCCTCAGAAGGGTGTTCATACTGGAGATCCCCGTACCTAACAGCCCTTCCTGCGGCAGTAGGAAAAAACAACATGGAAATAGAACCCAGGCAAAGTTTAGCAGGCACATAAAAAATGTTCCCAATCAGATTTTCCTGGAGATGTGGTATTTTTGTCTCAAATCACAACTCTGACAGCTTTGTTTAAATACTTTTATGGCTCACCCTTAAATGGAGTCCTAGTTTTTAATCTAAATACCAGACCTTTTTGATATGAAAACTTGATAAAGGTAGTAAAGTTTGGGATATGATGAACTGCACAGACTCCAAATTCTTACAAACATTCAGGATAAGGTTGGACAGGGCTCAGAGCAACCTGACCTGGTTGAAGATGTCTCAGCTCATTGCAGCAGGCTGGACTAGATGACCCTTAAAGGACCCTTCCGACACAAACTATTCATGACTCTTCAGACACTACTCACAGACACAATTACAAGTTTGTCAAGTTCAGGCCTTCTCCCCACTGTTCTGTGGGGTTGCTAGTATTTAGCTGGTATTTGCAGCTAAGCAATTAACTGCTTAGTTAACTTTGCAATTTAGAAGATATAGCTTCCTTATTAACATCCATTAATACCAGCTAAAATCCAAGATTTATTAAACAGAGGTCATTTCTTATAATGTAGTCCACAGCACACAGGACTACTTTTTTTGACTTAACAGCTACAGAATAATTGTTATTAGTTTGCTACAAACACCTCTATAGAAGCACAAAGACTTCAAGACATCAAGTATGACACAAAATAATACTTGGAAACATCAAATATGTTACAAATTCTGGAATAAATGCGTGGTAGTGAAGAGATGAGAGGTGGATGAGGGAGATTTAGGGGGAACTGGACTCCAGCTGTCATACCAGTGGGCCACTGGCAAAAGTCTTCACACCAAAGCTACAAAAACTAGACTCTAAACCCATTTACGCAGCATGAACTTTTCGCAACTCAGTACTTCCAAGCCCACAACCTGCTGAGAAGGATTATAACCCTCTTCCAGCCCTGACTACGAGGATCCCTCTTCTAGTAGCAAAGCCCTGCAACATGAGCCCAGGTCACGAGCTGGGCCACACAGCACCGCTGGAGTGGACAACCCACCATCACCTTACAGAGGCAAGTGCAGGGTTTGAATTGCCGAGACACATATATGTCGCGTTTATATGGCTTGGGTCTCTGCAAAACAGATGCTCACAGAGCACAGTAAATACAAGGCCTAAGAAACAGCGTTTGTCTCCTCTTCCTACTCCCCTACAAGTAAATAACAAGTAATAAAAATCAATATTGATTTTGCTTAGATTTCTTCCTCTCCCCCTGCACCTCCACAGTGCTGTTTTTCAGACACCTACGTAAGGGTATATCCACATTTGGATTTTAGGGAATCCCATAATCTGAAAGGTGAATGAATCCTAATCAAGTAGAAAGATCTACATGATCCTTGCTTGCAGAGCAGCATAATTTATAAGACAGAAAATTTCTATTTTAATTTTTTTCTTAACATGTCATAGTCTTAACTTCAACTTTCTTGAATTCAGAGGGGTTTTGTTTTGTTTTTACCATAGCTACTGATTTTAACTTCATCTAGTTTTTTTTCTTAATGTTTACTCCAGTATGTCATGCTCTGTTTGAGAGGAATAATTGGTTCATTCCCTTAGGGGAAAAGCAAAACACAAGCAAATACAATATTTGTAGATAACGTGCACACATATTTTTGATCTAAAACAAAAGTTAACAGTCTTTATATCCTCTAATATTAAAACCACAAAGTCTTTGCCCTGGTGAATATACTGTTAATTGTTTAAAATTTATGGCATTATTACACCATAGTTTAATAGCGTTTCTTACCAACTGAGGGAGAAAGCTGAGCTACACTAAGTCAATAATACTAACTACTGCAAGGAAAGAAAATGCTGTTCCCGTTAAGGCAGTGGACTAAGATTAATAAGGTCTTAAGTTCCAAATTCTGTCACAGTCTTTCTGTGTGACATTGGAAAAGATATATCTTCATGCCCTGCCTTTAACTCCCTTCTATAAAACAGAAAAATAAAACTATAAAACTATTTGGCAGAACAACATTTTGGGTTTGTGCTGAATCACTGCCTAGTATAATGGGGTGATAATTTTGGTTAGGGCTTATCTGCCATACTACAACAATTAATACACAATAGTAATCTATCTTCATGAATAAAAATACCTGGATGAAGACCAAAGGGCTCCACTGCATTATTTAAGAAACCAAGTTAAAAGGGTGTCACGTTAATACTGAGAAATGCAAGAAGCACGAGTACCAGCCCAAGGACGAGAGAAGGCAGTGCTAAGAACTACCAACCACAAATGCTGAGAATTTTGGTCAGGTCACTAAGATATCTCTCACTATCTATATAAGAGACATCAGTGTCTTCCCACTATCGTTGCCAGCAGAGAGGCAGGGTCTCGCCATGCAATGAAGGAGTGACTGTACTGCTGAGGAGCGTACGCACTCGATTAACCATCACCCTGTCCACACCAAACCCTGTGGCCCCACCACCACCACTGGGGCAGCAGCAACAATTCAGATCGGTGCTTCTGCACAGGCTGATGCAGCCTTGAACCACAACCTGCACCACTGGTTGGTGCTTCTTCCATTTCCTACGCCATTTTTAAGTGGTTGCTACTAAAACCAAATACCCTTGTTTCTCAAAGGTGCACTTGAAAGAATGAAATGTTATTTTCAAATGCACTGATCATTTGTAGCCTATGGGCACTGTGAAGAATCTGCGTGTGGCACGGTTGGTTTTGGGTTTAATGTAAAGGAGGTAAATCTAATCAAATAAAATTAGTCTTGTACAAAATCCTGGGCATGTTTTGCACTCATTTTACTCTCCATAAAGTGGTAGATAAATCACTGCACATGTTCTCAATGTTTGCTTATGGATTTAAATTCCCAGGTAAAACTGTACGCAACCGCCACCACATATAAAATACCACATCTGCTGTGGAGAAAAAAAAGACTGATAGCCATTTTATTTTCTTTCCTATGTGGCTTAGTAGTCTCACACAATCTGTAATGGATTTGACTGCCATAGATTATATTTGTTCTGTATTTTTTTCAGAAGTGCTTAAATACAGGAGTTCATAAAAGCTTCAGAAAAAGATAATAACACTCCAAAGTATTAAAAGGAGCAAGACAGCTAGAAGTGGAACATATACAGAGCAATTAATTGCTCTCCACTTATTTTTGCTGTTCTTTCTAGCAGAATCTCCAACAGTAGCCAGGATGAGTACAGTAATTAATCTTTTTTATCATCTGAGATCAGCATGATTACTGGGCACACCTTTTAAATGGAAATCTAGTCTGACATCCTGCTCTTAATTATTAAGAGCCATGATTAAATTTTATGACAAAACCAGAAAAAAAGAATACTTGCACAATACAGACTTGCAAAATTCCACTCACTAAAGGGACAAAACCCAAAGACCATCGGCAAGACTTCAGTCACAACATCTTCTGCATAAAGTCAGCCAAAAGCAGGAGGGAAGTAAAAGATCTGCAAGTATTCAAGGCACTACTGAGGAAACAAGACTCATCAGATGTTGCTTCTAGCCACGCGGAAGGTAGCAACCATCTCTCTTACACGTTGCAGAAACAGAGGGACTGAAATGAAAACATGTGGGAATGCAGTTCACTGAAGTACCTTTGACATAACTCATTTATTTGGATGATTGTATCATTTATTTTGACAGCTGTAAATTAATTTTCAGTATGAATGTAAGGAAAGGTATCATATAGAATGCTTAACAATGTATTTTCTAAGACTAGCATAGCTGTGTCATCGCAGCCTTGACTATCACATTTTTGCTAGTGTGTGTACTCCACGCTTAAAGGAGTGGAGTCTAATGAAACGTCAAAGTTCTCCAATTTAAAACCAGTAACTTCTGAAAAGCCATTCACTACTCAACAACTGTTCAATACCTCCCACAGTCCTCAGTTTTCTTCTAGGCATACAAACATTATTTTATGCTAAGTAGTAAGCAAGCCAGATGTATGCAAAACACCAGAAATACAAGCAACATAAGACAACCCTAAGAGGTGTTGCCTTAGATATTCTGATTTACTTGTCACAGTATACAGCTTATAACTTAAAGCAATAAAGGTGAAACAGAAAACTCAGAGATGCGCTGCGCAAGTTATACATGTGATTTAAATGGAATTATTTGCAGGAATCAGCATGTGGAAAAGCTTTCCAAGCCTGGGTAAGCTCACTTGGTAAAGACTCAACTTTATGATGATACACAGAGATTGGTCAATGGCAAAATTGTACATGTGCTCAAACTTATTTCTTACCAGAAACTGACAGTCAAGAGACTAAATTTCCAAATAACTATCTTCGTAATATGGGTCTGAATTGGAATACAGCAGATTGTCAGCACAGGGTGGGCAATTTACCCACTCTTGAACTGATGTGCTCATTTCCATCATTTAAATATAGTAATAATATAATAGTTGGGACATGATAGGATTTTTCTAGAGTTCTTCACAATTCCCTAAGGAAACTAAAGAACACAAAACAAGCCAAATCTAGACACAAACCACAACCGTACCTCCTGAAAAATGCGTTAACAAGAATTAATGAAAACTACAGTTCATGCATACCAAGCCCAAATTAGAACTTACTATTCTGACCAAGTAGTAACACAAACTTAGTTTTCCAGACAAGCTCAGATGATTTGTGCAATACGAGGCAAAGAAAGTAAGATCAGAAGAATAGGCTAGTTTTCTTAAAAGCCATGAATACAAAATTATACATTTGGCTTCTCATAACACCATCTTTTGATTAAGTATTAATAATAATGTCAGACACTATACCATACAAGTCCTAACAAAAAAAATTTGATTGTAGGTGAAACTAAGGGTAAAGAATGGATCTTTTTAGCTATTAGGAAACATTTTCAGGAAACCATTTTTAACAGTGCTATTAAGTGGTGCTCTGGTATGGTACAGCGATACACTTTCCCACCCATCTAGAATATGTATGGGAGCATTTGTACTTCAGCATTGCAGAGATGCCCTACTTAGAATTGAAAAGCCACTGCAACAGGTAATAAGTGTATGAAGTAAAAGATGTTAGGCTAGTAAGATGTGCATTTTGTTCCAAATCAGCTCTCTAACCCTGTATTAAAAGACAAGACAGGGAAAAGCAGAACCTGCCCTGCCCCCAAAAAAATACTTAGTTCTGCAATTAACCCTTCCACAGTGCACTGCAGTTATGCCAAATAGATGGTTTTAAAAAAAACTCAGGGTACCATGACCCTGTAATTTAATTTAGGGGGCATGAATGTGTCAAATGAAGTGGTAACAGGTTGACAGAGGGAACAAAAAAAAAAATGTAGCAACCCCATGCAAAAGCCAAGAACATACATGAGTAGGAAAACACTTCATGTTGACCATCTGTTGGTTCTGTGACAGAGTAAGTACAAGGACAATTTACCTGTCTCTCTGAAGTTATCAGCCATTCTCCCTTGCTCTCCAATGGCCACTTGGCCTGTAGTTCATGGTCCTTGTTTTAATTCAAACAGCTGGCTTCGCAGAATCGATAGAATAAATCAGAGTGCACCTTCATCCATCTATGAAGACAGTTCACTCTGTTTTCTCTACTCGGACCAATGTTTAGACAACTGTGTAAGAAGTTAAGTGAATTGTTTACAGCGGCACTGGGCACACGCAGCCAATGCTGATTTGTAATGGGGTTAGATCTAATAAGCTGAGGCTGTGACAGACGTGTGTCCCCAGCATACTTAATTGAGTCACTGTTGTTCTTTCTAGTTGCTCAGGCAGTTGCTCTAAGTACACTGCTCATTAGGGAGACGGGTGTCTTTTACATTTTCTGGGGAAATAACAGAATAAAGAAAGTTGCAAGTGAAGTACTGCATCTAAGATGCATTTAGATTAAATCCTTTTTATCACCGTGTTGAAAAATTCTTATCTATTCACGTAGATATATAAATTTCCTCATTTTAAAAGTTGACATTTTTCCAAAGAATTTCATCTTAATTATTTATTGAGCTCAGTTAAACTCACAGATGATTTCCATTTCCACAAAAATCAATTTAGGAAAAAAATAATTGCATTTCCCAAACAAGATGAAAAACATCTCACATTTTCAAATGGCATTTCCTCATCTATCAAAACTGTATCAGTAGTCACTGTTGGAAGTTTATCCATTATGCTTTATGAAAACCTTTCGAAACTAAGATGCTGGATTGGTTTATGTGGCTCACCCTTAAGTTTGCCTTTCTTTTGACTGATAACCGATTTCTAAGCTTCACTTATCATCAGAACCTAAGTCAATGTTTTCCATTTTCATTACAGAGGTATCAAACACCTGATATGAAATATCAAAGCCTAAATCTGCTAATACAGATTTCAGTGAAAACACAGAATGAGTATTCAGGCCCCAATTTGTGCTCTACGTTCTTTTATCCAGCCGTTAGATAAATTGAGAGGCCAGCAGTTTGAGACTTTATCAGGCATTCATACACTTCACCAAGTCAACTACTACAGCTACATTTCTGCAGATTTGTTAACACTTTGACATAACATTGTTTCCTGAAATAAAAAAAGACATGAACCTATTGTTTTACTCAATTTTATGTGGAATCAGTTATTTTTCTGCTTAGGGCAGTGAATGTTTTGAGCATGGAGAAGCAGTTCAGTGTCAGGGTGTCCCTCCTGCCTGCCAGCACGTAGCCTGGGAAGAAGCTGCAGAGACCAGCCAGGCACAAAAGCCACTCTACGGTGAGCCTTCAGACACCTAAAAAAACTTCCTCAGTCTTCCCAAGACTTTCTCCACAGTGAACTACTGCTCTCTTTCCATTTCCCTGTTCCCTCAGTGGCTTCATCTGCTTCTCCTTACCTGGATTGCCCTGGTTCCCCAGGCACAACATGGGGCAGGGGCAACTGCCAGCCACTGTCATCTCCAGCCACAGCAAACCCCATCCCTGCCAAACACCCACTCAGTATTTGCTCTTGGTTTTAGGCCTAAGAACCAAGCCAAGCAGCCCTGTACCATTCAAAAGGTTTCAAAGTGAAGAAGCAGAAAGAGGTGAGGATTTGGATAGTTGGGTTCTCAGAAGAAATAGGGGAAGACAAAGTAGAGAAGTAGGGAAGGATCATTCAATTAGTGGTTTAGCTTTCCAAGAGTACTGTTTTCATGCAATAATCAAGCAAATGAGAGGATATTTTATCTATGTAGCCAAACATGACCATACAAGGTTATAAACATGTCTGGGCTAAGAAATTCTCTGATTAGTCTACACAATAAAAAGGAGAAAGACTAATCTATGCAAATTAAAACATGCAGCGAAGCCTTTGTAATATCCAAAGCTGCTTAGTCAGGCTTCAGAAAGACAACACACAATTTATGGTTGACACACAAAGCAGCACTGTTGGGCAGTTAAAGTACCAAATCCTACAGGTAGCACTTAGCTCCCCACAGCCAGCTCCTGACACCTGGTGCAAAGCCTTAACAGCACATTCTGGCAATACACTTGGCTGCTGCCAGCAGTCCTAGCAAAGGCATGTTAGGAGTCTTTGTTAAGTAAACTGAATATTTGTTCTCTCCTGGTTTTAGAAGACATAGCTGCAACCAAGGCAGTATTTTGACCCTTAAAAGCTGAAGATATAAGTAGTACCACTGAACTTACTAATTTTAAAGGCATCACTGAATAAGATACAATTCATTTTGAAGAATGACTAAACACTGAAAAGTGTAGAAAATCTGGCAAATGTTATTAAATACTCCACTGTGGCTAAACTACTGCCCTAGTCAAGGAACTCAAATACTCTTAACATCTATTCAGGCACATACGATTAATTAATGGATTTTATTTTAAAAGCTTTGCTGAAGTTTTCTTAGGTTATTAAACTTGTGTAACCAATCTTGTCATTATGTGTTCCTAGGATTATTGCTAATGGTAAAAAAGTAACTGGCAGAGTCTGAGGGATTAGGGATGCTCAGATTCTAACAGAAGAAAGCAAAAATGTTAAACAAAACCACCTGGATTTTACAGAAAGGATTACCAGAATAGTTTGAGCAACAAAGGATCCTGACCTGCTAGACCCTAAGGCTTTGTGACACACAAGTATGGGCTGTCTTCACCAAAATGAAACCCTGGAAATTTTTTTTTTATCATTTAAAACTTACGAAGCATTCTTTTTCAGGTTAAATTGCTTTTGAGTACCTTAGGGAAAAAGAAAACAAAGAAACAAAAAAACTCCCTAAACACAAAACATTTAAGCTTACAAAAAAATAGACCTTGAGTGAAGATGTAATATTATCTACATTGTTCTCCCATGATAACGAAACTTTCAGTGATACAGCTGCTATACGTGATGACAGATCCTTCTTAAATTGTCAACTAAGTCAATACACTACACTTTGCATACTCCAAGTTAGCACAGAGTGTGGCTTCCTTTAGGATATAGTGATGGGGTCTTTACCAATGTATAAATCATTTTTTTGGCCAAATATAACCCAAGTTATCCAAAATTTTATAGATAAACACAGGCTCTACAATAAGTTATTAAAGCAGGTTGCAGATGAATGGTTCTTTTTGGAAACAACAGGCCTTCTTCTGACCCTGAAAGTAAACAATGAAATGTTCAATGATTAAACAGTACAATAACTGTAAAAGTAAAAAAAAAAGTTTTAAATGGTTATTTTACTGCAGTAGAAATAATCTTCCTGCTCATCCTTTAGAAAAGTAACCTACATAAAAAAAAATGTCTGGGCTAGAAGCATTCAGTTGCTTTTTGTGAATGGGAAACAAGTCTATGAAAGTTTCCGATTCCAGTGAAACCGATTGTTTCTTTTTGAAACCATTCCTCCCATTTCACAACACCCATTTGGTGAGCAAGCAGTAACCAGCGGAGCTCCTTGTAATGTTGCCTTGAAAAGCACGTTTGTGACCATTTCATTAATAAAGAAAACAAACGCTGCAGGATGTGAGCACTAATTTAATACTAGGGGGATGCATCTTAAATGACAGAATATTCTAAGAGGTGCATTGCCACAGTTGTTTAACGACCTGTACCTAGTGCCTGAAAGTGGGGAAAAAAGTTGAGTAAACACCGTGACATAAAATGTTGTTAAATGATGCATTAGTTGTATCTTTCAAGTGGTTTTAAAGGATCAAATTTAAGCTATTTACTACACCTATAACAGTTTACTCTAAAAATATCAGGGACTAGGCAACAGATTTACAGACAATCTATAAACTATCAGTTCAGATGAAGTAGCTTGTTAGAAATACTTGCTATTTCTTGTAATGTAACTATTGCTATCATAGAAGAAAAAGCCTCTGCATCTGCAGCCTCTGACCTCCTAAAACAATACCTCAGCAAAGCCATATCATAAAAACTGATGTCACTGTTGGCTCAGCAAAAGGTGGAGGAAAAACCATGGCTGACCGATCTGCTGTCACCCTGGCTGCCATTTCCCCATTCCCCTCTACCTCTGCCAGTAAGCTTGCAGCATCTGCATCTTCTCTGCTTTCTGATATTAATACCTCTCCTGCTAATTGCCTTTGCAGTATCTCCTCTCATCTTTGCTGTGTCTTGTTTAGGCAGATAATTTCTTTGGTGGGCAGGCAGAATAGCCTGTCAGTGATAAGAGAAGGTAAAAGTGGTATCTCAGAGCTGTCAATGTTTAGCCACAGGCTTGAGTCAAATTCGCATGATGCTTCAGGATGTCTGTTCAAGACAGAGATGTTAATTTTATTTTCTCTTGCATATTTACAGCTAGAACAGCAAAAAAAAAAGAGAAAGGAAGAAACCACACATAACCAATAAACCAAACCAAGCCACAGGGGCAAGTTCTATCCGGATGAGAGAATGAAATTACAGCAATTATGGCAGTGGAGAATATAAACTATTACACAGAGTAAAGACAAAGGCCAACTTGATATGTTGTAGAATTTCAAGACATTAAGTAGTAAGACAGGCAAAATCAAATATAAATGAAAGTGAAGTGACACGTGAGAAAAAATAATAATGTATGCTGTGGCTGGCTCTGAAATAGTTATCGCCACTGAGGAATGAGATCTCAAGGTTAGAGTTTCAAAGAAAACACATACACACACATCAACTGTTAAGTAGTACTGAGGAAACTTAATACCAAACCCATTAGGTACAGTAACTCAAACTGAAATGATGCAGAACAGCAAATACTACAGAACAGGACACAGACTGTACACACTGGGACTCCTGAACCTAGAAAAGATGAAACTGGAATGGGACAGGAAAGAAATCTAACAAATCTGGAACAATGAATGAAGTTAATGCTTGTTCACTGCCTTCCTATACAAGGATTAAGGGGCATTAGAAGATGGTATCATATGGCAGGTTCGAACAGAAGCTACTTCTCCACACATCTTGCTGTTAAGCTATGTTATTCCCTCCCAAATGACTTCTAACGCTAACCTCAGTTCACAAAATGACTGCACAAGTTCATGGAAGAAAAAAAAAAAAAAAAATCTATTGACAGCTATTGAATACCAACTCATCTCCAATAATTTATGGAATCTGTGAGTTGCAATGTGCTGCAAGCCATCAAAGCATCCTGGAGAAGTATCACAACATGACTATCCTGTCCTCAGAGGCCTTCTTAAACACCTGTGGCAGCCACTGCAGAGGACAGGGACGGATCTTAGAACTGGGCTTAGTACAGCCAAAGCCAGGTTACTCGGGTAGGAATGACCTACTGGTGATCCTTTTTTAGACCACATCTGTTGAACGGAGACTGAATTACCACAACAAGACTGGAGCAGGACTTGCATGGAAAAGAACAAGGAGCATTTCTGCAGCTGGAATACTGAAGAACTGGAATTAGGGGAGACTGGCATGGTGATACAAACCAAAACCAAAAATCACCATGGGAAGCCATGCAACACTGTCCAGTGCAGGACTCTTGACAAGGTACAAAAATCCTACTGAATAAAATTGAATGCCTGCAGTAGCTAAGGTTTAAGTCATTGCACTGTTCTCAGTAGAATATTCAATAGCTGTCCACAACTGAGGACTGCTGTCCAACAGTCCCCATTTATTTATGGTGAATTGATTTCAACTACCTGCCAACTTCTTTTCCACGGATGAAGACTGCAGCATCTTACTTGGATACACATGGCGGACATGCCTGTGATTAAACAGTAACAGTTCAGCATGGCAAACTGCATCTAGCTTGGGACACGGAGGAAATCTCAGACCTTTAACTGTATGAGATGCAGGTCACAAAAAAATAAAAATTGAAAATTCTAATTTACTTTGATGCTTGATCCGCCCTTGCCTTCTGCTTCGTTCCTGCCTCTTTGGGCCCTCCCTACCCCTATGCTCTAGCCTGGAAGCAGGGGGCTGAGGAGCTGCTGGATCCCAGGGGATCAGGGCTCTGGGACTCACATGTCCTCCCCTCTGCAGTCTGCCAGGGCCCTGTGCGCAACCAGCTCCAGGGCTTGCTGACACTGCTGCCTGAGCATATTCCATGTGGGAATGTTTAAAACATCCACTGGCAGGCTGCAACGCCACCACTGCTCACGTCCAAGCTAGTGGAAGCACTGGAACAGTGCAGGGCTTGCTACGAAAGCCTGCCAGCCCATCCATCTGGCTGGAAGTGTTGCAGATGTATGTGGATAAATCTGCAGACTGTCTTCCATCTCGGCAGTGCTGCCATAAAGGAGCATCCAAGCATGTATCTGGGGGAGTGGGGGTTAAAAAATTAAAAGGAATTTTTACCAGCAGTTACTTAATAGAGCATTTCTATTAATTTCTTTTAGTCTTTTATTTATTAAAACTTGAAATTGCTGGGGTTGTCCATGAAGTTACTTGCATGGTGCCTTCCCCAAAAGCAATACTTCCATTGTGCCAGAGACTAGAAAACAAAACAAAAAACTCACAACCCCACAAACAAAAAATCCCCAGATCAGATCACACATTGATTAGCCATGCTTAATTCTGACCTTTGCATTAAATATCACAAGTTAGAGACAACACAGATAAAGATATAACAGTAATTCTTTCTATTGCAGTAATACGCTGTGGCATCCACATAAAAACAAGGCTCTCAATTTTGTGTAGTGTGGAAGAAAGGAGAAAAAACTGCGGAGAGGTCAAAAGAACCACAGGAGAGCCACAAGATGACATGGGAAGTGAAATAAATAGCTGAATAGATCGGTTTAAATACATGCACAAAATTCAGCTAAATAACAGCTCATGAAGGGACTTGTAAAGCAACTCTTTCAGTATTGGCTTTTGTCCCTTATAAAACTGTTTCCATTAGCCCACGGATGTGCAATTAGCTGAGTAAAAGACAAAGACTGAAGCTGAGCTCAGAAGTTATCTTCAAAACTTTCTTAAACTGTGAAATAATTGCTTGAGGGAAGTTGTGGGAACTCTACCAGTTCTGAGAGATTTAAAAACTACAGAGGACATAATCCTAGAAACAGCATTTTAAGAGGAATTTTTACCAGCAACTACTTAACAGAGCATTTCTATTAATTTCTTTTAGCCTTTCATTTATTAAAACTCAAAATAGCTAGGGTTGTCCAGGAAGTTACTTTCATGGTGCCTTCCCCAAAAGCAACAATTTTTACGAGGTTAGGTGATATTAGTGCCACCAGATTAACACTATATTTGAGAAAACCTACATACAGTGTTCAGCATTTCTTCAGCATTCACCAATAAAGAAACTAGTTTACTGCAACTCGGGATTTTATTTTCTTATTGCTTTAATTTCCCATTAAGCCTCTTAAAGCTCAATTTCCTCTTCTTTCAAACCTTACATGTTGTTTTTTTCCTTCTCCTTTCTATTGCTTTTTTATTCCAGTTTTTCTGTTGTTCCCTTAATCTCTATTACTTTCTCTTTTCTTGTCCTCTCCTGCACATACTGCTCTGTTTTTTTCCATCATCATCGTCTTACATGCCCTACCAGAACCCATCTTTTAGATTCTCTGCTGTGTTTCCACCCCCCCCCCTCCATCTACCCTTTTATTTTTCAGTTTTTCTCCAGTCTGCATGGCTCCCTTTAGCATTTTTCTTTAGAGACAATGTTGACATTTGGTTGTGTAACGCAAAGCGATATCGTAACTCAAATAATTTCACACACACACACTTCTCCTTATGGCTGTCCTTTCTTGTAGCTTCTGTTCAGCTAGTATACACATTTTATTCAATTTTGTTTAAATGCCACAAGGACATGAGCAGAATAGCTTTCTCATTTTAAGGTTCCAAGAAAGCAAATTGAACGGGAATAAAACATTTCAGTAGGAAATAAGATGGCTTTTTAACTGGTCGCCTGTCAAAGAGAATAAAAATGAATAAAAATAGAGTAAAAATAGGCTTAGAGGTCAGTTACCAAGGATATTTTTAAAAAAAATGGTTATCTTTTTACTTCTAGCAGATAAGTTATGAACAGAAGTTTCCCTTCACCCATTCCATCTTTCCACCACACGCATTTTTTATTTTTATATAAACTTGGGAAGTACTCATAGAAAAACTCATGCTTCTTCAAAACACAGGTTTTTTCCTCTAAAAATTTTGTCATTAATCATTCATAAACACAGAATCCAGAAGTATCACACATTTTTCTCACCTACTCAGCTGTTCAACATTATCTCTTAATCCACCAGATGTTTTGTTGTCTCGCAATCATTGCGGGTACCTGAGAATGTAGTACAGATGACAAGCAAAAAAACAGTCCAATTTTTTGGAGGTTTTTTCTCCCCCAGAATAGTATCAACACATTTCTGGCACCTTTTGAGCATTAAAAAAATTTTAAAAATTAAAAGTAAAATAAAAAAGTGCTTGCAACAGCAGGAGGTTAGAACATCAACAGAACACAAAATCATTTAATCTCTCCCTGGCACATGGAGCCACTCCTCCTATTTTAAGAGCCTTAGTTGTATCTGTACAGAGAGATGCAGAGAAGCTTGGTTGGCCCTGGCTGGATGCAACAGGCAACCAAGAGTTGGACCAAGTGTGCCACAGGGCTGTCCTTCAACATCTGCACACTTGATCCCTACTTTAAATTAATTTATATCTAATTTCCCTGCTTAGGATAAAGGCAATGAAAGGAGAAGCTGCTGGTTCCTCTTTCTTTCAAATGCTCAACCAGAAAAACTCAACAGCCCATCTTGTATCAGCCAGAATAGCATAAATGTTACAACTTTTAAAATTATAGCACATTATGCATATTTGACATTTCTAATACATATGCAGGTAGCTAAAATAATAGCATCCTAATAGAAAAAGTATAATAAGAGGAGGAAAGAACAAAGACTAGTTTGTTTCTCTTCAAAAGAGAACTGAGGAAAACAAGAATCCCATATAACACTGATTTCAGTCTCATCTCTATGCCATTCTCCAATGAGAAACAGGGACAGGTGTACTTCAAACACAGCCAGGTACATTTCCTTAGCTGCTGTGCTTTAGAGTGCTCTTCATTTAAGTAAGAAACTAGCCTCAGGCAAGTGCCTCACAAGAAATACTAATAGATGCTCAGCCCTGCATCTTTGCTCTTAAAATTAAGTAGCTGTCGAAACAGATTAACCAACTGTCATGCAGAAAAGAAATGCAAACACAGTGGCACTGCAAAGACAAATTACTAAACAAATTTGATGCCTAGATAACCCTCTAGTTTTAATTCAATTATTTATACAGTTCAGTGCCTTTATCTAAATGGCAAATACCAGGTACTACTTTCTTAACACTAGCTGCAAATAAGAAATGAAAAACATTTGGCATAAAACCCATCTTCTCCAGCAAAGCCAAAGGTAGAAGATACAGAATGGGTATGTTGCAAAGAAAAACACTGTAAGCGTTTAAAATGTCTGGAATAAAACCAGACAACAACTATTACAGATTACTTAAAAGCATCTTTGTACAAGATCCAAGCATTTATACCAGACCTGAGTTTTTACTGTTGTCCTTGCCCATTGTACCTAACAAGCAGCAACAATTACACTATGGCAGAAATAGTAAAACATTTTCCTGCTGTAAACCCAGGGACTAAGCGGTCTTGAGCTGTGACACAAGTGGTGGTACGCTTACATGTGGGAGAAGGGAATTGTTCATTCACTACTTTCTGTATGCTACAGTATTGTGTGATAATCACATCTTGCACCATTCTTGATGGATTTGCAGGCCACACCTGAATTACATCGGTTTGTTTGTTGTAACCAGAACAGTGGAAGAAGAAATCTTGCTCATGTTCAGCGAAGCTAGGAACTTAGTATGTAACATTTTTGCAGATATAATTACATCAAAACTGGGTAAAAATAGAAACTAAAGCCTTTAAATAGAGCTCCTAAGGCTCTAAAAGGCCTGTAAATTATTTGCTTAGTTTTTTTAAAAAACAAGTTCTTCAAAAAGCAGTGTTCAGGAAAAATCTAAAAATACAACATGTCTTTCAAAGGAATAGATTTTTTTGAATGATTAGTTTCAAAACTAGACTACAATGACTTTTGCCATAAGGCAACATACTTCTGGAATCATAAGGCAGACACCATCACCACCGCCTCTCTCGCAGATCTTTATGAAATTTTGATTCCTTCCTCCAAATCTGTGCCCCAAGTAATGCCTTTCTGTCTTTTATGCAATGAAGAGTCACTGATTCATCTTACATCCAGCAGGTGTCATGACCTTTTCTTCTAAATTCCTTGTAAATTTGAAGCAGCCAAGTGATGCTGGAGCTGGAAGTACCATCGATTTTAACCTCAGAAATGCACTGAACGTGAAAGTGAAGCTGGTAGAGACTGTACTGCTTCCTGCATGGACTTAACTAGCCTCATATGTTATCAATGAAATATATGCTACAAAAGTTACCTTGTTTAATACCTTTAGTGTCATTAGCATGAGTATTGTGATGGATTCTGAAAATACGTTCCAGCTTGAGGTCAGCAGCAGTCCCAGAAGAACAAATATTTTTGTTGCCCATTGTCAAACTTGGTCTAATGAAACAAAAATCAATATTGAAATCCAATAAAACTACTCTAGGTAGCAATATATGACTGGCTAGCTCTACGCTTATTTGCCTATATATCTGAGCTGCGTCTGTGTTTAAAGACTAGAGACAGAACTGGTAAAGGCTCTTTTTTTTGTGTGCGTTCTGCTGAACTACTGAAATCACTCAAGGTTAATACACTAGATGATGGATAAAGTTCTTGATGGATGAGACTGCAGTGACACTGAAAAAAGCAGTGCTCATTCTATTAAGAGATATTTCTGCATCCAACACAGATTAAGGGAGGTACAGATATGAATATGGTAGTAGCTGCAAGAAGAAGAAATGGTTTCATACATTCGTAAGCCACTACAAAAGACATCTGAATTGAGACAAATACCGGTAGAGGGATCATCTTTTTTCTTATGATGAAGAAGGTGAACTCAAGGGACAGCATTCACAGACTATGTCAGAGCTGTGAAATCCAGGAATGTTCCTGTGGTGGAATTTGCCTGTGAATTTCTTCCCTGTTGAAAGGAACTGAGAGGCATGGAGGATGGGGCAGTGCCGTCTGTGGGGACCAGGGTATACTGTGGAATGAACCTACTGGCAGGCTGGAACAAGACTCCCAAGATGCTGCAGACATACCTTTTTAAGAACTTTTAAAGATAACATGAAAGTAAAAGGTGCTTTCTCACGTGCATTGATTACACAAGCTAGAAGTCAAATAAGAGTTTTTAAAAATAAGCTTTCATATTTTTCCCTAAAAAAAAAAATCTACAGACAATAGGATTAATATTTACAAACTTCAAAAGTAATATTTGAAACAGAGTTATGCTTCAAAAGAAGCCACACAGAACACCACACTGCTCGCAGCTCTATTGCTGGCTCCCTATGCACATGTGAATCTCCCTAGAACCAGACCAGACACAGAAACAAGACAGGAGAAGTTGATGAGATTGGTTTGACCTGTATTTGCTAACCTTTTCTTTGCAAAGATTAGAACAGGAAAAGTGTTAGTGTATGCACCAATCCAGCATGGGGCATTTACACCATTTCTTTCCCAAGTGAATTCTCCATGTCTAATGTCATTGCGTCCAAACTAAAACTGTCTATCCTGCAAAATCAGTCACAGGAAACTCATCTTTCTGTCAAACCTGGCTTAAGTTGGACAACCACTTTTGAAGTTATCACCTCGCCTGCATCCCGCTACCTGTGTTCAGAGACAGCAGCATGACTGCAAAAGTCTCATTTTATCAGGGGAGATGAATGGAAATGAGCTACTATTGCTCATTAACATTTTAGCACAAAAAATGCCAAATTTTCAGAAAACCTCTCATGCCCTGCAGGGAAAGCATACTTTTTTCCTCATGCAAATTACTTTGGCAAATCCACAGCATTACATACTTTCTGCTTGGAAGTCTGTCAGCAGTTGTAACTTTACAAAACTGTAACAGAGTAAGACTCCTACCCTACCACAGCTGTAAACTACATACACTTTTACTGGTTTTACGCCCTTTAGTAACGTTTGCAGATCCATTTAAATGGATGGCAGCTTTCCATCACAACAATAATTGTCACATTCTCCTGCTAATATCAAACATCCCTAGAAGTTAATCCACTGATACAACTTGTACAGCCATAACTCCACTCTGCTTTCCTAAATTAGAGGAGTTATGCCTACTTGGTGTTTTTCTCCTTAGCGTCTCATCACAGATCACAGGCATAACAGGTCTCCAGTTTAATACAATGACAACTTCTGATAGAAAATTACATTTATAAACTGGGAAATACTCTGTTGACCAAGCAAACTTTTTTTTTATCTATCAAGAAAAGAAAAAGATAATTTTAAATAACTAGAGTTTGGTTATTCTTTATCATAATGATACAAGAAAAGTTATCAAAAGAGGATTTTCATGGCATCATCAACTTCAGTATGTTAAATACAATTACTCTTTAAATATGGACAGCTCAGAATTAAGGATTATTTACCTCTGGCCTTTGAAAAAAAAAAAAAAGACACCTGCTCAAATTTGTCACCAAGTGACCGTTATAAATAATCTGGCAAATGCACATATTAATGTTTACAGTCACCGTGGTATTTTAACAAACAGATCTCATTATAGAACATATGATTTCCCCACTTTCCTTTAAGTGTACTGATGATCTTAATGTTTATGCTTGAAAGGAAAAATAATTATTTATCACATTCAGTGAGGAAATTTGCGGTTACAGCTATTAGGAGGACTTTTCCAAAGTGCAAGTATCATTCTGGGTCTCATCCAAGAAGGCTTCCAACACTACAAGTAATCATAATAATCAACGCTTTACTTCAGGACCAAAAAAAGTATGCATCAACTATAAATCCATATAGGTAACACTGCCAGAAGGGTTTCCAATGGGATACACTAACCTCTTCAGCAGATTCTCTTCCCTCAGTAGGCTAAACATACATCTATTTAAAGAGACCATGTTGATAATGTGTAAAAAAAAAAAATGCATTTAATGCAGCAATACAGCCAAGACATCCAAGTACTAAGATACTAGACACAATATGTTCACATTACTGCTTAGACTCCAACAGGAAAATAAGATGGGTTTGTTAGCTTCACTATAAAGTTCATTAAAGCGACGATAGTTTCATGCAGCTATCTATTTTGAATTGCTATGAACTGAGAGCTGAATTTGATAACTTAAAACTCCCTAATGAAGAAAGAAGGATGCTGGAAATCCTACTCTCATCCTAATCAGCACTGCAAGCCAGAGCCTTTTCAGCAAAAAAGGCATGGGTATTACTGCTGCTGCATTCTTCCCGTATTTTTCCTGGCTCTGGAGAGCTATGTGAAGATATATAGCAGCAAACTTTCCAATCTGTGAGACACCATTTATCACCTGTTCAGATGAGTTCCGACACTTGAAGAGACCACAAGGTGTTTTATAACTGGTACCAGTACATTAAAAAAAAAAAAAAGAAAGAGGACATCAAGTTATCAAGTTGACTTACAATGCACGAGGATATTCTGGGGACAGGCTTTTCTCTACGCTATTGGACCTGTAAGCCTTGGTGTGAGTTTTCTCCTTGGTACTACTACCTAGTCCAAGAAAGATGCAGACTTTTTTTTCAGCTGCAATGGGCTATTACATATCTTCCAACTTCTTCATGCAAAGCCTGCCAGGCACACTGGCTGTCATAGCAGGAACAAAACAGTTACTCATGACAGATGACAATGGCCTTTTGAGGTTCAGGGGATATTACACCTTCTCCATTAGATACCCAGTTCCCAAATTATTTCATTTCACTACTCCAGTAACACATGGTTAAGGATCATTTTTCAGCTAAATAGGTGAATCTCTGAAAACAGATGAAATTTAGGATCTTGACTTCTGCCAGTAGGGTAATACAATGCAGTAAGGAGGAATTACTGGAGAGGATTAACATGAATACCAGTTCACTGAAGCATATTTGTAAATGAAATTATGATTCCCAGACTGTTTCCCTAAGAGCTGTAGTTTTGTTTCTGACACAGACAGATCTTTATGACTATCTTCAATTAACATCCTTCCAAGATCAGCTTCTACAAAAACAGGCTGCATATTCCATCCAGGCTTCCTAGGATAGCCCTTACCACACTAGGTCCGGTTTTTATCACAAATAATGATATTGCATAAGAACATATTGTTATTTTTCTGGCTCTGGAGGGAACAATGATCAGCAGAACATGTTTCCATCTTCTGGGTTTTTAAACACTGATTTTAATACTTCTATAACTTGATGAGACTTTTGCCTATTCAGAAATATTTTTTCTGTGTAAGTGAAAATCATTTACATTGGGCAAAGAAAAGCCAACGCCCTAAACTAATAACATCACATGCGTACTGCAGGACATATGGACAGTGAGTGAGCATTTAACAGCAGCACACTCAAAGATCCTACGTCCTTATGATCCAACGTCCACGTTGCATGGCTTCTACTCCACTGGCATATTTGTAGGAAGATTATTGTATAGTTCCACAAGTTTCCGCCTCTGAACAGTGCTCGATTCCCTCCTTTTGGCTGAAGCTATCGTCAGCTGCCTGTTCCCAGACTGAAAGTTCCTGACTAGCTGCAAGGATCATCTCCAGGAAGGGTGGGTTGGGAGCCATACAACTTGCTCTGAAGTCTGGAGTTATTCCAGATACTGCTTGCAAAGTGATACTCCCTCTTAGATTGCTTTGGGGACTGCCTCAGACTTGCCACTCAACACACATTCCCTTCTGTGGATTCTGACAAAAGGGGCAGAGCGAGGGCTCGCAAACATGACTGATTCTGGTTAACCTCATGCTTTCTGCGAAATGTTCTGCTCCAGCACTAAGCTGAGATTTGCCAGAGCATCTAATTTCAGTGCCTATATATCACATTCAAAAATAAACCTCTGCAATGGAAGAGGGGATGTGGGAGACTATTCACAACACACTGACACAGCTGCATCTCACCTTTAGTAAAGTGGTTTTGGTTTTTATTTAGAACTAGTAGAAATAAGTTGAGTGGTGCTCACTTGTGAAAGCAAGGGGACAATGTTACATGACATTTCAGGCTTTTATCTTCATTGGTATTAGGCTGATGCCAAACATTTTGTTTAGAGGTTTGTTGAGGTTTTGTTGGTTGTTTTTTTTCAAGTGTACAGATATGGAAGCTGAAGTTTATCTTTGATTTGCAGTCTGGGAAGGGTTAAGATGCAAAAGGACAAACACCTCCAAGTTAAAAACAAGGAAGAAACCCTTTTCAGATAGCCATCTACATCACGAGTACAGATACTAGGACTGATAAGTTCCAAAGCCTCACAAAATATAGGGAAGACTGTGTGTGTTTGGGAGATACAGCAGAGAGGAGGTTAGGCTAGTAAATATGTTGTAAGCAAGACTACACTATTCCTGTATCAGGTCTTCTCCCTTTAGTCACAGGACAAGAAGAGCAGAAATAAAAAAACTAATCTGCAGCAGCTGTGCTACTGATACAGGTATAAAGGCACAGAAACTCACAGTGGCACTGGTACTTTGTGGAAACAGCTAGATACTAATTTAGTTTTTCATGAGTGGCAAGAAAGCCTTCAGTTCCAGCTTCCCAAGCAACCTGAAAAACAGAAGTGGCTATAGCTTTTCTGGGGCAGCTATACTCATAGTCCTTTTAAGTATATATTCATAGTCTTGAAATTCCACCCAGAAGAATAACTACCTCATAAATGCTGCTATTTAATCTCCCAATTCAGATAGGTGGCTTTTCTCCGTGAGGAAGTAAAAAAACCACCAAACCAAAAAACCAAACCACACATCCCTGAGTACATACCTCTCAGGTAATCAGCTTAGATCTACGCCTTGTTCTTTCTCCTTCAGTCTCCATCATTCATTGGGAGGGCAGAATGGGAACTGAAAAAGATTAGCCCTCCCTACAGGAATGCAAAGGTAAGGAAAAAACGTGCCAAGGTATAATCTTTCAGAGCACATGCCCTCTTTATATACTTTGGGGAATATGTCCCTATGATTCTCTTGTGAAAAAATGAGCAAAACTCCACTCATTTCTAGGAGTCTACAGGTGTCTCAGCTTTCCAACAAACAGGACTCCTTTCATTTTCCTCTGAACAACCTATGATACACCTGAAGGTCAGGAAATCGTTCAAAATCAAGACCCAGACCCTCTGATCAGCATTGCCTCTGAGGAACTGAGATATTAGGACAGATCTCCTGAGAAGCCTGGCATGGAGCAGGAAGGCCACCCTGAACTGTGGCTGCATGCTCAAAAAGTTGAGTTTTTCAACAAGATGAATAACTCTCAAGACAGCTGTCAGGACACGGGTGTCTCTTCACTGCCCCACTGGCAGTAATCAGTATAGGGAAAGGAAGCAGGGAACCTTTCACACTTGGACCAACAGCTACATCACTGTGTACTTCCTCTCCTGACCAAAGCAACTCTAAGTGGCATGAAAAGCTACTCAGCAACACAAGTAAGAATGACTGGAGTAGGCAGGTATCTCTGTTTTTTCTTCTGGCTTTCTCTTCCATTCAAAACCACTGCTGCCAGCATCAAGTGAGAAAGACTCTGCAAAAAGCAAGAGCTAGACTTGGGTGACTGTTCTAAATTATTAGTCAAAAGTTGTTAAGTGAGAAGTTTTTGGAGCTGATCCAGTGCGCGTTTAAAAAGCACGGGGAAAGCCTTCATCAACACTTTCATAATGGTAGCGATTGATGGTCCCGATCCGTCTTTCTTCTTTGCTGTCACTGCTCACGCTGTATCACTCCAACCATGATGTCAAATCATAACTTTTAAACAGACTGTAAACTTTTGTCCACCAAAGAACAGCACATGTTACTTAAGATTACAAGTTTTATATATTACGCAAAATATACACCATATGCATCAAGCTGCGCCGGAAGAAACCACTGCATTCAATTACAGTAATTATCTCTCCAATGGCTCTGAGGCCAAAAGGTCCCCTGCTTCTGTATTACTTGAACACCCTCTAAGCTTCCACAAGCACTATACTATTCACCTTTAACGAATTCAGGTATCATAAGAAAGAATTCTCACTTCACTGCAAGATTATTTTATTGAAAACTTTAACATATTCAGAATTGGGAATATCATTTTGCCTATTGCATACCTCTTCTCTGAATATCATAAATATGTAACTTAAAGTGCTCTGGCTCAGGACAGTCATTCTCACAAAGGTCTGTCTAGCCCGAGATCCTGTCTCCAACAGGCAGCAAAACTGGATACAGAAACAGTGTGAAAATCGTGTAACACTATACCTGTCTAGCATACTCTGTTTCAAAATAGTTTGCAGCTGAGGGAATTCCTGACCCACAGGTCATAACCCTTTTAACCCTTGCAAATTAATACCCACGGCATCCTGTCATAAGTAAATCTCTTAGTAAATAGGAGTCAATTCACAGAAGACTTCTATCAGGCTTTCTGGAGCACCACAAATGCTTTGTCATTACGTTCCTCAGTATTCCTCATCTTTGTAAGGCAAAAGACATGAACAGCATATTACTACCTAGCATAATTATATCAACATGTTAAATTTTTAAAGAGATCTTGCACATATCACATTTCCAGAGCCAAAACAAAAATAGGTAAGATCGATGCAATTTTATCTACCAACTCATAAAAAGAAAACCAGAATAACAAATTTTACATTACCCAAGCTTGGAACAAATAACTTATCTCTTTCCCAAGAGCTGCCATGTGTTACAACAACGAAGGCTGATAAAACTAGAGCGATGAAAAAAACAGAAGAGCGTTGTGTGCACAAATTAAGATCCATTCACTGCCATGCTGGAAACCCTCATCCTAATATCAGCACCAAAGACTGGAGTGTAAGAGTTTATCAACCTGCTCATGGTACACACTCCTCTGGAAAAAGCACTGCCCATAGCTCCCATAATGGCCATGTTACACAGCTTCTACATGGCTCTACTCTTGGGCAACAAAGCAGATTGTGGTCTCAGTACAGCAGAAGAAAACCCATCCTGAGGGCTGACAGAGATGCTGCAGGGGCAAAAAGCCCTTGGAAAAAGAAGCAGACTAGTCAGAGCAAGCAGATTAATGCTACCTTCCCCTCATCCCACCATCTAACCTCTTCATGGGTTTTTATAATCTGATATGGTTTCCTTTAAGAACAGAAAAATTAACTGAATGATGTCTGAACACACACAAGACTGAAGGAATTTGTAACCAGCAGGACAGCCCCCCTGTTCAGAGCTACCAGTGCAAGAGGGCTGCACAGGGCCAGATCTCTAACTGACAGCCCTTCTGTAATTAGAATATTTTAGCCAAACAGTGCAGTTCTTTAACTCCATTCCCAGTGGGATTCAAAAGGAGATCATGCCAATCAGTTCAGTGTGCCAGCAAGGAGGTAACGAGGAATAAATCAAGAGCCAAACTTTACTATTACACACACAGTTTAGGGCCACAATACAGTGGAGTGAGATGGGATAAAGGAATAAATAGATCAAAGGGGACACATCGTAGAGTGACACCCAGAATAATCTGGAGAACACTGAATGAAGATGCAGATCTCTCCAGTAATGAGAAGAATTTCAACAAGAGAACAACAACAACAAAGGTATTCTCTTTGCAAACCAAACCAGTGATGAAATGTATTTGAAATACACTTCAAACTGGAAAGGTCAGTTTTGATATCTTTTTAAACCAGCTGTTGACATTATTATATTAGAACTTAGATTAAAAAAATAGTAAGTTATGTAGTCTAATAGATTTTCACTACTCATTTTACATTTTGCATAATGATGTGTTTTACGGACTTTTTGTTAGACTACCTGAGATACAAAAAGCAGACTGCCAGTAAAAGCAAGGATGTCTCTGCTCTTCAGAGCACACCCTCTCTGATCAAACTCCCCCAGCCACTTCCTGCCTTTGAAGCCACTGAGGCCAGTCAACTCTTCAGATACTTTGTTTTCGTGTTGCTCAGGAAGAAGCATAGAGTGTCTCTGATGTCCTTTCTGTGTGATAAAGGCTGGACGAGACACCATTCTACTTAAGCACAGTAATATTATGGAAGAGAACAACCAGGGCTTTTCATAATACAAGCTCTTTGAGTTTGAGATTAATCACAGAGTTCAATAAAGTGCGACAGAACACCTCCAATAATTCCCTGTCTTCAGTTTTAGGAGACTACGGAGCTCATAATAGGAACAGGTACTAATTTAAAATGGCTAGATTAAGGTTTTTTACTCTCCCCCATTGCTTTAGTCACTGTTTCTATGTTTAGAAATTAGTCATGTGTACAGACTAAAATGATGCTATTAAGACAAATACACAGTTTAAGGAACTAGCAGAAATGATCACGAAGTTGCAATTAAGCCTTTTGAAATAAACATTCATACTTGGGAAAAGACCATAACACATTCTTCAACTTGCAATACAAACTGAAGTGAATAGACTTAGCACTCAGCTCCGAGACAGCAAGAGCACATACACCACTTCTATCCAAACTCAGCACAGCTGGAATCCAGCTGCATGCTCTGTTATTCGAGGAACAAAAAAAAAAAAAATAAAAATATCCCTAGTCCATCTAGAGCACAGCTGTTGCCAGAGCCACCAAAGGGACTACAGCCATATATCTACACAGGATGGCTCACTTAGATGTCTTCTAAAGCCTGCTTTTCTCTGAAACATTACTGTACAACATTATCAGAGTCTATAATTGTTTCAGAGAAGAGAGACAGTCACAAGACTGCTTATTTGTAAGCCAATGGGCACATTTACTGTCAATAGTTTCCATAACAGATAAAATGATGTTGCACAGAGTTGGCCTCAGCTCCTAAAACTCCTCTTAAGCTTTTGCGGTGCACGGCTAATGGCTCTGTTTTTTCCAGCGGTAAAACTGCCCGTTATGTTAATTTCTGCCAGTGCTAACAGAAATGCAAGACGTCTGTTTGCAAACCTAGCACCTGAGTGCCCCCAGGGGCCTTAAAGGCCCCAATATCCCTGCTTGCCCCAAGGGCTGCCCCACCATGCCCGTGGCACTGGACCCCATTCCAGCCCCCGGGCCATCAGTGCCTGCCCCAGTGAGGCTGCACAACATCATCTCCAGCCATGCCAGACCACGGGCCCCACCAAGCCAGGCACCCCTGTGCTGGCTGGCCCACCCCTCTCCCCACAGCCTTGCCCATGCACCCTGGGCTGGATCTGACCCCAGACTCCCTCACTGGCTTGATTCTGACCCCTACCCACAGCTCCCAGACCCCTGGCCACAAGGAACCCCCCTGACAGCAAATGCTGCAGTTTTTCCATATACTACATTTTGAAAGCACATAACTAATCTACACGTGAAGAACATCATGTTTGAACACAGGAGCCCAGAACCACAAGCCCACATCTAAACCAGAGACTATCTGATTCTTCTCTTCTTCAGTTCCCCCATGTGCAAAAAAGAAACGGCAACAGCTTCCTACCAGCCAAAAAAAGCATGGGCAATGGCCTGACCTGCCTCCAAACACTTCTGTTTGCCAGCAAGCGAGAATACACCAAACCATCTGCCAAATTTAACAGTTGTATCTTGTAGATAAGACACTGACTGATTATTTGACCTTTCCTCTGGTCACTTCACCAATAAGCAATCCCCATGCTACCTGTATTTTACTGTTTTAGTGTAGCATTCTACTAGGGAAGGGGGGTGGGGGAGAGTGGAATCCAGAAGCTGATTATTTTTCATCAATACATTTAAAAAAATAAATCTTGCAACATGTACTAAAAACAACGTTCATGAGAGCTCACCAGTGAAACACAAACTGCCCAGACTCTTTATCAAGATGCCTTCAGAAACAGCTACTCGTATAAGAAAGGTTTTAAATGAAGAGGGTAGTTGATATCATAGAATGACAAGTCTTACCGAGTAATTTAAATCCTAAAGGTGTTTTAATCATATTTGAATAAAATGTTTTCCAGACTAAAACAATTACGCTGAATATCACCACCTCCTTTTACACACCATGCAAGCAGTTACGGTGGGAACAGCTCCGCTGTCATTCTGGTGGTGAAGAGTGAGGAAATCAGGAGTCTAAGAAAAGATTAACACGCTGCACTTCACTCTTTGCATTTAGTGTTCCAAAATGAGGTGTCCAAAACAGGGCCGGGGCATAGGTTAAAACAAAAAATAAAAATCACTGACATGGACACAATGAAAGAGAGTGAAAGATCTGAACAGGAGTCCTCAAATAGTGCTCAGGGAATATCCCTGCAATGGCAAGGTCATTGCTGTTTTGTGGCAGGGACCCTGCTGACTGGGCATCACTAAAAGCCACCCAGTAGAAGGCTGGTCATCCGAGGAAAAAAGCACTTCAAAAACACCAGGCCCACTGAGCACATTTTCTCTTGATAAGTTTGGGATTTAACTCAAGTTCTCATAGATGAAGCATATTGGAGTCTGTTCTACTTTCTCTCTTCTCCACCCCATCCCCCCAGATTTTTTTGCAGTTGGGAAGGGGGGGGGGCGGGGGAGGGAAATCAATGCTCATGAAAGCTACAGGATAAGGACTTTGGAGAATAAAGGCCTCTAATTACCTAGGAAAGCACAAAAATCTATCCTCCTCCATTTAACCCCAGGAACGCCTCAACCCCTCTTTGCAAGGATCACCTCCCTAGGAAAGGAAAAAAATTGAAAGGAACAGTTTGAACTTGAACTTTCTGCTAAGCCTCTCCCAGAGATGCTAATTACTGCCAAACCTGGCAAACCTTCTCATGGCAATGTCACCTCACTGCTAGAAAGCACACTAAAAGCCAAGTCACAGGAAAGCGGTCACTGCAACGAACAGCTCATTCACCATGGGTCTGTACAATATAGTCTAAAATCACTTTGCTCTGAACTAAAACCAACAAAAAAATATTTTAAAGTTTAGATTGATCTTTTTCTTCCCCTGCCCCATAAGCACAAATGATTTCTATGGATTGAGAAAGAAAAAAATGTGTAACAAAAAGCAAGAAAGCATTCTAGAACAAAAGACTCCCCAAATCAAAAGTCCAGAAATGTTATCAAGTTTTATCCTCTGGTGGGATCTGAAACTCAAATGCAGAGCCTTAAAAATACATACTGGATATATTAAAATTAAACACCAAACCTAGACATTTTGATTTAAAATTATTCCACTCAAGTTAGACCAGAATAGAAATAATTTGAGAAAGCTACATTGAACACACACATGCATCTGCTTCAGCTGCTAACTCAATTCTGAAGTTTTAAATATGCATATCTACTATAATAACTTAAAATTGACAGTTTCCAGGAATTTCTCACACTTCAGACAAATGCTTGCTATTCAAAAGGTGTAGCCAGACACAGTCACCAAGACTGCTAAGAAACTGTCATAGCACAGGGGGAGAAGGGAGGTAAAATTTACAGTATTGTTATTTAGATGAGCTGGATCCAGAATAGATTTCTACCAGTGTTCCAATCTAATAAAGCTATAATTTAGATGCACAGACTGATGCAAACTCATACATTACTGCAATATACTTGGTTAGCGTACCTGTTGGCAAAGTACTGTCAACATCATCAAAAAAAAGACTGTGTGTTTCCAGTTCTACCCATCTGGCTTACACGGTGTTACAAAAATCAAGAGCAGAAGTTTGCACTGAAACGTACTGAAAGGCAAGTCTGGTAATATGGCACGGCAGGAGGCTTTTCATTACCAGCAAGGAGTGGTTAAATCCTAAACCACTAAGCAATTCAAAATGTTTAAAAAAAATAAAAGTGTAAACCTGAACTTTGCTCAGAGGCAAAGCAGTACTATTAGCTTAACAGCTAGCGAGTTGCACCTTCAGCTATACTACTTATTTAACAGTACTTCACTGAAGACTTTAACCTGGATTCATGCTACAGTTTTAACCTTCACAGAGGCTTCTCCTCCTCCTGACCCATCCAGCTTTAGAGATGTTATCAAATCGTTGAGTCATGTCAGAAATCACTTTTCAGTTCAATCAAGGCTGGGAGCCATTCACCTTGAAGGAAAGATACTGGCACAAATCACTAGCGTTCAGTTGTCTGTACAATACCCATCCTAAAATTCCTCTCATCTCCCCAAGGACAGACAAGTACTCCTGCAGCACACAGTAGATTAACAGTGAAGTATTAACACACACAAAAAATCACCACCACCCCACATGCACAAAAAAAATCTTCCAACAACAAAAAAAACAACCAAAAAACCCAAACCCAAAAAACACCCATCAAAAAAGCAACCAAAGCAGAAGCCCATCCCTGCACCACACAGATCAGTGCTGTGCCTTTGCACCACCACAGCTTCACAACAGTGCTGCTGCATTAATCTAATGCCAACAAACAACAGCTAAGGCTAACAACGTTCAAACAAACCCCATAAATGTCCAGCACAGAAAAGCTTTTGTTGCCATGTACACTAAAGCATACACAACAAAGATAAATCCAGTAGTTTCATCTGCATTACCAAGTCCTAAGCGGGAATCAATCAGTCTATGAAAAACCTTGAAAAGCAGCAGGAAGATAACACAACTCCTATTCAGATTTTACATGCAGGTAAAAATGTATTTTTCAATATTTCAAAATATTTCAATATTTTAAGCAGTGTAGACCTTGGATGGGCTGACCAAATTCACAGTTGAGAACTGTCTATGCAGTGATTTGTACTCCTGGCACAGACTCAACTATCTCTGATCATCAGTTACATGGGTAAGAAAAACATATCTAGAATAAGAATATATATAATTTAAATTTTTGTTAGGTTTGTTTTGAGTAATTTGAAAGCACAATTTCACAGTCTATATACATTGATATGTACTGATTCACTCTTGAATCATCAGTTTAACAGAACACTGTTTGGAGCAGAGCTGCAACATAGAACACATACAGACTAAATGGGTATGGGGCTGTAAAAGGAAGAGGGCAGAATACATTTAAAAAAGCACAGTAGCAACTTCAGCTATATCTTAATACACACTCAAAAACTTATATAGTGTCATAATGAAATGATAGCTTTCCATGTGTACGCACTAGGCTGTCATTCTTAACTATATATATAGTTAAGAATTATGTATATGTATATAGTTAGTATTCTTAACTATATACATATAGACCATATACAAACAGGTCTTCTGCAAGACCTTTTCCCATTTTAATGTAAGACATGGATGGCAACACTTATTCAATGAACAGATACTTAAAATTTGGCTCCTCAGTGTTCACTGTGACCATATGCTTCAGTTTAGCATGTTCCATTCAAACATGCCCTGCAGACAGAATGATTAATTTGCTAGTGGAATTTTTCTAGTGTTCTTCATACAGTATCTAACAGTCATAAGTACTAGTTCATTTTCACAGACTCCTTATAGGATGGGAATTATGTTATCTGCACTTTTTATATGAAGAAATGCAAGACAGGAAGAACTTAAAATAGCATATATTTAGTGATTTGGTGACCAGTTAAGTAAGGAAAATAGATATTTTCCTAGAACTCTTCATGTTACTTGGGCTTTACGTATCCAAAGCATTCAAATTCTGTCAGTTTTGAACGCTCAGCAGGCCTATAACAGATTCCAGCTCCTCCTTTCTGTGAAAATTCAGATTTAAATAAGTTAATACAATATAGGAGTTCTGTGACAGTCATCGCGATAATCCAGCAGGTGTCCTCAAACTTTTTAACCAGGGGGCCGGTGAGTCGATGCAGTGGCAGGCAGCCATCTGCAGCTGCTTGGTTCCCCCCCGCCCCCCCCCCCAAACCCCGGCAGGGGAGTCTGTAAATACCAGGGGCCGGATTGAGGACCCTGGGGGGCCGTAGTTTGAGGACCCCTGATCCAGCCCTTCAGAGCAGCACTGAACTTATTAAAACACAGGACAGTCCCTTCACTTCCTACCTTCTTGCTCGATTCACTCAGTATCTTCTAGTTTCTGCATCAAATGAAGCAGAGTTATAGATGTCATCCACAGTGAATCACAGGAACCCTGAATCTCATTGTTCTCTATTTCAAAAAAGTTCTCCAACAATATTGCACTTCCTGGGCTGTAACTGTCCTGTTCCCCAGTTTCCTTCTCTCCCTGTATGCAGGAACCCTTCTGCCTAAATCCCCCTACCCTGTTCACTGATGCATCTACTGGTGTCAGAGCAAACAGCAAGTGGGCAAACTCACTTGTCTGGCATGTCAGGCAGGAGAAGATTAATTCCTTCCTGCATACATTAAAAGTAAGCAGACTATCACAAAGGTTTTGTCGCAAGTGTACCAACATCTACATATACCCTGGCTTCTGCTGGTAGGCAAGCACAGCTCAATGTGTCACCACCACCACCTTGACACCAGGTCACCCTGCAGCCAGGAACCCCAGATTCATACCCCCATGAAACAACACAAGACCACCGGGATGCAGCCTGATGGCCAGCAGCACCGAAGGGGCTTTACTCACTGCTCCAAAGCAGAGGCGGTGTTGGTAATCACCTGGCTGTATAATATGACATGCATAATGAAGTCCTGGGATACTTCAGGACATGTGCCCCCTTCCCCACCCAAATGCCATGACCTCACACCCTGAGCTGCATACTGCATAGCAGCCAGCTTCAACAGACAGCTGGAGATAGGAGTGATGCTTCTCGCCTGGACAAGGTAACAGATGGCTCTGCAGTCTGAAACACTGGTTTGAATCCCTTTATGCGGGAAGTTTTGATCATAAAACAGCTGCAAACAGTGAAGGATACCAGTACCTCACACTCATCCATACCATTTCTAACCATGTTCATCATGTCTGCCTCAAGGAGTGGATCTGGAGCTCTGCAGCCTGCAGTGATCTCCTGAAATCCACTTTGGAGACTGGCTGGAATTTCAAACCCTCCCTCAGGCCTGGGAGCCAGCTAACACAAAATACCAAGTGTTTCCTTAGCTCTGGTCACAGCTTTCCAGATCAGCAACCACAGCTGCTTCATTCTCCCCCAGGATCACCAAGGAAGCCTGGGAAACAGCCCACATTTGGGATTCTGCTTTACTGGGGAGCTGTCCTGAATTTCAGTGACATATGAACTATGGGAGCCCAAGTTTTGTTTTTTTGCTTGCCCCTGGCTCCCCAAGTCAAGCAAAGTATTTAAGGTCCTCCTAAAATAAACCTGATGCATCACCTGTGTGTTTCTATATGGTACATTTTTTTTTCATTAGTGATGTTTAATGTCCTGTTGAGTTTTACAGACAAGCTTCCAGCAGCACGAAGAAACAGGATTGGAACTTTGAATTTATATTTCAACCTGGCTGCTGACAGAACGGTCACCTCCGTGACCTTGAACTTTATTAATATGACTAAGATTTAATTTAATGTAATCTAAAAAGTTACACAAGTATACCGGAAGGGAACCACAGCTTTATGCTCCGGAGCATGGTTCTGCCCAGGAGATGGACCTGGAAGCAAGCTTCCTATTTGAAAGTAATGGGTGGGTGAAACTACCACAGCTGAAGTAATCAAGATTTCAACAATCATTTCAACAAAACCAGGGCATAGCCTTAAAAGTAGAAAAAAAAACACCCAACCCAGACCATAATGAATGAGATTAGATCTCCAGCTGGAGAGCCCTCCAAGTTCTCAGCATACAGGCAGACAAAAATATTCTGTGCTTGCCTCCATCACTGCTTCAAGCTCACTTGAACACCACAAGCAGTTGAATTTCTTAAATTCCTAAAGTGTTTTCTTATGCCAAGAGATTTTATTCTTTATAGTAGTTGTTTTTTTTCCTTAAAAACTTGAATTATTTCTATTGCAGCCATCCTTTTGATCTCTGTGTTATTTTTGCTGCTGCTGTTCAAACTACTCCAACATTTATCTGCTTTCTTAGAAGCCAAAGAGGGAAATTTGTTCCTGCCAAGTAAAAAAAAAAAAGCATTCCTCACAGTCATGTTTTAGTATGGGATTTCAACACTAACATTAATTGAACAACACCTGTTTGTACAAGCTGAAGAACTGATCCCATTAGATTTAAAAGCTAAAGAAAAACAGGATAAAGTTAAAGACAAACTCCAGTCCCAAAATAGCTGAATTACACATATCCGGCCCTGGCTTCCTTCTCTGAACAATCACAGGGTTTGAGGGATTTAAAACAGCCTAAACTGCTTCCAAACACTCTCTCAGCTGTTTCCAATTTTTGTTATTGATAAGAACTCAAACACTATAAAGTAATCCAATCTCCCCATCATATTTTTCTTCAGTTTGATATTAAGGAACGGAATTATTTGACTTCTCTTTTCTAATGCTCGTTTCCACCACCCTGCTTGCATCTTTCTGTCACCTTTATTTTGCCAACAGTAGATGGCACCAGTAATTTCTATATTCATTATAATACCAAGGAGGTTTGTTGTTGCTTTCACGTCCATGGTTATATCTTCCTGACTACATTCTATGGCTCTCTTTAATATATCACCATTACAAAATTCTGCTTGTGAAGTCTCTTAATTTATCGGCATGTGCTTCATTTAAGTAATTCATTAAGTTATTCATGCGTTTGGGATAATATTTCCTAGAACTATAGCTCAATAAAGCACCAAAATAGTAATATTCTGCTTTAACTTTAATTACTTCACTGAAATTGCATTAATTCAATACCCGCAACTTGGATTCCTGCTAGCAATATTCTTGTTTTCAGAGAAAAAAATATTTTCACTACATAATTTAAAATGATTCACAACCATCTTAGCTCAGGATGTATTTAAAACACAGAAACTATTTGTCTACAGTAGTAGCTCTGCTGGCATTTAGGCCAATGCTTTATTTTACCCTTATACTTATCTATAGGTTCGTACTTTTTGTGCTATTTGCGTATAAGCTTAATTATACAACCACAGTTGCAGCAGATTTTTAATATGTGTGCATATATATATATATGAGCACACACAAAAATACACACATGCACACACTTCTGCACAAGAATACAACTGCACCAAGAATTAAGTTCTGATTGCCAGTGTAGGACACATTCTCTTGTTTCTCAAATTCAACCCCCACCACTACTACCCCCCCCCAAAAGACACCCGAAAACAAACCAACCTTAAAGTCTCCATTGCAGATACATGTATTTAGCTGATCACTACATGTTCCCTTCATATTCTGTGGGGATATGCAAACACTTTTAGGATGCATTTTAGTTTACTACATTTGGTCAGATTAATTCCACCTTTTATTTCATACTATTAAAAATAAATTTATTATTAATTTTGCAAATACTTTAATTTTACCGGAAACAAAATTGTAACTTGGGTTACTACATACATATATACGTTCCAACATAAATTGCAAGTGACCCCAAGGTAATGGCCATAAACAGAAAAGGTTGAAAGGACACGATTCTTCAGAATCACTATGATAAAATATTCCAGTGCATTGGGTAAAAGCATCACTAATCTAAAAGGGAAGACTGTCTCTCATGACCTACACTCTGTATAGATTGCTCACCTATTGAGTTAGTGATCAATCTGCTTCCTGCATCTCAAGGATGCATACCACAGGCACTTACAGCGCTCGGATCAATGGGGTTCCTTTCCCTACGATCCACACCACCAGACACGCATACAAAGTTAATGTTCATCCTCACTCCCACCCCGAACTAACGATCCCCAAGTTCCTGTTCCCGCAAGAATGATCCAGGTCCAGGTCTTCATGTAAAAATCCTGCCACCCCCCCAGAGAAGAGAAAAAGGATGTTTGCAAACAGTCATAGCCACTGAGATACCACAAAAATAACTATGATAAGGAAACAGATAAAAGGAAGCTGAATGCCACAGCTCTGAAGCTCGTGAGGGTTTCAAAGTTGGCATAGAACAGAAGTTACAGATGTTTTATACTTGTTACTGGCCTATGCCTTCTGGGCAAAGGAAGCCATAGAAAAATAATTGATGTTTTATTTTAGAACATTAAGAATAAGGGCAGTGCAGGGACACCATGTAACAAGTTATTGGATCTTACTGATGAGTATCTCTGAATTTGTATTTCATTCCACTCTGACATGCTGACCTTAAAGTCAGGAGAACCCACTGAAGTCACACGTGTCTGTACTGCTCTTAGAAATAAATTAATAGAAATCCATCTTACATTTGGGAAAAGACTTTTTTAAACATTGAGAGATTAGTAGTGACTCAAAAAAAAAACAACACACCACACCACAAAACCAGAGGCATTACTGTATAGACTATATGTTACTGGTGTTACAGGTGTTGACTGGGCAAGAGGGATGGATGGCTTTGGGTGACAGCAATCTGCCCCAGCCAGGCTGTCAGAACAGGCTGAGCACATCCTGTACTGCCCACCGGAGGGTGGCACGGGCAACCCCCTGCCCCCTCACCCCCTCTTTTCTGTTCAGATCACGGCTACTCCTAGCCCTGCATTTGGTAGATCACAAATGTGTTGGCATTTTTACATTTCCCATTTGGAACAGGCTAGTGTGTTTTTTTGTTGTTGTTGTTGTTTTGGGTTTGTTTTTAATATAAACAGACTTTCAAGCTAATCAAGTCTCTATTGTTAAAACCCCTCCTGGGATACTCTGCAAAACAGTCTTGTCCGAGATCTTTCTGCTTCCATCTTATACCTTATCTGTAGTCCCTTATTTCAATAATATAAATTTTTAGGATCATTCTGCTTTTGTTCCCAGACAGAAACAAAAAGAAAACAAAACCAATCAAGAAGCCAAGCACAAATGCAAATTTGATGCATTCAATGTAATTCAGTACATCTAACACCAAGCTGAAATTTCCTCTCAATTTAAAAAAAGGGAACATGAAATTTTCCTGCTTTTAGAACTCCAACATTACAAAAAGAAATCAAGATCAGTGAAAGCTGGAAAGGTCTAATACTTGCAAGTCATTACAAACTGATTTTAATGTTTGCTGCAATCTTTAAATCAAATCCCCTTCAATCTCTTAACAGGTTCCTTATAATTCTATATGTACACCAAAAAGATTTCCCATATCTCACACTTTCTATAAAAATATCACCCAAATTAATACAGAACATTGCGATCTGTATTTTGTTTTAATGTTACCATACATGAAACTTAGAACAAGTGTATAATGTGTACTTGGAGTAGTACAGCAATGCCATGTTATAGAACGGCACAATCACAACCTTTACATGGTTAAAAGCTCTTAATATTCTAGACATTTTCTGTTCTTCTGATTCTGGCATGACAATCAGTGACATCACAAGTATCTGCTATAAGCAGCTATAATTAAGAGCTTAATTAAAGTACTTCAAATCTCTCTCACCCTAAGTGTTGATATATCCCCTAAACTACACTTTCTAGATTTCAGTATAATCCTGGGTTAAACATTAAGTGAAGAATGAACAGCATTTAACCAACAGAAGTAACTTTAAATGAAGCTGCTGCTACAAATAATAATAATAATAATAATAATAAAATCTCTTATCCTCTTGTACAAAATGACCTTGAACTGCAGTAATGCAGACTCAGGTTAGAGCTGGAAAAAACACCCGGTTTTGGTATAAGAGAGGCACCAGAAAGGACTGCCTGGCTACAAAGACTGTGGCTTTTCCACTACTGCAAAATCTTTAAGAAAGAGCCTGACAGATGTTTATCTGGAAGTACCTAGGTATAGTTGATCCTGCCTCCAGATAGGAGGGGAGCTAGATGAACTCTGAAGTTCCCAGACAATGCTCTCCTTACTCTAGGCAACAAAAGACATCTTTTTTAAGTTTTTATTAAGTACTGCAATGCTAGTGTAAACTCTTTCCCATTTCTAGTTATTTTAGCGGAAACACCTGGTATGCTCTCACTGAAGAATTCAAATGTCACCAAATTTTTCTTTGCCCCCCCCCCCCCCAAAGAAAAGAAGACCTCAAAACCCCAATAAACTTCTAATTAGTTTTTCTACAATATTTTTTCAGTTAACTTTTTAAGTCATAAATACTATTTTTAGAAGATATCTACTTAATTTTGGCTTGTATTATAGCAGTTAAAATAAAATATGATTGATTTGATCTTTGACATTGACATAACAGTTGTCTTGAATGGCAAAAAGCTAGCAAGAGATCTCATTTTACAGTTAGGTAAAATTAACAGACCAGAGCTTTGTAGCTTGAATGATCTAATATTCATCAGAGAACAGCATTGTCTATTTCTTTGCCAAAAACATACATGTGCACACGCGCTCATACAACTACATGGTTTAGAGTTTCACTCCTAACAGAGATGCTGCTATTTACTAAGTATTAGTCCTTGCGCTGACTTTTTTTGTGGGGGTACACACATTGCTGGTTTCTCCCTAGTGCTCTTTACCTTATCACCAATTTGAATAGAAATAGAGCATCTGCATTTGACATTACAGTGCATTAGGAAGTTTAGGCCTCTGAAAAGCCCCATTAAGTAAATACTGCTTGTGTTCACAGAAGTTGGGAATACACACAAGAGTCCTGGTGGATCACAACCTCCATGAGGTATGCTTGAGAGCTTATCAGTATCTTCTTCCTCTGTCTACAGCAAAACTGTAAGGAATGAAATTCTTCAATTATTTACACATTTAAACTATTTAATCTTTGGTCACCTGGCGCTACCCTAGGCCTTCATCACCCTCCCTCTGCAGGAGTAAACAGTATCACTTTATTAACACATTTCCTTTTTATCATACAGCTGTCATCTGCAGCTATGTAGACAAATCTGCCATTCCTACTCCCAATATATAATTTAGAGCATTGTCAAAAACATCACCCAAGAACAAAAGACATTTACTGATGTGGAATGTCTGTAGGGCTTGTGGATTTGGACTCTGCCCAACATTCCTCCCTGCCCCCCCTTCTCTGATTTTAAGTAGTTTTGGTTTGGTTGGTTTGGGTTTTTTTAAGCAAAACATTTACACCCTATTTCCCAAACCACACAGTTGTGATAACTTTAAAATCTTTATTCCCCTTCCCCTCCTCTAAAAAAGGAGAAAGAGCCACAGCTGTGCCAGATTTCAGAGGAATTTGGAGACTTCTAAAAAAAAAAAAAATCAAATTTCACAGAAATGTTTACATTCATCTGTCCAAGCCAGGTGTATATTGGAGCCAATCACCAAAACTGCTTAGATGCAGTCAGATTACCATTCCACAGCCAAAAATCTTTTCTTTAATGGGGGGAGAGGGGGATTAGTCTCCTCACCAGTTAATCCTCTAATTTCCCTTTTACCTCAAGGGACATGGTTTCTTGTTTCAGTTTAATATGACACATGGAAGCAAGCTTGTGAAGTGTACTCTTCTACTTTTCTTGCAAACTGAATATGGCATAAGAGATGTGTAGTAGCAAGTTACCCTAGAGCTGGAGAAGGCACTTCTGCTTCCAGTTTCCTCCTCTTCAAGACCTGAGATCTTCTAAGAATTGTCCTTCTAGACCTGGCCCTTTCAGCAAAGGTTTTACTTTAACTACCTGACCCCAGCTAATTCTTCCCAGCTCTCACCCACAACTGAATTCATACAGTCCGGCTGAAGCTTTTTCTGCCTTACACAAATGATCTAGAGAAACTGGCTGAAGCTATGATGGCAACAGCAGCAGCAGCGGTTCTTCTCATCCTTTTGTAACACACGTTACATGCAGCGTTAGTCCTGACACAGAATTAATTCTTCAGTGAAATTACTAAAACTTAACAGAACTCAAAAACACCACCCACTGCGCATCCCATCAATTACTACAGCTCTAAAATATTCTTAAATTATTTACTACACCACCTTTGCTCACAAGATAAAAGCATACCTTAAGTCAAAGCTACTCCAACTGAGGAATCTGTTTCAGGTCTTTACTGGGTATTATATTTAAAAGAAACTTCCAGGTGACAAGCTTACTATAACAAGTACTTATGAAAACTTAAAAGGTTTTACATAAGAATTTTAATTAGGCTCTAGTGTTTTTGTCATCACAGTACAAGTAATGCAACCCTGAAATATCTTCAATATGCTGTCATATTTTTGCCAAATTTCAGGGAAATCTTTGCAGTGAGAGGCTGTAGCTGTATTTGACATCAGTGAAGATGCTCATTTCATCATTCTCAGCAATTTTCATTGCATCCAGCCGCCACTCATTCATTCATTGTGGTTCTGCAGGCTTGTAGAAAGGAATAAACCAGCTTACAAACCTTCTGCTTTGCATAAGTCACTTTTTAATTTCCAGATCAACACATGGGATCTCTCAGTTATGAACATTACATGTTCTGACTAACCTGTCTGCCATGTCAGCCAGACGAGCCTCCCACTGTGTAACAGGTTCAGAGCATGCTGCCACCCATGCTGGGTGCAGTTGGGATCCGTGCTTATGACAGTCCACCACTGCGTCTTCCCATGAGCCACATAAAATGCTTGGCATGCTAAATATACTTCCCTGGCTCCAGCCTGGCTTCCTTGGGATGACAACCC
Organism: Falco rusticolus; assembly: GCF_015220075.1. NCBI lineage: Eukaryota > Metazoa > Chordata > Aves > Falconiformes > Falconidae > Falco > Falco rusticolus. The sequence continues at coordinate 17,831,694 of NC_051191.1, forward strand.
AAAAGAAAATGATAAAACAAAATAAGGCATGTATATGTGAAGGATTTGGGGAATATGGAGAAGAACCTGAAAAAGCTCAAACTCAGTTTTCACAGAGCTTTACTCCACCCCCACCCATAGGATTTTTGTGCAACTACAAAGGAAGCAAAACTAGAGCCAAAACTTGAAGAGCTGATGCTGCTTAACAGAGATTGATGTTTTCCTAAGTATTCTAGCATGAAAGCAGATAATACTGCTTTTGCTTCCCTGAAGCATGACAGATTCAGCTGGTTCAGTCCTACAACTTTTACTCAGGAATGATTTCCCATCACATCTGTGGGAGCCATGTCTGATTTGGACTCCAGGATTTTAACAATACGTTTGTATTCAGTGTGCAAAGAGAATCTGGAATCAATTAAATCTGTAAAACAAAAATGGACCAACACTGAGGAAGATCCAACAGCTCAGTCATGCCTGGCAGTCTCCCCTTCCAGAAGCATGTGACCTAATTACAATTCTAATAAAATGAAACACGAATATTCCATTATGAAGCACTTCAATAACAAAAAAAAACCCACAAACCAAAAAGCACACACATTCTTCCTGAAAGCAGTTGTGCTCCTCCAGCCTGCCTTGTTTTATATTTAATGTCTCCCAACCAAACCTACTTGAGGAAGGTCAAGATTGCAACTGCAGAGACAGTAACACTGTCAGACCGACACCTTCATTTCATTACAAAGCTCACATGCAGATTTTCATTTTGGAAAGCAGTCTGGGCCTTTTAAAACTTATTATAAGCAAATATACGAGTCACAATCAAGAGTTCACAGGATTCAGTGCTCGCTTTCTTTGAAGTACTGGGCAGTCAGATAATGAACTATTTTACTAACTTTAAAAAGCATTAGCACGAAGTAGGAAACATGCCACCCCCCAAATGTGCTTATTTATGCTTCTCTCAGCAAGCAAAATGTAAACTGTTAACTAATATTACAACTTCACAGTTATCCCCATAGAACTGGTTTATTCTTCATCATTTCTTGTTAGACATGGCAACTATAAAGCAATCCCTCATTTGGAACAGAGCACTTTCAAATTTTCCACGAAGAAGTATTTTTAAAAGAAATTCATTCTATGTATATATGCAGACTTCTTCGAAACAGCTTGGGGTTATATATTAGTAGACCTTAACTCATGCAAAAAGAAGAGCTCAGCAGCACCATTGCAGCTTTTGCTGAACCAGACACAGGGCTGAGGGGAAGAACCAGCCTGCTGAACGTCAGTGCCCCAGCCACGGGTGCAGCCCCGCTCCAGAGGGCTCTGCTACGTGGGGCCAAGCTCGCTGCCTTGGCGGAGTCCAGGAGCTACAGAGACTGGAACAACAACATCAAAGATGTTCAGTGCTTCACATCTTGCCCATAATATCCTGTACGTGTGTTTCAGTGGGAACAGCTGAGCACACATCCAGCGGATTAGGGCCAGCACTAGCAATCAGCAAGCAGACAAGCGTGGGAAGCAAAAGAGCAGCAGCTCTCTGCCTGACTGGGACACCTGGAAATGTCAGATAGAGACCTCTGTCAACACATCGTACTCCTATACTCACTCCAGCCAAGAGAGAGGATGAGACAAGGGCAAAGCAGTACAATTCTGACAGACCTAACAAATCGGCAGCCAGGTACTTGGATACGCATGCCCCGATGTGCTCAGACAGCAAGGATCAGGGGGAACCGCCCTGCAAAGCCAACACAAATGCCAGGGAAGGATCAACAGCTCCACGCAAGTGCAAAGTGGATTTTGGAAAAGCCAAAACTATTGGCTTGATCCAGTGTGGCACAGAAGAGACTGCAGTACGGAGCGATAGACTGTAGGAGTTTGATGCTATTTGTTCTTCATTCAGTAAGATGTTCCCCAAAACAGAGGAAGGGAAAAAAAAAAAAAAAGTGTCTGAACAACAACATTTTGGTTTAGAGCTATGCAAGTGTGGGGGACTTTTCCTTTTATAGGAAAAGTCTTACAGGATCCAGAAATATACCAGAAGTCCTATAAATATATATTTCCCTAACTATGTTTTATTAAAAGCAAAGAAATAAAATTTCAATGAAGTATTAAAAAGCTTTTGCCGCTCTTCTCTTCCTTCTGCTTGTCTGATGTGTGCGTCTATTAAAGCTTCAGTGACAACTATTCCAACCCAGTTATAGAATAGTACAGAAACAGGCCTAGCAATAAATCCAGCCTTTACAGATAAGGGCTCACTGAAGTGACAGTTTCTTACAAATTTGACATTTTCCCATTGTTATTGGGGTAGTCAGCTTACACCCACCATCAATGGATAGAAGTAACAGTGATTCTAATGTCCTGTACCATGAGGTATTAGTCAGTAAGCAAGTAAAAAAAAAATAATTTGCTTTTCCTTTTGGAAAAAGGAAAAAGCAAGACAGATGAAACAAAATTGCACTGTCAAGAATTACAGAGTTTAAAAATCAATCCATCACCTTCAGGAACACTCCAGAAAGTATTTGTTACTACAGAAGCGGGTTTGGTTTTGTTTTTCTCTCTTCTCTCCTGCTGTGCATTTAATGCCGTAATGTTTCCTGCATTTGTCTTGTCAAATGGGACATCCTTAAACTAAATATACTAGAATTGTATCTGTACGGCATATGTGCGTGTTGACACAAATGTGCACCAAAATAAGGCTTTTTCTATATGACATCACATGTCCTAGAAAAGGCCCTATTCCAGGCACTTCAGCAGGACAATGTACGTTGACAGCTACAGCCCAAGTTCTGCAGCAGTCTCCTGCTGTGAGAATGGGAGGGTTGGCATAGAGACCCAAATGCCGTGCACACCTGCAGAAGTCTGCCTCAGACATGTAATTCAGTGACCTCCGATTGTTCTTTCTCTGTCCTGAAGCCCAACTGCATGAATCTGGCATCCTCTCTTCACAAGTCTGGAAGCAAGTTGGCTTTTTCTTAACACACACAAACACGTTCTCCTCAGGTAATGATTTACTTGCTGGTGAGCTCAAAATCTATTCTTTGGACAAGTCTTGGTACCTTTATCCTGGGAAAGCTCATCTTGGTAAAAGTGAAAATAGCTAAAGAGGTTGCAAGGTACACTTTACCCTTTCCTCATTGCTAATTTTTCTTCTAGATTAAAAATCTGCAATATTGTTACAGCTTCCTACAGGGTACGTACAAATTAAGGAGTACTATTCAGTTATACATTTTGTGTAGCAGGCTCAGCAGATGCACTTAATAGCCTTGATTATCACCCTCATCATAAATAACACCATTTGTAGCATCTCTGTCATGCACCATGCAGCCAAACAAAATCACAGATTACTTATTTCTGTTTCTGCAGTAGTTCACTTAAATCCTAGTCCTGTTTAAGGGGTGTCTTTAGAGCTAACTTCACTCGTTGTCTGCTATTGTAACAGTGCTCCAAATCCACAGTTTCATCACACTCCAGTGTACCTTAGGAAGTGGAAAGATGCTTATTTGATCTCTTGGTCTAATGTTACACCTAGTTTAAAGTCTCTTCAAACAACTCATTGGAATTGGGCAAACATTGCCATGAGCTATCAGCAGAGAGCAAAGCCCAGAAAAGCCCTGAAGGATCAGGGCTCTATCTGTTGTACTCCTTTTCTAATCCATTCTTCGGGAACAGAGGACGGTAAAATCATCTCCGAGTCCCCAGTTACCTACACCATGAAGAAAATCACAGTGAAAACATATTTTGCATTTCAGAACTTGGTGACTTTTCCTCTCCTCACTGACTTTACAGAATCTCCTAGTCAAGTTACAGTACGCAGAGGTCTGATTCCCATCCCTCTCCTCCATCTCTTGCATTTTGTTTCTTCAACTTGAATGGTCTACCAGTGGTAACAGAAGGCATCATCACTTTCTCTGTTACATTCTTAACTTCAAATTCTGTTAAAATTCTGGCCTCTGAATGTCTTGTGTCAGAAAAGCTGGAGATTTGTAGTTTTTTGGCTTTGTCCCTGGTGCAAATACTCAAGGAATACTCACCATAAAGTAACATTTCCACAAAGCACCCTCCATACACTGCTAAACACAAAACTGACTCACAGCCCAAAATTTAAGTCTCTGGAAAGGACACCTCAAAGACAATGATTAATAAATGCTATTAAAAAAACAGTGGGGAGCCAAAAAGATCTATCAGGAGTCTTATTTAAAAATATTTATCAAAATACTAAAATTGGGTACTTGATGAAAATATTCTAATTCAAGCTATCTAGGGTTTGCTGAGAACAAACTAAAAATCTCACTGACCTTCCTCAAGGTTAACAACCCTCCTTTGTTTACATTTGCTGCACATCCCTTTTATATCATTATGTTGTTCCTTCTTTTATAATAATAAAAAAAAAAGAACCAAGGGGAACCCTGCCCCACCCAAAAAAAACCCGAACACACAACACACAGCAAAGAGCAATGGGCTCTTAATCTATTCATTGAAGTGCAACACATGCAAACTTCAAGTCATCAACTTCAAATCCATGGTTGGACTCTATGATCTTAAAGGTCTTCTCAAACCCAAGTGATTTTGTGTACTTAGTACACGCTAAATAGCCATTTCTAATACTGCTAAGCTTAAATTATCATTACTCCCTGTACAAGAGGAGCAGATCAAGTATTCCCCTACCTACTATCCTACAGATGATTTATACATATTTGAAGGAAAATGATACCACAACCATCCAATCTCCTTCCATGGCTGTAAAATGACTGCACAAAGTTCAAGGTGCAAAAGTACCAGTTCCTTTGGGATCAAAAGGTTCACAAACCCACCTTATAAGGTCATCCACAAAGTTTTTCTCTTCCGGATGATTTTACTTGAATAACAGCATGACAGCAGACTCAATCTGGATAAATGCTTCCAAAATAAAGGCAACATGAAAGCACTAATTCCATGGGTAATTCATAAATGACAAATCTCTTTTTACTTCACTACAAGGCTGTAAAATTGCATAATAAGGAAATTATTTTCTATGTCTTTTCTCCCTCCTATGCCATTCTTGATAACTAGATTTGATGCCAGACTTCACAGGACAGGACCAGGAAAACTGGTGGAGGTTACTCATTTTTCCATTTGTCTGCATGTGTTTATTGCCTGGGATTAAGAGCAACGGTTTTCTCCTTGAATTTACTATGGAGAAAGTAGGTAAAAATCTAAGATAAAGGGAGTGGTAGGAGAAGGGACTCATACTCTATTTTTCCAAAACTGAGACAGTATTAGTTATTAAATGGGCTCAACACTGGACATGACACTTTTCATAGTCCTTCCCAGACACCTCTACCAGCAGAGCAGAAGCCCCAAATAATATATTCTGTGCATTGAGTTCCCTCTCACCTATGGGCTGGCCTCACCAGCCCGTGAGGAAGCTACTACTGACACCAGTGCACATTCTGAAGTTTCCATTATTCTTCAGAATCCACCCAAAGCCTTTCCCTAAAACAGCACAAATAACAGTGGCACCTCAGGAGAGGGGCGGCCACACTGCCTTCACCATCTCTCAAAACTTGTAACTGGTCCAGCCCCACGTGGATCCATCATCCAGGGTCTGGTAAGGGTATGACCTTCCTGGGACTATGACACTTCCATCCATTCTGCCATCAGATGAACAACACTCTCTTCACTGAGCTCAATACCAACACATGTACAGGACAACAAATTTAAAGGCCTATAAACTGAACTGTTTCACATAAGCTACCATCAGTCATATCTAACACTTTTTCTCTGGTCATGTCTTTTTTTTTTTTTTTTTAAGGACTTCAGGAGAACAACTCACATTAATCATTTCTTCTGCATCATTCCCTCTCAATTACTATTTCTGCCTATGCTTTTTGCATCCTTCTATACCTGGAATTGTCCCTTTCCTCATGTACTCCACTTTCTCCGGCCTTCCTCTCTACTCACCCTCTTGCAGTGGAACCCCTTCCAAAATTAAGGTCTCTCACAAAGCTGAAAATAGGCACTATTTTATAATTGCTTCTCATCTTCCGCTTCCCTTCATCTCTACATCACCTCAAACCTGCATCACATCTAAACATGGGAGCTCTCCATGATCACTTCTGGTTATCCACACTATGCTTAAGAGGTTATCCTCTGTCCCACCCCATCTTCAATCCCCACAACCATTTGCATTTACCACAGAATCTTACAAAGTGCAACAGCAGATTTTTAAAATAAAGTGCAACCTATTTGTTGACAACTAGAATATGATCAGCAGCATCCCTCCGTTCCTCCTATACGGGCAGCTAATAGCCCGCACCACGGAACACAAGGGTTTGAAATCTTTAAAAAAAACACCAAACTAAAAAAGCAAACAAAAAAATATTTCCAACTAGTTTTCACAACTGTTTATTTTGGCCGAGGTCTCAACATGATGAAGAATATCCAACTCACACTCTAATACTCAGATGACAGCCACATCATTATCATTTTGTGGAATGGAATAGAATTGATAGATAGTTCAGGGGAAGAAAAGAAAAAGTAATAAACATTTTAGCCTTGCATGTTTATTCTCTAGACAAATTTACATAGGCATTACCCACGGGGGTGAAAAAAATCCACATCCCAGAGGAGTTTCATAAAAATGTTATCAGTGAACTACTGAAATCGAACTTCCATGGAAGGTTTTAGGATTGCATCGATTGTGGCAGAACAGGAGCGAGCCTAAGTTCTGCCCTTAAGAGGTCACATAAATACAATGAACAGCTGTCAGAGTGTACTAGCTGTAAATACTGTGTTTAAACCACAAATTCCTGGACAGCTGATAGTTCTTCTGTAAATGAGTGAAAGACCTCACCATGCAGTACTCTGAATTCCTGATTGCTTTAAAGTGAATTTTAACATTTACCATTCTGGAAGAAGAGAACAAAATTCACTCTTTAGCTGAAGATCATTTTAGCTGCCATGTTTTACAGACTAAAAAACCCTGCAAGTAAGAAATAAAGGCGGCTCAAAAGAAAAAACCTCAGAACCATCTGAATCCATGCACAGACTGGCCCGTCATCCTTAAAACAAGACATTTGCTGGAGTTTGGCAGGCGAACAAAACAAACACAAGTCTGGCAGAAGCAACCCACTTGGGAGAATAAGGAATAAAATATGATTGCTCATTCTGGTAGAGGTGGGGAGAGGCGGGTTTATAGCATGTGAATTTTGTAACTGACCCACAGAGTAGGGTAAAAATGAAAACATTTGCAGACATGAAATGAAATAAATTAAAATAAGTAGGAGAAAGATATGCTCAAGTCAAATTGGATTCTGTTAAGTGAGAAAGTTACCCCCATCTGGCCCAATGATGGGAAGTTTTTTATGCATTTAAGAATCACAGTTCAGAATAATCAAGAAAGAGTCGAGTGATTGAGCTATGCATCACTAAGTCCTTTTCCTCAATTTAATCTGTTTAAAAAGGAATGGAATAAAGCATCTACCTGGTAGCGTACATAGCATAAACGTATGCATATTTTGAAACCTAAGAGAGGTCAAAATTAAACCTAAAATTTTAAAACATCTGAATTTGCTGAAGATTAATATTATTAGATTCTTTGAAAATCTATGCTGGATATTCTACCAATACTGACTCCATCACATTGTTTTAAGAAAAAAATAGGTACAGAACAAAAATTCCATTTCAGCAAGGTGTCTGAGCACATCATTAAGCAAAAGTCACAATTTCTCCTTTGACGGAAGGATAGGCAGAAAATACAATTAATGTAACCTACATGTATCTAAAACCCTCAGATTTTCTCTCCTTAGCCTAATCAGCATTTCTTTTTTCCCCACTGTCAGCACACGAGTAGATGACTGTGGGTAGGATAAGCTACCAAACTATCATTCATGAACTTTCTATATACCCATCTATTTGTACAATTATTATTTGCTTCAGTTCTGGAAAGACTGAAGGATATTCTGTATTCTCTAGGTTCAATGTGACTTAGGAAGATGCTATTGATTACTCTTGCATAGCAGCCTAAAGGCCAAAGGCTGCTTAATTTGGAAAAAATACCTACACTTCAGTAATAATGCAATAATGGGAAGGGGCTACAGGAATGTCCACAAGATGTAACACAGGTGCCTTTACAGCCATGAGCTGTACTAGATTCTATAGTACATACTAGACCTTTAACCTGCAATAAAGAGCGCTTGTTCATCAACTTGTATTTTTCACTTAAACAATTTATTATTTCTTCAGTAAATGGAAACCATCACCCAAATTTAAAATAAGCTGTAAAAGAATGATCACTAATTTTGAGAAACTAGGTAAGAAAATAATTTTCATAAGTATAAAACTATTTAAATCACGTTATTCCTTAAGAAAGCTCTCTCTGGTCATGTTTCTAATGGAAAAAGAATTTAAGTAGAATTTTTGCTTGGGAAGAAATTTAATTGCTCAGTTTACATAAGATTTTGGATACCATCTCACAAGATATTTATACTTTTACAAAGTACATATTCTCAACTTTAAATATTCCAGCTAATTGATTCTGTTATGCCTCTTTTTTTTTAATTCAGGCTACTTTAAATGGAACAATATGAAACAAAGAAAAAACTTTTAATATGTTGCTTTGAAACCCACTCCCAAAGGAAAAAAAAAATATTAGAAATAGAAACAAATCTTTAATGCTACATACATGGAACAGGGTAGCAAGTGCAATATTTCATCAGTGGAAAAGGGTTATTTTTAATTGAAAGAAAGCAGCAACCACTTGGCATGACACAAAAGAGCATCAGAAAAGACAATCAAAAGGAGACACTAAAAGTGACTGACCAAAGCGTTAACAAAGCCACGCAGCACTGCTCTGTGGCCATACAAATAATCTGGAATATCTGGCATATATAAGCACAAGAAGTGCTGACCTGGACAGATGAAGCTAATAACACGATGAAAGAAAAGGCTTTTCCCCTAGGTCTCCTGTGTGCCTTGTTTTGTCACAGAAGTGGCAGGGGTATTATAGCAAATATTGGTTTAGTTACTGTATTTAAAAAAGAACACCACACACAAAACCAAACCACGACACAATCAAAAAAACCCACCCCAAAATCCCAGTGTTCCTTCTAGACCATCAGGGCCTGGAAGAAAACAGGTCTTCAGATAACTGAAGGGGAAAAAAAAACACCTAAGAAAAGTCTTTTTCTTAGAAGGCTTCTGCTCTTACTGACTCCCCATTCGCTAACTTGTTTCAGGAAAAAGTGTGCATGTTCCCACTATTATTTTTTTTTAATTACTTCATGCCCATAGCAGTTAGTAGAAATATTACTAATAATGTTGTTTGCTGTGATTAGAATGATACATAACTGTACTAATTTAATGTTGCTTCCTACAGAGAGTTTTCATATTTTGTATTTAATGGAAACATCAATGCTAAATTATTTTAGCTCCTTTTATACTCTATACTGCAGCAAAATCACTGCATGTGAACATTCGTTCTCTGTTCTGGAACCATTAGATACAAACCCTTGCAAGGGAAACAAAGTCAGAAAGTCAGTCTAGACTCTGGTCTATGATTATCTGGAAGCTAAAGTAACGTACATTTTGGCTTGGAAGAATAAACTGCTCGGAAATGAAGCATTAGGATAGCTGATGATAAGCAGGTTTACTGGCGTTGTTTTGTAAAGAAACGCGTGTTCTGCATAAGCAATAAGGGTGGTATTCGCTAATGCATATCGTTAAGAGTGAGCAAATGAAATCAGAAATTACACATCTCTGAAGTAAAATTTGGAGTTGAACAACACTCAAGTGACTAATTTGTAAATGCATATATGTAAGTATTTAAGCTCATGCAAACTGCTAGGAAAATTAGGGACACAAAACATTTGGTGACAGGGCCAAGAAATGCTCCCTTTCACCCTGCCAATGGAGGCACCAGTAAATGCTCAAACAGAAAAAAGGCAGCAGCTGTCTCCTCTCATGACTAAAGCCCTGGCAGATCCTTTACTGGTTTGGACTGATGCTAAACTAGCCATTTTGCAGTCTGCATCTCTTATCCTTCTATGCCCAACCTTCAAGTACTTTGTGGGATATCAGACAAGGTCCTGGTGTGGCACCAACTGAGATCTGGACAGAACTGATTAAGCTCCCACAGTGTTAGACCTTCATAAAGGCAGATGAGTAGCTATAGAGCTGGGAATGGTCACAATATAAAACAGCTAGGTCACAAGCATTTCTGAAACCTCATAATAAGAAAGCACTACACTAGAACACAGCCCACTTCCACATCCTTATTTATATTCTATCCTCCTTTCAAAAATTTTCTTTGCATAAAGGAAGATAGGTCAACTCCTTTGAAAAGTCATGATACACAAAGGCATTCAAGAAACCTGGGTGTATGGTGATACTATCACAGGTTCCCAATAGAGAACACATTTTGTTTGCCCTAAGAAAGTATATGAGCATTGGGCGATAGAATGAGTAGATTTTTATAGTTTTTTGGTGTAGTTTTATTTTTCTTTTAATTACTAGCTCATTAGCTTGTTGGTCTAGATTAAAGTATATCAATGTCAACATTTAAACCCTTTAATGCTAAAGGTCATCTTTGAGTTTATATAAACATTTATATTTGACAACAAAAGAGCACACAAGTGTTTACCAAAAGCACATGTGAGCAGGCCCCCAAGATGTGAAGTCCTCACAACACCCCTTTCTGGGTGCACAGGACGGCCAACACATGGCCAGTCTCCTAGGGCATCTGCAATTGTTTCCTCTAATAGACAAAGTTTTTCTGATCCCAAGCAACAAAAACCAGTTCTGACACGTTAACTCTTATTCCGAAGCTTTTTAGAATCAATATTCCAATAGTCTCCTTCGAACATTTAGGAGGAGATTTAAACCTCTGTGGCAAAACTAAAGTTTTAGAAGTACTTTGCTTCATGGCTAGTTAATTGAACACTCTAAACAATAATGCTCTACTATATTTTCATTTGAAAAGCAAGTTTTAAAGTACACTTATGGGAACACTATTTTAAAATAATGTCTTTGTGAAATTATCTGTTTTCTTTGGTATTTAGAAGATGCCACTCGAACAATTTTAAGAGACTTGTATTCTACCTCACTTCAGAGCCACCTCAGCACTGAAATCAGAAGAGAAATGCAAATTTTATTTTCTATCATTTTAGCACTTCAAAATACTATGCCTGCATATTCTAAAATATGAATGAAGTGGCACAAAAAGTAAAATTTGAAGTAGATTTTAGATCTGTTTTAAGAAATAAGAACCAATCTCTCCTGATTTTCTAATCAATGCTGTATTTCCACTGCTACATACATGGCAATAAAATTGTCAAAATACCGTCTAGGAATGATTTAGCTAACTTTTTAATGTGTTTGCAGATTTTCTTAATTATAGAAATGCAAAATACAGCCCTTAAAAGAAAAATAATCCAGAAAAATACTAATCTTCAAGAAACCAAAGAAAACATGTAAGCATCAGAAAGGCATTACCTCAAATACAGCATCATCCAGACACATAGAATCCGTCTCCAAACAAGCCACCTCTAGGCTTGAATTATAAAAGCCACTCCGGTGAGAGCCTGCATACATTTACGCTGGGGCATATGGGAATACACATCTGAAGTCAGGAATTTTTATTCCAGTTATCTCAAATTCCCAATTTACTCTAACACGTCAGGAGGAAAGCTGGGCTGGCTGAGTCTAGCAAGGTCCATGTGTCTTTCCTGGGGGTGGGCTAGCAGGGGCAGAACAAGAAGCTAACCTTCCCAACAGTTTGTAGGCAACTTATTTACTGTTGTTAGGTGTCCTGCAAAGCAAGCCACGTCCAGAGCTCAGATGGGTCCACCAGCATAAATTAGTTCTGTCACAGCCCAGCATTGCCACCACTACTTTTTCTCCAGCTTTGGAGCTACTGTCCCTGCGCTGCACTGTGCTGTAGCATTTAGGTGCATCATTCATGGAAAAAGCAAAGAGACAGTACTAGCACAGTAAAATGACAGTACTTTCTCCTACTAGGAGGAAAGTTCTGCTCCACTTCCTCCAGAAAATGCCTGATACCAAGGTTTCATAAGTACCTTCTTGGGACCTTTTGTAGCACCATTTCAACTGCAAGTGAAACAGCTATTTGATAGCACACTTTCCATACCCACATATATTTTTCCCCTTAACTCTCACTTTTTCTGGAACATAGTTGTGTGCATTAAAACTAAGGAATGCATCTCCTCTTTGAACTTTTGTGTTTCTAGCTCCTCATCCACAAAAAAATTCAAGCAGGCAATAAACTTTTTCTCCCTCCATGCCATTACTCGTAATGGTAATCTGTTCGAGAAATTGCTACTGCTGAAGTCACACTAACCGGCTCATTTGCAGCAAGGCAGTCATATTTAAACATAAAATGCAGTAGAATGCAACCTCTTGAGACAGTACCATATTAAAGCTATAATAAAGGCCTCGAGTTTTTCCATTAGAAGTACAGTGACTCTCTCCACTCAATTCAATGCAATCTGGACTGGATCTAAGCTACTCTTTTTAAACACAAGGTCAAACTTTCATCATGTGCCCAGGGAGAAGACTAGTAATTCTACCCTGAGTCTCCTTTCCGCTGCGCATTAACCAGTTTTTACACTCTGTTCATCTTGAAAGATTACAGCTGTACAGTTATAAGAAACCGCTTTTCTTAAGAAAAATAAAGAACACATTCTAATCAGAAAAAAACTAAGCCTATAGAAAGCTGTATAGTTTTGAATGTTTACTTTATTTACTTATCCTGGTCAAGATAAAGTAAATCAAAACCTGTACGCAAGTTAAGCAAGTTATGGCTCTTTCTCACCCCTTTGCTTTGAAGCAAATAAAAGAATGCCATTAGAAGGGGGGGTGGGGAGGAGGACACGGGATGACCACAAACCCCAAACAAAACCCAAACCAACCACAATTCACTATCGTAGTTTTTGCTACAGTGCTGTAATGGCATCTTATTTTTCTTTAGAAAGTTTCTGTTGAAGCCTAGGAGCCATTGCTTAGTGCGGAAATCAGGCATTGCTGTACTTCTGCTATTCTGCCTTCCAGAACGGTATTGTTCAGCTGACATTCATAAGGAATGTAAGTCAAAAGACAGACATTTCTTGCTTCAGACCTGAACTTCTATGCAAGGTACAGGTGAACCTGAACAGAACAGCAGGGAAAGGAAGATAACTTCTGCCTCGAGCTAGAGAAGCTACCTAATGACTGGTGACCTACTCAGCTGTTCATGGGCCAAAGTACAATGATGTTGATGCACGAAGGGAAAAGCATACTTCCTAAAGTCACAAAAAGCTTTATTTCCTAAGCTAACAGATGAGTCACAAAGGAGCTGTATGTTAAATGCTCACTTGGCTTCCCTATGTTTTCACTTCAAACAACCACGACAAGCTGTGTCAATCAGCTCTGACCCAGTGGGTCAGGGCACGGAAGTTAATTTCAGCAGGTTCAGGTTCCACTGACACACCATCTGATTTTCACTTTTGCCGGAGAACTACCTTTTCCTTTACGCAAAGGATATTTGCAAGAAGAGAACAAATAAAAGGCCAATTCATGTCCTGTCTAGATTATATTAAAAAGAAAAATGTCATAAACTTATTAAGGTCTATGAAGGTGTTTCTAAATCACAGCAAGCCAAAATGTTTGCATACAGGAACAGATGTAGAGTATGAAGACGTAGGGCAGTAATGACACGGGGGAGGGGGGGGGAGGAGGGAAATCACAGGAATAACCCATGTACTTTCAGACAGACAAAAAAAAAAGGCGGGGGGGAGGGAGATTACAATTTGTCCTCGCTAGGTGACTATGGAAGGAATGCTAAATTTATGTGAAAGTAGTTCTTGTCTTATAGAGGATACCAGGCCAAGAAAGCACTGAGCAACTGCAGCAGCGTTCCAAATAAGTCTGGAGATACTGGAGGTTCCCATACCTTGGGCTGCAGGCAAAATAAGGCAGGCAGATGCATAGCATCCACATGCATAGCATCCACTTACAGTATGCATAATGCTGGACCTCCTAAGAGAACAGAGTAGACACACAACTCCTCTCTTCTTTTTCAGACCTTGGAAACTCATAAATTTGGTTGCAAAAAGCTTCAAGTTTCTCCACTGACACCAACGACAACCTGCTAGCTCCTCTCTAATTGCAGCTGGTAAGTTCAGTTAGAAGTTATAGAAAAACAATTTCAGGAAAGCATTTTAATAGATCTTGGTTTAATCAATGCAAGTATTTTCCACGGTGCAAAACAAATGGGAAGGTGGTCTAGCCCAAAACTAATAGAAGCTATCACAAGAATCTTGGCTTTCAGGGGTATCCAACATAACCAAACGACTGAGAAGCTCTGCCTCAGCATATGCAAATATTGCTGAGGGACACTGGACGCATCTATATTAGCAATTTTAATGCACTGAAGGCATTCATTTTACAGGAAAAAGAGTTTGTCTTGCATCTATATCCTGTGTCACGTGGTTTGTACTCAAGCACCCTTGACATACTTTATCTCCTCATAGAACTCAGGCTGAAGTCACATAGGAGACTGCATCCAGAACGCCCAGGCTGTCTCTCTCCTTTACCACATCAAGGCCATCCCACCCAGTCTCTCTACCCTCTCATGTTTTTCTCCAGCTGCAGTATAGTCTCCTCATGCAATCCAGCTCCTCACTGGATTTCACTTCATCATGGCCTTCCTTCAAGACCACCAGTTCAGCCCCCATCCTTTGCTCACCCAGAACTTCCTTCTACGATCCTCATCTAATCTCAGCCCTGCTCCCACTCTTGGTTATCCATGCAGACAAACACAACTTACCACTTAAACAACAGCTCTCACCCACCTGCCCACTTCCTCTCTTCTGAAGCTTAATCCTCAATATTTAATTCACATTGATGTACTAACTGATCTTAACAGGATGCTCACTACAAAACAGGACAGGCAAATCCCTTGATCTCCGTTCATCTGGTTGTACTGGTCTGACCTGTCCAACTCAGCAGCAATTTCAAGGAAAGTCCTACTCTGAAGGAGGCAAACATCCAGTACATACGTAATCTTTTGGAAATATAGCTGCTAGAACATCTAGTAAGACTTGACCAAGACTGTGTGAAATGCATTTTTTCAAATGTTTATAACTTTGCCAAATGTGGGTGGATTTTTGCAGACATAGTAAAGAAGCATATCCATGCTGTAAACTTCATGTCCCTCCAGAAAGAATTCCGATACTGCAAAGATATTCACTGAAAGTTTGCCAGTTCCACCCAAACTGTAAACTGACAATATAAGAGTTGCAAGTATTAATATAAAAATAAGCTCCAAACCCAGAGTAAGACACATTTACAACCCTTCACCATAAACATGAAACTCTCTATTCAAGGTACTGTAAAAGGCTTTGCAATTTCTTTTACCTCTGAAGAAGCAAAATTACAATAAGTCTTAATGCCAAACAGGAACCTCACCAGGTCCATCACATCATCCGGTAGCCTAAAAATTACACAGCTGGATTTAAGAGAGGCCTAGGATTTTAGCTCCTATATTTCACCCGTTAGTGTACATTATTGTCACATTATCAAGTGTTTTCCCCACCATTGTGAGGACTAACAACTTCTACATCACACCTAAAGTTCTCTCAGTACACAACTGTATCATAGAACTGGGGCTTTAATTAAAAAATACTCATAACACATGAAACAAAACAAAGGTGGTTGCTCCATACTATCTTGTGAGGGTGCTCTGGTGGGCCAAAAATATATATAACTTGAAGGTACTTATTTACCCCCATATAGTGAATACTAAGATTTGGAGACTGAATAAAAGCTGTAGAGCAAATGAAGTTCAAGAGGGAAAGCAATAACATCATAACAAGGCCTTCAGGATAGATTACAATAGTTGGATGTTTTGGAATGCCTTGCTAGACACTAAAAGAAGGTGTTTTAAAGCTTCCCCACATGATCCATGACACAGGTATGTTAGTTCAGAGGACCAAAGGAAATTTAAGACACAGCACAGCCACAGTGTGGCACGAATACTGTAGTATCAAATAACTTTGCCAAAATATACAGTATGTAAAACAAAACTAAAGAAGTGAAAGAGTAGTCATAGACATTTGATGAGACAGGCAATACAGCCGCAATAAGGTATGACTTCAGCATTTCATGCTTAAAAGCAGCCACAAGCGCTACAGCGAGAGCACAGTCTCCTTTGGATAACAGTGGTCACAAAGGCTGTGCGCCCTCCTTGGCTGGGTAACCCCATATACAACTACCACATTAATATTTCTGTAAGTTGTCCTTCTAAAAGCTACTGCTACTTATTAATGAATCCTACTGAAATTCATCGTTTGGAGAAGAAACAGGCTCTAGAAGAGGAATGGAATTCTTTAAAGCATCAAGACTTGCTGATGTGTAAGTGACAGATCCAAGTCTTTGCTGCGTAGTGGCCCCATTAATAAAAGAAATGTCTACCATAAAGGACAACTCCTTATATGAGTTCCATCTCTTTAGCACGAGTGGTGTTGTGTAGCACAATCCCTGGATCAAAAGAACAAGCTCAAGTACAATAATGGAACAAGGTGCCATTTGGACAATAATGCAGACACACCAACCATGTTAAAGATTTATACAGTGGGCCTGTTTGATAAGACTATCTTGTTGGTTTTATTGTTTCTAATTGGACAATCCAAATGATTTATACCTTCCTGTTAAAGAAATCTTTACTGAGCAAACTGCTTGTACAGATGCAAAGCAAGCCTATAACTTTGCAAGCAGCAGGCATCCTTCCTGAGCATCACCCCTCACTGAAGCTCCTCTTTCCTGTAAGGTAGGATAGCCAAAAATCCACATCACTCCATTTTTCATATATGCAGTTTCTACAACTACTAGCCAAGACCACAGCCATTTGTTTTCAATTTTTTCCTAGCTATTGAGAGCATAAATTCCATCTTGGTCATTATTGTACTTCCAAAGGCCCCTCCGGGTTGAATTGTCTTTTTTTCTTTAAAAAAAAAAAAAAAAACATATTCCATAAGCTTGAAAAACTTTATCTGATCTTTAATACTTCCCAGGTAAAAGCAGCAGATCTGAAAAATGTTTCTGGAAAAAGGACAAGCAAGGTTTATAGAATTAATTTGGACACGCTCAGGTCTCTGCAGAGTAACATTAAGTTAAAGATATGCCAAACTTAGGAGAGAGACCAGTGAGCATAATTGTTAGTAAACCACTGTTTGAGCTTTGACGGCAAAAGATTTATTATGATCAATTACAGTGAAAACTGGAGGCATTTATACCAAGGTTTATAACTGTAACAGCAGCAGCTAGGTAGGGAGCAGTAGTTAAGTAGGGGTAAACCCAGGGCAATTGCTCTCTCTAGTGCTGCCTTCTGTACAGCGTTGAACAAATTTAATGCACAAAGCCAACTTCTCCGTTTACGGATTAAGAGTCCTGTCTTCGCCAGTCTTTCGCTCCATGTGCTGCTAATCTTATATTCACCACTACTGATGCAGCCTGCGCACAGAGGATATCTGGCTGCATTCCTAGTACATTGTACCAATAAATATTAATTCCTCTACTCCCACAAAAGAGCTCTGCATTTTATATATATATATAATTTAATGTATTAACCTGTTTATGATCGGCATTTATGAGAAATCAGGCTTTATTCTATAAAGTCCTGATACCAGACTAGAAAAATTAAGATGAAGTGCCACTATGCCAGTTAATTTCATTTGAAGTGAACTCTCAGCATTTTTTATTTTTTTTTTTTTGGTCCAGAGCTACAAGATTACTGTGATGGCAGGTATATTTTCTGGCATTAACTGTTTTGACATATTTGATTATATCTAGCTACAGAACTACGTTGTTAGATAACAAAATAGGCAAGCCTTAATCTTCATCTGTCTACAAAATGATCTTTGCTCCCTTTAAGAGGTTTTTTTTGGTAGGCTAGATTTCTCTCAGAGCACTTTTACACAAGTTATTTGAAGTAAATCCTTTGCCTGACCTAAAACATGAAAAGAATTTAAAATAATTATTAACACACATCACCAGTTAGCCCTGAGATTGACATCAGAGTATTAGGAGCAAAGTGCCTTTTGGTCAGCTGACAGGCACAAACAAGTGACTAGGTCACTGAAGAGGGAAATGTATTTTCCTAGTCACTTGCCAAAGGAACAAAGGTTATAGCTTCAACATAAACCTACTCTTTAGAGTTGGTTTTGGGCAACTGGTGCTCAAGCAACCCCTCTGAGCCACAGGATAGAGTGTGTGAGATTTTGCAGAGGCTGGGCACAGCTCACTTGGGGTGAAAGGCACTCCAAGTTTGTAATTCTGTGTATTGATTTGTCATTCCCAGAGCCAACAGTGAAAGCCAAGTCATGAAATAACATGATTAATTTATAACTAAACATTCTGTTCTGATGATGGAAACAAGAGGTGGAACAGAAGATCGTGAGATGAACAAAGTTGCTACTACCAAGCATTTATCAACAAAGTTCTTCCTTAGCTATTTTGCAGTCTCTGGGAGTTTAGAAGGCACAGTAAGACCTCCACCAAGAACTCCTTTCCCTTGGAGCTTACCTTGAGTGCACATCCACCCTGCCTCGGACACCAGAGATGGCTGCTGGGCCTCTCAAAGCAGTTCCTCCGAGCAAATTCTTTCTTTTATTGAAGGACCTCTTTGCATGCCTCTTATCAGAGCTTTTATTATCATCCTCTGCAATGACATTTTGGGAAATTTATTGGAGGAGACTGCAGGAGCAGCTATGTTTAACCCCAAAGAGGCTGGAAATGCTACACTAGACTTCTACATCCTCATGCATTGTGGCTGGGAACTGCCTGGGGGGAAGGGCCTGGGGGGGCTGGGTGACAGCCCTGGGCAGGAGCCAGCCGTGTGCCCGGGGGGGGCAGAAGGCCAGCAGCGTCCTGGCTGGCATCTGAAACAGTGTGGCCAGCAGGGCCAGGGCAGTGACCGTCCCCCTGCACTGGGCACTGGTGAGGCCGCACCTCGAACACGGGGTTCAGCTTTGGGCCCCTCACTTCAGGAGGGACGTTGAGGGGCTGGAGCGTGTCCCGAGAGGGGCAACGCAGCTGGTGAAGGGTCTGGGGCACAAGTCTGGTGAGGAGCAGCTGGGGGACCTGGGGCTGTTCAGCCTGGAGAGGAGGGGGCTCAGGGGGGACCTTACTGCTCTCTGCAGCTCCCTGACAGGAGGCTGTAGGCAGGGGAGGGTCGGTCTCTTCTCCCAGGTGACAAGAAATCAGACAAGAGGCAATGGCCTCAAGTTGCACTACAGGAGATTTAGATTGGATATTAGGAAAAATTTCTTCACTGAAAAGGGTTGTCAAGCATTGGAACAGGCTTGAACCCAAGGAAGCACTTGAGTCACCATTCCTGGAGGTTTTTAAGAACCATGTAGATGCGGTTGCTTAGGGGCATGGCTTAGTGGTGGACTTGGCAGTCCTGGGTTAATGGTTGGACTCTATGATCTTAAAGGTCTTTTCCAACCTAAACGATTCTATGATTTTGCCCCACACATCCCCCCTTCTTTTATCTATAGTTAGTCTACCCGAATGCCACAAAGCAGAATCTGCTCCTTTCTGCAACTGTTTCTAAGAATGTTTGGTAACCGACCCATGAAGTACATCACAATGTAAAAAAGAAAAAACACACAAAACTCCATTATACTGATTACCAAGAACAAACAGATTTTTATCTTACAGTGGTGTCCTAGAAGTCTCAGAGCATTACAGTGATAATCTCAATAGGGCAAAGCAATAAACATCACCTGATAAATCAAACGGCAGTCAAGCCTACAAGAAAAGCAAGCATTACTTCGTAAGGATGCAAAGACAACACCATCATAAATCCAGGAGAATTTTGTCGATCAAACCCTTCCAAGAAAACCACTTGTTACTATTAGCTATATAACACAAGGTCATCCACCAGAAACACTGGCCAATTCCTTATCCTCTAGTTAAATTAGGAGTAAGATGTACAATTATTATTACCTGACCCAGAAGCTATAAAAAAGTCAAAAAGTAGGAAAAGTATCAACAAAAAAATTATATGGCCTAAAGCACATTCAGAATGATGGTATTCAACAATACTATTAGACAGCCATTGATTGTTCTGGCCAGCCACGTCCTGAAAAGCAGAAGTTAATAGTTTAATTAATTTTATTCAAACAAGCATAATGCAGGGTTCACACAAGACCTTGAAAATGTTAAAAATACTATGACTTGTACAAGTAAAAAGAGACCATTTGCTTACCGTGAGACATTTAACCAAAATGGGTTCCTTTTAGCAACAAAGGATGAGATCTATCTTTTTCAACTTTAGAAAGCAAAATTCAGGTATGTAAATTGAAGGTGGTCTCTCTGAGTTCACCTACTCATCAGTGGAGATATTCAGGCACTTCTGAAGGGTTAATCTATTAGGTCTGCATTAACTTCTTACCTTAGCATGTTCAGGGGCTGAGGGGGGGATAAAAAACCCACACAAAAAAGCCCAAAGAAAACAGGTTGATCTGGGAGGCACCTAATTCAGTTTGTATTAACAGGGAGAGGATAGAGGTGTACCTTTTGTATTACTCTTCAGAAAGCCTCAGGCACTTTCTTCTATACTCGGGTTAATACATCAGCACCTGCTCTAAAACCAGACACTCAGTCTCCCTTCTTGGAAGTCCAGGAGTCATAATTTCATTTTAAGTTATAGCCAGTTGCCCCAGCAAACTTTTATCCAGCAGCTTCTCAGAGCATTATGTGGACAAATACTACAGCTAACTCCAAATGTAGTAACTTACTTCAAGGGACCCAAATCCCTCTTTTACAGGCATTCCCCAAGTCTTGTGGTATACAGAAGCCTGGTCCAGGAACTCCCTCAGTTGCAAGTGCTCCTTCAGAGCCGACATGCTTTGAACCGCTGAACCAAGAAGAAAGCAGCAAGCTTAGGCATGAGTCCATGGCCATAGGATACTTGGATGAAAATGGGAAGGTTGGGTTTGCAGTCTCCTTAAGGGCTGTTTGATGCACCAGTAACTAAAAATCAAAAGTAGGAAACAGAACTGGACTCCAAGACTCTCCAGTCACATGTGACTAACGTATCTGCTCTCTTAATTGCTCTTTTTCTGTTTCACTTTGATTTTTCCACAAGTCTGACAAGTTAATCCCATTGAACAAAATACAGTAGAAGTGTCCCTCCACCTTCTTAACCCACTGTCTACTTTACAATCAAGTAGGTATTTGAATTGCCTCCACCTGAAATACGAGTACCAAAGTGTTCTGATCCTTGAATCACTACGTGAAAATGAGAGGTAAGAGGATCAGCTGTGTTATAAAACAAAGCCATACTCTCCACATACCCTTCAGTCAAAACCAATTTGGTGGAGATCTCCAAGAGCCTATATTGAACAAGGGCTGTCAGATAACATGTTTGTTACTCGGGATTCATGACCATTCCTAATGGGAAGTTGAGGCACCTCTCCTGTGAACAGCAATGGAAGAAGCGTGAAGATTCAGATCTTTGTAGTTACAGAAATGTAATTGTCACATTCCTATATAGGTATCTTTACACATCATTCATGTAGCTGTTTTGTTCCCTTGCTCTGGAATGGCTGTATCTGTAGAGTTTCATCAGCTGTTGGTTGCATCCTTATATGAAATCTGACAGTTTAGTATTATAGCAGTTTTAAAGAGAAACCATTTCAGCTACTATCTAGACTAGATCTTTACATGTATCTGGACTGGCTTTTAAATACAACATTCTACTGTTAAAGAGACAACAGCAAAACAAGAAGGTATCTCCTGCTTAAATACAGTCAAATGTGTATTGCTGTAGATTAACAGGTATTGAAAGCTGAGGTTATATAATAACCAGCCAGGCACTAAATAATTCTTGTAGTAAAAATATTTAGAAACTAAACCTGATACCTAGTTAGCACTGCTCCACAACATTTCTGCAAAACAAGTTGTAATAAACTTTTATTACATTCTTCAGAAAAAGGCCTGTTGTCATTGAAGATAACTATTGACTATTCTTTGTTGAATCAGATCCCAACAAACAAGGAACAGTCTTGCAAAATTTGTGTCAGAGGGTGAAGCTCAGGACACTAGTTGTGAAGATATCAAGGTCATAGGTATCCCAGTACTTCCCAGCACCTTGGATAGCAAATGCCTTGTGAGCACAGGGCTTCAAGGTTACACTGAAATTCTGAGTGCAGAGCCAGTCAAATCCAGAAATCTTCACTGACCCAGGACTAAAAAAAGTGCTCCTCTTTCTTTTCATTAGTTCACAGATTTTAATAGTGATCCATCTACACAGATATTTCATACAATGAAAGCCTCCTAGGGACACTGCACAGAAGTTTTCCAACTTTAATTAGAACTCAAAGCAAATTAACACTCAGCCAAGGAGCTCCCACCCTTCCCTCTACCACCTGGTGCTGTGCCCATCATGTACTCTGCTTCACAGCACCAGTGGTTCACACCAATGGCCAGGGCTTACCACGCAAGCATTGTGTCATTTTCAAGAGGAGAAAACACAAGTTAGGTTACATGTAGCTTTCAGTACCTTTTAGGTTAACCGAGGAAAAAAAAAAAAAAAAAAATCAGAGTTTGTCTAGCACTAATTTATTGGAATTAACAAGTGTCACAGGTGTACAGCCTGCCACAAGCCTCTGAGAAGTCCTGCACCATGACTAATGCTAAGGGACATAAACCTGAACATCCAAGTCTCTGCAATATCATGAAAATTTTTAGAGAACAAAGCAAACAAAACTCATCTAAAAAGAGGTAAATAATTTCAATTAACATGCTTCCATCTTTTCCTATTTAATTCCATCGTAACAATAGCATTTTAAGCTTTTTGAAGGCTCAGTGACAGCCCCAGCTCTACTACCATGTCAGTTTAGGACTTGGTCCAAAGGCAGCTTTGAGAAGAATCCTTTCCAAGTGCACTGAAGTGTTCGTCTCAGTGAAACAGATTTTCTCCTCCGGTCTCCCAAAGACTCACGTTTTTGATCATGAGTATTCTCTTCATAACAAAAGTACCATGATACTTGTGAGATGAAAAACATACGCATCTCAATCCTTTGTGAAATGGAGGCTGACTACAAATCCTCTCAGGCTTCCCAGAACTCGAATAACATGAAATCAGACCCACAGATTTCAATTTTGTGCATTTCCATTGGGTAACTAAAAAAAAAAAAAAAAGGCAAGAAGGCAAAAGCAGAAATCAGGGGGAACACTACTCCCAAATAAAAATAAATAATAATTAAAAAACCCACCCAAAAACAGTGGCTCAAAAAAATCTGTTCAACCAGCAGGAGCAGAGACAACCTCGGAGAGCTGACAGGTTGCAAAGCAGATTGCCGGCACTGTGTTTTGACTTGACAGAGGCTAGGACTGACAATTATGACAACAGTCTCCCTGCAAATACTGCAAGCAAGGGTAAGGGACTTTAAAGCAGACTTTAGCAAATCTTTGGGCGTAGCTGAGTCAGGCAGCAAGGCAGGGGTACACTCAATATATTCTGAAGTCTCAAGCCTCTAAAAATAATTTTTAAAAAGGCATAGAGAAAGCTTCCCCCAGATACACAGAGAGGTGGGCTTCTTTCTAAGGTTGCCTGCCTGTCAGTCTGACAGAGCAGTAATTTATCTGAAAGTTTCAGTTGCAAAGAACTTCATTTCAGCCTCTCTATTCCTCTCTTTCCCTCCAATTACCCAAAGTATACAACATTTCAAATCATAAAAATCACCTGAATATTACCCAATTGTGACAACACAATAAAGCAACTGGAATTAAGCTGCTGCAGCATGTGCACTTCTTAATAACATGCTCGGACCTCATTTAAAGACCATGTTAATGAACAAAAGCAAAGATTTCTTTACGTCCACTTAATCAACCCACATATGTAAAGCAGCTGCGGGAGTGTACAGGCTGTCACGTTACTGCAGTTTGAGTCAGCCAAGTGCGATGGTTTCAAAGCACGTTCATTAAAGTACGTACACAGCAAGTACATGGAATGGGAGGAGGGGGCACCCCACACTTCCAAATGAAGCTTTACAACAATGCAAGCCACCACGCCTTTGTGATCCATAGGCTCTCTTATCACAGCGACTCTAAAGCTCTGCACACCTGGCCTGAGCTCTTAGGTCTGCTCCCAGTTTGTTCTCCATGCCTCAAGTGCTGGTCTTCACCCCGCTCAGGGAACTACTTTTATTGCAGAACCACCCAGCCTCACAGCACCACTGATACATCTCCCTCACCCTGAAAAGGTATCCCTCCAACCCCTTTCAGTCTAGAATATTCTCACATTCAGATACAAGTTACCCATCTTAATCAGGATTGATTATGACAAAAACATTAAGTAAAAGCTGGTAGAAAAGTAACCTCATTGTAGTGTTTAAACTGTTTCTACAGGCAACTCAGGATTGTTTCCAGGATGAAGTGAAAGACAAATTTGTTACTATCCTAGAATACTTTCATTTTCTACATTAAGAATAAAACCAAATTTAGAAACGGAGTGGGGAAAGAATCCAGTGAATAGAAAGTGACAAACAGACGTTAATGAAAAATCCCACAAGTCCTTAAATTCATACACAAAGCATGGGGCAAAAATACATTTTATTATGTTAGTTTATGCACATGAATTTATGTACTCCTTGTCACCATGATCTGTGAAATATTTACATCCAAGCTAAAGTTGCAGGACCACAGCATTTTCAAAGAAGAATCAAAAGCGACGTTACAATATCCACAGCCCTCCCCCCTCTCCCCCCCCCCCCCCCCCCAGGTAAATCAAATAGTTGAAGTTCGGTGAACATTCTTGAAGCCTCTCAAATAAAAGCAGATCTTCTACAACATACACAAATGCAACTTGGAAAGCAAATTAAGATATACAAACACAGAGAAAGAGACAACAAAAAGCAAGAACAGATAATGCTCTCTGCCAATTGCCAAAGGTGACAAAGCAGAAGTTAGATGGGAATCCTTTCCCAGACGCAAATATTAAGACCCTGAAAAGGAACAGCAATTCCTCAAGAAGAAAACCATGATTGTACATGCATATTTCAGTGAGAAGAAAAAAAGGCAAGCAAAACAAGATGAGCTCAGAAAACAAGAAGCATATCCAACAACAATCAAACTGCCTCTCAATGGATACTGCATGCTAATACTAGTAGCAGTATCACAGCCGATAGCATGAAAGCGCTGACAAGGGAACACAGCCGCAGATTTTTACTGTAGAAATCACCTAGCTGAGCACTGTGAACATACAACATGCTTGTGACCCTCATGACCTCAGGAGAAAGCCTGTGGCCAGCTTACAGAGAAGAAAGAAAAAAAAAAAATGCTGTTTTTCTTTTCTCAGCCTGTCTGGAAAAGTAAATACTTTCCATAATGGTGAAGACTGAATTCAAATTGGAAGAACACTTGAAAGGACAGCTTTGCAAGAGAAATATTAAGGAGAAAGACCTGCATGGGGTACAGCACCGAGTTAACACCCTGAGAGCAGCAATGACAGCGCCGAGGAAGGCAATGCTTAGCCACACAACATGCAATATTTCTTTAGAAAAGTTCTGGGAGATGCAAGTGAACCAATTGGCTTCACAACAGGCTTTTCAGGAGAAAGCAGCTTTTCAGTAACGCATGCAAAAAAAGACTTTTTTCTTATAGACAATAATGCATAAGTGTATCACAGAGAGCTAAGCACAATTTATATTATTGAAGTATAGCTGTGGAGAACAGATAAACCATTTCACATGGGATAGGGCAACTCCACACATGAGAGCAAGTCCAACCAAGAAAAATAACAATTTAAGATTGAAGACAATGTATAGAAAGTATAAGTACTAATGTCTAGATTATTTTGAGTAAAGTTACAGTACAGAGATTTATTTGATAATACAATCTGTGCATAGTTTCAATGCTGCCTATTAGGGTCTATTATTGATCAATTTTAGAGACTTTCTTTGAAGTCTGATAAGTTTGGTTTCTTCAGAGTGTTGATCTGTCACATCCATAATGAAGTGATTTTAAACGGGAATTTTATTGACCCAATTACTATTGAAAGTCTTAGGGCTGAAATATGCATGGTACTTTATAAACAACATGTGTTCCAGTCTAATGGTACCAAAAGAGATAAATATATTTAGAAGACTTAAAGTTGAATTATTTATTAGATATATATAGCAATGTTTGCGTGGAAGATTCAGTCAGTCTTTTCCAGTTATAAGATCGTTGCTTCAGTACAAAGATCCACAAGGACTGCGAAGTTTCTGGTAGCCATACATGCAGTCTATTTTCTTAACATTTCTATAAACTTTCTGTTGGGGGGGGGCGGAAATGAAGAATGTATTCAAACTGATTTGTGAGCAGACTAACCCAATTACTTCCACAGCATAAATTCCATTCCTATTTGTTTGCATTTCTCTTTTCCAGTTCTTCATTTAAAGGATCATGGACAAGTTTGTTATTCCTAAAGGACTGGAGTAAATTCAGTTTGACATATTCCACAGAAGCCTTTTATTTATCCTTAAAAGTCTCATTTGCTGTAGTGTTATGAGCACTACACGGCAGTGTTGTTTGTCATCTGGCACAACTTAAAACAGAATAATAAGATGGCATTCCTTAGCAGCAATAGAACATTATTTACCTTTCCACAATTATAATAATATACGATACATGTATTCAGTGAATACAAACAAACCCCCAAACCAGTGGGGGGGTGTAGATATTTTAATTAAAAATTGTAACCCTTTACCAGCATGTTCTATACAAAAGTAAAAATAAATTAGAAATAGCCAGTATGACCTGGTTGCTGTAGCTCTCAGATTCACAAGAAGCTTCTGCAGTTATCGCTAAAACACGCAATGAAAGAGTTCACGAGACGAACTCGGTTCCTAGAATGAACAATACTCATGCCTCTGAAGGAAGTATGTTTCTCAAATAGACCAGCTTCATTTAAAATCAGTATTTCAGAGTCAACAGCTGGGCTATTTTACACACTCAAACACTGAGATGTAAGGAAGATCTGCACTTCCTTGAAAATTTTAAATCAGTACTTTCTGGCTTATAAAATATTCACAATAGAAATAAACCAGCTGAATGCTCCGTGATCAAACATTCAATTTCTGTTTGTCAGCTGCATATGCTACTCCACATTACACACAGCAGCAACTCCCAGGAGCCAATAGTTTTGGCTTAGAAAGAGACTTAAGTTTGACTCAAGAACCACAGAGACAGCACAGAAAGGAGAGGGGTTCATGGAAGAAGACTAGGAAATCATTAATCTTTGCCTCTTTCTTGCACTATTCTGTTGGCTGATGGAGTATAAACATAGCAGGTTTCAAAGGAAGTCTCCTCAGATCCCGTATTATGGGATGCACGGTATACAACAGCTCAATCCCAGAACATTCCTGCCACCTACCAAAAATGTAGCTTCCTGTAAGTGCTTTGTGCACATTAAGTATGTGCTACTTACCATAAGGTGACCAAATAACTAAAATAATCAATAACTACCTTTCTGGCAACAAGGACATTGATTCCAGGATACTGGTAGCAGCACCAGGACACACATGCAGAAATCCAGCTGCCAATTCCAGTGGATAAACACTGGGCAAGTAGAACTTACAGATTTACATCATTGCAACTGAAAGGTAAAATAACTACTTGCAGCTGACTGTGTGTGTGCTTTACATAGATATAGTCCACAGCTTAAAGTCTCAGAGCCAGACCTGCCACACTGCCACTACAGCAGCAGCCGCCTGGTGCTGGCGAGAACACTGGTAACAACACTGAGGAATCCTGCCACACAATTTAATTGCAGCCCCTAGCCACATTCTTCACTTTGACTAGTGCTGAAAAAAAAAAAAACCCCAAACAAACATTCCTCTAGAATTTCAAGATTATACTACTGGACAAATGTTCTTGGAGCTCTACCAAAGATGTCAAAATCAGAAGAACCTGCATTGGACAATCATCTTCTGTGTACGCAAGTTACACCAATTTGTTTCTGCAAGGTAAAAGGACTATGAAAGAAGCATTGCAGCCAATGCAAGCACTCCAAACTTTTGTGAACAGTTTACCTTCAGGCTTTGAGAAGGCCTCTATTTAACACAAATTATGTTTATACAGGTATGATGCAGTCAGTCAGAAATACTATTGCTTTCTTAGTATTTAACAACTTCTATCTTTTCATATGCATGCTTATTCAATAACAACCGATTTATTAGTTTCAGCTTTTCAGTAGGCTTCTCCAAGCGCCGTTGAATTTTATCTTATTTATATTCTCAAGTTACTGAATGTATGTATTGCTTTATATTCAAAAATATCCATCAATAAAGGCTCAAAAGAAGTCAAAAGTATTCTGCTTATAATGTATTTTGGTCATCTTCACCATTTTTAAGTATCTGTTTCAGTAGTTTGTATTACTGATTCTGAACTCTTATTTCTAATTTAAAGATCTTAACAAACATTGCGTGTCAGAAGATGGAGAATGTAGAAGCAGCACAGCAGCAGCAAGGGATGCAACTGTGGCTTGAGAAACACCAAAATCTCCAACTGCAGTAGAACAAAATTTCAAACATTAGAAATTTTTCTTTAATCATGCTGTATTCTATGTAAACTGTACTGAAGTAAGCAAAAGCACTGGATTAAACTGCCACATGATATTTAGCAACGTCGAAGTTTATGCTGCTCTTCAAGTGCTGATGTATTGTGGGAAGAAAATAAACAGTATTTCATAATCTAGGTTTCTCAGCCAAGGAGTATTATATATTCAACGAGGACAGCAATAATTTGTAAGATGTACCCAAGAACATACTCCATTCTTTATGAGATGTCACACAACAACAGATTTAAGAGTGAACAGGTACTTTACTGAACAGGTTTTGCAGGAAAAGCAATGCAATTAAGAATCTTTTTTCTTTATTTGTGGCACGATACTGTCCTTAGGAAGATCAGGACACAAAGTACAAGACTTTCTTACAAGGTAATTTCCTGCTCTGAAGAATTTTTATTCAAACTGAACAAAGATTGATAAGAACATTTAAGGACAGTGATTAAAGGAAAAATTTCTGTGTTCCTTAAGCACAACAAATTTGTCAGTACACATTACAAGAAAAACCCATGAAACGAGATGGATTC
The DNA here is from genome assembly GCF_015220075.1 of Falco rusticolus. NCBI lineage: Eukaryota > Metazoa > Chordata > Aves > Falconiformes > Falconidae > Falco > Falco rusticolus. Next base: position 17,860,785 of record NC_051191.1, read on the forward strand.
CACCATATGTACCGCAGTAGCAGAACTATCTTCTGCATCTGTAAGCGAAGTTGCAGGTAAATTAAAAATACAATGTCTCAAAGAAAGAAAAAAGGGGGGAGAAAAAATAAAAGAGACACCAACACTTAAGTCTCAACAAAAAGGGAATTAGTAAAATATAGATTCATTTCAGAAGCCTGATTCTCCTGGCATTGACTTTAGCAGGACAATTTCCTTTCCATTCAGAGTTCTAGTATAGAGAGATGGGTGTTTGAATGTGAAGGAGTCTGTGGAGTAAATCAATCTGTCAGGCAGTATCAAAGTACATATTTAAGAATTCATGGGCTTTTCATGGTCGGCATTATATAACACAGAATACATTTCAACTGCTCAAGTGGCTTGAATGTGACTCGAGCTTTAACTAGCTGTAGAGTTTTCTAGCCCATCCTTCAACACACAAAAGGAATGATTTAGAAGCCTTTTCACCAATCAAGTCTTCACAACACACTCAGAAGTTTATTAAAAAAAGAAACAGCAACCTCAAAAAAAAGTATAAGAAGATATAAATGCTTAGTTCTTTCAAATGCTTTTAATTAAATTCCAGTTCTTGAAGTACAGGCTGAACACAGGGAAAAAAAAAACCAACCAAACTTAAACTAATGACAACTATCTAATCCTCTCCTTGGAAACTGAGTGATGCACAGGGTTTGAATATTACAGATGCATAATCACATTTGTCTCCAAGTTGATAGCAGCGCTTCCAAGTGAGATACCAAAAGGTACTTGCACCTTCTGCTGCTTCCCCACCACAGACCAGATCAGACAAAGTACTCTTTGAATATTCTTCTGACACTAAGCACCTCCAAGATGTACACGCTCTATATAATTAAGAACCAAATTTACTTATTTGAAGATTGGCAGAGACCTATCTCCTTCCCTTATGTTCTAGGACTGCTACTGCAACTCAACAGAGAGAGGCAGGCATTTCCCTGGCTGTGATGCATCAAGAGAATCATGAGAGTGATCAGAACCACTCCTGCGGAGTTACCTGGTAAAGAAGAGTCCAAACTAAGCCAACAGTATATGTATTATGATCTTAGGTGAATAATTAAAAAGCAGCTTGCAGCAGGTAGGTATAAAAGAAACATAAGCAGTAAAACCCTCAGAACAGAGCTTTTCATAAGTATACCATTCCTGAATGGGATCTAATTAAACGCCATGTAACCTATAAATCAAAGTCATGACCCTTTGACTACAGTCAGACCTTTACTTGCTTCTGTAACTAGTCTCTACAAACATAGTTTCCAAAATGAGATACTGAGTGAAGAATTTGAGGTACTGACTCTAGTTGAGTCTGTAACATTAATACGCACATCTACAGATCAAACCCTCTCATTACTTTATTATTAGAGGAGAAATGTTCTGCCTCTCAGAGAGAAGAGAGGTAATGACCACAACACTTACGCCTCAGTATTGACTTTGTACATTTTGTTAAAAACAGAAGATTAATTTACTTGCAATCATGCCCTTAAAACAATTAAACTTGGATTTATTCATAGTTCAACTAGGAATAACTGACTTACAAACTACTCAAGGCTTAATTTCTTCTTGATATAGACTGCATGTCTCCAAAACAACAAGCCCCTCTACTACCATTGAAAAAAGAACAAAACTTTCTCTTCATGAAAGACAACAGTAACTTAGAAGAGGATATTCCTTTTTTGACTAAGCTTCAACATGTTTCCGATTTTTTTGTTTCAATATTTATGATATTTTTAACTCAGCAAAGACAACTTTTATGACCTTACCCATTCCAATTAATACTCCCCTAAACAGAGCAACGCTCAGACACTCTTGGCAACTTTTACATGCATTTCTTCAAATATAGCTGGGTAGCTACTTGAGCATTTGATTCTACCCCACAAGCAACGTAAATGTAATTGCACTGTCGTTAAGTGCCAGCAACCTCATCTGCCAGTAGACTAAAACAAAAAATATTTTTTTTTTTCAATTTGCATGAAGTTACATATCTTTCCAAAACACTGTGCCTCCTGGCACAAGTTTTGCATCGCCTTTCTCCCTCCACCCAAAAATACAAGTTAATTGGTTCCACACACTACAGCCTTAAGTTCCTCCTGGAGCTCCGCTACTCCAAATTAACTCCACCACTATCAGCCCCACAAAAACGCACTCCACAGCCTCTGCTCCTTCACAGAGACACCCACCCCCACATGCCCCAGGACAGACCCTCTTTACCTAAAAAATTTAAAAAGCACTTTACCTTCTCCAGCTTCAACACAGGGCAGGAGAGATGGAGGATCAGAAAGACTAGCCAGCAATAAAGCAGATAAAGGAATGAGCTATTTAGCCTCTAACGCAGGGTGGAGTAATTACTTACCTATTTACACCTTTGTGCATATTGACTGCCTCCCGCCCTGCAAGCATGGTAATAGAAAGGCCAGCCATCAGCCAGGTGCTTTACGACCCAATTAAAGTGTTAAAGAAGGTAGGTAGGCTGCAAACGCTATCAATATCTTACCCCAAATTTGCTTTCAACTATCTTTTGGCCTCCCTATATGCCAAGTTCAGAAGGCCAGATTTAAACTTACACTGCTATTTGTAAAAATCTATTTGGGAAAACCAAGCAGGGGTTTTCATCTGAGCAAGGAGATGAGCCTATAAAGTGTACTTGAATTTCTAGATAGTGATCCACTGCTTTCCAGAAACACCTGAATTCATTAGGTAATTCCCCAGTTAGTCTGAAAATTCCTTGTGTGCTTAAATTTAATCACCCAAGTGTGTGATGATTTGATGATACCGGCGTTTCTGTATCTGCAAACTGGTACAGCATTTTATGCTGCCACGTATTCCCCGAGTAGCTGCTCCTGGTCCACCCTGAGGGAGCGGTGAAGCCGGGCAGCTGCCCCAGGCAGCCCGAGGTGAGCGATGCAGCCCTCGGGGAAAGCACCCGGGAAGGAGCCTGGCTTTAGCCCCGTGAGAAGGGGGAGACAGATCCACGCTTTGCTTCTTGGACCAGCTTGAGGTTTTCATACAACAATAACGTAACGTAAAACACGCTGAAGTTCTGGGGTGCGATGACTATGACCTTAATTCGCACAGAAGTGCGGCGCTCTGCACTGTGATTTTAAGATTACTGACAATTAGCTGTCTTTTCCTTGTTACTTTTCACGGGTTCCTTACAAGCCCATAGATCCCCATGGTTTGAAAAGCATCCTTGTTAAAATGCACAAGATGGTTTCTGGCACTCTGCTAGCCGCTGCTGAAAAGGGCTGGGCAGACTGGGTGCCAAATGCATTTCTCTAACGTGTGCTGTTGTTTCCCTCTATTTTCAGCGAAGATGGTTGGCACTTAATCTGATTGAGTAAGTCTCTCAAGGTGCTGAAAAACCCCATGCAGTCAAAGGAGAGTAATAAGTATTTAAATGAGGCAGGCTGGATCCTGTAGATCTTCAGAAGTACCTCTGTTGAATGCACAGGGGAAAAAACACAGTGATGGTAGGCAGGCTGAACTGCTCCCTACAACAAGCGTTTCTGCTCCTTGGGAAGCAGCTGGTTATTTAAAATCGCAGACTGGATTCTGAATTGCATTAGGGAATGAACAGGTTCAGCAATGACTCATTTAAAAGAACAAAGCTTCCAGATGAAAATAAATTCCAATTATTTTGAATTATCTCTTAAGGTAAGCAAGTATCAAAATGTAAAAAATATGAAGTGACTTACTATAATAAAAGATAGTATTGACATCAGATTTGTCAGGCTCTTTTGGCAAGCGAGATACCCAAGATGAAACCATTATACAGGAAAAGCAAATCATTGCATCTGCTAACTGACGAAAATCATTCAAACATTGCATAAATTAGTCATTACTTTAGTGGTGAAGGTGGTTTTCTTTTTAATGCATCACAGGAACAGGGTTTTACTGATTAATTGTCAGAGAAGACAGAAAACGTTTCCTGCCTGAGACAATCAAGAAAAAAAATGGAAGTCATTTTATCAAGACCTCTGTATTAATGAAACAGGAAAAGGTATATGCATGTGACAAACAAAAAATCCCCTTCTGGTCTAGGGGGGAAAAAAAGTCTAAAGGACAGATTAGATGCTATGATGCCTGGGTTAAAAAGAAATTTCTTCTCTAAGGCTTGTAGTTGTATAACTTGCATACTGAGGGAACGTAACATGTTTTCGTTAAGCATTTGGAAGGGGTTGTTGCAAAATGTTGACTGAGATGAATGGCTGAGCTGATGCACTGTGGCAGCGCTTGTCGATCCTGGAGCTGTGTCAGGCGGTTTCAGCCACTGTCCTGCCTCCAAAATGCTAAACAGGAGGGAGGTCTGGTTACCAAAAGGTTAAGTGTACACGTGTGTGAAGAGAGAGGAAGGATGAAGAGGTATTCTGATAGGTAAGAGTGGAAAATCATTATACTAATGATAAAGAAATCCGCTGATTTTATCAGCTTCCGATTCTGCCCAGTTGCCTGGATAGTTTGTCATTACTGCTGGCCTCATTTACTTCAGGCAGCCTAGGACAGACCAGCTGAGAAGGGAGCAGAGCAGGGAAAGACGGTCCAAGGGCCCTGAAGGTCTGCAGGGGAGGGCGTGCTGTGCCATGTGCCCCTATGGGAACAGCAATTGCTTGGTACAAGGCACCTGTAAGTCTTTTCCCTTAGTAAGCAAAGCACCTGTTCAGTCTGACCTCGCTGGCAGAATGGACCAGGTGGGTGGGCGAGTCAGACTGACAAGGAGCTCTCTGTAAGGTGAATGTAGCAGCTTTCCATCGGCTAGCAGTGCTTTCACAAGTTTTCTAGGTACCTTGTGGAAGATGACATACACAGGAGTCCAAGTGCTACAAAATGAATTTTATAAGCACACAAAAAAAACCCTAACAGTTTATTCATGAGTATTTCTATTCCTCCTCTCCTTTTAATTTAAGGCTTTGTGCATACTTTGGTCCCTTGGGCACAGCAGTTTCTCTCTGCAGGCAGTTCCTTCAGCTGCTCACCGGGCTCTCCAAGGGCAGGAGCACCTCAAACCAGCCCACCCCGACTTTTGCTCTGCCCTGGAGAGATGGAACCAGCTGATTTGAAGATAATGCAACACCTACTGAGAGCGGTCTCTGCAGTGCTGGTATGTAATGCAGATGTATGGGGGCAGGCCCCATGGTAGTTCCATGCAGCCCACCGTGAGACATGGTTATAGCCCTGCAGCTCCCCACAGCCCACTGCAGCCTGCACCCCACCAGGGCGATGGCAACGCTGCCTTTCGCAAGTGAATGATCCAACCCTGGCACAGCGAGAGAGAAAAGGGGGGAAAACATCTCAGAAATAGGAAAACTAGCAAGGGGATTATTAGCAGGTGTTGTATTGTCCTTCCAACTCTGTTTTTAAAATGGATTAATTTCCAACTGATGATGTTCCTGTAAACCAGATTGGCAAAGCAGACCACCAGCTGTGAGAAAAGAACTTAGAAGTAAAAAACATCTAAAATATTTATAATGATATTTTTGTATTTAAGGACCGACAAAATAATACGTCTAAAATGTAAATGGTATGTGAATCCAGTAATTCAGCTGTTGCCATATGCTGCTCTAACATAAGGGCGGTGTATGTTTTTTGGTGTAAAAATTGTAAAACACCATTTACCTCTTATTTAGTAGTATGAATTACTCACAGAAGCTACTAAATAATGACAGGATTTCAAGTATGGGTCAGATCCAGAAAGGGGTAAAGACAAGAGCTGCGATCCAGACTGGTTTGCTCCATCCCTAGCTGCCGCTCCCTCTGCAAGTCCCTGCTGGGCTGCGCCCTGCCCTCGCCCAGAGCCACCTGGTTGACCTGACGTGCGGAATTAGACTCTATAACTCAAAAGTTATAAAGTAGGTATGTTTATTGCGCGCAGATGCACTGGGGATCGCTCCTCCACAAGCGTGCATGCCCGAAGTGACGAACCATCTCACATTTATACAATAAAACAAATGAATATTCAATTAACGCCTATACATATTCGTTACCTAAACCCCGCTTCGTATGTTAATTAGCTTATCAGTCCTTTGCCTGGAATGTGGTGGTCTTGCAGGTTTGTAGGTGATTCATGTTCTTGTGACCATCCGATCTTCTTCAGCAAGGAAAGGTGATTCATGTCCTTGTGACCATCCGATCTTCTCCAGCAAGGAGACTTAGCACTCCCTCCCTCTAGATAGCATTGGAATATCTCTCATCCTTTTCTCATTCTTTTTTAAATAGCCCCTTTGTTAGAGGAAGAAGGGCAGGCGTCTCCCCATCTCCCCTTTGTTAGAGGAGGAGGGGCAGGCGTCTCCTCAAAACTGTAATTGTCTCCTCAGAGCTGTGTGCCTATGTGACCAGACACCGCACACATGACTAGTCACCATACCCACATTCCTGAGTAGACATATACAATCACAGTCGGTGTCCATTGTCCCCATCTCACACTATTTCTCCATATCAGACCTGGCAGATGCTCTTCCCCTCACACCACACCGGATTCTGAGCTGAACAGGGATGCTGAAGTTCCCTGTAAGACCTCTGCAAGAACACTCTTCAGTGCTGGATTCAGGCAATGTAAGAAATCTCCCAAATCACAGAGCATCACAATCTCTGTCAGGGGTCACAAGTCTGGAAATGGGCACGGAAATTATTTCCCCAGCTGAGAAAAAAACCCTGGTAGCCTCTGGTCTACGCAAGAGAACCCTCTCCTGGGAAAAAAAAGATGACTTTGGACTGTACTGCCTCCTTAGCCTGAGGCGAATGGAAGTCACGTTTGCCAAGACAGGGTGTGAACTGGCAGGCTGCAGGGCAGCCTAGGTGGAGAAACATCCTTGTGGATGCGGAAACAGAGGCATTGCATTGGCAGGAGCCAGGTGCTGTGGGGAGACAGGAAGGTAAGGAATGGAGGAAGAGGGAAATCACCTAGAAAGGAGTAGTCTTGGTCCATGGTGCCAGGTCTCAGGATAGTTTCTGTATTTTAACCCTCAGTTGTTTCACATAAATAAATATCTGGAAGAAGTTGAACTCCAGACTCTGCTCTCTCCATGGCTGGAGGCATACCACTGCCGGATCAAATGACAGAGATTAGCTCTTGCCATGGGGTAGGAGTGCAGATACTCTTCTTGTACAGTCTCTGACAGCTAATTTGTGGTGACTTCTCACTCAGCCTCAGGTTTTCCAGTTGCCTTTTTGAGCTTCCCGTTTTCCCCAGTCTGTTTCCTGGAGCTTAAGCAGCCAGTTCTCACTGCAGCATTTTTAGTGGGACATTACGTCCATAGCAGCCACCGACACGCTACCTTGTGGATGTGTCTCTTATAAGCCTTAGCTCTAACTCTGTTCAGTAACAACTTTCAGAAACATATAATGTTTTCATCAAATTGTTTTAATGTGGTTATGCCCTTCATGTAAATAAAATACTTTTCTATTCCTTTCCTCTATGGAACAAATTAGATTTTTTATCATCTCATTACAACATCTGTTCAACAAAGTGCAATACAGTACTGAGGTCAGTTCCTGCAGCCTGAGAAAACAGAAAATGTTATTATCCTAATTTAGCAGTGATAAAACGCTGAGGGCAGCAATTCATGTTCAGAATTCCCTGACATGCTCAAAATTCTTTGATTTTGGATAGTTCCAGAGCCAAAGAACAATGTCATTCTGTAGAGGGGAATTCAAACAGGGCAGAAATAATTTGGTTTTGGAGGACTCATGCTAACACAAAGGCACCTGAGGGATTTAGTGAAGGATCAGTTTCATCTACAACCTTAAGACGTCATTTAGGCTCATGTTTTGCAAATAATTATATATGTGCTGAACTTTAATTATGGAACTGTTAAAGAAGACACATAATATGCTGGAAGCCTGGTAACATTCAGAACCAAAACAGTGTTACCGATGTGAGAACAAAGCTACGCCATCATGAGCACCATCTACTGGCATATTCCCTATTAGCTCACAATTTGCTTGTAAACAGACCTCACACTATCACAGAAGGGTTGTGGTTGAAAGGGACCTCTGGAGGCTCAAGCAGTGGCTCAAGCAGGGTCACCTACAGCACATTGCCCAGGACTATGTCCAGATGGCTTTTCAATATCTCCAAGGATGAGAGAGATCTCAAAAGATATTTTGAGAGGATCTCTCAAAAGATTATGTGCACATATCAATGCACCACGTGGGATTATTCATTTGTTTACAGTTAAATATATATATACACACACACATACATTTCAAGTAGGGTATATGGTTAGAAGACGCTATTATGTTATTTTGCGTAGTTCCTTTATGCTAAATGAATAAAGGCATGAGGTGGAGATTCAGATACAGAGTAAGAATCTAGATTTATGTATCTGCATATAACCTGGGCCCTGAGTTTAATTGTCTAAAGGATTTCCAGCAACACTTGGATGTTTTGGGTATCCTTCCCGTACATCACCCTGTGTTCTACCATCCTACTCTTCTGGATGTTCTGTGCCACAGACTACACTACATCTTGCATGGTGCTAGGATAATGCATGTAGGCAAATTTTTGAGTACTCAAGATAGAATTTCAAGACATAAAGAAGAATTTCTCCTTAATAAGATCAGAAATGGGAGAAGCACTAATTGTAACTTTCAAAAGCATCTCCACAGGCCAGTACGTTCCTGCCTCAGAAAAAAACCCCCAGTAATAAACAACAATAAAAGTAAGTTTTCAAGGTGAAACCAATGTACAGGAAAAATATGGATACATTAAAGCCAACGGAAAAATTTCCTTTGAGTTAAACAACACTAGGTGGGTTTTTTTTGTCAGTGTTTAAAGTCCCACATTACAAAGATACATTGAGATTTTACGCCATATTGAGGTATATGTCCTATGAAACTGGCCTAAGTCTACCTAGAAAACATCATTTTGAAGTCCTAACACTCTGAAAATAATGCAGTTCTTTGTGTTTGAATGCTGAAGGGTGTCAGCACATACATTTATAACTTTGACCATTCAGCAGTATGCCCAGGGAAGCAGCTGTGCTTTAGAACAGTGCCACCTTCACTTACCACAGGCAGAGTAACTCCACTGACCCCACGGAAGTTATGCTGAAACAGCCACGGGCACTTTTTGGTATAGGTAGTTGTCGAGAACATTTTCTTTCCTGTGTTTGTAAGAGCTAATGTATCAACAAAATCAAACAGAGCTATGCTCTGCTGAAAATACAGGGCTAACATATATTAACAATTTCTTGCCTTTCTAGGTATAATTTTAAGATGTTACAATTCCTACAACTTGTGTGATTTCACCAAACTACAGCATGGGTGTCACTCAAGTATTCAGAGATCATGTTTATCGTATATCCAAATACCTACCAATTTGAACTAGAATACTAGTGTGTACTCACCAAGTTTTGTACTGTTTTACTTGGAACTTCATTACTGCATTAAAAGTCTGGTTAATTCATCCACATTTTAATAAATCCTTTAATCAAATAAATTAATAGTGCATAATAAATTACACCATTGCAATCTAATTTCTGGTCCAAATTCTCTATAACGTACAAATCAAATAAGGCCAAAGTGCTTACAAGTTACGAGCAACTTATGGAAAGACATTGATCCATCTCTCAAGTCTTCAGTTTTGTACAATTTTTTTATGAATTGTATTTTCAGTGCCTTGTGTTCTACTTAACAAATGACAGAGAAAGTTGAGGACAATCTAAAGATGACTATGGACTTTCTTCTGTGTTTGAAAACTCTTTATGGAAAGGCAAATTATCCTTTCCTGGAAATCTGCTATTAGTTTGCCCAAAAGCAGAACGTTAATTTAAAATAATATCCTGCCAAGAAGAAAACACCTCTCAGAAAAAATAGGCTTGCAAGTTTAAATAATGCATGATTATACTGTCTTCTTAAAAAGTCAAGATTAAGCATGTAGCTGAGGCTTTTTGTGCAAACAGATATTAGAAACTTATCATCATAATTTTTTATGCATATGCAAACTGTCTTCAACAAAAGTTTCACTTTATTGTTTCTATGTGGGAAACCATGAGGGCTTTTTTGTTTGTTTCTTTGGTTTAAATCTGTAGTGGCAGCTATATTATTTCCAAGTGCATCACCTCATAACCGGACAAGGCATTGTTCTTCCCCTAAGACCATATGCACCATAATGGATGTGATACTGCATGAGCAAGCATGGAAAAGCCTGATGGCCCTTCTTATCTAGAAGTCAAGAAACTGAACAAAGATTAAGTTTCCAGAGAAAAGAGCCGTTCATCATTTTCAGCCAGCTTTAAGCTTTGATTCCTATATTTATACAGTTCATTACTTTTTCACAAGAAGCAAAATGTTCTTGTTCCATAGCTGAACCAAGCTTTTGAGAGTTTAGAAGTATATGTATTAATCATGGCATTCTCTTCATTTTTTAAAAGAGAATATGTAATATGAAGGGGAAGACAACAAGTTTTATTCGCCGAGAAAAAGCAACAGCTCAGCTTCACAACATTAACTTTGACAAATATTCATGAAACCATAACTTACTGGGTCCAAAAAAGGAAATAGCTCATATTTAAATGAGTTCATTTTCACAACTATTCTCATTAATCTCTTCTCATGTAGGCTCATATTTTAAACATAAAAGAATTCCTTGCTTCCATTTCCTATGCTATTTTAGCTTCATGGTTTCTTAGAAAAGCTGTGGCCAACTTCATATTTATGCAAACATTTTCTTCACACTATTTTCCAGCTACTCTTCCATTAGTTTACAGGTGTTGTTAGATGTAGAAAGCACACTTTTCGAAAGCAGTAGTGAGAGCCAGGATCTTGGTTGTCATTGAATTTTAATCGTAGATGTGATTTCACCGTCTTAGATCCCTTCAAAACCAGTTGTTTTACAGAACAAGAGCAAACCTGTTCGCCTCTACAATGTCACTTGATCTGCAAGTTATTAATTTTATCTTCTGATGGATTTAATATAATCATCCTTAGTACATTTCCTTATTATGAAACATTATATAACACAATATATATTACAATTAATGCAATGGAACCTTATGTCAGAGTCTAGAAATTAGACCATCTAGATAGGATTCTATTTCTGTCTATGCCACTGCTTTGCTGCACTCTTTCCTTATACCCCCTATGGCTCAGTTTACTCAATTGTAAAATAAATATTAAAAAATTAATTACAAACCCCCCCATTTTTTAAAAGGTTTTGGATATATTTGCACAAAATTTTGAATAAATACTCAGACAGAATAATGCAGGTTATCATTCTGCAGATGTTTAACCTGAACTAAGGTTACACAGCCTTTTATGAGCACCTCTCTTTTCCAAATTGAACTCTTGGGTGTTTTCTGCCCTTTGAAAAGTATTATCTTCTTTACAAATATTTTATGATGCTCCAGAACCACTTAGCCTATGGAAAAACATGGACATTCTTCTTTGCACAAAATCTATAGATCTGACCATGAAAAAGGTGATTCTCCTAGCAGTACATGCAAATCTGAAAGATCTATAAAATCATTCTTGCCTTGCAGAAACTGAAGAAATCTGAGCTCCTAGAAAGCATATTATGACAATAAGAATACTGTCCAGTGTGACAGAATCACACAATCAGAGCACGGATAAGGTTGGCACACACCTCTGGAGACCATCTCTTCAAGCCCCTGCTCAGAGGTGAGTACCCCGGTGGGTTTTGTGTATCTCCAGGGATGGGTACTCCACAGCCTCCCTGGGCAACCTGTCCTGCTATTTGTCTACCTGACCATCAAACGGGCTTTTTCCGATGTTTAAATGGAATTTCCTGTGTTTCAGCGTGTGCCTACTGCTTCTTGACCTGTCACTGGGCTCCACTGGGAAGAGCCTGGCTCTGTCTTCTCCACACCTCCCCTTCATGCATTGCTGAGGTCCACCTGGCCCTTCTCCTCTCCAGGTGGCACAGCCCCAGCTCCCTCAGCCTCTCCTCACAGAAGAGATCCTCCCAGCCCACCTGTGTTTCAGTGGCCCTTCCCTAGACCTGCTGTAGCCAGTTTGTGTCCTTGTACCAGGCAGCCCAGCTATGGACACAGCACGTGCCACTGTCACATATTTGTTCCCAAAAGGCAGATCCTCTTCAGCGGTTCAAAATAGTACAGTTACACCTTCATTTATCCTCTTCAAATGAATTTTCATTAAAAGCTTTATCTTTTACCACCCTTTTACAGATTAAACACCTTGTAAAAATCAATGAGTGTTTAAGGTGCAGATCAATGGTATAATATGGCATTTAGTCTTTATGTGAGAACAAACGGCCCTAATTGGCTACTCATTTAGTCTTAGGATCTCTTCCTGGCAGACTTGGTTAATGCACACTCTCTGTCCTTCAGATTTGTACATTATATTCTTTGACTTTTGGAACAGTTTTTTTCTCAGCTGCTTCTTCAGCTTTGCTCTTTGCCTTTAACTCAACAACACTTAGAGGCAATAATGAAAAATACTATTGTGGATTTAATATTTAAAGCCTTATCTTTAAATTGTTCTATATGGAAAATTCAGATGGAGGTAAGGGGTACTGTGGGATCAGACTGACAGCAGCCTATTTAACTTTGTGGTAAGGAAAATATTGGTAGGAAAGGATTTAGGTAAGAAAGAAACCGCAAGCTAAAAAATATTTCACCCCAAATGTAAGAAAGAATGCACAATAAAAACAAAAGGCCCTCTAAAAATCCCTAACCTCATTCTCAACAATGATGGTTAATGCAGTAGAGAAAGCAACACAAGTTTCAGCTTAGCCTAAACATTTCTTACATTAACTTTCATTGTGCTCTATGCTCCTCAGACATAATACCAAGCTGGTTCCACAGACAATTAACTGGTAAATATTTTTTTGCATGCAAACATTCTTCTTTCTAAATAAAGCTCCATTTCTCTACAAATTTAGTAGTGAAAACACCGATATTAAGAACAGTTTTCATTTCTTTGAAGAATCTTAGGAGTATCATACACATTTAAGAAATGCGAACTGAAAAACAAAGGGCAGATTTTTTTATCTACTGGTACAGAAGGGATAGTGAGGCCATAAAACCAGCAGAGGATCCTAAATAAAACTAGAGAGACAGCAAGTCCCAATTGCACAAGTCCATGGGAATTCTTCAGGCAGACAACAACCTGTGTGTCATCTCAAGGCAGAGAAAAATCGTGAGTTTAGTTGCACAGAGGCTGCTCTCTTATCTAAAGTGTATCTATCTCCTGCGTAGCCTGAGGGGACGGATAGGTAAGTATTTGCCATGAATGAAATCAGCAGCTCTCCAATGGAACTGATTAAACCCTATTGCAGCAAGCTGGAAATTTATTAAAAGTTATTTACTTCAATTATGGATGCACCACCTATACATATGAAATACTGTAGACTCATATAGGAAAAAACATTAAAAACCATGATTTTACAACCGTATTAACTATGTAATAGGAAATAATTAATGGAAACCACAAAACCTTGTGGAAAGAGTACAGCAGGAGAAAGTTACGACAAGCTTCGTAAGCAGCTAATAGATGCTAGCAGCTGCTTAGCTCTGTGGATGCGCGGCAGCGTGCCGGGAAATACCGAGAAGGATTTGAATGGGGACAACACAGCAGCTAGGCAGACGTTAGTCAAGGAAACAGTGCTTTCAGTAAAAGTTGCTCCGTTTATTTCTTTTCTTCCCTCAGGCAGTGAAGTTTTGGGTGTGAAGCAAAGGGATCCTTAATAGGTCTCTGATTGAATCAGCAACGTTTTCTTTAACTAAGAACAGGTGCCACATGTTACCTTCTGTGAAGTGTGCCAGAGTATTGGACAAACACTGGGCATATGTTTCATAAATAAGCAATAGGCATATAGCAAATATATTTGCAATATGCTGTAGTCACCAAGTACTGAGGATATCATGAGATTTCATGATAAAAATGTTTTGACAGGGCAGGAAAATAAAAGTATTAAATTTTAAGCTTGAAAATAAAATTAAATCAGATATGACATAACAGAAAATTTTATATGGTTTGGGAATTGATGTAGCACAGAGTAGAAAATTCTGTAAAAAAGACCTCTCCAAATTTCAGGATACCAAACGATGCAGTTATAAACAACAGCAAGTTTGTTTGAATTTAGGTTGCAAATGCTAGCAGACACCCAGTACCACTATCAAGGCAGAAAATTCAAAATAATTATGAGCATCCAAGAGTTGGGCTGTTTACTTTTGTTTACCTTAAAAGTCCTCCAGTTATGATTTATATCTGTTTACAGAAAGACAGCTACAGCAGGCTATGAAACAGTTGGATAGATTCTTCTTCAGCTCAGTGCTCAACACCAAGCATCTTTTTTGAAAGCCTGTGTAGGCAACACTGACAAGATTTACCTCATTTCTCCAGAAAACACGGATGTGTACAGAGATGAACTATGAAAAAGACCTTATTTTTAATATCCTTTCTAGTTCCTACTTCTGGAAATCAGTCTAGCTGGAGATTGCAGTAGAAAGATACATGAAATCATATAACATTTGGAAATCTACTTTTTAAACGAGGATTAAGACAGGAAAATGCAGAAAATATGCAATGGGTTTGTGATGCACAGCAGGTCATACAACATGATTAAATGGTCCACATTAGCTCCGAACCTCTTATCACTGTTAGTATAAATATCATTCTCAACTTCTCTCAAGCATTTTTCCTAAGATGCAAAGCATCCAACCATTTGGACAATGTGTCTTCTCTTAAATCTCCTAGGGAAGTTTTCTATGCCTTTTCAAGCAAAATCTGACCCTGTCCACACTTTTCCTTCTGTAACCAGCAAGGTGGCTGAGCTAGAGCACCGGGACCGCCTCTTATGATGGCCTGTTGACCCACACAGAGATGAGATGACACATCAGCAGTCAGAGAATGACAAGCAAAGCAGGAAACCGTTAGCAGCAAGAGGTATGCATCCACATCCAACCACCAAGTATAGAGTGAACGGCAAAGTGAACAGTCTGAACTTCGATGGGACATGGTCATAAAAAGTGTTCCAGGTGTTGAATGCTCCTGGAGCAGGAATGGAAAATAACTGAATAGGATAGGCAAGCAACCAGGCTGTGCCATCAGATAGGCTCTAAGGATCAGGAACAAGTAACATAAGCTGAATCAACCAGCAGGTCCAATCCAGGAGAAGCAGGAGTATGTGTAAGAATGGCAGGGATGGATCAGTGGGTGTCCATTCCACCAAATGAAAGATGTGTTGGGCAGAAGCAAAAAGCGGCGTGCACTAGGAAAAACCACAAAGGACTATTAGGCCACCAACCTGAAAGACCTCATTCCTAGAGCAGGCTATTTATGATGGTCACACAGAACCAGCTTATTTTCTCAAACAGCACAATAACTAAAATGATTGCTAACTGGAAAGAAGTAGTAACCTGTGTGAAAGCTGACAGAGGAAACAGGTTAAGAAAGCAGAAGAGCTATGAAAAGGCACTATAAAGTCCCAGTTTCTTACCAAATGAAAACAATGTTAGTGGAAACTGCAGCCTCTCTGTAAGTAGCATCACTTACCTAAACACAGTTTGCCCTTGCAGACACAGAAAGTGCTCATGTTGCCACCCAGCACACTCACAGGGAACACCTTACACAGCCAACCTACAACTTCCTTGGGTTTAAAAAAGACAAACAAAACTCCATCAATAGCAATTTTTTTTTCTGCATAGTAAATGGCATATAGGAAGGCAAACTCAGTAGTAACATTATGTCAAAGAAAACACTGTACTTCCCAATCATATCCTTATTTGTGTTAAGGTTGAAATACTACCTTCAATTAAAATGGTTAAAACCTCAGATCAGAGTTGTGGTGTTACATAAATGAACATCACAATCACAGTTATTAGAGAGTTGCCAACATTTAAATGTATCAGAAGTCTGACGATCTTTTTTTTATCCTTGAGAGAGAATTAATCTACTACACTGCACACAGCTAAAAACCAAAGCAGTCAGAGAGTAGCACATCCTTAAAAACTATTACAACAGACCTCAATATTTAAATTATCACTTGCAGTGTTGAGCAATTAAAACTGTCACTTATTTCTATTTCAGCTGCCTGTGAGTCAAAAGAACACCATCACATGGCACACTGCGTCTGCCAAAATGAATTCAAATCTTTATTCACGCTGGGTACGTCTCCACCAGAGTCTCCACTAGACGTTAACACGAGGAGGATTTCCTCACCTATACCTGCCCGTGCTCCTAAAGTCTCTGCAGTATTTTTCAGATACTTTCTTATTACCCAATACCATTCCATTACCCAGCTCAGAGTTATCAACACCACTGCAGTCTCACTGCAGTGCTCTCCATACATTGGTACAGACAGATATTAGCTTTGCACCTGACTTGCAGGGGAATTTATGAGATCCAGGCATCAATGCTGTTTAGAGAACTCCAAATGACTCAGCCGAAGGCAGGATTTTAACTAAGGCATCTAAATGGCTCCCAATGTATGAAGTTCTTATAGTTAAGAAAATGATCTGGATGAAATATCATTGTATATCCTTAAATAAGTCACTGAGAACAATCATGTTTACTATTTATACAGGTACCATTAAGAGCTGCAAGCTGCTCCAGAGCTGCATGAACTAATTGATACTTCCAATGCCTTTGTGAGGGAGATTGTTACCCCCATTCATTTCAGCACTGAAAAAAGAGAAGTATAATCTAAGTGACAGCTAGTAATGATGAAGAATGAGCCAAAGACAACTTTGTGGACAGGCAGGTCTATAAGAATAGATTTACAAACCATTCCTTAATTTTTTAGATTTTAGAGACAAGGTCAGGGGAAAAAAAATCCTTTTGGACTTAAGTTTCCAATGGTAGCTCAGATGCACAAATACAAAATCAAAGTGTCTCTGAAATGTATTGTCCTCTGAAGAACCACACCAGTGGTTATTAAGCAGCACCATGAGAGAGTTTACACACACCAGACAGGGACTCCATTCTCTTATTTGTGTCTACAGCTTCATGCAGACACTTGACAGAACATCAAAACCTTCTCAGTGAAGTGGTTAAGGTTTATAATATCCTTGTGATCTCAAATACTATTAAAACCACAGAAATTCAAAAGGTCACATTAAAAACTTGGTATTTGTTACCAAACTATAAGAGGATTGTCTGCACACTTCTGGAGAAAAAAAATAATCTTCAGCATAATGTTCAGAGGAAATGTTTGATAAAGTTTTGTATACCATATGAGGAAAAATAAGTTGTAGTTATGCTGTGGAGCTGGGGCATTCAGCTTCTCTGATGTTTGTTTGCAACCAAAGCAGTTTGTGCTGACTTTCTCACCTGTGACAGAGGTGCCCTTTCATTCACTGAAGGGAAGGCACTCGTCCTGGATGAAGAAGAGCAGGCATAAATATTCTTAGTCACAGTTACTATTACAGAAAATATTTCTAGCAGCACAACTAACATTAGTCAGTTATTTAATTACCTTTTAAAGAAAAATGCAACATAAAATACATGGTATTTAAAAAACAGTTCTCTGTTTCAGTGAGATGCACGGTAGGGGCTGAATTCAGCTCACAGAACACATCTAAACTGAGACATCTACATGTGAACTAAGGCCATAGTTTACACGTAGGTGTCTGGTGTCACTTACATGTTCAAAAATCAGTCCACCTGGCCTTCAGCTACCACTCTGGAAGGCATGGGCCATATCCGTGAGCCCACGCAGGTATCCTGGATGTCTCAGATACCCTAAGGCAAACTCAATGGCTCTAGCTACCTATGTGTGGTCAAATGAATCAAGTTCTATGTGGTTACAGTGCTGTCATAGTCAAGTGATCTAATCAGAATAGTCAATGGAGAGCTAGACGGACTCTTCCTAGCGAGCTGAGTAGTCTGTAGGCTTCACTGGATGGGACTTGGTTGCTTAAGCGTCAGCTCTAAATGCTTTTAAAGACATCCTGCCTGGCAGATGTGACTGAGGGACTATGGGGTGCTTGCATGCTTCTGGGTAGCAACTGGAAGCCATACACTATATTCTATGTAATTTTCAGCTGCGTTGTCCACTTAGATGTAGGCATCTGAATCAAGCCTTACTGACCAGACCTCCAATTGCTATAATGGGAGGCAATGCATACAGTTCATGCAACACGTAGAGTCACCTGTTTTAACCTCCAGACAGAACCCCACCACAAGATAAACACAGATATTTCATGCCATCTTCCTGGATAGTCTTCCTACCTCCAGCTTTCAGCCTAAAAAGACTCCTGAAGATCTTGGATGATGTCTGTCAGCCCTGAGAAACCACTGTGGATACCCTCCAGCATCTCTAATAACATTAGGCCTTCACTGCTAGGCATATGGGTCATTCACCGTGCTTCTAACACTAGAGAAATGATGTTGTTTTATTTAATGACTCCAATTTTCAAGTTTCACTTCCAAGATGTGAGTGGGAAAAAAAATACCCTTAATGTTGTTACCAGACAAGCAGTTAGTATCGGAACTGTATTTTGCCAACTTTGGTAATGCACCAACTTGCTACAAAATAACTTATTTGTCTATAAGAAATCATATGTTGCACTGGAGGGTTGGTAAATACGTTCTATGTTAATGATTATAAAGTTCTGTTCCACAGGTGGTTTTCCATAAATCGATGCAGGATGTGGGGACCCAAACTGCTGCCTGAGGTGAAGAATGCTTTGATTAGCACAACGATGGCAGCAGGCTCCTAAGAGATTCTGTTTGGGCCTCTGATTTCTAAACTGTGCTCTCCCAACCACCAACAGCCCCCAGTTCTGCGATAAGAGGATTGCAGCTGAGCCGTGCAATTGTATTTCCTAATGCTGAGAGTACAGATGGAGAAGTTAAGAGGGTTGACAACACTCTGTAAGCCCCAAAATTTGGAGTCATTGATCACGCTGGTAAGTTCCATAGAACAAGTCTGCATTAATAACGGTACCACTGGTTTAAGTTAGATGGCATCATTTCCCTTACTGGTCATTTCTGTGATATACAAACTGGCAGGAGTAATGACAGGGTAAGTTCTCTGCTTGTGGTGTAATTCCATCGAAATAATTGCATTAGGCCCAATATATTATTTTAGGATTTATCATAACCATTTCTAAGATCTGGTGAAATATTTGTTTCATTGCATACTAACTTCTGAAAAATCAGGAGCGGTAATAGAATGCAGAAAATTCTGCTATTAGTAAATGAAAATATGTGATTTTAATATATAAGCCATCTTTGTGGACTTAGAGTAAACCTTTCATAGTGGAAAAGAAGCGGAGCTCTCAAAACCATGCCTGGAAGGTACTAAAGTGCCACCGAACAAATGAAATAAGCCACAGCCATGTCTTCCTCAGAGATCACTCTTTTTTTGCCACTGCAGTGTATGCTTTATGCTTCATGAAATATTTTAACCATAAAAGAAATGTAGAGGGGCGTTGTATGTTTGTTTTAGCACAATTTTAAAAAATTACTCCCAA
Organism: Falco rusticolus; assembly: GCF_015220075.1. Taxonomy (NCBI): domain Eukaryota; kingdom Metazoa; phylum Chordata; class Aves; order Falconiformes; family Falconidae; genus Falco; species Falco rusticolus. The sequence continues at coordinate 17,880,206 of NC_051191.1, forward strand.
CACCTTAGTTACAGAATATCATTCAGTCAGGGGATGTTCTCTCCTGTCTAGGCTCTGGTTCAACTCTGACAAGACAAACATTCAAGCTTTAAAATTTATTAATTTTATTTTCTATTGCTCTGAAGAAAGAAAAAGCGAGGAATGTAAGAAGACAAAAAATAACAGCGCAGTGTATGATGCAACACAATAACTAGTGTTAAATGTCATTTAGCATTCTGGAAATATTTGTGGCCTTTCACACTCATAAAAAAGTGACTCTACATAAGCAGTATTTCCTCTTGCGAACAATACCAACAGCCTTTGATTTAGCAGGGGAATGGTCACAAATGTGACATTACACTGGAATTAACTTCTTCTTGATCAAGATTCATGTCCAAAACTCATAGTTCAACAACACAAACATATTCCTCCCTTACACAACGAATGATACAATTTTCTGATGATTCCAGTGAAAACTGTTACCGACCAGAAAGTTTATTCCACAGTTTCAAAGCATGCCTGAAGGTCATCCAGTTGTTCACTGCCATACCTTTAAAAAAATCAGCTCAAATATCATTAACAGCAAGCCAGGCACACAGTCAGAGCAACAGAGCACAACAGATGAACCGTGAACTATTGGAGAACCAATACAAAAGGAATTTACAATGCAAAGCAAAGGTAAAGAGCAGGATTACCCCGGGGGACAGCAAGAATCTAGTAAATGAAGGAATGAATAGTGTTTATTGCCAAAGGTGCAAGTCTGAAGATCTTAAGCAAAAAGTGATTATTCAGAAACAACTAAGAAAATAGGAGATGGTGTAAATCTTTCATTAATAGGGGATTTTGTTTTGTGGCAGGAGATAACATGTAAAAAGCAGAGTGATAAAAACAGCTAAGAAGCATCTGGTACAGTCACAGGAGCTAACAAATAAACCAAAGGAAAGAATATGATAAGGGAATAGTGAGGGTCATAAGTGACACAGTAGGCACGAGGAGAGAACGGAAAGAAATGAGTAGAAATAGAAGCAAGAGAAGCCAATAAATATTTTAATAAAACTCAGGAAGTATATTAGAAATTTCTTGCCCTGAAGATCTTTTCCCAGAATACAAGGTTTCATTTTCATTAGATTTTTCAATGAAAAATATTGACTTTTTGTCACAGAAAACAGAGCTTTCCCTTAAACAGCATTTCCCCAGAATTTTCTGATGGTCCTTACAGAAAACTGTTGCCATCCTCATGATATATGTATTCTACTACCTTGCCTATGAAGATGTACACCTATAAACTTTACGTCAGCTTAGGTACCAGTAACAGCTGTGGGACCGTGCGATTCAGTGCAAACTATTAAACCCATCTGAAATACTGTGTGTCATGGTGGCCCCACGCATCAAGGTTTGCATTGCCAGAAATATCCATACTAATTTAGGATTTACTTCTGTAGGACAGGTGAGGCTCTACACTGTGACTACATTTTGGTTTGCAGTTAGACTTCAGTGATTTGCTCCAGATTTCTAAGAGCTTGAAAAGCTGTACCATTTCTTTGCATCCTGCTGACTGACCTAAACTCCTTCTTAGCAGCCTTCATCAGGAGGACTGGAGCCTTTAGGACCAGCAGGAGAACTGAGTAAGAAGCGCTTAGTGAAACAAGAAAAGTTTGAGCTATGAGATTTTTCAGATGTGAGAAAGCAAAAGGACAAACCAGTGGATAAGAGTCCACCAGAGTGAAATCAAGGACCAGGAGGATACAAGGTGGGGACAGTGGCTTTAGGGAAACAAAGCTATAGAGCAGGGATGGAGAGAATGGAAGGCTCTTTCCAGATCTTGCAAATATCACCTTTAAAGAAGATGCTCCTAAGAAATCCTTTTCAGATGGATAACAAATGTTCAGATCAACTAGGGATTTATCGGGAGTATTAAACTACTTTTACCTAAAACATAAAATAATCAGTAGATTGGAACAGTTTGATGCCAAGCTCCTCTACTGGAACAGCTAATGAATAACCTGCTGTGCGGCAAATCTCTCATCCTCCACGATGTTTTACATCAGGAATCACTGCTAATAAAGTGGGAAGAAATAACATCTATTTTCAGAGAAGCTATTATCAGAGTGGAATTACTCAGTATAATTTAAATACCAAAAAAAAAAAAAAACCCCAGCAAAAAAAACCAACCAAAAAACAAACCCAAAAAAACCAAAACCCAACAGTAAAAGGACTTTAAAATAAGGGAATCTGAGCCAAATGTCTCCAACCTGAGACAACAATTAATCTCAAGAGAATATGTACTGTCAGTCTCTTCAGTTCTTCCCCAGTCTGCTTTCACTCTGCACTGAGTAGCGTAAAAAGAAGGAAATTGAAACCTCTGCCTTCTGGGATCAGTAGATCTAGAGAAAATACATTGCTTCCGAAAGCATTAAGTAACTTCAACATTCAATAAGCACATCAGTGAAATAACACAAATGAAAAAGCCCAACCAATTACAGTAGAAAGAGGACTAAGTCTTCATGCTTGGCTCTGGCAGCTTTTAGTTGACACAGAGATGTAAATACAAAACTCCCTAATAATCCCACGATGATTCTCCAGACCCCATAAATCATTAGCTATTACTATTATTATTATTTGCTTAGTATTTTGGGATAGCAACTGAGATCAAGTAAGGATCTCATGTGGGAAGGTGGAACCTTCATAGTCTCCATGCAGTGACTATGGAATGATACCTCAATACCAAGAAACCTACCTAGCAACTATAGCTAATTTGAAACAGTCATTAGTGTCGGTACCTTGCTAGTAGAGGATCAAGAGCGTGGAGAACTGAAGATTAAGCCCAGAACTGAGAATCAAGCCCCAAAAGTCAAGCACTGCTATTGTGACCTTTCTGCATCCAAAGAAATTCCCACAATAAGCCTGTGTAATGCTGGCTACACCTCTAGTAACTAAATCTGGAGAACGTTTTCAGGTATTAGCAGTACTGCCTGAGGTCATTCATATGATCTAGAGGACTCCTTTGGAATTAGAAATCTAGCAGCCAGGTTTGTTTAGCAATTCAAACAGTGTGAAATAGCCAGAAGGTGTGATTTCTTTAGATTAATAAAGAATAACCCAAAGGACTCTGAAGTCAAAGCACAACTAAAGAACCAGTCAAAGCTTCAGCACTTCATCGCATCAGAGTTTTGACAGTATGTCCTGGGAGAGACTATTTTATCTTCAAAGTGACACAGACTCTTTAAGTTTTGTTCACTGAACCAGGAATCTGGTGCGGAACCAAGTGCAGTCACATTACCAATACTGAAATTCATTTTAAATACTGACCCTCAAAGGGCACAATATCTTTCAAGTTCTGCGGTTTGGTTTGTTGGGTTTTTTTTGCTTTCTGTCGAAGAGACATTTCTGTCTAACTAAACCTCTATGTGCCAAAGCTCTTTTGTAACTACTGTGACTTAAATAAGCTCTGACTAGTTATAGACCTGAGAGTTACTTCTCTCCCATACACAGTTTATTTACAAGTACAGATAAAACAATGTTAAGGGAGCTTTTTTGCCGAAGAAAATAAAATCCAACTAAGAAAATCGTGTCATGTCCCACTTCTACAACTTTGTTTTACTCTCCCATCAGTCTGGGAATGCTTTCTCCCTCATTTTATAGCCTATACCTCCCTCTCAACATTGTGGTTGTAAGACAGCCTTGTGTCCTAGTGACGGCGGAGAATGCTGCCAGAGAAAAATGCCCCAAATCTTCATTTCCTCCTTGGCTGGTACATAGTGGAATCATGGCAAAACAAAGCATGTTCCACTTCCGGTACAAATGCTTTTATCCCCTGCTTGCCAGTAAATAAAAGTACAAACTAACAATGGGTAGTGACTGATGCCATAATAAGTGATTTACAAATTTTAATTGAACATTACAGCATCCCCAAGAACTCAATTCAAGATTATTTTTTTTAACAACTCTGGCCTTAATTCAGCAATGTAATTAAACAAATTAAAGCTTTAAAGCTTAAAAGTTTAAGCTGAAATCAATAAAAGTATCACATAATTATACACACACACATAAAACTATGCACATGCATAAGTAACTTGCTGAACTACAGTCTTTGCAAAGGAGAAATAAAAGCCTTTGCTAAAAGTTGCAGATGCCCTACACTTCAGAAAATATATGTATTATTCAAAATTCAGCATTCAGCAGCATCATTCACTACTTGTAGAGCACAAACCTGAAATATTTCTGTGAAAATTATGCATTTATCACTCTCAACTGGGGTACACGATTAATCACAATTAAACTGAATATCCTGCTTTCTGAAATTTTGGACAGTACACAGAGTGCTGACTTCCATCACTCATTACAGTTATTTGTCTGAGAGATGCTTAGTATGAGAGATGGAATGGCCTTCTTTAGCGAGTTTCTAAAATGTCTGTTGTAGGGATATTCAAGTACAAAACAGAGACATCAGAACAACATCAGTAACTGTACAAAATACATCTTCAGCTCTTTCACTTTATCATTTCAACTTCCTTTAATAATTTGTTTATTAATATTTTTTTGCTACTCATTCTTTTCACATCACAATCATCACCATCATAAATAAGCCAGCTTATTTTATCAGAAGATTTGTCCAAAAGGCATGTCCTCTGTCCTTGCCAACTCAGAGTCACCTGGATTTCTTCCCCTGGGGAAACCAGCATCACCTCCTGCACTCTGCCCTTCATCCAAGGACAATGAGAAATGCCATTCCAGGACGACCTCTGGCTACCGCCTTGGTGCTGAGGTGGAGCGAGTAGCAGTCAGCATCTGCATGCTGAGGACATGGCTCTCAGCTTGTGTTCTGTCACAAGCTCATTCTACGTAACACTTAATTTCTCACTGTAAAACAGGGCTTCTCCTTTTCTTAAGACCTGTTCGTGCCTTTTGTTTTAGGCAAGCTGCTCTTCTATCCCAGGAAACTCAAGTCTTTGTTTCCAGTCAGCAGAAAAGAGAACAAGGGATGAGGAATAAAGCAGCACATCACACTACCCTGAAAACACCGTATAGATTGTCTCCTTTAATGAATAATGAATCACAAGCACACATCTATTTGGAATTTCTCCAGCAGGTCATTCCCGTAGCCTCAATGACAATACTACTGGGATAAGAAGTTACAGCCAACAATGTCATGGAGATCAAAACAGCCTTAAATAATGTTGACTTCTGTATTTTCAGCTCAGACATCAGCTTCTGGATACAATGAATTGGCACTGAGCAAGAAATAGACCTGTTTCAGGACACCGCATCTTTCATGGTCCAACAACTTCTTCAATAAAAAAACCTCAAATAACACCACTTAGCCAAATTCTGCACAAAATACCTCATAACTATGAGACCGTTACAAAAATCATAACCCTATAAATGAACCGCCTTTCTTCTTATAATCCGTGAAATTACAACGCGTATACCTCATACAAGATGTTTCATACAGGACAACCAATCAAACAAAAAGTTAGCAACAATTTTAGGGAAGCATTTACGTTTATGTAATCGTGCCAAGTATTATCATAAGATGTGGCTGACCTGATATTTGCCCGCTTGTATAATTCTTCTACAAGAGTCTTCAAAGAAATTGTACCTCCTCTAGGCTTCAGTAAACAGCATCCCCCTGCAATCCTCCTTTTTCTCACCTGGTATCCAAAGACTTTCTTGTCCTGTGCCAATCGACTTGAACCATCAGTACACGTTTTTCTGCAACGACTTATGTGGATAAGACTATCAGTATATCACTCCAAGTAATGAGAAATTGGGAACACTTTGAAAACCATTTCCTGTGCATCAAACACAAGGTGTTTTGTACAATGTCCATTCAGACCCTCTCCACCACATCACCCAGCATGGGCTGGGAGGTCTGAGCTCTCAGGGTCTGTAGGATGACTGCAGGGATTGCAGCCCTAGGAATGGATAAAGACTGAATCACTGATTGTCTGGTGTTGGTGTGACATCCACTGAACAGTTCCTTGGACTGCTCGTTTTTTAAAAGGTGGTTTTGTTTAGGATATGTAACACTACCTTTTTCTATCTAGATTATCTGCCTTTGACTTGCTTGTATTTCTGACACACGTATTAGACTACTGTGAATAAGGAATACAGGAATTTAAATGAAGTAGGCTGAAAATATTGCTGGCAAAATAATAACAGTAGGAATTTAAATTACAAAGTTGTTCCCTTTATATGTCATCTCAACATCCCATGACCAATGTCAGGTTTCTCCACTTCAAATTAATGGCCTTAAATATCTTCTTTTAACATAAAAAAACCTTAAAGTTTGTGGGCTTTTTCTCCCTTCACTTTCAGAGGTTAGATAGTAAATAGAGATCTAAATAAGCCATCCCTGTCCTATAGCTTTTTAACACTTGTGTGGCATAAAGAACACTGGCGCTGGAGCTGCATTATATTAAATCATCCACTGACAACATGCAGAATGCATTTAAAGATAATGAATCCTATCTTATGATCCTACCGAGTAGCTGTGCTTTCACAGCCTTTCCTATTTAGACAATATCGTTCCATGCCATCAAAATAAATAAATATACTCACGTACATGAATTATGTATTAAACTTCTTAGACTGATTTGCACATAAAGAAAGAAAATTACGGTTGAAGCCAACAGTATAAATTGCCTTTTTTGAGGTTTTATGCTAAGCTCTAGAGATATATCACTTGAAAAGTGGCTCTTTTGGTCATATTTATTGACCTTAAACTAGAAAAAATACATTTATTTTGGAGAGGTTTTGCCTTTTAGTGATTTGAGCAGCCACATAAAATGGCAAAGTTTCTTGTCTTTGCCCTCATTTTGTGTAATGTTAGCTGCCTTTGTCTTGTACTGCAGTGAGGTAAGGAAATATTTCTCTCTTCTGATTATCCACTGGTGAATAGAAGTTCAAATCTGGTGCTGGAAATGTGCTTTATCAATGATCTGCATATTTTACAATCTATACAGCTCATGTAAGCATGCTTGGAAGGGAGAAGGAATAATTTCCACCTGTATTTGAAGGATTCTCCATGTATAGTGTCACTGCACAGAGAAAATGCAGTTGTCTCTGCGGTCCTGTGCTCCTTTCTCACACCACCGAGAGAGACCACATCAAGGTCACAGAAAAGTGAAAGATGGAAACACGGACTTGGAAGATAATTCTTCTTCTGGTCTAAAACTTCCTAAAAACCCCATAAAAATGTGCAAACTGTTATATGTGCAAATCTTTTTGCAGCCTTGGAGTCACAGCTCCTGTATTTTAAATGGCATGAATATGGAAATAAACTGAAGCCCAACACTGACCATGTGGCACAGGCAGCTGTGGTGCATGATCCATGGTGAAACACCTCTGGATCTTGAATAATTTTCCCATCTGCAGAGGCAAGAGCAATACAGCCTCTTAGGAACAATTTGAAGAAAACCTACTGACAAAACCTCTCCTTCCTCTCCCTTGCTCCATCACCATTTCCACTGTTTCTCACCCTTCTCGTCTCTCCACTGATACTTAATCACACAAAGACAACTGGGGGCTACGTTGTACCAGGACTTCATTATTTTATTTGAATTCTCGACAGTATGCTTTCTGGTGCTATCAGCTGTCCTTGCATTGTCCCAACTAATTATTCACCTTATTCTTTGTCATTATTGACATTATTATTAAAGTCATTATTCTTTGTCAGTTTATTGGCCATACGTTATCCTACTCAGTCACGCAAGGTGGTAATTGCTCTGGGAGGACCACACCAAAGCTGAAGTCCATGTTCAGCTTTCAGCATCCAGACAATCTTAGCAAGTCTCAGGCTGGATTTGTGTAAAATCTGGCGTTTCACAATTTCTCCCAGTCACTGGGTAAACTCTTGGGTTACATTTTTTTGAGTTTTGATAAAAAGGACAATTTCTTCACAATGTGCTCATAAACCAGAAAGTTCTGCTTTCCATTGAGTTATCCTTATTCAGATGCACTTCTGGGGAACAATTTATTGACTTCTTTTTGGATATCGGCCTAGGTCTCTGGTTGTTTCTGCATCCCTTTATGCAGACTGTTGCAAAGATGTAACTCAGCCATCTGAACATTTCATTCTTCCATCTATGTGGTACATTATTTTTACAAATACCGGACAGTTGCAATGCATGAACTTCAGAGGTTTTCTGGAGTCCTTATGGATTCACAAAGCAAATTAAGAGAGACTGCAAGGTGCTAGATATTAAAATCCAACTTAAGGAATGAAAAAGTTTATTCCAAAAAGCTTTTACCCTTCAAGGATGAATATTATGCATTAGCTTTTCAAAACATAGACAAACTATAAATTAAACAGATTTATCAGTGTTATTATTTCTCCCTTTTTTCTTCCAATTTTAACACCAAAAAATAGAAGTGTGAAAATTCCTTACTTTGAATAGAGGTCACGGAGCTGAAAAGGTTGAGATTTAGAATACAAGATGAGACAGGCACAATCTAGTTGGCCACATTCCATTGCTACATTCTGATGATCCTGTGTTTTTTCATACAGATTTAAATTATGTGTAAAATTTCTAATGGCAACAATTTCATAAGGTGTTCAATCCAAAATTCCTTCAAGTCAACAAAGGTCTTTGAGATTACAAATCAAAACATCTATTATCAAATTAGAAAATAATGTACATATTGAAACAGCCTTTAAAAATCCTTTTTAGGACTGCAAATTGTTTTCATTCTTGAGTTTCATAAAATAAAAGATGAAAACAAACATAATTTAAAGGTTTTTAATCATAAACAATTTCTACCTTTTTCACAAACAGGCTGTGCTACTTTGTTTTCAAATTTCATTTTCCAAAGAAACTATTATCAGTTGTTCAAAATGCAAAATGGAACCAATTTTAATTGTATATGTCATATCATGTACATAACAAGATACTATGTCAGGTCAGCTTAAATCCCATAATGTAAGGTAAGCATCAAAAATTAAAAAGACTTATGTCACCTATGGTTGTTTGCATTTATATTCTGCCAGGTGCTCTATTTTCTAAGTGTTCCAGATAGTCATTCCCAGCAAAATTTAAGAGTATATTTGTATTTCTCTGCACAAATCCCACAAAATCAAGGCAGGAGTCTACCACTTCATTTCTTAAGTACATCAAACATGATTAGCAAAGTATAAACGGTGAAAACTCCTGAAGTTCAGTACACTCTTGTGGTTTTTCAGTGTCACAGTAGGAAAGCATCAGAACTACAGGCAAGACTTCTCACGGGGCTTTGAGAGATCAAAGTGTCAAAAAAAGATATTACAAGGATTTTATATACTTTAAGTACACAGGACCAGATTTCCATTAATGTAAACCCATACCAGCAGTTTAGCAACCGAAAACCTCATGCAACTTAAAAACGAGAATAGTAAATTCTGGATTGAAGAAAACCACTGTTAAAGATAAATAAAACAAGGAGTCAATGAGGGGATAAATTTTGCTGTAAATGAGGGCAAATCTGGAAGAGGCATTTTTGGAATTTGTTTTTTTTTTTTTACACGGGAGCAAATTAGAAGCAGGATATTAAATGGCAAAGGGACCACAAAGCATACATCCTATCCATATGGTTTTTTGGATTGTAAAAAATTTCTGTGCATGTGTATTCTCCCCACTGCTGTGCACTGTGCTGTAATACAACCACTGATTTTTCTTTATCCTTGTGAGCCTTACATTTCTACACTTCTAAAGCTCTGTGGCTTGTGAAGTACTTTGAGTTGCAATGTATTACACTAATGCAGTCATCATTCTTACAACGATGGACATTCTCAATACAGAAGGACAAGGATCTTGGGATCCGGGAGTGTACTGAGGTTACAAAAGCAAAGATGATGGTATTTATGATACCAGCCTGAGTCCAGATCTGGTGTACAACTGACCTGCTGAACGATTCTGTTCTTACAAACTGTGGATGAGACCCAAGCAATAACTAACAGGAAAATTAAGATAGGAGAGCAACTATGCTACAGGGGGAAAAGAGAATAATACATACCTAAGCTCGTATGAAAAGAATGCTATTAATCTGACATTAATAGGTTTTAGACTAATTATATAAAACTGATGTGCTTTATTTACATAAAGCAAGAAAACTTCCATAGGGATGTGTGCCAATTAATACTTGCCTATGTACACTTCATAGTCTGAACTCAAGGCTGAAATGTGGTTAGATATTGCTTAGTAGCTTTCTGTTAAAAAAAATATTTTAAAAGCTGAAAAAAGTGCCTCTCAGCCTTATAAAATAAGACTAAAATTAAAAAGACAAGCCAAGAAAAATACTTGAAAGAAAACCTGATGTATGAAGGCTGCAAAACCAATTCCAGACCCTCAGTTCCTAATCCCGAAACAGGAGGAGCTCTGTACCAACTGGCATCTGACTCAAGTGCTGTTATTGTTGAACTGTTTGAACAACACAGGGAACAATTCCTGCAGGTTACTGGTGAGGAAGCGAGTGCCCTGTTACCTGGAGGGCTTTTGTCAGAGCTTAATGAATTGTAAATGTAGGGAAAAAGCGAAAAAGTTAATTCCTTTCTTTTTGTCCTACTTTCTATCATTTTCACTGTTAAACTCTTACAATCTCATTTTCTTGAGGAATTTAACCGTGTTTTCTATCTTAACTGTTTTATTTATGTCTTCGGTTTCTTCTAGCATTTACAGAAAGGCTCTGCCGAGGCCCAGGTCCAAAGGAGAACATCACTCTGAGTGCCTTCATATCCTAACCCAGGCTGGTTGTCTTCACCCACTATTCCCTTAGGTAAGTAATACGCCTGAAAAAAATAAAGGTGAAAACGAGAAAAAGCAGAGTTCTGAGACAGCTTACTTTATTTGCATCCAATAGCTAATACTGAGGTTTTTTCTCATCTATCTTCTCTCATCTCAGATCTGTGATCCATTTTCAGATCTCACAAGTGGGGTAGATGTTCACTGGCAACAGCTGAACTTCATAAAAACAGTGAGGATGTGGAGGGTACTTTGCCTGTGTGTGTTCACTGTGGGTTCTGATGTCTCCTTTTGAATTTTCCAGATGAATTTCCCAAGAGGAAAGAAAACCGCAACTAAACCCTGCCTCTTTTGGTACTATTCCACTGTCTCTGTATCTCTCTGTTGAGCCTAGGAAGAAAGGCTGATGAATGAAGCATCAGAGCTGAGACTAGACACGTAACACCACAGCTGAGGTCTGCAAAGGGTGGTGGGAATGGGATAAGATGCTGTTCAGGCACCGCACGTGCTGCTTTGGAGATAAGCCATCAATGACAGATGACTGCACTGGGAAGATCCACAGCATCTTTGGTCTGTGTGGTACCTTTGTTCAGCGCTGCTGCTGCGGTGACACCGTGGCTACTGCAGCAACTGCTGTGGTGACAGCGGAGGAGAGAACGGCAGTCCCTGGCCAGAAGAAAAGTCACTAAACTGTTTCTAGAAAATTTCTGTAGCTACTGGGTTTGTAATAACAGGGTTGTATTATAAGGCACATTGTGAACTGCCAATGGCATAGTGGTGACAGCGAAATTTTGTCTTGGTAGACAAAGCTTCAGAAGCAAGAAGCCAGATTCATGATCATCACACAGACCAGATGCTGGAAAAGGTGTAAAGAGTCCCTGCTGGTCTGAGGAGTTCTGGGGAAAGGTGTAAAAGGTAAGGAGCCCCAACCTGCAGAGTCTGGAGGGCAGGACAGACTTTTGGAGTTTCATGTTCACTGAGAGAATTTTGATGAAGACAAAGCGCAGCCTTCAGAGCAACAGCCTGAACTGTGAGCTGCTATTGCAAGGACTTTGCTTTCAATCCTGATAATAAAGCAAACCGAAAAGTTTCCCCTAGTCTTGGAGGAAGAGAAACCACTTGCTCTGTCAAGGCTGGTTGCTTGTTGTTGTTTTCCAAGTTTTTAAGTTTTCCTTTGCCACTGCAGAAGTCCCAAAGGCATATAAACTCCCAGGAGACTCAGCTGCAGGATTAGGTTAGTTTTTAATACCTGGTGAAGGCACATCTGGTGCAGATGACAAGAAATGTCAAGAACAACTGGTTCTGATGCAAAGAGCTAAGTCCATGTCACCACTTTTTTATAACTAGCATGATTTCTGCCATAGGCTTTTTAACAACAAACCCACAAAGTATGTGAGGAAACACTACCAGTAGTTGCTGCTCTTTTCTAGTGTGTGAAAAGGCAGGAGACTCAATATCTCAGAAATGGCATTCCTCAGTATGTAAAATACAGTCCCCTTTCCAGTTCTGCCAACATGCGAAGCAATAGGTGCAATGCATCTCGTATTGACATATTTTATGATTTATACATTTCAAATTAATTATGGAAGTAGACATAATCAGAATTTTCCTGTCCACTCACATAAATACTTGTCTCATGGGGGAAAGCATGGACTAAATACATAAGCCACCCTATATCCTCTTATTTTTCTTTAAAAATATATTCCTTTTTTCCTTGAGTTTTACACTCCAGTTTCTACATGCCTTATAGCACTTACTAGTGGTAGGCATCCTCTTAAAATATAGCTTCACTAAGGTTCAGATAGGTTAGATGGTATAATTTATCACTGTTGAGCATGCAGAATTTTGGACATATGATCTCCAATGTAATCTCCACTTTTACATGATTCTACTTTTAATAAGAATTTATAATCTATTTGCCCATAAAAAGCCAGCTCAACAAACTTACGTCAGAGATTACTCTGCTATGTGGCTCAGCAGTGCTTTTGAAGAGAGAAATTGCTTTGCCTGTTGCAGAAACAGTTCTAACTCCTTAGGAACTGATGGAAAATCCACGGAACCAATCCAAAAAACAGGCGTTCCTTCTTAAAGGCCCTGCCTATGCCTATACAGCTGCAAACAAGCAGTCACAAAGGGTGGCTCCTGCCTGTTAACTCCTGAATGTCTTGGAAGGAACCATTACCGACCTTGTGCTTCAAGCCCATCTGGCCACATGCTCTGTTACCCACCTGGCAGGCAGGAGCCTGAGATGCTCTGACACACAGAGCTGGCACAGGCTGCTATAGATGCCTGCGTTTACATCTAAGTGAAAAGCTTGACTCGCCCAAATGCTAACCTGCATCTTCAGTGATGAAGCCGGTACATAAACGATGAACACTATTATAAAGCAATATGACTTCCACAAGAGGAAAAAAAAAAAATCCTATTGTTTTGGGCTGTACATGCATATGTACTGTCAAACACACAGAGGAGTATAATTATGTTAAAAATGTGTATCCTGTTCCTGAATTCAGATGGGCTTTGTGACCTCTTCTGGGATGGAGTTCCAAAGCCTGAGATCTATTGCAGAAGATATCCTAGCCCTCCTCCTACCCCATCTCGACTGATTCAACCCCACTATAACACAATTTCTCTCTCCAAGTACCTGCAGCACATTCATAATAATGGGTTTGAGCTACAATGGCAGTTTTTTACTGGTGTGACTGAAGGTGTGGGCATATGTAATTCATCTGCCATTTCTATTACAGGGCTGATCGTACCTTAAAGTGCAGCAGCTATTTGCTACATAATCATGAGTCAGTGCTCATTGACTCGGTGAGTACAGATCATTGTTTTCTCAGAAAGAAATCGTCTTCTTTCAGCAGCTCCAGAATTCTCACAGTAGCTTCTGACCTAAAAAGGTCTATTTGTCCCAGTGCGCATGACAGTGATGAACAGGATATATACTTCTTCCCAACACACTTTTCAAACTACCATAATTAGTATCCATAAAAAGGAATGAAACAGCAATTAAACTAAATAATGCATGTTGTTCATAAAAAAAATATAAGTTTTCTAAAAGTGACTCAAATTAAAGCCCTTGTCACCACTTCCCATCATCCTACAGGTTACTCATCCATCAAGCAAGAAACCATCGTGTACTACCCCAGATACATAACTTTCCCATTGAGAGTTAGAGCACTGTCTTATACAGTGATATCTGACCACTGAAACACTGCTCACTTTTACTCTGCTAAATGGTTTATGGGTTGTCTTGATTAATTCATGCCAGGTCAACCCAGTTAATTCAGTGCTTTCGATTCCATTAAAGTTCCTGGAAGCTAAGGGTGCTCAGCACCTTGAGAACACTGCTCAGCTAGATCAAACCTTTCTAATTTTATACTACAGTAAAAATAAAGAGTCTGGATCCCTGGCTGGTTTTGTTAACAATGCATGTATGTGCCACCAGACTCAAAGCTGGAGTCACTGAGTTTTATTAAGAACATTTGGAAGCAGACTGATGAAAGCAAGATCTTCTTCTCCATCTCTTGTAGGAGATACATATATGAAAACACTCTTACGTTAAATATAAATTAAAAGGCTTTATGTTGCTAATTTACAGATGGGATATTTTTAATTAATATGGGCACTACAGATGAAGCACAACTCCTAGTGCTGAATTGCAGAGGCACCGTAGCCTATTTCCAGGAACTGGTTCAATGCTTATAGTCATGCCAACAATTGAATACTCAATACTACAGGAGATGAAGTACTAGGATAACAAAATTCAGCTGAATTATGAGGGGATTGTGGTATGTTGTACGCAGGGATTAATCATCAAGAACAATACTGCCAACAACAAACAGGAAAAGACGCTTGGCACAGAGCTCTTTTGGAAGCTTCATCACACGATGAACCCTGTGGGCAAAGGGTGTGGTGCATTATGGGCTGAGAGCTACAGGGAATACGGTATTGACCCCACTGGTTTGTTCATGCTCTGATTTTGCACGGATGCTAAAGGATACTGCTAAATAACAGCAGAAAGGCAAAAACGGCTCTGCCCCACATTGCCCCCTCCACCAACAGGATAATTCAAACCCAAAGGATCAATACCTGTACCTGAATGTCGATCCCAACTCCGGCAATGCTGTCTGTCCTCATTTCACATCTGGTGAAACCGCCTCCATGAACAGCAGCACGGAGAGCGAGGGAGTCCCTTGGTGGCTAGTATCACTCCACCAAGAGCTATATTTAGGGACATACTAGAAGAAATGCCGATCTATCATGGCATCAGCCTTGATAAGGTCCTCACCCTCACATGTCACAGGAACTGAGTGTTTTGAGTGCTGTTTAGGGAGCATGGAGAGATGCACAGGCATTCAGCCTGAAACAGTCATTTAAATTCTTGACTGTCTGGGGCTGCTCTAGGGACCCAGCTGTGGTATAAATGATTCCCTCCTTAAATCCAATTGCAAATATAGTCTGGGCAGGAGGTGAGTGCTTATCTCCGCATAACAGGAATCCAGAAAGCTTTCAGGCTAGGAAAGGAGATGCTTACCAGGCTGTGCAGTCCTGGAAAGTAAATTTGCTGGATTGCTGTCTGGGTTGGTGGGTTTTTAGCCTCTAAGGATTTTAGTGCACTGGATTTTACTTTGGGTCCCAGCATCTCAACCCCAGCCAGTTCTTTTAAGGTTGAGGAAATCAAATCCCCTGACAGAGGGAAAGGATGACCTCAATCAAATTAACATTTAGTGAACCTAAGATGAGTTTTTCAATTTAACCTTGCAGTTCAGACAACTCCATTTGTGTTTATTAATTCTAATTTAATTTCTAGGCCAGAAAAGGTCTAGCTGATCACACCCAGAACACACACACAAAAAAGTATTTCTGACAGTATTATACTGTTTCATATTCTGCAATTCTTATACTGTACCAATCTATAGTTCTGTATTATTATTCTAAGGACAGAAATAAGCCTTCCAGCAAATCTTTCCAATTTCATATAGCAATCTGTTCTCCTGTTACAAAATAATTACATTTACAACTTCTCCCACTGAACAAGAAAAGTTCCAGCATTATAAATACATCAAGTTCTACTGCTCAGAGAAAAAAAAAAAAAAAAGAAAAAGAAAAAGATCTTTGTGCAGGGAGTTTTACACAGCTATGAGTTAAAGAGCTGTGCCCTTTATATAATAAGCTTCATTCTGCTCCTTTATATATAAAAGAATAAAGGAACATATACCAGAACGTAAGAGATTTGGTAACTGAAAAGCAATCACACATCATGTGCACGACAAGGCACTGCCTCCATATGGAAAGGCATTAAAGGCTTCCTGAAAGGCTGTCTTCATTTAACTCTGAAAGGCCATGAAATACATGCACTAATGCATGGAACATTCTTGTTTAAGTTCAAGGCACATGAAAACACTGTATATAGATGTCCACACTTAACCAATAAAAGTATGATCGTGCCAGTTACAGTCCAGATGTACTTCTTGTTTCCAGTAACAGGATTTGTAATGGGTTAAAAAAAGAAAACATCTCAAAATTCAACAAAAATACATTTAGTGCTGGCTCTGTGATTATATAAATGCACAGGTATACTCAGCAAAGAACATACTGCAGGGGAAAAAAAAGAAGACACCATTTATCTTTTTCAGCACACTCTCCCTTGAGAAAAAATCTCAGTACTTGCCTAGTATTTGTTTAAAGTTACTGAATTAGTAATAGGAACTGCCATACTAACTGATCAGCCTTTTGAAGAGGAAAATACTTTAGAAACCTTGAGCAGATCAGTGCAAGGAACCTTGACTCAATACCGTGAGCAGCCCCCCTAGCCCCCTTTCTGGGCACCGGTACTATGAATTCTCTTCTTTGGGAGAAGAAGAGATGGGAGGAGGAGTTTCCAGTCTCCAAGAGAGAGCTAGCACCAGTGACTCAGCTGCAAGCTAGAAAATGTTAAGCACGGAAAGAAACAGAAAGCCATAATTATGAGTATGACCTCTCAAAAGGAAATACCAGAGAAGCTCTAAAGCTTTTCCTACCCTGTAAGCAAAGCAAAAGCTCTGTCAGCCTCTATCACAAGCATTTCCAGGACACCTTGCCAGTCTTTTGGCACCAACATAAGCACCCATCCCACTGCGTATATAGTGACGGCATGAATGTACAAATACTGAAGACCAAAGGCCTGACCTTGAGAGGTGTAAGTCTTTTCCCACTGACAGCAAAGGCATTTGAAGGTACTCAGCACCTGACAGCATCAGGGTCATGGAGAACTGAGATGGAAGTTTTGTCTCTGAGTGTACCCTAGGTAAGGTCTCCTGCAGAGCCTCCCTTTTGTACAGCTTTTCCTTTTTAGCACAAATGAAGGATCTTCTATAGCACTCTTTATGGATGTGTTTTAAAAGTAACCCAGCACCTGAGGCAGCTCCTATTTCATGCTGTGCCTTGAGGCTGTCCGAGGTGGGTTTAGTTGGGGCATCTAAAAGAAGGGAAAATCTTTCTCACTTTTAAGCAATCTGATTTACAGAGTCTGATTAAGATTCTATTATAGTTCATAAACTTCTCACAGACTAGAGGTATAAACCCCTTGCTCCCTAATTCCTCATGGCTGCAGCTGAACTACCTTGTACGTAAACTTCCAGATACAGAATATCTGCCTAGCAAATTATCAGAACTGTTGAGGTAAATTTTTCTGAACCATATTTAGGTACTTTCCAAAAGGTACCTACAAACCCAGGGAAAAACAGTAGATCCAGACCACTGTATTACTGAGTACAATGAGACTGTAGGAATTGTAACCTGCAAGTTATTATTCGGTTTGCATGTGCCAGTGTCCAGGACTGGGTTTTGTCCCTGTTTTTCCCCTTCTGAGTCTAGATTTCAATTAGAAAAATGAGCTGTAAAAAAAAGTCATTAAAAACCAGTCACTAGCTCTGTAAAATATCACTATCACTATGTTTAGGCCCAAGATTTCTTGGTATTTTCATAGTAATTATCCTGGACAAATTTGGCTAGAATTTTTTCCTTCTCTTCTGAAAAAAAGAAACCAACAATTGGTCTGATATTACAGCCACACTACACAAGTTTTCCAAAGTTGGCCTGCTACCAATGTTTTCTGTAACAACATTTTTATAATCATCTATAAAACCCAGCAAGTATTGGGACACTCTTACATTTAAGAAAAAAATCAATAAGGAAGGCTTTACTTAAACACTCAACAGTTATAAACTCCTCAAAACTCCCGTTGTCAAGTACAGGAGTCCTATTACCCACTCTACAGATAGGCGATTTAATAAATCCAAGAAAACAAGACACGGAAACCCTACTTAATTGCACAGCCTCCTGAGATCTCACAGGCATCTTACTTTACACCAGGAAACCAAAACAGCACCTAGAGGTCTCTAGACTGCACACATCTGAAGTCGCCACCATGCTGCCTCAGGAGAATTAGCCACTGCCTGTGCTGGTGGTAATTCAGACACACGTGCTTGCATCCCCCTGGGGGTGTAATTTGCTAGCTTGCTCCAAGGTTACCTGCTATGCCCCAAAAGTAGCATGTTCAGTCCAGCTGAAAGGACAGAGTCCCTTTCTTCCCAAGGAAGAAAAGACTTGGCCACTACCCATCTTTAATGCATGGGCAAGTATGAAATATTGAACGTAAAGTAACGTTTAAGGCATTCAACCAGAAACTGGAAGAGCAGGGACTAATTGAACACCTTGAGAACATTAAGCAGACAGCCCCCACACCATCCTGGCTGAAGCTCTTTGGGCTCATGATTATTCTCAAAACTTACAAAACTCAGGACTGTAAACTGTCACTTTGTCTTAAGTAATTTGACACAGAAAAGGTAACGAAACCTACGATCTACCCAATTCTCTAAAATTTCCAACACCCTTACTAAACCTGAGTTTAACTAAAGAGTCCAATCAAACACCAGGGTGAACTGCCTGGACCTGCACTGGCAGGTACAACCTCTCAGGGACTTTCAGGGAGAGCTGCAGGTTACACCGGCCCACTTGTGTCTACATCACTGACCTTGCATTCTGCTTCTCAGTGTGACACCAAAGAGGGGAGACTTCCAGGAACCGCAGATACTGCACAGTGCAGCGTGCTCCACCCAGCTCTCTTGGCACCTGCCTGTTTCACAGGTAACCACGTTATCCACCACGAAAGGCTTGGTTTGTCCGTGCCCTCCTGCCTCCACGCTTGCTGCACTACCATGCTATGACAGGTTCTTGTCTTGCTGGTAGTACTTGCAAGGTTCAGTAAAAGCAGGAGGGAGCTAAAGGCTCCACGAAGGGCCGGGCAAACAGAAGAGTGCAATCATCAGTGTTGCAGTGACAGGCACTGGGTTTATTTTAAGGGGTTCCAAACTCTTACATTGTCAGCAGACCTGTCAGGCTTTTGTACAGGCCATTGCTGTACTGATTGTGACTCCCTGTTGAAGATGTGCAAAGACAAGAGAAGCAGTAATGAGCAAGGGTCCAAATGTGATATATTTCCCCCTTCAAAGCTACTGGAGGAAATATATGATCATTATGATGATAAGAGACATAAACCCATCACACAGCCTTCAGAAATCTCCATGATGATGTACAAACTCCACTGGTAAAACCATGTACTTCTCACACATGTTCAGAGTTCCAGCAGGTACTTTCTGGGACACACTGGTTCCTTGTTCCCATCACAGAACAGAAACTGCCACCAGGTGAGAGTGGAAGTACTCGTTTTCATCGCTGGCAAAGCTACCTATTCTCTAATGCCACCAGCAGAACGTATGATCCTTTCCAGTGACCACAGTGCCCAGGAGTTCCAACCATTCATCAGCTTCTGCTGAATGGCATTGCCTGAGAGCTGGTCTGGAGGCAAATATTTGCAAGACAATGTGAAGCCCTTAAAAATCCTGCTGGGGCTGTCTCAGGGTGAGGTACTAGACATAGTCCTGGTAGCGCAGCACCTGCAAGCAAGGGTGATCTGCAAAGACTCCTGTCCACCACCAAGACCCCCCTATGCTAGCATGGTGCACCAGCTTTATTTTGCAGCTTCAGGCTCACCTGTTTTTTCCAATCCTTTCAAACTCTTGTTTTGGTCTTTTGAACAGTTCTTGCCCTGTTTTCTTCACATTTCTTTTTCTGGTACAGCCAGATACAGACTATCACTGTCTCAAGAAGACCTGGAGACAACAGACTGTTCTTCCTCTAACTGCCATGAAAATGGACACGAGCTTTGTTAAATGTTAACCAATGTCAGTTGCCTACGTCTGTGCATCCAAAGCATTTTTTTTTAAAGTAGGAAAATTCTTGTTTGAACTCTGTAGCCACAACTTAGGGAAGCTTGATCTATCCCAGGGGTTGTGGGAAACTACAGAATTGCTCAGCAATCAACATAAGGAGCAGCAGCAAATGTCCCAGCTGCCTGCCAAGTCCACAGATTTGCCCAGAAAATACCAGTCACACGTTCGCCAACATTCACTTCTTTCCTCAGTAACAGCAGCTTTACTGAGGCATCAGGTCCCCTCAGCAAATGCCAAATTCCTCATTTGTCTCTAAGAAACTAAGAGTTCATCCCAAAACTGTCCACCAACCCTGGGACAAGTGGCATTTAAAGTCATAAAGCTAAGAGTCTTCCCAAAAGACACAGAATACAGAGAACACTCACATACTGTACAGTGCAAATCCCCCCACTTTATCACATTTGTTTTCCTGTTTGACAAGTGCAAGGCAACTGTATCAACCTTATATAGAAGAGCTGCTGGCAAGGAGCAGACCTGAAAGCCAACCACTAGTTAACTCTGTGGATTACCTACCACAATGGGACACTGATAAGCAAAAAAGAGAAGACATTTCTGACTGGGACAGCTGCTCTCGCTGAAGCCAGTACACTTAGAGTCCACAAGAATTGCCCCACACATACATTTTCATACAGGCTACCTTTGTTCACTAGGGCCTTAAGTTCAGACAAATTATGTGCACCAAGGGGCTCTCTTTGGGCTTTATCCCTCTGGCTGATGACAAAGAGAACAAAAACATTCCATATTCTTAAGGGTAATCTGACAAAAACATATACCTATAGCACCAGCATATGTCTGTTGAAATGCACTCAAAATATGAAGATTTCTAGTCTTCTCTGCCCTATAATAATGGTCTATGAGTCTGTCCACTTCCTCGGTAGTTTAGAATGTCTCCAACTTTAATTAGAAATACCAGTCTGTGACAGGGTATCTCCTCCAAACGCCATGTTGCCAAAAGGCAACGACGACGACAACACTTAAAAAAGCAAATACTGTGACCTTCAGTCCCATGGCTATGAACATTCCACTACCGGCATCAATGAGTTTGTAGGTGTCCCCTCCAGAGCTGTATCACCCATCCACACAGCTATTTGAGTTGACTTCCTAGACTTGAGAATACGAAAGCTCACCAGTGAGCCAGCAGACCGGGCACCATAAACACTTTCTCTGCTTGGAAATGGTGTGGGATGCCTGGCTGTTTCTACATGATAGGTGGTTATTGAGTTTCCCAGGAAACTGAGAGTCAAGCTCTCATATCTGGAGTGAGAAGTGCCAGGAACTCCTCATGCCCCACCAGGTTCTTCTACCTCAAGGGCTCCCAGCTGCAGCAATCCTCCACTCTGCATGGTCCTGCTGCAGCTATGCTTCCTGCTTATCGACCCTCCTGGCAAACTTTGTTATGGCCTGGTGGCAATCTTACAGGTTTACTGGAGCTGAGAGATCTGGTGTGTTACATGGTTGGTGTGCCCTCTGCAGCCTGGACTTCTGCTGGAGAGGGAGTGGGATGCAGGAAAAGCCATCACACTGAGCCACTTTGCCTGATGGCTCTGAAGAAAGCTGTCACTCCTGACTGACTGTTCTGACCAGAGATGAGTCAGACTCTTGCACAAGCAGTAGCTGAGCAAGTACATTTTTCTTCTAGACACCCTGAACAACCTGCTATTCCTCTGAGAAGAAAAATTTGTATGGTGCTAGGTCCAGATCATGAAGAAGACGCAGTTCTCTGAGCCCAGCCTGTCCTTGTCCCTGCCTTGCTTGATGTGCCTACAGCCCCTGAGCTGCTCCCTTTAACATTACCTAAAGGTACTTATCAACTTATCCTCCCTCTCCCAAACACGAGACAACTCACCAATGTCCAAATCCTGCTTTTGTCCAGTAGAAGGAAGGAAGAACTTTCTTCTGCAGGATCTGGGCTGGGTGCCTGGAACAAGCCCTCCTCCACATCAGCTGGCAGATGTATATGATTCAGTCAGAGGGCTCATAGCCAACTGTCAGGTGGTGATGGCCTGAAGATGAACAGTTGAGTCCTGCCTGTGAGCTGGGGCCTGCTGGCAGAAGGAGGAAGAGGAGGACTGGCTGTCCCAACGCAAACGCTACAGGTTGGAGTGTCTCAGGCATAAGTGGTGCCTGTTTCAGGGTGAGGATCATGCCAAGGAAGATCTGACAATGCTTCCGGAGAAAGCATGAACTGAATGGCAAAACTAGTGAGCTCTATAAAACCTTACACTGAGTGCAGAAGCAGGTATCATCCATGAGCAAGGGCAGCTGTACTTCACCATTCTGTAACCTCCTCCGGCTTTTCTGCCCTAATGTAGCACTGGTGACCAATCTGCTGGAATACTCCCAGGCAATGGGTTCATTACACAAGTGAGGCTTTGGCAAAGCTGTTGTGACAGGTGCATTCTTCCCATGTGAAGAACAGACACAGGTGTCCTCTGGGACCAGTTGGCACTGGGTCACCTGTGCCAAGCGAGCTCTTGGAGAAGACCAACAAGAGAATGTAAAGACATGGAAGGGAGTGTGATGGCATCGGCCTTTCTGCCTCATAGAAATCAAGCTCTTCCAAGGCAAAAAAGCAAACCTCCTCCTTGGTCCTTAGGGATCACTTGTGGCACTCCAGCTGAGGCTTCTAATGGCTCAGAGAGTATGGATAATCAGAGGTTTGGGGTCTTACAGACAACTCTGCAGCTTTCTTGCAGAACAGGGTAGACACAGCCATTGCTCTACATTCTGTACAAACCCACGCCATGCCCCATCCCTGCAGTGCTTGCACACCTTTTGAATTCTGGTACACAAGTGCCAGAATCTTTGTGAACTTCTGCTTCTACTTCTAAATTTTTTTTTAATGGCTTATCGCAGCTGTCTTTGTTGCTGTATGAACATTTACTGCCTCGTTGTAGCCTTTAGAAATACGATTTATCATGCAAATGCTGGTAGAATATTAAGTATAGCTGAAAGAATGGGTAGTACTGTAGTAGCCTTCCCTAAGAGGTATTGTGCCATAGCTGCTCACAACAATCCAAAAATAGAATGGTTGTTCTCAGAATCAGCAGCACACCCAATACGCATTGTTCATCTCTCATCACAAGGGACACTTCTGTTTTGTACAGCTGGATTCTTTCTTGTCTAGATTTGACTGGTCACATGCTACGTTAAGTTAGTGTATTTTGGGGAAATGTTTTTGTTTGCTTCATTGTGTCATTCATTTTGTCATATATTTCCACTACTTACATTTACCTATGAATAAAACACCTATCATATCAAGTTATATCAATTGCCTGTATCACTTGGAATCCTGCTTTCAGTAGTAACCAAAGGGGATTTTTAGAGGAAAGCAATTTAAAAATGTATGTCTAGGTACCACTGCAATGCAGGTGCAGAGAGAGCAGTGGGAATTCTGTCCAGGCGCCATCCACACTGTCAGCTTACACAGTAACTAATGGGCTGCTCTTTCATTACCTTGAACTGCTAAGTATTTTCCTCATATTTTGCACCATATAAACCCCTGTTTCTTGAAATGCAAGCACAACGCCTTTTTGGGTGACTTCATACTGCGATGAGTTAGTTTTACTATATGGGACTGAAAGCTGCCAAGCCTTACACAGCTCTGAGAAGCCAAGAACTATCAGGACCCTCTGGGATGTGAATCTCAGACAGAAAGGGGTGGGCATTTTTCTTCACGCACTGGCTTCCTTTCCTTTTAGTGAGCATGAGGTTCTTGTTGCACATGATGACAGAAAGAAGAAACTGAAAAGTTCAACATATACAGTCAGACTTCACTATTTTACTTGCAATGCTCAAAAAGATTAAAAAATGCAAAAAGAAACCAGACCTGAGGAAGAATCTGTGTGCCCAAAGCATGGCTAACAAACTTTCTATTTTTGTGTTGGTATAGCAGTTTTCTGACAATCTCTCCCCTAAAAAATCCTGCCTCTTGTATAATCACAAACTACAATTCTACTACTACAAAAGGTAGTTTTTTTCCTTTTATAGAAAAAGTGTCTGCCAATTTTTTCACCATTAGTGCCTCCTTCCCCTCAGAGGCACCAGTACAATGCTGCCCATTAATTTTTTGGTAATCTGAATTATTTCTTGACATATCAAATTTATCCATTAAGTCTACCAATGTATTTCAATTTTTTAACCTGGCAGATGGAAAAACATAACTAACGTTCAGAAGAATTTAAAAATGTGAGTGGTGTGGGTTTTGGGTTGGTTATTTTTTGTGATTACTGTTTCTAAAGTTTGTTTGCTACTCTCCAAAACAAACAAACAAAAAAATCAACTATCAACTAAAAGCTAGGAACAGCCTGTGCCTGAAGTTAGGTGAGTGACTCCTCTTCATTTTGATGGGACCAGGAAAGATCCCTACAGATAAGAAAAGTGAGAATAATTTTTTATCTGGACCAAATTTCCCACATTGCCCCAAAACTAGATACCACTTGCCAGTGACCCAGAGGTGAGAGATACCTGCTATAGAGCAGAACGTTAATACAACTTTTTACTCCGTGTAGGTGAACTGTGCAGCTGTGACTGTTTGAACATGGATTAAAAAATGTGAGACATCGATTGAAAGAGAAACCACAGAGGGTGCCTAAGTAGAAACAGATTAACTTCATCTGCCTCACTATTTTTGTATCTAAAACAACATCAACAGATTTAAAAGAATACAGTCCTCATTACTTTTCAATTATTTTCAATATATTAGACTAAGATAAGGATTGTACACAAATAAGTTGCCATGTGTTGAAAACCAAACATCAGTGAACTTTCACAGAAATGCAGTCTACCCAAAAATGAAGCTTTGGATATAAAAGCTGCTAATTAAGGGCCAGTTCTCAAATATTATATGTACCCTTCACTCCTGTGACTTTCCTAAAATGCTGGGTGTTCAGATTAGGAGTATGTTCTTTTGATTCACTGACATAACAAATTTAAATTTGATAGGCATTTTCAGCTGGAGACAGCCTTCATGAGAAGATTTATTTTTTCTTTCAAGAGGAATGCTTTGAAGTGCTGCTAATAAATTAGCCATTTAGAAAACTGCATTTTAGAAATAGTGTAGATAATTAGCCATCCCTTTTAGCATCCTACCACTGTTATCATCTCTGTAACTTCTGATATATAGTCAAGAATAAACTACTGAATTACAAACTGTAATTAAACAGTTATATTAACTTTCCAAAATGAATATATGTTATGAAATGAAGATTCAATCACAGGAAAAAAAGCCTAAAGCAACCAGGGCTAAAGCAACCAGGTGCATGCCAGTTGAAAATGAAATAAATGGGGACACTCCACACTCGCACAGGGCAGAATCTGAGCTCATTTTTAAAAACTTCACAGTTCTACGTATAGAAGAATTCCAGTAAAAAGTATTTTATGGTGTCATGGAAGGAAAGAGTTTTACCAAGCAGTCCCACTACTCAGACATCACTATGCACTGGACCACACTGCTTGCACAAAAACTCCCCGAGATCAAGGCGCCGTAATGATAGCTGCTGTGTGAAAAAAAGCCTGCATCTTAAGGAGCTTACCATCTAAGCAGACAGACTATAATCAGTATGGTGTCAATTCACTCTGTACAGTATTTAAGCCCAAGTTTGTTTTTTTTTAAAAAAAAGCTACATTACCCACAAAAAAGATGTGGGCATGAAACTGGACCTGAATCTCAGCATCCAGTCATTTATTCACATGCTTCTTTCAGTTTGCAGTACACACTATAAAACATTACTTTTGCCCTGCAAGCCTTATTTTTCCTGAAATTGTAAGTTCCTTCTAAGCTACTTCTTTCCTGCAGTGAAAGACACTATATTCCAAAATCTGACCTAATGCAAGCCTGTGCACTAAGCAGTACAGGGCAGACTTACAAAAGAACTCGCAGCTGCTGAAAATTAAGAAAAATCAGAAGTGCTCATATCCATAATTCTTTGTGCCACATGGGAGTAATTTGGTGCTTAAACAGTCATTGCAACTTTGGAGTAAGAACTTAATTACTTGCTATAACTTTACTATTTATATAAGCATGGCATACCTGGTAAACTGTGAGACTGCGTGCTGAAATACAGCAGTGATTTCCCCACCCCTATGGAGAGTGGCTTTTGTGCCACTTCCAGAGCTTTGTTTACATAAAAACCCAACCATGGCAAATGTACAGCATGCTCAGCACACTTACTGTAAATCTTAATCCAGGTAAGGAATGCTAATAGGACTCATGTGCTGGCCCCAGGCTGATTATTTACCAAATTCAGGAGATAACAGTTCTCGGTAATTCAGATAATAAAAGCTCAGATCAAGACTAATTCACCACTCTGGCCAGTTCCCTAGCGCTCCTATCAGACCACATCAGACGTCAAAAGACTGAGGTTCATCATAGCTTCTTTCAGTAACGACTCTCCATGTAAAAGCAGAGGAATTTGAAAGATCACTAATACAACTGGCCACCAGTGACCAAGGTTCTGCATAACTCTTCATCTGACCTTCAAATCAGAGAGCAAGTCACCGCAGCGAAAAGTGGAGCGACCTCAGTTCACATGATAGTCACAGAAGAAGAGGAACGGAGCCAACTAATTCTGACATTTCTCAAAAGAAAAAGGGTTGTTGAATGTTTTCACTGCAATTGAAAAAGGGCTGTTGCATGTTTTAACTGCAGTGGCGTAAGGCAAAAAATATTCACTCATCAGAATTACATTTTGCAATCCTTGCTAACACTAAAAAAGGCTTCATCTTAAACATACTACAGCAAGATACTTCACTGGTGATATGCTAAAACATATTAATAAAATAGAGACAGGAACCGCAGGTTTAGGTTTCCCGTAGATACTATGTTAATTCTGTCTGCATAAGCCATGACAAATTAGGTTCAGCAAATTCTGACCCATCCCCAGATCTCAAAAGAGCAACCACCTACCACGCACAATTCAGTAAAATACTCTTCTTATGTTGATTTATATATAGAACAGTGGGTTGGATGGTCTTAAACATTTTTTAGGCTTTTGATAAGTTCATACACCGAACAAATTATTTAACTGCCTGAAAAGAATGATTCAGAATTAAAAGGGCTCAACTGGGATGACGCCTCCATTGTATGTGATAAACAACTGTAGGAGACAATTTTAACTCCAAAGACTTCACTCTTTAAAGGCAAAATTAAACAAAAAGTACACAATGAGAAAGCAGACCAGCCTATATTCAGTTCTTCACAGTCATATAATTTCAGAAGTCCTGTGGAGAGCGTTTTCTCCCCCTATAAGTGAGCCTGGCATCTGGGGTGAGGGCATCTGCCTAGAAGGTAGCAAATGAGGTTTTAGATCTCATCAGGGAGAACAGCACTTGCAACTTGAGCCTCCCTTCTTCCCGGGCAAGGGATCTGGTCATTAGGCTATTAGATATAAATAATGCAGGCTAGCCTATATATGCATACACAAACACATACATATATATGTAAATGCCACCCTTCTTGAGGTAGCTTTTAAAAAACAGAGTGTATCACCTGTATCCCAAACAGCTACGCAAAGAAGTGACTCCTGCCTCGTGATGGTCCCCTTGCATCATCCCTCCAGGAGAGGGTATGCAGGAGGACACACTGAGGGTAACAGAGGCATCTCCCACCCTGCACCACACAGGGTGTTGTGGATCCTTCTCTCAGGTTCGTAAGTGTCCCTTCACAATGCCGATGGTAAATTTAAGGCTGTGAACACCATTCTCAAGGACTGGCAGACCCCAGACAACAAAACAGAATGCTGCCACACTCCTTGCAGAAGGAGAAATAGGGAAATAAGAACCATCAGCCACTTTCCAGCAGGGCTATGCTGAGGCAACTTTGCATCTTATCAAAAAGGGGGGTGGGGGGGGAAACCCACACTACCCGAAGCCCTAGTTATTCACAGTTTATGTTTCCTCTTTGCTCAGTAGAATAAATGTGCAGAGTACTACAGTGATAAGATATAAAAACACTACTTGTTACACTGACATGCGCTGTAGTAAAAACTTTAAAAATGGAAATAATGCTGCTGAATTTCTCTCATTTATGATTCTAAGCCACTGTATTCCTATCTGCCATATCATTCTTCTTGCCCTGAGCACCTTCTTGATAGTCTGCTTCTTAAATTGCTTTTTATAGATTAAATATCTTTCCTTAGCAAATCACACCCTTTCGGTATGTCAGCCATGAAAATGAAGCCAGAGGGGAGTGGTGTGCATATCAAATGAAGGAGCAGGTCATCAGCTATTCCAGTTTAGCAACACTGACGTTCCCGCTCCCATCTCCTGCCACTACACCCTTTATCTGATCAACCCCCTTCCCACCTCTCTCTCTGGGATACCCTCTGCAAATCCCTGCTATCCTTAACATCTCTCTCCACACCACCCAGTCTCCCTCCTGTATTCTTCAGAGTACTACTCTCATTTAACCACATTTTCTCTTCTTCTTCTCTTCAGTCCTACCTTAATGCCTCTTGCCTGCCCATTCTTACTCCCCATGAGTGGCAGACCCACTGAAGTCCTATCCTCCCTCGTGCCTCCTGTATTATTTGATCTTGATGTGCTTGGCCATGGGAAGGTAATCTGGACCTCCTCTCTGCATGGCTGACCACCGAGCTGGCCAGCCACAAGGTGTATCTATGCCAAGCTATCAGATCAGATCTCACATACTGTCTCCCAGGTTAGCTAAAAAACCTGCCATGTCCTTGTACATTGTGCAAAGCTGCCCTAAGTGATTGGACATGAGCTATTGATGTATCTTAGGGAATAGGGCAGCTCAAAGCATCCTACACTTTCCAGCTAAGATCAAGCTTCAGCTGCTGAGGCTGAAGTCCAAGACGTCACCAGCCTAATCCAAGAATTACAGTATGGATTTCCAAAGCGGTCTGACAGCTGTATTGCCTTCGCTTGGATGAGTGGTTATGGCCAGACCAACCCTGTCCGCTTGGGAAGAAGATGGACTACTTTTTTTTTTTTTTTTTCCTTTTTTCTTTTTTTTTTCCCCAATATCTCTCTACAAGTCATGGCATTTGAGTGGAATATGGCAAACTAACTGCTTCACTACCCTCTCAAAACCTGGACAGGGAAACTGTAATTAGAAGCCTAAGCTCACTGACTCATCAATTACTTTCCCTCCTAACATAATTTTGTCTTCTTTTCGTACCATAACTCACAAAAATGCCTATGCCTAAGAGCGGCTTAAGTCACCACTAATGACTGGGTTACTAATAAAGGGCATCACTTCATAATGATGTAATTCTGTTTTCTAAGTTTTTGGATGGGGACAGATGCCTGTTAGTAAGGGATTTTTTTTTTTTTTGTCTGCTAAGAAATGTTAGATATTTGACCTCCACTTTTTTTCCCACTGCAATGGTCAGAATGGTTACTTTTACATGCCATACTTCCAACTGTAAAAGTAACTATGCATGATAAACATACACATTCTGGAGCATGCAAGTAAGGGGACAAGGTGTGGTTTCACAATTCACAGCTCCATTCAGGCAGATTTATTGCCTAATTGGGCATAAATCCTATCGTTCTTTGTGTCTTAGAATAAGAAGCTGTATAGTTATATTAAATGGTGGATAAGAAACAGTGATCCAGTGTGAAGATCATCACTGAATGGATAACAAGGTGAATATTCAAACAGTGCTCAGAATTGTCATTAGCATCACATTCTGGCTTCATAAGATCATTAGTGGAATACTGGGCTCAACTGTGGTGTCTGTATTCTAAGCAGATGTTGAAAAATTAGAAAGAGTTCAGAAAGAGATACATAAACAACTTGAGATCTGTAAAATGGATATTCCTGACTAAAGTTCAGGTGTGTAGTTTGTACATAGGAGGTTAAGAAGCAATTTAGTCGTCCTCTCCAGATGTTAGTATGAGGGTATTTTTGGTACTAGACAGTTCTTTTCCTTAATTTTCCTTCAAATGCCTAACAAAGTTCAACAACTGGAAGCTGAAGCTAGAAATATACACTAGACATAAGGAAGGTTTTTTAAGAGTTTGAATAATTAACTGTGGAACACTTCGCTTATCATGAATTTCTCATCCCTTCAAATCAAGATGGTACATATTTCTAAAAGATAAGCTTGAGCTAAAAAAAAAAAAAACCACCACCACACAAAGCCCCCCAAACTCACAACCTTCATGGGAAAAAACCCATCTATTAAAATTACATGGTAAGTATGAAGTGGAGTCAATGGTGTGACTGTAATAGACCTGCCTAAGCTAAAAAGCTATGAATCCCAACATGAGACATGCTACAAGATGTAACCCAAGAAAGGCCAGACTCAGCTGAACTTCACACTGATAAACCCCCACGTGCAGAATCAATGCCTCTGCGGCTCTGGGAGTGGTATTGCACCATCACGTAACACGTTACCGAGCAGAAGGAACCTTCACACAAAAATGAGTATTGTTATAGTACCTACTATACAGTTCTGGAAAAAAAAAGGCAAAGAAAACAAGGAAGTCATTTAAATGTAGCTCTAAAGTTATATAATTTGTCAGAAAAATAAAAGCTGTTTCTGTTAAAGGTGGACCATACATTTTTGTACTTCTTTTTTTTTTGAGGGGGTGGGTGTGTGGGAAGGGAGAATCGCCCACTCTTGTAGTTTCTTCATCCCAGACTCAAGCAAATATTTTCGTGACTTCCACAGCAATCGAGAGCAGTTGGCTAGAACTGAACAAGCAGGTTTTGCAGCCAGCTGCCTTAAAGAGCATGGGCTGCAATGACACCTCTGCCAATTAATGTTACTTTGCAGCCTTAGGTTCCCACCAAACTGATCACTGTAACAGAGACATCCAGGCAGCTCTGACTGTGAGAATATTTGTCTCAATCTGCTGCCTGACATAATGCCATACCCCATTCCACACAGTATGCAGAAGGTCATAATTATCTCCCTTTCCTTGACTAGACATTCCCGTAAAACACACCACGACCACAGTGAAGGCTCATACTTCGATATGATGCTCAGGACGTCTGACTGTATCTGCAGACTGCACCTGCCTGCCACTGGCGAGGGGAGAGGTTTGGTCCAAGAGATGAAGTCTTGCAGAAGCTGGAAGTGGATCACCAACACAAACCAGAACGACTGCTGACGTTACCGTACGCTGAACCGAAGGTAAACCCAAGTCCTTTGTTTTAGCTTTACACAATAACCCCTTAACATGCCTCAGAAAACCCCACAAAAGTATCAGCAGGTTTCAAAAGTAGAGAGCAAGTGGCTGAGTATTGCCGCTCTTTCCCGTATTTATGGGGGAGACATTCAGGTAGTAACCGAAAACCTTCAACTCCTTCTCTTCCAAGTACAAAGGATTCTCTTTTGAGCCACCCTGCTCTAACATAAACGTACAGCAACATGTATATAGCTTAAAAGAAACCCAAACCAACAACCAAAACCAAACACAAAAGTCTTACAAAAATACAGCGCTGCAGGCATGATTCTTCCCTGGGGAGAAGATGAAAGAGCAACATGTGACAGATGTTTGTCATGGCGTCTTATATACGATTCAAATCCACTCAGAAACAATAGTGATGAGAATGATATACAGAGCTAAACAGAGCAGACTGAAACAAAGTGTTATGAAAATCACACTTGAATAAGAACAAAAGGAATTAAATATAGAAAGACCAAGAAAGTGTTTTGAGGAACCTTTGTTGATTTTTTTATGTCAATTTAAAAAAATAAAAAAGAATAAAGTCTCTTTTAAGGACTCTCTCAAATCCCAAATCTGTCTCCATTATCTGCTGACTCAGAGACTTCACAAGACACTGTGGCTGGGAAACTGCAGGGGTTGCTTCCGACATAATATAGTATTGATGTACCACTGAAGGATGTAACAACACCATGAAACAGAGCATCCTCTTAGCCTGCAGGGTTTCTAGCTATTCTCTTATGCTCTGTATTTCCTCCCTGCAGCCAAAACCTCATTTTCCCTTATGTAAAACTCCTTTCTATACTAGTTTTATAAACAAGCAGATAAAAAGAATAAATAAATTATCCTCTGGGAAAGTGGCTGAGCAGTGAAATGTCAGAGTGTAATGGATACCTGATCATATAGGCATAAATTTCAACTATGAAGTGTAAAGAGAAGCAAGACAGTCTAATAATTCATTCACTCATATAAATATGTATGAAGGCAACTTAAAAAATTGTTCACCCAGTTTGGGCAGTATGCTTTGATTTTTCAGGCTGCTGCTATTCACTAAGACAGTGAAAGCATCATTCTTCAGTCTGAACTGGTTATTGGTATTCCATTCTAGACCTGAGATGCTGAAATCATTTTTCAAACATAAGCTGTTAAGCAGTCTAAGCAAAGAAAAATCCCGTGTAGCTTTTCTTATTTGTGTTCAGGTATTTGGATTCTGCAATAATTAGATTAGGAGGTATCTCCAAACAGTTCCAGATACTTCTACCACAAATGATAAGAAAACAAAACTAAAATGCAGTTTACCTGTAGATGCTAGAAAAAAAACCCGACTACCTGCCACCATAAAACTTTCTTCCTTACAGAGGCTCAATAGCCGTGAAACTCCACTCTCATCAGTAGCCTGTGCTTTTGATCTCAGCATAAGAATTATTCTACACAACTTGTTCCCAAGCTTAAGAATGTACTTCCACCCATTTCCTCATTTCTGCAAAAGTAACAAAAGTTTTCCAGTGTAAGTAAACCCCTCATCAGTCATCATTAGGGGGTAGTGCTGTTCCAACCAACTCATCAAAAAGCTGGAAGCCAGCTGGGTAACAACTTTTTCCTCTCTTCTGCATCCATACATCCTCAGCAAACAAGTTGAAGAAAGGACACCCAGTCAAACCACTGAAGAAGAGATCCCCTCTGCTTTTCAAAAAGGAGCTCCACTCCACTTTTCTTTAATTCATTTAGGAATTAGAACTGGTTGATCCACATTCTTACATATTTAGGTTAGAATAAAATAAAGGCTTCCCATTCGTAATCCCATATTAACACACACTGGGGTATGTCTGGAAAAGTCTGTGAGTACATAAAGATGCAGCTGGCAAGTGAAGTTTTCCAAAGTGCCTAAACCACCTGAAAATCCCACTAGCTGCTTTTACACCTTTCAGCGCCAATCTTGAAAAATAGGGCTGATGGTCCTTGGTCAAGTAATCAAGGATTGCAAGATCATACCCTGATTTTGGAGTACTTCCTTAAGCTCCAAGAGGATTATCTGTTCCAGTTGCTACCCAAAGTGATTAAGTCACATGGTTCTGAGCACATCACAAATAAGAGCCCAAATCTGCTTTTCCTCCATGCAAAACATTTTCACAACATGTGAATCAATACCACATGTAAATGAGGTACACTTTATCCTCAGTGGTCAGACAGGAGTATACAGAAGGGGCGATTAATTTATTCTTTTACCACCACTGTTGGTTTTTTTAAAAAACCAACAAAAAAACCATCAAAACCAAGACATAAATTCAGTCTCTGCCTCTGTGTTCTCTTAATTGCAACTCACTGGAACTACACTTTCTAAAAAATGCCCTTTAAAATGGATTTAGATTTTTTAAACTCAAGTAATTTTAAGATTGTCAAAGTTAAAGAGAACTCTTCTGGGTAACAACTCTGCAGATGAAGTTTGAATTTCTTGCAAAATTAAACCAAGGAGTTATAAATGTAGATAATAATTTGGACTCTGACAGGCCTTTGGCAATAGTTCCCTATTTTATTCTTATGCATTAAAATCTGGCTGTTTGTTTATCGCAGTTAACAGGGTAATTTTACTTTTCTCCTCCACTACTAATGCATCTAAAGCTCATGCGGAGTCATCTATGACCAAACAAAAGAAAGAATCTTAGAGCCTGAATCACGCCAATAAAATAAAACAGTATTGAACAACACGGAGACACCAATCCATTGGGTCATCTTATTATGCTACTGAAGGATCTAAATTTTGGTCTTCCTCCCCCAAATATTTATTAAAAACAGATTTATCTAATTTAAATTCATCTCTTTTTTTCCCCTCCTAGAAAAGGATGCAGACACTGAAACGCAAAACTACTATTTGGGTTGTGATGGCAACTTTTACATATTTCATTTTCACAGACTATTCCTGGTCATTCCAGAAATATAATCTAGATCTTTTAATTTCTTTTAAAAAAACAACTTATCTTTGCATATCAGGTGGTCAAATATATCCTAGAGTGGCAGTGAGTACAAGATACTGGAAATGGCAGTAAAATTAGATAACAACTGCCATCGATACCTCCCAACTCCACCATATTTACCAGTAATCTGCTCTTGTACAAGGGAACCACAAAGTTTTTTAATTCTTATGGTTACTGGGACATGCAGAAATTTTATATTAATGGCTGCAGGAGATAGACAGAACAACCTGACCATAACGTGTTCCAAAAGCTACTAAGAGTCACTCTAGGGCATACCAGATACACCTCAGCAACACCATTCTCTCCATGCATACTCAGCACCTGCAGCCCAGGTCTCCTCAGACCTGCCACCCTGGGCACTCTGCACATCTGACATACCTACCCATAGTAATACATATAGTTATTTTATATATATTATAGGTAGTAACCTATGTGAAAATTATTTTTCTGTTTCATTCCAAATGCCCACAAAGCAGCATTCACACTGCAAAAGCCACCAGGTGACCTTCTCAGCCAGAGGTGAGGTGCTCTGTTCATGGTAGAAGAAATATGCTCTGCTGCTCCATAAGTGCAGCATGACAGGTACTGTCCAACACTTCTCAAGTGCATTTCCCCACAGAAAAATCATTGTGCTTTACCAAGAGCAAAAAGACTTGAATACACCATGGTCACTCAATTATTTATGGTGAATGTATGACACTCATATTAAAAAAAAAAGCCACACATTCTCACTTCCTCTTCACATTATCCAGTTGTCTCTTCCACAAAGATAAAAAGCAATCTGTTAGCGTCCTCAAGATGTATGGCCACTTCCTTTTCCCCTTCTGTAAACACCGATTCTTGTTTTGTATGTGTATACAACGAAGAAATAAGATCAAATGTTTCCTCCCCCTGAATCAGGTACTCTGCAGAAACGAAGACCCATATATTACTGAGTAGAATTACACAGCACCAAATGCAATGAACTGGTAAAAAGGTCAAATGACTCTTGTAAATTAATAAATTGGTGAAGTAAATCAGGCACTATGGTGAAAATCAGAATTGCTAATAACCCTACCATTTTTAGATCGCGTACTGGAACCCTGGAGAACAAGAGACAGTTGTGATGTCGACTGAGCTCAAGTTGCATTTATTGTCAATACGTGACAAGCTTTGGCCTCAGCCCCTAGCGATCACCACTGCTTGACAATCCCACAGCTCTCCCAGGGTCCCCCAGTTCATAAAAGCATTTGAGGAAACCAACACTGTGCTAACCAAGCACTGAAACCTTCATCTCTCCATAGAAGTTTCAAAAGGACTACTATATTCCAGCGATTCCCTGTTCCCTCCTGTCCTTTTGAAATCCCCGTCTAGGCATGCCTTTCTCTAGGTCTACACACTGTAGTACCCCAATAGTGAATATTCTACGTCAAAACCTATGATTTTCCAATGTCCTAAGGTCTGAGCTGCCCAAAAATGTAATATGGTTTTAAAAAAAACATTAGATGTCCATATTTCCTGGTGAGATTAATGACAATTCAGAGAAGCTATGAAACAAGCTCCATTTCACCTCAACTTCAGCACTCCCTTTAACAAATGGATTTAGATGTTTGACAACAGAGCTTACTATCCAAAAACATCAAGCACCCATAAACCTAGCATCAATAAAAGCTAGAACTGCTCAACATTTAATAAAAACAAATGATTAAACCAATTTTTTAAAGAATCCAAAATACTCCCGATTTCTCAGGTGAATCTTAGGTAGGATTGTCCAAAAAGATTTTAAGTTTTGAGTGGCCTTTGATAAATTTGATTAGATTAAAGTCTTACTTTTCACATACTTTACTCTTTCATTTATTATATATAGAAAAATTTTGTATTTCATTCTAGGTAAACCTGATACTAATTTTAAATACCCTACGAATTAACCTGTAGTAGAGCTTCTTATTGCTGCTAAACTTCAGGGTTTATATTAGAACACTGGAAATCTCTCATCTGAGAAATTTGTAATTAAATTATAAAAATGCTCTCAAGATACATACAGTTGCTTGGCAAAATCTGCTTATTTACTTGCATGGCAGTGGATGGGGGATTCCTAAAATCCAAATTCTGAGAAGAGTTTGAATTTTGCTCAGAATGCAAAAAAATGGCACATTACTGCTTTGTTCCCAGATAATGTGATCATTATATCAACCTTAAGCAAATGCTTCACCTACAAACTGCTTTTTCAGCCACTGTGATGCAGCCACCTAACTTTATTTCCAGTTCTTCAGTCAGCTGTGGTGCTGTACAGATCCCTTCTGAACACAGGTTTGCCACAGTAATTTACCGTATAGTGTTAAAAAAAAATAATACTTTTCTATAATTTATGTGTTGGATAAGAGCTTGAGCTGAGGAAGTGCAACTGGACTTCACAGCGTCGTTCATCTCAATTGCTTTGTGGGCAGCAGATTACACAAAACTAAGGATAATGAAAACTTACAATACTGGCTCTTGGTTTGTATGTGAATGACATGAATATTTAATAGGTTAAGACATTTGTAATTGTGTAGAAAGATGGAATCAAAGATCACTCCAAGCCAGAGTTCAGCTTTCCATGCTCCAGAAGAATCAAATCTTTCTCCCAGAACTCCTCATACTGAACATTATGATAAATAAAAACCCAGAAATACAAAGCAGAAAGATGGAGTGCCTGAAAATTAATATTCTGGTGGATGATAGTTTGCTGTCCATCAAAGCCAAACATTTTGGTTCTTTTTACTCAATATAGGGAATTCAACCTAACTTATGGGGATAAATAAAAATCTCAGAAAAAAATCTAGAAAACACCTGTCTTCACTCAACTCAGATATTGCTCCTGTAAAAGAAGTAATGAGAGCCTCTAGTACCTTAAATTATAAAGAACACAGTGTTATTGTGTTATAATAGATAAATATAATAGATATGAACAAAGAAAAATTGTTTATATATTATATATGTAATATACATACTATCATATATATTGTGTATATATAGTGTGTATATATATACACTAATAATATATGTGTTATAAGTTTCATTCATGAATCCAGAGCAATTCCACAGCAGATTTAATCAGGGTTTACAGTGTCTTAGCTGACAAGAGATTTTATCCCCAAACTGTAAGTAAAAATCTCCAAATAGAAATAATCTATTTCAGCCTTTTTACATCTTGTATTTGTTCAGGGAGATGGACTAGTTTCCTTTAAAAGAATTGTTCTTTCAAGACTATCCAAATAAACTAACCATAGTTTTGTAAAATCACTTTGAGGCAAAAGGAAAGAAGATGATATCCTGTCTCACCTGACATCTGAGAACAATAAACGACTTCAGCTCTGGAATCCAGAATACTTAACAAGCTACTTAACAAATGCAAACAGTTTGAAAATGCATAAAAGAATCAGTATCATCAGAAAAATGCAAATTCAATCTCTTTAACATAAAACACAAAAATCAAAGGAGTAACTTATAGTTTTTTTCAAAACTACCTTCATTTGGAATCAAGTTTAAAACTTGGTTGAGAAGTGGGGTCTTGTCTTTTTCTTGCCTTTATACACTCAGCGCTCCTGAATTTTACTGAAATATTGCAATCAGCCTGTAGGATTGGGGCAATTAAAATCCAGCAAACATGGATCAAAAGCTAAATCTAGTTACTTTTAGCACTGACTCTGAGATGATGATTTCTATAACACTCTTCACTTTCAGTGATGCCTCTACAACAAACAGAAGAATGTCCACAAGTATGAATTCAGATGAAGTGTAAAAGCTCAAAAAAGCAAAGAAATACAATGCAGAAAGTAGATTACTTATATAAAGGAATAAAACAGACAAATCACAGAATGATAAAAATGTAGAAGAAGCGTAACAAAGCAACACAGAAATGTATTTTTGGTCAGATAACTTCCAAAGTGTTTGCATACCCTCTGGAGAAAAATCTAGTGCAAAGATAATAATCACAAACAACATTAACTTCTAATACTACAGTTCTGTTGGGAAGTAAGGAATTAAATTGTCTGGAACTGCCCCAGAGTCCAAACATTTGGCCATAGGTATCAAATAAATGTTTAAATAAAACCTTCAGCACACATGTTACCCTGGTGAAAGGAGAAGGGTAATGCATTCAGTGAGCATCCTCCACACCTCTCCCTGCTAGCACAGAAAAACTAACCCTCTGGAAAAGTAATAACAGCAGAAATGACACTTCTCAGCTAAGGGAAAAGCCCATAGTTGCCGTGCAGCTAAATAAAATAATAATAATAATAATAATAGTAATACACAGTAAAAAAAGATCACTGACTTGATCAGAGTGTTGTCTCAAAACTGATACAGGAAACATCTTGAGCCAGTGCATTATATGTAGAAAAAATGAACAAAGACAGATACACCCTGAAACTGAAAAAAACATTATCATTTATCTCATATTTACGTAAGATCTGGTTCAGCTTTCAGAGTACAGTTTTCAAGGATCAGGTCAATATTGCATAATTCGCAATTACACGTCTCTAAGTCATATTAAATATGCTACCCTTACTATTATTGCAGGCAAATGCACCACAATTATTAATTGAGTTACCCTCAGAACATCTTTCTGAGCAACAAACCTATTATTAGTTTAATACTCTATATGATTTTATTATCATTTGGGAACTAAGACAGAGAGACTGAGCAATTTAGTTAAGGTTTCTAGAGAGCCAGAGCGAGCCCAGATAGCCTGACTGCTTGCCCATCGCCTAATCTATTTGAATACCTTGAACTCTACCCCACCACACATTTCAAAAACCTCACTGAAAACACTGAAACCACCCATAGATTTGTCACTTTAAGACAGGTAACCACCACAATACCGACATTATCATATCTTAGCACTGTATTGAATGAGATACATCATAAAGCGCTGTTCTTTTGTCATGTCTATAACACACAGACCCCTTGACATATGCAGCTGCATATAAATAACTACAAAAGTGAGCTTTCAGAAAGTCCTAGTACAAGAGGGAGTGGTTATGCAGCCTACCTCCAAGCCTTCCCCCACTCGCCCAGCCACCACCACCACCGCCACCACCACCACCGAAGCCCCCAGCCGCATGGGCACTGCCCTCCCTCAGCAGAGGCACCCTGGGTCCCTCCACCTTCACACGGCTGATGAGCTGCAGCAGAAACATCCCCTGCTGCAATTTAAATACTGCCATCAGGTTTTTAAAGCATCACATCACCTGCAATGGATTAATCATGGGTTTAAATTATGGAGTCTCCCAACCCTCGTCTGAATGCTGTACGTTTTTATTTTCACCTTCTGTTTGTCCTTTTTTCTCATTGGTTTTCTTGCTTGTGGGTGGCTTTTTTTGTTTTGGGTTTTTTTTTGGAGGGCTGTGTTTACATCTTTACTCCTGGAGACAGTATCTTTATCAACACTGAGCTCTTCAGGAGCTACAGTCGTTAAACACCATGGATAGCAACAACACAATACTTCATATATTGAGTGTTCTGGCAGTTGAGCTATAGAATAAACATTATTTAAAACATGGGCCAGAAGTGTGAAAAGAGCCAAGAGCTCCAACATCTTTGAAACACAGTGAGATTATGCACACAATTCCTTTCAAATCACAGGACCAAAAATGGTGATGCAGAAGTGTTTATCTGGTCGATGCTGAACATACTCCAACGTGCCAGTAAGGACCCAAAAACACAGCACTGGGGGGTTGCTCTGGGCCCATTTCGACTTAGTACAGAAAAACTGAACCTCTTCCACTGATAAAGTGAAGAAAGCATGCCCTACATCTGAAAACAATCACAGTGGAGATTTTACATGGATAACATGCTTAACAAAATTTGGATGAAAAGACAAATTTTGGGTTTTATTTGGAAATTCTTGATTCTGTTGGTTTAAGTCAAATTCTTAATGTTACTTTAACTTAACAACTTATGCATTAAACAGAGTTTCTCTAAAAGTTTTTGTTACACAGATTTGTAGAGGAATTGTAAAGGAATTACAGAGGAAAGAAGGCAGGTTAATTAACACTGATAATACACAGCTGTGGGCTGGCTTCAGGGGCGGTGGGTTGGCTGAGGTGGATAATGTGCAGCTGTGGCTGGTTCCTGCTAAGTGGTTAAATAGCTCTAAGGGGTATGGAAGAGGAGCATGGGATGAAGAGTGCACTGGGAGAAGCAGAGGGAGGAGAGAGAGTGCCCTGGGTGTAGGAGAGGCCCTGGGAGAAGAAGGGGGCCTGGATGAGGAGAGGCTGGCTGGAAGAGGAGCTGGGACATGGAAGGAATCCAGGCACAGCAGAGGCAAGAAGCAGGGTGGGCTAGCCTAGCCTGAAGAGGCTGGAGAAACAGCACGGACAGTAGATGAACTGTGGAAGCCTTGTGGGGGATGGGTGGCTGTGCTGGGGCAAGGTGCGGGAGCTACTTATTGAAGTTAACCTGGTATGGGGTGGTAAAAGCCTTGTTGCAGGGGGCTAGTTTGGAGAGTGCTGTGACACAGGTTCACAAAA
The DNA here is from genome assembly GCF_015220075.1 of Falco rusticolus. Classification (NCBI taxonomy): domain Eukaryota; kingdom Metazoa; phylum Chordata; class Aves; order Falconiformes; family Falconidae; genus Falco; species Falco rusticolus. The sequence continues at coordinate 17,920,780 of NC_051191.1, forward strand.
CTCAGGAGGCACATAAAATTTTTTTAGACCAGGCTGAATTATATAGCATGATGAAGGACAACACACAGCTTTAACAAGCTGTTAAGATGAGCCTCTTCCATTAATACCTGGGTGTCAACTTTTGCTCCCAAGGTGCCACGGAGGAGCCTGCCAAGAGCACCGGCTTCTGCCATGCTGCCCAAGTCCCTGGGACACGCTGCCTGGTAGGGGCAGGCACAGCGAGGAGCCCGGCGGTGGGCGAGCCCTCGGGGTCAGCAAGGTGGCTGGCTCCAAGCAAAGCCAAAGCCTTGGAGCCGGGCTCCGACGCTGGGTGGGTGCAGGCGGCACAGCCAGGGCAGGGCAGCACTTCTTGGCAATGCAGCATGAAGCCTGTGGCAGATTCTCCCCCTCTAGGTGCCAATCCTGCTGAAAGGGATGTTGGAGGAAAGGGGAGAGGGGAGGGAAGCAAAGTTCCTCTCTGGAGATGGGCAGCAAGAATGGTGGGGAGGCAGCTGTCCCAGGGCTAAGAGCACAACTCCCCTCCATCTCCCAAGGTTTGCATGAGCACAAGGGGCTGGAATTGTCTCCCTGGGGAGAGCCGCCTCCCTCCCTTCTCCCCTCCTGTACCCAACGCTAGGGCAGCAGCTCCAGGTCTCTCCCATTTCTTGGGCTGGGCTGTAGCACCAGCTCTTCCCGTGCATTGGAGCCAGGGCTCTGAAGGCAGGACATCTCCGGTTCCCACTGAGAATTCACAGCTCTTACATTAGATACTGTCCTTTTTTTTAAAAAAAAAAGGACAAAAAAACCCCAAAAACACCCTGAAGAGTCCTGTGCTGGGGTATGTAATCTGAAAAGATGGAAATTCTCGGCAGTAGCACCAGCACTGCAGGCCAACAAATCTCTGTAGCCTGTTAAGCAACTGGATGGAATTATTTAGCACTGTCTTCCACCCCTACCTCTTTTTTTCCCTCTTACCTTACTTTTTCTTTGCCGGCCAGATTATTTCTTTGCATTTATAATAAGCAATTACAGAAATAGTTTGCAAACCTTTCTGAAAAAAACCCAAGACAATTCAAAATGTCCTTGTTTCCTAAACAGTTCTAAGACAAAAACAAATTACAGGCATTGCTTTCAGACAGCTTTAGTAAGCAAAACTCAATTATAAACCTTTAAAACATAGCTCTAAAACATGGAAATGCAAGATCTACAAACAGTTGATTGGCAATCCTCCTACAAGAGAATGGCAATTCTCCTACAAGAGAAACACAAAATATTCCACGCTGTACTGTGAACTTGATAATACTGATAGAAAATTGCCCCAAGTAGTTGATATTGGCACATGAAAATAAAGCAAAGCTCAGCAAGACGTGAAATTCATGCATTTCCAATGTAATTCCAACCTGTACAGCGTAAGTCAGCATGGGCATGTAATTCTTGGCTGTCTTGTTTGACATAAGCGAAGCAAAAATTATGTGTTGTTGCAGGTGTTTTGCAAGCAAACATGACACCCAGCTGATAGTTCACAGACAAACTTTTTTTCAAAGGAAAATAAGCCGAAGGAACAGTCAGAAGATACTGTGTTATGTTAGGATGGCACTGGAAGCAGGCTGCTCCGAGGGGAACTAGGAGCAGGCTCCAGCAGGCTCGTGAAGCATTTCTGGGGATGACAGCCGCTTCCAGCTGGGCCAGCTGCTGGGCTGCTCAGCACTGGCAGCTCCAGTTGGCTCAGACGTACAAAAATGCCTCACCCTGAAAGCTACAGAACACCTGCAATTTATGCTCTCTGAGAAATCTGCAGTTTCTAGCCCCTCAAAGCCAAATTCTCAAGTTATCCGACCTATAATATTGTTAATCAAATTATATTAATAATTGTTAATCAAATTTATTATTTCATTTTCCAAATGTAAGGGGTTCTTTGCTGCTTATACAAAGCCCCAAATGTGTGAAACACCTTCAGGTCCTAAAGATGGAGCCTCTCTGCTACAGGTCCCTTTTCCTTTTGAAGATATGTTTTACATAAAATTCAAAATGTTCCAAACAGTGAAACAGCCCTTGCAGTGCACAGGTTAGAGCCGCAAGGGGGGAAAAAAGGGTGAGAAAAAAGTCTGATACTTGTAAGGTCACCTATTCTTTATAATAAGATGTAGCCATTTGATTTAGAAAAGAATTATTGCAAATTTAACAGATATACTCTTCACAACAGAAAAATATGAAAAAAAAAAAAAAACCAAAACAAAACAAAAAACCTGGAATCTAAAATGTAAAGAGGGACTCCTGACTTGCAGATCTGGGTGAATCAACTCAGTTGGGGTTTTTTTCCCTCTCTTTTCTGCTGCCCCTCTGAACAACTCCTGTGCAAAACACACATTGCAGGTCCACCCTGCCTAACTGCAGGCTGTTTTCAGGAGACAGCAGTATCTGTGACTGCCAGCCTAAGGGGACAAAAAAAAAATAATTAAGAAATGCTATAGAGACACAGAGGCTAGGCTGTCCCTGGATTTGATCAGAACTTGCCTCTCAGCAGTAACACACAACACTGTTTTCGAGCAAAACATGAATAAACATGTGCATAAACTTTTGACTCTGTGCAATGCTGCACTAGTTCTGTGATCCATCTGATCTTAGAAGATAAACATGATGTGATGTAGTTGGCTCCTGCTAGGAAGGCTTCCAAATAAGAACTTAAAAGCTGCAACTAGTTGGTGATGGAGTAGATGGCACTCCTTTGCATAGCCTGTGTCCAAGCAATTTGGCAGGGAGCACTTGCTCTCGAGTTAAGACAGATACAACCGAGCTGAGAAAGACTGGTCAGAAAACAAGGATTCTGCTTAAAAAAAGAAAAAAACCAAACAAAAACCCTTAAGGTTGGTATTTGGTTTCATTTTCTGCTTTTAAAAAATAAAACTGGATAAAGAAGGAAATTTTTCAAATATTAGTTGAGGAATTCCTACCCAAGCATAGGTCCCACACTGAGGGTCACTGGAGATTACAGACCTGTTCCATGGGACGGCCTCCAAGCCTGATGAGGAGCCCATTCAGGTTACCTGCTTGCAAGGCATCTTCAAGGACACCTTTGTGGTGCCCCATATGACATTCACAGACGGAAAGCTCAGGTCCCCTAACACCCAGATAACTATCCATTACTCACTCATCTGTTTTGGGATGTGGCTGGGTCCAGCACTCTGTGCAGGTTCAGCTATGCCATCCTTCTGATGACAGTGGGAGACACACACATGCAGAAGAAAAAACTCAAGTGTTCTCCAGTGCAGGGTGACCCCAGCACCCTTCAAACAGAGGTATTTTCCTCTCCTGATATGAGGACACTCGGCATGCCTGAACACCCCATCATTGGCTGAATTCAGGACACTGAAGAGCTGGTCATGGTCCTGGAAGAAGAATGATCTCAGCGCTATTCCATCAAGTACAGCTTGGACCTTTTCTTTGCAGGAGTATGGACTGTTAACTTTGGTACCCCAGCCAAAATCCAGCTCATCTCACCTACCCCCTGGTGATACTGGCTGCACTGAATATCACACACATCTGCAGCAAATTGTTGCACGGTATCGCCAGGCACTGCAAACCAGCTGCCCTTTTCCTGGCCAGAGAGGTCAGCTTTTCAAGGTTTCCTTCATCCTTAGCCCTATAAATGACTTCACCTGTAAAACACCTTGAAAAATTAATAATGCAAATGCAGCGCAACCGTGTGCTTATGGTCAACTTCAGGACCAAAGTCCTATCAGGCTAACTACACAATGAAGGGTGCTGTGCGGCAAACACATGACTTTTTTTCACCAGCTCAGGTGTCCATAATGTGCTGCACTGGCTTGTGCCAGTTTTATTTAAAGGACTTAGATGTTCTGTGGTACTTAAAAAGGGAGTAAAAATAGGGTTGCAGAACCTCAGCTGGATGTCATCCTTCATGTTACACAGCACCTTTCTCCTGAAAAAGGAGGGTGGATTTGGCAACATCTAAGACTTATTGCTTGTACAAGGCAAAATCCAACTCTGACCCCTCACTGGTCATCTCTTTAACTCTGCACAAGCCCTAGGCACTGGAAGAGGAGGGCACAAAGACCTTCTAGGGGGTCCTCACAGTGAAACGTACTCCAGCAGCTCAGGCAGACATTCCTCACACTGGGTAAGTGCTAGGGAGTCTCCCCACTTTCCTTTCTGCCAGCCTCTCCAAGGGGAGCGGGAGGGAAGAGTTTCCAGTGAGAAATGAGAAATCGATGCCAAAGAGAAGGATGCAGAAGCACAGAAAGAGACCAACAGCTCTCCGCAGAGGGACAAAAACACAGAACCAGAAAGTGTAACCCTTGGTGTCACTGCGATTCAAACAGCCTCCACAGAGCCCTGCCTAGGAGTGCCAGATATCCTCATAACATCAGGGCAGCCTCACTTCTCCACGATTCCTCACTGATTTGGAGAGATGTCACCTGACAACTCTGAAACCTAGCCCTGACTTTTTGCAAGTTGGGCTAAATCTAGGATTCTGCCAACAGCCCCACTCAGTCTGGGTAAAAACCCGGCACCATCAGGAATCTGAAAGAAGCCACCACCCGGAGAAGCTGAGCTAACTCCCTCAGCACTGTGAGATGCTCCTACTGTTTTTTTCATTACTATTTTGTATGTGTCACTTGGCAAACCAAACTTGGCCTGCGGTAACATTTTTTAGGACTTCTCATATTTCCAAAACAAATGAGGAAGTTTTTTAAAACACAAAGAAAAGGGGGGAGGGGGGGTGCATGGAATAAACACCCCAGAAACTCCCCAAAAAAATTATTTATGATTTGCCACTCATCAGGCAGTGGCTTTAACAGGCCAGAAGAATTTTAATGTCTCATACAGTGTGGTTGATGTACCTACATGTTCAATTAGCACTGCAAACAAACATAAATATCACATTAAGATATATAAATGCATGTTACTTTGGTTTCCTACACTTTACCGCTTCCAATATATCTCTGAAACGCATTTTATGTAAGGAGACAACACTCCATCACTCACTCTCCTCTGTACAGACCTTGGCATGCTTGTGCTTCTTTGTTATTGACAAAGCTTCTGCTTTACACAGGATTTGTCATGTGATTTAAAATAAATACCTATAAAAATATTTTACTCAAGCAATCAATAGAAACCCTCATTGAACAGGAGAGGGGTTTTTTTTGCAGTTTGTGTGCCTGTACTTGGACGCAGTACTGCTTGCACAGACTTTTAAATTACATTGCAGGGTTCTTCACCTGTTATTGACTGATCTGAGATTTTTGGCAAGTCATTTCACCACTGTGCGGTTCTGTCTCTTCCTACCCATCCACTGTCTCTAATTAGCCTTTATAAACCCTCTGGGGCAGTGACTGTTTCTCACTGCCAGCTTGTAGTACCTGTCTCCATGGGATCTGATTTTAGTTGTCATGACAGACTAATAATAACATACATGTTTTAAGAGCTTAATTTTTTAAAGAATAAAAAGTAGAAACTAAGCAATCACATTAGAGAAATACAGTGCCAGTTCTATTGGTAAACCATCCATATTTTGACAGATCCCCTCTAAAAAGCTAGAAAGGCTTCAAATAACTTAAAAAAACACAAAACAAAAAAAACCCAACAACATAAAAAGACAGCACACATGATGAAAATACATTGCACAGTGAAAATTTCACTGCAATTGTGAAACTGCAATTTCCCAAGAGTTTTTAAGAACAGGATCTCATAGCCTAGATCAAGACACCAGAGATGTGAGGAAGTTTTTGCACAGCCTCAGTTTCCCTCCTCATACTGAAATTCACAAAGGTTAGTGAGGACACCAAAGGTAATACCCTGTTGGAGAAGTCTGAATAAGCTGTTTTTGTAAAGGATTTTTACAATCTGGAAGCTATTCAGATAGTTTAATAACAACAGTAATATTAATGTCTAGAGGGATACCTGTGAAGACTTCTGTTTTAATGTCTCAGCTGCAAATCTCTTTCCCAGCAGCATCCTGCAGATACGGAGGGAGGAATTCTGCAGCTGACTGCAACCAATTCCTGCAGCAATCAGTGAGAAAGTTTCTTACTGCTTACTGGAAATCTACTTAACATTGACCTGAAAGAACACTATTGGATCCCAACTGGACCTGCTAAATTTCCTAAGAGGTACTTTCTCAGGTATGCAAAAAAAAATCTTCAGTTTCCCCAACTTTTACATTCAGAAACATTAATTTTACTACCCTTAAAACACATACACTGACATTAATCTTTATCAAGGCAAAGCAGCTGTTATACTTCTGCAAGTCAGATTAGCTGTACACAAAACCCTACAATATTTCACACATATTTAAGGGAGACATTTTTAAATTTTATGGGTTCATCTGTTCTGAAGAGTATTTCAGTACATAAGTACCACAGGCATGACATCAAAACAGCATAAATATGAATCCAGACCTTTTAATTAATATCTCAGTGACTTTTAATTTTAATTAAGAAAACCCAACATCTTGATTTTACTTTATTTTCCCAACAAAACCTCCAGTCCTGTGATGCATCCTTTTCCTGAAATCTTTTATGCTATTTTTACTGGAAAATTACCAAATAAGAGCGACTGTTGAAAAAAACTCTTTTTACTGGCTTACCAGAAATTCCAGTAATTCTTCTAGAAGTTTATAGGGGGAAAATGTTCTTCCACAAGTAAATGGAGCAGATGAGAATAAATTTCCCAAGTAATTTAGTTTTTCTTTTCTGTAGACGGAATAGCTAAGGATTTCTGAACAGGCTTCTCTGACAGTAGCTGTAATGGAAAGACCACGAGAGAACAGACCAGGGCTAGCAACACCAGAAGCTCCACGTTCATCGTAACTAGGTAGTTTCTCTTAAATCATCTTGCTCAACTTGTATCCACTTTACAGCTCTATCACCAAGACTGAAATATTGTCAATTTGAGTTACAGATCCTATGCTATGATACACAATACTTTCAATAACTATTACCAAGAAAGTCATTACGGCTAACTCTGAACTTAATGTGAATACTTCCTTACGTTGCCATAGAAAACAAAGACTCCCAATTGTCATGCTAGTTGCTATAACAAGAAGGCAGTTTCTCTCACCAAAAGGTTTCAGACTTTATGCATCAGACAACAGGCAGACCTAAGAAACCCACATGGAAAGAGAAATCAGACATACCAGCAAAAACAATCACTGTCAATATAATGAGCTCACCACCCAGTACTGTCAAGTGCAGAGCAGGCATCTCAGCGGATCTGAGCTGCAAGGAGAGTTTTACCGAAGAATGGCATAGTGGCTGTGCAGGTAGTTTGAGGGGATAATTACACTTTACCTAACCAAAGTGCACTATAGTTTAAATTGAAGTGTTCACCTCCTGCCTCAATCTGCTACAAGAGCTGAGCTGCCTTTCTCACTCCCCCCGGACAGCACTTCAGTGCTGGGAGCACCTTATGTTTGCAACAGCCTTCTACAACTATTTTAAATATAAAATGCTGTTCTTATAAAAATGCAAGGGCAGAGAATTAAAATATAATGGGATCAATCCTTGTTTATACTAACATACCATTCTGGAAGCGTAAGAAAGGCTTATGTGACATTTATTAATGCAGGTTTAGCACAAAGAAGGACTTAGCAAGTAAACAACAGAAACTAAACCAGCCATTTCATTTCATACCAGTTAAAGAACAAGCCACTGTGAATGCAACACATTAGAAACTAAGCAGTGTAACTCATACACTGTAAAAATAGTACCATCCCTCAGTTTTCAATCTGAGTTTAAAACCAAGCAAACAAAAAATGTGTGTGTTGTAAGATCTTACATGTGAAATGGATGTCCTGGAATGACACTGATGCCCTAATTTTGTTTCCTTTCAGCTTCTGTAGCACGAGTTAGGTGTAGTTTTATGAAATAAATATATTTTAGCAGAAACATGCAGATTAATTAATGATTGCCATGAAGAAAACAAAGCTGGAAGAATATTTTTATTAAAAAAAACCACCATAAAATGTGCAATTTAACAAATCATATGCCACATTTCATTCTGATAAAGGCAAGGACAATGTGAGATTTGAAGATAACAAGATCAAATAGATAAGTAATAAAAGGCAACTGTTACCTGTTTCCAGGAAGGATTTCCACTCTGGAATAATGATGTTACATTAACACAGCTAGACAATTTACTTGCTAGTATACACTGTAGAAAATTTTTCTCATTATGTTCCTACTATTATTTTCCAGTTGGTTCTGCTATTTATAGCAAATCTATCAGCACTACTATAACTGTAAAAAATACTTTGATTTTTTTCCTTCTTTTCTGCATACCGAGGACGGAGTATTTAATCTAATCTGGGTTTTTTTTAAAAAAACAAACACGCTATAACTCTGCAGAGTGAGTGATCTCAATTTTTTCCTCCGAGCCTGACCTAACAGACTTCCAAAGTAAAATCCTGGCCCCCAGTGTAATAATCTGGGGACTCTGTGAACAATTCAATAATTCTGGATATTCAATGAAATGACTGCCATCACTGGCTATAGAGTCTACCATATGTTGTCAAGGCTGTGTCACATATCTCCCAGACCAGGGACAATGGGAGATTGTTATACCAGGCTTGCTCCCATCAGAACAGGAATGATCTGGAATCATGGAATGCCAAAATTCTGGGCCAAAACAAGTTTCTGCACACTTTCTGAAGTAAATTCAAGCATAGAGGTAAAAGTACCTCACTGGCAGAATAAACTAGTTGGTACTAATGTCAGACCTGAAAGATGCACTACTTGAAAGGGTCAAGGTGAATTTCATGGTCATGGGAAGCCCTGAACAAAGATGCTCAAATAGCAGAAAAGCTGCAGATCAGGTGAGAAAGGACACTGGCAGCAGGTAGGGCTCCATGGTCTGTAAGGAAGAAAAGGTACAGGGGGAACTCCGCGAAGTACACTGATCTGAACCAAGGATGAGTCAGGAGAGTCAGAAAAAAATGTGATACAGAAATGTAAAAAGGCATTATTTCACCTATGGATTTTTCCTGGTAGTGGACATAGCCATCCTGTTTTGTCTGCAAACCATAAAACACATGCGTGCTCGGTTTTTAATTCCATTTTCACATGGTCTTGAACACCTGAACTGTAACCCTTGTTTCCCAAGATCAGAGGTCGGAAAGGAAAGGCACAGAAGTTACATGGCATTTGTAGGCCAACACTACTTCCGAGGGTCAGTGACACCACAGCTGTTTTGGTACCAGAGAACGAGGGTGCAGAAAGGGAGCCAGGGAGGACAAGGTGCCTCCTCAGCAGCAAGGGACCCTGAATGCAGTTCTGGGGTGATGGTAACTAAACGCTACCTGGTAAATCTCCACTTCTCTAGGATTGTCACACACGTACGGAAGTCATCCTACACAAACAGGTGTCAGCCAACACAAATATGTGTTTCTCCCCCACTTCTCAGGGGGCACCATTATTTCGCCCTACTTTGATGATAACTTGGGATAGAAACACAGATACATTAAGAACAACTTACGATTTCAGCTAAAGAAGAAATTCTGGTTTCTTCATGGCAGTAAGTCAACTGTGGGTATTGTGGAGAGCCAGCTGCAGCCCAGCATTCTCCTGGAGAATCTGGCTGCTCATGGCTCAGGCGGGTGCACTCTGTGCTGGGTCAGAAGCTGGCTGGATGGCCGAGCCCAGAGCGGTGGGGAACGGGGTTACATCCTGCTGGCGGCCGGTCACAGGTGCTGCTCAGGGCTCCGTGCTGGGGCCAGCCCTGTTTAATGTCTTCATCAACGATCTGGACGAGGGGACCGAGTGCACCCTCGGTCGGTTTGCAGGTGACACCGAGCTGGGGGCAGTGCTGACCTGCGGGAGGGCAGGGGGCTCTGCAGAGGGGGCTGGGCAGGCCGGGCCGATGGGCCGAGGCCACTTGTAGGAGGTTCAACAGGGCTCAGTGCCGGGTCCTGCCCCTGGGTCACACCAGCCCCACGCAGCGAAGGGCTGGGGCAGGGGGCTGGGAACTGCCTGGGGGGAAGGGCCTGGGGGGGCTGGGTGACAGCCCTGGGCAGGAGCCAGCCGTGTGCCCGGGGGGGCAGAAGGCCAGCAGCGTCCTGGCTGGTATCTGAAACAGTGTGGCCAGCAGGGCCAGGGCAGTGACCGTCCCCCTGCACTGGGCACTGGTGAGGCCGCACCTCGAACACGGGGTTCAGCTTTGGGCCCCTCACTTCAGGAGGGACGTTGAGGGGCTGGAGCGTGTCCCGAGAGGGGCAACGCAGCTGGTGAAGGGTCTGGGGCACAAGTCTGGTGAGGAGCAGCTGGGGGACCTGGGGCTGTTCAGCCTGGAGAGGAGGGGGCTCGGGGGGGACCTTACTGCTCTCTGCAGCTCCCTGACAGGAGGTTGGAGGCAGGTGGGGGTCAGTCTCTTCTCCCAGGTAACGAGAAATTGGACAAGAGGCAATGGCCTCAAGTTGCACCAGGGGAGGTTAAGATTGGATATCAAGAAAAATTTCTTCCCTGAAAGGGCTGTCAACCATTGGAACAGACTGCCCAGGGAGGTGGTTGTCACCATCCCTGGAGGTGTTTAAAAGACATGTAGATGTGGCACTTCAGGACATGGTTTAGTGGTAGGCTTGGCAGTCCTGGGTTAACGGTTGGACTTGATGATCTTAAAGGTCTTTTCCAACCTAAATGATTCTATGATTTCTACATATTTTGAGGAACTAAGACAGACCTAAGAAATGCACATTCCCTGTGCTGACTTTTGGCTGCACTGGAGAATCTCCCCCAGGGCTGTACAGTCTCTCTTGAATATGACACAACATGTGATTACTAAAATTGGTAATATTTTAGTTTATTAATGATTTTGTTTATTAATGTCTGATTTTTTTTCCTGGGGCTTTCTTTCCCACATTTTACTATCTCTGTTTTGTTCCTTGTCTTACTTTCCTTTTTCTGGACTTCCTGCATTGTGGAAATAATCAAAGACGTGCAGGAGAAACGTCTGAAGCTGATAAGCAGAGTGAAACAGCATTATTCATATATCGCTAATCATAACAATATATGAATGAGAAGACACCTGGAAGTGCTGTGTTGACAGCAACATACCTTTTGATTAAACTCTCTGGATCCTAGCACTCTGCATGCGCTGACTGAGAGTTCAGAAATAATGCGTTTGTGGTTCATTTACACACTGTAAAAAGGGTAAATACAGGGCAGATACACACAAACAACAGCCTTTCGTCAACTGAGATTCTAGTGAGGTTTCCAAATTATGGATAGGTTTCAATAAATAAGACATTTTAGGCTAATGTTAAAAGAACATTCAAATCGTAAGTACTGTTTTAGAGATTATCAATTACCAATAAGGATTTCTGTCCAGTTTAGGAACACTAAATAATATTCATTTTTAGTAAAGACTTTCACTCCCTTTCTTTTCTCTTCCTTCTATCTGCCATCCTATTTTCCATTATGGTAGCTTCAGCCTACAGTCAGAAAGCTATAGAAATGGCCAGCAAAACTATTACTCCTTTTTACTGGATAGATTTCCATAAGGCTGAAAGAAAGCTGGTTTGTAACAAATTAGGTGTGCTGAAGAGAGGCTGTTGGGATCACAGCCCCCCTGATTTTAGAAAATTCAGTTAAAGCCAGCATTGCAATGACATTCAGCAACAAAAGAAATCAATACCTTCAAACTCTGCGCTACAGACTACGCCTGCTTGGGCAGGCAAACATTCTAAAGTTTACCATCATTTTACTTCCCGCTGCAGAATACTGTGCCATACTGCACATTGCTTGGCCACCAGAGTGAAAAGGTTCATTGTAACTATCAGATACATATACATAGGCTTCAAAACTCGTATGAAAAATATTCTAGGTTAGTACTGTAGCCCATACATATCACTATATATTATTGCATAGCAATATTACACAGTCTTACACACTCTCAACGTAAAAAGTCCTACACATAACTCAAAAAAAAATAGATGTCTATGTATACTCATATATTCATAAAGATGTATTGTATGTATGGAAGAAAAAAAAAAAAATACTTCCAGAACATTAACATACTCAAGCAATAGCACTATGTCCTTTGACCCTTGGCTTGATGCTCTCCAGCAAAAAGTTTCCCTTTTTTTGTTTATACCACTATGATGAGAAGAACAAGAAACATCTGCTTCTACAACTACTGCAGCACTTTCCTCTCCATCACCCTTTCTAAATCACAGTTATGACCACCTCCTCACATAAATCCCTTCTGAAGGAGCACATTTTCCATGCATACACCACTTCTTGTACACAAAAAAATGTAGATGAATAATTTATCAATTCTTTCATGTCATAAAAGGAGCTTCTCATCTATAAGGAGCAAGGAGAAGATCATGAACACTGAAAGCAAAAGCTCAGAATCCATGTATTTCATGAAATGCTGAATTAATGCAGGTGAGGTTACAAGATGCATACAGTAAGTCAGACGCAGTTTCACCCCCTCATACCAGTACCTTCCTTTGATGTCAACAGTATCAACAGATGGGCAAGTGTTAGTGTGAGATGAACTTTACCATATGCAATTCAACAGAACTAAGCAGAGCACTCAATTATTTCATTTCTTCAAGGAAATGATGCACTAACAAAGTCATGGCCCCGTCCTTTAATGGCACATTTGTAATTCCCAGAGAAGGAATAAGACTGATTAATATAATTCTACTGCCAGTGAACACACAGAGTTCCTGACGTGAAACATCACAATCTCTCTGGAAGAGCTGAAGAATAAATCACTAGCTACATGAGTCAGAAGTCAGCTTCAATGGTCTTTAAATTAAGATGGACAAGCATATGAATGACATAAAGTAATGGCAAAAAAGAGAACTCTGAATTTAATTTCTAGAGTTGGTAAGATTCTAAGGAGCACAAGTTAGGAAAAAGGAGTAGGTCTGAAGTACAATTGATTGTCAAAGACCATCTTTTCATTACATACCACAAGTGCAACCACGCAGGTTTTCATAATTCTTTGGGTTTGGTTTTTGCAAGACCCTTGTGATATTTTTTTTGTTCAGGAAAATCATGCAGCTTCCTACTGTAAAATATTGTTCTTTATATTGGTGAAGAAAATTTTATCCAACATCCACATCTTAGAAGATAGTATATAATGATACCCAGGAAGAAAAACCACAAAAAGACATCTGTGCACAGTGTATTTCAATGAACGTAGAAGAGAATTATTGATGAACTTAAATAACCAAAGAAATTTCTTAAAATATAACTATCATAAGAATATGTGTATGAAAAAGTCCGTATGAAAATGGTAACATTTTAACTAGCTGACATGGTATTTACGTGTGCAGGGAAAAACTGTGGAAAACCAACACATTCCTGTACTTCTCTGTTGAAAGGCTTGTCACAGATTTTTAAAGAAAAAAAGTTAACTGCAAGCTAGGTTTTAATTGCAAAACTCATGGATGAACTCATTAAGGAAAAAAAAACAACCAACAACAAACCCACTAGAAGGCTACTAAAACCCTGAGCCACAAATCACTGGGTGCCAGGACAGGCCTGTCCTGCCCTTTTACTCTTGGCTGGGAAACCACTGTCTCCACTACCAGGAATAGGATGCAGAGGATACAGGCCTGCAGTCTGCCCATACTTGGTGACTCTTGTATCCATCCTAACAAGGGTCCAAATCTTCTCCTGACTGGGAAAGCACTTGCAGATATGCCCAAGTCCATCTATAGTCGGCAAAACACTATAGCGTATGCTTACTGTCCACTAAATGATTAGACTCAGAAAGTAAATCTGGTTTTAAGTCTCTCCTTACATTACTGTACTAATTGCCTTTTTGCATAAGGAACTAAAGCATCGTGGGTTGAAGTTCAAAGTCAGATGACTTAAGAGTCCAATCAGTGACATTAGAAAGTGTCAATATAAAGTATCAATGTTATTCATATTTCATATGGTCATACCACTAAATACTTCCAAAAGTAAATTAAATTGCTCAGTTAGTCAGATGACCTGGTTACTTAGTATGTCCAAATCATTTTCCTGGAGGAAGAAGTGTGTCAGGCAGCAGGACAAAATCCGCTGCAGCGCTCCTGAGTTCTGAAATCCATGTTTTCATACTGTTCATTGGGATTCTGCAGAGGGCATCTGTGGAAGTTTATAACTCTATGAAAAGAATAAAGATCCTGGTTTATGCAGTATGACTGAGTGGGATGTTCCTGCAACCCTTCAAACTAAAAGCAAAGCTGTACTGGAGTCTGTGCACATCATGGCCCTGCACATCATCACCTACTGATGGGAATTACTGCAGAAAGATAGTGTGGATCTGAGACAGCAGTGATGAACAGAGAGTGGAACTGCAGACAACATTGCTCCTCACATGACTCTTCCCCGTGTGACTGCTTATCCAAATTAGGATGCCTTTCCTTAACACATCGCTACTTTTTACAACTACGCATCTGTGCATCTGTGGGAAGATGATAGTACTTAATCTAAACCGTTCTGCATGTAAAAACAATCACATGTGAAATTCAGAAGTATTTCTCTCAGAAACAGTCAGGCTTCTTTCTTCACCAGAGTGAAGGTCACAATGCATAACATTTACAAATATGCCCAAGTACTTTGACTGCTTTACAAAGTTCTCCCATGGAAAGGGTATATATTCAAAAAAGCATAGGACTTTACAGAGGAAATCCTGCCTTCTTCATTTGACATCAAGGCCAGCTTTGCCATTGACTTCATCTGGGCCAAGATTTCACCCTATGTGTTTCTAGAGAATCTCTCGGATTCTGCCAACAGTAGCACAGTTAAGTGGCTCACAAAAAAAAAAAAAAAAAACAAAACAAAAAAAACCCAAACAGGAAACAGTCTCCATTCTCTGTGAACTCTTACAATTCAGATCAACATAATAATAGTAGTAGTAGTAGTAATAATAATAGCTTCTTACAATCTTTTCTCCCCATGCAAAACCAGGCAATAATTTCCTGCATGAAATCCTCATTTATTGGGTGTCATACTTAGGACAGTTCTACGTCAGATCATATTGTGGAACTGCTAATTAGATTCTCATGATTACTCCTCCTGATAATATACAGCAACTCCCACATTGTATGATTTTTTTTTCCAAAGTTAGTATTTTTAGCTTAAGACGTTCAGCTTACATAAAACAGCAATATTCCATTGGACTTTTTAAAAATAAATATTTTACCTTGCAACATGATAAAAGATGAAGTATTTCATTATTGCAAAGAGGAGGGTGTTTAATCAAGCACAATGTAACGGAAAATCATGAAAGCACCTTTATTTTCTGTACTTCAAAAAAGCTAAGCTAATTCCTGTAAACCGAATCAGCCATTCCCTGATTTAATCTACAAGTGAATTTTCACTGCTGAGTTATCAAAACTTTCAAACAAGAGAAATACTCAGAGTCTCTTCAGCATCGAATTATAAATAGTCGTGTCCTACCTCCACAATTCTCTCTGACTTCATTCCTAGGCAGCACTGAAGAAGCAACTACAGTCACATGGTGCATTCAAGGTCATGCTATTCTAATTTACAGAGTTATCATTGATAAATTATGCGGAAACAATGATAATGGAGTCATTAACCTTGTTCCAGCCCACTAAAGGTGTTTTACAATTAAAAAGAGAACAAAAGTTACAAAAACATAGAAAGATTTTATTGCCCAGCTTTTTCTCTCCTACACACTGCTGCAAAGTACTGTTAGGGAATAGTAATCTGTTACTGTAACGTAGATGCCTGCTGTCTGTGCTTTGTAACCAAGGGGTGCAGAGATTAGACTGAATTACACTGAAGGATTAGTCAGGTGATAAAATACACAAACCATTGACTTTTTTGTAAAAAAAGGAAATTGGATGCAGGTGGCCTCTCCCTTTGGAGAAGTAAAGGATGCCACAGCACAAGAAAGATCATTCCAGCCAGGAAGACTCTCTGAGTCCAAGAATCTATGCAGAACTGTCCCTTCCAAAAAAGCAGTCATCTGACCAGTGCTTTGAGGATCTTTTGAGCATCAAAAGTGTAGTGTGTTAACATACTGAAGTGAAACTCCTCAGAGAGATATAAACTAGGCAGAATTTAGAATTCATCCTCTCTGTCTCATTCAAGAAACCTGCAGTAATCCACAGACTAAAAGCCTGACTAACGTCCCTAATTCACACATGACAGATATCCTTATTAAGGGCGCACACATTAATGAATCACCGGTGATTGCTTTGACTTAAAGAGATACATTAGAAAAACATTGTCGAGGTGGGACAGAGACTGTCTCACATAGTAAATGAACATAACCTGAAACTGGCATTACTGTAAAGCATCTATAGGATTTCTGGGGGGAAAAAATAAATAAAAATTTAAATAGCTTAACAAACAACGTACCCTTATCTTCTTGACGCTTCCACTGCTGCTTCTTTTTGAATCCTGTCACAGTAAGACCACTCACACTAGAATTATGAATAAAAATAAAGAAACTACAGAGCAGGTTTCCTGGAGTTTGGCTGCCCAGAGATGACACTATACTGCAAGACAGAATCCATTACACTCCTTTCTAATCTTCACTTATCACAAAGTATTGTGTCTCCCTGCATTGCCTGGCTATCCAGATTCAATCTACAACGTATTGCACAACTTACCCAAAAGGACAAATAGAAAAATCCCCGATCATATCAGCATTTCGAGGTTTGACCTCATGTAGATAACTGACAGCATCGTAAAGTACATTCTGAAGGCCTGTGTGAAAGTCAAACTCTGTCTACTGATTCTCGCGTGTCAGGACAAACTAACAACTGGCAATACCCTTCGAGCATCCAGAAGTAGCACGAATGACACTTGAAACAGTAAGCCGCCAGTTACAATCAGGCAGGTCAATTACAGAATTATACCAAATGCCAGAGGAACTCTCCTCCGTGCCCTCTGAGCTGCCGGCTGTAGTTCCAGAGCAGAAGCACCGCTGATGCACGGCACCTAACACCCTCACCGGGCAGAAATGCCCAGGTTTCCCGGGGCCGATGCTGCCCGGCGGGGAGCCGTGCTTCAGCCCTGGGCGCCCGGCACCTCCGTGCCCGAGGGGCACCCGGGGCCCGGCTCCCCGGCGCAGCCCACCGCTCCTCGCTTCAGAAAGGCGGGGGGGGGGGGGGGGAGGGTAGCAGAAAGCCTTTCTGCTGCAGGCAGCCCAGCTCAGCAGTTTACAGAGGACACAAACAGACATGTAAACGGCATCCGTGGCGTCTCCGCTGGCTTTCCTGGAAACGCACTGTACCTATTACGGTGCTGGAAAAACAAACGAGGAACAGAGGAGAGGCAAAAGTAGCCCGTCCTCTCCCAAAAGTTTCTTCCTGCCTCTCCCTCCCGCTTCTCCTCAGCTCCCCGTTTCCCTAGGATTAGCGATCGTTGTCAGCAGGGATCAAATGAATGACTTTTCCGCTAATGACACTTACGCACTGCTACAGCCGCCCTCACCGCCCGCGGGGGCCGGGCGCGCAGCGGCAAGCCCCCGTCCCCAAGCCGCGGCGCCCGGAGCGAAGCACAACCAAGGGCAAGCCCCGCTCCGCAGCCGTGCCCGGCCGCCCCCCCGGTCCCCCGGCAGCGACAGCAGCAGCCGCCGGAGAGGCGGCCGGGGCCGGCGCGGCGGGAGGCGGCCGGGGGGTGCCGGGGGTGCCGGGGGTGCTGCCCGGCGGCGCGGCCCCCCCCGCCCCTCCCGCCGCATGGCGAAGCGCTGTCACTGACGCACATTTAATTCGCCCGGCTGCGGGTACCGCGCAGCGCCGCTCGCATCCTCCCCCGCCGGCGGGCAGGGGGCGGCTCCGGCGGGGAGGGGGGGAAAGTCAAACTGCAGCAACAAAGTTGCTGCCCCCCACTCCCCCAACACAGGCCCCAGCCCCCTGGGGGGGGGGGGGGGGGGCGGAGGGGGGCGCCCGTCCCCGCCTTACCTTGCTTGACGCACTTGAGCCGGATGGGGTCCTTGCAGTGCTTGATCACGGCCAGCACATCCCTGATGGTAAGCCCGGCCACGGGGGTCTCGTTCACCTCCAGCAGGAGCTCCTCCGGCACTAACTTGCTGCCGCCCTCATAGGCCACCTTGCCGGGCTTCACCTCCCCCAGGTAGGGGAACTGCCCGTTCTCGGCGCCCCCCTTCAGCTCGAAGCCCAGCTGCCCCTCCGGGTTCCTCACGATCACAATCTCGTGGACTCGGCTCGTCCAGTGGCTTTTCTTCTTCAAGCCCTTGGACATTGCCGTGGGGATGCTCTGCCCGACTCCCTCCCTGTACGCCGTGCTTCTTCCCTCCCTCCCTCTCTTCCCCCCCCTCCCCGGGGCAGCCGGGCTCCTCCGGGGCAGGCTGGGGGCGGGCGGGGAGCGGCGGCGGCTGCTGCCGGCCGGCGGGAGGGAGGGCGCGGCGGCCCCGCGGGGCTCGGCAGCTGGGTCGGGGAGCGCCTCTCTGCCCTCTCCGGCCGGCTTTAGCTGATATCCATGGCAGCCGCAGCGGCCGGGACCCTGCCTGTGCCTGGATGTACTAGTTGTAGAGAAACTGGCAGCGGGGAGGGCGGGCGGGAGGGAGGGACGGCCGCGGCGGGGGGAGGAGGGGGAGGAGGAGGATGGCGAGGAGGAGGAGGAGGGCTGTCGCTGTCGGTGCCGGAGCGAGGCGGGCGCTGCCTCGCCGCTCCCGCCTCGCCTGACCCGGTAGTGAAGGCCGAGAGAGAGGCTGCCTGGCACGGCCGGCAGAAGGCGGAGAGCGGCCCGGGCCGGGGCGGTGGAGGCGCCCGGCGGGCAGCCGAGGACACCCGCGACCCCCGTCCCGGCCCCGGCCGAGAGGGGGCGCCTGGGGGCAAGATGGCGCGGGCAGCCCCGGCCGTCCGACGCCGGCTCCCCGGCTGCCTCAGGCGCTCGGCGCCCGGCCTCCCCCTGCTCCGGGCCGCTGAGCCCCCTGCCCCACCGCAGCCCCCGGGCGCACGCCGGCTGCAGCCCTCGGTGTCCTGCTGCTGGAGCTCCGCAGGCCGGCCGAGGTGAAGAGGAGGGGGGATGCGGTGGCCCAGTAGTTCTGCCCACGGCAGGGAAGGCCCCAGCGGCTGGCGAGCTTCGAGTTGCGGCCAGGAGAACAAGCGACAGCCGCTGATTGCGAGGGAGGATCTCCGCGTGATGGGCGCTGGCAGCGCGGTGCCCCGTTCGGAGGTCGCCCGCTGCAGTTCATTGCGCGGGGCAGGGGCGCAGCTCTCCGTGCTGGTTGCTGCAGCCACCTCGGGCAGATGGCTCAGGCGGGCGCTGCACCTGAGGGGGTGTAACAGGGCAGGGCTGGCAGGTTTTTCTAGAAAACCTACTTACCATCACCTGCCAGATGCTCACTCGGTTGCTGGCTGCTCCTTGGCCTTAAACCCCAAGTGACTGTCGTGGCCAAAGCGCAATGCCTGCAGGCCCCGGTGCCCCGCGCGGGCCGGGCTGTGGGGTCCCTGGCTCCGCGGGTGACACTGTGACCTGCCCCTCCTGGGGGCCAGCCCTGTGATTCCTCCTGTCGTGTGCCTAACGTGTGTGAGCAGCGGAGTGTAGCAGTTGGCATGCCTTCCTCAGAAGCCTGCCTTGCCTAAAAAAATAGTTTCCGTCTGAAGGGGAGCTTGACAAAATGCAGGCAGAGCAACCTCCGGACTTCAAGAGGCATCGCTTTTGTGCCTGTGGGATATGGGGGAGTGGGCTGTGCGAAGGCCAGGGTCTGCAGACAGGGTGCTGGATGGGGGAAGGCAGGAGAGATTTCGTGTGTGTTACAGCACGTGATTTAAAGCTGCTCAGATATTTTTAAAATTTCAATAAAAGTGACTCTGCAATGAAATTTTTCACAAATTGTATTGCTGTTTTCCCTCTAGGTTCCTATGGAAACAGGCCTTTATGTGATCATGCTTGGCTGTGTCTCCTTTACTTCTCCAATAACTTTTGAAGCTGTTGGGCAGTTTCACCCAAATCTATCTCAAATATAATTAAGCTATTTCATGAAAATAGGCAGCTGGTAGGGCTGAGAGATCCTGTAAATGTCCCAAAGGCTGTAACATGAACTTGCCTCTTATTAAATGGTGATTCACATGGTTGAGAGACCATATAAATGTCTTGGTAATGAGAAAAGTTTCAATTACAGCTCATTATCAGCCTCAGTATAAGTCTGTGGGAAACCAAAGTTCTTCAGTTCATGTCCTCCCAGAATTACTTGTTTAACATCTCCGTGGGCTCAGAGGTGCAATAGACACATGCAGGGGGGGAGAAAGCAATGAGAAATTTACTGAAGTCTGTATCCTGCAAGTCATTTCACCTGCTACTCTATGTGGGCCTGGCCAGTGCTGCAAAGCTTTGTAAGTGAGGGGCTTCTCAGAGGTGGGATTGAACAATAAAAAAACCACTAAACCAATACCCCACAAAACTGGAAATAAGAGATCCACAAGCACAGATGGCTGAAGATGGCAGAGGAATTGGAAACCTACTTTGGAAGGTACTAAGAAGTTTTCACTGGTGGGGCAAGAATTACAGTAACAGTCTCCTTTTCCATAGACCATCAGCAGTAGTGTCCTGCTGCCACTAGCAGCAGGGTCTCTGGTCTGGGCAGAAATGGGCTAAGACACTTGGAAAGACAGCAAGAGAGTTTTGCTTTTTAGTTCAGAAGTGGGGTAGGAAGCGAATAACTAAACCCAGGAATTGCAAGGCACAACATCTTGTTACCCTTCAGTTTCCCAAACGTTTCCACGGTTGCCTCTTTGCTGAGCTCTCTGTTCTACTACAGCCCATTCTAGTAGGGTGGTCGTCATTTCTTAATTTAGAGTTTATAGTCATGCTTCTAGTATAGTATTGCAGTTGTTGATTCCTCTGATAATTAAAAGTAAATTTCTAAATAACTCCCATGTTCACGAGAATATCTGTACAGCACTAGGGCATCTGCCAAAAACACAGCTTTTAAGAAGCATGTCAGGAAATATCTGAAATATTTCTAGGAGATGGGAGAATGGAATCCTGTGGGTGTTATTTACCTATTTCTTAGGAGTCTCCGATAATTTATTGATTCGCATTTTTGAAGTGCTCATTACCATTTCAAGTCATATGACATTATCACTAGGTAATACATAGATGCCTTGCTAAATAAGTGGTGGTGCAGACTCCCATTTTAAAGGGCCTACAGTCAAAGCATTTCTGATTTAACATGCGTTGTGAACAAATCAAGCTGAATGAACTCTTAATTTCTAACTGTTTTAGATAGTTGTATTCATCTAAAATAATACCATGTGGGGCTGGTGGAAGTGGTGTTAACTTTGCTTTCTGAAGGTGGGCAGCAGTGTGAGCCAGACCCCAGCGCAGGCATCCGCAATTTGGCAGAGAGGTGGGGGGTAGATGGAAGGAGCCTTAGCAGTTTTCCCAGAACAGAGCTGCATGTTAGTTGATCTTTGTACTAGGAAAGTATGGCAATTTTCAGGTTTAGAGATGAACAAAAGTTGGTGAGCAGAACGGCAGGTCATACCTGTTAAGATCAGGATAGAGTAAAGGACGTTGTAATAAAAGGGTGGCTGAGGGATACAGTTTTTCTCTGCAACGTTCTCTTACAGGGGGCATAAGTTTTTAGAGTTTTGGGTTGGCTGTGTATGGATAAAGTCTTGCCATTGTATTGGCACTGGTTTATCTTCTTGGGTTCTAGAGCAGTAATGCCACGAATGGAAATGCATAGTTTGCTTTGGTGTTCTATTTGAAAATATATCTTGAGGAAATTAAACCTCATCTAAGGTCCTTTTGCAGCAGCTACACTCTTTCAGATTAACTGTGTTTGTTTATACAGTAATAGAGGGATAACTGTAAAATAAGATTATCCTTGTCTCTGACAGAGCAAGTGTCCCAGCATGTCGCTGGGCGGTGGGGTGGGGGTGGCGAGTCTGCAGTTTCTGCCTGACCCCTGAAGAGCCTGAAAAGGACTTTGTGACTTGCCAAGATCTTTCTGTTAGTCCCTTCTGTTGGGTTTCATCCCAGGAGGGCATGAACTGATCCTCAGTGTGAATGTAAGGGTATCTAACACAAGGGATTTCCTGTGCGTAGAAGTAACAACAGCACATAATGAAACACGTTTAACAAATACAACACAAATGTCTTTTCTTATTCCTTTAAATCTGAGCCTGTAAACAGAGGAACCATTGAGTCACTGTGCTTTTGGGAGTAAAGTTGAGCACATGAGTAAGATGAAGTCTGAGACTTCAGTAAATAAATGTATTTTGTTGCTGGAAAGTAATTCTTCCTACTGTAACACTACAGATTCGGTAAAAAAGTAACTGAGTTCCATTTGTGTTTTCAGTATGGCACTTTTTTGGATAAGTGAATTCGTCAAATAGAAACTGATGTATCACTTGCGTCAAAGGGGAAAAATACACCCATTACCTGCAATTATTTATGCAGGAATTGAGTTCTTTACCTTGTAATTGTGTTTGTAACATTGGACTTGAACTCAGGAGACATTAAATTTCCTCCTTCTTTGGCACATGCATCCTATGTGACTAGATGCTAACTACATGACAATGCCATCTCTTTATTTTTTCCATTTTAGTATGGGCATAATTTCCATTTTCCCTCATAGTTTTCTATTTAGCAGGTCAGCTACCCGAAAGTCTTAACTCCTGCATGAGGCTTCTCAACACTACAGCCTCGCTGCACCACAGGACGTATGCTCATCTAGGACTTGGGCAGAATTCAGATGTTTAAATCCAAATTCACAAATATTTTGCCTATGCCCTCAGTTGCCTGAGAAGGTTGTAATAGCTAATCTTCTCACCAGTGGTGCTCCAGATTGTCTTAGCTGATTTCACTGCCTTCTACTTGGAGTTTTAAATGCTTTCCTTGGAATTCTGAGAAGATTCTAAGTCCTTTCTTCCTTTGGATAAAAATTGCAAATTCCTAGCCTTTGCAGTTGCATATTTCACCAAAAGGTCACTAAAAGTTTGTTAGAACATTCACTGCTGCCACTCATGACTTCTATGAGTCTAGTTTTACCAGTATGAACCTAGTGTTATTACTAATTTTCCAATTTCCTGGCTTCAGATTTTGAGAACTTTTGCTTCAGAAAGGCTTAAACCTCAGGCTATTTATCTAAAATGTCTTTTCCAAAGTCCTCCACATTCTGAAAGTTTTAATAAAAAAATACATGTTTTATTGTACTACAAAGCCAAAGAAGAATTTTTGTGTGGTTTTTCTTTTTTTTTTTTTTTTTAAAGTCTTAGACCAAAACCTTCCATCGTTTTGGCCATCAGTGCTTCAAAATAATCTTTTATTTAATTGTAGACTTCAAAACTTTGAAAAATGTATGTCTAGTTAGAATGGAAAGTAATGGGAAATACTGAGCTTTCTCAACCCATTAGAGGATTTCTGTTGTGGCAATAGCTCTTGCAGAGGGCAAATCTGATCACTTCTGTATGTGAAGAAAATAGTCTTCATGCCTATACAGAAAAACAAACACAGTCTTTGGGAGTGAAGGAAAAATTAAAGAGAGGAATTAATCTAAATACTATCTTTTACAATGAGTTTGTAAGATTGCAGGACACATTTTGTTTTCTCCTGATCATCTCTGTATTGGTGTTTGATTTAAATGTAATCTTTTCCAGTTTCCTTTCTCTCTTATCTTATCAAAGCTCGGTATTATATACTTCCTGTGCTGCTCTTGCTGGCTGCTCACGAATTGATTAAGGTGAGATATAGGAAACTTGTTGGAGGTCAAAAACTTCCCCAGGGACAAAGTTCTGGGAGACGGGCTGTCAAAATAAATTTGGTAAGAGCCATTAAAATAAACAAATTATGGCCTCTTTCCACAGAAATGGAAGTTTAAATTGCGCCCCAGTAAATACCCATACTAGGAGACGGAATAAGACAGAAACAAAACTGCGCAGAATACCCTATTGGAAAATAATCCTTTACATTTGGCCTGACACCAGAAAGATAGCAAACCTACAAATATCTGTTACTGCAAATGGAAAGAGAAGTGTGAGGCTTGCACAGTGAATTACTGCTGCTGAGGTCCTCGCAGCACACGGGGCCGTGGTGGCTGGGATTCTGAAAAACATTAAATGAAGCAGCCAGATAGCTGCCTGGGTTTGCAGTGATGACTTCTCCACTGCATTGGCACTGGTTTGTGCACTCACTACCTGAAATTATCCGGTAAGCCTCACTGGATAGCACTGGGATATCACTGCACTGTAGTATCTTTCATTGGATTTAAATATCTAGTATCTTCATTTCCCATTATATTTAGTATTCAGTGATTTATCTCACCATCAAGATATCTATAAAAATTTAGGTACTGCTCTTATATGATGATACCTTAGATTAACAAACTACAAAAGATGCATTCTCTCAATTCTTTTTTCCTTGTTGCATTTTAATTTCCCTTGGATTAGACTGAAATAAGACTTTCCTCTTTCATGTCTATAATCAGTTTCATTTTATGTGTCATACGAACTAACAGTGCCGCTGACATTGATCTCAAAGCATAGCAGGGAAAGAAGATTAATATTTTATGAACTTATAAAAGATAAAATGAAATCATATTATTCTAGGGATGTATTGTTCATGTTCCACATACAATTGTGACAGCATGTCCATTCAGAACCTTATTTGCACACCTCTCTCATCTCTTTGAGAGGAACCACCTTTCCATGTCAAAATTCTTGCCCTTAATGTGATTGGAAAGACTTTTTTGCCATGAAAATTAACAAATACCCCTGAAGTTAGAGGTAGCGTATTTTCACGCAGACATCACCATGGAAATTTATAAAAGGTTACATGTTTTGTAGATACATTTCCATAAATATTAAAGCATGGTGCAGTGACGAGATTAGAGAAAATGGCTCTAACATAAAACCTGCACAAGCTCACGCAGTACTTGTCACTGCCTAGAGGCCAAGCATGAGCAAAAATTGTACGAAAGACTTACACCTCAGTTTAGCGCTTCAGTGCGAGTGGTGCCAAAGCACTGAAGTGGCCAAATTCTCAACTTTCTTACCTTAGTAAGCCTGAAGCTTTAAAGAACTTAGTTGGGTGAGGCTGATATCTTATTTCCATTGCTCTACCAAGTTTTTAAATTCCGCAGAGTTGCTGACTTGTGCTGCCCCATGACAGCTGGAGGGACAGGGCCTGGTCAGAGGGTGCTGAGGACCAGGATCCAGCTAGTCTGGACTCCCTGCTGTGGATGCTTTTCACAACTCCAAAAACATCCAGAATGCTTCCAAAAGCTGGTCGTATTCGAAGATTACCTAGTGACAGATGAATGTTTAAGTAAAAATATCACCACGCTGAGGGTAGTGGCAAGTGTTTTTGAATTACCAGGGCTTCATTCCAGAGTGATACATAAATACACCAAAAACTTGTATACTAGGATAAACTTAGAGGCTAGTAACCTCTTCTGCTCTACACCCAGTGTGTGTGCTCCAGATGATGTGACATAAAGGTGTTTGTGCCACCATGCATATGCATAGCATCTTTATAAAACCTCATCACTGACATTTTATTAAATTTTGTTTATGGAATTGCTGCACGCATGCTTAAAAGCAGGTAACGAGCTTTGCTTTGGAATTAGGATGGTAAACAAAAGTGCATTCAAGGATGATGAATTATGTTATTGTGCAATTTTGGCATTATTGTCAGAATATGGCTTCATGCTCAGTCATGCTGATGGTTGTACATGAGGCTCGGTAAGAACATTTCTGCACAGGTGCCTCCATCAAGCTCACAGAATAGGACTGCACTGTATTGCCAGGTCACCAATGCTGAAGGTCTGTTCTCGGATGACTTTTCCAGAAAAGAGAAGCTTCAGCTGATACAATGACCTAAAGCTAATGATTTGAAGACAGAAGATTAATCAAGATTTCAAATAAAGTTTTTTGCTCCTGTAAATTATAGGTCAAGTCCAGTCTCCAGGATCATTTGAGGCTCAATCACAGAACCCCAGCTTATTCTGGGGAAAATTCTCAAGATAGGCACTCACACTGAATTTGAAGAAAGAAGTGTGCCCCAGCCTCACGAAGCAAGATAGGCGCAATTTAGTTCTTACTACATTCAACTGAGAGATTTGTGTTGAACACATACAATATGAAAATAGATCTTACAAGTTTGAAAAGTCAAGCATTCTGATTTTGTCTTTGGAAATGTATTTGCTTGTGCTGGGAGGAAAAGATACTTTTGCCTTGTTTTATGATAGGTGGAAATGAAAGAAATACTGTGTTTGTTAGACTGGCATAGGTGTTGAATTTTTTATCACTATTCAAAGAGAAAAAGGTTCTTACTAACTGTGTAGTTGAAGCACACATAAAAAAGAAACACTGCATGAACAATTAGATTATTTTGGAATTTTTCTGCAGATTACTTAATTAAGCTGAGATACTTCAATCGAGGACAAGCATGTTGCTTGCTTTCTACCTAAGTAATGTTGGAGCTTTTATAACCTTCATACCATGATGGTATTTTGTTCTCATAAGGATTCTTTATTTGCCAGTCTTGTTCTTTCTTGTCATAGCCAAGGTCTGGGTTGCTGTATCAGAAGACAGTAACACTTGTTCTTTTGTCCCTTTCAACTAATGATGTATGAATTGGTGCCTCCAATCCACAGTTCTGCTGCTGCAACACAATGTCCTTCCCTCAACCGTTTTTCACCCCAAAATTAATAATGAGGTAGCGGAATAAGCATGAACATATCATCAGGTAAATAAAAAGACTAACACGTACGCTGAGATTTTAAAATTAGTTTTTTAATAGGGTCGAGAGGAATAGGGAAATAACTACTGTCATTAGAAAGAAGTTTAAAAAGAATCAAATTACTTCCCTAAGTCATTGTGATGTAGATTGATTTAGGATGAGTCTTGTTTTCGCTTTAGCCTTCAAATTGAATGATCTAGGCAGATACTGTTACTTGCATTTATCAAAGGACTCCTACTATCACCATGGGCTTTGTGCTATGCAATTATATCTTAAGAGATGATTTATGCTCTGAACAGGTTATAATCCAGATGTCATAAGTAATATGGGTAAAAGCAGGCAGGATCACAGCTCCAGGATTACTTTCTAGGCATACAACAGGTGTTGAGGGTGTATGAACACTAGAACAGGTTGTGCAGAGAGGCAGTGAAGTCTCCATCTTTGCAAGTACTTAAAACCCGACAGGACTCAGCCCTGAACCACCTGCTCTACTTGACCCTGCTCTGAGCATGGACTAGATGATCTCCGGAGGTTTTGTCCAACCAACCTCAGCAATTCAGTGATTCTGTGTGATAATGTTAGGGGCAGAGTCAACCAGACCCAAGTCTCTTATGGCATAACAGTTCATTGAACCACATCATCTTAGCCATAAAGTTGTACAAAACCAATATTGTTATGGATGGAGATGGGTTCTGTGGTTATTAGATTGAGTAGTACTTCTTTATACCAACTGTCCCATTGACTTGGGTATTAAATTGACCTCTGAGCACCTCTTGACCTGAAGGTTAAGCTGTTAACATGCAATTCAATTTAAAAATTAATTGGCACTATTAAGACACTTCTTCCAAACCCAGATTAATTCCCTCTTAATTTTCAGACCTAGGAGCCCTGAATGAATTAATAAATATATTAACTGGGTTCATATATTGGCATTCCTAGAGTAATAAATGGGTGCAACTGGTCTCAGCTGGTCTCAGATTGCAACTGATCTTTCCCAGTGACGAGAGGAATGGTAATTCATGTGACAGGATTTTCTGTCTTGTGGGATACACTTCTTAAAGGAGTACTGGAAATAGACTAAAATGTTGCATCATCCTACACAGATTAATGAATTAATTTTTTACTTCTTTACAGCAGGTCTCAGTAGGTGAAACCAGATTTTCAGTGGGACCCACATACTGCTCCATTTAATGTCTGACTTAAATGTCCTGTATGCATTTTTACATGTCAGTGGAAAAAAAATCTACTGCCGTTGCTGCTTGCACTTGGAAAATGGGTGCTGTACTGGCAGCTGTTTTCCTGCACTACTGGTATGAGAAAAAGTGTGACCTACTCAATAAACAATACTGTTTTCTCAAGTACTTCAGTGTCTTCCTGATATTGCTCCTTGATTTTTGGTATTTAGTAACCTCAGGATGCTCTTCTTTCAGAAAACACACAGGTTTTGACCTGCAGGTTTTGTGTATCCACTGATCTTTCTAAAGCAGACCTGAACACTGTTGTACCTTGGCTCCCACTAAGGTCCATCAGTCGTAACATTGTCTTAAAAATAAGTAAAGTTAGTCAGATGGTTTTTTTAAATCCTTTTTGTGTATTAAAAAATATGGAAAGTTACTGGTTTTGGATTGTACTACTGCAAAATTTGAAATACTTTAATTTTTAAACTAATATCTTCTGAAGTTAGCCAGTTAATTTTTAATAAAAAAATCCAAAGCAAACAAAGAATTAGACTAGATTTTTCATGGTGTTTCTATTGCAGAAAGACTTCCCGAAGAACACATTTTCAGTCATTGCAAAAGAATAAGAAGTCACCATGTTTCTTAGACAGCAGCAACCAAAGTGATAAGAAATAGGTCAAAGTTAGACCCTTTCAAGTTTGGTTTGGGTTTTATACATTCAAGAAAAATATATAAATGTTGTGATTTGGAATCAGCAAGTCTATTCTAGCCATAAAGAGCAAGTCATTTACACTCCTCCTTCTTGGTCTAAACATGATGGTATTTAACTCCATTGAATTGATTTATATAGCGTGTACGTTATAATTAATTATCAAAACAAAGTCTGTGTTAATATTAACAGATTCACTTTAATCATAGTGGGGAAAAGAGTTTAAGATTAAACTTGAATTTCTAATTTTAATGATTTATTCTGAACTTCAGTTTTATACTATATTTGCATACCTCCCTCCGTTTACCTTTAGTTTGACATTTATGTGTTGTCTGAGTAGTTAGTTATGAGATTAGTTTGTCACTTGAAAAGTGGGTGATTTTGTTGGATAATTGCTGGAGATGTAGAAGGCAACGAATTTTTTACTTTCATCTGACAAAAAATGTAACTGCTTACATTTTTATTTTTTATTCTGAATGGCAGATTTTTTCTTTAAGGTTCTAGAATTTATGATTCAAGCAGCAATTTTAAGTGTTATGAGTGCTTACTCTTTATGAGCTCACTCCTTCTTGCAAAACCATGGCACTTGACAGTATTTGCTACTACCAGCACTTGGCTTTCTGCAGCGATCAGAGGACGGCAGTAGGCAGGTGTTACGCTGTGACTACTACTTACCAGGAAAAACTTGCTCCTTATCCTAGCCCTTATTCCTCCATCTGCTTACTTCACTCAGTTGTGTCTGGCTATAATCCAGATTTGTAAACTCTTTTGGGGACTTGGATTCTTTTCTATTCTATGCTTCTAGATGACTTAACATAAAGAGTGCAATAAAATTATCTGTGCCTTTAAGACTAAAGGGCAAATATTGTACTCTGCAGTCTTGCCTTCCGACCATCAAAATTTAACAAACTATAGGACTGTATTGTGCCTCATCCCTGACCATGCAGCTCACTTCTCTTGTAATAGGAATAAACCTCCTTAAGTGTCCTTTTTAGGTTACCAAATAAAAATTTAAAAAAGGCATTGGTGTATCTAATACACCAGAATAAATTAGTAAAGAAATTTAGCCATTTATCATCACTATATCTTGGTGTTGGCAAATTTAATTTAATTGAGCCTTTTTAGTTAAAAGAAGAGTCTTGCAACTATTAACAGTTAACTTAAACTTCTCAATTAATCAATGAGCTATTCTTCAGGTAAAAAAAAAAAAAAAAAAAAGGTGTAGTCAATACTCTTGAAAACAACCTGCATTTTTTCCAAGTATGTTTCATTGTTTCTCATTTGGGTTTTGGATGTTTTTTCCCCAAAGATTTAACAGTTACTTCAGCCTGTTGTAAAAGTGTCATTTATGGCAATGTAAAACAATACAAATGGTTTTAGACTCAGAATGCACGCATCTTTAGATGTGCACTGAACTCTAAACAAGCGGTTTCTTTACTTGGGGGGGTAACTCATTAAAGAAGTACAGAATTCCTGCAGGTGTTTTGAAGATTGGTGCCCTAAATACTTACATTGATATAGAAAATGATGTTGATATGGCCTTTAAGAAGCCAAAGGGGAGAGAATTTGAAATTATGTTTCAAGTGTACAAAATGAATTAAAAGATACTTTATCTACAGAGTTCACAAACCTTTCTTAGGCTTTCCTTCATTTTCTTCAGATGAACTCTAAAATAATTGTTACTTTTTCTAGCATTATTCTTGGGCTCACTTTACCTCACAAATTTTACAAGTACATATGAATTTTCAACTAGTACAGTGCCTTATGAATCCATTATTCCATTTTATTAGCACAGTAATGAACGTCCGATGCCAAAGTGTTTAAACTTAAACAAATGAAATATTTCTGAACCTACAGGCCACATACTTGGGAAAGAATCAGCTAAACAGAATGCTGTCCCCATGCACCGCCCTTTGCAAAATACCATCCTCTATTATGTTTGTTTATTATCCTTTTAATATGTTTTTGCACTCAGCCAGGATGTTTATGTAACAGGACAGAAAAATAATTTGTGGAGTAGTAAACAGAAGCTAAAACACACTGCTCCCTCTGTTAGACAGTATTTAGTTAGAAACCTAACAGAAAGGTCATGGAAAGTGTAATTTTCCCTGTTTTTCTCTTTGTCCTAATATCTTCTGTTTCTTCTCTGTACATGGGGTATTTAATCAGATCCATCAGCCTGAAGATACCTGCATCTTTAGATATCCCTTGTTTGAAGAAATTAACGTAAACCTAGCCAAGCCTTGATTTGAGCAGGGGATTACTTTAAAATTGGCTTTGAATGACAGTCATGTTTGACTTTTTTCTTACTTAGAATATTAATATACCTGTCATACTAAAAATATTTTGATAGTAAATTAGAAATTATCCTGTTTCTTAAGGGGAGGCACTTTAGTTACCTATATACACAAATAACAATGTACTTATTATTTAGAAAAAAAAAAATTACTACTGTGTCCAAATACAAGTTAGTATAATACTTCAATCATCTATGATTATTTCCAAAACCTGTTAACATGGAAACATGATCAAATCTGTACTGTGACATACGGTGCAATGTTTTTTAATGCAACATGATAACTAGGTGACTGAAAGAGATGCCTATTGATACATGATAATATTATTAGGAAGTGGACTTGTTTTCCTTACTGTGTGCCTCCTCTCTTCTCTAAAGTGTTGGATGTAAGATTCAGGACCGTGTCTGTAAAGTGCTGGTGTCCTTTCTTCCTGCTTAAATGAGTAGGTATTAAATTCAGTTTTGGTGTCTGAAGCTTTCTTTGATAACCAACTAAAAACCTGCACCTACTCAGCAAAGTCCACCCTATCCAGACTCCTTTCAAGCACCTTTGGCAAGGCTCAGAGAAATAACAGCTGTCAACAGAAAAAAGGTGGGTGGAATCACTTGGCTATAGGGTTTTAAGTCCCTTCTGAACATGTGGTGTTGCATCAGAGAGGTGAGGTCTTCCCCTGCTCAGTAGGTCTCAAACTGGGTGGTCCTACCAGCACCCTCAATCACACAGCTCAGCCAAGGCTGTCTCAGGACCACTGTGGGGAAGCAGAAACTCTCCGGTCTGCAGGAGCTGGATGGAGACCTGCAGTGGGAAAAGGGAAAAGGGTGTCCGCTCGGGGAACAGCTACAGCAATGCATGAGCTCCCAGGAGCGATATGGAAAGAGCAACAGTGAGTCAGGGCTCAGCCAGGTTTCATTAGAAGTTGTAAAATGCTTTGAAAATTAAACTTCCTAGATATTATTCCTTTGTTACTGTGCTATATTCCTGCATAGATAGATATATGCGGGTCAAGTATGGGTATATATTTGTCTCCTTGTTTGTGTGGGAAATCAGAACCTTAAAATTGATGTCTGTAACAGGTTATGTTCAGATAAATTAGCATTAGTAACTGCAAGAAGCATATACATAACTCTTTATAAATATAAATTCTACTTTTCTTAATACCCATAACACTCTGCTGTACTGTGGGCAAGATTCCAAATGCTGTATTTCTGTAGAGCAGCTACTGAAATCAACTATTGTTCATTTAAAGTACATTTGGAAACCTGGTTTTCATGGAATTATGAAAACTTACTTGGGAAAAAATATTTAATTCCATATACTTCGTAAAATATTGTAATGAATCCAGATCCTGCAGATAGCAGATAACATGGCTGTGGTGATACTTTCCAAGAAGGACTAAACAGGTGGTGTCCAAAGTCCCCAGTCAGGATTATAAATAATCACCTTGATTTCTAAAAAATCCTGCAGAAGAGAATAATTGACTGATGGGTACTAGACCTGGGTAGCATCTTTCAAAGATACATTACACTTATTTCAGATGCAGGACTCCAGAAGGACTTGAGTCTTGCAGCATTATAGTGTTGCAGAAGTCAACTACAAGCAGTCAGGGGACTCTTGGAGCTATATGTCCAGAGATGTATAAATTATACATTATTAATTGGATGTCTGTGTGGTATATAAGAAGAATTAGGTGCCCAAGAAATAGATTAGCTAATGTCTTCGGCATGAACATTAAAATTGTTTTGACATTCTTATGCCCATATACTGTTAAAATTGTAAGAAAGGATGTTTATCTGCACAAGCCATCTTCTGCATTTCATTTTTCCAACACCTAATGGTTAGTCTTCATTCAGTAAGTGGGATCAACTCCCTTTGACGGCCTGATGACATGGTATATGCCTTTCTCAATTTCTCATGATGCAGCTTTTTTCTTTCACAAAGAGTAAATAACTATTAGCATTCAAGGGAGAGGAGGCATGACATTTTGCCCCCCCAGTTAGAGTCCTAGCTCTGGGTAGAGAGCACGCATTAAGTTTTGTATTGTCTGTATTAAACAGTACTTGGAGCAAGGGCTGAAATTTATGTACTTCCCAGCAGGTACTGATCGCCTGTATGTTTGTAAAGTATATATCATATCACACATAACCTCTGTCTTTGGTTTCGTCAAGCAGCTATTTCTGTATGTCATGCACAGTGGAACAGTTTGAAGGACTGAGAAGTTCCAATAACCTGGTGTTTAAAAGCATTAATGTGGAAACCTTGTGGCAGGTTCAAAGCTCCATGAACAGAAAAAAAAGACTTTTTTCTTGTTCATCACACTAACACTCTACTAGCTGCTAGGTAAGAGGGAGCAGTTTCTATCAGCTCTTACTTCTGGGGATGGAAAGGTGATTATGCTTTGCTTTGCTATTAAAGCTCCTTGTAGGAAAAAGGTGATGGAAAACCTAGTATAGAACTTTCAGCAAGGGTTAGACATGGTGCTGGATAGGGGACCGCAAGAAGGAAGGAGTATACCCTGCCTAAAGTTGTTCATAGTTAGGCTAGCAGTTGAGATCTAATCAAGTTTAGCAGTAGCTGCAAGTCCTTTCGAGCTAGTTTCACATAGCACGTACACAGGCAGACAGATCAGGGCACTGTTTGAAGGAAGACCTGGAGGAGGGCTAAAGGCGTAGGAATGGAAAAAAAAGAAATCCTCACTGAACAAAACTGGTGTGGGTGGCTATGAGTGGGGAGGGGAAGTTATGTACATTTTTCAACCTTGTTTTGCAACTAGACAGAAAACTCCATATTTTTTTTTTTTAAGAACACAGTCTAATTTTCACTCATGATAGGAGGACATGCGTGAAATCATTTTAATGAGCAGCTGCTTAAAGGAAACATAATCAGGGAGATTAGGGTTTTCTGTACTTTTTCTGCTTTTTACGTCTGTATCTACATGTACGAGAATTTTCAAGAATTAATCGTTTAGTTTAAAAATGCTTTAGGCTTTTCAAGTAATTCTTTTTTAAAGCATTGATGTAGCCACATATTTTTCTGTTCATGGTTCAGAAAGAGGATTTGCTTCCCTGTTTTTTTATCTGTGAAAGTCAGTAGGAATCATAAGGTATTTATGACATAGTAACCAACTTACTGCTTTGCAAAACACAGTGCTGAAACTGTGAGTGTAAAATGTTCAGCTGTTTCATGACAGCCTAGAGCTCTCTGCAAGGAACACATCCACATAGTATTTGGAGATCTTTAGCTCTCTATCTCTATTTACCTCAATACAGAAATATTTAAGCAAAAGTTATTAATTTACCGAACCACTGTCTCCAAGTCTAATGATTATTTAGGCCGTTGTTATAGTGACTGACTGAGCTGAAAGGAGACTACAGTACCATTTTGAAGGATTGAACACCAACCTAGAGCATCCTAATCAGCCAAGAAATGCAGTGGAAGAACAGGTTTTTGCTTGTACAGTAGTGAAATTAGTATTTGGAATATGTCAGAATTTTCCCCATGTTTTTGTTATTGCCATCAATTGCTTCAGCCTAGCCAAAGCAGCCATTCCTCATAAAGAACAAAGGCATACAGTAAATTCCTGACCAAGAACACAAACATCTGCTACTCAGTTGCAAGCATAGTGGGCTGACATGGAGGAGAAAATGCTGGGAATAACAGGGAATAAGGGTCCAGAACCTGCCATTATGAACAAAGATAATTAAAAGACTATATGAAACCATGGTGGACAAGAGGTTATACTGGAAATTAAGAAGAAAGCCTAGTGCAAAATACTTCATAAAATTCCCCAGGAAGTGTCAAAACCAGTTATTTTAGCTAGGTTTTACTCTTTCTGCTTTTATCCTTTTTTCATTTTATTGGGGGTGGGGGGGGTGGGTATGCGGTGGGGAAGCCTTTAAAAAGTACTGATAGCAGCAAAGTCGAAGTTCATGCTTGGAGATGAGGGCAAGTGGAGGAGCGCCCGCCGTCAGCGCTGCGAAGGGCGCTCAGAAAATGTCGCCCATGCGTGTGCGTGTGGATGCGGCACCAACGCACGGCATCTCCCGGGGCAGGGCCGCGAGCAGCCTTTCTGAAAGCAGTCGGGAAACTCTTGCTGCTGTGGGAGTCGCCAGCCCTCTCCCAAGCTAATGAAAAACCCCAAGTCGGGATTCAGCGCGCAAGGGAAGCGTCTGCTCGTTGATCGTCGTTACGTACGGAGCAGGAGGGCAGCCGCGGCTCCCCGCTGCGGGCCCGAGCATCTCCCAGCCACAGCGCCCCGCCTCCGGCCTTCCCGGGGGGAACGGCTGGCCCGGGGTCCCCAGCGCTGACAACTCGCTGCTTATTCCCTTCACTCGTGCCTTGATTTTCCTTCCCGTTCCTGCTGGGGCGGCTCGCTGGGGTTCGCGCACCAGCTCGCGGACGGTGCCGCTGCGAGGCGCCCAGCGCGGGAGGGGGGGCAGGACCCCCGCCCCGCTGGCAGCACGGGGAGCGACAGGGACCCGCCGAGGGGGCGCCGCGGCCCCCAGCCCCCTGCCCGGCGGCACGACCCCTGCCGGCTCTGGAGCGCCCTCTGCTGGCAGGCGCAGGGCGTGCGGCCGGCGCGCTGCGGGCGGGGGCTGGGCGAGCGCCGTGACCGCGGGCCCGAGCGGCGATGCCCGGTCCTTCCCTTTGCCCGGAGCAGCTTTACAAACCCCAGCTCACGCAAGCGTTGTAAGCACTGCAAGCCTGCACTTCTACCAGACGTTTCTGTTCGACACAACCCGTTTACAAACAGTACTGTTTCTCCCGCTTTGTTCCTAGCTCAGAATTAAAGGGATTCAATCTATATTTCCTTTCCATTTCTATGGAAACAGCTAACCCTCTTCTAATGCAGCTGTTCCATAACATCTGGACCCGATTTCCCTCTCATGAAGGCCGTTTGTAAGCCAGCACGGAGCTGTCAGTCCTACCTGCGCTCCCTGAAGCGGACGATGATCATGGGGGAGCATTGGGATCTGCTGCTCTCCCAGCACATGGCAAGGAAAGGCACCAACATGCATAATGTAAGCAGGTATTGGAAAACACCTCTTACTGTCCATCATTCAGTTCTGATAGCCCCATGTCATGGTTTAACCCTGCCCAGCAACCAAACACCACACAGCCTCTTGCTCATTCCCCCTCACCCAGAGGGATGGGGAGTAGAATCAGAAAGGAATGATCTTATCTCAACCCTTGAGTTCTACAATTTAATAGGCAAAGCAAGGAATTCATTCACCACTTCCCATGGGCAGGCAGGTGTTCAACCATCCCCAGGGAAGCCGGGCTCCATCACTGGTAACAGTTACTTGGGAAGACAAATGCTATAATGTCAAATGTCCCCCCCGTCACAGCACTTTCCAAACTACCCCCCCTACAACAAGGCTTTTACCACCCCATACCAGGTTAACTTCAATAAGTAGCTCCCGCACCTTGCCCCAGCACAGCCACCCATCCCCCACAAAGTTTCCACAGTTCATCTACTGTCCGTGCTGTTTCTCCAGCCTCTTCAGGCCAGCCCACCCTGCTTCTTGCCACTGCTGTGCCTGGATTCCTTCCATGTCCCGGCTCCTCTTCCAGCCAGCCTCTCCTCATCCAGGCCCCCTTCTTCTCCCAGGGCCTCTCCTACACCCAGGGCACTCTCTCTCTCTCTCTCTCTCTCTCCTCCCTCTGCTTCTCCCAGTGCACTCTTCATCCCATGCTCCTCTTCCATACCCCTTAGAGCTATTTAACCACTTAGCAGGAACCAGCCACAGCTGCACATTATCCACCTCAGCCAACCCACCGCCCCTGAAGCCAGCCCACAGCTGTGTATTATCAGTGTTAATTAACCTGCCTTCTTTCCTCTGTAATTCCTCTACACTCCCATTCCTTCTTCTTCCCCCAGTTTATATACTCAACATGATGTCATATGGTATAGAATATCTCTTTGGCTACTTTGGGTCACCTGTCCTGGCTGTGTCCCCTCCCAACTGCCCATGCTCCTCCAGCCCTCTGGCTGGGAGGACCCAAGGAACTGAGAAGTGCTTGACTGGGTGTTGCAGCACAAACTAGTAGACTGCAACAAGGCTTTACCATTGATCAGATTCTACTGTCTGTGCTGTATCTCCTTCCTCCATAAGTCACATCACACTACTACTCCTCCATCAGAGCCACACTCCTCAGAGCTATTTAACCACTTAGCAAGAACAAGCTACACCTGCACATCATCCATGTCAATCAACCCACTGCCTCTGAGGCAAGGCCACAGCTGCATATTATCAATGCCAATCAACCCACTGCCTTCATTCCTCTACAACTGGGTATAAACATCACCCAGCATGAACTAAAAACATCAGTATCCTATCAGCATTGTTCTCACATCACAGCCAAAACACAGCTCTCTACTAAGAAGAAAATTAACTCTATCCCAGCTGAAACCAGGACACCCTGGTTCTAACTCCAGAGCTAGAACAGCTACACATTCCTGTTACGTTGTTCACACTGACCTGCCAGCCGTGAAGAATCAGCTTTTCTGTATTAATTAGGAATATGGAATTAAGAGTTGATTTTCCTCCAAAAGCTTCAGAATACTTTTAATTCAGGATCAGAATTGCGTTTGGGTTTCTTTCCCATCTGCTTTAAAACACATAATGCTATGTGTTTCAGAATTAAAAGATGTTCATGATTCTTCACCCTCTTATGTGCTGGCTTGGAACAGAAGCAGGAGAGGGCATTGGAATTTGTTCTTTGGTTTAATGCTATGTGCCTTCCTCAGAAAAATGCAGTGGTTTCTCTTGGGGTTTTCCATCTTCATTACATTTGATGCTGAAATGAGACTGGTATCAAATGGGTTTGAGCCTCACATCAGGCATTTGTGGCCCCCACAGAAATCATGGATGATGCCTGGAGAGCTGGCTGGTTATATTATGATTACACCTTTTATATTTCTAATGAGTGAAACTGTGTGAAAATTTAGGCAAAAGGTAAGTACTTCCCTAAAATGGATTTTCTATATTATTTGGTCATTCGGAGACTGGATAGAAAGCTATCCCCCACAGCTCTGTAATAGTCAGAGCAGGAGTGACTAGTAGCTCTGTAGGCTTCTTGCAGATCATGCTCATCATCTCGTGATCTCCCTGGTTGGGAGGACTTGTGATCACTTCTCCAGAGCTGGCAACAGCAAGGTGGGGCTGCATGCATTTAGCTCCTGGAAACACTCTTGTTCCTCTTGCTGTGGCTGTGAAAAGAGCTGAAATGTGCACACGTGAGGTGGGTTCTCTATTTCACTGTGGCTGTCACCATGGGGCAAATTGTCTTTGAGTCTTATTTGTGCAGTTACCTAATCGGTTAAGTACAGACTTTGGTTTGTGTTGATTCTTGTTCTCCTGAATTGAATCAACCCATGGGCCAATTCTTCTCTGTGCTACTTTAATTTTATGGTAGTAAATATATTTGCTAATTTACCTTAAAGTCACAGTGCCTTAAAACCAGACCAATATTATGGAAAATATGTTCTTGACCTGTAGCTTATAATATTTTGTCTGAAGACCTAAAATATACATAACACTAAAAAAGAGACTGGTTATATCCTAAATAGATCAAAGGGGAAAATAAGAACAAAATATTTAAACATCTACTGAAGCATGTGAAATATATATAATTTCACATTTTCAGCTATATTATACCATAGACATACTGACAAATCCATTGCTACATGGGAAAAGTTGGGGTTGTGGTAATATGAGCAAAGAAGAAAATATGGCAGGTGGCAACCTATGCCTGATGCAGCTTGGGGAAGGGAGGGTGTTTAATTTTATTGTTGTTTCAGGGCTTTTTTTGTTTATTTAATTTATTTATTAATTCATTTTTATTTACTTATTTATTATATTGTCCCTAGAGTACCGTCATATTCAGTTCTTCTTTGTGGATATATCTGCGGAGAGACCTGACAAGGTTGATATTTGCACTGGACAGCTTTGAAACTCTCAGCATAAAACCACTTCTTAATGAAACAAATGTGCCTGGTGTTACTCTCTGTTGTTGTTCACATGGAGGTTTTGGGTCTGAATGAGCTCATCTTCCTAGCTGGGGGGTACTCTTTTAACAGGCATTTGCCTGGGAAAATACGCAGAGGCGCATTCAGACCATCTGCTTTTCTCATTAAACCGACATGGGAGATTCATGTCGTGGGCCAGGTAGCAGGCACACAATTTACATATTGCGATATATCCAGCTCCTATGAGGCAACGACGGGAGGAGGAAAAGAGTTGCTGTGCATGGACCTTAGTAGAAAATCGCATTCAGGTGGACTCCTGTGAATGCAGGACCCTGGTCAGGCTGTCTCAGTCCCAGCCACCGCCCAGGGATGCAGACTGTCCTGCTCTACTTCTCCATGCTTATTCATACAGCATAAATATCAGATGCTGGCTTGGTGGGTGGCTCATGGTGTCAGTGTCAGGCATGCATCATGGTGATGTTCTGTGAGGCGCAGTATGGAAGTTATCAGTCGTAAATTAGGTTACTGATTAAGTTAATCTCATCACCGTTTTAATATCGTAGCGGCATGCCCTAGTACCACTGCAGTTTTTGGGCTTTGCAAAGTGGGCAAGCTTTTCCTTGGTGGGGAAAAAAACATCCAGGCACTTGGGTGATACTGAGTTTCTCTTGCAAAGGCTGGGTCAAACACACACATCAGGCATGAATCCATGACCATATATATCCAAAGTCCACTTGCGTTGGTGCTGCGACGATAAAATATGAAAGCGGCACAAGACAGCTTCCCATAAAAGGTTATCACTGTAATTCAGAAAAATCGTGTTTAGAGATTTAGAAATCCATTTCTAAGGTCTGTAAGTCTTTCTGCCTTGAGCCTATCTTTTCTATTTTATTTCAGCCTCTTAATTGTAGTTCAGGTTTACTGCTAAGATGTTAACAGTACTTGGAGGGACCAGTAAAATCTCTTGTGGTACTGACCATTCATTGTTTTTAAGCTGTGTAAGCCTGTTATTATTTAAATGCCTGTCCTTTGTTTTTACTTTGCAGAAAAGAGGAAGAACTCTTTCTCTTTAGGGTAGCGTAAATATAGGTCATATGACATTTAGTGCCAGCAGTTTTCTGGACATTGCAGGGGCCCACTCCATAGGTGAGAGTGTCAATATCTCCTGTCATTGCACATGGCAATTTTTTTTTAGTTTTTTTTTTGTTCCTTAAAGTGAAAGGTCTTAAGTCAAATACAGTGGAGTGTTTAGTGCATAGTGGTACAAAAGATAGAGGGGACACCCTTATGCACCCTTCTGGCCTTAGTGACAAGACGCTTTCCTGAGATTATGCAGGACTGGACTCAGTGACCCATGTCATCTCTTCCAGTGTTAGTTAAGCTGCCATATAATTTCAGGAACTGAAGTGTAATTTAGTACAGTGCTTGCCGAGCTGTGATGTGTGAACCACTTGCACCTGCGAGGCAAAGAAAATGCTCAGTGATATGGAGAGTTGGAACTGGGCATGGTCCTTTGCTTTGGATGGTCTGGGAGTCCATGGCCAACTGGCAGGGAACCTCAGATAAATACAAAAGCTGCGTATGATTCTTTAGGCCAGATCCTGAGATCTCATAAATTGCCAACATCCTCAGGATGTGACCCTTTGTCATCTGTATAAATAATGTGAAATATATGGAAGATATATCCATAGTGGGTCTAAATCTGCCTACATCTTAAATAACCTAATAATTGCCTAGTGTTCATGCATCACACAGCTTCAGAAATCAAATGATCAGCAGTCACGAAACAGACATGCTCTTCCTATAGAGCCTTTCTGTGTAGCATTATAAATAATTGCTTACCATCATTTACTATCTAATTTAATGCAAAATGGAACTTCTTATGCACACTGGCGTAAAGCAATGTTCAGGTGTCTCTGTAATTTCACTGGTTTGTAGAAGTAAAGGCATGACTTCAGCTTGCTCAGATAACAAAAGGTGATGTAGCTCAGTTATAATGGTAAAAGACTATAGCTCAGGAGAGGCTGCACCCTCTAAGCACCAGAGCCTGGATCTGCAGTACGGAGTTGGTCTGATGCATGACATTTCAAGGAGATACACAGCTCATCTGGAAATATCTGATTTTCAGAGAGAGCTTTCCAAATGACTTCCTCTTTTTCTTCCAAATATGTCCAGACTTTGGTAACTCTCAGACTACGGTCTTCATTGTGTCACTGCGGATCCATGTTAGGAATGTGTTTCTTATGTCTGCTTTCTTCCTTTCATACATTGCCAATTATTTTTTTTTCCTCTTCATAATTTGAACAAGAAAGACAGACCATTATGCAAAAGCTTACTTGGAAAAACAAAATGCCTTGAACTAGTACAGCTGCTTTCCTATAAATAAAGTTAAATTTACTGGGGTTTAAACCTAACTGTTTCATTAAGTTAGATTTGGAAATAGTCTCACTAGATACAAGCCCAGTGCATAATATTCCTGAAGAACTTATGTTTTCTACATATTTCAGTTCTTGTAAGCAGAAGAATGCAGGAACAGTTCGTTATGAACTGTTATTTATAAATTACAACTTCAGGTACACAAGAGAGGCACTCCATTAATACAAGCAGTGTGAACACTGAGAAAAACGGAGATGGACCTGCAGTAGTGTTACTTTTGAATACCCCAGACATCTGAGAGATTGTGATCTGCTTAGATCTAAAATCTTGAGGGACTGTGTGATATGAAACAATAACTACTTTTTACGTTTTAGTCACTTTTCAATAATAAATGCTTTTGATACATGATTTTTTCTTCTTTGTTCAGAACATATGAAATAATTTTGCATAAATAATAATTTTGCATAACTGAGATGTCTGGCATTTTGAAATGGATTCTGATTCCTGCCAAAGCAGGAAATCGTGAGTAAAACAATCAATAAACGCCATTCCTCACTTTCTAGCACAATAAAAGGAAAACAAGTTAAGACAAACTGTATAAGCTTTTAAATGCATATATCTGTGTGGCAAAATGTTGCATAAAGATCCTATTTGTTCTGTCTGCAGTGTTTTAACTAAATGAAAAACATCAACTTTTCTTTAGAAAAATAAGTCCAGATTGCGCAAAAATAAGATGAAAATAGATAGCTTCATCTGTAGAGTTTTTGGCTTCTTGATTTTAAAGAGTGATGACAAGGATGACAGGAGGCAATGAAAGCTTGTTGGAGATTTTAACTTAAGCTTGGACACTCTAAGACTGACTCACAGTTTGAAGTTTGTCCAGCACTTATAGCTGACCCACTCCTGTCTGGTGCACGAGGTGAAATTCAAAGGTTCCAACATTTGGGGACTGGGAGACTTGGAGGGGTGTGAGAAGATTTAGATCTAGTGCAGAGCTGTTGAGCTTGATCGCACATCCAGTCAGAACTATTCCTCAAAATTCAAGAGAGCAGATGTTGCCCATGGGAGTATGACCTTTACCCTGATGTTCAGGTTTTCTCTCTTTGCACCAGGGATAAGCTAAAATAAATATATTTACTTCGGATTGCCTGGGGCCCAAATGGTCTAAAAATACTGAAGCTCACTGCAGCATCTCAGCAGTGAGTTTATTTGAACAGAATCAGCATTATTTTTGTAGAACACAAAAATATTTTACATACTTCTGAGTAACAGAGTTTGTTATTAAAAAGCCTTCCTCAGCTCTCCTTCAAACTACATAGCCTCATGCATAGAGAAACAATTATCAACTCAAACCTTTAAACAGTTTCTTTACAGCTTTTAAAACACTCTTTGAAAAGCTCCGAGCAATGTCAAAAAATAAAAATCCAGTTACTAGCCAAGCATGGAGCAAATATTTTAGTTTGAGTATCAGTGACATACACTGTCAAGTAGTCCCTGAGCTCTCGTCATCAGGTATCTGGTACGGCAGAGACATCCCCACTCAATACTACATAATTCTAGACCTGACCAAGCCCTTAAGAAAGTATAAGACCTTGAAGGCTCTCAGCACCTTTGCCTCTTGGACTCCAGGCATAGGGCATCAGTTCCTGTAGAAGTCA
Organism: Falco rusticolus; assembly: GCF_015220075.1. NCBI lineage: Eukaryota > Metazoa > Chordata > Aves > Falconiformes > Falconidae > Falco > Falco rusticolus. The sequence continues at coordinate 17,963,597 of NC_051191.1, forward strand.
GTCTTTTGTTAGCAGGAGGCTGACAGGGTGCTGTCCAACTTTCTTATCCATTCTCCAGAATATGTCCAATCATCTCCTTGTTATTTTTCTTTCATTGCTTGTTCCTTCTGGAGCCTAAAGGCATGACATTTAGACAGCGCTTTTCTTTATATCCCTGCTTACAGTCCTGGTGGCTGCCTTCCCTACCTGCTGGTGAGGGCCTGGTACAGCTTTCAAGGACATTGCGTGTGTCAGCAGCGTGTTTTTCTTTGGTTTTCTTACTCATTTCGGATTGGTACAGATGGAAGAAGAAAAAATCCTGTAAGAAAGGGAAAAAAAAGTATTGTGTTGAAACACAGGGTAATTAGGATGGTCAGTGTAGGAGGTCCTTAGGCAAATTCCTGATGCTCTGAATGCCCTTCAAGTTCATGTACTCATTTTGGAGGTGTCCAACTTGAGAAATCATGGACATGGTGTCCAAGGAGGCCATATGCTGTTTTCTTTAGCTGAAAGAGATAGAAGATTCAGACACACAGCACTTTTTGATGAAGTAACAGGTAAATTAAATTGCACAAGTTTTATTACATTCACATTAGAGGAGCAATTTTGACTTGACCTCTCTGTACCTGAATTTTCCAATCAAAAAGGGAGAGGTGATAGTTTCTTCTCTATCCTGCACAAGTGGACTAAGGCTGAATGTGCTTATTTGTGTGAAATGGGGCTCATCTGCACTGAGTTTGAAGCGCCATGGAAAGACCTGTGCCTACAGACAATAAATGCATTTCTAAGCAGCTGCTAGTCAGGGAGAGCATTTTCACTTCCCTGTGCCAACCCTTTGATAACTTTGGAAATATGAAAAAAGGGCTGAGGTCTACTTGTGTGGTATTGTTACGCATTTTGTTCATGTTGCACTTCAAGCAACATTGAACATAAACATTTTTTACATATTTTTGTCAGTAATTTTTCCTTGTGGTAAATTCTTAGACTCTGACATATTTTAGGCTTGCCTTCAGCAATCCATACACATGTTCCTTATTAGGATCTCCCTTGTTACATCATTTATTATAGCACTGTTTTGCCAAATGTTTGAATTAGGAAAGGCATGCCATTCTGATGTTATTCAGGGATGCATGCAGGGAAGTAAGGTAAGATATGCATGATACTCTGTTTTGACCCCATAAGCACAGACTTTTCTGATTAGGGTTTTCAGCAGCTTATAAAACCAAATGGGATTTGATAGAAGCTAGCTATAAAGGAAGTTTTGCAAAACTTCTTAGAAAGATTTGAATCCTTAATTTGTATGTATTCCCAGCTGAAGTTTCATTGTGTAGGGAAATGAATATGGGGGGCTGTTGCATAACCAGCAAACTCCAATTCTGATTTCAGAGAAACATAATAAAGTGAAAATAAATTACATGGTAATAATTGCTTTGGACTGCAGGGTTAGTGCAACTTCCAGGGAGAAAAACAAAAGCTCTGATTCACCATGGTATTACTCCATTTTTATACTGATTTATCTATATTGCATTCAAGGAAAAACACTGGCAAAAAAATTAGAATAAGGGCAAAGATGACTCAGGTCCCCACAGTGGTGGTTTATTTCTTATTATACCAAACCACATACAAAGAACCTATAAAAAAATGAGTGTACCTCATTCGCTTGACATTTTCCAGTGATAAAGTCACCATCCATCTGAACATATTTTCTTTTTAATATATGGTAGGTTGTTCAATTGTACCCATCAGCACAATATCTGGATAACAGTCTCCCACAGTGAGGCAGAAAAATATTACTACTTCATTGCAGACTGAGGCAGAGAAAGACTTAAGAGACTTATTCAAATTCAGGCAGGAGTAAGGCAGAGACAGGAAAGGAAACCACATCTACTATTTCCCAATCTAGTGCCTTACTACAGAGTTTGCCTTGTTTCTTGAAGATGGCATTCCTCCATACTTACGGCACCAATGGACCACTGGTTCTCCCTGTTCATCCAAGCACATCACATTTATTCATTCATTTTAATGTATATGTCTTCCATGAGCCGCATGCTAGTTCATTGCAGAGCCCACCATGAAAAATGACCCACGTTAAGAAGTATAACCTTAATTTCAGGGTCGCTTATTCTGTGCTATGCTATAAGCAACAGTCAGAACAGATGAATAAATATGAGAGGCATTGAAAAGCCTCCTTGGTTTGCTTGCTTTATGCACTGCCAGGGTTTTCTCAGCCATTATCCTTCCCATCCTGCTAGTCAGGCTCAGTGACTGCCCAAGGACTGGGAGCAGAGTAGGATCCCTCCCTTCAAGCTGTATTGCTTGAAGCTGCATTTTGTAAAAAATCTAAACCTATTATTTTGTTAATCATGGCACTATTCATGGAACAATTAGCACAGACAAGTTTTTATTGCTGCGTCTATGTTCCAGCTTCCACATGCTTTATTTCCCTTTCCAAACAGGAGGTATTCAGCTCCACCTGGCTCTGCATGCCCATTATATACTTTCCAATGCCAGTTGCTAACTGCCAGTCACATACAGGTGTTACCACCCGACAGAGCAAATCCAGCTCTCCTAGCCTGAGGCAGACCTCTCAGCTGGACCCACTTCCATCCCTCCCTCTGCAGGTTTCCAGGGAAGTCTACTAAGGGCAGTATCCCAGTATAGCAGCAGGGACACCCAGCAATGTGCTAATTAGCTCTGGGAAACTGTACCCACAGCAACTCCTCAAAAGGAGAATATTTTAGAGGAAGGGCAGTGTGAAATGTCAGATAAGGAAAGAAATACATAAGCTGATCACTGGAAGAAATGACTTTGATATCTCTCTCTTGTGACTCATCTTGCCGATTAAAGACGTTGTCCTCTTGTTGTGCCTTCTCTTTATGGACAGTCCAATATTGGTACTGAAGATTAAACCAGTGCTGGTTTTGCAAAGCTCACATTTTCAATCTGCTCATCTGACACTAATATTCATTTGCTGTGCTGAGAAAGAATATTGACAAGAGAGACCTCTATTTTCATACCTGTGTACAGATGACGTCCCCAAAACTTTGCTATATTATCAGATTCCAGAACAGAGAATCCTAGAATCATTTAGGTTGGAAAAGACCTTTGAGATCATCATGTCCAACTGTTAATGCATACTTTACTTTGTCTGTTTCTGTCCAGAGGATCACTTTGCAGTTACAGGCTGTCACCGTACTAGAAATACATTGACTTTTACCATTACTGCCACGAAGATGAATACAACAATATCATTAATAAGAAAGAATTTAAAAAGTCAGTTTCCCAGAAGTTTGTGTCTAATCTGGTCCAGCCATTGTCAAAACCTGTATGTTACATGATATTGAGTGCTTTGTCAAATTATAAAAAAAAAATTCCTAGGAGGTGTCTAGGGGACCATGGAGGCTGTCCCCAGGGGAATCCAATGGAAGGTCTTCCTTTGTGCCAGGGAGGCGGAGAGCCCCCACCAACTTCTCAGCAGCAAAACTGCTGTTCTTTCTCTTCACGGCAAAGTTAATGAGGGAATTGGTTTCTCTGACCAGCTGCCATGTCCAGGGATCTGCTGGTTTGACGTAAAATTTGCACTGATTTGCTGCCTCATTTGATTCAAAACAAAACATTTTTGGAAAAATAAGTCTGCAAACTGGAAACTTAATTTTTACCCAGAATTACTCTGTTTTAAAAAAAAAAAAAATATCAGGCTTTTTTGTCCTTAAGTAGGATGAAAATTATGCAATACCATAGGTAGCCAAATATGAAAACATAACTGTATATATAATAAATTTCTACAGTTTACAAGAAAAGCCAGTACCACAAATCTACAAATAGGCTACATGTCAAAAAGCTGGGTATTAAAAATAATGATAGTTTGGGGGATTTCAGAGTCTCTTTTCTGGGCCCATACATTTCCAAACTTTCCAGTAACATTGTAAGGATTAGGAAATTTCCATTAAAAAAAAAAGAAAAAAAGAAAACCCCCTCAACATTTCCTGAGGATTTAGGAAAAATGCCAAATGTTGTGATGTTTACAAACGCATGGGTGTTAGCAACATCAAGCGCAAGAACAACTTTCTGCATGCATTACAGACACTGCTGTTCTGACAAAAGCAATGGGATGTATCTTGAGGAACAGCTTCCTTTATTATGCACACACGCTGCACTGGCATTTCTAGAATTCTCTAATTTGCATGGTGCTCACCGTTTTTACACACTACTTGTTTTGTCCCTCATTGTTTTCAATTATGCAAAGTAAAATCATCCACATTCAAAGTAAAATTTAACTATATGGTCTAAACAAATGCTAGATCATGTTGCTTACTGTATAAGTAGAAATTGCATTAGCACTTTATAAACTGGCAGGTGTGGTAAAATACAAGTAAATAATGACGGTGTACTGTGACTGGCAGGTGTGGTAAAATACAAGTAAATAATGACAGTGTACTGCGTGTTTTTCAGGTACTGGTGATCAGATGGAGAAAATGAACAACGGCTGAAGATGTCTTACACCCAACCTAGGCTTTGCCATCTGTATTTTACAATACTAATGCTTAAAACGGTCATTCCTAATTTTTGCTGCATGCAGAAATATGGCACGTTACCCAATAGCATGGGCCTGCTCCCAGCTCTGCCGACTTTTATCGCTGCAGATCTGGTGCCTGTGTGTGGATGAGCTGTCCGCTTTGGCCGTGGTGTCCGAGCCTGGGCAGGTCCTTGTCCTAGAACCTGTCTCACTGTACGGCGTTGGTGCGCCAGGCGTGTGCGGCGGCGGCGGGGCGGCCGCTGTGCGCAGGTGCCCGCAGCCCCCCCTGCCCGCCAGCCCGTGCCAGCCGGCTCCAAGGCGGCCCCGCCGCTGGGCAAGGCCGAGCCCTCAGCCACGGCGGCGGCGCCCCCGGGGGGACAGATCGCAGCGGGGGGGACCCCGGGCCGGGGCAGGGGGTGCCCGGAGGGGGCCGTGCCCCCGGGGGCGGGCAGCCCGCGCCGCGCCGCGCCGCGCCGGAGCAGCTCCCGGCAGCGGGGAGCGGAGCCCCGGCCGGGGCCGGGCTGCGGGCAGGGCCGGTGCCCCCGGGGGCGGGGGGCCCGGGCTGGAGCAGCCTGTGCCTGAGGGGCTGCGCCCCGCGGGAGGGCCCCGCGCAGGAGCGGCCCGGGCAGAGCTGCAGCCCCCCCGCGGGAAGGGCTCCCGCTGGAGAAGGGCCTGGAGGAGCGTCTCCCGCGGGAGGGCCCGGGCTGGAGCCGGGCGGCGTGTGAGGAGCCTCCCCCGGAGGGGGCCGGGGCGGCGGAGGCGGCGGGGGAGGGACCGGCCGCAGCCCCGGCCCCGGCCCCGGCCCTGCACCGCCCCCGCAGGGGGGAGGCTTCGGCCCGGGGAGAAGGGAGGGCTGGCGGGAGGTGTTGTAAGATTTGGGGTTTTTTTTCTTTATCCTACTCATTCTGTTGGTAATAAAACACTTTCCCCGAGTGGGGCCCGCCCTCCCGTGTGGTAACTGCTGAGCGATCTCCCTGCCCTTACCCCGCCACGGGCCTTTCGTTGTGTTTCCTCTCCCCTGCCCTGCTGAGGAGGGGAGTGACAGAGCGGCTGTGGTGGGGCACCTGATGCGTAGCCAGGGTCAACCCACCATAATTAGCCAGAAGGAAAATAATCGTCAGAAAAAGGTCCCGTATACAGGCCCAGGACATAGTGTGGTACTTCAGGGCTCTTCCGTTGTCTTCTCCAGCCTTGTCACTACAGAGTGAACCGACAAGTGAAAGTATTCTGGAATATCATCCATGGTTTAATTTGTTTTGAAGCAATTTAGCATTGCAAACATTATTCCGAAAGAGGAAGGTCTGGAAATGTATGTTCGCATAGAGAAGCTACTCTACAATAGTTGTCACAGAGCAGCTTATTTCACTGTAATAGCTATGGCAGTTGGCATCCCTGGTCAGAAAAGACTCAGCCTGTGAGAAACTGTTACCTCAACTTTCTTGGTGAGTCATATAGCAGCCAGACACTTCTTGACTGGGTACCTCACTCCGCCAGTCCCTTAAGAAATTGTTTATTGGAATAGCCCACAACTTGTTGCTTCTTATTTTTTGTTGGGAAGAGGAACCTAATTCTCATTTGGATGCCCTTTTTTGGCTTCTGTGAACAATTCAGACAACACTGAATTGTATTTATGTGTCTACAGTTGGAGCCTGCACTTGGTCTTCAGTGCAGCTCAGGAAGCTGTATATTGTATAAGTAGTAATAAGACATTTCCTAAACAAAATTGTAAGTCGAGCTCTGTTAGGTGGATCCCAGAATTCTATAGCTTTTTATTTACCTAGAAAGCTAAACATGAAATGCATTGCTGTATGTTGCAGAACTATCTATAAAACTATTAATGCAACAGTCTACTTACATTTCCCATGTTCCAAATATAAACTCCTTCAGCGCTGAACTTGGCTCATATACCGAAATAAGAATCTTCATGGAAGCAGCCTAATCCTTTACAATCCAGCCTCATGGGAAAAGCTCAGCTGAAGTCAGTGGGAAGGACTCAGCCTGTTGGCATCGGTTGGAAGTATGTGGATCCATCTCAAGGATACGAGATGAATTCTAATTCTAACCAGGCACATAAGATTATGAAAGTAAACTTTTGGTTAAAGAAATGTGGGCGCTCTCAATTGCAGTACTAAAAGGTGAAATTTAGTTTAGTAAATACAATTTGTATTTTATATCTGATGATTTGCTTCATTACTTGGCCATTTTAATGTTGCATTTGATGCTAAGGACCGTAATAGTGTGGACAATGAAGGGAATAAAATCCTTAGACTTCCTTTGAAAATGTGTCATACTTTCAAATGTTTTTTACATCCTTTGCAAAAAAACATTACTTGTGAAATTCATCCATTGAAAATGAGAACACAGTTGAGCATTTCTTTGCTGAAATGTTAGTATTCTTCAGCAGCTAGGCAACTGGCGTATCTTGGATCTCTCCAAATAGGAATTTGTTTATTTTTTTTTAGCAAGTAATATAGTCATTAACAACAATCTTGGATCTGCAATTGGCAGCAACTTGTGTCTTCTGCTACCTTATTAATGCACATTATTATTCACAGCCTCCTGCAGATCTAAAATACTACTGGTTTCTGAAAACTTAAAACCTATGGGAGAAATGTTAATGCACAGACTAAGAAATGAACACTGAGGTCTGAGGACGTAAGATTCTGCATTGTCCTGTATTTTGCATCAGTGTCATCTTATACAGTGTGTATAACACGTGTTGAGATTCAGCAACATTTCACAAGTATTCTGAATTTACTTTTTAGAAACCTTCATGGTAAATCCAAGTGCAAGTAGAAATCAGACCCTTCAAAGTTCTGTTATAGAACCAAAGGACAACTTACACACCCAGTGAGAAAATATGGTGCACTAGGACGGTATGGATGCAATTATGATTATGAAGATGGAATTAATTTAACGCTACTTTAAAAAATATATATACTTACTTATAGATGGTTTAAAATAGCTCGATAAAAATCTGTGTCTGCACAGATGACTAGCAAAACACATGTTTTGCCACTCAAGACTTTTCTCAATTAGGAGGAGAAAATGAACTTTTATTTGCTGCTTTCATAGGTGAGCGGGTTGTCTGTTAGACTAATAAATAAATGGGGATGTGGAGAAAGGTGAAAAGGTATTGGCAATTTGTGGCATTTTTCTTTTTCTTTTGAAAAGGACAACCTGCTGTTGTGTGTTGGTGTGGCCTGAGAAGATTTTTGTGTTCAAATTTCCCAGGGAAAAAAACAAAGAAGCTCCTATCTTTCAGTCACAGTGTGATATGCTGGAAGCCACGTGCTGAGGTGCTCAGCACACTAGTGGTAGTTCAAAATAAGCCCAAAGTAAACCAGTGTCTAGAGAAACATTGAATAATGTAGAATAATGAGGCAAGCCGGAAATGTAGGTGTCTCCTGGACTGCATTCAGCTCTTCTGTTGCTTTCAAATTTACATTGTTTTGCATTCAATACCTGCATTTTGCCTTTGCTGGGCTGAGGTGGCCAAGCCCTTCACTGGCTCTACACCTTGGTTCCTTTTCCCTCCTAATAGCACATGGTGACCTCTCAATAACAAAAAGTGCCTGTGGTTCACCTGATTTTTATGCCTCATTCTAGTTGGCTGCAAATCTTTTGTGGTGCATAGCAACCCTCTCAACCCGGTTAGGAGCCATCTAGTCAACTTCAGAAACTTAACAATTAGCTGTTGGTTCTAAACTACCTGTGGAAAGCGATAGGTGCCTTGAAGGACTAGTTTGTACCTTTCAGACAATGGAGGATGACATGAATGATGACTTTTCTCTACATACAAAATGAATCTAGATGATCAGCTTAGGCTGGATACCTAACTTTAGATGACTAAACATACTGTTTGGGAATCTTATTCCTTAAAGACAATATTTCTAATGGCTTGAGTCAGTTCTCTTCAAACTCAAGAGAGAAAGATAATTCATCAGGATTATCCATTTTTCCTAGGTGCTTTTACTTTTCTCTAAAGGTAGCTCTGGCTTAGGGTTTTAGCTACATGCTGTCATAAAGCTCGATGTCTGCAAATTATAATATTATTTGAATTCTCTAAAGCTTTAGCCAAAGCAGTGGGTTTACATGGCTTGTTATTCTGGTTTTCAGGTGCTTTCCAGAATTCCTCTGAAAAAAAGATCTTACCAGATTTTGGATGATTTTTTTATCCTCCATGTATGAGCAAGTTATAATGACTCTAAATCCTACATGATAATTGGAAGTACCAGCAAATGAACAAACCCTGGGTGTCTATAGCATATGATATTTAGAAAACATAGCTGACTATAGAAAGTGAAATAATTTGTCATTTTATACTTTCAGAAATCTTTAGATACCATTATGAGCCATTTTCAATTTACTAAGAGACTGAAGTTGTATTCTCCACATACAATTGGTAACAACTGCGACAGTGATAGTGGATTTTCTTCTCCTTCTTCTCCCATCTGTCTGTTTCCATCTAACCCCATAGTGAACCAACTTGCCATTAAAATTTGCAGCCAAGTAGAGGAGGAGTGAATTACTACCTTCTCCTATGGGAAAGGCAAATATGCCCACAAGTTGGTTGATCAGCATGCATGGCTGTCAATCTGTGTGTCCCAAACTCAGAGGCAGACAACGTGTGTGCTACCACCTACCCTGAAAAGTCATTAGGGATGCTGCCTGGGAACTTGCAATACAATGTACTTGTTCAGAAACAAAGGGGCATGTGACATACCTACAAGAACAAGCCCTCTATGGCTCACATATTGTTCCTCTCTTGCTAGTGAATATGAGAAATAGAGCAGCCAGAAATAACAAACTGTTGGTTCTTATGTGCTTGAAGTTGTGATGGAGGGTGTGCATGAGTACATGGTATCATACAACTGAGAACCAGGAATCAGAGGTGAAAATATGTATTACATACTAAAGGGCAATGTATCGTATTAAGTAGAGAAGTGAGCTGAGAATTTTTATTTGAGAAGTCTCTATTCTGTTTATCTTTACCATTTTCAAGGGAATCAGAATGTGGAACTAAATTGCTATGGCAGCAGAGTATAAATAAAAGTAGATAACATTATGCTACAGGCATGATCAAGAGTTCAGCTGCAGAAGGCAGAAAAGACTGGCTTGCCTCTGCCATGTATTTTAGTTTTATAGAAGACAGGTTAAGAGCTCTCAAACCTCATGTTTGACTGGTTATTCCTTTTGTATCAAAGGAACCTCATCACTGAGAGCCATGACATCTTATTTGCCACAGCTTCAGATATGGGTCCGATTTTGTATTCCTGGAGAGGATAAGTGCCTATATAGTTATTCAACAATAAGACAAAATGATACGCACAATCATATGTGCAGTTCCTATTCTGGACAGTAGCCAGGTTAGCTGAAATACTTCATATGATTCTCTGCTGGAGCCATAGGCTTTGATGGGAAACTGTCAGGAGATACTATGGTCTTCCGGGTGGCACAAGATCTCTGGCATGGATGCTGTCCTGAAGATACACTATGCTGTGTTGTGCTTTGCCATCTTCTTTCTAGAACAAAAGCTTGCAAGTTTCTCAAGGTCAATCCCTTGTTCTTTTAAGTCCCTGACTGTTGAAGTGGCTGCAGACTTAAAAAGTGAAGGAATCTTCAGAGGTACCTCTCTGAATCAGTTTGTCTTATAACTAGAATACAGATTTGGGAAAGAAACTAGAAGAAACTCTTTGAACTAAAATACTTCTAGCATCTGTGACCTTAACATTCCTAGACACTAAATTTATGGCTGCTGGCCTCAGTCTGGACACCCATGGATTTTTCATTGTCCTAGGGTTGAATGTCCTCTTCTGCCAATGGAAAATACTGCTGTATTCCTTCACCTCAAGGGCCTCAATTTAGAGGAAGACTACAATTTCAGTATTTTTTTCCACAAGTCATAATATCACAAAACACATTATTCTATCAATTCTGTATGTTAGTGTTTATTAGGATGAACGTATCCATGGCAATAAATACTGAAGTGCAAGGCAAATTGGACTTCATTGACAGTATGATTTCCACAGTGATCATGCCCTGACAAGATCTATAGAGATAAATATCAGAGACTCCATTGTTTTGTTTACTGTGTTTTTTCTTAAATGAAGCCCAGACAGAGGAAATGAGGGAAGGAATAGAGACTTGAAAACTTAAATACAAATAATCTGTTCTAATCAATATATATTCTGACTAATAAATGTTTTCACAGAATGACTGATAGGTCTGCAAAACTGTCTTCCAAATGTTACTCTAACTGATTCTGTCACTGCAAGTTTTGAATGCTTGTGAGGTGTGTTTTCTTTTTGTCTTTGTCCACCATGAATCACAAGATATTAAAATGAACAGAAAAAAATTACAATAATCTGCTTCATCTCAAGTCACATCAGGATTGTTTCTTGCAATGCTTTAATTCATATTTTTCCCAGTGTGTTTATACCTATTCCTAGAAATGTGGTTTCTATTATTTCCCTTTAAAGACTGTTCCACAGTCCAATAGACCTTATCATTATTATGACTTTTTTTTTCTCATATTCAGCTTGAACTGCTCTCTGTGTATCTTCTTATTACTTTGTGACACATCTCCCTCCTTGATATTTATACACCTCAGCTGTTTAGAAATAGTTACAATGTCTTCTCCTCTTAGTTTTCATTTAACACACATATGAATGTGATATATATTGTGCAAAGAGTGTATCATAAAAGAACAGGTTTTATACGGATGAGGAATCGTCTTAGCTCAGCTACAGCTAAGAGACCTTTGGTGCTTGTAGTGGAAGATAATTTAGCTCTTTAAAGTAATTAATGTGATGTTATTAGTGCTTTTAGCCAATGCAGCTACATTATTATGTAGTGGTGTATACATAAACAATATTTAATCTTATTATTTTTCTTGCATAGCACTTTCTTGTGAAAGGAACAGCTTTGCTCAAAGGATTTTCTCTGAAGATTTATACACTTATAAACATTTTAGACTCAATACTCAAAATGTGTTTGCTGTAATTGTTCTTCATGATGAATCTTTCAGTATTTATGCATTGTTCTTTTTCAGACATCTTTGCACAATTTATTTGTCTTAATATACTAAGCCTGAAAACATTTTACTGCGTGAGAATTTTTAAATTATTAGATTAGCAGCTTCCACTGATAGAAAAGGGAAGCTGAGGCACAGGGGAGAAAATTATTTCCTCATAGGCACACATTGAATTTGTGCTATTTGGCAAATCAAGTGAGACAAATTTAGGATGGGAGCATAAAATGCTTAGATTAATGTCCATGTCTATGTTCACATATATGAGAGAGAAGTTAACAATGGGAACTCTGTCTTTAATTTTTGAAACTACATCTGAAATCACTTTCCTCATTCTTTTTAACACGAACTGTGGAAACTTTATAGGTACTTACCACAGATTTTTGCATAGTGAAAAATGGTCTTCCTGGCACACTTCCAGAGTCCCAAACATTTCAGTTGTAATTCCACATTTACCTACAATGCCCATTTGTGTAATTTCTCTCTTTGGGCCAGAGTAAAATCACGGGATGTCAGGTGCCCCAGGTGGCAGGTGTGCTGTCTGGCTAGGACAAAGCTGAGCAGACACTCACATTCAAGGCAGAATCTGCCCATCACCCAGCCTTCCTCTGAGTGAGACTTTCAGGCTCAGTGAGAAAGAACCCTCCAGAAATGCAGCGGGGCATGTTTAAATTAACACTTTGCCCTTGCAAGCAGTGTGGACACAACTAGTTTCACTCATGTGTCAAAGAAAAGTTGGGAACACTGCTGGGTTTGGCTGGCAAAGACTACTGTCTAGATAAGACTGCTGTGCTTAGATGCTTCTCTAAATCACAATGAGTAGGTACTTCTCAGCATCTTAAGGGGCTCAATTAACTACCTAAACCCACCCCTATGTGCAGTTCTTCCCTTATGGTACTGTAAAAGCATAGCTTATTGTCTGTGGACACTACCTGAAGATGGCCTGTGGAAATGACAAACATCAGCAGGGCACAAGAGTACCTTATAACATCAGAATCTTATGGATTCAAAACTGGGTAAGCAGTTCCCACTGTGAGAAACCTCCACAGATATAATTTCAAAATCATATTCTGACCGCAACCTACTATGTACAGTGGAGAGCTAATTAACTTGCTAATAGTAACAATAATTATTATTATGGAAATGTAATGTTAAGCAAGAATCTGTTTGCTTTGTTGTCAGGGAGGTTATACCCCTAGCATTATTAATGCAGAGCCTTTCCATCTTATTATTTGCCTTTCATTCCTGGCTCACAGTATGACATGCTCACCTCAGTGTTTCTAATGCACCAGGAGCACTCAGAATATTCAGTCCTTTGGCCTCTTGTTTCACTCCTCAGTCCCAGCCCCAGAGGTTGTATTACCCCATGAGGTATTGCCAGGAGTGCCTTACCACTCAATATTAGTATAAAGCACAATGTTAAATCATGTTCTAAATAATTCTGAAAAATAGCTGTTATCAACAGACTCAGGTTAAGTAGTTAATGTGTTATGTTCATGCCAGATGGGATACAAAAACCTGTTGGGTGACAGTACTTGATTAAGTACGAGAGAAAAGATGCACTGTGTGTAAACAGGATTGGGTCTGAAGGCATTGCGAGGCTTCACAGAATGTATGTAGGTGGGATTTTTGATCAGGGGTACAATGATGTCAAGTGAAAGATAATTAAAATGAATCTTTCCAAATGATAGTGACAGAAAGAACAGATATATTTAGCGAAGTACACTCGAACACTACAGGAATGGGAAGGGGGAGAGAAAGACTGTCCAGAAAATTTAAAATGTGTGGATTAAAGAGGAATTGGGTCTCACCTGAAGTCAGTGCTGCTACTCTTGTGATGGACTTCCAGGGTTTGAATGCGTGGGTTAAATATCAGTTCCAGGAGCTTGGTCTCCATTTGATCTGATTACAATAACATCCATTTCTGGTATGAATTCATGCCCTACATTCTCCACCTCAGCTCGTCTGGGGGATGGAGGAGCTGGTGGTTCTGGGGGATATGGAACAATCTTTTTGTTTCCTTCAGGCTTCAAAACTGCACAAGCACTGTTCTGTGGTGTGGGAATTTCCTCCTATACTCTCATCCTTGCTTCCCAGACTCAGGTACTAGCACAATTCTGGACATACAGGTTGGTTGGCTACCATTAACATACTTGTTACATACATCAGCATACACTAACATACTAACTCCTTGTCAATTCTGGTGCATTGGGAAGGGCTGAGAGAAAAAAAATTTTGCTGGCAATGCATAGTGCGTAGCTTCCTTATTTCAAGCTATTCCTCACCTCACAGAGAGTTCATATTAGAAATTTTAATATGGCCATTTTAATTGCTTTGCAGGTTGAATGGGAAAGAGCTCAATCTATTAGACTATAATCCTTGCTCCACTAAGAAGCCATTAGAAAACAGATCTTAAAACTTTGTGAAAGTGCGGATATGAAAACTGAAGTAAAAGGCTTGTGAAGGAAAAAAAAAAAAAAGATAAAGAATCACATCTGCTTTCCTGGGACTAGTCACTGCTTTCATTATATGATGTTGCACATTGGTCTCACTTGTCTTACAATCCACATGCTGGAGGTAATGGCAAAATGGCATGCAGAAAAATACGCCAAAAGGAGCAAGCACAAATAGTGTTAGAATAATACCAAACCCCTCTCAAAGACCAGGGCCCTATTTTATTGTCCTCATACAAACTGAAGTCAGCTAAGGGTGTGAGACTGCATGTCTGGAGCAGTTGCAGCTAACTTCACACACCTCACTCAGGAGCCTCCATGAGACGTACGGTGGTTGTAGCATCCTTCTTCATCCAGAGGAGAAGGATGGACACCTCTGAGGAGCACTCAGCCTACCCAAGCTGTGAATAGCTTATGGGAATTGCTTGTCTTTCTCCATTGCTTTTACAGGAACTGACAACAAGTGCTTTCACTTACATTAGGTGTATAAAAATAGGTGAGATGAATTGAGCTGAAGAGTCAAATGGGCAACGCAAATCATCTGGAATGATGAGGTAGCAAAATGATCAGAACTAGTGGAAATACATATCAGTGTCTCTTTGCAGCCTGAGGTGATCTGTAGGTTTTTTGAAAGGCTTGCTGAAGAGTGCTGGACAATATGCTGGGGAGTGGGTGTGCTCAGGGAGTCTGTGGAGTCCAACGAATAGGAGTAAGATGTCATGAATTCAAGGACAGAATGCATATTCTGTATTTAGGAAGTGATTTTCCTGTGGCAAATATTTGAACCAAACAAGCACAAAAGAATTACAGTACCGTGAAACAAAGAGTTCTTCTCTGCTGATTAGTTAGCATTTATCCCATTCTCTTTTTGAGTCACTGTGTTAATGGTCTCATAAGTGCTGAACTGGAAATATTTTTTGTTTTGTTCTAACTACCTGTAAGGCTTGAGAACCAGAGTGAGTCTATCATTTGCATGAAAAGCCAGTCCAGGGAGAACTGTGGCATGATGGTAGTTCACAGAAAATGAAACTCAGTTTGGAACTGTCTTGAGAAACACACCACCAGGTTCCTGAGTTGCTAACACAATTGGAGTCAATGGACTCGCGGAGTTCACCCCAATTAATTCAGATGTATTTTGGTAGGAGATCAAACCCAGGTCTCATGGATCTGACAGAAATAAAATGTTTCCACTTAGCTCGGTATCATTGTGAATCATTAACTCTGAGATGACCTAATGATACCACTCTTAACTCTTTCATTTTACATTGTTTTAAAGTGAAACTAAACTGTTCTTGGATGGACTGGCAAGTGATGAGTGAGTACCAGATGTGGTTAGAAAAAATATGACTGCTAAAGTAATAATGCTTGAAGTTCCATTTAAAACCATTTCAAGACATAGCTGCCCAAAGGGGTGAAAAGATTCCTTTTGCGATATAAGTTACTCATTCTTTCTTCCCTGGAGTATCATAGGAGTGATGGAGAACATAATATAGCAATTAGGTTCTGCAGCTAAATTTCTCAGCAGAGATGTGTATTGTAGCAGGCAAAAAAATAAGTGTTTGCTATAGTTACAAAAAATATATAGAAACCTACTGACAAAAGCTTGTATAGAATCTGGATGATCCCTGTGGTGTTTTATACAACAAATAGTGGAAGGAATGCATATAAAGCCAAACAGAATCACCTGCCAATTTCTGCTTACCTAGAAGATCCTTCAGTATTTTACCTCAGCTTAGGGGATCTTGACCTGTGTTAGTCTGGAGAGCCGTCACTTCAGGGTAATGTATTTCTAAAGCTTTTTAAAAATCATTGTCAGTTGTTTCTCAAGTTATGCAGGTGGCAAGAAGAATTACATGTAATTATGTAAATCAAATGTTGCAATTTGGTTGATAAGGGAAGTATCTGATATACCAACTGCTTTGAGAGTCTTACCTAATTGTTGTGTCAATCTGACTTGTTTGTTGAGGCAGGTGACTTTATCCCACTAAGACATTCTGTATCTGTTTTCAATTGCCAATTTCTCAGCTGTATCTCATGGGGGAAAAAAGCCCTTTTAAAAACACGAACCACATTCTGTATGTGAGTTGATTAATTCAGATGAATGGCATTATGGAAAGTTAAGAAAAAATGAGCTCTGACTGACAAAACTTAATAAGATTACTACTTCAACATACTATCATTCTTCATTTCTTTCTGATTTCTATTTCCTTTTGGAAGAAGACTAAAAGAAAAAATGAAAAATATCAAAGGCAAGCAAACCCAGATTTGTCACAATGGATTATTTTGCTTTTATATGGAACTTTAAAAATTATAGATTTGTGACATAAAGTTCTGATTTTCCTTTCACCTGACCGTGTCAAGGTTACAGTGTAACATTTTCGGAATATCATGAAATAATAGCCAAGATTCTGTGAAGCAGTTAGCACAAAGTAAAGTGAGAGAGGCATTGAAACAATGAATCCTTCATTTTGAAGTAGCTGATTTGTGAATATTCTTGACAGGAATTAGTTAAGATGTAGTAAAAGTGTCTCTGGGCGTCTGGGCTTCTAGTTAAAGCTTAAAGCATAACAAAATAGGACTTTGATCAGTCTTTCTTGTTTTCATTAAATCCTGTATTTCCTATGTAGGCATTGCTTCCTCAACAGACTTTGCTTTTAGAAATGAGCTGCTGTTATGTCCTCTCTTCTTTAAACTGTTGGCAGGTTTCTGTAAAATACAGTGGCCATAAAATACGTGCTCTGCTGCTACAGGAATACTCTGCATCACTCCAATATAATGGTAAAAATACTGGTAACTTTACTAGTATTGATTCCAATAAAGAGGTTTGATCCCAATAAACTCTCTAGTAGTATTTCTTTAGACTAGCGCTACACTTTATCTTTTCATGCATTCATAGAAATAACAGAAGTCACAAAATATTAAAGTCATCCTCCTTTTTGGAGATCTCAAAAAGCATTGTTTCCATAAAAAAGGACATGATATGTTAGTAACTTTAAACTTGTCATGCATTAAAATGCTGTAAAAACATTTGTCTTTAGAGCAATATACTGTGGGTTTTTTCTATCTAAATGAAGTTATGGTCTTAACCCAGTTTTCAGAAGGAAGGCACTAATCTTCCTTGCTTTTTGACCAAATTGACTTGTACATTTGTGTCCTTAAAAATGGCTTTTTTGTAACAGACAGTCAGTGAACCTAACAGTAGAGAATACCAGCTAAACTGATGGTGTGTGACCAGGGAAGGGTGCTGCAGAGAAAAGAAATGAAAAGAAGACAACATCTAAAAGTTACATATTTCAGTTCAATAGTTTGCTTTTATTAGCGTTGTATTTTAATATGTTCTTGACTAGCCAGGCATTTATTTTCTCATAGAAAGCTCACGTAAGGACAGAAATGGATGAAAGATTAGAGCTGATCTTCAAAGAAACTGGCACAATATTAACATATGAATGGAAATCTAATCCATATTTTAGATCAGTGAAGAAAACAAGTAAATGTGAAGTGCTTGAATGATAATGGCTCCAAAAAATACATTCATGTGGCCCAGGAAGAAACTGGAAATGGACAACAAATGTTTAGGCTTTAAAGATGTTGAAAAACAAAAAGTGATGTTTTAATTCCCAGAAGCATGAAATATATATATTCAAATTTCCATCTGCTGCTAGGAAGTCACGCTTAGGACAAGTCCAAACCAAAATCCTGATTCTTCTGGTTCTACTTTAGACGTCGGAAGAACATGATGAGAACAAAATTTAACCAATTTAGGACACCAGAGATCTTACAACGTAAGCCTGCAGAATTTGACCATCATCAAAGCCAAACCTATATAACTCAGGTCTAAACTTTGAAGCCTCATCTGCAACTTAAATCTGATCTGTACAAAATCACTGCCCATCTATCTATAATAAATATAATGAAAACAGACGGGAAACCTTTCTCCCACACAAGCTGTCCATACAGTTCAGCAGTGACCTATTACCACTGCAGCACAACAGAAATATCTAATAGGATTAAAGTCGACATCATTGGCACTGAGAAAAGGTCATCTAGAACCTGAAAATAGCCGATAAGGACTCCAGCCTGTCCATTTACGTGTTTTGTAACGTTGCCAGTTGCTCTGATGTCTGACAAATGCCTGGGAAAACAGATTGGTACTAAAACAAAACCTATCATGGAGATGTTAAGTTTCTGGATTTTGCCTACTTCACTGTATAAATAATTTTTTGTGCAGTTGGATTTGGGGCAATTTAGGAAAGGGAAGGTTATAACTTCCTTTTAAGTATTTTTCTGTGGAAAAAAAATATTGTAGTAGTTTTAAGAAGCATTGTCTTTTGATTGTCAGATTCTGGTTTTATCCAAGCCCAGCTGAGGACTTCTTTCCTAGCTAAAGAATGCTCCAGTGTGCTTCCTAAGCCATTTTTCCTTAGAGAAATGGTGAAATATTCATTTCTCTGCTCGCCGGCACATTACGTAAAGAATAAATTAGCAATTGGTCAATGACTGGAAAATATTAGATTTTAGGTTGTTTAGTATTTATTTTTTCAAAGCATACTTGTTTAACTGAGAGCAAAACTAAGGTCTAAAATATAACTTCATTCTGTGAAAAAGGAATTAACTGGCAATTCTTCCAGTGTGACTGAAAGGACTATTTTTTCTGAGTTATTTCATTTGCAAGTCAGATGTAATGTTACAGGAGTCAGTGAAGATATTCTAGATTTAAAACAGCAAAAAAGTTGAGGAAAAACCTGGCCCCAGAGGACCAGGCTTATATCAACACTTCCAGACTAAAAAGGAACTTCCAGGTCTTACTACTGACATAGGAGGCACAATTAAGGTCTAAGAATCACAGTCTGTTCCTGGAGTATTTTTCCCAGGCTGAATCACGCCAGGCTGTGTGCAGAAGGGGCCCTGTGCCACAGGGAGATGCTCAGTGAGGATGGGGTACTCCTGTGGGGGAGAAGGTGGCATATCCCTTATATATAACTCTCTAGTTAATCTTAGTTATGAATTATTAATCCCTACACAAAGATGAAGTGCTAATACACTCTCAGATTTCCTTTTTCACATTTAAACAAAATACCTTATTCGTTGGAAGAATGAGGCTGAAATGTTTATCCCTGAAACTATAAGAGAAAGAAGCTGATGGAAGGATTTTAAATGGCATTTGAGGATTTATCCTGGCTAGAGGCAGAAATGTTAGCTTTACAAAGACTAACCCCATACAAGGTGCTGATTAAAAAAAAAAAAAGGGTTCAGCATCCAGAGGTCACCACTCTGCTTAGTTGCGGGGCTTTACCTGCTGTAAGACTGGAGTAGCAGTGGAGAACAAAGCTCTATGGAGGGGAATTGCAGCATTACAATGAAGGGAATACCTGCTTAGTTTTGCAGTTTAAGCAATGATAAAAATCAAAAGAAAGGAAACAGCCTAAAAATATAATTGGAAGAAGTGAGGGGCACTCAACCCTGGTTCTTGACTGACACCTGAGTGGCCAGTGCCTATGTGGAACTGCAGCAGCTTCTGCTGTGGTTGGGGGTCATCTTGAAGGAAACTCAGGATAAGGATGAGGCCTGGGGAAAAACACAAATGCAGATACATCATTTTAAGCGTATAGATATACCTATTAAAGAAATAAGTAAAAACCTTGTAAGCTTGATTCAATGGCATTGCTTATATATTGAAGCTACTCATGTGCTTAAATGACTTCCCTGTACTGAGGTCTGAACCTGACACATAATGAGGGAGTGAAATTTGTTACTCTCTCGAGACAGCTTTGTGATCCGTAAGAACAAAGCTTAATAGGATCAGAGAAGTTTACAGTGGACAGGTACCCTTTTCAGAAAGTTACCAACACATTTAGCCTCCTTCACAGTTGGAAGAGACCTCTGGAAGTCACCTGGACCAACAGTCCTGCTCTAGTGGGGCTACCCTGCGGAAAGCCACATCACACTGTCCAAAACCTGAGCAGGAATGTCTGTTGGGGTAGTTCTTTTAGGTCACGGCAGAAAGGCATTTATGGGGCTGTGCATTAAAAGCTGCTTTATGGCATTTTTCATTTTTATGGGTGTAGAAAAAATTTGCAGATTTATCATTTTCCCCAAAGACTAAATTCAATTAAAGGAACAAAATCAGCAACAAATAATTAAAGACCAGTATTTAATCCTTAAATTTGTGTTGTCTGTAATAAGAGGAATCACACTCTTAGTTTTCTCTACAGTTTTCTTAAACTTTTTATAAAGCAATCTGGGCATACTCATAAGAATTGACCATCAGGCTCATTCTCTTGTGCATGTTATTGCTAGTTTATTTTCCGTCTTGAAAATGTTCAGAAATGTCAGTTTTCAATAAAATCTTCTTGAGTGGAAATTGGAATTCAGTTATGGCGTACACTTCTAAGTCAAAAAGTGAACCAACCAATTTTCAGTGCACTATCTCTCCATGCAGTCACAGTCTTACAATTTTGGGGTTTAGCAGAAAAAAAAAAAAAAAAAAAAAGAAAAAGAAAAAAAGAGGGCTGTGAATAAGGAATAAAAGACCTTTGCCTGCTGTTCATCTTCTAAATTATCTGAAAAATTTAACAACAAAATTGCTTTTATTCCCTTCCTTTAGTAAAACATTGTTTGAGATTCAGTCACCTGAATACCTGATTTGTCTGTATTTTCTGTTTGACTTTTTTGTCTATGAATACTGGATAGGATTTTCGTCTTATAATGGTTTGAACTTTAGAGAAACAGTGATATATAAACAAATCTTCTGATTATTTTTCACAGTTTCCAGCAGCATGAGAATTGAAATGTAAATGAGTGGCTCTCCCAGCTGAAAGAAGAGAACATTTACCACTGTGCTGCCTCTTAGAACAGACCTGTGGGAACTTCCTTGTAGGAATTAAAAAAGACAATTCACATATATTAAAGCAGAACAAATGAGAGAGACAAGGTTCAGGGAGATAAGAATAACAATCCTGCTAACCGTAGGTGATTTGCATTTAAATATCAGAAGCTAGAGTGAGCAAATAAAAAAAAAAATTCCTCACTTTTTTTCCCCACGGTTAGTGCCAAACAGTGTAAAAATAAATGGTGAGATGGATTCTTAGTATTGTACGTACACAGGAGAAAATGCAGCAGTACAAAAATATATTTGAAAATTCCTTTAACTGATGTTGGTTCATGCACTTTGATGTATAAGTTGTGAACTCCCCTTAGTCAGGAGTCTGTTAATTGGAATTTTTTCCATAGCTCTTATTCCAAATAAATTGTACAGAGAAGTAATGGATTAATGAAAACACACACACATACACACACACTTACTTTCTTAATGCAAGGTTGAATACTACCATGTGTTGTTCAAGCTATATGTATGTGAAAAATTAGAAGAATTGGCATTGTGTCGTATTAGGCCTACATAACAGCTCATAAAATTCTTAGATAAAGTATGTACACAGAGCTTTTTGAATGTATATTTCCAATTCTTAGAATGGGATTTCCCACCCTAATGTTCTCACTTGCCCTATTTATCCTTCCGTCCTTACATTATTCATCCTTGTGCCTGTACAAAATGCAGAGCTTTCAGTCCATGCACTAAAGTTAATCAGGTCAGGATTTTCTGCAGATTGTTTGCTCCTCGAGCATAAGTTATGTGTAGGATCATTTGGCCACTCTCTTAGAGCCTGATGCTTAACATGTTACAATCAGTTTTTGCTGAATTATCCATTTAACATGTTTAATCCATCAAATAAGGACATGTTAATGACTGCTTCTCACAGTGGAATTGTGTTGTTCACTTTGATCTCGTAACAGTAACTAAACAAGCAGCTGCTTTAGTGCTGTTCTGACTTAAAATGAAATTTTGTTTTGCCTTCTAATTCTGACCTTGAGTGAGTTAAACTCAATGTATACTGAAGTCTTTTACTGGACACCTTATAATTTCAGAGATTATTTTTTAACCTTTACCTTAAACAGTTTGGTGTGTAAATATTCCATCTATTAGACTGGAAATCATGTTGATGTGGTTCCTGCCCTGCCTTCTGATATGCTGAGTGACTGCGAGCCACTCAGGTGCTAAACTGTATCTCTCATTGCTGATTTGAATGTTGGTTCACCACACAATAAATCCTACTAAGTCCAAAAACGCCACAGCTGGGGAATAATAAAC
Organism: Falco rusticolus; assembly: GCF_015220075.1. Classification (NCBI taxonomy): domain Eukaryota; kingdom Metazoa; phylum Chordata; class Aves; order Falconiformes; family Falconidae; genus Falco; species Falco rusticolus. The sequence continues at coordinate 17,985,724 of NC_051191.1, forward strand.
CCCTACAGAGACTACACATGCAGATAATTCAGATGCTTGACATATAAATGCTAGTATCTCACTTAGGTCAACTTTAACATTTTCTGACTAACTGCAAAGCAAATGCAATAATGGATTAGGTATGAAAATTGAATTTTTATTGGTTAGTGAATTCTTTGAAACTGTTACTATTCTTTTTTTGTGAATTAAAAAGAAATGGAAGATCTTTGCTTAAAAGATTTCTTTTATCTAATTCCATTTTCAGCTATTCTCACGTATGTTCATATATTCTTATAAAAGCTCATAACAGGAAATTTCCAACATTTCAGATGATCCCCAAATAAGGCCGAGATGGGTTACCCAGCTCACTGGTATAAGATAGAAATTGGATTGTCTCTGTGGCTTTACCAAAACTGGGATGAAAAGTCATAGTCAGAGCATGTGAATCTGGAAGAGTAACCTCTGCAGCTGAGGCAAGCACTCAGCTTTTCTTTCCATGTTGTCCTTGTTACAGACTGAAACCTTTCCTGGCACGTTTTAGAACAGACAGTTTACTTTAAAGAACATAATGGAAAATGGGCTCTGGGCTGGCTGACTGTACCTTTCCATCTTTATTCTCACCTATAACAAAGATTTCCCTCTGTCATGAACATCCTTTATTTGCCTAGCCGAGAGAATGGGGATCTGAGCAACAGATTTCCGTACAAGTGGTATTAGGTGCATCCTTGTGATCTTGTGAAGAACATCAGGATTTATTGTTGGTCTAGGAGTATATTGACCTTGTCATCTCCTCAGTTAATATTTAACTCCTGGGTCAATAGATCTGGATATTCACTTACTCAGAAGTCACTATCAACTTAATTGTTATTGGCAGGAGATACCGTAAAAGCCTTTGGAGGCTGATAATTGAGTATTTGTTACTACATGTTATGATGAATGTCATAGTAAAAACCTGATGCAGTGATGAAAAAAATTATGTCATAGTCATAACATTTTTTTATATGGAGCCACTGGTTGTGTTTGGGTAGAAAAAATGATAAAAAGTAGACACCAACCGCAGTACATGTTTGGGGTTGGTTCTTTTCTTTCTTATATTTGTTTAGATCAGTAGTAGCAGAAATTATTTCAGTGAATTAGGAACAAAACCAAATTTCTAATTCCAATTAAAAATTATTATATGGTAATTAAATGAGTACATAACCAGTATTTCAAGGGAGGACAAGTACTTCATTCGCCTATCTGCTTGGAAATCTGTTAAGCATATGCACATTCTGAGAGGGTTTTGGTTTGGTTTTTAATCTTTGCATATTCATCACATACCAGGCAAACTAAGGGCATTGATCCACTTCTGTAGATACCACAGTAAGGCATCTGCTAATAACAGTATCTTCTTCTCCTGGTGTGGCATGATCTAGCTACAGAGAAAGAAGTGGGATCTGAGCTGACAGCTCTCGCTATTCCTATGCTTGTAACCAGGAGCTATGATCTCCTGGCTCATGAAGTGCACTTCAGCTGTGCTGAATTTCTATGAGATGGCTATAGCAGGTCACCTGCCCAGCTACCTTCAGAAGTGGAGGAGCACTGGATTGTAATACAGAGATAATTCTTCACACCCAGCATTTCATTTTCTCCTTCAGAACCATTATTGCATTTTCTTCCTCCTCTTTGACACTGAGGCTCTCCGTGGGAATGATGGAGACACCTTTGTAACTAATTACTTGAATAAAAGGGATGTATTATATACTTTCCAATTTCTGCTAATCAATGGAAATTCATTTAAACTTCTGCTTCTTGGAGACGTCTCTCAGTTAGGCTGCTTTTAACATGCTGTAAACATAGCCATGCCCACTGTGAGATTGGTGGAGGCTTGGGTACATAGCTGTGACCAGCAAGACCCCAGTGAGGTCTGCTTGGTTCTTCTGGAGGGCTGCTCTGTGTGGCACTGACAGACTCATCTCTAATGAAAAACAGAACCCCACACTCCCATTGGGAGTAACAGGAACATCATTTGCCCTGTACAGAAACAGAGGATGGCAATGACTGCATCTGTTTGCATCTGGGCACACGCATGTTTCCTGCTGTTTGGCACTCTTTCTTTCAGCCCCTTTCTTATGTAGTCCTGTGATGGACAGGGAACAAAAATGGAGAAGGAATGATCTTTCTGGAGCCTGTGTGATGGTCAGATACCTGACACATTACTACATATTAGTAACTTCTACACAGTAGAAAAACATTAGTCCTTTTATGGCTTTTGCACCAGCTTCATGAGTTAGCAGAGTATGAAGATAAAAACAGCTAAACAGGTGGCAACAGGCGGGTTCAAGAAGAAACAAAGATTTTGTTATATATAGATAAGCTAATACATGTGTTAAGACACATAAATGTTGCTTTTATAAATAGAAATCAATTAGTCTTCTGAGATGTCTAGCTTAGTTAATTAGTATGATGGACATATGTGTATGCATGCATGCAAAAATGCTTTTGAGATATATGGCATTTCTGAGTTCACACTGTGTTGATGCCAAACATATAATGATACTGGCCAAGTCGAGCTCTATCAGCACGGTGACCCTAATGATGTTGTTAGTGTTGAAGTGATGTAAATGCAAGGTCTAACAAATAAAATAGGGTATTTCAGGGATCATGCCAAAATACACAGGTAGTAAGAGTTCACAAGTGAAAATGTACTTACTATGGCTGTGGGGCTAAAGGAGCATGACCGAGGGACAGGTTTTCCTGCAGTTCTTTTTTTCAAAGATAAATTCGTTGGTATCTGTTTTTCCTATCCAGTCAACAGGACTTTGAGTATAAAGGAAATAATCTTTATAATGTTTTTTCTCCTTTAAACCTTAGATTTAATGAAATTTACCATACTTAAATAATGGCTAAATTTAGATTAAGGAGATGTAAAATCCCTGAAAGAGTCAACAGCAACCTAGTCCATCTATTCTCCAAGAATATTGCCCCTGTAGGTGCTCATAATCATAACATGCTCTTCTGTTTAGCCAAGATGTTCCCTGAATGCCTAAGTGTAGTTCAGTTGCATGGAGTAGTAGGAGTGAGGTGAGCTCCCATACCCTGCCTGAGGGCACTTTGTAGCCAGATAGGCACCCATCTCTAGAAAATTCCCAGACAATGCGCCAACGTTAAAATGGGCAGTACTGCAACTAGTAATGACCACCCCCCCCTCCCCCTGCCTTATTATTTTTTTGCAATAATTTAGTAATTAAAAGTTGTATGCCAAGAGCTTGGGTTCTGTGCCCATGCTTCATGGACCCTTGAACTTACATTACAGGGTATCTCACGTTTCATTTCTGTTGTGCAAAAATACAGTATTCTTATAATAACTCTGACAGCTTTCTGTGACTGTTTGCTGGGATTAATTTAATCAAAGAATGGGTGCTTACCTGGCTTATCGTTAATAGTCAACAGATGTAAAAGGCTTTTCCAGCACGGTAAAGAAAAAGAAAGGTGACTGCTTTGAAGGATAGGGAGGACAAGTTTCCTTTATCGACCTCTAAATAGTTCAATAAATGTAGTGTGTGAGGATCCAGCAGACATTTTAAGGTGAGGTAGAGCAACAAGCGATGGCTAAAATGGCATCAGTCAGCTGATGGAGTTTAAAAAAAAAGCACTGAACGCGTTACATTTACCAGATGTGGTGGCACTTAATGAAATTGCCCTTGCGCATCTGAGGCCGTGTGTCTAGTGCCTGATGCGTAACACCTGGGATCACAATGCTTCTGCTCTTCTCCCTCTCATTACACTCACATGCTTAGTAACGGTGGTGAGCAGAAACTTTCCGTACCTGGCTGGCACGGTATTCTTGCAGGTGGATGTAATTACATCTGCTCATTTTGGACAAGATTCCTAACAACGCTATGACTATATCTGTTTACATTTTAATTTTAGGAGAGGAAAGCATTCTTGCACTCCAACTGGCAGCATGGTGTGTCCAGGGCATTTCTTCAGCTGGCTGACATGGGAACGGTGTGCTCTGCTAGTGCTGACACCAGAGCAAGCCTGTCTGCAGCAGTCGGGAAGCTCACAGTTACTTGTGAGCTGAACAACTCACGCAGCATTAGATCTGCCACAGAGTTGTCATTTATGATACAAGACTTCCATTATACTTATGGGGCTGAGTTCAGATTTTGTTGTATAAACAGAATTCCTGTACAGAAAAAGCAGCTACCCAGTTGCCTAGTCTCCTTCTAGTCATTTAGGTCCTGCTTTCTTGACTGGCAGTGGTTTGGCTTCAGCAGGAGGGGGATAAATGGAGCTGATGCAAGAGACTACCTGTGCTCCAGGAATAATATTCAGTGCTGTGGATACAGGATTTTCACTTTTTTTGGGTCACTGCTTTAATTACTGGACTAAAGTGCAAAGGACTCAGAGCAGCAGTCCTGATCAATTAGGTTCTTGTCCTTAGATAAAGGCTGAGTAGTCTGGTTAACAAGTGGATGAACAACTTTTTGGTATTTCTTACTGATTTCTTGTACTCTGCTAGGGCACTCCACTTTAGGCCAAATTACTTCCCCTCTGCCGGTTTTCAGCAGCTCTAGTTAGGGCACAGAAATCTGAGGCAGATATTTTAGGCATCATGGGCTTCCCCCAGAGCCAAGTGTTTATCATTTTGGTAAGATAATGCTTATCTTAGGAACTTCTGTGAGCAAACAGGATTCTGCTTGGAAGAGATGTGACCAGCAAGCTCATACGTATGTGTACATCCCAGGAAGCAAAGAGGACATCCCCTTATGGGACCCTGATGATGAGACAGTCATGTAGCCACCAAATTGGATCTCTGTGTTTCTCCCCTGATAGCACAGAAAGCAGATAGGACTCGGGAAGTGGCATCTCCCAGTCCTCAAAATCACCTCCTCTGCTGAAGCTTGCTGAGAAGAGCACTTGTGCAGGAGTGGCTGGATACTGCTGGGATATTTCTGTTTAACACAACAGTGTTAATATTCTGCTCCGGTTTGCATATAGCAGTCACCACTCTACTACTAAAGCCTTTTTAAAGAGATGTAAACAACATGATGATGTACCATCATGTGCAGTTCTTTTTTCCCCCCAACTTTGCACATGTCTTTGAAGGTTATTTAATAGATACTATGCATACTGTGCAATCTGTGCTTGGAAACAATGCTAGAGGTATGTTTAGAAGAAAAAAAAACGAGCAGAGTTTCTGATAGTGTCATTGAATGGTGGTGCAGTGGTCTGAGCTTGCCTCTGGATGTCCTGCCTTCCCATTCCCAAGCAGTAAGCATGTACTGGGCAGCTCCCATCAGTGTCCCCAGCAGCAGGGCTATATGGCACAGTCCCTCCCAAAGTCTGGAACGTGCTAGGACTAGGCAGCTCTTCGAACGCCAGGCTAGTTTTGCTAAGTTGACTACATTTGGAATGGCTTCAACAGAAGCTAAAAACTTTGAATATATTTCTAAACAAGATTCTCTCTCTAGTTTTAGGTATGGAAGATGCCTGCATTCTGGAAACAGCCTTTCACAGGGTGGTCTGTCAGGAATAATAATGCCTGTTGAAAGCTGAACTTCCCAAGGAGCAAAATGGCAGGTTTAACAACAGAGGAAGTGTTGAAATAACACAGTGTTTCAACACCTTCTGTGTTACCACCCTGAGTACCTGGCATGAGAGGATAACAGCTGTTTCTGAGGCATTTGTGAAGATCTTTGGTTGTAGTCTTCCTTTATGGAGGAGTGAGAAGAGTGTGATAGTGGCAGCTTTAAAATTTGTAGTGAAATCTGTTCTTGTGAAAAGCACCTGATCAGCAGAACAGGAGATGCACATCTCTTTTAGGAAGATTGTAAGGTTTTGTTGCTGAGGCAACAGTGGTACATGGGAAATGCAGATTCAACTTTTGACTCCATTGCAGATTTTCTGTGTATCCTTAGGATCAGTTAGGCATTGACTTGATTTCCTGGCGGTGTGATTGATAGTATGTGTTTAAAGACTTGGTCAAACAAAGACCTTTTTTCTGCCCACTTACTTTGTCTATTTTACTTGTAAGCCATGTAAGCTCCTCAGGACCGGAACTGCCTCTCACTGTGTGTTTGTGAAAATACCTAAAACAGAACAGGTCGGTGGTCAGGTAGGTCCTGGGAAGCTAGCATGGCACACAAATTAACAGTGGCAGTAAACCCACATAAAACTCATTCAAGGTAATGGAAAAACCGCTTTGACCTTTTAGGTGTTTGGGTTTTCCTTTGCAAAGCCAAATTCCATGATGAACTCTCCACTGAATATAAGTTCAAACAAGATTTAATGCCTAGATCATCAGCAGACCCATTGGATCAGGCCCTCCTGCTGCCAGGGCTTCACCTGTCATGGCTTGGAGCAGTCATGTGCTTGAGGGACTTAGAAGTTGTGTTTCCATGGTTATGTAGCTCCCCACTTTCTTTTGAATAAGCCAGACGAGATTTGTTAATATTCACTACTGATAATGGGAAATTATAGAAAAAAATATCTCCCGTGGGCTTTGGATTTTGTTCTGCACTGTGCAAAGAAGAAACGTCAGGTGAAAAAAATAGCACTAATTCATCCACACAACCTAGAAGCTGCTCAAAACCAGCAAAATGTAGCTCTTACTCCATTGCTTGTGTACAGCTCAAAAGTCAAAGCACAGCACATCTGCTGCTGTTGTAAATGAAATCCGTCCCAGTCTATTTACCCTTGGTGGCAAATTTGTGAAGAGCATCATGATATAGGAAGTGTTACTGTTGTAGTCAATGGTCCATTCTTTGTCTGTGATTGCATCATATTCCAGGGATCATCATAAAAATAGACACTTTACCTATGAATAATATGTTGAGAGAGGCTTTTTATGAATCTTCTGCATGAGGCTGTATTAAGATCCTTATTTTCTGTAGTCTGTAGAACACTAATTGATGTTAATGATCAGAACATGAAGTTACCAATATGGGGTTTTTATGGCTTTTAAATGCAGTGCTGAAGGGTGAGTGATTTCATGTTAATATCAGCTATCTTTTCTATGCTAAAAGGGTAGTTACCAAGGAAATAAACTGATAAATTGATAAAAAAAAATCTGATTCCATATCAGAAATATTCTTGGATGGGAAGCCTTAAACAGCATGAAAATATATTCTGAAAAAAATAACATGAAAAAAATGAATGCAGTACTTACCAAAGTTCATGACAGCTGATGGCAGAAATGGAGTTGGGAAGATCTGGTTTGTACTATCAATGCCATTACATTTCCTGAGTTTCAGGATGTCACTTTAGTGAAAATGTTCACACTTTTCACCTTGATTTTTCAGAGGCATTGAAAAGGGTATAACTTAATCTAGGGTTGTTCAGCAACCTGGAGAAACAAACCTCACCCTTACATGGAGTTAGAAATAGCATTTGAAAATTATACTTCATGCATCTAATTTCAGACAGACACATTTGATCTTATAACCTATATGACTGGATTTTCTCCAATAATGATAAGTAACAATGGGCAATAATGGATCATTTTTAAGTGTAAATTTGTTTTTATGCAGTGCACTGCAGTGTTTGTATACAAGGAATTACTGAAGTGCAAAATAGTATTTGATATCATAATTGTTTCAAATTATGTTCTCATAATATTAAAGGAATTCAGGAAATACAGATCCAGCTACTTTTTTAGGATTCAGTTTTATTAAACACTTGAGGAAGAGCTTAATTTATAGCCTATAAGCTGTATCATTAAAACTATTGGTTTTAATGACAGTCTTAAGTATTAGTGGCCATCCATAGCAATTAGAGGACCGATGCAAGTACTTGAATGAAGGTTTTGGCTTGTGAAGAATGTACCATGCTAAAACCATATTTTAGTGGTGATATAAAATGATCATTATCAGAGCCTGGGTTTAAAGTTTCTGAAACTATTTTCAGTAGCATTGGAAATATATTAATTATGTTGAGCAGATTAAAGGAGGTAGATCTTCAAATGCTAATTCATAGATAGCTACTTGTGGCTCATAATCTTGCCTTAAAGCTTTTAGAAGTAAGACTATCCTTTCACTGAAAGAGAAACCACAGTTAACAGTGTTCATGTGTGATCATTGAAAATGTTTAGAAACTTTCTTAGAATCATTGCAGTTTATTAGTGTTCAGTGCAAAAAGGAAATCAATATTCTTATCCAAGTGGTACACATGTAATGTGTAAATATCTCATTAATCATTTTAATACGTGCTACTTCCAGACCTATATGCCATCTGACTCTGTACAAAATTTAAATACAATGTCTCAGGGTAGGACTTGTTCTACTTTTTTTATTATCCAAGGATGCCAAATCGATAATTGTGTACTTAAAAGTCACATTTTAATCAATATATCAGCTGTACAGTTATGAAACCTTAAATATACTACAACATTTTTTCCCCAAATGGCAAAGTTCTGCTTGAGGGGAATTTTGAATTTGTAAAGTTTCTGTTTCTGATTGTGTTTACTGGCTTTAAGAATGCTAAAATGATCATCTGAAATGAAGAAATGGTGACGTGCCATGTTACATGGCAAGGATGCTACCAAATGTCACATCTTCTGAAGGTAGGATGGGTCAACATTTAAGGAAAGGAATAAGGGGATCTATAGGCTGCAGCTTCAGATAGATAAATAGATACATTCAGAAAAGTAATTGGTTTTGAGTCCAACCACTAATGTCCATTCCTTCCAGAAGAAAAGACAAAATTTACTTCTGGGGCAGATGCATAGCTAGATGATACACATGGAGGTTTAAGACTTTATTGCAGTCTGAGACCCTGAAAGGATTACCCTACAAAGTGAAGGTGGGGTTGAAGAAGCATGAGAGCAGCAGAGAAGGGTACTGAAGAGGAGACACTTGAGCTGATGTGTGGGTCTCCCATCAATCCTTTACTAATGTGCTCCTGCTGAATGGAATTCACTGATGTGATAGATTTGATCCTGGGAGAAACCTGCCCTTTCCTTGTCTCTGAAAGTCAAAATAGAGTTGGTAAATCTCACAAATGAAAGGACATAATCTGTTACTGTTTCAACAGGTAGAGCAGAATTTGTTCCTCGCCTCAGACTAATTGCAGTCTTGAATTCTGGTCGTTCTCATAAGAGACAGGGCTTGCAGATGTGAGTCCTCTCATGGTGTGAATGGAACTGGTCCTGGCTCTTATCCAGTCATAAACCCACATATCCGAAATAGAATCTTTATTTTTCCTGGGTTATCTCCTAGTTGCAGGGCTCAGTGCACACAACTGAATGTTTTCCCAGGCACAAGGTTGCAGAAGGAACATGTGGCTGTGGTGGGGGGAAGAGTGGCACGGCCCTGTTCAGAAGGGCAAAACATGGGAAGCCACTTCTGCCCTTCGTGCTTTAAAAGAAGGAGGAATGGCTGTACCAGCTCAGCTCACGTGGCCCAGTGCAGTGTGTGCAGCACCGGACAGTTCTTAATTTCTTGGATATGCATCAGAACTAGGACAGCACATGCTCTCTCAAGTGTAGGGATTTTTGATTTGGGTGTTTCATCGACTCTGTACTAAAGGGGACTGCTGGCACGTGTCTGTTACTCTAAGTAGAGAGTAGCACAGGTAGGAGCTGAGTTAGCTATCCAAGTAAGGAACGCGTAAGGTACACTAGGGACAGATGGGATTTATGAGATACCCCTATCTCCTGTGGGTCCTATTATGTTTTGCTGGCTCTGTGCTGACATAATTCTTATTGTTGGCACCACTTTGAATTTCTCAGAGGGTAAGGAGCCAAAGAACATAAACATTAGGACATTACAGTGCTCAGTGCTACAGTGACTGTTTTATTTTATTTTTCCTTGGAACAAGCTGTACCCCTAATGAAATATCTTAAACCTGATAATAAATATCCTGTTTCATGACATAGGCATTAATTACGTTTTCAAATGAGCAGGTTTTGAAGTCCAAGGACTAAGATCTAGTTCCAAATCACAAGGTAACTCTCACCTCTTCAAAGGGGACCAGAAGCAGATTAATGAGTGACGAGGACATAATTTACTTGAGGGAGAAGTATTGTGTGAGGTGCTGTGAGAGAAGAAACATTCTCTAAGGCCAGATTCACTCAGGCTTTTAAGTACTGATCAACACTGAAGAATTGTGTTCAACGAGACACTTCACATGTTTAAACTGAGATTTTTTTTAATTACCAAGTTGAGCTGGAGTCAAGAATACTTTGCAATCAATAACATAATGAAGCATAAGAAATATTTTCTACTAGTCAAGGAGGATTTGAACAACAGATACAAAAGCCAAAGTCCTGAAATCCAAAGAGAAAATGGTGCAAATTAGTCTGGAAGGAATTATATGAACTTGACAAAGAAATTTATTTATTTTTAATTGAGGCAAATTTACGGATATTTCAGAACCAATAAACATCAATTTGTAAAATAATGATTTACTCATCTCAGTCACAATAGACTTAATCAAGCTGTTCAGAGAGCTCATACAGTTCATAAAGCTCTGTTCTTTCTCTCCTGAAAAAGCTAATTCTGGGATGTTTACCAGAGAGAAGGTATTTAAAAATGTCACGAATATTTATTGTAGAAATATAATAAAATAGAGGATACACAATTTCACAATTTTTTTTAATCTTAAAAAATGACAAAAGTGATTTCTCTAAATAATTGAAAAACTCTGGCTCAACAGAAAATAAAGCAAAATTTTCTAATTTTGTTAGTCTTTATTTTATAAAAAGATGGAAATCTGAAGTTCATTAGAAACCACAGTTTTTACTGATGATGTTTTACCTGTTGAAAATGCTGCTCGTATAACAAGAGGTTATTCCATATCAAAGCAATTTAAGCGTCTTCCCCTTCCCAGATATGTAAAACCTTTAATAACCCTTACATCTCTAAATCACGTCCCTGTTTCAGCTATGCAACATGATTTCTTTCATGGGACAGTGATCTCCCCTCATTCTGAGAGACCACAACTTTCCATGGCCCCTGTGGTGTTGCATAGGTAATATCAAACTGAGAGCTGTCTGTGATAGAAAATAAAGCTGGATAGAAATCTTGAATTAGTCATTGTTAGCTGTTTAATTGCTTAATATATGCATGCTGATTGATTTGAAAGCTGATTATGTGGGTTTATAGATGTCTCCAATATTTGTGCCTCCAGGTCTGATCTTTGTCACTTGTGGTTGTTTAACATATGCAAAAACTAACTGAATTATTTTGGTTTATGTTATGGTTAGTCTCTCATTTAAAAGAGATACAATGACATTATTTCACAAATAACATAACTAAATTGCATACATCTTGACTTCATCCTTTTGCTGGAGCAGCTGGGACTGCTAAATCTTCTTAGCTCTTTTTGGAAGCCAGAGCATCGTCTTTGGCTGCAGTTCCATTGGCAGCAGTTGATTTAAGCAGTGCCCATCTCTGCTTGCCCTGTTCTTGTACCACCATTCGTTATGGCAGCTTAACTTTTGTGGAGCATGTGGTAGACCAGACCAGGACCTGATAACCAGGAACAAACAAGTGGTTTTGGTTAGGTGATTGCTGGTTTTCTTTCAGAGTTATTTTGACCATGGCTCTAGTTCATCACCAATGGTTCACAGAGTAGTTGCTGTTCACAAACTGGTAAACAAGTGCAACTGAGGAGGAGGTGGTACACAAAATTTTGTTTATGGGCAAAGAGGAAGAAGGCTACATATTTGTAAAGCCACAAATTTATTTTTAGTGTAATGGAAATCTTAACAGTCTAATTCAAGTATCATATTTACTCTGGATCTATTTATTACATTAAAAAGTGAGTAATAATGCAATTAGACTACGTCTATACAGGAAAAGTCTCAAGAATAGTAATAATACAATTCAAATGTCAACACACAGTTCTTAATTTTCTGTGCTTTTCTTGGGGAATGCTCACCCTTGCATTTCTCCTCTGAACTGATAGTCAGAGGCTTTGTACTGCTGGAGAGGATGAGGCCATAAGCCATCAGCCTCTGGACTCCTTCACTAGGAACAATCCAGTGTTGGTGTTCCTGGTTTCTTCCTCTTTACTCTACCCATTTTTATACATTTACTATCACACATTGGCACCTTTCTCTTTGTTCGTTGTTCTGCGCTCCGTGTTACATCCCACTATCCACGGTGCTCTTTATGTTAGATACTACTGTTTTCTTTTTGTTACTGTTAAAACCAGCTTTGTTCAGGTCTGCATTGCTTTGCCTGCTGGTGAGCATTAATAGCTGTGGGCACGCCAGTGCCGCCTGTGCCCCATCTCTTATCAGCCCAGATTTACACTCCTCCGTGCCGTATCCCGCCTCTCTGCTTCTCAAGGTCTCTGCTGTTGTAGCAGGCTTGTATTTCTTTACATGACGTCATTGTGTTAGAGTTGCAAATATCTCATTCTACACAGAATAACTGCTCATTACAGCTCTCTGTATAAAACCGTGGTTGTACCACACAAAGATAAACAAAAGTAGAATGAATTAGCCATAGACACCTTAGATCTGCAGGCAGATCAAGAAAAGTTCAGGCAGAGCAGACCTGGCAAGCCTCAGTCCTTGTGGCCTCTAATTTGGTGATGGCAATACGGTCTTGCAGGGCTACGGGGCGCACTGTGGTGAGGAGGGAGTGAATGGAGAAGCTGCTGGGTTAGGGGCTGATGGAGCCAGCTCTGTGTAAGAGAAAATTTCCCTGGCAGTTTGGTTTTAAATCTAAGACTATAAAAACCACCTTGCTTTTATATCTATCCGTTATAAAACCTACTAGATGCTCTGTAATAATGCAGGTGTTAGTGAACCTGAATCAACTCATACAGACTGAATATGTCCTAATTTCTAGTAGCAAAACATTTAATACACATGGAAAAGGTATGAATTCACTGGCCAGGCAGCTCGAGCAGATTCACTCAAAGCTCTTTTTGAGATGCATGTTCCCACTTTCTCTTGTGACAGCACTGGCAGTTGCCCAGCCAACAACAGCAGGGACCTAATCCAGCTGATGCCACCAAGGTGAGGGACTCAATTGAATCGAGTCCTTAACCTTTTTTCCAGCTTGGTTACAAAAGTTTGGGTGATCACAGACGAAGCAGTTGGAATAATTCACCAGGGTCAGGGGCAATGGTGAGACTGCTTGTTCTGACAGGTTCTTAAACTGCTGTGACACTCCACCTAAAGCTTAACAAGAAGCTATCAAGGATGTTTTTTTGGCTACCACACTATCTAACTGGCAGCTTATGGGCATTTTTAGCTGAGTTCCTTTACCCTGTATGTGTTGTGCGGATATAAATACACAGCTCTGTCTCCTTTCCACTGTTTCTCTCCTCTTTTTGTCAGGACATGACATATTAAAGCTGGCTCGAGGCCTGTTAGCAGCAGATGAAAATACAGTAGCTAGATGAGGGAATAACTAATCTTGTCTCAAAATAGCATGTCAGTTCAAAAATGCTAAAAAAATATTGTTGGATGAACTTTGCATTAACTAGGGTTTCTCCACAGCACAAATCAAAGACAAATGCAATATGAAATGTGGGCATTAAAGAATGCTCTGGGCTGTATGCTAAAAATAAATCATCTTGTAAGAGTAATTGTATATAGATGCTATTTTGAACCACAGTGTAAGTGCTATGGGAATATTACTCAAAACTCATGCTGCCATGTAGAGAATCAAATATTCTTTAAATGGCTCTAGCGGTCTAGGCAAAGGACTAATGTGTGAGGAAGGCACATCTCCGAGCAAGGTGATTCTGAGTCAGCAGCTCACTGAGCCCTAAACACTAAGAAAAACACAGTCCCGTTCTCCCTCCATGATGACTGCTGGGTGTAATGTACAGCTCATGGGAGAGGCTGAACTTCAAAAAGAAGAGTGCCATTAAGACTGTGTATTATTTCCTTTAGAGACTGGAAATGTGAAGTATTGCTATTAGCAAATGTAATGTGGGACTGTGGTTTGCATCAAAGCTGCTCTGTGGTAAAAGCACTCCAGCTCTCTTTCATTAACAAATACAAGGAGCACGTTTCAAATATACTGTGTTAAAAAACCCCTACTGTCTTAACAACCTTGGCAATGAAGGGTCAATATACCAGTATTGCCCTCTTCTGTCTGGTATCCTGCTTTATGAGCTGGTTACATGAGATACACGCTTCTTCGGTGGTGAAGCTGGCTTTGAAAGTTCCCATTCGCCTCAGTCAAAGCCAGATTTGACTATTTATCATGCTGTCCTGGCACAATCAGCTGTGTTTTGTGTTGTGCCAATTTAACTATTTGTGGTGGTGTACTGTAGACAGGTGCATGGAAATTGGGCTTAAAGAAACCCCAACAAGCCTTTTATTTTTAAAGTGCTGTCTTTGACCACATCCCTTTCAGGAGCTTGGGCCGGTTGCCCTGGCACAGTTGTGCTACACTGTTCTGAAAATGGACTAACCAATGGTAGGATTTCAATCATATTCAGCAAATGCTTCTTCCTTTCCTTTTAATTATTTCAGAAATAACATATTTTGCTTCTGCTAGGGATAGTGTATGCTTATTTTACCAGTAAATTTGGTGTGGTGAAAGGATTTTTAATAAAATCAAAAGCAACAATGAAATAAAGCCAGTGGCAAAATACTGGTGGATTAAATGAGCTTGGGCTTCCACTCAGAATAGATGTTAGCTCCGTATTATTATTATCATCATCACCATCATCCATTCTAAACTCTTGAATAATACATGCCATAACGCTTACCTGAATAAATTTTCTTGAATTAATTATTCCTTTTATAAAAGAAATTAAAAGAAGCAAACAAAACCCAACAACCTAACAATATACCTGACAATAATCTTGTTAGGTTATCTCAGTGGCTAATTATCCCTTTTCTTAAAATTTTCACCTTCTTTTATTTCTGTACCTGAACTTTCCTTGCTTCAATTTGCAGCCACTGATTCTTCTTTTATCTTTATCTACAACGTTGATGAGCCAGCTACAATCAGATTGTTACCCAAATTAGAATTTACAGCCCATAATCAAATCACCATTTCTTTTAAGCTAAATGGATTCAGGCCTTTGAAGATTTCATTGCAGGCAATATTTCCCAATCTTTCAATCATCTTGAACCCCCTCCATTCTTTAGTTCTTCAATCCTATATGGCAGGAATAGACATAATATTCTAGTAACAGCAGTACGGCTGCTAGACAACTGATATAATGCCTCTACACAGACCCAGTATTTTCTCCTTTTATATCAGAGAATCACATTAGTCTTTTCACTCGGTGCACCCTTAAGGGTGATCAGATAGTCAGTTAACAATGATTGCTCCTGTCTAACTTGCTGTTACTTGTAGGGCCAGAAAGATGCAATATTTTCTGCCCCTGCAGCACGTTCTTTGCCTTCTCTGAGAGCGCAACAGCACTCCGTGAACCACGTCCAAACTGGAGAATTCCTGAAGAGCCAGCCCACCCTATACAAGTGCTATTATCTTTAAAACTTTGTTTCAAAGTGCGGTATCTGGAAGAAGAGAAAAAAGGGGAGAGAAATTAGAGAAAGGAGGAGAGAAGGGAGAAAGAAATCAAGGCAGTTGGACAGGAGTTCTATATGTGCCACTTCATAGACTCACACAGAGAGATTATACACCTTCCCTTTGATCCCTTTATGCACTGCAGACTGCAGGTTGCCTAAGACATTCCAGGCAACAGTAAGCATGACTATCTCTAGACTTCATTTCTACACTTCTCTTGACTATTTGAAAAACAAGAGATGAATATAAATCTTTATCTTCTCAAATGTCTCACATAGGGTAGCAACAGGAGTTACTACCTGTTATATTCCCTTCCACTCTTCCAGGCCAATGTGGAATAAATAGACCTCAACACTCAAATGCAGAGTAGGAGTAACATATTTTGTAATTATCTGAAATCCATTAGCATTTCTATTTTCTGGGCCTAAAACTGCTGTGTTGAAATCCGGACAGATTGCTTTGGTATGCCCTTCTGCTTTGGGGACAAGTCAGTTTTTAATGCCATGGCATATGACTATCCAGCCATGGCATATGACTGGGATCAGGTACTAGCTGCTTCATTCTGGTGCCTTCCACTGCTAATGAGCTTGGCCTTGGCTTTGAAATAAAAGGACAGGCAGATACGTCTGAAGAGGCTATAGAAGGCTTGCATTTTCCATTTTAAAGATAGGGGTTTTTTGCTTCATTTTGGCTCATGGTGCTGTATTATATGTTATCTAGTGCAATCATTCTGGATTTCCCAATATAAGTTATTTCAGACCTGACCTAGGATCTACTGCTTGGACTGTTCATGCTTGACATCACACATTCACTGGATTAAAAATTAGAGAAGGTCTGTGGAGTGGATTCATAGGTTTCCACCTTTCCAGGTGAAAGCCCTAGCTATCATTCATAAAGAAAGCCTTCTCTACATTTATTCCTAGCTGTGCAACATCCTAGTTTCAACAGAACAGGGTATCCTGGCTCAGTGTAAGCAGCCTGGTGAGGTACATAGAGATTTAAATTTTGGTAAAATTTTATTTCGCCTACCAGAGTAATTTTTTAATGCTTATGTTAGCCCGGGTAACTTGGTCAGATTTCAGTGGTTTGTGCAAAATACGACAGAACCATGCCCTGTTTCTGCAGTTTTTTAACTTGAAGTTAAATTATTTCTCTCTGCCAAAAGAAAGTCCAACAAAGGATTCTTCTACAGAGGGGATGTAACGAGCTCTGGATTAGGAAATGGCCATCTGTAATAGAGATTCCAAGGGTGTGCACCCATCAATTGAGATGCAGTGTGCTGTGATAATCTGGCCTTTTTATCTGTATGTTGTTGGAGAAAGTCATCTCCTTTTTAGTATAGAGATCGCAAACAGAGACCAGTAGGTATTACCAGTCTTGTGCTCCACCTGGTGTACTGGCACATATTCGTGTCCTGGTTTTGGCTGGGATGGAGTTAATTTCCTCCTTAGCAGCTGGTGCAGCGCTGTGCTTTGGATGTGGTGTGAGGACACCGTTGGTGGCACACGGATGGTTTGGCTGTTGCTGGGTGGTGTCTGTACCAAGCCAAGGACTTTTCAGTTTCTGGGGCCCGGCCAGCGAGAGGGCTGGGGGGGCACGGGACACTGGGAGGGGACACAGCCAGGACAGCTGCCCGAACCAGCCAAAGGGATGTTCCATACCATAGCGCGTCATGCTCAATATGTAAACTGGGGGAAGAAGAAGGAAGGGGAAGGCATTTGACATTGTGGCATTTGTCTTCCTAAGTAACCATTACCAGTGACGGAGCCCGGCTTCCCTGGGGATGGCTGAACCTGCCTGCCCATGGGCAGTGGTGAATGAATTCCTTGCTTTGCTTTGCGTGTGTGCGTGTCTTTTGCTTTACCTATTAAATTGTCTTTATCTCAGCCCACGAGTTTTCTCACTTTTACTCTTCCAACCCTCTCTCCATCCCACTGTGGGGCAGTAAGTGAGCAGCTGCCTGGGGCTGGGTTGCCGGCGGGGGGTAAACCATGACAATTAGGCAGTGAAGAAGTCAAATTAGTCAAGAAAAATGTCATCCTGGGAATGAGCAGTGGCAGAGCATAATATGCTTGAAAACTTAAAAATTAAAACCTTAATGCATTATGGAGCTTTGACCATTGCAGAGTCAGGCAGCATTTAAGTGCAGAATTCTTAAAACCAGGGATTTGAAGCTGTGCTCTTAAATCCTATCTAAATCCATGTTCAGCACCCACATCTGTTGTGGGGGGCAAGACTCTGGCTGTTAAAGCTTCACAGAAAATTACTGGGTCTTTGGTATAAGTCAAATGGGATTTTGGTCCCCAGCCCTAAAAGCACAGATCATCTTTGAAAACAGGATCTATTACTTTCTGAGACTGCTGCTTTGAAAACAAACAATAACATAATTATTATACCTATATTTACAAAGCAATATTATTTCAACTTTTCAATAAATTTCTGTTAAAAATATGCAAGGGGATTAAAAATCTGTCTAGTTCTGACAGCAATGACAAATATATGCTATCAGTGCTGTAGAATTACATGCAAAAATGACTAGTGGTATGCTGTATTATAGTTAGGCATTAGAATTAGAAGTACAACCCATGATCTAATATGCATGGAGACGCAAGTAATAGTAAATCAGGCACATCAGTAACTGAAAATTTCAACTTTCTGTATTCAGTGGAATAAAATTTGTGCATGTTTAAACAAGATGCTGGGAATGATAGAAAAAGTTAATTCTAGGATTGCAGGGCTCAAGCAGCAGAGGACAATGTATTGCACAATCAGCATGATTTTTCTTGAAGAAAAACTTCTTCCAAGATGTTAACAGAAGTTTTAGAAGAGACAATACTCTCAATATTATGTATGAACCACATTTTGGCAGGAAATCTTCCATAATTTGTATTTTAAATGAAGGAAGGAAAAATACTTTGGAAATGTTAAAACAGATACGAGTGCAGTAATGTATCTTATGAATGAAGATGATTCAGAGAGAGGAAAGAAGAAGGACAAACGCATGAAAAAACACACAGGCTGTGTTGTCCATGAGTGCTGATCAGATGAACATCACCTAGAATAGGTGCTAAGTGGGTACATCTTGGAGTGGAGACTAACCCAAGAAGGAGGATGGGTACAAATGAAACCCAGAAACATGGTACAGATGAAGAAAGAAAAAAATAGAAGTGAAGAATTTTCATGAATCAAGGAGAGACCGGGATCAGACAGAGCTGAAGAAGCGAAGAAAAAAAGTACTACAAGAAGGGAAAGTAAATAACAGAAAACAAAAATAAAAGCACTGTTCTTGAGTTCTGTGAGGAATATAAACAGTGAAAAGTTGTTTATCTAGCTACCAGACTGGACACGTACAGAGAAAAGACCCTGACACACACTAATGCAATGCAACAAAACAGAACAGTACTGGTGAATGAAGTGAAATGAGATAATACAGGGGTGTCAGAAATATACCAGAAAAGAAGTTTGACTAAGAAACAGGGAAAGAACTGTTTGGGAAAGGCAGGAATAAAGATACACATGATAGGTTGTTTTGCATATTAATCATAAAACAAACTGGAAGGATAAATGATAACACAGGTGAAACAGAATTTCTCTGGTTCACATTGTTTTGGGGACAGCAAAACTAAGGGTCTGCAGTAGGTCTCCAGGACAGGATCCACTAAGATAAAATTTCTGTAGAAGAGAGAGGAATACCAGGTGTAGGTTTGGCTTTAGCTAACTGTGACTGTTACTGTAGTAACTTATGGCAACCTATAAGATCAGCGAAGGATTGTTTCTCATATGGGAATTGTTTCTCAGATATGGGAAACTGGACTCAAATGGATAGCAATGAGAGGCCAGATTAATCAAAGCAGTCAAAGTGTTAACGATCTGAGCATACTCATAGATGCTTAGTTGCAGGTGGAGCTAGAGGCACAGCTTCCAGCTGTACTTCATCTTTCGGGGGAGCTGCATGTCAGCGGTTGTTCAGCCTGCAAGAAGCCATTGACGTGGTTCTTGACAAACTGGTTGAATAAAAGGAAACCTGGTTATCGCTCAGCATGGGCTGAGCTCAATGTCTGGAGGAGTTAGAGAACAGGCTGGTAGGAGAAGCATGGTCTGGAAGGGAAGGTTGGCACCAGCATCCGTCATCTCCCCTGTAGTTTTTAGAAAATGAGTGATGAATGTGCCTGTCCATTTTAGGTAGAAGCAAAGTTCCTGTGCTCAGTCTGGAGGGAAAGAGTAATGGGCATTGCTTAATACTGGAAAGAACTAGTACATAAAGTTTCGAAGTCAGCAGAAGAAATTTTATTGACTATGTCAAACTGGGGACAGTACAGCAGTGAGAACAGAATTACAGTAATGATATCCGAGAGAAGGAAAAATGTAATCTTGAAAACTAGAGATCTGCCAGTTTGACCTTAGTATAATGAAAAGCTTTTGAACAAATTTGGAAGAGAAGAATAATTAAGACATGGGGAGAAATGGAAAATGGGATTAAATGCAATATTGGTTTATGAAGTCAGATCAGTCCAAACTAATTTGCCATACATCATCTGAGAGGTGCCTGATTTTCTAGAAAGGAAAAATATAGTGTATCTCATCTGCTGGGATTTCAGCAGAATGTTTGAAATCTCTAAGCCAGTTAAACAGCATATTACATGCCCAGCCTCCTTTTTAAATACGCATTTCTGAGTAGAATGAAACCCAAATCAGACTTGTTTGGGACTATGCATAATATTTTTAGAGCTGACCGTAGGTAAAAGCCAATCTGAAATCCAATGTTTAACCAATTATTCACTCATCTTGGAACTATTACTTCTTATTTCGTTACATTAAGGAATATCAGGCTGGATAACTTCAGAAACCTTATTAAAATCAAGCTATATCACATATTTTTCTTTTCTTCTTATCTAATAAACTATTTAATGAAACTAGAGTGGTTTCATATTAATTTTCTTGACAAAATCACGTTGACTGTTGTTTATCATCTAATTATCTTTTGGACACCCACAAATTGAACCTTTAATAAGTTTTCCAGTATATTTCAAGATCTGAAACTAGGCTGATTAGATTTGTATTTCACTGAGTCCTCTTTTCTCTCCATTAGTTTGGAGGCAGAGAATTTGGTAGTCGTTTTCCAGCCCTCAAGATGTTGTAACTCTGTCACGAGTTCTTAAAGATAGTAATCAGAGCTTATTTTGTCTATTTCCTTCATTGTCCGAGGGTGAACTGAATACATCTATGTCAGCTAAATATTCTGTAGTGTTTTTCTTAGTCTGACTTGTATTCTGATTTCCTTGAAAAAATATTTTCATTATGTCTGTTAGAAATTAATTATTTTTTTATAAGAGCCAGAGCAGAGAAACCATGGAAGTTTTACTCTTCTTTGAATCATCTACATTCTTCTAATTTTATGTGTTATTCCAATGTAATGTGCAATTTTGTATATAATTTGCAGTACATATCCTTCATGATCTAGCTTTAAAAGCAACTGCTATGCTCTCCTGTGGCTCTCAAAAGGTTATAACAAATCGTGTCCTCTGAAAAGCTAACCTTAGATGTGACCATTCTTTTTTATATCCTCAAATTAGTCTGTTCTACAGTTATGCTACCTGCCAAGTATGATGTGGGTATTTGCGTTTGAATTTAAGTATTTCAGAAAAAAATATTTTCCCTGTGACAAATACGAACAGGCAGGGGGAAATTATTTGGCTTGTGTTTGTTGCTTTGTTAGTGGCATATCTTCTTTGGATTTCCTTGGCAGGTAGTGCAGCATTTTTGATTGCTACATTAGTCTCCCTCACTCCAGCATCCTCTGATGCAGCATAAACTGGCTGCTTACTCTGTACAAATTTGCATTTCACTATTGTAGCCAGCTCCACAAGTACTGATTACTGAGGCTAAGGTAAATTAGATCTACAGAGGTTTTCTAAATACAATTCTTTCAATAAATCAGTGCCAACTCCATTTTTTATAGGCTTTATATCGTGAACTTTCCTGCTTTATTTTCTGAATTTTCAAGTGTATTATTTCTTCATGTAAATGCCTTTTAGAAATTAGCCTTGGCTTTCTCCCATGTGTTAAAATTCAGCATCGTAGATCTTGATTTATCGTAGGTGACAATCATGAAGAGTTTGGAAGCACTGCACAGTCATGTGAAGCGTTAAGTTTCTCCAGCTGAGCATTGTAGTTCAGTAGTTCATCATTTTCCACCATTTTACATCCTGTAGCCATACTATGAAACCTCTCTTTTCACATTATTTGCAAATCACACTGGCACTTGCAAATGTTAAAAAATGCAGATGTACTCACTGCTGTGTGTGTCTCCTATCTAGATGCCATAGCCACATCTATGACAACTGTGGAAATACTGTTTGTACTCAGATTTCTTAACAAAGATCTTTCACCAGCAGATTAAGCTGGCAATGCTTGTAATTTACATTAATTTAGAAGAGACATCTCCAAAATGCAGAAGACAGAATAATATCAGACTTTAAATGTAAATCTTCAACAGCTAACAATGGAACTGCAGTAGATTTCAAGCTTTTCCAAATGAGATGTCATTTCCTGCATATAAAAACAGAGCATATACGCAATATATGCACCTAGATGCATGATTTAAATTGTGATGATTTTAAGTATCATTTAGATCAACAAGCATTGATTTAAATATTTATACTTTTTCCTAAGCTATTCTGCAAAATAAAGTCTAATTAACTGATATAATTTGATAAATTTAATGAAGCTATTTGCTCAGTGAAAGATGCATGTCTGCTACATATTTGTCTAAGCTGTTATAAAACTACATGCATTCATTGTGTTTCTTGGTACTTACAGTTTTATTAAACTGGAAATCAATGAATAAAGAATTGTTTATTTAGTGGATAATTTATCATTTTAATTTTTGTTTAAGGTTACATTTGAATGGAAATTCAGTTTAATCGACACTCATGTAAAAATGAATCAAACCAGTATTTTTATACTGTTTATTGGGGAAATAAAACTATAAAAAATGCGAAAAAAGGCTCCTCAAACGAAGCTTTAATGCAGAATTAATTAACATATTAAATAAAGAAAGTGTTAGCCATCATTATTCAATTGATTATTTTGGGCTACCATGTTCTTCAAGTTTTTCAAATGGGTAAGTCTCATCATTTCACACCTCATCATTACTTACAAACTGAAACTGGAAAACAAGCATTCCTCCTTTTTCAGTGTACTCTGGATCTGACAGATTTACTTCAGCTCAGTATTAAACTAAATTAATCAAACTAAGTTGAAAAATACTCTTGTGCATCTTCATGAAAAGCAACTGTTGTCAAAAATTAGCTTAGCAACTTCAGTAGACTATGGCTTTGGTTTTTTAACCAATTAATCCTAGCTCTTCATGCTCTGATTTTGTTTAAACTGTGATGGACAACTTGCAGTGCTCAACTGAATGTAAATGATGTTAAAGGGCCATTCAAGAGTCAGAATGTAAATTATGTTTTCTTTTAAAGGAAAAAATATTTCATTTACATTTGAGAATATGTATCCTATAGAATGACTCCTTATCTGTAGTGATCTAATATACAAACACGGGTATATACTGTGTGTATATGTACCTGTGTAAATAATCACTGGTATTTATGCTTTTATGGTACAATTTCAAAGTTATTCTATTCCAAAGCTACTATGTTCCTTGAAAAGCAGCTTTTTCACTGGATTTACATAACCAGCTGACAATATTTTAGGAATTTTGCCAGAATGCCAGACAATCGAAGAAAACCTGTGATGCTCATTTTATGCTGTATAGCCTGCCTTGTCCCACAGAAGCCATTGGAAAGGGAATGTGAGACCTTGCTGTAAAGAAGATCTAAGGTGACTGATGGGACATGAAGACACAGGAGTAGCACCTTATCTAGGCATGGAAAGCAAGGGAGGAGACCAGTTGTAAAGGAGCTGGTGAGACAGCTACTTATTCGTGGACGGGTGGGCAGTCACGGGGGATAGAGCTGTAGTTAGGAAAATAAATAGAAATACACAAAGGGAACAAAAGGAACAGCAATGGGAAGTAGTAGAAAGGGAACATGTACATAGGGGGTTAGAAGAATGAAAGGAGATGGCTTAGAAGGGTTAGAAGGATGAAAGACAGTGGGCTTCATCTGTGGAATCAATCAAGTATGTGAGAGTCTTGCAAAATTATAGGTATGTTCACATGAGGAAATAGTTCTTCTGTTCACCATGTGGTCACCTGTGGTAGGAGATATCTCACCTAAATTTGAGATGACTACAATGTAGCTTTCTGTATCTCAAATAACTCTCTAAACTCCTTCTATGGTCACTGGAAGCAACCAGGCATTTTGATTACAACCCATCTTGTACATGTCTACAACGATCATCCGTGTAGCATGGTGAAAATATTTTTCTGTTGACTGCAAAAGAAGTCCAGACAACTAACTCGGTATAGACACACTGTAAATATCTGAAATTAACCAAAATGTATCTCATATCCTGTTGATAAGACTTCCAGCTGGCCCAGGATTGATTCCAAAATCTATTTGGCCAAAGTGTCCAATCCCTTGTATCGTTGTTTAAAGCTCTGTGGCACATGTGAAGTACTATTGTACTGAAGGGTGTCTTCAATGCCTGCTGAATTCTGAGGTGCTTAATTTCAGTTACACAACTTTAAAAACATCTTCTCACTGGTTGCCCCCTTGCTACAACACAGGTCCAAGTGTGTTGCTTTTGGATTCTAGAATCCCACTATATTCTTTGCACAGAGCCATCTTATCTTTCCACCTTAACTTAACTTCTTTTTTTTTTGTACTTGGAATAATAATTTATTTACTCACTGACAAATAGAATGACCTTGTCTCCAGGCGTTGCAGATAGTTGTGTAATGTTTTGCAATCTAGAAGTGCAGACTGTTAACATGGAAGCAGGTTTTTGTGGAACTGTATATATTTCTTATACAGTTTATGGAATGTTCTAGATAAATACTTGCAATTGGACCAAACAGCTTTATTCTGTCATGGATGGTGTTGGGATCTCATTGATAACAAAGTAGGCACTGTCTTTGGCAAACCATAAGCTCATAAGAACATAGGTCCTATCACTTCTGTCCTGGACAAATGGTCCTTCTAAAGCATTGATTCCAACAGTGGCCGTAAAGAAACCTCTGGGGAAAAGTAAGGAAAGAATCAGCTGTATAAGGACAAGGTTCTTCCTAATGCTTTCCTCTCAGTGGACAGACTGAGCCTGTTAAAGTTGTTCTGTTTGCTAACCCTGCATGGGATGTCTCTTCCAGAATTTCATCCAGTCTCCCCTTGGACATCTAAACATTCTGCATGCAGAACAGCCTTTGGCAAGTAGTAATACAGCTCCACTGTCCATTTTGTAAAGAACCACCTCCTCTTGTTTTTAAAATGCCTCTAACTTCATTTTATGACCTCTAGATCTGTTATTGATGTTGAGCATTGATGAAGACTGAATATTTTTTGTTGATTGAATTATTGTTGAGCAGTCCCTCCCTCTCCTTCTTCTCCAATGTCAACATGATTTCTGTCATATCACTCATATCATATATCTTTCAAACCGAAGGGCACAGCATGGTGAATTGTGAATTGATACAGCAATAAAGAAGTGCTTTTCTTGTTTGCTGATGCTTGTCCAACATGTTCCTAACATGCACTTAATTGGTTTTTAATTTTTTTTTAACCCCTGCTGAGTACATAGCTGGTATCTTTGTAAAACTGTCTGTCAAACCCCAAGTTCTCACTCCTAAGAAGTAAAAGCCAGCTCAGAATTTGTCTTTTGTCTGAAGCTACAACTTGGTTTCCATGTGGGTATCACTTTATATTTCATCTGACATTTTACTGCCCAGTCAGTCTTGTTAGTTCTGCTGCAACACTTCACAGCTGGCTCTCATCTTACTACCTTTAATAACTTTGTATCATCAGCAAACCTTATCACTGATTACTCTTTTTTTCTAGGCCATTTACAAATATATTAATCAGCATAAGAACAGGTCCTTACAGTATCCACTACTGACACCCCTGATCTGTAACAACTATTTATTTACTCTTATTCTCAGTTTTCTGTATTTTATTGAATATTTTAAACATGCCGGGACCTTCTCTCTTAACCCATTGCTTCTCATTTTCCTTTAAAAACTCTTTGGAAATCAGGATAGATTAAATCAGTCAAATAATTACTATTCACATAATTGTTGACCCCTTCAGAACCCTCTAAGACACTTGTAAAGTAGGACTTCCCCTCAAAGAAGCAACATTGACTTTTTAATCAGACAGTATTTATCCACAGTTCCACTAATACATCTTTTATGTGTGGTCATACCACAGTATTTTCCACTGTTATTTTGGTTTCAAGCAGATTCTCTGTGGACATCCTTGCCCCAAGAAAAGACTTTCATGCATGAATGCCCCAGTTCTTCTAAAGTGAATGCTCATGCCAAGCATTCATCTGCCTTCTTCAATGGACTCTTCTTCCCTGAGCTCTCCTTTATACTTGGGACCCAGCAGGTTTCTTCTTTAAGTATCATCCCAAACAATGGAACTCCCCTACCATTATATTTTAAAAGTTCCCTCACAACCTTCTTGATTTTAAATGCCAGCTGGTTTGTTCCCTTATGGTTCATCTCTCCTGTTCAGACTGCATAACTTCACAATGGACCTGGAGTAATTTCCTCTTTCTGTCATCATCTCACCAAGCATTTTCCTCCCCTTTGCCTTGTCCTGTTGGGGTTGTAGGTGATTCAGGTTCATTATGATGTCTACCGCATTTGTGATGAGCAAAAAGACAGCCAGTATATAATCATCTACGAGGTAGCAAACACATCTATCTTTTTTCCTGATGATTACATCTTTTACTCCTTCCAAACTTTCCCCTCCTTCCAGTTTGGATTCTTGATTTCAGAGGTGTATCCTTAGTGCTGGATGCTAGATTGATGTTATCTAATGGAGAAAACCTGCCACTGAGATGTTCTATCACTTTTTCCAGCTTCTCTGGTGTTCCTGAACCTCTCCTTAATGAACAGCTCCACCTCTCAGTATGCCTTTTAAGTAGGACTTATGCATGTGTGAAGATTAGATGGCTCCAACACGTCCCTGAAAGTGCTGTTGATGAATTTTCCTGTCTCTCCCAGCTCCTCTAATTCAACCTTCCAAGTCTCATGGGCTTGAATTCTCACACTGAAGCTATCACATTGCAGATAACCGTTGCTGTGTGCCACTTTCCCACAGGGAAGGTGCTCATCATTTGACATGTCATAGGGTAAACTGGGAAACTGTTTCCCTTTTGGCTTAGCTTCCCCTTCATTTCTTCTCCCTATGAATGCAAAGGTGACTTCCAAAGCTGTTCTGTATGTCCACATGATCTAATTCACCCCACTTGCTACTGAATTTCCTTAATACAAAAGCTACAAAGCATGAACAAATATTGTAACAGTAACTGCTGTAGTAAATATATGAGGTTTATGTTTATAAAGTATCAACCGTGAAAATTTATTTGGCTTGATACGCTTTTCTTTAATGATTAAAATGATATTTAGGCCCTTTTGGGGATGGGAAAAAAAATTCACATCTTACATCATCTGAATTTTAAAAGATGTCCTTAAAATCAATTTCTGGAAAAAACCCCAAAATATTTTAGAAGGGCAACTTCTCATCTCAGATAAATTCTTAAAATTCCAAGAAAATTCAATGTCTCATAAGAACTTTCCATATGTATTCCCCCCAAAAGAAAGATTTTAAAAAATGTTCTAGTCAGTCTGTATGCAAAAAATAGAATGAGGCTGTTCTGTATGTCATTCTCTGGGAGTAACATTAAACATAAATTCCTTCAGTGTTTCTCAACTTGTAACAATTGACAAAATACCAAAGGAAGATAAGAGTATCTTGAAAACTCTGCATTTGCAGATTGTCCTTCCTAAGACAGTGAATGGGAATATTAAAATATACTACCAAGGGTACAAGATGGTGTTCAATACTGAAACTACAGCACTTCTAGAAGGTACAAAACATCATCAGTGTAAGGTGGTCTAAATGGTCCAACTGCAGAGTTGCAGGACTGTAGGCTAAAGTTGTAAGATGAGGACTAAATCACAAGTGAGTCTCGGTGCTTCTATTTGCAAAATAATTGAAATTGTAAAAACAATGTTCATCAAGGTGCCTTCCTTGGCATTCAGATCTTATTTTTTAATTTGGCAGATCTTGATTTTGAAGTCTAAGCCAAGCTGAAATATGGACAAATATCCAAAACATTGTGAGGTATACATTTTTTAAATGTTTCATGTGAAGAGTCAATTTAGGTTAAATGTATAATATTTGGAAAAAAAAAAAAGAAAAAGTTATCTGTTTTTTGTGCAGTTTCAGCACCTTGAAAATACTGCCCTGCTCTGTGCTGACATCACATGATTTTTTTATTGCACATGATTTTTTTCTTGACTGGGTAATTTGCAAACAACTCTGTGGTTTCCTACAACTGTTTATGAGCAGACTGCATTAAGAGTAACTCCAACATCTGCTATGTAAAAATCATCTTAATAAAAATGAAAGCTGCCGTTATGCAGTAACATGGATAGCTCTCTTGCATCTGAAACTGTACGGTGGAAATTGGTGCCTTGCTGTGAAGCAGCTACTGAAGGGAGCCACAAATAGAAATGGACATATGACATTCCAATTACTTCATATGACAGAGATTAAATCTACAGCTCTGGTTTTACCTGGGTACATGAACAAGAATCTCTAATAGCAGCAGCAGCAGCGATACCCTTCTGCACTGCAGATTTAAAGATTGTTCCCCACGTTGTTGTTGCAGGTGCAGGTACAAATGCATCAACCCCGTCTCCTGTGAGCAGCCTTTCTGACAGCTGGTGTGTGGAACTTTTCACAGACTCACAGAATGGCTGAGGTTGGAAGGGGCCTCTGGGAGTCATCTTGTCCAAACCCCTGCTCCAGCAGGGCCACCTAGAGCCAGCTGCCCAGGACCTTGTCCAGACAGCTTTTGAATATCTCTGAGGGGGGAGACTCCACAATCTCTCTAGGTGACCTGTTCTACCTGGAGTAACTACCTGGAGTTTTCTGCCTAGAGTTGTTTCTTGATATAAATTTATTTTCATTTTTTTTGTAAGCAAAGCATATCTGTTGAGGTGTCAGCATATTACTGTTAACGATGGGAATGAAAATGAAAGAGAGAAGGGGTCCTAGCCACTGCCCTTCATGCCCTACACTGATTAGATGGCTTGCAGACCAGAACTACCTTGTACTAGCCTGTCTTTAGGCAGGTACGCAACTCGGCGTCTGCGCTGCTCTGCCTTTAGCTCATCACGTATTGTTGAGTAACTGCAGTGGCAACTGGAAGAAAAGAGCACAAGGCGAATGAGGACACCACTTAACTGCATGAGTATTAGGCAATATATGACAACACATCCCACAGAGCACGCGGGCTTTCTGGAATAACCTGACATCTGTAGCAAGAACTGTCTGATTTCCAAACAGTACTGATGAAAAATTTTAGTTTTCATCTCTTCATTAAAGTGCTTTACTGTCGGCCAGGCCACAGAGGACTAATACGGAATTAGGAGGCAGCTATACAATTTTGTACTGCTGTCCTTTGGGAAGCGGCAAAGTGCTTGTCTACGTGAGAGAGGGTCCGACACAGTGGCACAGACGTCCCTGCATGCCTGTTGGCAGGGAAGGTTTGTACAGAAAGACCTGTTTTCCAGAACGCATGGTAGTTGCCAAAAGCTCTGTTAGAAGAATGCTTCACTGAACAAATTGGGTTTAAAACGTGTGTGTGATTTGTCAAAATTATAAACTGTGGGGGTGATGCTCAGCTGACTCTGTATAGCTGCCTATTGTAGAAGGCTATATTTGATCTAGTCACTCCTGCCTCCCTTTGTAGCCAATAAAGATAAATAGGCACGTTTAGATCATAACTGACCTATGCTTAAAGTAGATGCCATTTATGCCCTAATACAGAAATGCCTGTAATTAGCTACAAGAAAAGTTGCTTTTGTCTGCCTTAGATGTAGACACATAAAGTGAGGTGAAATAAATCCCACCCTGAGGCACTGTTGTTCCAGCATGGCTCTTCCCACAGTAGTCACAAATAGGAGATGCGTAATTCAACAGAGAAAATGTGTGATTGATATTTCCTCTATTAGTGCAAAGCTACAGATGTTAGGAAGCATGTGTCATTTGTTAGAGGAGGTCAGTTAATGACTAACCAGCAAGAAACAAATAGCCAAGGAAAGATCTGTAAGAGTACACTGAATATATAATTTGATGGAAATCAGGCTGGGTAATGTGCATTATTTTTACATGACAGTCCGCTGCAACGCAGCAATACTAATAGAGCTGAATTTCTCTTACTTTGAGTTTTATTCTGCTGTTATAGCACTCTTACACACATGTAACTGCGTGGTTTTCAGTGGAATTACTCCTGGTTTAGGCAGTGTATATGACAGTGACATTAGTCTTCTACTGGAGTTTGCTTCTATTCTGTTTGTTCTTAGTAAAAAAGATTTTCTGTCAGTTCCTGCAATGCAGCTTTGTGCTGTGTTTTATGAGGTGATTTTTGTGCTAGTATTTCCAATGAAACCTTGTCACTAATACTTTGTTTTATTACTAAAAATTTACATTCCCCTTTTGATCTCCTAAATACCTTCTAAAATTAAAAATCCCATGCTTTTGCTCTTGAATCTTCATCTGCTTTTTTTTTCTGCTGTTCTCCAGGCTGTGCTCTGCAGATTGACATGACTGACTCAGCTGCCTTGATGCTAGGGAGATTCAGATATTATGGTAATGAGCATGATAGGTACATTAGACTCCAAGAAGGACTTCAGGGTCATCACAGATAATTACCTTAACACGAGCTGTCTGCAGTGACTAAAAGGAATAATGTGAACTTCAGAATTACATTGAGGGGAAGATCTATCAAGCAGAGGTAGGAAAACATTCTGAGGTTTGTGTGTGTGCATCTTCGCCTGAAGCATTGCTTGTGGGGCACAGCTGGAGGCAGATCATCAGCACAGCTCTGTCAGTGCTTTAGCAAGTTTTGGGGAATCCATGTCCTTAGATGTGCTGTGAGTGTAAAGCAATCACACATTCATGATCAAGGTGATTATCAGAGTTTGGAAGAACATGTTCCCTTGGGTTGGACAGGTTAGTTTGGGCTGTGGCTTGGAATATTTTTTTTCTTTTTCTCTCCCCCCCTCCCCCCTTTTTTTTTTTAATTCCTAAATTTGGCTTTTGCAGTGTGAGGTAAGGGATATTCAGTTGTATTTCTTCTGCTCAGTGTCCTGACTCTAAAGAGCTCTCAGACTCTGATGGTACGTCGCTCTTTTCTTCTCCCCTTGTTCTTATTTGCAGGACTGAGGGGCTGGGATCTTACAGCCCAACACATAGTGTCTGTATAAAGCTGAGTTTCAAGTGACAATAGGCAGTCAGCCTCATGGCCTCATTGTTTCTTCTTGTCTTCATGGATGTGGCCATGCTGAAGGCCGGTGTGTTCTGCATCATGTCCCATAGCTTTAGTCCCCATGTGGTGGTTACCAGCGTAAACATTTTCCTCAGTTTTCTTTGGAAGCAAACCTGTTAGGCAGGCAGAAAGGCAGCTTGCATTTTGATAGATTGTCTATATAGGTAACCTGGGAAGAAGGGCTGTGCAGCAGGCACTCAGCTAGTTTCTAGGGAAGATTTACATTTAGCCTGCTACCTATAGTCTGTAAACCACTTGAGTAACTCCTAGGAGAGGATCCATAAGAGCCTGACCTGTTTGTGTAAGAGTGTGACAAGTAAAATGATGTCCCCAAGCAGTCCTACAGAAAATTCTTTACTTTCTTCCACTAATATATGTTCTCATCAAAAAGCCTAATATGATGCCTGTAATTCTGAATACTGACAGCACCAGCAGAAGCCTAGGAGTTCAGGAAACCATGTCTGAATTTATGTTGCAATGTTGATGATTCACATTCACCCAACGGTACTCTAGCTAAACTCTCAGCTGGAAAACAGTTCTGCACTCTTGTTGTTTTTAATTGAATGCCCACTATTTGCCCCTTTAGTACAGAGAGGGTCAGTATAGTATTCATTTTGGAGAACACAGCTCTGATTTAATGAGACCCATGAAATCAATCAAAACCTTTCCCTAAGTTTCCCAAAATTACCAGTCAGGGACAGAGAGAACCAGAAGCAGCATTCCTAGCTTCCAGTTTAAAAGCTTTTGGAAATTGTGTATTTCTTTGAACTTATGTCTGAGCTTCCTTGGAAGTAGTTTAACGACAGAGGAAAGTATTTATATTAAGCTTGCAAATATGGGCTAGAAAGGGAATCTGCCTAGTACGTGACCTCAAAGATTAACACTATAGCATTATCACGGGATCACAGGGTAGGAAAAAATTGGGTAACTGTTTTAAATGGCAAGTCATGTCAGACTAACACCAAGGACTTTAACAAATGAAACTTTCTTGTTAAGAAACTGACATTATTGTATTTAAAGGTCAGCTGACAAAAGGGTATGACTCCCAGGCAATCTCTCACAGGCTGTGAGCAGCATCTCCCTGGGGAGACACTGACCTTTTCCATGGGAGGAGCTATCAAGGCTGATAAAAGTTAGTAATTTCCAAAAGAAATATAACAATAGTTATGCACTGAACTAGGACTGGACCTCTAATTGCTGTGAGGATATTCTAGGGCAGAAGAGACACTATGGAGTCCATTGGTTCCCTTCCTCTGCACGCTTTGCATGGTGGCTGCATGTTGATGGGTGCACTGATGGTATGGAAGCAGCTTGCAGCTCACATGAGAAATGCTCTTGCCACAGAAGCTTTCAATAAGCCCCTTCCAGGTAGCATTGCATTGCAGGAGTTTTTGAAGATGACTTTTTCCCCCTCTGGTTACAATGGATTTTCTTGCAACTTCCTTGACTTTAGTAAATTAAACCAATTTTGCATCAGCTGAGGACTAAGACTCATTGCCTTGAATAACATGAAGATGAAGTGTCTTTTGCAGCCTCCATTTGAGCCAATCTGTTAATAAGAGTGTTAGCTGAATTGTTGCAAGCTCCTTGCACCAAGCTAATAGTTTCTCAGATGCCACACTAACCCTGACACAGCTAAAGGAAGAAATACTGAACACCCACAGAAAACTGCCTCTGATTTCCCTTGTGTGTTCAAATATTCCTGTACCTAGATGCGCAGCAATCACGAGTCCAGAGTAACTATATCTGACAAAGAGTGAGACAGAGCAGAAGCTAAAGAAGGGATCAGTCACATAGACTGTTCATTACAAATACAGCCTCACTTCAGAAGTGCATTTGTGGCCGGCTACGCGTTAGGTCTCGTATTTGTCAGAGGTGATACTTGCACAAATAGTCAAATAATATCTCCTGTAGCAGAGCTCAGTGAATAGTGTAACAATGTAATTGCTTTTGAAAAACAAGTTCAGTCTAACTATATTCAAAATAAGATGTGGAAGAATGCTGAAACACAAACTCCAAAGATTTTAAAAAGAAAAAAAACCCCAAAGTTTTTAAAAGTCTGAGGTTATTTGCATTTTCTCAATGCTTTTCTAGCAAGGGAGCTGCTGTACAGCATTATGGAGCACACTGGGCTACACTGCATCATCATTATGGAAAACTCCCATCATTCTCAGGGTATGTACTCTAGTTCAGCTGTAAATTATTGGATTTGACACTGGAATTACTTGTGGGAAATTCTGTAACCTGAACTATGCAGGAAGGCATAAATGATAATAATAATAATCTTTTTTTGGCCTTCAAATTCATGAATCTATGTTCATTGTGGACTGCTTTTTCCCTGCCAGGGATACGTCTTTTACACTGAGACTGTAATTCTGCAGGGGAAAGCAGCACTGCAGTGAGATTTTATCCTGCTTTCTGCCTACCGTAGTCCAATTCTTCCTGCAGTTAAATGAAAACAGGGTTGAAATCCACTGATCTACCTATGAAAAAAAATAATCACAGTGGTAATAAAATGAGGTCTTCAGTATTTAAAAGAGCCAGTAATTTGACCATTTAAATTATCAAATTAACATGTACACTGAGACACAGAAGCTCAAGAGCGGTTCTCCCTGTACGGCTACCAGGGACTCGTCACCTATATTTGTTATGCTGCACAGAGACTGAGGAGAGACCCTCAAATTTCCTGCATGAGCAACTGGTGAGGTTCCGTTCTCCCTGATAAATGATACTACCTGTGTTTAGGGACTCTGGTTGAGACTGTTTGGGCATTTAGACTCGTGGAACAACTTTGGTGACAAATGTGTGGCTGGAGGCCCTTGTATTAGTCTGGAGTCTCTGGGCAACTGAGCAGCACTAACAGCCACTGAGCAGGCAGCTGCACTCTGACGTTCTTAGTTGAGCCAGATGTATGTCTCTGATGGGGGAGGATCGCTGCACATTTTATTCTAGTGTTGTCAGCTATATGTTGAAGCCTATTGCCTGCCTGAGTCTGCTGATCATCCTACTATGAACACCATGGCATTATCCATGAGTGCTGTTTCCTGATACCTCCTCTGCTGAAACGTTCATCTTAGCGCATCCATCACAGCCCTCATCTCGTCGAGATTCACCTTGCTGACCCAAGCTTATTTAAAGCACTTCTTGCTCCTCTCATGCTGTACTAGAAATAGAGGCTATATCATCCACCTCATTAGTCATTGCCAGTGACTTCACATGCAATTCAGGAATCTGGTGCAAATTACTCGAAGATCTAGCTATCAGTAAAGCAAACCATCCTAAACCCCTACCAAATTCAAAAGGAGTGAAAGTGTCCAGCAGCTACTAAAATGTAATAACTCTTGATTTCAAAGGCAAGCTTACTTCTTAGGTCTATTTCTCCACTGTCTTCACCGTTTTTCCTATCATTACCCAACTTTTCTAGGCAATTCCATTTTCCTAACTCTTGAGCAGGACCCTTCCTCTGTGGTATGCCTACCACATGAGAAAGACCTCCTTGTTTTTTAATTTCATGGATTTGTTGCAAATATTCTACTTCAGCGTGACTTTTCTGTTTGAGTTTGTAACTGCTTTGTGCACACTCTAGAACATCTTGGAGATCCTGTTTGTGTCAATGACAATATTAATCTGAAAATTATGTTAAGTAGGGGGCTTACTATGCAAGATATAAGATCTACTTATGAAAAATGTCACAAGATATTTACAAGTTGTACAGGTTATAGGCAAACATTGGTACACTTGCACAGCTCATTCCTATGCTATGTCATGTGAAGTGGTCTGTCATCCCCTCTGCTGCTAAAGAACAGAGCACTGGCTGTAAGTGAGGCTGCATTTATTCTCATCCTTGTTAACGCAGAGGTTTTTATATAAAGGTATCTGCAACATCATTATTCAGTGTTCTTGCTGCATAACATCAGTTGTATGACTATTCTCAATATCCGACTGAGTTCTCACATTCACAGTTCCCATGTTTTGGGTGAGCAATGGAAGATCAAGTAATTCTGCCTCTTGTACTCACCTCCTTAGAAGCAAATTTGCCTAGGGTGTACTGCAGAAGGTGTAACACTTCCTCCTTTTTGCAGAATATCAGTGAATCATAATTGTCTTCCAAACCTGCATGACTCCGGTGAGGCAGATTGAGGAGAGAACTGCAGGCAAAAATAAGTGCATGGGCTTGCGCCACTAAAGTGAATACAAGTTTTACCATTGACTTCAGTAGATACAGAAATTCATCCTAGATTCTTTTCGTATCTTTTAACAGTACTGGCTCATGACTCTCTTTTTGTGCATTGCAGCTGTATCAGTGGTGCTTCAAATATCACAAACAGTTTTAAACAAATAGTATGTACGAATTGCTCCAAATATTGGTATGCTTCATATTTGGTAACCGGGAGTTACTACTAATGTTGATGGCTTCACAACCTATGGCAAACCCCTGACGCGTATATACCTACTTTTTGATACACAAGGACAATATTAGTCCATCATCCATATATTCTTTTCAGCAGTCTAGAAAGCCTGTATGGAATCGCATGTTTAAAAATCAGTAACTTTTCAAGTTGTTGCTACTCTTTTTTCA
This sequence comes from Falco rusticolus, assembly GCF_015220075.1. NCBI lineage: Eukaryota > Metazoa > Chordata > Aves > Falconiformes > Falconidae > Falco > Falco rusticolus. The sequence goes on from NC_051191.1 coordinate 18,021,187, forward strand.
TATATCTCAGTAAAAGCTACAGAAAAGCCAAGACTTAAACTTTACGTTCAAGTTTTTTTTTTCTTACTGTGGAGACCATTCTACTGAATTACATCAGCAAGCTGTGCCTACATATTCAAAATGTTTATAGTAAGCTCAACCAATTTTGCTTGAGGGTCTAAAAACACTTCTCTTCAGGTTGAGAGCAAATTAGGGCACAGTTTCAGAAAATGGGATTTTTCAACATATAATTGTGAGCACTTAAAAATATGGATGATTCACAAAACAAGAGACCTTTCATACTTAGCTATAATCATTGCTATTACTTTCTTTAGAAACGTATATTCATTTTCTCTAGCTGTTGAAAACATAAAGCTGTATGTGTAGAAAGAATTCCCCCTGCCTGGGAAAAGAGATCTTTTCAGTTGAATTCCTAATTGGCTTCATTTGTGCAACCTGAATATTTTGACAAGGGCATGTGCTCTTTCTGTTCTGTTCCACTCTGCTCTATTCTGTTCTACCCTACCCTGCCCTGCTCTACTATACTCTGTCCCCACCACCATCATTTGTGAATGCCTTAATCTGGAAATGATTAAATGCTAAAATAAGAAACAAAAGATTCTTTTTTTTTTTTCTTTTCCCCTAAGTGTTTCCTCTGCTAGACTGTTGAGCTTGGTTTTCTCTTGAACAGATGGCTCCAGAATAACTGGAAATTGTTCGGTGGCCATAATTTATCCATTTAAAATGTAAATGTTACTGCAGATCATTTGAGAATTTCAGGTCCTCCTATGATGGAAAATGCAGTAATCAATATTATTGATATAAGAGTATCAGAATACAATTTAATTTCTTACCTTGGTGTCCATTTGGACGGTTAAGGTTGAGTGAATCTGGTGAGAAATGGATCCACTTGGATTAGGAACCTGCCCTGATATGAGCTCTGTCCTTAACAGGTACTTCGAAAGAGCAAGGAGATGTATCAGTAACACTTTTCCTCTTTCTGATTAGCCACTGTAAATCACCAGTACTGCTGAGCTCTTGTCAGGCTTAGCGAAAATATATTAGCTGTTCCTAAATCTGAGAGACAAGTTGTCTGTAATGTGTATAAAGGTGAGGCTCATCCAGACTATACTTTTCTCCCAAATCTGATTAAGTTGGCACACAGCTCTTTTTTGAATACATAAGTCTTTAATTACTTCAGCTACTAGGCTGCAGTTGAATGTTCTTGCTTATTACAGCATGCAGTGCTTTCTTGCAAGGTTGTATTGGTTTTACAATTTAAGCAAGGGCAGGTGCAGGATTGCTTTAGATTACTTGAGGTTAGGAAGACACTGATTTGCATAGCTTCGGGGCTGTTGGGATCCTTTGGGAAGTGAAAGCAATTTTCTTTTATTTACTCTCAGTTCTAAGGTTCCTTCTGCCACTTATTCTCAATGGGTCAGCCTTTCCCTTTTCTAATGTTTATGTCAGAACGTTGCACCAGAACTACACAGATAGATTTCACCCAGGGTCATGAAAGGACAGCATCAATTTTTTCCAAATTCAAAATTTTGCCTCTTCTGTCAGAAAGAAGTCAACAAATCTCCTTCTGTTTCTTCAGAAGAAAAAAAAAATCTAAATTTTTATGTTCTGTCAGCATTTTCTATCTATTCTTGTCCCTTTTTGCCTCACTATTCTTCCCATTTAGCTCCCTTATGCCTTCCAACATAAAACTGCCCCTAGTTTCTTCTTCCCTGTTGCTCCCACTTTTGCTGCATCTGTACCCATATGGAGTATTTTGATAGTTACCCAGGTAATGAGGTCACAACCTTACATAGTATTACTCTGTTTCTTGAGCAGTGGTGGTCTTGCGAGTCTCTGCTTCCTACAGGTCCCCCTTATTCCCCCACCAATTATCTGTGAAGTCTGTTCGTTTCTCACATACCTCCTCCTTATCCCTTTTAAAATTTCAGATATTCCTCAAAGTGCTGTTACTTTTGTCATCTTCTCACATCCTGATTTGTTAAAACCCAGTGTTTTTCTTATGTCTTGCCCAGCAGTTTCTCACACCCTGTTCAGTTCACTTAACCTCATGCCAGCACCTAGCCTGCATCCCAGTCGCCTGCCTGCGACCCTAACACTCCCCTGCCTGCAGGTCATGCCCCAGGGAGATGCCCCCCTCCATCTCTGTGCCACTGAGCCCAAGCTGCAATGCAACTTCTCACCGTTGCCAGCACCAACACGACCCTTCAGAGGCAAAACAGCATGTACGCAGGGGGGTACGTCCGCTCCGTAACGCTCCTGTCGGAGTACCAGTGTGTGCACCTGTTTGTTCCTCTGGCTTCGCTTCACGTCTCAAGTGAAGTGACCTTTGCTTGGATCCCATGGACTGAACACCCACTAGATGGGTATTGCTCACTTTGAAAATGTTCTTGTGTGCTCTGAGAGCCTCTGTGAAGCAAACCCCAGAACAGTAAATGAGAGTGATGAGATTAGCTAAAGTGCACTCCTGATCTGAACTAAATGCTAATGCAGACACACTAGCACCATAAAAACAAATAAGCTTAATAACCTGTCTCTGCACCTGGTCTTTCTTGAATATGGGCGATGAGAACTAGATACAGGATTTCACTTAATGTCTTTTGTACCTTACAATGGCACAAGGGTTTTGTTATTTTACCCCAAGAGACAGCATTTATGTCCCAGGACTGGGACCACTCTTGTGGTCACAAAGCAGAGTGTTCCCAAAATTGGTTGGACTAGCCGGATCCTTCTCTTCATTGTATTAGACACAACTGAATACCCACATCAGATGTTAAGATGTAAAGACAGACAGGTGAGGCAGTGCAAATGATTATGTCAATATCCACAAGGAAGCTGTACAGGCAGTGATAAAATTAACGTACCAAGTGCCAGGAGGAGTTAGGAGGAACAGGTTACCAGTAACTAAACTAGGGTGCTTAGGCTTGAGCTTTTGCAAACTATGTGTGTAGTAATCAGAAGAGATACATGTTGGAAACCTTAGGGCATGACAAAGGCATGAGAGAGCTGCATACCCAAGGCACTGGTATGTAATTCTGTGCCATAGCTGGTATCTCAAATTCAACAGGAGCCAGTATTCTGTGTCCTAGGGCCTTCTGCAGCCTCTGAGTTGAGTTCCTCCAGCTGCTTGGCCAGTGATGTGCCAGTGTGAGGCTTTTTGCTAGACTTCCTAAAAAAAGGAAAACCAAGTGTCAGTTCCGAGTATGACTTATGAACTAAGAGGACAGAATCATTGTCTGACAGAGGATGGGGGGGTGGGGTGGAGTGGGGGTGGGGAAGGGGAAAGAGGGGTGGGAGAATCTGTTTTTGTCATCTACAAGGCTGATGTTCTCTATCTCATTCTTTACTAATTGACAGCAAACATTTATGCTCATTGTCCCTAAATGCATTGTGCTGTATGTTGTACTCTTGAATTTCATCCTGTTTCTACTATTCATGCACCATGTCTGTCTTGCTCTTCCCGTATGATATTCCAGTCCTTCTCTGTGCTGACCATGTCCCAGTTCAGCAGCATGCCACTATCCTTAGTGTTAGGTTGTCGAAAAACATTTTGAAAGATCAATGGTAAAGAATGGTAACCTCTAACCAGATTGGTATTTCCCCCTCAAGTGTGACCACTGTCATTTTCCATAAGACATTTCCTTTTCCCATCAGAATTCATTTGCTAATTCCCACACGCTCAGGCTTTACCAACTGTTTTCCATAAAGCACCATATTTGAAGACCAGATAGAAAAAACCCTACTATACTTAAATTTACCTATAAAAATAGTTTCTTACTGAGATATCAGGCAAGCCTGGGACAACCTGTTATTTGGTTAATGCACATTATATTTTGTCTGATTTTTGATTTATCTGCATGTTTTCAATTATTTTTTTCCCCCAAAGTTTGTTTTAAATTCTTGCATAATATTAAGGTCAGAAAAAGTGATTTTCTAGCTATTGATGTCTCTTTTTTCCTGTGTCATATGGTTTCTATTTTCAGTATTCATAAAGGTGAACTTCTGGCATGTATATTTCCTAAAAAATACTTACACTTTATCATTAATTTTGCCCTGATTGTATTTATTTATTGTCCAGTGAAGGTTGCACAGTCCTCCTTAAATGCTAAACTTTTTTACTTCCACCTCAGATGAAAAATTTGCCATCCTGCTCTTACTTAGATTTTTGATAAATTTCAGCATTTATTTGATGGATCTGTTCTAGTTCAGTATTATTTTAAAAATCGATTTCTTTCTCTTGCACTACACCCTATTTCTTATTTCCTCTGTCTCTTTATGTTTATATGGATAAAACCAATTCTGTTTTTTCTGCTAGTTCGTATTTCCCACAATCCTTTTCAAGATTTCACTGAACATTCCCTTAGACAAATCTCACTTTATCGCAGTATCACTTTATTTCTAACACCTTAAATATAGAACCACAGCACTGAAGGGGACCCCGAGAGGTCATTTAGTTCATCTTCCTGTCCCAAACCACCACTGTGACAGGTTTGTCTAACCTGTTCTTAAAGATCTCCAGTTACAGAGGTGATCCTGCTTCCTCAAATCCAGTATTTCACTATCATTTCTATCAAAATATTTTCTGCTGTTTAATTGTAACGATTCTTGTTTGAATTTAAGCTGATTACTCCTTGCATTTTTTTGCCTGTATCATGAAGAATAGATTGTTTCCTTCCTCTTTGCAGCAACCTTTCACAATTTTTAGCAATTATTGAAGTGCCACTCAGCTGTCTCTTCCTCTGGCCAGCCAGTCTCATTTTACCCCAGGGTGAACTTGTGTGCGTGACTACAAATTTGCCTCATTATTCTTCTCCAGACTTTGTCTAGCTGATTCTTACTATGCTTGAGCCCAAGAACACCCACCAGCTGAGGTTTCTAGGATGTTGCTTCAGGTACTTTGGAAACTCTGTTCCTGCTTGCAGATCCTAAATGGTATTTGGCTTTTTTTGAATGATGCTTGATTGATCCAGGTTGGTTGTAATCCTCTTTAAGCCATATACCCCTGCAGAACTACTCCCTGATCAGTTGTCCTCTTTCTGTATTTTTGTAGCTGATTACTCCTGCCCTGTATTCAGTACCTTGCTCTTGTTCCTGTTTTGTAGGACATCCTTATGCTGTCTTCTTCAAGTAATCTCTTGAATTATCAAGACTGTCTGAATTCTGGGTGAACGTACTTGCTGTTCCATCCAGGATGGTGTCATTAATGAATGTAAGAAATATGCTTACTGCCATCATTCAAGCCATTCTTGAAAATATCAATTAGTATCGATCCACAATAGACTTTTTTAGAACCCCATGCAACAAACCCTTTCATTTTCAGAGTGAACCATTGAAAACTACTCTGTCAATCATTTGTTTCAATAACATGTTTTTCTATTTTTGTAGGCTCTGTTAGATGTGAATCCTTTCCTACAGAATTACTCCCTTGGATAGTCTTAGCACTTCTGACTTTGAGCCATTCCAGGCTGAATGATCTGAATTCATTCTTTCTGACTAGTTTTTTGGTTTTATTTATTCTTTTTTTTTTTTTTTTTTTCATTTAACTTTGACATCAAAACATTTTTTTTTTCTGGAACTACAATTGCTTACACTTTACTCTGTTTTCCACTACAGAGTTAGCTAAGAGTCTTTTTTCACAGCATCACAGGATCCGTTGATTCAAGTAAAACAAAGAGTCATACTTGGGAGAACCCCTGAAAAAGAGTAAACACCACCTTAAAGCTGAGAGCACACAGCAGATAAAGCAAAGCATATAGGCCATCCATTGCCTTATAGACTAGTTAATATAAGCTGATTATTATGTGTGCAAATCTATATTTGCAAAAATTACTTGCTGTCATCTGCATCCTGTGAAGATTTTTTCTTGCATTTTTTGATGCTACCTAGCACCACTGATGATTTCTAGAAAACGTAGTGATGAATGGAAAATATGATTTCTTTTACTATTAATTTTTTTTAATACCTTGATCAGCTGTACATTCATTTCCAGTCTCCCTCCTTTTGCTTTGCCTGACATTTTTGAAGTGATTGCCTTTCAGCTATAGGCTCATTTGTGTAGCAATTTTCTCACAGGGAAGTTTAGTGTGATTTTAAAGCACAACACGGTAGTAGAACTGTCACTGTCTCAAATGACCTATTAATGCTGAAGTCAAGTTTAGGCATTGTACTTACATTGCTAGACCTTTGCACCCCTTTTGAGGGTCTGTATTCCAGGTTTTGCCCAACCTTTTTGGGATCATTTGTTTCTAAAGCACCATGCTGAATCAAGGCCTTTTGTATATTACAGGAAATTTCTGTTTGCATACATCCAACCAAATGCAGTAAGTTTTATAGCTATGCTTCAGTATATAATTGCACTCCATGGAAGTAATTTGGATCCTTAAGTCCAATGCACTTCTTTTTCCAATTTGTCCCTTTGTTTTTACAGTGCAACATCTTTTCACTTAATTCAGGTGATGTAAAGATTTGGTATTAACTGACTCTTCTTCTGCATCACTCCAGCTGGATTTGCACAGTTCATTCCAGATTGGCCATATGACCAGCTCTGAATTAATTTGTAGTAAGTCTGTATTATATTTTTACATGATGCCTACTAGGAAATATTTCTGCACACAAATTTAGAGTAGATTCTACAACATCTCTCTCACGACCCCGAATTATGACCTTTAGATTTAATGGTTCCTCTCTGTGCCATCATTAATTCAGTCTTTGCCACCTCAAAAGTATTCATAGGCTGATACCTGAACACTTCATGGTTTCAAATTTACCAGATTTGTCTACTGAATTCCACTATTTAGTACATTTCCCCATTATTTTGTTCAAATTTCTCTCAAGTCAATTTTTGAATAATTTTGTTGTTAGTTTTCAAGCTGAAGTGAAAATCCATGTCAGTGCTTCTTGTCCCATTTATCTTTCATGACACTGTAATTTATTTTTCTTTTTTTATTGTCATCACAGTGGCAATTAATTTCAAGGGACCTTTTGACTTGATCATGTATTTTCAGTTTTTCCACTTTCTTTCCAGCAAGTAGTGAAAATCCTGATGTTTAACCAACAAAGGATAGGGGAGTTACTTATTTTAAGCGAAACACAAATAATTGTTTCTGGAGAAAGAAGGAAGTAGTATTTTCCAGAAGGAAATCCAAACCTAAAACATATTTGCTTTATGAATTTTTGCCTTGCTTTAGCCCACATATTTATTTTAATTTCTCTGAAGCATACCTTTGGGGTACACTCACAGATTCTTATATTTCATGTACAGATTACACCATAATGATCATGTAGTCTGATTTCTTCTGTTACACACAAGGCACAAAATTTATCATAGTAATTCTTAGCAGAAGCCCAGTAACTTGTGCTTGAAAGGCCCTTTACATGGATCTGTCAACCAATTGATTTGATCAGTACAATCAGTACAATCCTTTGGGACTCCCGGAAAAATGTTTAAAGGCAATTTGACCCTAATACACATCTCACAGCCTTTGAAAAGATCATCCTTCCACCTCCTGCTGTATGAGACAAGGGGCAAAATTTCTTCAGGCTAAGTCATAGTAAAGAAGCTGGCATATAAAAGCATATATACAAGGCATATAGAGTAAACATATTTTCCCTGGAGGCTGTATATTGTTTTGTCTTTTAAGTTTGTTGGGATTCTGAGTGCCATTAGAGAGATTGAAAAGACTGAACTACATTGTCTGATTAATGTGATAGAAAATGCTCGTTCAAAGTAGGGAATATACAGCAAATAGTGGTATAAACCCTGAAGGAAGAAGTCCTTTTTTCTTTATAACCTAATGGAAGACAATTCTATGATATCTATTAAATACAAAAATCCATCAGATGTTCACAGATCTACTTTTAAGTGGCAAAATGGAAGCATTTGTAAGTATCTTTTTCGCATGATCATAAGGTTTCTTCTAGTGGTGACTGATACGTATGAATTAATATAAAAGACTTTTCCATTTTAAATTTGAATACTATTTTAAAATAACTTAAAATTATGAACTAGAATAATGTTATTTTTCACATATATGCAGTTTTATTGCTAACTATGCTGTATTGGCAAGATGAAGCTAACTTCTCTCTTGGCCATGGAATTGGCTTTATTTGTCTGGGGTGGGTGGTTGGTAGGTTTCACCATTTGCATACATGAACACAAGTCCCACCATTGCTTAATATACTAGACAAAATATCTTTTCTTTTCCCCTAACTCTGGCTGCCACCTCTGGAGAGTGCTTTGTGTTCAGTTTATGTCCACCTCTGAGAATCTCTCCAATGCTGAGCTGTCTGTGACAATTTAATCCACTGGCAACATCATAGTGTTTCTGCTCCACTTTGGACCTGAATCTCTCATTATTTTTATTTTTTTTTAAAGGTGAGAATCCCATGAATAGTAGCAGTAAACAATTACACATGATCTCTCCCTGGGCCTCTCTAAGTATTAGAAAGTGGTTTATTGAAAGTTCCTTCAATACAAGGCATGACAATAAGACTGAATCAATAAGCTGTCCCTTCCCTTATCAGGAGATCATTTCTCCCTGCAGGTTATTCTGGACAGAACTAATTCAATCTAAGAACGCAAATATTTTCATCCTCATACCCTTAATTTTCCAATTAATCATATTACTTTTAGGATCAGGCACTGTATGTTTGAACATACAGTCCAAAGAGCCACTGTCCTCAGAGTGATATGAGAACTTTTCATTCCCTGTGAAAAATCCAAGGGACTGGTGATCTACAAATCAGCTGACGGCAAAACTCTCAACTCATGAGTGACACTGTCCATAGAAACTTTGCGGTTTGATCTGCTTCTTTTCTCTGTCAAATTTGTCTTTATTTTTAAAGCTCAGTAGACATTTAAATGTTAGTAGACAATTTTAAATGGTGACCCACCGGCAGATTTTTTTTAACCCACTCTGAATTTAAATCCATTATATTGCTTTTAAGACATTAATGAGACCAGAAGCAACAGCAGCACACAAGTGTCCATTAGCACAAATTCATGACGGCAGGATGTAGGGTGCCATTGTAAGCAATGGATAACAAGGTGATCTGGTCCTATGGTCAAGTCTGGTCACCACTGTAGAGGGTAGGTTGACATGCTTGTTAAGACAAAATAAGCAGTTATAGGCAAATCTTTTGTATTATTTTGTTTTGAGTTGGGGTTTTATCTTTTTTATTATTATTACCTTGCAGGATGTAGTATGCAAGAGTCTTTTCCAGGTTTTTTTGCGGTAATGCCATGTTTTAATGAAGGATGAGGTAGTTTAAGCTGTGTGTCTCCTGGAAGGGCTTGACCTTGGCAGTAGAATCAACAGCTTCTTGATGTTGGATATGTCTAATTTTAAGGACCTTTATTAAATATTTAGTTTGCAGCAGAGTTACAAAAATTATAAGAAATCTATGTTATTTTTGAGGGCAATACCGATGGATGAATGCTTTACTTTCCATGCCATAAGAGAAACAAAATCTTTTTCTAAGCACGGCATGCCAACACGTCACCAGAGCTGCAGGTATCTGTAAACCAAAACATTTTCAGATGTTAAGACCATAGATGGAGATGCCAAGACACTACTTACAAATCCATGACAATAACCAGCAATCCTACTAAAACTGTAATAGAAATTAGAAATATTTGTTTTTTGGTAGTTGAACAGTTTTGTTCTGGCCATCTGGAACACTCCGCTTTCAACATTTAGACATCAAATAAAGTTTTATCTTCCAAGTATTATTAAAGGGAATTTAAGTGAGACAAAAATAAGTCTCACCATTGCTAATGATAGCATTTGATAAGGAAACTCATTATTATCCAGAGTAGTAATTAAAGTAACATTAGAACTATCAAAACCAAACTCATAAAGGGATTAGTTCTGTTTGGTCTAAGAAAGAGATATAAAGGAGAAATCATAATAATGGTATTGTGGTTTGTCAGAGGTTATAATAGAAGAGAATAAGCTATTTTTGTAGGTGCCTATAGTAAGTAGGAAAGTGAATTAACTTTTGGCATGGAAGATTTTACATTAAATATTAGGAAACACTTTGTAATCATTGTGAAAGTGATCTATTTAAAGTCATAGAAGAAGGCTGCAAAATCTCTTTACAGGTTTTTAAAAACATATCAAACAAAGACTCATTCATGAGCACCACAAGGTACTGCATTAGGTCATCTCCAGTGGCTCTTTTTACATTTTCTCTCTAAACCTTCATTTCCAGATTATTCTTTAGAAGAGTCTTTCCTTCACTGTGAGTGTAGCAGTTGTGATCAGTGAATATACTGTTCACAAGTGAATTCTTTAAGAAATTTACCATTTTCCTGTGTTGGCTGTTAAGAGTTGTATGCATCTAGTACGTTCCAAACTGTGAAACGTGAGGGGGCTGGCTATATTATATCTTTAGGCTGCTGCTGACAATGGATTTGTAATGAGGACCGAGTGTTACAGTGTCTTGCAAAGAAGAGTATTTAAGGGCACGGAGAGGAATGAGCTCCCTGTTCACAAGTGGTCAGTAAAATCTCCTTTTTCCCAGTCTTCCTTTCACCTTGCCTCTTTGTACTCTTTTTAGATGCACATAAGAATGATTGACAATATTTACGTAAGTAGATGATTTTTCTGCCATCCTTTCCCACCTCTGCTTCTGAAAATATGAATTACACACCTTTGGTTTTCTTCTGGTGTTTTGAGCCTAGAAATACAGAACAATTTTGACTTCTTTTTCTCTTCATGAAAACACACATATGTAGTACAATGTTTGTGAGCAAGATTCCCAGCAAAAGGCAAAATAAGACTGTCTTCTGTCTCAGTCATTCTAGCATAATCAAGAGTTAATTAATATTGATAGGAAAAAATGTCCAAAAATAGATGTATTTTTTGAATTACTGTATGTTAATAATCCATGATGAGAGCATGAGAATCTCAAGTATTCTTCAAAAATCAATATGATAGGAAGCATTTGCCAGGAGAGGTTTTACAAAAAGATCCAAATGAACTGTAGTATAACCTCATAAAAGTGGTTCATATTTTAGCGTAGCAATGTACTGCAACATTGCTCCCAGAAAATGTCCCCTTCCAAATACCAAAACATTAGGCCATTGAATCAAGAACTATTTTATGACTCGTATACAGTTTACTGCATATGCAAGCTACAATGTGAAAAGCAGGAGGTTTTGTTGCAATTTATTTTTTAAGGAATTCACGGGTATAGAATTACATTATGGAACACAGCAACACACAGGTTTCTTCTACTTTTTTTTCTGCTTGTAGTCTACATTGTCTTTTTAAGATCTTACACTCTTCAGGAAATGCATACAGTGCAAATATAGGTAAAACAATCTGTGAGAGAAATGTATGCCTGTTTATCACCCTCAAATAAGTTTTGAATATTAGGCTATATTAATTTTTTATTATTTTGTGATTACAGCAACCAGCATCTCAGTTCTCTTGAGATATGCATATTATTTTACCCAAAGCACCAAAAATAGTTCTTGCTTTGTGAGACTTTTCCATATGCAAAGTTGGAGACACAGAGAAGTATTCACACTGTCAAAATGAAGACACACATCTGAGCAAATACATAAACGTATTAAACAATAACCCTTTGGGGCTACTATGCAGTGGATGCAGAGTCCCTGCACAATGTCAGACCCGTTGGACGTTGTGACTTGTACCAGAGGATTAGTGACCCAGATGATTTCCACAAAACACATTTTGCTCATAGCACTACATATGAGCTGTGGACATGTGTGGATTTCCAGATACATGGTAGTCCTTGATGAAATATCTGGCACCTGAGCACGCTGGCCCCTGGTGATGTTTCTTCAAGCAATGTTAGGCCATTTATGAAGAATAAGGAAGACCTGTGGCTGGAAACATGGGATCCTCTAAATCCATTTGGACCTAGGGAAAGCCTGCTAGGTAATTATATCAATTCTGTAATTTCTGTTATCCCATGGGACTGTACTAATTGCTGTGTTACAGTTATGTTCCTTGTGCCTCCAACTATAGCCAAATGTTTTGAATTGCTTGATGAACAGCATCATCAGGAAGAGTGGGGAACACTCCCAGCCCTGAGTGCAGACCCTGGTACTCCATTTCCAAAACAGAGCTCTAAAGGCAAATGCCTCTTCCAGGTCTGTTTTAAAGGGAAGCATCTGGAGGTACAATTTTAGAGATACAAAGTCTTTGTAGAGTCCCATGGGGAACTTGGGTAATGCTCCATTGAGCCTCCAGTCCTGCTCCCAGATGGGTGTGAGGTTGGCACCTGGATTCTGGCACTGATTTGACCATGGACATGCATAAAACCAGAAATTCAGGTGTCTGGGAACCTTCAGAGTAAGATGGACACTTACGTGTTAAGTGCCTCCATAGTGGGTGGTCAACATGGAAGATTTCCTACAACCAGAGGTTTTGATTTAGACATTTCCATCCTGCCCAGCTTTGAGTGAATTCTCCAGTCCAGGAACTCAAGATCTTGCATGTGTTTTTACAACCACAGTTGGCCCCGAGTGAAAATAAGGATGCTGTACTTACAGAATGGCATGCATGAATAAATGGTACAATCTCCTTTGCTGCTTCTGTGATAGGAATGTCCCAAACCAAGAGACCGGGTTTTTTAAAGAAGTGCTTTGTACTGCTCATTTTATCAGTTTAGAAACTACCGAATCCCAGAACAACCTAATTTCAGTTAGAAAGTTGGGATTTATCTCAAAAAAATACTGTACAGTAAATATAGGAAAACCGCTTACATTCGCCTCAATAAAAGGTTCCTATTATCTCTCCCATTTAACTTTGTGTGCAGTCTTAGTTTTTCATTCATTTCAGGTTTTGAATGATTCAGTGAATATTGTCCTTGTCTTCTCTCCCTCTCTTTCCATCTCTCCGATAAGTATTTTCAGCTGTTGCTTTTTAGGTTATTAGAAATGTCCTGATAGAGATTCAAAATGATCATCTGCCAGATCAATAGTTGTGCTGTGTGCTGTGATACCAGTTATTTTTCCCTCTCCAGATAACTTGCCTTCTCATAAGCTGGTCTATGCATCTTGTATCTGTGTCAATGGGAAAAGGGTGACTGAAAGCCGAGTTGCTGAATACTGAACTAATGAGCAGAACTTCTGCTGTTAAAATTAGATATTAGCCAAGCTGGTTTGCAAATATGTTCACAAAATTTCAGCTGAACACAGAGCTCTAGCACTTAGCTTTAGTACTTTAGATTTAGATATATATTCTCAGATGATTATCTCTGTACTTGCTGGTATATGCGTCAAGGTCATCTAAACCCACTTTTGCAGTTGCTCCAGACAGGGGTCTGCCTGGAGCTAGTGAATTTTTAGAGCAAAAGATTAACCTATGCCATCTGTACATGACCAGTTTCTTGTTATAGAATGCACTGCTGTAACCTCTTTGGGTACAAGAGGATATAGCATGTAGCAAACAGTACCTAAAAGGCTTGGGTTTTTTCCTCCCATTTGGAAAGCAACAGTCTTGCACAATATTCACTAGTGGGCACTTTCAGAAAGTCTACTTATATTAACTCTACTGACCTGTCAAATCTGGAGTTTGATTAATTTTGCCAATTTAAGATTCCCATTGCAGCTCCACCTAGTACGTTTCATTTCCTCTAATAGAACATTGTTTAGAATTGATTCATGCTGTGAAAAAAAGTCATATTTCACTCCAAAGTAATTTCTTTAAGGGGAAAGTGAATCTTTTACTGTTTTTGGCCAGTGAAGTGCCCTGAAGTCATTTTGAAGCTTAAGCATTAGGAGCTCAGGACCAGATCCAAATGTGGAGGTGTAAGAGGAGCACTTGAGCTAGATAGTGTTAACGCTGGCAGGAGGTTACTGTCCCCAGGTCTCAGGGACAGTAACTGTGCATGCTTCCAGTTCAAAGCAGCATAAGTCTCCACTGATGGCCTGTTGATCCTGAGCAATAGTTGGACTTTATTGCTTATTTACATGGATATATTTTCCTGTAGAAACAAACTGTTCCAGTAGAACTGATGAAACCTAGTTTTCCATGGCTTTGTAGCCTAGCATACTCTGTCGACCAAACGTCTCTAGATCCTTCCTGCCCCCAGACCTCTGCTTCCTACAGGCCTTCCCAATAACTCCAGTTTCCTCTTCAGTTCATTACTCTTGGCCTTCCTGAGAAGCACTTGAGATAAGCTGTGGCATCATCATTTGCATCTGCAGTACTGGAATAGAACAGCTTTTTGTGTGTCTTAAAAATTAAGCAGTAGAACTGGCTTCCAGGCTAATAGTAAGAGTTGTAAAATGCAAACAATTAAATTTAAAATTAAAATTAGCATGACTAAAGGATTTCATTTGCAGAACAGGATTTGAGCTGTAATTTGGCATTTGACTCTAAGCGAAGACAACAGGTTACAGACTTGAGAATAATAAAAACTGCCTCTGGAATTAATTTTCTTTTACATCTTGTGGCAACACATTAGACACATACATTATTTATCATTGCATGGATCTCAACAAACTCCAAAGTGTTGACCCAGTCACATTCTCTACTCTGATTAGGCTGCAGCAGGAGATAATTATTCCAGGAACATCTCTGTGGTGGGGTTTCACAGATATTGCAATCTGCTAGAACAACTGAGTTAACATAAACATTGACAATAAATAAAACCAAGGGATCTCCATGTTTTACCATTTCTTGCCAGCAGATACTCCAGAGAACTGAGCAAAGGCAAGCACTGAGACCACAGACTACTTCTTTCTCCGAGACTGCTTTTGTATCTGCACACAAATGCAACCAAACTGACTCTAGTGTGGAATGAGACGTAAGGAGATTTCTGAGATCCCCTCGGGAAGAAATGCATCCTGCTTCCAGACCTTGTCTGTGCCAGCAACAAAATTGCATTCTGTTTAAACCCAGTTATACACCACTTGACCACTGCCTAGTGGGAGCAGGACTATTACAGGTGCTGACATAAAATGGTCTGAATGCCCAGAAAAGGTTGCCACTGTCACAGTTTGCAAAAACGGCTCTGGACTCTCTCCACTAATGCTGGGAGAGGATCGTGATCCTGGGACCCCTTCCCAGCAAGCATCAAACATGAAAGGTAGAGCGCACTTCTGCAACTGAAACATAACAGTTCACTATTCAATTTCAGCTTAACTTTGGTTAGGAAAAAAACAAGCAGGAGAAAGAATAATAATGCAGTCATATTGTAAACCCATCTCATTCCTAGCAAATATAAACTTCTTACAGGAATACAGAAGAAATGTGTATTTTTTTATTAAAAGAGACAGTATGTGGACGATGAGAAGAGGTTTTCTCTTCATTCTGTTACATCAGTTTTGCTCTGGAGTAACTCCATAGACTCAGTGGTATCAAGCTGACAGCTGAGAATCAGGCTTCACATTAATGAGCTCTCATGGGCTTGCCTGGTGAGACAGTAATTTTTGGAACAAGAATATGAGGTATCTGAATACATGCAATATTCTCTCAATTCGGCTGTTCAACTTGGACCTGGGTCTAATGCACACAAGGTGAGAGCTAGGAAAACTTTGTAAAGAGGCTTCAGAACATGACTACCAGGGAAGTCAAGTGACTTATCTGGTTGAAAACTAATCACAGAATGAGAGAACAATTTATTTTTACCTGCTGAACTACAGTTATCCCTATTCCTGGCAGAGCTCACATAATAAGTGATATTCCAGAAAGAAATCTTATTTTATTTTTTAAAGTGAATTTGCTGAATTCCTGACTGAATCCATGGTGACACTTTTTACCCTTTTTCCTGGATTTTAAGGGTGAGGATTTGTCTTGTTTCTAACAATATAATCTCTTTCATCAAATGTTAAGGATTCACCATATAAATAGGAATCTATTACACACTAAGGAACAGATGGAATTTGATATTTTGGTGATAGGTAAACAGTTTGGTGACAAAGAATATCCTCCCTTACTTTCTCCCTAGTATCTTCTGGATCACTCCCCATGCTGTGAGGAAGAGAAAAAAAGAATTGCAAGAGAAGAATGCCTGTGAGGAGATAGGACAGGATAGGGTAGGATAAGAATAGGAATAGGAATAGGAATAGGAATAGGAATAGGAATAGGAATAGGAATAGGAATAATAATGGAAATGGTAATAAAGTAGAATGGAATAGAATGGAATAGAATAGAATAGAATAGAATAGAATAGAACAGAACAGAACTAGAATAGAACAGAACAGAACAAAACAGAATGGAACAGAACAGAACAGAACAGAACCGAATAGAATAGAATAACTATTTCAGTTGGGAGAGACCTATAGTGATCATCCAGTTAACTCCCTGATCACTTCAGGGCCGACCAAAAGTTAAAGCATTTTGCTAAGAGCATTGTCTAAATATTGAATGCTGACAGGCTTGGGGCATCGTCCACTTCTCTAGGAAACCTGTTCCTGTGTTTGACCACTCTCTCTGTAAAGAAAAACTTCCCAATGTCAAGTTTAACACCCCCCACCCACCACCCCCCCGGCAGCTTTGGACCATTCCTATGCATCCCGTCGCTGGATCCCAGGGAGAACAGATCAGCACCTCCCTCCCCACTTCCCCTCCTCAGGAAGCTGTAGAGAGCAATGAGGTGCATCGTTCCCCTGGCACTGGCCTTGCTGGTGTGGACCAGGCTGCCCACACAGTTCTTTTCTTGGTTTCCATCACTTAATGCATGAGGAATAGGAGCCTGCCGCCATCTCCCTCTCACTTCCTCAGGACCCAGCCCTGCTCCTTTTAAAGCCAGTGGCAAAAGGCACACATCTCATTTGCTCTCAAAGACACTTTATGCAGTTCTGTACATGTAAAGGGCCTGAGTGCCCCTGACATTTAGGTACAAGTATCTTTTGCAGTCACCAGCTCTGTGTTATGTCTCAATAAAGTTTCTAAGAGTCCCTTATAAAGCAGTGTATGGGTGGACAACATTGACACATATCTTTAATTAAAGACTAGGAATTTCCCAATGGGGAAAAAAAAAAAAAAGATTGTGCCAGTATTTTCCATCTAGCAAGAATTTCACTGAGCTGAAACACACAATGTTTTTAAGAGAAGAAGCTTCCTTTGACATTCTGTGTGTAAAGAAGCTTCTTTACTAAAGTGTCATAAAACTGTCCCAAATGGAGGATTACAAGACACTGGCTTGTAAAATAACCCATTAATTGCCTCTAAAAATTTCCCTTTTAATAGCTTAAATTTGGCTATTATAGACTCTTTTGACGTTTAGCTCTGTAAAATAGCCTAAAAGAACTGTTCTTTTTAATCTTTCAAATATGAGAAAAACTTGAAGTTGGAAATTGTTAGTCACCATGAAACTTGTTATCAATTCTGAAGATTTGGTCTGCTGGATGGGATCCAGAATTTTAATGCCAATAAGCATTTTCTCACCAATTTCACCAGCTTCTGAATCTGAACATTTGTAGACTCCATGCATGGTTTCTGCTGTTGCTAATCATGAAAATAGTTTTCTAGCTCTTTTTTTTTTTTTACAAATACGTCTGCTCAGTGCTGAATTTTTAAGAATAAATAGATGATGAAGTCAATGCAACCTCAGAAAACATTGACTCAAAAATCTGATGTTCTGTGGAATGTCATTATACACAATCCAAGGTCCAAAATTACACTAGCTTAATCTAAGCTGTAGAATTAAATGGGGAACCCTGAAATCTGTATGTGAGCAAGTATTCCAGTCCAATACTGATTTTCTTTCTTTTTGGTATAAATTGATTCAGAATATTTAAACTAGATTAAATTAATCCCAAACAATAATTTTCACACAAAAAGATCACACTTATTTAATTAAATTGGATAAACAGATCAGATTTTGTTAGCTATACTGGTTAAAGAAAAGGAAAAGGAAGGAGGAAGAAAATCTCAAGTTCTCTTCAGGTAATGGAAACACTGTTATGGATGCAAGACAGTTAGGATCACACCCCAGGGGGGTATCAGCAGAGCCTCTACCTCAGGAAATATTGAAATGATCGACGCAATTTTTTGCATTCCAGAAAATTTAAAGATATTTTGAAAGTAATGTGCATACCTATTCTAGTCCAAGTCAGGTTTTTAAACCAGAGTAACTTGCCACTGGCAAGCTGTGTTCTGTTGGAAAAGGGCTGTGAATGTTTGCTGCCTCAAACATCTTCATGCATCCCCTGCCAAACACGTGTGAATGTTGACACAAAAGCATGAAATACATCCAAAAGCCATATGGCCAAGATATTAATTCCCGAACTCCAAATCTGCTGTTTTCCTACCTACTGTTAGAATCAACAGGGCTACACAGGCAAGGTTTGTGCTGATAGTATCTCATGAATTGCCAGGAAAGAAAAATAACAAATATGATTTTTCCCCCTCAGCATTGCTCATCAGCTGATTTTTACCTGCTTGTCCTTTTTTTTTTTTTTCTATCAGGGAATGGAGTACTGCTGGTACAAGTGGTGATCTATCTGCCTCAGTTCTCTTAAATATAAAAATATCACATTTCTTCCAAGATATCTCTGAATTTCAAATAGTGGGAAGGTGGAAAAATATTCTGGGAAAATCATTATGTGCTTATGCCTCTCCCATATGCCCAGGGCTTTTGTTTTGGCTACCATCAGCCACAGGATACCAGGCTGGGTGGACTTTTGTTCTTATCTTATAGCACACATATATGTCCTTATATAGGACATATCCACTTGCCATTATGATTTTACTGGGGTTCTTCTGCAAGCTTTCTGCTGGTGGACATTTTCCTTACTCAAAGCATACAGCAAAGCTAACAACAGGCATTTTCAAGTTGCTTTGTGTTGTAAAAATAGAATTAATGCAAATATTGTGTGGGTTGGAGCATCTGAGTTTCTGTGTGCATTTGTGTATTTGTTCTCAGACTTGACTATGGTCTTCAGATTGAAGTCAAAGTGAAGTTTCCAGTTGGGCAGGTCAAATGTATTTATGAATACTTCAGTTTTCCAATGTGTAAGGACTGTCTTCAGTAAAAATCACACACACATACAAAATAGAAAAAATTTAATGTATAGCATTATGAACAGTTTTTCTGAACTGTTTGACCAAATAGTGATTGAATGACTTGGAAATTTAATTCTATGAACCTTTTCCTATGCAGCTTTCAAGCAAGTACCATGACCAAGACTTTTCAGTGGTTTTCAAGGAAAAGGTTAAAGTAACATGTAAAAGAAAATTATGTTCGTTGTAATTTCTTTCCCTCATTGTAATTTCATCTCAGATATCCAAGCTTCAGAGAACTTACTTATGTGAAAGTTTTCTAATAGATTATTTGGGCCACACATCCTCCCTCTCTTCACATTCTCAAATTCATAAATTCTGAGTTTTACATGTATTCTGAACTTGATGAAATGGATAGCCTTGCTGTGTCATACCAGGCTAACTGAAAGTAGGACTTAGACATGTGTTGGCCCTGAATCTGCATTAATGAGGTAGTCAGAACATTTTTGTTCAGTCTTTTATTCCAAGAATAAGATATTGATACAAAATAAGACACAAAAGGGAAAGAGTTTTTTAGTTTGTTGTTGGGGTTTTTTTCCCTAATAACAACAACATCAGGCACCAACCCTGGCTTATCAGAGTTGAATGAAATAGAACAAATACACCTGGAACAAGAAGCAAAATTGCATTAACAACAAATATGTACAAGCTGTCCTTCTTCCTTATGTATAATTAAATACAGTAACCAAAAAATACCAAAAAAAAATATCTATTTCTATGCTTGTGTCAATATGATGGAAATATAGTAAACGAATTTGCTAATTTGAATCCCAGCTGGAGACTTCCACGAAATGACTGAGATACGTACCAGTGACAGCAAAAGACTCCCAGGACTTTATTACTCCCTTATCTCATGAAAGTTAGGAATTAGGCTCACTGTCATCATCACTTTCCAACACAGAATTAAAAATACTAGGTGATTGTCTGAAACTCCAGCCACCTTGAAAATTAAGTATTTTATTTATAGTTGCAAGAGCTTTCCAGGTGGGAATTTCAGATATCCCTGGAGATTCCACTGGGCTGCTCCTGCTCTGTCCAGTCCAATTTATTTCCTTAAATCTATTGATTGGTGTCGTGGAGTGTCACAGAGATTCTTGCTGCAGGATCAGTGAAATTGTATGTGGAAAAAATGTGTAAATAGACAACAGAAAATGTTCCTACAGATGCAGAAATGGTCACATAGGGAAGCTGTTTGGTAAGGTATTTCAGAGATGTTTTGTATATAGTTGAGACAGTCGATAACGACTTATTACACATGTGCTGAAGTGGTCGCATACAACCACAGGCCAGCTAGATTATGTGAAATGAGCAGGACAGCATATCAGGGAGTCTCACTCTACCCAGCTGAAGATGTTGCTGTGAGCACCCTTGCAACAGAGACTCCTCTTGCCACCAGAGAGCCGCAATCCCCTGTGCCCTGTGCATGAACCTGTGCCGCAATCTGAACAAATTAATTTCTACACGAAGAATTCTGTCTCTGAGTGTCTGTGCAACACCAATACCAGGTGATGTAACTTGACAAGAAAGAAAATAGACAATTTTCATAATAAGTCAGTAGTAAAGAAAAGCAGGACTCTGTCTGAGTAGTCTTCAGGACATTGAGACTGAGATTCACAAGAACAGTCCAGTGCTAGATCAGGCTTCCCAGAGAGGTTGCACAGTCTCCTTCCTTGAAGGTTTTTAAGATGTATCTGGTTAAAGCTCTGGGCAGCCTGATCTGACTACTGAGATGACCCTGCTTTGAGAAGAAGGTTGAGCTAGAGTCCTCCTGATGTCCTCCCATCTTTTTCATACGGTCCTGTGATATGATAGAATATGGCAGAAACACAAGATGAGGTTTACATCTGTATCAGAGGTGAAAGCTCCACACAGAAGAAAAATAGAGACTCCTCAGAATAAAGATGTTCTGAACTATGTTGCTCAGTGACAGTATGTAGAAGGGAAAGAGCAGCAGACAATGACTGGACCCTCTGGGACACCTGTAGGCACCTGGATGACCAACAAAAGGCCAAATCCTAAAAGCTGAAAGAAAGCAACAGTTCAAAAATAGAAGAAGACAGTCCTCACCAAGGAGTGGGGGAGATGGAATACTTGCTTTTTTTGGAAGCGTCAGACAATTTGATATGAGCTTTTTTATTAGGTGTCCATAGGCAGATGTCTTTGAAAAGGGTTTCTGACTGCAGAAGGAAATACAGTAAATGATGCATATTAAGTATTTAGAACTGTAAAGGAGTAAAAGGAGTAAGTTTTTGGGGAGGCAGGAATGGGGAAGAGGCTCAGGTCACCTTTAAAGGAAGATTCTGTGTAGATGGAAAGGAGTAAGAGAGGGATAAAGGGATGAAATGGGGCAAGTAAAAAAGAAAAAGAGGAAACATTTTACCTCACCAGAGTGCCTAGGCATCTAGTCAAGGTTATTTCACAGGAATAAGAGTCTAATATCTTTGTAGAACATCATAAAAGTCCTTTGACTTCATAGAGACTTTTCATTCACATTAAGAAAGCTGATTATATTTAGGTATTGACTTAAAATACAAAAGAGTTCCCAGTAGTGCCTGGGATAAATTTCAAGTCTCTTTTATAGCCTTAGCTGTACTAAAGCCAAAAGAGGATATTAGAAAAGAACTAATTATAATTATTACTCTGAGAGACAATGATAATATCAAAGGCATTTCAATGTTCATCCATTTCAGAGGACCTCATAAAGTTCAGGAAAAAATCTGACTCGGTTTATAATGGGAAACCTTTGCAAAAGTACCAAAATGGTTTTGAAGCCTGAGTGACTTAGGTCCCCTGTACACCCAGAAGAATTGGCTGAAAGGACACGAGTCATCCTTCTAGAGCATGGATGGGTGCATTAGGAACATCAGAATAAATATTTGCTATTATTTTACAGAGTATTAATATTTTTTCTACTCCTCACCTATTTCTGTGAACAGTATTTTAGCTAGACACAGAATTAATTTGTCCTGGACTACAGCAATTTATTTTTGTAAGGAATACCATACCACTCTCAACAAAACAGAGGCTGTGACACAGTTCAGTGGTCTGCAAGTAGGAAATACATTGGATCTATGATTCAGGAGGTCTAGGGTCCTGGGTTTAGTCCCTGAGCAGCATGACCCAAGATACACTGATTTTCAAAGTCTTTTCCTGTGCTCCCCTTTCTCTTCCCATGCTTTTCCACAGGCATCTTTGAAGTCTACGCCTCCTTCAGTGGGGGAAGGAGGTGGGATAGTAGTGGTCGATTTTTTGGGAGCATGCAAAAAAAGCTTACTCCTTCTGCCAAATCCTCTGCTCTGTTCCCAGCTTTCCCCCATGATATTTTTCACCTTCCCCTGAGGAAAGGGAAGGAGGGAGGATGGGGACCCTGTGCTTTTGGGAACCTGGTGAACTGGAGACTTATTACATTGATGCACACATCCATGAGTCACCAAGACATGTGTATTCCACTCTGGTATATCTAGACTGCCATGGGAAATAGAATATTTTCTGCTCGGGGCCACCTGTGCAATAAATTTCTAGAGATCAGTGTGTGCTGCAGACAAGTTTAAAAGCCTTCAGTAAAGTCTTTTTTTCAGAAGAGATACTGATAACAGCAACATTGCCTAGGATTGCACTGGTCTGTCCTGGGTAGATAAAGAAGCAAGAAGAATCTAAGAACCAACGTAACGATTTGTCCTATGTGCTATTTAACATGAAATGCTTGAATGCAATGGCGATAGGAGCAACACTAAATCATCACAGTCTGAAGTCAAACAAACAGGTAACACAGAGGGAGTCCTGAGTCAAATCTTATTTGCATCACTTTTTTTAGCAGTGAATTATTTTCAGCTTCAGTGGATTTTGTTCTGATTTACAGAATGAAAATTTTAAAAAAGGGCATTAACCTTTTCTTCTTCATTCTTATTTCTGAATTCATTTCAGCCTTTCAGTCAAATACAGCTGTGATTTTTGTGGAGCAAAAGTCACAAAGTCTCTTAAGTATTTGTTTTTCTGGATAAAGCATTTTAAACTGTTCTCCACAAGCTATTTTCCACCTTGAAGGGGCACTGATCAAAGTAATGGAATCGACACCAAAGCAAGAATTACTGTGACTAGTTCCATTAAGTGGTTTACATATATTACCTGTTTAGAAATCGTTTGTTTTTTGTTTTTTTTTTAAACACTGAGGGTTGAAAAATATACCTCTCTAAGTAGCATTTACTATGTATAAAATTTCTTCTCTGGTGCTTGCTAATGCAAAGATAAACATTCTTCCATACCAGCCGCATAGCAACTAGCAAGGTAGTATGTGGGATATAGGATAGCTTCAGAACATATTGCAGTGCGTCTGACAGAAGACAGACTTAGGCTGATGGTCCTGTCAGTCTAATTTTGGACATCTTTTAATTAAGATGATGAGTATGACTACCTTTCCAGAGACATTACCAGACAAGTAAAGATACTGAAATTGTATATTAAGTTCTCACGAGAGATCTTGAGCAGTTTTACTGGCAGTGTGTGTTTCAGTAATCCAAGCCTGTTAGAATACCAGCTCAAACATTCATTTCCTGCTTTTCATTTGACTTTTCCAAGTGGGTTACATCCAAAGTAGACATGTTGGATTTTAGGAAGTTCACACACAGAATGTTATTCAAAAGCACTGTAATGGGTTGCTGGCATGCACGAATGCATGTGCGTGCACACGTGCTTGTACATGTGGCTGTGTGTGCATACCACTGCTGTCTGCAGGGTGGCATCAAAACTGCCTACATTTAAATCAAAGATCAAGCAAATAATCATTTTCCTTTAGCATGAAAAGAAAGAGCTTGAGGTTCTACATTTTCCTGGTATGAAGTGTCTATCCAACACATATAAGTGGTTTCTGTGCCAGCAGCTTTAAAGACTCTGGAAGATATTTGAGCCAGAAAAGTTCTCCTGTGACTTGTTGAGCAAATATGGTTGTATCTGTTGAGGAAGATCTTATTTACGAGTTTCAAGTAGGTGAACCAAATCCACTTCATGTGCGCAAATTTTGTTGCAAACCAAACTCTGCAAGGCTAATGCGATCTTGCATAAAATAATTTCCTTCTCTAGTCCTAAAATAAACTGTTCCTTTCCACAAATACAGCAGCATTAGTTGTGTGATGGACAAGATGCTCAGCTTCTCTGAATCTGCATGTCTCTGCGGAGTTTAGCAAGATGCAACCATGTATAAAAGCTGAGAATCTGTTCTGTGAATTGCAGTCTGGCAGAAATCTGTATTTGTATCTTCTTATCTTCTTAGCACAGCCTGAATGAGGGAAAATTAAAAAACTCATGAAACGAGTTATACTTTGTGGTGACTGGATTGGTTGGGAACACTGTTGGAGTTTTATAGGCTTTTATAATTCTAGAGATCATTTAAGACATACCAGTTCAGCTGGATGGAGTCGTCACAGCCCCCTGCCTAAAGCACAAGTTACTTTCCAAACCCCCTATCTTCCTTTCAATTACTTTTATTTTTAATTAAATCAAAAAGGCCCTAAGAAGGGACTTCAGGCTTAGCCTTCACTGTCTTGAGAGGTGATGCCCTTATCTCTGTAATATCAAGAGTGAATCAAGAGAATTTCTCTGTTACCCTCTGTTGGGCTGCTCCTGCTTAGAAGCATACTTTTGATTTACCATTTGAGGTGAAGAACATAGTTCTTTTTATGTATATCCGATCAGTTCTGTGATAAATGGCACTTAAGATTTTATTATTTACCAGTTAGTGACCTGATGTGTGTTTATTTTTAAGTCCTTTAGGCTTCATGACCATTATTTTTTATTTAGACACATTTTCCCTTGTCCCTTTGTTTCACCTGCCTTTAATAGACTGCTATCATTAGCTTTAAATGGATGTCAGATGTGCTCCTCTCCACAGGAAAAGTGCTTTTAATCTTCATTGCACATTGCAACCTCCAGCTCTTTCTTATCCATCCTTCAAAGAAAACAATACTGAATGACTACAAGGCTCACATCTCTTTTAAGGGCACTGATGGTCGCTGTACTCTGCTAGAATGCTTTTTCATGCTTGTATCATCCCTTCTAGCTGAAAAATTGACAAATTGACAAGATAAGAACTTACAAGAACTGTGATGTTTTAACAGGCCCTTTATCTCTTATACTCTATAATCCTTATGCAGTTTCAGAAAAGCACGCCTAGGCAGAAACTGAATAACCAAATGTTCTGAGTTCTGTTCTGACATCCACTAAGTAAAACTGTGCATCTTTTCATCCAAATGAAATGGAAGTTTTTGACTGAAAGCTGGTTGGTATTCTCTTGATCTGTGGAACTGCACAAATATCACAGAATGTGAAGGGTTCTGACCTTTGAGTCCACTTCACAAGCACTTACTAAGCTAGGAGGTGCAACTGTGTCCAGAAATCCAGTAAGTGTTAAAGGATATGACCCGTAAGAAACACTGTGTTCCCTTTCAGTGTTACAATGCTTTACAGATTCAGGCTAAACAATGGGATTAAATATAGGATTATTGCAGAATTAATCCCTTGTCACAGTTTCACTCCAGCAGGCATCTCAGCCACAGACAAGCCACTTGCTCACTCGCCCACAGTGGGATGAGGGAAAGAATCAAAGGGCAGAAGTGACAAAACTCGTGGGTTGAAATAGACAGTTAATAGGCAAAGCAAAAACTGCATGTGCAAGCCAGGTAAAATAAAGAATTCATTCACCCCTTCCCATGGGCAGGCAAGTGTTTGGCCATTTCCAGGAGAGCAGGGCTTCATCACGTGTAATGGCTAGTTGGGAAAATAAATGCCATAACTCTGAATGCCTCCCCGCTTTCTCCTTCTTTCCCCAGCTTTTATGGTATGGGACATTGCTCTAGTCAGTTGTGGTCAGCTGTCCTGGCCGTGCCTCCTCCCCAGCTACTGTGCCCCCCCAGCCTCCTCGCTGGTGGGGTGAGAGCAGAAAAGGCCCTGATGCTGTGTAAGTGCTGCTCAGTGGTAACTAAAACATCCCTGTGTTTATCAACACTGTTTTCATTACAAATTCAGAACATAGAACCGTACAAGCTACTATGAAGAAAATTAACTGTATCCAGGCCAAAACCACTGCACTTCAGAATCGCTTGGGGTTCCTCTGATGCTGAATGCATTCAGAGCAGCAGGGATGCCCAAAGGCGCTGGTCAGGTGCTGTGCGGGCTGTGCTGGCTGGCCAGCAGTGCCAAAAAGGCCATGCAGGTGTGCTTTGTGGGGGTGGCAACGTGTGGCATCTGGCTGCCGGAAAGCAGAGACAAGGGATGCGTGGGTGCTGCTCTGTGCCAGGCAACCTCTCTAATTCCACCTTCATAACTAAGAAGGTGAGGTGGACCCTCTCTATGGAAGAGCCTGTGTCTGTAGTCTTTTCCTAGTCCTCGGTTCTTTCTACCCGTCACTTTTATGTCAGACTAGTAGGTTAGTAAGTGAGAAGGCTAAATGCTCTGCTGGCTTTGGGGACATTTGTCCAATACACTGTTGCACCTTCACCCTTCCTCTGTGCTTTGGTATCAATTTGATATCAATCTTGTCATGTGGGAAGGCTGGACAGGAAAACAGACACACACAGTCATTGCTCTTCAAAATACCGATTTCCTTAACCCGGTGATGTAGCCTGAGATAACACTTCACTGAGCTGCCCTGACAGAATGTGGCAAATCAAACAGCAGAGCTCCTGCTCTGCTGGACGTGACAGAGGAACCACTGCAGGTTTGCAGCAGCACTGATCAGGTGCAGCACCTTTATTCAAGCAAGGCAGGGCTGCAGCACTTCATCTGTTTCTGTGCTTACCCTGATATCATCTGGCAGGAGGCATGAGTGGTTTATATCATCCCGTTACCACCTTTGTTTCTTCACCCAGTATGGGATGTATTTCCTCTTGGAAATATGTTCTGCATTCTCTTTGCTATGCTCTAAAAATGGTTCCATCCAAACCCCTCAGGAAACATTTCTTTAGGGACCAGAGGCCAACCACCTGCCTATCATTTCTGTTTATATCCTGAGTGTCCCTGGTATCACCCTGTTCCTGTGCTCTCCAGGATCTCTGTGGTCGTCCTGCACTTGCACTCTCATGGGTCTTTGCTGGGGTCTGACGGGCTGCAGCAGCGCTGAGCTCGGTGTGAGAACGTGCGGCTGTGGGATGCACAATGGTGGAACTCAGGTCTTCACACAGGTGTAGGACCTCATGCTAGGAAATCCAGAACATCTAATGTGGTAACGTGCATGGCAACAGCCCTAGGATTTCCCCTCCAGCATAGGTGCTATGACAAATTCTGGAATCTACCAAGTTTCCTTCAAAACCATGGCACAATTAGATGACCAAGGAATCTGGCCTGAAAACTGGAGCACAAATTGCTCTTTAGCGCAGTGCCAAGCAGTCAGGAAGAACATAACTGCACTAGTATAAGAAATATACACAGCAGAGCAGCAAATAGGTGACATAATGAAGGCATGATCCAACCTTATGCCCCTGGGAGTCACACCTATCCCGGTGTTCACCACCAAAACTATGCTGAAGAAGTCAAACCACAGAAAGAAGCAATTGTCCTGCAGCCTTTCCTCTGATTTCATAACATTTCCAGCCACGTTACTCGTTCCCTGTTCTACATTTCCCAAGGGTTTCAAAACTCTGACATTTCCTTTGCAGAAAGAAATTTTAAAAATTAAATACCTGGTCTTACAATCACTGTAAATGAACTTTTCAGCTTGTTTTTACTTTAAAAGTACAATCTGCATTGGCAAGAGATGACTTAGTAGTTTTAACCCAAGCTCTCAAAGGCACAAATTAATGTGGAAAAACATAAATTCTTTAATTCTTTCAGTCTGGAAATCTGCTCAGCCTGTGTTTTTCTGACTGATTTTCCCTGGATGATGAGTTGATAACACGATTATGTTATGGTTTGGCAAATAATGAGTGTTGAGAAAGGGATTTAATTCAGGTGGAAAATGGAAACTCAGGGATTCACTGGGAGGCAGGAGTTTCTTGGAGAACAGGTTTATTGAAGACCTGGGAGGTGAAACCTGTCTTCTGAAAGAGGTTTGTCTCTTCAAAAAGAATTAGATTAGATTTGCCATTCCTGGAGATTTAACAGAGCCACAGGACTGCTGAGATCTGCACTTCCATTTTCATTTCACTTTGTGGCTTAGTTCACAAGAATACATCATGCTCACAAACATGATTCTTGATTCTCTCCCCACAAACATTTTTACTATCTTTTCAGATATTATTTTTTTTTCTGTGTCCTTATTAATGAGAGTGAGGTTTCTTTTGAGCCTGTGAGTGAGCTTCAGTACCAGGTGTTTTCTGTGCTGCTTAGTCAGCAGTGAGACAGTACACAAGCCTTAATGCTCTGCTGGGTGTCCTCCAAAATGGCACTATGATTACTTTTTTTATTTTCTGGTAGGTGCTGGAGAACATATCGTTATCCTCCTATAGTGGTGCCTTGCTGATTCTGTCCTTGTGATTCCCATTGTTCCTATAACAAGCTGTATTTTAACTGAGTGAGGAAAAGGAAGAAAGAAGCAGAAAATGATGAAAGAAGCTAAAAGAAGATAAGCCAGATATAATATTATCATCTTTCCGTTGTGAAGGACATTCTGCGACCATTTCAACTTGAAGTTGACTTGGAGGCAGAATACAACTGGAAAACTCATGATTTCACTTCAGAATTAAAATTCTGTCTACAGAAGTACATGATGATTTTTCCATGGGATCAGTTGTCTTCCCCATTCTTAGGGAAGGGAGCAAACTATGTCGAGCCTCCCAATTGCAGTCTGGGTCCTGTGATGTACAAATACCTCAGTACTTCTGATACATATGGGATATGCTACAAAGGTACTGCCTCCATGCATTGCAGCTGATTTTAGTGCATATCTGGAGTTGCTGAGGAACCTGCTTTGCTATTCTTGTGGCTTGAAAGTTTTTTCTTAATATTCCACCTGGATGACCATTTGTTGGTCACGTGGTCAAAAAGACCATTTGTTGCAAGTTAAGCTGATTTGTTCTTGGCATCTTCCCAGTGGCCAAAGAGAACAGATGATGGATCACCTCTCAGTTTCTAACCTCTGCTGTGTACTGTAAAGCTGTTACCATCTCTCCTTTCAGTCTTTCCTTTCCGGGTGCTTTTCAGCCTTTTTCAGTTTACAGCTCCTGAAGATTTTTCCAGTGAATGTACTGACCCTTGAATGCTTGAACTCTACCTTGAACACTGATTTTGGCAGGTTATATTTTTCTAAGCTGCCTTTTGACCTGTGAGAACGTGTACACAAACCCTTGCACATCTGAGGACCACAAACTGTGAAGCAAACTTTCTTGGACCCTAAATCAACCCTTTTATGCAGAACGTTTTCACTATCATTTTATCTGCATACAATATTTTTTATATTCTATAAATATTTTCTTTGTTGCCTTCTTCTAGTCTTTCTCCAAATGATTAATATTTTTCTTAAAATGTAGGTGATGAGCTAGATGCAGAATCCAAACTGCACTCGTCAGTGCAAAACACAACAATATGTATTCCTGATCAATTATTACAAAGTGTGAGATGTCCTTTTGTAAGTAGATCTGATTGCTAACTTGTATTTTATTGTGTTTCCAGTAAAACCCTTGGGTCCTTTTATAGCATATTGTTATTTAGATGGGTAGTTATAATTTCATATTTTAACCTTTTTCAGATAGGACAACTCTTTGGGGGCAGGGATAAAGCCTATGTTTTGCTTTGTTTTTTCATGGCAGGACAATGAGCCTTCCTGGTGTTTCTCATGTAAAGCTGCCAGCATGCAGCCCTTGAAACAGGCTCACTCAAACTGAGGGTATTAAATGAGAGAAAAGGCTCAGGCACATGGTAATGCAAAACATTTCTGTGTTGAAATTCTAGCCAGTAACAACATTGTTTGAGACTTAATTTTATGGTTTTAAAAGCCACAAAATCTCTCATGTGAGTATGGATAGGTATGACACAATTGTTATTTATGTTTACTTAACCAAACAAAGGATGACCTTGTTGGTTTACAAGAAAAACAGATTTGAGCACATGAAAACACTGGGGATATGTGGCTGTAGGATTTAAAAGATACCATTTGAGTTTTTGCTTTCTTGAAGTGTCTGGCTTTGGGAGACTTTTCAATCAGTAAGTATGCTGGGATCTTAAAAAGTCAATCAGTACTTTGAGGAATACTTAATTAACAGGTTCTTCCTCACATCTCACTTATCTTTCCTACCAGGGCTTAAAACTGTAAGGGAAGAAATGTAACTTCAGAATTTACTTTATTTTCAAAGAAAATTTTGCTGCTTAACACTAATGATTTAGGACCAATGGAAAATCACACTCTTTTTATTTTTTTTCCTAAAACCAGACAGAGTAAATGACTGAAATATATATCAAAACCTAAGCTAGACAAGCTGTATGCAAGAATATAAATTTTGTCCTAAACCAGCAGAATCAAATTAAATATCGTACATTTAGCACTTCTGTAAAGATACACGCTCTCAGATTTACAGTGCAATATAAATGTTCATAAAGAAGATTATTCATCCAATTTTGAAACCCAGAAATAAAAAATTAAAATTAAATGAACTTAAAATGAACATTGATTACAGTATTTTTTCTACCCCACATAATTTACTCTGGTAAACCTAGAGTTCTGAAGACAGGACTGTTATTTCAGGGAGGAAAGTTGCCTCTTCTGTGCTACTTTTTAAGTGGTATGAAACCCATGGTTCTGGAGGGCAAAGAGGGGGGTTCTTCAGTGCTAAGAGCTGTGCAGGGTGAACAGGGCCCCAAGAATGTTTTTGCACACCTTGAAGTACTGGGTGCACTGGTGAAGGGGTTGTGTAGCTGTAATCTCTTCTCATGGTGGCTTCATGTTCTAATAGGACATTGCTCTGCAGTCCGAAGGTGTCACAGCCAGTCAGGTAGACCTACAGGAATTACTTTTAATCACCTTTGGTGTTAATGGTGGTATATCTCCAGCGATGTAGAGCTAAGCTGGTCAGTAATGACCCAGAGTCCAGGACGTGGCAGGCACCCTGAGCCCTATTCTGTAGCTACATTATTCACCTGAATGTACTAAGTGAAACACAGCTCAGGCGTGTGCCGTACAAAGATTCTGCAAATTACGGGTGTTTATGTGTACAGAGAAAGAAAGGATTTGACCTGTATCTCATGTGTTAGATTAAATATCATTTATGGATTCTTTTCTTAAAAAAAAAAAGAAAAAGAAGAAAAACACATACCAGCCTCCTCATTGTCAGGTACTAATGTTCAGTTAACTGAATTGCTCTCCAAGGAGCAATGATTCCTTTTAAGTTTCCATTTTGTAATGAAGAGAAGAAACTTCTGGCTTGTTAAGAAAAACTTTTTTTGCCCTTAAAGTTTACCTAACATTCTAAAGTGAATGCATCATTACGTTTGTGCTAAATATTGGAGAGAATTTGGGAATCCTTGGGTATCACTTCCTATCACAATGGAAAAGACAACTGTCAAATGAAGAGAGAGGATATAAAGCTCTTCTTGATATGCATGATTCTGCACGTTTCAGGCAAGTGTTCAGAAGTGGGAAGATGGTGGCAAATTCCATATCAGCACAACATGGTAAAAAGAACTCCAGCCATGTCTTTGGTGGCAGTTCAGATGTCCCTTTAGAGATGCAGAACACAGTCTTACCATTAAATTACAAAAGTGTGTGGCCCTGGTGCCTTGAGCTTTTGTTTTATCAATTATTTGAGTGGAAATCACTACTATTTTAATTTAAGACTATCTTACATCCACTTTGTATGTCCTGCAAATCACTAAAAAATAATGGTAATGCAGCGTCAGACCCAGGGATTTTATTTTATTTTTTCACTGCACTACTTTTGTGACAATTATTTGGATGAATTAAAACAGAGCTTTTCCAAAGACAATGAAATGCTCAATGTGGCTGCCTGACAAGGTCATGCATACAGTAATAATTTGCATGAAGCTGGAAGGAGTACATGCCTTTCTAGGGCATAAACAAGCTTTGAGGATGCCAGAAATTATACAAGCAAAGTAATTATAACTTGAATCAAATCAGCTCGCTTCTTTTAACCTTCCCACAAATTCAGCTAATTTATTAAACTCTGGGCATTGAAGTCAGGGCTCCAAAGAGCTTTTTTGTTCCATTTTGCTGCACTCTACTGCATGAACGATCAGGGAATATAGCAGTGCTCTTGATACAGATATTTACAAATCACAGACCTGTAGTATTTGACTATCTTATCAGCACACATGATGTGGATAGGAACCTGTACACAGCCATGGTAGCACAGAGAGACATTGCCTGAATTACATTACTTGAAAAATTGCAGGGCTGTCTTTCAAAAGCCATGAGGTATTCCTTTTTTAAAAAAAAACAGCATATCCACCTTATCAAGCCTTTTAACATAAAGTTAGTAATACTTCTGATTGTAAAAGTACATTATTATTCTTAACATGAGAAAGTAAACAGAAACCAAACAGTTAAAGGCACCGAAAATATTTCATCTGAGCCTGGCTTGATACTGCAGCAAGTATTATTTTTGGGTGGCAAAAAAATATTGCTCTATTTTCTGGTAGAATATCATAATGAATTACATGATAATGTGGTTGATGAACGTAGGCCTAATGTTAACTCTACCCTATGATATATTCGATGAGATGTGGGTTTTGTTTTTGGTTTGGTGTTGTTTTTGTGGGTTTTTTTTATTTGTTTATTTGTTTGGTTTTTGTTTGTTTGTTTGTTTTTTAATTTAGTTACACATTTGAAAAATCAGATTTTATATTATGTTTGTAAAATCCGTGCCACGATTGTAGCTGATAATATTATAGGTATATTCTTCACAGATAGTCCTGCCTGATTTACCTTATACATCAACCTCATGAAATGTTGGCCAAATTTGTAATGAAGGTGGTGTCTATGAACTGGCATGGTGGACAGGACTTACTGGAACATGTTTCTGTGCCAGTGAAATCACATGTGTCTTGGATAATTTGCTGCATATACAACCTGTTTGGTCTGGGAGGGTAGTGAACCACTGTATGACCCAGCTCTACGCTGACATTGAGAGACTGTGATGTCTGGGAGAAGGATTAACTTCGGGTCCCTATTTGCTTCTGAACGCCTGATGTGATATACATACAGCTGTTGAAAACGTTGACAGCCTAGATCAGATAGCTGTCAGAATAATGCCTCTAACCCTCTGTCACGTAGATAAAACCTGGCGAATCTCTAACAAGGTCTTGTACCAAGTAATCATACCTTAGATTAGGACTGGTGGATGGGCAAACTATTGAAACTATGTCTTGGCATCACAGAAAATATGTGACAGTGCTCGAAGAAATGCAGAATTCTAGACCTGAGCACCAGCTTTACAGAGCTTTGTGTTTATTATTAATAAATGTATTTCCTTAAAAATTTTAAAGTTGTTCCATTAAACTTACAGAGAAAATATTCTGTGTACACGTGCAGGCAGGAGAGAAAAATTATGGAAAAGAGAGCACGATTACCTCTGCTACCCAGCAGAGCCAAAGGCTGAAGCATTCACCCATTAAAATAGTTCTGTGGTATAAAGGAGATTAGCTTGAAATCTCTTGTCAATAGACATATACATGTAGGAAAGCAATTTAATGTGTCCTCATTTGCTAGCCTATTGAATTAGACAGAGAATTTTGGCATTCACTGAGAGCGAGTACTTTTCATGGCCTGATGAGACTAGCTTATTGATCAGTTAGACACATTTTCCTATAAAACAATGGTCCCAATCCTTTTGGTGAGAGAGATGAATTTAACGTGACCATGCAAAGTCAAGTCAGAAATGTGACGCTCTGTCAACTTGATGGTGAGTTCTTTTCAGTTCAGGCTTTGTTTGGCAAAGCAAGATATGTAGGGCAGCCAAAGAAAGAAAAAAGTACAGATCCCTGGCATATGAAAAGTCATCAAGGGTATGCTTGCCTTTGTTCTGCTAGGGAGCACAGAGAGATCTGTGAAACACTATGGTAGCACTTTGCTCCAGAGCTGGCTGCAGAGCAGTGATTAAAATCCCTGTTATGAGTCAAATCATGATGTTCGATTCTTTGAGACTTAGAAATATCGCAGTCATTGACTGCAAACAAATACACATATGGCCAATGTTTTTTCCTAGGAGCATTTATGGATCTGAAAACATCAAGAATTTTACCTCAAATTTCTTTTGAAAGTTCCCATCAGAAAAATGTTATTTATAATCTGATACTATTTTTTATCTCATTATTTTAAGTATTCTTTTTCAGAGAGAGAGAGAGAGAGAGATTGGCACGAAGTAAGAATGACTTTTCACATTCAGCTTCCTTGCCTAAAGATTGATTGATACCTTTCCAACCTATTACTTTAAATCTCCACAAGGAAATATTTCCCTGTGCACAGTACAAATATACTGTACATGCATAGATCTGAATTTTCTGGACATCCACATCTTTGCTAAAACTCCTGCCACATTCTAGGCAGCATTTGTGTGAGCAATTACCAAGCTTGTACTGTATGCTTAAAAGACAATCTGACTTCATATGCAAATATCTCATGGAGATTTTTGTCCTATCTAAATGTATATATATTTATATACTTTCAAGAATTCATTTCTCTCTCTCTCTCTCTCTCTCTCTCTCTCTCTCCATATATATATATATATATATATATATATATATATATACACACATATATTCCTGGAAGTCAGCATGAGTATGTAGGCTTCTGTGCATGCATCACTTTGATAAGCTGAACATACTGTATGGAGAACATAACTCTCCAGGTAGAGACACAGTAATTGTAATAGAAAGTACTGTAGGTCAGTGCAAGATTTAACATTTTGTGCTGCTCTCCAAATAAAGGAGAACTTCTAACTGTTCTGTCCTATTAGCAGTCTGGGAGAACCCCTGTTACCCTTTTGCTCGGCAAGTTGTTGAATCTCCTGAAAGACTGTGATTTACTCCTCTCTGGCTGCTGGCTTGTTGCTCACGGATGCCAGGATCCCCCCCATCCTCTCTGCACGCTGTTGTGCTGGGGCTGAGGGGCAGAAGCTCCCAGGCAGGAGCAGAACAGGCTGGGGGGCACCAGGGCAGCCCCAGTCCTGGGCATCGGGCATCTGGGCACGGGGATGGACGTTAGCTATGGGTTGCCCTGACTCAGCATAACCCAGGGCTGTGGCAGGGCTGGGGACAGCATCCTACAGCCTCTCTGGGGCAGGCACTGGTGGCCCCAGGGGCTGGAATGGGATCCTGGGCTGTGGGCAGGGTGGGGGGAGCTCCGAGAGCAGGCAGGGGCCTAAGTGCCCATGTGTGGACTCTGTCACTGACAGAAAATGTGGCAACGATTTTGGG
This sequence comes from Falco rusticolus, assembly GCF_015220075.1. Classification (NCBI taxonomy): domain Eukaryota; kingdom Metazoa; phylum Chordata; class Aves; order Falconiformes; family Falconidae; genus Falco; species Falco rusticolus. Next base: position 18,056,526 of record NC_051191.1, read on the forward strand.
GCAGTATCTGCTGCTTGTTTGCTGTGGAAATCCTAAACTGCACGGGAACACAAAGGAAGTTTCTCAATTTCTTACACGACCTTTAATAAGAAGCTTGTTCTAGCAAGAACATCACTGCAGTTGGAGCAAAACCAGTGGGAAATGAATGCATTGCTGTTTCTCCTATATAGCTGATTGAAAAGCAATCATACCCCCAAAATCTATTGGTCCTCTGTTACCAGGATCTTCCTGAGTTTTCCCTGTTCCTTACTTGAAGGTGACTCTCCTAAAATGTGCATCAAAATTTATTGACTTGATCGTACGATTCTTCAGCAGACAAAGCTCTGGATAAGTTCAGCTACTGTTACTTATTATTGTCTGCTAAAACGAGCCTCATCTGATACTCTAGCTGCATGTTCAATATATGCATATGAGAAATAGTCAAGAGGTTGTTAATGTCATGTTTTACAAACACTTCTGTCCACTTACCACAGCTTCCCACTTTGGAAAATCTGAATTTTCAGTGAGTCAGACTCAGGATTTTTTTGTGTGAGGACTCTCACGGCCATTAATCCAAATTAAAAATACAAGCTTAAAGGAGATGAATGGTATTGAATACTTGATTGGGCATCCTTGTTCAGAATTCAGGTGGGCACCATTTGTTTTCACTTGTTTCAGTTTGAAAGTGAGTTAAACAACTCACATGGGTTTAATGTCGTTTAACTAACCAATGTTCAACCCGAATTCACATTAACTTTTAGAGTGTCTGCGTGTCAACAAACTGCGGCTTAAAGGTAATATTTTTCATAGGTACAAGATGACTTTACTATATGCAGTGAAAGACCTTCTTAGTTGAATTTTTGGTGCTTCAATCATAAGAGAAATGTACATTTAGTTCTTGGAAACAATATGTTTCCAGTAAGATTGATTTACTAACAGAATGCCCAAGTGAAAGAACATCTATGGGATTTTCCAAATAAAAGAAAGGAAATTCCAAGTCATATATATATATTTAGAAACTCCTGTTCCAACCCCTGTCCTTCCATTCCTTTTGTTTTAGCCTGATTTTGTGTATCTTAAGCTTTTTATCTTGTTTCACTCCCCATAATGTCACACAAGCAGACAGGAAGAAAGGGTACCTGCTAAATCCCTGCAATTTAAAACGAGCTAGCCTCTGAGAAGCTCTGTGCAGTTCTTTGCCCTTTCTAATGGCTATTCCTATTTAAAGGATACAATAACTCAGGCATTACACGTTTATGTCTATAAATTTCACTCTTTTTCCTTAGCATGATGCATTTCTCTGTATGGCAAACGATATGATGTTGCCCTTAGAAACTCTGTGAAATTCAGCATAGACAGATTTCATATAATTTTAGTGTACCAAAAGTGTACATGGGGGGGTTGTTTTCTGCTGAAGCAGACAAGAAAGCTGAAATGAACTTGAAAGTGATATGGGCTCTTGGCTTCATGAAAGAAATTGAAATGAGATGTTTAGATTGCTCCCTCCTGAATTGCTGGGTGTCATGCTTGGGTCAATACAGCTAACAGCCTGAGTTCTTTACAGCAGTCATGAATTTATGATTAGGTCAGCAATGAGGTAGAGAGATTTTGTGGGTCTGAGCAAAAGGATGTTCAGTTTCAGATCCCTTCAACTATCCACCCCTCTAAGCCCTGGAAAGAGACAGACCATGACTTGAATTGCACTCTGTGACCTGATACTTTAATGAGAGGGGGACTTCCCCTGGTTCTATTTTGGTCATTTCCTGGTTTGATATGGGCGGCATGGATTTCAATTCCACTTAAGAAACTGGCAAGAGCAAAAAGTGTTACAGAATCAGCTCTTGCAAAGCTGTAATTATGTTCTCTCTATTTTAGCTGGATTTCTCAGAGAAAATATTTTATGATCTCTGTAGCTTATGAAAAAAAGATCTATAATATGCTTACCTATAAGCAGTTTCAGGTGCTTTCTCATGGATGAACCTGCCTGTGTCTTATCTGTCCATAGTGCCTCATTAGGAGCACAGGACTTGAGAGTGATTCTAACCCTGGAATGCATAGTCAGGATGATGCTTGGGATGGGCTCAGATGCAAGCTTAACTGAGCATGTAGACACATTGTGGACTCAGCTCAGGATTGTAACTTGCACACCAGCGACCAAGCTCTCTTTGCCTCTGTAGAAGCTGGCATGGTGGGAGTTCACTGGGGAAAGCATACAGAAAAAATAATGGGTTTTGGCATGACCTTCAGCTCAAACTTTTGGAGGATCATTACTCCTTGATAACAGTATAGTCATGTAAACTATCTGACATATAACCCAAAAAATGTAATAGATTAACAGCCATGATTAAGACTGAGATTTTCACAGATCTTACCAGCAAATAGGTGTTAGGTCCTATTTGAACATCAAAAGAATCCACATGCTTAACCTGTTCAGCCACCTCAGCCAAGCATCTGAAAAAAGAGGTAGGGCGAGGCTAAGTTAATTTCAATTTGTTAAAAAAAAGTTCAGTGAAATATACAGTTCAAATACACCTCCTGTACTTGAGTGATAGCACATTATAAGGTAAGAATTTTTACAGCATGGGACTTAATAACCTAAAGACAAAGTGAGACCAAATGGTGAAGTGACTGTCCTACCGTAACAGACTAATAACAGCAACAGGCAGGATTTAACCAGGTGGCTTAACTCCATCAGCAGCTGGCACCTGCTACTCCACAGCTGTAAGGATGGTACCTCACACATCACCAGTGTATTAGCGTAGCTTCTTTCTTACTCCTTTGTGCAAAAGAAATAGGTACTTCTGGACTAAAGACCTGTGCCACAGGTTTGCTTCTGCCACACGAATGAATGGGCACCAGGTGCTTCAGCGTGTCTCTTCTGCTCTTTGTTGTGGGGCAGTGTGGTCAGCTTGGACAGAGACCCAGGAGTAGAATCCCAGTTTTCTTCCTGTTTTTACTTCCTCTGATAAGCTATGTGGGGATCTCTCACAGAGGTTTTGATTTGTAGGATAGGGAGATTTTATCCCCTGCCTATTGGAGTTAGTGTTGCTTACAATAGGGAAAGAAAAGATCAAAACATCAGTGAATAGTGTGTTGCTGTGATCAAGATTCAAGGCACAAATAATGATATATCATAAGCCTAATTACTAGTTTTTAATTACAGCACAAAAGAAATACTTGCCCTAAATAAACTGATTCCTAGAGCTTTACCTTGCTTCAAGGCTGAACTTTGTGACAGTGCCAAGAAAAACAATTTGCCAAAGATCAATCTGATTTTGAATTGTAGTCTATCCTGCTGAAATTGCATCATCTGTACACATATTATGGTACTCAAAAAATACATCATTTATGTTTCCAGAAGCAGAACAGAACAAGCTTTGAAATCGTGGAATTATGGAATGGTTTGGGTTGGAAAGGACCTTTAAAAACCATCTAATCCAATCCCCCTGCCATGGGCAGGGATATCTTTTACTGGACCAGGTTGCTCCAAGCCCTGTCCAACCTGGCCTTGAACACTTCTAGGGACTGGGCAACCACAGCTGCTCTGGGAAACCTGTTCTAATATCTCACCACCCTCAGTGTAAAATATGTTTTCCTTACATCCAATCTAAATCCAACTTTTTCAGTTTAAAACGATTCCCCCTTGTCCTGTCACTACAGGCCTTGGTGAAAGTCTCTCTCCATCTTTCTTATAAGCCCCCTTTTATACATTGAAAGACTGCAATAAAGTGTCCCCAGAGCCTTCCCTTCAACATGGGTGTTCCCTAGGCTGAACAACCCCAACTCTCTGAGAGGTGTTCCAGCCCTCTGATTATATTTGTGGTCCTCTTCTGAACCCATTCCAACAGGTCCATGTCTCTCCTGTTCTGAGGACCCCAGAGCTGGCTGCAATACAGCAGGTGGGGTCTCACCAGGTAGAGCAGAGGGGCAGAACCACCTCGCTTGACCTGCTGGCCACACTTCTTTTTACACAGCCCAGGATATGGTTGGCTTTCTGGGCTGTGAGTGCACATTGCTGGCTTGTATCCAGTTTTTCATACACCAGTATTCCCAAGTCCTTCTCTACAGGGTGTCTCTCAATCTGTTCATCACCCAGTGTGTGTTGATATTGAAGATTGCCCTGACCCACAATGCAGGACCTTGCACTTGGCCTTGTTGAACTTCATGCGGTTCGTATGGAGCCACTCCTCAAGCCTGCCAAAGTCCCTCTAGGTGGCATTCCTTCCCTGAAGCAAATCACTCAGCTGGGTGTCGTCTGCAAACATCTGAGGGTGCACCTGATCCCACAGTGTCATTGATGAAGATAGTAAACAGATTTGGTCCCACTGCAGACTCTTGAGTGACACCACTCATTATTGGTTTCCACTTGGACATTGAGCCAATGACTCTTTGGACACGACCATCCAGCTAATTCCTTATCCATCTGACAGTCCACCTGTGAAACTCATATCTCTCCAATTTAGTAGCAAGAATGTTGTGGGAGAGCCATATCAAAGTCCTTAGAGAAGGCCAGGCAGAAGACAACCATAGCTCATCCCTTGTCCACTGACGCCGTCAGTCCATTGTACACATCCACTAGATATGCTGATATCTATTTACTTCTTCAGTTGTTCTACCCCTAACTTGCTACTTTAGGAAAGTGGTGTTTTAGAAAGGAAAGTGGAGGAGAATATCCCCTTCAGGGAATCCGTTTTTACAACACAGAGAAACAAGAGAGGTGGTGAGGTGACAGAGGGTTAGACTGATTTTCCTGCCCAGTTCCTCTCTACAACCAATGGGAGTTGAGTGTCTTAGTATGTGTTTGAAAATACCAGTATTAGAGAACAGCTATCACTGAAAGTTACTTCTGTCTGATGGAAGTTCATTACTCTGTAGGAACATGGTTCCGATTGACTTTCTAGATGTTCACTTCTTTTGCCCATCAGAATGCTTCCATGGGAAATCAGTGTGAAAAGGAGTGGTCTGCAGTACCTGTGTATAAAGCCTTACCATTATGACAACAGAGCAGAAGGTATAATATTTAAAACATCACTATTCCGGTGAAAGAGTTAGCGTAGACATTCTTACACTACCATAAGGTGTTTTTAGCAGTAGCATTTCATCTAAGGATAAAAGGCTATACTTTTGTTTTGGTATAACTATCTAAACTGGAAGCCAGTTTTACTTTTTTAAATACATCAGAAAAATTCAACCCCCCCAAATGTTATTAATCAGACCTATAGAGCAAGTGAGGGCAGAAATACCTCTGAACATGTTTTCTTAGGTGTGTGGCTTTCTACCTGATGGAGAGGTTTGGACAGTTATAAACTTCATTGCTTGTGTTCTGAGTTGTCTGAGTTGTCAAGCAGTCTCCATTCTTGAAGCCAAAGAGCTATATTAGCGTGTCAGTATCCCAAGATACCTTCCTCTTTCACCATGGCTAAATGCCTTCTATATCAGAGCTGATTTGCATCTAGGCACGAGCAAAGCTTTCCCTGTATGAGCCCCTTGCAAACATCCCAGCATCATTCATTAAAGTGTATCCACCCCGGAGCTGAAGTATCACCACCCCTTCATCTCTGCTTGACAGACTGGTTTTGACCATGGTCACACAGAGGGTGTACAGAAGTACACCCCTCGCCCATCCCTCCTCCCAGAGGTTCTCACACAACAATAAAACACAGCTGCGCTGCTTTGCAAGGCTGTGTAGGAAAATGCACCCGTGCTGTACCTGTCCTGAGTATTGGCAGACTATCCCACAAAGCCAGGCTGCCATCCTGCATAAGTTCAAGAAATATGGCAGAAATTTCACTTAAAAATATTACAAGAAATCCATGTGGTCTACATAACTGCTAATGACAGTCATTCCAGTGCTGGTGACAGAGCTTTTTGTATGTGACAAGGAAAAAATGGCTAAAGATATGTGACAGCTGCTTGCAAACTCATTCAAACTGACAAAGCTCTTGAAGTAACTGCCTGCGTACACAGTGGTGAAGAGATTCACTGCAAAAGCAATCACTTTTAATTGTAAGAATTTCAGTGGCTCATGATTTTGTTTTGCACTGAGTCAGATTTTCTTAAATCAAGGGCACATTACAGTTTAGGCTGCAAAGGTGTTTCAGGTCTATCCCAGTTTTTCAGCCAGAACATTTCCTGGCAAAATTCTTTGTCCAATTGAAGTATTCTTCTAAAATGTGAGCAAAAATATGTAAACAAACTGTAAATTATTTTATCTTTCTGACCTATCCTTTATACTCAGTCCATCTGCATAAACTTTGATACTGGAATTTTTACATGTATCTAAGGTGGCCAGATGCACATCATGAAATTTTAATGGAAATGTGATGCCTAAGAGTATTTCTACATTGCTTCCCCTTTACATGACATTTTTTAAAATTTACTCTCTCCAGGACAGAGAGGAATGTTTTTGCCTCGTTATGTCACTCAGCAATGTCTGCCTGCTTTACCCAAGATACCAGGTGAATTTTGCAGTTTGAACTCCGTGCTCCCATGGTATGTGACCTACCTGAGTTTGCTAGAGTTCATCTACAGGGTCAGTAGTCCTATCTTTAACTGCAGTACCCATAATGATAAGGTCTTTAAGACTTGTTTCAGAAGCTTGGATGTGGGCTTAATTATTGCTAATAGACTGTGAAGTCTTCTTGGGGAAATTCAGGAACTTTGAACATGGAATCTCTGGAACAAAAACATGAAATAATGTTGCTTTCGGCTCTTATCATTCAGATTAGCACAGAGTTGAATTATCTATAAATCAGGTGCAGAAAGGGACACTCTGCAGAGTTACTGATACTTTGCATTTATTTTTGTGATTAATTGCAGCAAAAGTACTAGTGATTTTAGGAAATACACAGGTGTACACATACAAACTACTAGGTGGAGGGAGTCTTGGGAACAGTAGAGACTGGTGTGTGCCAATCAATACATAAAACATGATAAGTAGCAATAAAAAAGAAGTTAAATGCAATGGTGAGATGTAACAGATCATAGAAGTACTAGTGGTTGTTCAAGATGCTGGAGAAAAACCATCTAAAATATTACAGATTTTTCTGGTTATTTTTTTAAAAAAGTTGAATCAAAATCCAGATCAGAAACATAACAGCTACTGGGATGATCAGTAGAATGGAGAGCCTTTTTATAAAATGTCACTAAAAAAAGCTTTGCTTGTTTAGTCTGTCAGATGAAGTCTCAGAGAGGATATGACTGCTCTATAAAGATCCTTGATGGGTAAGCATCAGGAAGGGAAAAACTATTTATGGTAAAGGACAGTGCTGACAAAGAATAAATGCATATAAACTAGCTATGAATGCAATTAGGCTGGATATGAGGAGATTTTTAACCATGAGAGAAACAAAATTCTGGAACAGACTTCCAATTAGAAGAGTAAGGCTATAAAACCTAATCGACTTTAAGATAGAACCATATTGCTTTACGAAAAGAATAATACAATGTATGTTATTAACAACTGGACTTCAGGAGCCAGGCTTATGTTGCCTTATTGTTATGCATAGGCATATGTGTGGTTTACAAACTGTGTAGAACACCGATATTTCTTTCTATATTTTATAAATTTTAAAGTTGTTATCCACATGTAATTTTAATCCATTACTACTATGCCTGCATGGTACCTTTCAAACTGAGTAGGATTCATTTTGACACAGTAAAAGTGATTAGTCATCAAAATAGTTTTATGAAATAACTAACCAAATGGGATGATGTGACTAGCACATTATCACCTCCCATTTGAAATTCAAAGCTCACCTGTCACAACAGAGGAAAATGCGAAACACAGAGACAGGAAAATATGAGCTATAGAAACCACAATCTGATCAATGTTATGGTGAAAGACTAGATACTCATATTTAATCAACATGTAACATCCCTTTTCCCTCCACTGAAAATATTTGGGATGCTAAAAGTTTAGAGCACAGCAATCCCTCGTAGAATCAATGATAACTTTCTGAATCTGATACGCATCAGGACAAATAAATCCGTACTTTTTCCTGAAATCTGTGATAATTAGGTTCATGGTTGAGGAGGCATGAAGGGTGAGACTACATTTAATAAACAACCTGATGTGCTTTTCCATCAACAAGGGCATCCACTATAATGTGCAACTTTGGCCTTGTAGAAATAGGTTTTCATATTCCTGTTTATTACGTATGTGCTGAAATCTAAGATTAATCAAGAATTCCATCTTTGAAGCTTTTAATTAATCTCTGATTTTTGTAAAAGAAACCCCCACACACCTTCAGCACTGCTATCTGCATTGTTCCTCTGATTCTCACCCCAGTACTCCCACTTCATTACAGAAAGTAAAAAAAAAGATCTGTTATTGGAACTTTGGATTTCACACCTAACTGTAGTTAAGAAAATTACATAGACTTGCAGGTTTTTAAAACTTAAATTACAATAAAAATATCAATACAAACCCTCTATGGACTTTAATTTAATAGACGTGTAGTTGCATGTTATTTACACAGACTCAAACAAAAAACCCTCAAGTATAAGTAAAGGCTTCAGTCATGCAGCCAAGCAACAGGAGAAACTCTGCTTTGCCTCTCCTTATGACCCAAACTGTAAGCTTTCCCCAGAGCTGTCAGATCAATAACTTCTGTATGCATGAGAAGATCTCATAGCAGCTCTGCAACAGTGGTTCTGCGCTTCATGGAAAATGCCATTCTGATGATGCCCTTTCCCTTAAAAGAAAAGGTGATCAGTTTGATCAGTCAGGCAGCTAATATCACCCCTGTAAGTACATCCAAAGGAAATGAAGTGATCTTCAGACAGGTGTGTTCTGTGCTGTCAGGAAATGCTTGGCACTCAGCTGCCTCCCTTGAAAACAGCTGGAAGACCATGAGGCAGCTAGCATGGGCTGGACTCTCTTTGTAAGCCTCAATGCAGATTTTACAGCATCATGGTATTGTGGTGGAGCCTTGTGTTTTGGTAGTCTGATTTGAAGGTGTCCTTGGCTGAGATAAAGATAGCAAGGTCACATCTAAAACGAGCACTTGCCCGTTACCTGTGTCAAAATAGCCAAATGGACTCCACCCAGATGAACGAACAGCATGTGCCTAGGGACAGCGTCCAAAGCTACCCTTGGTATGCATCCTCCTTTGCCTAAGAAGGGCCACAAGCTTTAAGTCAAAGAGGCTGGGGTTGCACCACCATTTTCTCTGCTTCTCCAATATACGCAGCTGAGTTTGAGCCAGCTCTTTCATTCCTGCCCACTTCTTGCATAGACGTTGGCTGAGGCCTGACCCACATCAAGGAAATGGAACAGAACATACAATTTTATTGAATGTAGACTTCATAGAGATGCTGCATCCTAGGCCTGCTGTATGGCCCCCGTAGCCATGATAAATAAATGAGCAGCTGGGCTACCCTACCTTCGCTTTCCCTTGGGTGGTGAGACTATTGTTTGAAACCTCAGTGCACTCGCAAGCCTGTTGAGATCAAGAGTGATGCTGCGATTAGGAGTTTTTACAGAAACTGGTTTCAAAACTCTTCACTGCTCTGTATTCATGATCTAATTCTCTGTACTCTGTTTCTCAATTACCTTTTTTTTCCCCTGTAAATTATCTGATAAAACTGAAGGAGCGCTGGTAACAAATTCCATTGTATGAAAGCCTAAAATGCTTTAATTGTTGTCTTAGCTAAGGATTCAGCAGCACCGGCTTCCATTAATAGGATCTGTACCTGGTGTCATCTCACATAGTTTTGGTGTCTAAATGTGTTTCTGTTTTTAATCAAGATAGACTTATGATTGGTGCTAATTTATTGATGAAATTAAGACTCAAAAAGCACTGTAGAGATAGATACAATAAATTAAAGCTGATTTTAAAGATGATTTAATCAAATGGGTTCAGTTTTAAGATTGTGTTAGCTTTGCACAGTTGAAAGCTTCACTGATTGCATTAAAATGGTTTTAGACATGTGGTGTCAGACAAGACGGAGTCACAAATAAACTGGATTTCTCCATCAGAAAACACATTTCATGAAATTTTCAGGACATCGCTCATTATACATTTCCTTTTGGTGCCTTCTTGAAACGTTCCTCTTCAGATACTGAAAACACAATCAAGATCACATACTCTTGGAAGTATTTTCTTCCTAAATGTACTGTCCCTGATTGTGCTCCAAATCATGAGCATATTACTTTTACTTACTGATGTGGTCCTAAGCTGTTTAAGTAAAATTATAAATGATGCTGAAAATGGCGGACATAAGGGAAGGTAGAAATCCATTGCTATTCTACAAATCCCAGATTCTGAACCTTTAAGTTGTCTTGCTCTGCTCTAGACTGCATACATTTTATAACTCCAGTCTCGAGGGATTTAGTGGGTTGAAGAAAAGTAACTGTTTTTGTAAAACATTAGAAGCTGTGGCTGAAATCATCGGAAGAGTTTTTCTTCCTGTTGCGTATAAATGCCACGTTTCTACTTCCCTGAAGAAAACATTGCTCATGCATCAACATGGCCAACATTTTATAGCCTGGACTTTCTTCCAACACACTGTGCAGGTAAATCAAAAGCAGATGAAATTCTAAATGCTTCTGGCTGCCTTAGATTAAACATTATTTCCCATTTCTCAGGACTGTGTAGGATCAAGAACACAGAGCATCAGAGCTGACTGTCATGAACAGTCAGAAATGGCCATAATGTAAGACACCGTGGAAGGTTTTTCTGTCTCAAGACTCTTCTGGAATCTGCAGTCCTTTGGATCTTCTATAGCAGTGTGAGATTGAATCATGAGTTGCTTTTGCTGCATGTCAAGGACTTCTGGTCTTGTTGTTATTAAGGCCTGTAGCTTGCTGATCTCCAGTATGTAATAGATAAACATGTCCCTCTCCTCTTGAAAAACAACATCAGTTATAGTATTGATTTTCATCTAGCACTGTTGTATTGATAAAGCACAATGCTTCCAAACAAGCTCTGCTGTGCTCTAATTGGTGTATGGAACCAAAATCTTTGGATTAGAGTTCATTAAAGCCAGTCAGTTTTTTCTGAACCGCAACAATGAAAGTTTATTTTTTAAAAGACTATGCTCATTCTCATACTCAGTAAGGCAATAATCTCATATATGTTGCAGCCTCCACATATTGAGCACAAGATTAATAGTAATGACTTTATTCTAGCACCAGATTATCTCTGTTAATACTAAGAAGTCTTCTGAATTACAGTTCATGCTGTACCACAACAGAGAGGCTTCATTGCTGTTCTAAATAAAGATCATCCTCTTCATAGATTTCAGCATGTCAGACTGAAGATATTAGCACATTGCCATACCTTACCTGGTATGGTATGATTTTGGTTGTGTATCTATAAACTAACCATAGACACTCCTTTCCTTTAGAAGTGGTTGTTAAACAGCAGGCTGTCGGGTTTTGGTTGTTTTGTTGTGAGTTTTGGTTGTTGGGTTTTTTAATATTCTTAAAAGCCTATGTTGCTTTGGCATCAAAATTGTTACCAAATAATAAAAGACCCTTAGGGAATAGTGTTATATGACAATGATCATAGTGTCACTTGTGCCAATCAAAACCGTATAAATGAAATTCAGCTCTAAACCAAGACATTTAAATCTAAGCATTTATATGTAGGTGTCTATATGACAGCTACGGCATCTAAGATTCCTTATGTAAATAACTATTAGAGACCAACTCAGTTCTGGGAACAGAACTCATACAGCAGTTCATCTTCCATGGACAGTGGTACCTAAGGCTTGATTCTGTTGTCCAAATACAGGCAGAAGGGTGCTGGGTTCCTCTGTAATGTCTGCCACCGCTGTGTGAGTGTCTCAGATACCCCAGGGTATCTCATCCTCAGACGCTTATGTTTAGGTCAAGACCACTGACAGTGGCTAGTCTGCTTTTATAACCTTCCCAGTCACCAGTGTTATCATGGGCATAGAAGCTGTCTAGGTGAAACTGTTCAGAGCTGGAGTCTTTAAACATCTCATAGAGAACATCTATGAAAAGCTATTACTGACCTAGATCAGAACGTACCATATTATTCAGCAGAAATGTGCTTTGGAAAACAAAAGATACCCTTGTATCTCCTTAAGGGCAGTAGGCTACTTATCTTCTTATGTAAGGATTAAGGTGGGAGAAATGGGAGGAGGAGGGGGAGAGAGAGAATGGAGGAGGTGGAGTGAGAAGGAAGGATTGAAAGGAAAACAGGCTGGAAGCAAAAGTGACTAAAAATTGCTCAAATGACTCTACAGGAAAATGAAGCTGCTTTTCCTCTTGTTATGCTTTTTAGATGGGTTGTGATTGTTGTTCGTTAATTATTTTAGGTAGATGGATTCTGCTAGAGACTGTTCCTGTTCTTTCAGCTCTAACTTGGAGTTACAAATAATACTAGGAGCCATAAGAAAATTTGCAAATGGTCACATACGCAATGCTTGTGGTGAACCACTTATTTTGTTGTATACACAAAAGCTAAGCTCTAAGGAGAGAACCTGGCCTTAAATGCAATATCCTGATGCCACTGCAAACAGTTGTGAATCTCCTCTGGATTTAACTTGGAACAAGATTTGACCTTGAGAAAATAGCTTTGTGTAAAAAAAAAATATGTCCATCACTGAATACAGTGTTCTGGAGCATTTTATTAAAAAAAAAATGTGCTGTATTCATACCCTCCCCCCCCCCCCCCAAAAAAAAAAAAAAAAAGAAAAAGAAAAGAAAAGAAAAGAGTTTCTGCTTGCCATAGTGTTTCAAATGCATATCCACATGGGAAAAAACACCTAGGAGCTGTAAATCACGTTTTGAATCAAATAAAAGCCTTGAAAAGGTGGGGGAAGGCTGAGCCTTCCTGGACCTGCTGCTAGCAGTTCTCATATTTCTGTAAAGTGTAATCGGTTGTGGCACCAGCAGCACGAGAGCCGGATGTCAGTGCTAGCAAAGGAGCTCCTGTTGTGCCTCACAACTGGCTAAGCATCTGAAGGGCAAAAGGAATCCTTCTGCTTTAAATATCAAACATTTATTTTAATCTTTAAACGTGGAAGCTGTTCTTCTGAGGAAGGTATTAAAACTGGTAGACGCATGGCTTATAGTGTGTCACTGGGGAACTATGTTACTCTCCTATAGCAGGGTATGTTCAGGATAAATAAGAATGCTTTGCTATTTCAGTTCTTTGTGAAGCAATATTTTAGGGCTACCAATTACCTTGGTGGTATTTTGTTTGTGCTGTCTGTAGGAAAAAGGGTACCGTGGCATGAAACACTGGACGGCCAAAGGTGAACCACAAAAGGAAATCAAGGGGCTGGAAGGGGGATTTGAAGAAGGATTTAGAAAGGAAAATCTGTGTATTTAACTTAAGAGGTGATGAAACATTAATCTAATTTATAAAATCTTTGATGAGTGGACTTTTGAGGTAAAGGAGTGTTCACAACAGTGCTCCGCAAAACAGCTGAAAGCAGAGCTGTGCAGAGAAGGGGTGTGAGAAAACACAAAAAAGGAAAACTCCCTTGAGAAGTATCAGCCTATAGAATAGTCTCCAATGACAGTGATAGAGATATTACTATTCTGAACTCATTATTAACATTTCTTTACATTACAGTAGTAAGCAGACTTTCATGGGATCAAAATCTTTTACGTTGAATGACAGCTGAGAACAAAATATGTCATAGACATAATCCCTGCCTTGGAGATCAGATGAGATTGATAAGGCAGATAAAAAATGAGAAGAAAAGTAAAGGCAACAGAACTTTCTGAAGGTTACAACCTAAGTCAGTGATTGATTGATTGATTTATTACTAATTTATCTAATGAGATAAAACCACAACACATGGGCTTTAAAATTATAGCTGTGCACTAAAAGGAGATGAACTGGACAACCCTTTCACCTGAAAACCTCCCCCATTTGCTATCATCACCTCACATGAACAAGCAGAGTAACGCTGTGGCATTTGGAGTGCATTGTAGGTTATTAGCATTTACCTTGTAATCAGGTGGTGTCAGACAACTCTGAGTATCCTAAGCTCCTCTTACAACTTACAGCTGATAAATAAATTTCCCTCATTGTTTCCTACTGCTGAAAAATGCATGAAATCTGACTTAAAAGTCCCTCTAGCAAGGATTGCACCACTCTAGTGAAAGCACTGCAATAACCTCTGATTCCATGCAGATTATCATGCCTTTAATAAGCATATACTTATCTGGGAAGATCTTATGATGCTTTAAAATTTTTAGGGAGCCTGGGAAGCTTTAGTAGTCCTACAGATCCCTGTGGTTGCAGAAATAAAGGCTCTGTCTGGCAGGAGTGCCATGTTTGGCAATCAGAAATACCAGAAAACAGCAGATTTACATGCTGACTCTGGGCTGTTAGAAACAGTATTTATGTCAACAAATGTATTTTACCACATATCAGCAACTGCTACAGACATTCCTAGTTTTCTTTTAATGACAAAACACTGGTTCACAGCCTCAGCAGTACCCTATAAATTATACAAATACAGTTTTTACATGCTGGAAGAAGATGCATTAAGTAATACACCTCACATTTTGCTAAATTTTTGTACTCGCTACTGAGATAAGGTAAAATAATATTTAAGAAAATATTTGCACAGAAGAGAAAGTGTTAGCAGGCTTATATAGCCCTCTGGCAGAATAGTGCAATAGCAAGATATATTTTATGCACAAAAATATTGTGCAATTTATTTTGTAAAATTACTGTTTCTCAGAAAAAAATGATTACTCATATGCTTCCCTGTATGTAGGTAAATAGGGCTTGTGGGGCTTGGTCTTCCTTTCCTTTCCTTTACATTTTACCCCCTTTTTCTCTTTTTTCTGTGTCTAAATTTCTGTTTGTCCTTTTTTTCTGTCCTTTCTCAGAGTATTTGTTCCCTGCACATTCCTTCTGCCTTACATGGCTTGCCTCCGTATGGTTCTTCCCAGTAACCGGGAAAGAAAATCAGCACAACAGAGAATCAATGAGTTTTAAATGAAACAGAGTGCTGGTGTGGCATTTATCACACATTTACATGCCTATAATACACTTTTTTTTAAAAAAATAAACCTAAAAATCTGTGTTTGTTAAATTCCTTTTCAAGTTTCAAGACAGCTGAAGATGCCCAACAAACATATTGGAAAAACAAACCCCTTAAATACAAATAAATCATCATTCAGTATGATTGTCTTGAGTTTCTTGGATACATGAACAAAATATGCTTTCTGTTTTCCTTATCTTACTGTGTTTCCCTTCTTTTCTTTGACTGCAGGTCCTGAAATACGCTAAGCATTGTGCATAGAGAGGCACAGATTCTGCTGAAACACATGTGCAGTCTAAACAGATGAGAGAGAGAAGTGACACTCCAGGCAAACCCTTGTCGATATTTCCTTCCTTCTCCCAAAGGTTTTCTCCTGACTGTTCCTTCTCTCCAAGGGCAAAATGTCCCTGGACAGATGTTTACAGGTATTTTGCTTTCCTTCACCTCAGATCACCATCTGTTCGGCACGACTCAGTGAGAGAGGAAAGTCAGATGGAAACTGGCACACTGATGGTTCTGCCTAAAAGGCAGGGACTTACCCACCCTTTTCTGCACTCCTCCCTCATGGTTTCCTGTTCTTGTGACCACGTTCATCCACTGCTTACATCCATCCACGTCTCAGGGTGCCTGCTGATTTGCTGTTTTCCCTTTTGCTCCTTTTTTTAGCTTTCACATCTGACATGAAACCATTTTGCCTCCACTTTTTATTACATTTTGTTTCCTCCTTTCTCTAGTTGCAGGCTCCTGTGGTGCTGGTGAATCCTACAGCACCTCTTCTCAGAGGAGACCAGGATTCAGCATGAGAAGGCATGGACATCCCTGCAGTTTAGCAGCTGACAGCAACCACAGCATGTGCTGTCTGCCTAAGTTGTCTCCAGTTCTGGTCTGGACTACATTTAGCATTGATCGACTTAGAGCTAATTCCCTCTCTCTGTGCTATAGTCGCACTCCAGCTGAAAGAAGTCATCCATCAGAAGATGCTCGCTATGTCACATGAATCTTCAGTGGACTACTCAAAATGCCACTCGCTGTTCTACCAGACACCTGCTCCTCCTCACTGACCAGAACTAGGATCCGTTGGCCTCAGGGGGGCCCTTCTCCCCCTGTCTTTAGGATGGAAATCCCACCTGGCTGTTGTACGCTTCATGGGGCAGCGGCGTGCAGCCCTCTGAGAGAAGTCCATGTGGGAGCACAGGCGGCAGCTCCATCCTCTGCATTGCAGCTGCACAGAAACTGTCCTTTCTGTGTCGTTCACCAAAATGCAGAAAACTTGTAAAATATGCAGCTGTCTCAAGATTATTTATGTGCAAACTCAGGAGGAATGCAATGAGCTCTATTGGGAAAGAGTAAAACTAGGTAAACAGGCAACACCACTGGAGATGAAATTGAACTTTGACAAGTGCAATATAATGCGCATTGAAAGGAGTGATTTAAGTTATAAGTACACACAGATGGTCCCTGAATTAGCTGCAGTCTCATGTAATAAAGTATGGGATTTTGTGGCAAACAGCTCCCAGTCTGCTCAGAGAATGGGAAAGAAAAAGCATTTAGGTGCTTTTAGGAAGAAAGAAAATGTGTTCAAAATCAGTGGTTGTACATACATGTAGACATATGGCAATGATTTCCAAAGTGTTTAAATAACTTAGATCCATAATCAGACTAGTTTTTCACATCAACTAAAGTGAGATTAGAAAATCTGTATGCAATTAATTTCATGGGAATAAGGGAGAGCTGTTACTTGTTACTGATCTGTAAGCACCAGCGTGCTTGCTTTCAGCCCTCATCAGCTGAAAACGCGCTGAAGACCAGATCGCCCTTTATGGGTAAGCATTGCTACCTCTGTCTCTCACATTTGGAGAAAACCAATTTAAATTAATGGTCTGGCATTATAAGCCTGAACTTTGGGTTGCCCTGTGCAGGGCTGCGTCTGGGTACGATTCAGACCGTTGCCTTCCTGGGCTCCCTTTTGCACTGGTTCTAGGCAGCTCCCTGATGGATGTGTGGGAAGCTGAACTGCCCTGTTAGGAAAGACAAGCTTTATATAGCCAGAGAGATGTGTGCCATCTGAAAGCTTCTGGGAATTTCCTTCTGAGAAGTAGCTCCTCATGTTTGGGTAGGGATCCTGAGTATTTAAGGTAGATGCAATGAATCAGTCTTTTGGACCAAATACTTGTCGCTTATACATCTGTAGACAGTAATTTGAACATTATGGAGTTCATGTGCTACTGAATTAGCAACAGGTATGTGGCTTAGTATCCCCGAAGATCTGAACCTGGCAAAACACCTAAGTCATGAGTTTGAACTAAGATTTTTTTTTAAGACTGGAGTGTTCCTCAAGAAAACACATTTCAAATGATGAGAGCTACTGTGAAATCAGAAAAGTTGTGACCAGTGAACAGCTGCAGCAACTTAAATCCTGGATATAGCTGGAATATTAACAGAAGACCATTGTGGCACAAGAACAAATGACAAATATGACTCATTACAACCGAGACCTCAGCTTTAAGGAAAAATCTATTCAAATCAATATCCAGAAATAAAACCAGAGCAGAGAATGTATGAAAATAATTTCTACCATGCAGCACATGCATAACTGAAGGTGTGTGCTCCCTTTCTGAAACCACAGGTTTATTTTTATAAGTGCTTCAAATCCATGTGGTTAATCTCTAGCAAAGTATGACTAATGGCCTTCAAACAGGAGTAATTATACAAAATAATAATAAGTTGCAACATGGGTCATTATTTGAAAAATAATTTAAACCCCCACCACATCTAAATTCCCTCGCTAGTCCATTTGCCACCCAGTAATTCTCAAGTAAGCTGAGTTAATGTTCCAATAAAACATGCAGGCACAGTGAAGCTGAAAAGCATACACAGCACAAAGCATCTTTTAAATAGTCCAGAATGGTATTGCATATAATTAAAAATGGAAGATGTAATTTAACTGCACATAGAGATATGGTATCTGTAGCAGAAACCTGTATCTGTACGGGTGAAGTCCAGGAAGGCCAAACCCCACCAGTAATACCATTTGGCATGGTAGCGCCACACCATTCTGCTTGGAAAGGAGCTTCACTGGCAAAGTGATGTGGTGATTTTTCTGTGCATTTTGATTGGAATCACAATGTTACTTCTCAGGAGCCTCAATGGACTTGTTTTTATATTTTAATGAGATTATATATTGGAAAGCTATCTGCTTACCTAGAAATAACTATCTATGCTGCTTTCTGCCCATCACAGTAGTGCCTTCATTCCTTTACATTTGCAGTAAAACTTCTTTCCAATGTAATCTCAAGGAACAGTGATTTTATATTAACTTAAATGGGGCCTGCTAAATATATATGAATACTCTTCTGCCTCCCCAGGACTGTGTGTTAATGGCAGCATAACTGCAAATATATCTCAAGAAATAAAAATATAAATTTGTACGTTATAAAATGGATGGAAAGAAAAATGTTACTATCCTTTACTCATGTGCTTCATGCTGTATGTCAGCTGGCAAAACTTGCATAAACCAGATAGTTGAAAATAATATGAACATAAAGATTTCATTGGATTTTATTTAATTCACATACTTATATAAAAAAACAAGATATTGCTAAAACCACAGAAAAATGAATACCAAAACATAGCAAAAGTTCAGCTCAATGTACTCTCTTACCGGTAAGCTCAGCAATTCAGGAGCTCAAATAAATACACTGTTGCTTCCTACATTTCCTAACCTTCTAATTTCCTACACTTCCTTCCCCTATTAAAAAAAGTCTTGGGATAGAAAATGAGGCTTGCAGCCCTGAGGTCACCAGGGCCAGGGTGAGAAGGAGAGAGGCAAGGGAATTGCTGGGTGGTGGGGCTCCTACAGGGAATATCCAAGCAGCCACTTCTCACCCATGCCAGGGAAAAGATAAACACAGGGTAGGCTTCTGTTACTAATGCAAAAAGGCACCGTCTTGCGCATAAAAGCAGGTCTTGAATAGTTGCAAGTTGACTTTGGAAACAGAATGTTTGAGCAAAGGGGTTCTGATGGGCTTTGTAAGAAAACTAGGTGAGCAGAAACCTCTTTTGCAAGCCCTGTTCTTGGGAGTGTTTTGCCTCTATAGCATGTGAGCACATAGTCACCATCTTGGGGTGTTATATGGGGTGGACTATATCCCAGTGCAATGTTGTTAGTATGAAACTGTAACTAATAAAGCAGCAGAGAAACACAGCCCATGTGTCTGGGCACTCTCACATGCCTGGCTTGTCATGGCCAAGTACCAACATGCAGCTCTTAATTTTTCCCTGTGCTTAGAGCCAGGTGCCTACAGGTAGGCATGGCGGTGGTCTGGTGGCTATGGGCTGCATGGGTGTCAAACCATGTGTCTGAATGGTTTCTGGAACAGAAGCTGGTTTGTGCTGCCCTTGGTGGTGAATTTAAATGTAGAGGAATTACAGAAGGCAGGTTAATTAACACTGATAATACACAGCTGTGGGCTGGCTTCAGGGGCGGTGGGTTGGCTGAGGTGGATAAGGTGCAGCCGTGGCTGGTTCCTGCTAAGTGGTTAAATAGCTCTAAGGGGTATGGAAGAGGAGCATGGGATGAAGAGTGCACTGGGAGAAGCAGAGGGAGGAGAGAGAGTGCCCTGGGTGTAGGAGAGGCCCTGGGAGAAGAAGGGGGCCTGGATGAGGAGAGGCTGGCTGGAAGAGGAGCCGGGACATGGAAGGAATCCAGGCACAGCAGAGGCAAGAAGCAGGGTGGGCTGGCCTGAAGAGGCTGGAGAAACAGCACGGACAGTAGATGAACTGTGGAAACCTTGTGGGAGATGGGTGGCTGTGCTGGGGCAAGGTGTGGGAGCCACTTATTGAACTTAACCTGGTATGGGGTGGTAAAAGCCTTGTTGTAGGGGGGGTAGTTTGGAAAGTGCTGTGACATTCAAACACTATCATGGTACCATCAGTAGCTGCCTCAGTTTCTCACTTCTTTTCTACCAGCACAGATGTAAGAAGGCCGTGGTGTGGTCCCTTCTGAGCCTTGGTCACCAAATGTGCTGTCATCTGAAGTTAGTTTTTCCTGGTTCATGCCTTGCCATATTGCTTTTATGGCTACCTTCATCCCTCCTGGTGACAAGAGGGAGTCAGCAGCAATCCCACTTGCTACCTTTAAAACAGCAGGGAGTCATCCCCTAAGTTCTCCAGCATTCCTAGGCTAGGGCCACGCGCAGTCCCACTCCAGGGGCTAATTCTGTTTGTTAAATGAAGTGCTACAAAGAAGCAAAATATATTGTCTGACATGACAAAAAATAAAGTAGGCCTTTCCAGAGTTAAATGATGTAAACTGGGAGCTATAGGCATTCAATACACAGATGGATCTATGAGGAACTGCAGGACAGGGAGTTGTGGCAAGCTGTATGCTTTCATCTAGGAATCAGAATGTGTGGCTGAATATAGCTGGCTGAGCATAAAGCCTCAGCACCTGCAGCGCTTGCAGTGGTACTTAAAGGAAAAGTATTATATCTGAATGAGAAAACCGCCCTAAAATAGAATTACCTGTATAAACTAGAACATGACGCTGTGGGGGGATTGAAAACACAAACCAACTCAACACAATGCCAGTGTAAATACAATTTAGCCCATGTTTAGAGGAATAAATTCAATGATCTATAAATTGGTCTTTTGATAGGAAACATCATTTAGAAAAAAGAAATAACGTTACAGTAAAATAGGTCTCTAACCTTTAAAATCACATAACAATGAATAAACACCAGATAATATGGAATATGCTAAATTTAACCTTCAGTGAGTGTGAGGAAGCTATATCAAGGTTGATGTGAGAAGAAGAGATTGGGATTCCTGTTTGGTGTGATTGGTTTACACGATTACTAGTTGTGGTTTTTTTCTGGATTAACTTTGAGGATGGAAAGGTTTTTCTGAATCCCATGGCATGAAAATGCTGTGCACAGTTTGGAGCTGCCCACTGGTATGTTGCCAAGATAGATACCTTTACCTGTTTCTTTAACTCCATCCTTAGAGATAGGCACCGCCAAGACTGTTCTGTTTACCACCTTTCAACAGGGCTGTGCAAGTCCTCGTAAAAATGTTTGTAATGTTAAGGAAGCCATCTTCAGCTATGTGGTGTGGGTTAAAAAAAAATAAAAATTCTGCTTCTGTTGGTAACCCTGGATTTTGTTCTCCGGATGCTTCCAGATTATTGCCTTTAGTACTGATGTTATTTAATACATGCAGGCTGCCAGCAGATCTTGGGTCTTTACATGCTGAGTCAAATAAATTCAGCTCCTATGCCCCAAAGATAAAACTGCTTGTACATGTGTCATCAAATAATACTTCTGGGATTCATTAGTATGGAGTGCGATTCTCTTCTCCATTAATACCGAAAGGCTTATTAGAAATTGAACTCATACAGTAGCAGACACCATACTTCTCCTTTGGAAAAGAAAGTTTATTATTAAGACCTTCACATGACATGCTAAAGGCATTTATAATATACTTTGGTCTTACTCTCTTATAAAGTTTTCCTGAAATGCTGACACAGAACACAACCCAGAAATGCAACTTAGCTAATCAAGAAATAAAATAGCATTCCCTCTCTTTTTTTATAGAAGATGAGTTCTAATTGCTGATCAGTTTTGGATTTCATTTTTCACCTGGTATTATTTATGGTTTGAATTTTGTTATGTTTTTGTAAAGTTGTTAGGGTGGGGGGGGTTTCCTGCTTTAGTTCTACTAATTGTGAATTGGCATGTGAACTACTTAAAGACAAATATTTGCTTTGGTTTTGAAATGTTTCTCAAGGAGAAAAAATGTTGTATAGATTAGCAGAGAAAAGATTATTGAAAAAATGTAAGAAAATATGACATTATATTAAGTATGAGTATTGTGTTAAAGAGATGACTATCATAATTTCAGGATTTATTTCTGATGCTAAAAATTGAGCAAAATATACAAAGCACTGGCTTCAGGATAGATTGTAACACATGTTATTTTTTAAATTTAATCAAGAAGTTTCTGTACATAAAAAATGGGAAGTAAACTTCAGATTTTTACAGGCAGTTCATCAAAATGCAGACAAAGAGTCCTGACACTATTGTATGTGACATACTATAAAGACAGTTGAAGCAGAACAGTTGGTATGCACTCATAAAAATGAGAGGATTTTTAACAAAGGTTATGGAAGTTTCACAAAGATGAGAGAATGAACTTGAATAATAGCAATGATGACACATTCCCAGCAAATCTAGGATGGTAATCGAATAGAGCAGCGGCTTTTAAAGGTAATACCATTTATAAGTTTAGCTGGATGGCCTGAAGTTGAATATATGGTGTTGCTGATATTCGTTGAATTCAGCTTCTTGTGGAATTTTCCCAGATCTGAGTGGTAGGTGTAGGAAAAACAGTATTTATCATGTGAAATAAAACTAACAAGGTGATTGACTTGAACAGATGAGTTCTGCTGCAAGGTTCAAGGAAATGGTCCATGTAGAAATGTAATGACTCTGGGACTCCATTTGACTAGACGCTGAGATGCTGTGGTTCTTTACAAGGTACTAGTTTAGAAGGGACCAATGGACTTTGTAGCAACTGTGAGTAGCCTTTTAGTAGCTCTGTGAAGTTCTGATTTCTTAGTGAAACCAGTGAGAAGCCCCTTATATAGCACCTTCCATGCACTCAAACAATACTTTTGTCATCAAAGTCAGTGAGTTAGAGTCCCTATGTGTAATGTTGCACAGTTTCATTTCCCTTGTTCTTTCTTGAATTATTAGTATTTTTACAATACACTTTCAGGGCAGGCAGCTAGTATTGTAAATATTCCATATATATGTCCACACTCTTGCTTTTTTACAAAGTCTTTATATTGTTCACGTTATTTACTTTCTTATGTTTTGCAAAAGGATTATTTATATGATCAGACTATTGGTATCAAAATATACAACGTTTACAGGAGAAAAATATGTTCCCATGTATGGATGTGTTTTGGATAAGTTGCCCCTGGGCCAGCAGTGTGCCCTTGGGGCCAAGGAGGCCCCTGGGACCCTGGGGGGCATCAGGAGGAGCGTGGCCAGCAGGGCGAGGGAGGGGATCTCCCCCTCTGCTCTGCCCTGGTGAGGCCTCGTCTGGAGTGCTGTGTCCAGTGCTGGGCATCCCAGTTCCAGAGAGACAGGGAGCTGCTGGAGAGGGGCCAGCAGAGGCTACAGAGGTGATGAGGGGACTGAAGCATCTCCCTGATGAGGAAAGGCTGAGGGAGCTGGGCCTGTTTAGCCTGGAGAAGAGAAGACTGAGAGGCAAATTTATCAATGTCTACAAACATCTTAAGGGTGAGTGCCAAGAGGACAGGGAGAGGCTCTTCAGGGGTGCCCAGCAACAGGACAAGGGGCAACGGGCACAAACTGCAATGCAGCGAGTTCCACCTGAATATGAGGAAGAACTTTACTTTGAGGGTGACAGAGCATGGGAACAGCCTGTCCAGAGATGCGGTGGGGTCTCCCTCTTGGGGGACATTCAAAACCCACCTGAATGTCACTCTGTGCAACCTGCTCTGGGAGAGGCTGCTTTAGCAGTGGTTGGACTAGGTGATCTCCAGAGGTCCCTTCCAACCCTCACTATTCTGTGATTCTGTATATCAAAAATATATATGTAAGCTCTGAGATCCTGCACAGATAAATAGATGTACTTACAGGGATTCTTTAAATGGTACTAAAGGCAATTGCCATAGCAGGGAACCTTTATAGACAAGTTTGCTGTGAAGATGAGGCAGATGCAGTTTTGTGTGAGCAGGCAGTGAAATCGGACACAATACAAGTTAAAATGACATTGGGGTCCTTGAACAAAAAAGAGGTCTGCTGGGGAAGGAAATCCTTGAGACTGAGGCTGTCTGTCCATTCCCCACATTGTGAAAGCATCATTAAACTCAGAGCATTACTGTTCAGAGCAGATCATGTAAAAAGGAAGATGAGCTCATAGGTAGCTCTCTTTAGAAAATGATGGTATAGGCAAAACTGCAAACTGTTCAAGTGCAGAGGATGACAAGCAGAGAGACTGTTGCGGCTGGAGCAAGAGCTGGCAATATGGGAAGGATGTCTAGAGATGGGCAAATTAACCTAAGTTACCAGGGGCAGGTCAGTAGAGATAAGCATCTGTGAATAGCAGCAGGAAGCACAAAAAAGTACAGAATGAGGTGTGGCTTACAAGGGGCATTAAGATGGACAAAAAAACATTCTTAAGTGCCTTAAAGAGATGAAGAACCCAGGGAAGTGTTGGTTGGCTACTGAGTGGGGAAGGTAAGCACATCACTGTATCTAGGTGGCACAAGTGTTGTGTTGTAACTGCAGTCTTCACAACAAAGTCAGCTGTGTCAGACAGCTGACAAAATTAGGGCAGAAAAAATACAAACTCAAGCTCTAAAAAAGCCCCAAACAAACCACAATTTAAAGAGTACTTACACTTAATAGATATTTGAAATTGTTGAGTATTTGAACATATATATATATATAAAAGGGAGGCATCACAATCGATAAGGTTTCACAGGCTAAATCTTAGCTCTTCTCTCTCAAACACAGCAAAAGAAAACCCGAAGTACCACCTAACCGTTATTTTAACTTCAGCACTTGGAAAAATAGAGGATCATATAAAGAAACTATAGATCTTCTGTAGAATATGGCAAGGCAAGTAGCAGCCAAGCTTGACTTTATGAAGAAAAATCACATCCAGCCGTGAATGCTTTGTGAACTCCTGGTCAGTCCATCTCAGAGAAGATTTAACAGAACAAAGCTGATCAAAAGTTCAAACAACTTCTATAAAAGAAGGTGATTAATAGAGCAGAACAATTAGATTGGAAAAGAGATGATTTAGGCAGTTTAGATAAAAGTCTATAAATTCCTGAAGAAAGTGAATAGGAATTGATTATTCACTGTTTCTCATGATCCGACAACAGCAGGGCAGCCAAGAAAATAAGGTGTAATAGGTTTAAAACAATAAAAGGAAAGCCTTTTTTGAGAGAACATCACTGAACTGTGGAACATATCGACATAATGCACTGTGGAGACCAAATGGGATCGGTTAAATTCATGGAGGGTTTACCTATCAGTGACTACTAAACATAACAAATAGTAAGGAAAGTTGTAGAGAGTCTAGAGGGGACCAGGGATCTTGGAAAGCTGGCCTAAGAAGAAAAATTGGAGAAATTATTGTTGTTCATGCTGCTTGCTGTTCTTATTATTATGGACTACAGAAGAAATGCCTGGTAAGAGATCTGATTATCTTAGAAAACCCTCTTTAATATGGCATTTTTCAAATAGTTTGTGTCCTTGTTCTAGTTCACTGATAAGTACAATACTGGAGTCAATACAGAGTCATGATGGACTTTGCTATGAATTTTTTTATTTCTACTATTTATCTTATTATTATCCAGTTCTTCATCCATGAAAAAATCTTTGCCTTTTATTCCAAAGACATTTTTCTGATGATTTAAGTACATTATCTTGGTGACTCCTCTTTATTTAGCACTTTAGTCACTTGTCATTAATTTGTTCCTCATTAAAAAATACTAGTATTATCTTTTTGTAGCATTCATATAGTTTATCAGCTTCTTTTAACATGTGAGTAAGAAGAACTTATAAGATACACTGCAAGTTCTTAACTCTTGGTGTCTGCTACAGAAAGTAGCAAAAGAGTGAGAGGAACAGATAGAAATGTAAGCAATCATAGATCCAAGACACATAACCTGCAAGGATATGCTGAATAAAGTAGAACTGTTTAGCATAATAAAGATGTAATGGAGATGTAGTAAAAAAGTGAGAGATTCTGGTAACACTCTTTAAATACACGAAAAGCTGCTGCAAAGAGGAAAGCCGTTCTCCACGTCCCTGGAGGGTAAGAAGGCTGTGTGGGTTGGGTGCTAGGGGAAGGGTTTTCATGGCAATATAGCAAAAGTAAGGAATACGCTGCTTGCAGAAGTTCACACTTTTCTGCCATTGGCAATGCATTTGGGAGCAGGTTGGACTCACTGCTGCTGTGAAAGGGGCACAGAGTCACTCTTGAGGATCTGTCTGGAGTTCAATATGCAAAACTCATTAAAGCTTCCCAGCAGCCTTCCCTCATTAAGCCCTGAGGGGAGTACTGTGAATTCTTTTACTCTTTAGGAAAAAAAAAAAATAATCTTTTTGCTCACCTTCTGGCTGTTCTCTCTTTTAGAGGAAAGAGGAAGCGCTGCTAAGTGATCACATGGGTCATGACCCGCTTTCTATAAAAGTTAATGGGATTTTTGTTTCTTCAGAGGGAGTTGGACCAGAAGCTGAGGTAGCAAGTTTTGAACTTACAGCTACAATGAACAGTGAACACTATCTAAAAGAAAAGCTGGAACGAATGTGAAGGTCAAGTGGACAGATTAAAATCAAATGCATTCCCCTTGATCTTTTTGTTTCTGGCCCTACAATATGTTCTACAGTTTCTTTTGTTGCGCTGCCTCAGCTTTCTTGAAAAATAGGGAAGATTAGGGTTCAGTGGTACCTTTGGCAGCAGGACAGGTACTTTCCAGCCAAACCAACCTGGGAGCCCGGGTGGCAGCCCCTGGATTAAGAGAGCAGTATATGCTGTTGGCCAGCGTGCTGTGCTTTGCATTAGACATAGGAAGTTTAAAGCTTTATCTATTGATTATGGAAATGGTTCAAAAGAAGAACTCATTAATCATAAACATTCTTTGTTTTTTATGACTCTAATTTGTAAAATGCTTTTAATAATGTGCCATGAATTAATCAGTGTCCAATCCTATTTATTATTAATAACCAAGAGGATTATTTTTGTAACAGCAGGCTCATTATCATGTTACTTGATATAAATTTCCAATGTAGTCTTGTCAGAAGCAGCAAGCAGTCCTGAAGATCTTTCCCTAAGTCATGGTTGTGAAGACACATTTCAGTTAAAATTATATTGTTTAAACAAGTACCATTCTTCTAATGACTAAAGTAGGCAATGACTGCAGCTGGTGTTCTGACAAGATTTTGAGTAAAAGTGACTGAATCGCCTTTCAGTCTCATTTCCAGATTAAAATTCAAAATGCATAGCCTGAAAAGTCCAGAAAACATAGGATATTTTTTAGCATTCTTAATTTTTTCTTTTGAACGTGCAGAAGTGTTAACTACTTAACTTCTGGAGCATCCCAAGGTACTGCAAAGAAGACTTTTGCAAATTTTTCAGGTGAGACCTGATTCTGTTGTTGCTGCAACAAACACTCAGACAGTTCAGAATGGAAATTTTTGAAGTTGCCATTCTAAAAAGTCACACAGTATAATATTTCACAGTGACATAGAGCATTTGCTAAGGAAGGAACAGTAGAATTGCTTTGCTGCAGCAGATACGCAAACTACTGTGTAAACTTCGTGTAGATGTATATTTTAAGCTGCAGTCAGCATTTAATTCCAAAGTTGTTGTTTGTTTGCAGTTGGCAGTTGAGTGAATGCCTCCAGTGTCTTGGAAATCCACATTCTTGTAATACAGGAGATACATGCAAAAGTATTTCTACTTAGACAAAGCTGTTAAATTGGTCATCCTTAAAGAGATATATCCCCTTTCATGTAGGCATCTGCAATATCAGTGTTCACAGACACCTACTCACCTAGGTTTCCTTTACAGATGGTGGAGAGAAACAGGCCAACTTGCCAGTTGGGTCTTTGGACCTAAGCAGGATCATCTATGTCACATTAATCCAGTCTGTCCTCAGGAACTGGCAGCAATGGAGCTTCCACAACCTCCTCAGCTGCTGCTTCACCTGTTTTAACGTTAAATATTGTAATTACACCTAGCATTCATACCTCATGCTTCAGTTTAAGCACATAAATTCATTTCAGACATAACTTCTTTGGGGGCTAAAGACTGACAGTCTATAACACAAACCTATAGGCATAAATAGAAGTGGGGACTGCATCGAAGAGCAAGTGCAGAGTGCCAGCTGTACCCAAAGGTCTGTGTTGCGATGTAGAAATTTCCAACCTGCTTCTAGTATATGCGCATATATACATGTAAGTGCCATGACCTTAATTCTGCAAGGTTTTGCAAAGAATACCAAAAATACCCAAGGTTTTTGTTCAAGACTAATTCAGAGGCAGATTGCAAGCTGGGCTAAGTGCTTATTCTCTGCAATATGAGCTCTGTGCCCACTCCCTGCATATGCAGCTCACCTGGAGGAAAGGGACTGGGCAGAGGTGATCAAAGAAGTTTATAAATATGTGGATTTGTGCTATAGAGCTCGGTCTGGTGATGACGTACTTAGTGATGTGTAACTGTCCTACTCATGCTGCTCAGTTCCTGTTAACACAAGATCAGTACCTCTCTTCTATGTCTCTCCTGCTCCTCTACTTTTAACTTGTATTTGCATGCGTTGTTTTGATTTCTGCACTCTTCAGATATAAATGAATGCTTTAATGGCTATAATAAATCACAATCACATGAGCAGTCTTATGGGAACAGACTATTAAAATAAAACAGCATTATTAAGAAAACATGGGGACGTTAATAATAGGAAATACTCATTATCTGCAATATATTTACTAAGTGTGGATCGGAAAGTTTTGGTAAATCAATTGCTCAAGCCATAAGATGTGGTGTTTGTCACCGGTTTTCATAGTTTCCATAATATTTGTATCTCCAACAATAGCATTTATTAATAAGCAGTAAAAATATTATCTTTG
The DNA here is from genome assembly GCF_015220075.1 of Falco rusticolus. Taxonomy (NCBI): domain Eukaryota; kingdom Metazoa; phylum Chordata; class Aves; order Falconiformes; family Falconidae; genus Falco; species Falco rusticolus. Next base: position 18,085,163 of record NC_051191.1, read on the forward strand.
AAAAGTATGCTGAATGACTGTCAGGTAAGACATACCTAATGGCTCTCTCCCTGCCTCAGCAAGCTCAAACTCAAGGCCTTTGACAATACCGTCAGGCTTTCCCTTCGCTTCACCAGATACTGGAAGAGTTGGACACAAATAAATGCTTCTGCATCCTTTGAGTCAGCCTCAGACTAGATGCACTGGTATTGGAGAGCTGTCTGCCAAAATAATGGTTGCAACAACAGCAAAGACAGTTGAACTGAAATCCTGAAACTCTGAAATCCTGTCTTGAAACATAAACCACTAAAAAAAAAAAGTCTTAAAAGAAACTACTAGCAACAATTTCTGAATATCTCTGCTTTTTTTTTTTGATATCGTACATTATGTCATCTGGTGCAACACAGAAGGTGAGGAAAGAAGTGAGAATTCTCAGGAGTGAACAGGGCTCAGCAGCTGATCCAAGACAACCTAAAGAAATAGCAAAGAGATGAAATGAAAAGTTGACTTACGTATTGGTCTCACTCTTCCAAGCTCTGCAGGTTTTCCAATCTATTTAATAAATGTGAGGTTGCAACCATGCACTGCTGCCCGGACCTCTGCTGCCTGTGTCCTTCCCAGGGATGCGAGGGAGCAAAGCCTTCCAAAATGCTGTACAGTGTCGGCAGTAAACCAGAGACAAGGTGGCAATTGTGCTGTTAACCAGCTCCAGAGTGCTTGTTTGACACTGCTTCCCTGTTCTTTGCTGAATAACCTGCTGAAGGGCTAAAAGGAGCTGAAATAGCTGTTTCAAACTCTGCACAGTGTACCTGTCTTCACATCTTCAATGCTGATGAATATGCATGATAAATATTGCTTCCCAGAAGTATGCCTACATAAGCTTAGATCTGAATGGATGTATATAGCACAGAATACCTTCTAGTTACTAAGAGAGTGAGTACACAATAGAAGCACATCTGCAGTGAAGCCAGCAAGCATCATGTTGCATTCCTGCGGTGATGTTAGTTGGAGCCCAGAGGACAAAGTGGAGCCATTTGTGGTTGCATGAGTCAAACAGTGGGCACGCTGAACCTGAGGCCACGCAGTGTGCAGTGACAACAGGACAGTTCTGCAGCTGGTACCCACTAACGTGACATCAGTTGACTTCAGTGGAGGTAGGCCAGGTCACATCAGCTAAGGATTTAGCTAAGACGTGGTTTTCTGCATCACTCTTTATTTCAGCAACTGATACCAGCCATGGTTTTATTTCTGCTCTGTCTCTGAACAATTTCATTGCACACATGGCAGCAATATGACCACTTCACTCTCACCTCTAGGTACGGATGAGGTATGACGACTGATGGCTGTTCGTACCTTTTATCATTGCTCCAGCTGTCTAAGCTAGGAGCAGTAGCTGACCATAACCCAGTGTGGAACACTGCAACTATCAGCTCTGAAGGAGAGTTTAGGTTGGCAAGAAGCCATCACCTAAGCTTGGAAGTAGGTTCAAGACTCTGCAGATAGGATTTTATATTTTCTTTGGGGAATACATTTTATTCTTCATCTCTTCCAGCTATTTGGTGGGAATAAGAAAAGATGTCAAGTCAGTAATAAAAGAAAAATAAGGTATTACTGAACACATGCTTATTCCTCGTAATATTGTGCAGTTTATTTTAAAAACCAGGGGACTCATTTATAGTTGGTTTAAATTAGTGGAACCACAGGGCTGAGTCAGCCCTCATTAAAATGAAGGGGAGTCTTTCTCTGAACTTCACTGGAGGCTGGAGTAGCCTATTAGGTGGTATATGCGGTCCTTTTGAAAGAATCGGAAAGAAAATGGTTCAAATTCCTTTCATTGCATGTACTTAAACAATTTGCCTATTACTTTAATGCAATAGGTCAATGTATCTGAGGAAAGTATTTTTCTGAAAGCATGAACAATTTGAATTTAAGGATTGCAGTGTATTAGATGAATTAAGTGGAAAATTACTGCAGTAATCATAGTGGTCTGAAATCAAACCTGCTAAGACTCACATGCTATTTCTCATTTCTAATGTAGACTCATTCTTCAATGTTGGTAAAGCTGTTCCTTATCTCCATTACATTAGCTGGGATGCACTGACAGTGGTAGCTAATAATTTAGTTCAGAGATATATAGTTTAAAGTTTGCAGGTTATGAAGATTTGTGAGAGGATATTTCATCCTATGACAACGATACTTTACTTAGCCATGCTGATTTATTCCATCAGTCCTTAGCACATAGGTTCTGGACCAAGGTCAGAAAAGTCAATGGTGCACAAGACTGCCTTTCTACCTTTGTGCCACTTGCATTGCTCACCCATTTCCAGGCTTCTGGTGTTGCTCACAATTACTCTAAATGATTGGGTTTTTCCTCTTTATACTTTTTCACAGGCTATTCCTTCTTGGGACTGAAACTAGGAGTCACGTGTCAATGTCGTATGCCATCAGGAGTCAAAAATCTTGCTTAAAAGATCCTTATCTCAAGAGATTTACAGTTGAGGAGGCTCAAGAAAAATAAATATTTCTAGGGCATGATTCATCCCTTCCTAAAATAGTTGTCCAAGACAGATGTTCAAAGTGCCTGTTTCTCTCCATTGACTGGAGAGGTGAGGCTGGCTAGTTCAGATTTAAGTATTGCAGAAGTCTGAAGTTAAGTAAAATGAAGCTACACCTTTCTGCACCTGTCTCTTTTCAAGACATCCTTGCTGAATCTATAAGCTATATGAATGTTAAGTTCCCTCTTTAAATCAAAAGCTAATTGTTCAAGCAAGGGGAAGCTTCATTATCACTGAGTGAGCTGAAAGAGACATTTGCCCTCAGAACTATGTGTTTGTTTATGCCTCAACAGTTGTCACTTATGCTTTGTACGTAACAGCTGATGCCTCATTTGGAGTTACTTAAGACTGCATTTTGCTCATTGTGCACCTTTCATGTATTTTTTTTTTTTTAATAGCTGAGACACTTCTGATGATCCCCAGAGACCGGTGCAGCTGCTAATACCAGAAATATAGCTGTTTTCTCCTTTTCTATTTTTATTGTTAAATTTAGATCAGCAAATTGGCTTATTGTCCAAAGTATATTAAAACCCCTCATCCTATGAGTTAATAGAACCAAAGAGACTTGAAAGGAGGTAATATTGACACGTGGTTTTGGAACTGTGTCAGAGTCTGTCACAGCTAAGTTCAGACAAATAATTTTCTCTTCTTTGTTCATTGCACTAGTAATTATAGAAAAAGTCATTCTTATATCATTCAGGTGTGCCTTCCTGCACTGATTTTTGGCAGCCATTCTGACATATTCTCATACCTGTGCACGTACACATGCTCACACTCACACCATGCATGTAAGAAACTGCTGGCACCAGCATCAGCTGCCTCCTGTGCTGCAGTCGCTGAACCAACAGAGAGCTCAGGGACGTGCCTTTCTTTCCCTCTGCCTTATTGCGCTTCTCAATTACAACACTTTGTAACAGCTCAGATCTTTTTGTCTCATAGCCTTCTGCTGCAGGAAGCTGTGATTCCTTGATGGTTAGGGCTTTTAGGATGTGTTAGTGCTTAGTTTCCTGAGCTCTATGTTGCAGCTGCAAAAACCCAACCACATAAACCCCCCTAAAAATAATTTTTAAAGAAATAATCAATAAGAAATAATAAGGTTTGGAAAGTGTAATTCTGAGAATTGAACCATTTGTTTTAGGTATTGCAGATATGTGATATAGTTAGATTAAATCTGGCCTTTGGGACAGTAAAGGCTAAGAAAAAAACAAGCAGAGCTGTGTCAGAGAAAGCAAGTACACGTCCAGACACATAATTAAAGAAAAGTTGTATCAAAGTACTATATCACTCTCTATGAATCTTTGTTACTTACGTTCTCCTCTATTAAGCCAGGCTTTTTATGTCGCTATAAACGAATAAGGTCCAATAAATCCAAATTAGCTAATCTATATATATTTTATTTTCTGCAGGGTGTTCTATTATTATTTTTCTTTGTTCTACACCAGCAAAACATGCTGGAACAGCAGACAAGAATTCAGTTGTTCATCAAAATTCCTTTTGATTTCTGCTTCTTTCTGAATTTCTTTTGGAAAAGGCAGCAAATAGGCTTTCCATCAAAAAGCTGCATTTCATTGCAGCCAGGCTACAACATGAGATATTTCTCATGAACAGGTATCTCCTTTATGATAATATTTAAAATTTCATTAAAGTCACATGCAACACACATCCTTCAATGGATCTGAAATCCTTTGGTTGGGTTTAAGATACTTTGATTTCTAGTTCCAGCTCTGTCACTAACCTTGACAAAGCCATTTGACTGCTTTGCACCTGTATTTATCAGCCCATTCACTGTCTTGTCTGCTTACATTGCAAGCTCTTCATGATAAAGACAGTTTTTAACTCTCTATTTTATTAAGTTGCCCTACAGAGCCTGCATATGTTCCTTTTTGATAAGCAATATAACCTCTGTGGTGATTGTACCCCTATTTCTTCTTGCCCTAGTTTGACATAGGCTCTAGCTACGTAAATTAAAAGAGATTTCAGCAGTTCTATGGGTGTTGCTTATGCTGGTGGCTACTGGTGTGGAATGACATAGGTATTCTTCCTCAGGGATCATACCACACTGATTCCTCATCAGAGACCATCCTCGTTCCAAGTGGTTTCTCGGACTTTTGGGTATTATAAATCCGTGTGAAGTGATGCCGTGAAAATATACCTTAATATACACATAGATAAGCAAAGGCTCAATTCAGATTTTGTAGGAGTTATCAAAAATCTTTTCACTGAGTCTAGTGGGGTTTAGGAAAGAAGCATTGAGAGAAAAGTCAGAAATGTGGTAAGTTTCTTATATAAGTTAATCATCTAAGTTCTGTGGAAATGGTGGGAGTGTGTCTAATAATGAAGCTTGATTTTACTTCTTTGCCACAGCTTTTCACTTCCAGTATTAATTTCAAGAAAATTGTTAGTTTCACGTTGCAATCATCCACATTGATTTGAAACTTAATGGCCTATTTCTCCATAGTAAAAACTCCATGGTGATTATTTTAAGCATTCATTTACTGAGCATATCACAGAGAAACAGAACAAGAAATTAAAATTCTCAGGAATAAATAGTTAGATGATCAATTACTGTTTGTTGATGGGGAATGGGAGAGAATCAGAACATTGTGTGAAAGTCTTTTCAGTGCATCAGAAAGAAAGATGTTTTCTTTATTTTCATGTGCCTTTCCCATGAGTACTGAATATATTTTCCAGAGGTGATAAAAATTAAAAAAAGAAATAAGATAGGCTCTGAGAGGGAAAGAATTTTAAATCACAAACATGAGTATTGGTTATGGATGCCTGAGACCACCTAGTTCTTTATTTGACCTCTCAGTCCTATGTCTTCTGGAACAACATATTAAAACTGATTGACTTACCTAATTTTCTCCTCAATGGGATTTTGACTCCTAAATCATATCTATGTTTTTAGAAAATCTATCCTGTATTCTCACCTATTTTAGCTTCTTAATATACTTTTTGTCTTTAAAGAAAAAAAAAAGAAAATCCATTGACTTGCATGGTTTGTTTACCTACATTACTAACGTTGCTTTTTGTATAGCTAACAGACTAGAGGGACACACAAAAGAAAAAGGGGAAAATTTCCATTCTCAGTTTGCTGTCAAGAGATAACAAGCATGACTTCTACTGCATATTTCAACTTTCTGTCCTCATGAACTCCAGCTCATTTCATGGGCCACGCAGACAGCTGGTTTGCTCTAGCAGCTCTCCTTCCTGTTGGAAAAGCCTGTTTCCAGGGTCTTAGTCCCTAGAACTTTTATGGAAATCTTGGAATTTTGAGTGATTTATACATGATTACATTTGACATCTACTTAAGAACTGATAAGAGGAAAATTAGGGAATACAAAATGAAATGATAAGTCTGCAGGAGGATAAGAACTGTGACCATAAAAACAATAATCCAAACAATCCAGAATCCACTGACCTCAGCAGCTGCCCAATATTATCTGCCTTATCTGCTCTTTCTAGCAGTCCATGATACATTTGTAGCCTGAAGTTAGAGAATTCCTCTCAATTTGAAAGCAAAGTTATTGTAGCTGAAATGATGAAACAGACAGTGAGGTCTTAATTCCCCAGGGAACTGACCTTTCCCATTCTAAAATATAGGAGTCTAGCTGCCTCGCTAAAATGTTCAGTAATGATGTACCAAATTTAAACATTTCCCATTATTTTAAGAGATACCTTGTCCATTACTGCACAAATCTGAGACTGCACAAATGTTCTGAGTTTGACTTGCCAGGATATTCTGTTCCGGTAATTTTATGTGCATAACACACAACAGGTTTTTTTGACAGAAGATGCACCTTCGACTGTGTTTGTGTAGCCCAAAGAAATAGGAATCTTGAGTGAAACGTCCAGCTAGTCAGTAGTGCTATAACATTCTATAGCTATAACAGCACAAGGCATTTTGAGAATTATGTTAATGGGTTAAATTTCTTCTTTAAAGATGTTACCCACTGCTACTTATGAGGTATTTAATAATACCTACCCAAGCTATAGTTCTGCCCTCCAAAATTTTTAGTTTTGTGTAGGACAGAGGGTGAGGGAAAGGGATGAAAAAACAATTCCCTTAATTTCCTCTGATCTGTCTGGATGAAACCAACGTCTTTGAAGGTGCTTCACAGGCAAAATAAAACAAAACAGCCTGGAAGCCCAGTAAGAGTGTCTGACACCCACCCACAGTGGAGCAGCAGGAAGGAGGACTGCCGCTCATGGATCACCATAGCCGCCTCGGGTCTGTCAGGTTTCAGGTTCCTGACTTCCCCTTCCCTGCTGTGGAGACGAGGCTTTGCACCACAAAAGTATTGCAGGGTAAGGCTCTTTTTTTCCTGTGTGTGATAAAGAGTTCCAGGGTGAAATCCAATAACTCTTCCCTGTGAAAGCTGTGCAGAAGTCACAATGTTGCTTTGCAAAGCGTTTTGGAAAATCCGGACCAGCTCGATATTACAGGCACATTCTACAATTGATGTTTGTGGACTGGCAATTCTGTTAAAAGATGTATTGAATGCAAAGAATATGTTTTCCCCATTCCACCATATTCTGCTCATGTAATACAGAGCACAATTTAGACCAACTCTTATCAATTTTGATTTTACCAAATTAGTTCACAATAGATCAGGTGGGTGAAGGACCTACCTCGGAATTACATAAAGGTATAGCAAACCCAAATAATAGATGGAACAGCTAATCAGTCACACAGTGCATGGGAAACGTGTTTAAATCAGAAACTAAACTGCAAAAGTGTTACAATCTTTTATTAAAAACTGCAGCGGAGCATAAATACTATTCCAAATGAAAGAGAAAATTAACATATCTTAAATAATTGATATCTTAATAATCTTCAGGGAGTAACAAATAGTTCTTTACCATATACATCTATCACACACCATTATGTAACAAATGTAGAATTCTCTTTAGGGCTGACCTCTGAACCACGAGGGTATGTAACTGCTGACTACATTGGCTGCTCTTAATATGTCCAATTCCTTGAAATAATTGCTATTTTGGAGACTTCAGTGGAGTTGATCAGCTTTCAAATGCTTTATAGGCATAATGGGGCAAATTTTTTTCTCCTATTACTTCAGTCAATTTGTCTTACTTGGATATATAATTATTACTGTTGATAAATTGCAATATTACCAATGCAGAATATAAAGTAGAATTTATAATTCCAGTGCCTTCAATAGCTGTAGAGATTAATTTATCTACATAGTAGGTTGTGGGTGGGTTTTTTATTAAATACTTAGATGAAAGGTAGATCTGTTACGTACAAAACTTATGGACAAACAGAAAAATATAATCCATAAGTTTGAAATGTACTTTCAATTAAGTCATTCTAAAAGAAATCTAATGCCATTTACAATACTGAAAATTAAAATGTTAGTTTCATAAATAAACTTATATATATGTATATAATTATATATATAAAATTATATAAAGGGATTATTATTATTTCCATCAGTTCAAACTTTAGGAGTATTATGGTTCAAAGGAGACAGAGCTCATTACTGATTTTTTAAATAAAAGATTTCAGAGTATATCATTCTGCTTTCTCCTACTATTTTAGCTTGCTCTAATCTTAAAAAAACAAATCACCACATGTTGAAATATAAATGTTTCTGTGGAATTAAGATTCTCTTCTCTGATTAGGTATCAGTTTTGAACTGTTGGTAAATTTTCTCATCACTTTAGGGGGTTCTGTGAAAATTGAGATCATCATACACTCCTCCATTGTTAAATTACAGATTTATTTCTCATTTCTTGTATGTGACTGTATTATAGAATTCTTAGAGTTCAGAAATTATCAAGCTCCTCCTTGACTACTGTAGGCCACTTGGTAATTGGTATATGTAGCTGCTGAGGAAATTCTATCTCTTTCCCTTAAAGCTGACTTTCAAAAGTGTCACTGGGAAACTTAACAGAAAAGGAAGAAAAAAAAAAAAGCATTGAGGATTTTCTCAAGTATATTTCCACAATAGTTTTGGAATTTTCTATCGTAGAAAATGTTATTCTGTGAAGGTATTCCTAACGAGGCCCCATTTACAGCACATTTAAATCTGGGTATGTAAACTTATGTTAAGTTCAAGTTCGTATTGCAGTTCATTTTGCAGTTCATTTTGTGGTTGGTGTGTTTATAAAATGTAGTGTTTGGGGTATCTCAAGTAGGGGTGATCTCACATTGCACTTCACATAATTTATATACTTTGCATACAGTCTGTCCACTCTATTTTCATAAAACTTAGTGTCTGTGAGGATTTTCATTTTTTTTATCATCAGGTGAAGTTGCCAGGAGTTACTAAAAGCCTTCAGGCAGTCCAGACAGCAGGCGACAACCATGTATTCAGAGCGTTATGGCTGTGTTCTGTAGGAAACTGGGATATCAACCAGCCAAATGGGCCTTTCTCTGCAGAATGGTGATTCTGCATTCCTCCCCTAATTTTCTTCAGGAGCTTTTACATCTAAATTATTCCACAAACTCTAAATCAATGGCAGCATCCCACCTGACAGCCCTGGGAATAGGGCAGAGGTGGGATCTGTGTCAGCAGATCACAGCCTCTTACCCTATTCTCTTCCTTCTCCCAGTCCTGTAATCATAACAGGTTATTTTTTTGTGACTTCAAGTCGGCTGCCCTGCCTGGTGTATCAAGAAACAATTTTTCATTCACATGTTTGGGAGAAAGTTAGCGTCATTTTATCTGTTACTGTCTTCAGAGAATCATCACTGCATGCTTCATTGGACCTCGTCCTGATTCTGTAGCTGTCTCCCATTAAGGACAGCTATAGTATGGTCCGTAGCAGTTAGTGAGATTCAGAGTGCATTGTAGATTGATCTGGCTTTGGAAGACTTTTTTTTCCCCCTTGAGCTGTCTGTTCTATTAACTACAGTACTAACAGAGAGAAAAATCAATTTATATTAATCACATCTTCCCAAATATTCACTACATGAACCCTTTTTGTTAAGGTGTTTGCTTTCACTGCTCATTCTGTGTGTCATTTCCACCGTCAGATATTCTGTCACTTGACTATCAGAATAGAAATTATCCATTAGTTCCTTTGAATCTAGAGTGCATGCATTTCTTTGATCCCTAATACTGTGAATGTGAAAAGGCAGTAGCCATCTGCATGTCTTTCTAACTATGTATCTCAGTGAAAAATACTCTATGGCAACCTGTGATGGATAAGGTAACAACAAACTTTTCAGCCTAGAATGAGTAGGGAGCCCTTTCTTGCAATTATTAACTTTTTTGTCCTTCTTTCATACTTGACAGCTCTATTTCATATATTTTCTTATTAGGGAGTACATCAATGCTGCACATAAATAATTAATATGTAATTTTAATAATTCAATATAGAAAATTCAATATAAATATTTAGAATTAATGCAGCTATTTTTCAATGCAACACACACTTGTGTATTGCAGAATGTTAGGAAAGCTTAATATTCTGGTGTTTAATTTAGGAAGGACTTTTGGTATTTTATTATCTGTTAAAGCTGAAAAAATAAGATAGAAAAATTTAAGATGCTGTAATTGTTGTAGCAAACTAATCCTAATGTTATCATGTTCCACCACAGGAGTTTCAGAAGCACTTCATTAAGTATAATTAGCAAATGGAAGATGCACTTAAATCAGAAGAGCGTAAAAAAAAGGTGTTAGTAAACTGTGATTACGGAGAGAATGCTGACCCTGGGTTTTCATCTGGAAGTCTGGTTAGATTCAGCTGCAGGAATGAGAATGGAAACATCCTCCAGGTGACTCACTGGGATGGTTTGCAGCTTTAGGGTAGGTTTTTATATTGCAACTACTGTGATGTGGATGCCAGGAAGGGTCTATATTTAGTTTATATTAGCCTGGGAGCTTGGCCATTGGTAAGCAGCCAGGAAAGCTGACGTGCTCCCCTTTGACTTATTTCACCATAAATAATAGAGTACACGAGCCCAGTACATGCTCAGCAACAGCCTTGGGGTCGGGAAGGAATTCTGGCAAGGCCAGGCAGGCTGGTGGGCAAGGGTCAGGCTTTCATTCTGGGGACACAGGCTGCTAGAACAACCTCTTTGAAAAGTGCAAGGGACTGGGATTCTACGTACACAAGATTCCCTGCCCCCCAGTGCCCCCCCCCCCCCCAGCCCCCCTTTTTTTGTCTCCAAGAATCTAAAATGGACCAATCCAAATTAGTATTGCCTGAATGTGATACACAGTGTTTCTCAACACCCATGCATTAGACACAGGAATTAGACCTCAGCATAAATATGTGATTAAGAATAAGGTGTGTGATTATGAGTAAAGTAGCCTGAAGATCAGTTGAACATCAGTATCGATGTCAGCCTTTGCCAGTGTGCCCAACTTCCAATCTGTCTATAATATTTTATATGCATTTGGAAAAGACACAGAATGTGGTCATTTGCAATAATAATAATAATAATAATATTAAAGCCTCGCTTCATCCATTACAAAAATTTGGATTAATGAAACCTAAATGTTAATAGGTAGAGGGATACTTCAAATCTGTAATGACCAGAGCAATTGAATGGGACTTAATTGTCTACTTTAATTGTATTACCTCTCAGGCAGCAAGCCTGCAGATACTAGGAATAACAAATGGAACTGTGAAAATCATAAACATTTTACTATGATTTTTTTTCCACATCTAGCTTGCTTCAAAATTCAAGATCTCACACTTCTTGTATCTATATAAAACACAGCTTTATTTGTTACTTTTTAAGACTGCAGCACAATTTCTTTAGCTGTGATATTTCAGTGCTTCCTAGTTATTACGTGTTTGTGCTGTCCCCAGACAGGCCATACCACTATGATATAGCATTTCAGTAATTAGGAGAATAGCATTTTCCCCTTTTAGATGGCACTGATAATAAACCATTACATAGTGCATGGTAGTAGTAGAAGTATCACATTTTAGATTTGTTACAAACTGTAAATCTTGGGTTTATGATTACTAAGGAGACAAAACTCTTTCACGGGTTGAAAAACTCTGAGCTCAACTTCTGGATTTGTGATTCAGCCTAGGTCCATCTGCTAGGCTTCTCGCTTTTTTGTCTTCATTTACTTCAACAAGTAATATGGGGTCTTTTCTTGTTTCTTGGATCTTCTTTCTCAATACATTTTCAATTGCCCTCACCCGAGTTATTTCCTACTGACTGTCTGAACCCTACTTGTCTTTCAGTATCAACAGTGATCAGAACTTTGCCCATTAACAGAGAAAATAAAAAGAATAAGCAAAATCCTGACAGATTTTAGAGGTAACTTAAGGCAGGAAGCAGGTTTTTCAGAAGTCTGAGCTTTGCAGAATATATGATTTTGGCTATCTTACAGCCTGAGGAATGTGAGGCCATGTATAACAAAAAAAAAAAAAAAAACCCAACAAAAAAACCAACCAACCAACCTAACAAACAAAAAAAAAAACCCAAAAAAGCAATCAACTAATAATCAGAACTCTGCAGGAAATTGTGTAGACATCAACTATATTTTGCTGTGAGTGCCAGTACTAAAGCAATTAAAAGGAGGAAGTCAGCATGTTTTGAACATGTAGTCAGATATGAAGGAAGCTGAAGAAGCCAATTATTTAGGCACATGTGGGAGAAGAGAGCACACTTAGTAGAACATGGAGAAAGGGCACAGAAGAGTGAATGAAATTGGAGATTTAGGATTCAGTTTAGAAGGTTGAAAATGAGCAGCTGTGGAGATGAATCCACTCTCGAGTCGAGTGTGCAATCTGCATATTAATTGCTAAGTACAAGTTCAGAAGTGTTGAAATTTCCTATCATTTCTTTTTTAACCTGCTGTAGTTTTTTTCCTATCTGTTCAAAAAATGCCAGAAAAATAGATAAAAAATAGATAAAAAGCAAGCACCATAATATATGCCCTTGTTTTATGTCTTTTATAATGACAAAGCACTCTGGTATTGTGCCTTCAGCTTTGACAAATATTTTTATTGCAATAAAGCTTACATGAAAATTCAAATAGATGTTATGGGAACTTCATCTTCAGTTTCATCCCACCATATCAAATATCTTTGCAAAGTCAATGAAGGAGAAAATGATTTCTCAACAGAAAGATTTTGAAAATCCTGTTGGATGGAAGATGTTATGTGCTTCTGTGATATATTAAAACACTTCTTTAAATGACCATTTTCTAATCTTTTTGTCCTTCAGTTTTCTTTTCAGGCACAAAGATATGTGAAGCTGGACTAGAGTTATTTGATAGTCATGACCTCACCATGTGTTCAGAGTAAATCATGGGAACACTGCTTGGAATGCAAATGTTGTCCAGCTGGCCAGGCATCTCACCCAGCCTTCCTTTATGGTTTAATTCTTTGCTAAGCTTTGCTTTCATGTTCATTTCTTTCACCACATTTTGTGCAAACAGACATCCTTCTAATGCTGTTGCTTTCCTGGACAGGAAACCAAAATTGTCACTTATTAGTAGTGTTACTGCTGCTGTTATTAACGACATTGTAATTTTTATTTAATGATACAGGTAATTAATTCACACGTAATCAAGGCATGCACAACACTTCAAATACCTGTGGACAATAACGTTTTATATGTCAGAAAAGCTTGTAAAATTCCCAGCAGCCTGGAACTTTAGAGTCTTGGAGGCATTCTTTAGATAAGGAAAAAACCCAAACTGTTGCCGTAACAATATTTTTTCTCTCCTAGACCTGCAAAGAATGATTACCTGGCTGCTTACAGCATACAGAAGGGTTCAGCAAAGGCTCCTTGTTTTGCCATACAGCACATGTGGAGGCTTATTGATCCTTTTCAGAAGCTATATACAATTTTACAGTGGTGGGATTGTGAGCTCTATTCCTCCCCCATGTCACTGTTATGATGCCAATTGCCATTACCTACTAGAAAGGGAAAAACAATTTTCCCTCTGTCAAACCAGGGAGCTAGGAGTTTTCTTATGTTTCATCTCAGCCACCCAGTGATCCCACTGAGTAGCTGAGTGTATAGAATGTGTTGGTGCTGTTGTACATTCATCACACAGATTTTTCAGTCAGTAAGGGATTTCTTCAGCTCACAATAAACCAGAACTGGTATCAACACTAGGAGAATATACTACTTGAAGGATGTAGGGAATAAAGTTTGTGCACCTGTATAGCTAATGCAGCTGCTGCATAGATCTTTTTCCTCATGTCCTCAGCGTCATGAGGAGCACAGAAGAGGTTTGAATAGGGACACCGCAAGGAGATAAAACGTTTAGATTGATGAAACTTGGTCTCTCTGAATGCATTCCTCCTGATAAAAAATCAAAACAAAAAGAGAGAATGAACTCAAGAGCTGGACCCTTCATCATCTAGCTTGTTAGCTTAATCCCCAGTTGGTTTAAAACATTTAACTCCCCAGTTGGTTTAAAACATTTAACTCCATGAGATCATCTTTGTAGAAGAACTGGATATTTTGACTATTTCCTGGTAAGTCTGAAATACAATTATGTTCTCCATTTCCAGTTCTTCTCCATGCAGGGCAGCTGAAACATAAATATATATATAAAACATGCAGGGCAGCTGATGCATTGCATGGAAATTTCAGCAACATCTTCCTGTGTGGCTGCAGTTACATCACAAAATTTTGAGTTCTTTTTCCTTCTGTCCAGGAAGCTCTATCACCTAAGCTAAAACAGATGTAGAGGTTTGCATTGCTATTCTCCTATTCCTGAGATTGAGAAATATTAAGGTATAATGGAGTATGAGTTGTTTTTTGATTGAATTTAACAAGCACTTTTTATAAAGAACTGATACAAGCAACACTGGCATATTCAGAAAAGAATGCTTTACTTTTTGAGAAGATTCAAGCCGAGAAGAGTCCATGTAATCAGCATGAAGAGGGCCTAGTGATTAATTAAGCATAGAATTTTTTGGAATTAACATTTAAGATAAGTATCTCACCCCTCATACGCTAGCCTGGACTATACAAAATGTAAAACAGCATTGCCCCCCTCAGAAAATCCTGACAGTATTAAAACTCTCAAAGAAATAGGGAGTCGTTAAAGTAATTTTTGAAAACAGTTGCTACTAAATGCTAGCAGCCACGCACTGAGAAAATGGCATATCATGCCATGAATCAGAAATGACAGGATGTGTATATAATATGTCACCTGCATGTATGGTCCAATGCTGCCAGGGTACAAAGGTGTAGGAATTTCTGCGAAATTCATATAAAGGATTGATAATGATACTAATTCCTTTTTCTTGAGCTTCCAGTTCATCTAATGTTTGTAGTTAATCTTTGCTTTCCTTGCTAAGTTCCTTTAATCAGCCTCATTCACCCCTTTGCTGAAGTTCTGTGGAATGAGAAGAGCAAGTAGCCCTACATTTCTGCCACTGTATTAAGAGGGATTCCACAGAAGGCACTTTCCAATAGTTAAGACCACCTTTTCTAGTTCATATTTATTTTTCCTTACTGGTCATTGTCTGTGTTATGAGCTAAATTGTCAATCTAGATAAACTCCATTCATTTCAGCTCGGCTACGATAATTACATCTGTCTTGGTTTCAGTTGTGATGGAGTTAATTTTATTTTTAGTAGCTGGTGCAGTGCTGTGTTTTGGATTTGGTGTGAGAATAATGTTCATAACAGATGTTTTTCGTTGTTGCTTGGTAATTGAAATTGAGAGGGGATACAGACAGGAATCATAGAATTGTTTAGGTTGGAAAAGACCTTTAAGATCATCCAGTCCAACTGCTAACCCAGGACTGCCAAGTCGCCACTAGGCCATGTTCCTAAGCACCACATCTACACATCTTTTAAACACCTGCAGGGATGGTGACACAACTACCTCCCTGGGCAGCCTGTTCCAGGGCTTGACCACCCTTTCAGGGAAGAAACTTTTCCTAACATCCAACTTAAACCTCCCCCTGGCACAACTTGAGGCCATTTTCTCTCGTCCAATTTCTTGTCACCTGGGAGAAGAGACCGACCCCCAGCTGCCTACAGCCTCCTGTCAGGGAGCTGCAGAGAGCAGTAAGGTCCCCCCTGAGCCCCCTCCTCTCCAGGCTGAACAGCCCCAGGTCCCCCAGCTGCTCCTCACCAGACTTGTGTCCCGGACCCTTCACCAGCTGCGTTGCCCCTCTCAGGACATGCTCCAGCCCCTCAACGTCCCTCCTGAAGTGAGGGGCCCAAAGCTGAACCCCGTGTTCGAGGTGCGGCCTCACCAGTGCCCAGTGCAGGGGGACGGTCACTGCCCTGGCCCTGCTGGCCACACTGTTTCAGATACCAGCCAGGACGCTGCTGGCCTTCTGCCCCCCCCGGGCACACGGCTGGCTCCTGCCCAGGGCTGTCACCCAGCCCCCCCAGGCCCTTCCCCCCAGGCAGTTCCCAGCCCCCTGCCCCAGCCCGTCGCGCTGCGCGGGGCTGGTGTGACCCAGGGGCAGGACCCGGCACTGAGCCCTGTTGAACCTCCTACAAGTGGCCTCGGCCCATCGGCCCGGCCTGCCCAGCCCCCTCTGCAGAGCCCCCTGCCCTCCCGCAGGTCAGCACTGCCCCCAGCTCGGTGTCGCCTGCAAACCGACCGAGGGTGCACTCGGTCCCCTCGTCCAGATCGTTGGTAAAGATATTAAAGAGAACTGGCCCCAGATCTGAGCCCCGGGGAACAGCACCTGTGACCGGCCACCAGACAGATTTAATTCCATTCACTACTGCTCTTTGGCCTCAGCCATCCAGCCAGCTTTTTACCCAGCACAGAGTACACCTGTCCAAGCCATGAGCAGCCAGTTTCTCCAGGAGAATGTGGTGGGAAATGTTTTTTTAGAAGCATCAAAGGCTTTACTAAGGTCCAGGTAGGCAAGGGACCCAAGCTAGCCAAAGGGATATTCCGTACTGTAGAACATCATGCGGTGTATAAATGGGACAGCTGGCTGGGGCCTGCTGATCACCGCTCAGGGACTGGCTGGGCATTGGTCAGCGGGTCATGACCAATTTGATTGTTCATCACATGGTTTTATTCCCCTCTTCCCTTCAGATTTTATTCCTCTCCCATTCTCCCTCTTTTTCTTTGAAATTATTATTATTATTATTGTTGCTGCTGCTGTTGTTGTTTTCATTTTATTTTATTTCAGTTATTAACTTGTTCTTATCTCAGCCCTCAAGGTTCGTGTTCCTTACTGATTCTCCTACCCATCCACTGGGGATGGGGGTGTGTGTGTGTGTGTGTGTGAGTCAGTGCCTCTGTGGTACTTAGTTACCGGCTGGGGTTAAACCATGACAACATCCTCTACCGAGCTGCGCCTAGGCTAGCATTTACCAACCTGGTGCAAAACCTCTTTCTTGTGATATGAGTCTGTTACTTTGATTTTCTTTGCTTCTAGAGTTCTCTTGTTCAGTATTGATTGCTGGTCATCCATTATAGTTTGTTGTTGTCCAAACATGTCATGGAATCATAGAATTGTAGAGAAGTTTTGGCTGGAGGGGACATTTAAAGGTCATCTAGTCCAAGCCCCCTGCAGTGAGGAGTGGCATCTTCAGCTAGATCAGGTTGCTGAGAGCCCCACCCATCCCGACCTTGAATGTTTCCAGGGATGGGGCATCTACTGTCTGTCTGGGCAACCTGTTCCAGTGTTTCATCACCCTCACTGCAAAAATTGCCTTCCTCATGTCTAGGAAGTGAATCTACCCTCTTTTAATTTAAAACTGTTACCCCTTGTCCTATTGCAACAGGCCCTGCTGAAAAGTTTGTCCCCGTCTTTCTTATAAGCCCCCTTTAAGTACTGAAAGGCTGCAGTAAGGTCTCCTCTTATATAACATGTCTGTTATGGTAGATATGATACATGATTACTCTGCTTTGTTTTTTCCAGGCACTGATCTCATTATGAAGATGACAAGCTACTGCTTCATGATGACATTATTAAATGAGAACATAATGGCAAGAGTAGTTAGTCATGTCACACTGTAAAGAAAGAACTAGAGGAAAAGTTGTGCTTAGCAGTGACAATGAATGATTAAATATTTACCTTATTGTGAGCAAGAACACAATATTTCTGGTGCTGGGACTTACTGCTTAAAGTAAAAGAAAATTTTGGTACAGCAAAAAATATTGTCCTGCCAAAGCAGGACAATCTTATTGCTCTATTTGTTAAATAAATGTAACATTTTAAATTATATCATAATGGAGCATAAAGAAAAAATAATCTTGCTTCAATCACAAGAATAATTACAATACCAAGAAAAAAAAATTATCTTTTCAAGCACTCTATTTATTCTATGATACATTACAGTGTCATTGGAGCCAGCACTTCCTCTGTTCTAATCTGGTCAGAAATACATTGATTTGAAAAGGATCATCCTTATCGTTGAGAAGAAAAATGCCAAGAATTCAAGTAATAGTGAATTGATGTAACTTGAGCCAAAATGTCACAGCAATGTTGGTTTGAAAGTACATAAAAAAATCATGAAAATAGGTTTAACTTTAGATGGCAAATAAGACAAATGTAAGTATGAGGTCCATGAAAAATGAAATATGCATGCATTGCACCATTTTTAATATTTTTTAAAGCTTTCCAGAAACAAATAGGTTGATTGTTAAAAGGGATTAAAGTACATTTAAAGTGGTTATCTACCAAAGCAGACTAGGGCACACCTCTTAACTATATCCTTTAAGCCCACTTATATCTATACCAAGAACAAAAGACACTGCATTGCTACAGAGACCTCTGAAAACATAAAATATGAACTGATCTTGTTGAACAGCTTTTAGCACTCCTGAATAGGCAACTTCTCTTGATATATCCAATACAAATGACCTTTTCCCTCACAGGTTTTTTAGGTTTGAACCAGGATCTGCTGCACAGAAAGAAAATGTGCTAATCAGAGTGGCTTTACTGTGCCTCAGGCAGCGGATAACATGCAGACACGCATGATCTGTGTCAGTAAATACTCAGGGTAATTCAAACACCTACAACATCCTTCTGCTAGGATGGTATGTTCACGGCCTACCCCATAAAACCAAATGTCAACAGGAGCTTGAGAAAAAAAATCAGAAAAGTTTTCCAGCTCTGTGCTGCCTGACCCATATGCTGCAATAAGGCACTTCACAACACAGAGGTGTTAAGTACAGAGCATCTCTGTTGCAACACAGTCAACTGCATTTCTCCCTGTTGTGATGACCCTCATTCCTGCAGCCAGGGTCCCGCAGCATCATGCAGCCCTTGCTGGATGACGCGGTGGAAGATGCAGCAGACAAGGCAGAGCTGGAATCATCAGTGAAGCAAAGCTGGAAGGAAGCTCAGCAGCCCAGCCAGACTCCTCCGCACAGAAGGCAGGGCCAATTAACCTACCCTTTCCCTACATCCCTTAGATAGCTGGCTGGAATATTTTTCAAAACTTTGAACTTCAAGTAACAATGATCCAACAATACTGATAAGAATCCTGCTGTGCTAAACCGTTCTCACTATTCCATTTTTTTTCCTAGATTATTAATTTAAATCTCCCTTGTTCTCATTTAAACCTGTTACTTCTTGACCTTCTGGCAGCAGATATTTAGGATAGGTTTTTTCCTTCCCCTTTAAGGTCAGGTTTATGTATTTGAAGATTCCTAGTGTATAGATATACAATACGATATGACTTTTGCTCTAGATTAAATAATACAGGTTCAGCCACTATTCATGAGGAGTCTTATGAGGCGCAGCTGAGGGAACCAGGGTTGTTTCGCCTAGAGAAAAAAGGAGGCTCAGAGGAGACTTTATCACTCTCTACAACTACCTGAAGGGAGGTTGTAGTGAGGCTGTTATCCCGTAGGCAGGTTCATTACCTGGTGCACAGCACCAATTGACACACCAGGTCGAGGTTTTTCTTTTCCTTCATTCTAGTCTGCGCAAAGTAGAGAGTTAGGTGGTAACCCACAAGTGCCTTGCTCTCCCACTGTCAAAACTGTACAGTATTTATACAGTTCAGCAAACAAGGACATCAGCCCTCATTGCTTACAAATTACATAGTTCTTTCATTACTTACTTTTCTATTTTTCAGCAATTCTTGCACTTCTTATGTTAATTAATCCACATGCTCCGTTTCTGCTTCTCTTTGGCTTGGGGCAGGGGTGTGTGTCTTGAGTTGGTGGTCAATGAATCAGTGGTCATTATCTTCCTCTGTTGGAATTACCTTTCCCCTAGTTAGTGCTTCTTATGGTAAACTTCCAGTCAGCTCATTCATCTTGTGGTGGTACTTTCCTCGGTTATACAAAGAACTTGCTGATGCGTAATGAAGTGCTTAGCAAGGCATTCAAAAATGCTTGTAACCTGAATTAACCATTAATGACTCATTTGTTCTAATTGTCTTAAAATCCAGTTACTAACAATACATTCAATTCTACCAATCATTTGATATCAAGGTGGGTGTCAGTCTCTTCTCCCAAGTAATAGCAACAAGACAAGAGGAAACGGCCTCAAGTTACACAAGAAGAGGTTTAGACTGGATAGTAGGAAAAATTTCTTCCCTGAAAGGGTGGTGAAGCGTTGGGACAGGCTGCCCAGGAAGGTGGTAGAATCATCATCCCTAGTGGTGTTTAAAAAACGGGTAGAAGTGGTGCTTAGGGACATGGTTTAGTGGTGGACTTGGCAGTGTTAGGTTTATGTCTGGGCTCAATGATCTTAAGGGTCTTTTCTACCCCAAATGATTCTATGATTTGTCTGTGGGTTATATATTCAAGAGCTGTAAACATTCACCTTGTTTTCCTTTAATCTTTATGCAAGCAGTCTACATTTGAACTGTATGCCCTAAATTAAGCACAGGACTCCAGCTAAAGAAAGCAAGAAAATCACTCCATGTGACAGTTCTGTTCCAGATTCAAGTATATTGTTTGATTTCTTTTGCAAGAGCAAATTTATTAGATTTCTCTCCAATTTTGGATCCGCTATTACACCTCAACCTCATACTGCAGTAATTCTACCTTTGTTAATAATTTCACATTCTCTATTCTTGCTGTTGCTTTTTCTTGTCAAAGGATAGAACTTTGTTATTGAATTGCATGCTGGTTTTCCAAAATATGTCTTCAATTTGTCAGTCTTTTGAACTGCCTTACAACACACTTACAGTCACTCTAAACTGGATAACATTTAAAAACTTTGTAAAGTCACACTTTGTTCCATCATCCAAGTCATTAATGAAAATATTGAATAGTATTGGACCTATAACAGGGCTGTGAGGAGTGTCATTTGTTACATTTTCCATTTTGTCAGCACACTAATTATTATTTATCCAGTACTGTTATCTGACCCATTTGCACTGACCTTGTGTTAGCTTCCTCTAGTCAACACCTTCCTATCTTGCTTAAGTGACAATATGTGATAAGATCTCTGACAACTTCTGCTTTTGCTTTAAGCAGACTGAAAAAAAATTATTTATGACTGTAACAGGCAGTCTTCTTGGGACAGGTGTTTTCTTGCTTTACTGAGGAAGATACAGAAGCCTCATGAGCTACGCCTTGGTATGGAAACTAAGTTACAAGACTCCTCTGTATCTTGGGCTGTGACACAGGCTTAAGGTAGCAGTGTTATTGAAGGGTTAAAGAAAGCAGAGACATGTTACATACGTTTTCAAAATCACTGTTACAAAGTCATCTGACGCAGCATGTGGAAGGAGATGTCAAGCGTACCACTAGTCTTGTGCACTCTAAAATGTTCATCAGCCATGAACAACTTGCATTTTTTGAACATGTTGCACACTGGAGGAATCTATTCCTCTACACAGAGACCTAAAAATGGCTATTGCCATTAGATCAGGCAGATGTCTCTCACTGACTCAGTTAAGACCTACCTATTCCTCTCATCCAGCGTTTATCTATTATTGTCAGTAAAATGATGAAAAATCAGTGCAACATGCATAAGCACGTAAGTGCAAGAGGGAAAAAAGCCTATATATTCACATGCAGATCAATTCAAATGGTATTTCTGTAGACAATATTGTTTTCTTGATTTTTAATTTTTGCACTGGTGTGTTTGCGATAGTGAGGTAGCATTAAGAATTTTTTCCTTCTGCAATGCCAGATGTTTCAAAGAAATAAGTAAGTTTTTAAAAGTAATGAATAAAAGGAAATGAGCAAAGAAAAAAAAAATAAAGAAAATGAAATAATGGATCCCATAAGACCTTGTTGTAACTCTGCGTAGAGAAACCTGAATAATAGCCTTGCTTTTTGTGATGCTGTTTGTGCCATATTTAGATCAGATGGACTATTTTACAAATGAATTCTGTTCAGAGTTCCAAGTTATAAAACTAACAGCAGAAATTCAGGTCATCCATCATGCAGTGCACATGTATGACCACCCGAATAAAAATATAAGTGACAGTTGTTGTAGGATGTCAAAACAATAATCTGAACCTTTCCTGCAGTAAAAATACCACTAGACAAACATACATACTTCTGATTTAAAAGTTGAAAGACAGTAGTACTGGATACTTTAGTTTTTCTCAATAGAGCTTTAGAAATGTGATTGCCCAACAGTGCACACAATTCCCTTGGCATAAACAAAGCGACAGAACATAAGAAGGTTTATTCTTAAAGACTACAAAACATTTTTTTCAACTCCTCTCAGTTAAGGTGGGAATGGAGCCAAACACAAGTTTAGCACATTACTTGCCAGAATTCTCCAACAGGTGAACAGGACTGGGAAAAGAGGAAAAATGTGGATAGATTAACAAAGGAGAGATTAGCATGGGATTTTCTCCTAGGTATAATTTTGCACTTATTATTGTAATGACCAGTGTCGACACAGTGATAGTGACTTGCAATATGAATTACGTTAAACTTGAAGCAAGATAACTTGCATCCAGTAACTTTAAGAGAGGTGGCCAAGTAGCTTTCTGGCTCCTTCACACTGATTTTCATCCAGCCTTGGAACACCACAGGTCTAGAGCACAGGAAGGAGGCAGACGCTACAGCATTGTAAACAGGGCATTAGAGGCGTCATCTCAGCTCTCAGTCCTAAATTCAATAACACTATAACTGTGAAAACGCAATTAAAAACTATTTAAAAGGGGATGATGTACAATTGATTAAAATTAATTTGTTACTTCTTTTTAAGTTAGGGTTAACAAAAGGAACCATTTGAAAACTTAGACTTCTGTGAAGTATTCAAACTGAGCTTGATAACCATTTTCACTAAGAACTCGGAATCTACGCAGAACAGTTTAAAAGCAAGGCAACTGTGATATCTCAACATGCCATGGTAAGCTGGGTCTTTGTCAGGGTCTTTTAGAGACTGGTTCTAGGCTTCTTGTATTCTACACTGTATTGCTGACCTGGAAGAAAATCTAAAATTGCTACTGACTTTTTTGTCATGTGAATGGTAAGTAAGGGTGAAGATATGTTACAGAAAGAAACCAATCACAATCATTACTTGATAAATCAGGCTGCAAGCCATTAATTTGGCCTTCAATAAAATCAGCTGTGAAATTACCCATTTAGGGTGAAAGAATAATACAGAACCTGATTACTGCATGGGAAGCTCTACCCACATAAAAATGGGTTTGAAAAAAACTTACTGAAGCCACAGTGAATAATCAGCTGGATGTTGGCTCCAGTACAATTCTTTGGCCAAAGGGCTAATGAAATCTTGGTTGAGTCTGTAGGAGTTTATCAAAAAGAAAATTACAAGCAGGGATCTAATTGCCTTTTTAAATATCTACATGTGGAAGAGAAATCTGATAACAAAGGAGGCGCCTCTGTTCCACAGAGACATGTGTGAAAAGATACAAATGCTTGAAAGTAAACCTAAAGGTTAGTCAATAAGTAGAGCACACACTATTAACAGCAAAGGTCATTAATCATTAGTACAGTTTAACAGGAGTTGTGGTAAATAGCTTTCCCCTCGCTGGAAATTTAAAAATCACTGGCTACTCCTTTCATTTCTGCTGTAAGTAGAAGTTAATCAGGAAAATGAAATTATTTCTTTTATAGGGGTGTGCATTTTATAGTGGTCTCCTCTGTCATTGCCGTGAAGATTACTTTGCAGTTATGAGGTTGTATTATCTTCACCTCTAGGCCTTCATTTTAATACCAGACTTTGAGACCTCTGTACTCTGCCATACAAAAAGGCAACCTTTTTTTTTGTATTCAGCTCATGCAGGTGAAGAGTACAGAAAAAGATTTTACTTTGAATTTTGTCTTGTTTTGATGTTCTGTTGATGTGATGCAAACATGACTGTGAGTAAAGTATGGGAAAATATATCTTGCTACTGAAGTACTAGAGAGTTCAGTTATGGCCTTGCTCTTAAATTTATAGATAAATGTGCAGGTATGACACAAAATATTTATAATGAGCCTTTGGCAACATACATACTGATGTTTTAGTCAGAGCTGTGAACAAAAGCATCGTTCTTTCAAGGTTTTTTACATACAAAATTAGCACCTGGTAAAAATTTCAGTGTATTGGCTTTCTTTTGCAAACATCTGGGATCTTTCTTGTTAATAATATTAATGCTGTATTAAACTAGACTGTCTATTCAGAATATGTTCCTGTGGTCAGCTAGCTAGTTGTCTATGATGTTAATCTATAGTAAGTGATACTAGAGCTGTATTTCATCTGAGGCAATAATAAATGTTGGGATAAACTAATGAGAAGAATTGCACTGTATGCAGCAGCACCCACTCATAAGCATATATTTGGCAACTTTATACAAATCATCTTTGTTCTTTCAGAGAGTTTTCATGTAGGGTAGACTGGTTCCTAACTTGTGCTGCTGGTGATTGCTATTATGGCTAAGAGATATTTTACTCTTTCTATGGTATTAATATGTCTTTCCTAAGTAAGACAAGTTACTAATGCGATGCCATGAGAAGAAGAGGACCCATATAATTAACCTTTCAGAAAAGGAATGAGTGACCCAATCCTTAGGAGTTTGCTTTTAAGGTCCATAATGCCAGCAACTTCTATGGAAAAATCCTTTCAAGTACAAACAAGTTGCATCATTCAGTAATAGCCTTATGCTAGTTCTAGCTCAAGCCTCAAAGAAAGCAAAAGAGGTAGCAAAACTTTATTACGTTGCCCCTGAATGCGTTACAAATACAGACTGCTATCATCCAGAATCCATATCACACAAATATAACCCAGAGTATACCACCCGCTTTCATCAAGTTACTTTTGTTATCATTTGAAACATGCAGCTTATTCTAGGTAGTAGAAGGTATTTTAGAGTCTAACAGCAAATAATTGCTAGGAGATGTTTTTTAGTAAATTGAAAATTTATAAGAGTTTTTAATTACAGAAGAAAAAAAGACAGCTACCATTCTAACAGATAAATACAGCCAGAAGCTGCCTGAATATATGCAAATGTATGATAATTAGCCAGTGTTCATGGTACAACATTTTCAAGAGTTAGTAAGGCATTTTTTCATCTGATTAAGCAGTGAATATGCAATAGTAAAAGGTCAACTCAATGTGAGTCTGTCACATGATGTTCTAATAGCATCATGCCGATTTAAGTGGGTAGGCATCATTTAAAGTAGAAACTCATTTTCTCGGTCATCATTTTCTGTAATGTCTCACAACACGAGAGACCCATTCAGGAAGCAGAAAGAAATGTAAGGTGACTTCAAGGCATTTTTTTATTGCAGACATAGTGAAATACCGAGAAAAGTATGATAAGACACTTTCAATCTCTGTGCTGGCAGCCTGAGTGACCTTGGAATAGTACAGGATGAAGTGTACATAACAAAGGGCTATTTGGTGAGAAGTACCTGCCTTTGAGTTTGTCTTTTGAAATCAAATATTATTACTTTTATTTTGGAGGTGTGGAAGCTTAGGCAAGCAAATGACATGGCTACATTCACTCAATGCTTTAACCAGGCTAAAAAAAAATGAAAAATCTTGACTTCCAAATATCTGCCTAAGGCTCCATTTTCCTGATCTCTCAGTATCACCTGTCCTTTATCTGCAGTTTGCATAGAAAGTGGTTTTATTCTCCCTAAAAGGGGTATCCTCCATTGTGTGGCTGTTATATAGCAAACAGCTGTAGTTTAAAACCAAGGGTTGGATGAATGAGCCACATATATTAACCTCTTCTCTCTTTCTTTACGAGGCTGGTGCTGATCCCAGTGACCAAGATTTACATCTTGCTCCTTTATTTTCAACTAGTGTTACACAAAGTTTCACTTCTTGCTCTACTTTCTGTTTCCTTCTCCATCCCGTTTTCCCCTTACCACTGCTCACCCTCTTTCTGTTCCTATTTGCCAGGGCAATTATTGAAAATGGTTCTGAGACTGTCTGTGAGCATCAGGAGGTCCTTTCAGTCTTCTCTACCAGTAGATACATTTCCCAGAGATGCCTTCCAGGAACTTCCAGGCCTACCTGTGCTACTGTACCCCTATCGCTGTAGGTTTAGCTCCTTCAGAGTCTGTTCTTGCTATTGAAATTCTCACCAGATAGTTCCCATAGTGACATATTGTTGCCTGATATTGGAAAGTCGTTGTTCATAGCAGCAGCTCTCACAGGGATGTGATTAAACATGTGATTTCTGTCTTCTGGAATCAGGGTGTTAATAAAAATTAAGGACATTTTACACATCATGCTCAAACTGGGTATGAGAGTTACAGTAAGTGCTATGTTGTTGGCTACACTATTAAGCTGAGCTCTGTGTATATGTGCAATGCAGTAGTGCAGTTTTAATGAGAAACTCCCTGAAAGTTATTACTGAGAAGCAAAGCATTGCTATGCAGTTTTATTGCCAGATCATAGAATTCATCTTCTCTCCCTTGGCCTGAGCTAAGCACACAGCAGAAGCAGCCAAAAAAACCCCTTCTCATTCCAGCAGTGTCTTTGAAGTGGCTTTCTTATCTTGAAGGTTTGCTGCTTTAAGTCTTTTGATCTATTTCTACACCTGTCTGATTTAGGGTGTCCACATGCATGTATCCATCCCACCTGCATGGGATTTTTTCCTCCTGTACCTCCCCCAGCACAGCACATACTGGCAGGTTGCCAGCTGGTCACTGCAGAATGCGATTTGCATTGGCAGATCTGCGGTATGAAGACATTTTTAAGAGCAGAACAGCAGCACTCCGATAACTACATCCGATAACATGGCTGTTGCTACAATAGTTTAGAGTTAGCCACCCAGGTTTTGTTTCTTAAGATGTTGTCACACAATGGAAATCAGTATCTTTGTCTGCAGTTGCAACTGACAGGCAATGAGGGGGAAGCTGGCAGGAGATGCAGCTGATGAAGAGCCCAGAATGAAGAAAGAAAAATATGGCAAAATTGATAGGGAAGAAAGGATGCAGATGCTGCCGTTTTGATTAATGAAGTAGAAGCCATTAAAGATGCTCTAGTTAAAGATTGCTAAACAATCTCCAATAAATTACATCCTCAGCAACCTAGTAGCTCTAGTGTGGGTGTGACAGGCACAGCTCCTCTTATGTAGGCCTGCAGAAAAGGAATTGCAGAGTAAAGGGCAACAAATAGCCAGTTTTCCTCTGCTCGGATAACTGATCGCTGACATCACTCTTTACCTGTGTTGTTGTTTAACCCTGGCCAGCAACCAAGCACCATGCAGCCACTTGCTCACTCCCCCTCACTCAGAGGGATGGAGAGGAGAATCAGAAAAGGAATGTAAAAGTCAAGGGTTGAGATAAGAACAATTTAATAATTTAAACAGAAGAAAGAGGTAAGAACAACAATAACAATAATACTAACAATAATAATAATAGAAAAATGGAAAGGTGGGGAAAAAGGGTAAAGCAAAAGCCACGCATACAAGCAAAGCAGAGCAAGGAATTCATTCAGCGCTTCCCACGGGCAGGCAGGTGTCAGACCATCCCCAGGGAAGCCGGGCTCCATCACGCCTAACAGTTACTCGGGAAGACAGACGCCATCAGGCCAAATGTCCCCCCCTTCCTCCTTCTTCCCCCAGTTTATATACTCAGCATGATGTCATATGGTATGGAATACCTCTTTGGCCAGTTTAGGCCAGCTGTCCTGGCTGTGTCCCCTTCTGATTTTCTGTGCCCCTCCAGCCCTCTGGCTGGCCAGGCCCAAGGAACTGAAAAGTCCTTGATTTAGTATAAGCATCACACAGCAACAACTAAAAACATTGGTGTGCTATCAACATTGTTCTCACATCATAGCCAAAATACAGCACTGTGCTAACTACTAAGAAGAAAATTAACTCCATCCCAGCTGAAATCAGGACAACCTGATTTCTTCACCTTGGGATATGGCTTGGGGGACTCTCAGTGTCTACATGTTTAGCAGTGTTGGTGCCGTGTCCTCCTAAGGACTATGCACAGATACTCTGAATTCCTGCCCTCCTGACTCATTCTGTGTTCTGGAGCAAGAAATGCAATTTCAGTGTTTCAGTCTCCCCCACATCATTATCATTACCATTTTTTTATTGGAATGTATGCATCATTCATAGAGGTACTGTGGCAAATCATTAATTAATATTTGAACAGAACTCTAGTAATAGCCAGTGTTATCTAAATATTAAACATTTATTTGACATTCCAGCAGAAATAAGAGGAACAAACAACATAAGGAATTCTCTGTGGCAAGAGTCTCCTTCATGAACTAAGTGTCCCTTTTCATAAGCACTGCAGCTGTGGCCAGATAATCAACAACTGTAATTAAGTACATGGTGATTTATACCAGGAAATAATCTGGCCTAAATCTATTTCTTTTGAGGATAATTTGCTATGAAAACATTGATCTCATATGCAACATTTAGTTTGCTCCATGTTCCTTAAAACCCTTATGGTATCTATGCTTTCCCAATATGTTCTGTAAAGTAGTCTCAGCTTCTGCCCATGATCTCTTTTTACCAGCTGTCAGACTTGAAGCTACAGATGTGTTGACTGATGAGCTGATGTAGATGTCTGTAACCGTACCAAATAATCCAGATTTTCCATTGTAGAGGTGCTGGTTTGGGTTTTCCTCCTCTGTAAAGTGACTATTTCCAAAGAAGTTTATGGGAATGTAGTACTTTTGGGACATAGTTCCCAAAGTCAAATCTGATTGAAATTGGCCAATTGGTTCAAAATTTCTCAGGAATTGACAGATGCATTGGCAAGATACAGAAAGACAAGTGGTTTCAGGAACATCAATTTTATTTCCTGATATATCATGGAAAAGGAATGAGAATTCTCATTTTTCTGAAAGCTAATTTTTATCAAGAGCGCTGTTAAAGTTTTGTTTCTATATATTTTTAATAAAACAAAGAATCTGACTAAAGCCCCTTCCCACCTTAGACAATGAAATCTGAATTAGAGGTTTCTTATATATCCAGTAGTTCTCTGATAAATTTCAGTGCTTTTCTGCAACACAGGGAAGTGCACTTAACATATACAATGTGGAAAATAATTTAACAGAAATTCTGGTCTTTCTCTATTCATCACATAAGAACATAGAAGAATCTAACATTTTCTTCTTTTTATAGGTCACCTTTACATTTGCATACATAAATTAAAAAAATGCTGTGATACAGCCAATAATCCTTGGGGGATTCATGCACTGCTGGAGATTTTTCTTCACAAAAATCAGTCCTTGCAATGATAAATACTTTTGTTAATGAGATATAAAGAAAAAGTAAATTATTTCTTCTGTATCTGTACAATTAGGTTAGCTGAGCTGCCTCTATTAGATCCATGTAGCAGTTAGCACAAGGCCCAAAAGACAATAAAAAGGGGCAAATGTCCATAAACTAAGGAACTACAGCAGCTTAAACTTCTTCCAAAACAGGATGCTCAGTGAGCAATGGTAGATAAACTAAGGGGCTGATCCTGTGATGTACTGAATATTTCAAAGTGCTAGCATGCTGAGGACTCTCAAGGAAATATTGTTGACTCTATGGTTGGCTATGAAAAATGACATTACTGTGGATTCTCTGCTTGCAAATAAATTACGGTCTCACTAATCAGACAGGTCAGAAAACCCTTTTCCAGTACAGAAATACAGGCTTATTCAGCTGCTCTCTGCTGAAGGAAAGGACCCTCACAGCTGCTGTTGAGCTAATAAATGTACTTTCAGCAAATGACTGAGTTTTTAAAGCAAGCTCTCTTTCAGCAGCTAATAACAGATCATCTTTGACTTGTATGGTATGGGCATGTTTTTACAAATGATGATTCTGCTTCCACTGCTACAAGTTGTGTACACACAGCTTAGCTACCTTGCAAAAATGCAACAATTCCACAGGCTGGGCAGCCAGTGAAGAGGGAGCAGCCAAGGAAGAGAGAGGAGGAGGAGAAGGAGGCACATGCGCATGCCCTGGATGAGGAGAGACTATGAGAAGGCAGCAGAGGGACTGGCATGAAGAGTATGCTGGTATGTGATGGTAAAAGACCTTGTGGCAGCTTGATAGTTTGGAGAGTGCTGCAATACCATATCACTCTAGTCTGCCCAGCACCTAACAACATGTAACCCCAGTTTATACTGCAAAACCATGTGGCAACTTTGGCAGCACCAACACTATGTTGAGATCTTTGAAATGAAACCCACACCCAGTTAGGGCCTCAGTGTCACTAAGTGGTGCTCAGTGCAGCCCTGGCCAAGCAAGGTGACACAGCTAGTGTGTCTAGGAGGGACCAGCCTGGAGCAGTGCAGATGTGAGCAGCTCTGTGTTACTTGATCAAGATCAACTTCTAGGTGAAAATACATTTAGCAGTACACAAAGCACAGCTTTCCTTATGTGGAGTACAGCTTCACTGCCTTTAGGGTAAAGCCTGATCATGGGTGTAAGAAGAGGTTGCTAGATCATCAGGGTGTGACGAGTTATGTGATGCTTGAGGCCAGAGTTATCACAAACCATGTCAGTGCAGCTAAATGTAGTTTCAGAGGAGGAGGAGGTTCTCTTAGCATAGTCAAGATCTTGTGTAAAGCTTGTGTAAGGCCAAGAATGAGTTCCTCAGCACCCTGTTGCCACCCAGTACCAAGGACAGCTGTGAAGCAGAAGGAAGCCCAGAGCCTTTTGCTGTGCATGGCAGGAGGCTGAAGCTTGTGTTGGAGATGTGAGGAGTTCCCTGATGCTCCTCCTCTGCTGTCAAGATAAAATTCACTCAGGCAGAGAGCTTCATCTTGTAGCCATGACATTCTTCTGATCCTGAAATTTGCTGCTTGTCTGAAACTTGTACTGTAGCCAAAGGAAGTTTTAGTACATGGAAAAGCTGCAGAATATGGGCCCAAGGCTACATATACATATTTATTATCCATCCAAGATGTATAATTGAAGTGGACATTCTGGCAACGTGATAATGATCTGATTACATTTTTTATCACTGTTTCTCAGAGTATCCAAAAGGCCCCAAAATGTAAAATTTATCTCCTCCCTCCACATTCCACTGCAAAGCCTGCCAAGGCATGTAAGCCCCTGCATGCCATTTCTGAGGGCTTGTTGTGGTAAGCTTCTTTGTTATCTCTGCCTTATGCTTGGGCCAAGAGATCTCCTGGCTATTGGCCTAAAACAGACTCAGTGAATGGCAAATTTCTCTAGGCTTGCCAGGTACCCATTTAATGCCTGGTGCAGCCTTGTAACCTATCAAGACTTGCCTAAGGCATCTGCTGCAGTTAAGGTTTTTGTCTGGGAAAAATGAAAGGACAACATTTTAACCATATGTTGTAGGTTTTGAATGTGTTCAAGTTGATGAGACCAAGAGTAAAAACGAATTAAATGGGGAAAACTTGTAAAAATAGTTTGCATTAGAGCAAGAAGACTATGAACATAAGTTTCTACATCTACTATGAATATAAGTTAATTCTACGTTGACTGTATTACTATTTTATAGCTTGGATTGGTTAATGTGTAATTTCACCTGACACCAAATCTCCATTTTTAATAGAAAATGTAAATTGGATTCCTCAAAGTGTTATTTAATTCTTTTCAAGTTTGTCTGTTTGAAGTATCTGGAAATAGCAGGATTTTATTGCACTTTGTTTTACAGTTCTCATTAAATAAAATAAATGCATTTATTTTTTCATCTCCAAAAAGGGCAAATAGAGGCAAAAAAGCATTCAAATGAGCTGAAAAAAAATATTACAAGATCTTGGAACACACTCAGAAATCTTCTGATTTTGGACGCAACACTTTTAATCACAAAGTCAGCTTTTTATAAATGTAAAATTACATTTTTCTTGCTTATCTCATAAAGAAAACTCAAATATATGGGGGAAGGGAACTGTTATTTGACATAGAATTGGAATTCTGTACTTTTTTTTATCAGCACATTGCCAGAGGGAACCCAAAATACCTGATAATCCATTTCCTCTTACAGTGATTTTTTTATGACAGTCACATTTTCATCTTTCTGTATACAGGTGATCAGATTTTCCTGTTATCTGTCTTATATTTTAATGGGAGGTTATAGTACTCTGTGGGACAGGGATGCAGAAATTCCAGATTGGGCTTCCTCACTAGCTCTGCTTGTGGCTTACTGTGAAGGACAGGGACATCAGCCCTGGATTCAGCAGCGTTGAGTAGTACAGAGAGGGCTTAAATCTGTACAGCAAGCCTTGCTCAGTATTGCTCCTCAGCTTTGCCTTAGCTAAACCCTGCCAACAGCTACACATAAATGAACTCTATTAATTTCAAATCCAAGCTGGCATATTTGCACGGAATTGTACACTCTTCTGGTTACTAGCTCAGACCTGTGCTATCTTAAATCTCTGTACACTGCTCCACAGCATGAAATAGATTTGGCCTCAGTGATTGTGATTGATAAACTTCATTTGATGTGTCTCAGGTCATTTGCCTCTGGAACGGGGATTAGACAGATTTGCTTTGCAGGTATGAGTCAAAGCGCAAATGTCCATAAAATCAGGAGTTTCAAAGGGAGGCTGCAGCAAAGCTGTACTTGCTGTATTAATACCCTGCATTCACACACCTGCAAATTCTTTATCTACTTGTGTGCTGAAATTTTCCATCCCTGAGATCACCTCTTGAAAATCAGTATTTTGGAAAGTCTGAGGAAAACAAAATTTACATTCCAAAAATTAATTTCTGGAAATGAGATGGCTTTTTGGAAAACAGTAGTAGCACTGTGCCTCAGCAATGTGTGGGTTGGAACATCCAGTACATAATTATGTGTCTTTTTGACTGTCAGAAATGAGGCTCCAGATTTAGACACCAAATTTAGGTGTTACAGAGTTGGTGCCTATGTGTGTGATAGGTATAGACAATTATAGACAATAGGAATCTAATAAACATAGTGAATCCAGAGAGCTTTTCAACTTCCCAAGGTAGGTGTCTGTTCTCAGAGAAGAAGAATGACACTCTAGTGGCAATATTCAGCTGCCAAGTCATTGTCTAGTGTCAGTTAGATGCTGTGGGCTAACGTGCGCATCCTCCTGCTGCTGCTGCAGCAAGGACCTGGTCTTCCTCCACGATGGAGTCATAATAGTCCAGTCCTGTGTAGATGTACGACACCCTCCGGGGCATCTCAAATGGCATTAGATATCCACATTTAGGTGGCTGAATCTTGTCGCATTGGCTGCATTGAATAAAACTTCATTAGCTGTACTGAGGGTTGCTGATAAATCTGAATGGTCTGTAAACATATACTGTAGACACTTAAAAAATTTAGGTGGAGCTCGTTAACACTCTGATTTCATATGTACTCATGAGTGTATCATTTCTAGTCAAAACAGCACAGCAATCTTATTGGGTCTGACAGCTGCCCAGCAATAGTGAGTGATGCTGGCTGGGAGTTTGTGCTGGAACACCATGACTGAATCATTCATCTTTATCTTCACTAAGTTGAATGGAGGCCACAGAATGTGCATGATATTTCATCAGATTTCTCTAATACTGTCTACAAAAGCAGTGAGTTGGGTTTTTTTTCAAGACTTGTTGTTTTCCTGTGGGTTTAAGACAGCACGGCCGAGGGCTGTGTCACTTCTCAGCAAGACTGATTAGTCTGCATGAAGCACTGCCCTGAGACAGACACGCTGCTTCCAGTTCTGAATGATAACTCAGGCATGCCTTACTGGGTAGACAGCCCTACATGTCTATGCATCCAAAGACTATATTAGCCACTACATCACACTAAGAACATACACCTTACTGATAATCAAAATGTTTTTCTGATTCACTGCCTTCTAAAATTCAATCCTTCCTCCTGCAAGTGCAATTGAAATGTGAATTTGCAGGTGAACACGTCTTAGGAATTATCTTATTTTGCTTTACAGAACTAACCTGACATTATTCAGGTTCCCATATAGTGCCATTAAGGGCATTGCTGGACTGAGGTCTAAAATGCTAACATCACTTCCAGAAGCAGAGGGATTTTTGTTGGAATTCTGACGCCCATTTCTCTAGCAAGCATGACTCTGCTCAACTTACAAAAGCTGACAGCGGCTCTGAGTTGGGAAGACTGATTCTTGCTTCTTTATTCTTTAACTAACCCATTCTCTGCTGCACTGTCTAGTCAATATTAATGTGTCCTCCTTGAACACATTGCTGCTTACCCATCACACTATCACAGAATCATAGAATATCGGGTTGGAAGGCACCTCAAAGGTCATCTGGGCCTTACTTTATTGGCAAAAGCATGGTCTAGACAAGATGGCCCAGCACCCTGTCCAGCTGAATCTTATAGTATCCAGTGCTGGGGAATCCCTGGGGAGATTATTTCAATGTCTGATTGCTCTCTTTGTGAAAATGTGTCCTCTTCTGTCCAGCTGGAATATGCCCAGGAGTAACTTGTACCAATTACCTCTCATCCTTTCCATGTGACTACTAATAAAAATAAAGTCTCTATCTTTTTTGTAGCCATCCTTTAAATACTGGAACATGGTGATAAGGTTTTCCCTAAGTCTTATTTTCTCAAGACTGAACAAACCCATGCATCTCAGCTTTTCCTCATATGGCACACTTCTCAGTATTTTCATCATTTTTGTGCTCTGTCTCTGGACTCTCTCCAGCCTGTCCACATCTTCATTGCACAGCAGGAACCAAAACTGAACACGGTATTCCAGGTGTGGCCTGACAAGTGCTGAGTACAGTGGGATAATGACTTTTTTATCACTGCTGGTGATGCCCTTCTTGATGCAATCCAGCACCCTGTTGGTTTTCTTTGCTGCAGTAGCACACTGTTCACGCATATTGACTGATGGGCCTGTGATTTCCTGGATCATCCTAGAAGCCCTTCTTGTAGATGGGGCTGGCATTAGTTTTCTTCCAGTCTTCAGTGACGTCCCCTGGACTCCATGGCTTCTCAAAGGTTATAGAGAGGGGCATTGCAATGATGTCAGCTAGCTCTCTTAACACCCTCAGGTGAGTAGCGTCAGGGCCTATTGATTTGTAAGGGTCAAGCTCCTCTAGCAGTTCACACACCGACTCTTCTTTCACTGACAGTGGGTCTGTGTTTCCATCAACCTGGATTATTCTTCCACCTGCTGGCTCCTGGCAGGGCTCTCCGCTCTCTGCTCTTCCTTGGTCTTCCCCAGTTGTGGGACTCCCTGGTACACCTCCATCGGGCGCTCTGCCACAGGACTTACCACTGCCACGTGCCTCACCACTGATTGATCTGTGCGATTGCCGACTAGGTGATAGTCCATTGCCAAACAATTAAAATACGCCTTTCTCTTTTCTTGCTTTTAATTAACTTACTACATTTTATGAGATGGCAGTATTTTATTTTACAAAATCAAATTATTCAAATTCATTAATGTTGTGAAAGTGAGCAAATATTTGGAATACAGAAAGTGTCTCTGCAGTTGTTCACACAGAAAACCCAAATATTTGCTTAGCTCTAAAATGAATTATTAGCAATTGGATAGTTTGCCTTCTGCTACTTATGCTAAACGTTTCTGACAGATGAGTGAAAATTGGAAAAATCATACGCTTTATTTTAAAATGTTAGTTCATGGAAAAGCAGCCAACTCCATCAAAATTCTCATCTGAGTCAATTTTTTTCTAAATTTTTTTCTAAAAAATCCTGGAAAAGGTATCCTCAACATTTTCCATTTACATTGAGTGTTTTACCAAAACTAGATAGGTATTTTAAAAATACAGGAAATTCAGAAAGAATAAAGAATCTATTTCCGTCCACATAAAATGAAAACTTTGAATTATTTTTTTTCTATATCCAAACAGACTGTTTTTTTCATTTATGCCTAAATATTTATTAGTTCTACCTTGCTTTTGTAGTGCACTACACTTAAAAGGTTAAGTGTTTTATCATTGTAAATAAATTTAAAATCCAAATATTTCTTGTAACTGAATACATTTGACAATCTACCTAGAAAGACTGCAAAATCTTTTAAACTATCAAAATGAAATTAATTTTAAATGCTCAGATGCATAAAAATTCAAAAAGAATAAACTGAATGTTCTAAAACTTCTCTGTATATGACACGTTAGCAAAATTATTCTTATCCTTAACCACATGCTCCAATCACACTAAATAAATACATAATCTGACCATGAAAGTGAAGCTGAATTTATTAGCGTTTTTGTGGAGTAATGTTTTTGTTTAATGGCTATTGAGTTTATGACAATTTTATGCCTTGTAAATAAAAAAATCAATGTAAAAGTTTTAGTTCTGTGAAACTAGATATTAAAGCAATACATGAATTACATGCAAATCTAAGTATATCGCTGGCTTTAGGCAACAGAGCATAGGCACAGCACAAGGCAAAAACTAGTAGGGTCCAACAAGTTTATTAGCTGTCTTAGAGCTGCCGTTCCATGTCTGTCAGCTGAAGAAATCACTGCCAGTCTGCACAGTGCAGGCACTGTAGTGCTGGCAGTCTGAAAGGACATGTATGTATATAATAGCACATTCAATATCGGCTATTATTGTAATGTCAGACAATGCACTGTCTTCAGGCACTTGCCACTTGCAAAAGTACTCTACCTGAGCACTAAGCCTTGGGGAACAACTGAATAACTTGTTCTTAGTGTATTGTGTTAGACACACCGATGACAACCATTTGCAGGAATTAAATGAAGTTCAGCTAGTGATGGCTCTGGTTTTAGTCCCAGCGTATAAAAAATCTAGTTGCTTTATGACAGAGATGCAATGGAAAGGTGATATCAGAACTTTACATTTCGTTTACTGATAAGCAGAAGCTGAGGTGGAAGCGGAGACCTACCCACACCAACACTAGGTCACTGAATAAATGACAGGTAAATCTTACACTCCATTCATTTGGAACCTGATTGATTGGGAAATAGAATTCTCCCTTTTGCAGTAGTTCATTTTTGGTTTTGCCATCTCAGCATCCTGAGCTGTATTATGCTTTGTGCATCTTCACAAAGTCGGTGGAGTTCTCTAGGGATTCATCAGATCATCTGTGTCCATGAGACTGAGGAAGAGAAATGAAATACAAAATATGAATTATGAAACACGAAATATGAAATGTGAAATATGACTTTTCCAATTTATTTTTCTATTAATAGAATCAAGCTCCTGGTTTATGATATACTTCAATAATAACCGGGTGAGTTGATTTCTACCTATGATACTCAGTAATCATCTGTAATCCTGTCATGAAAGGCAGTATCTTTTGCCTCCAGTCTGGTGGACATCTGTATTCAGCTTGGCTATACTTTTCCACTTGCTCGTTATTAATTATCAGCACACTGTAGTCCATTAAAGATATGTGAGACTTCAATACACAGCTTTGGTCTCATATTCTATTATAGCATTGGACAGGTTGTACCTTACAGGGCAAAGAAAGTAAGTGCCTGGTTTACAGATAATTGAACTGCTTATCATCATCATGACTGATTCATCTAAGTGTCTGCAGAAAGCAATTAAAAAGTGCTGTAATATGAAGGGTGTGATGTTGGATGAACTGTTAATTCTAATTGGAAATGTCTTATAATCTAAATGAAGTTCTGGGGTTAGCTGTGCCTTCCCACTTCCATTCTGAAGTCACTCTTTCCAAGTGACAGACTCACCCCTAGATGCCTTTGGGGTCTGTCATCTATCTCACATTCAAACATCCAGATCACAGGGCTTTTCTCCACTATTTGAGATTTCACAACAGGCACCGTCTGACTTGGCTCCTTGACATTCATGTAATGGTCAGGATAAAGGCCAACCTTTTGGATCAAGGTATAACTCATGTATTTATATCACAGAAAGTTAAAAATAATGAAGATAGAAGACAATCTCTGCACAGCTAAATTTCATCCTTCCCTTGGAAATCTTGGAAATCTCCTCTTTGACCCACTTGTTCCCCTGGGACCTGGGGCAGAGCACAGGAGACATTCTTCAAGCTCTCAGTCTAATTCTCAGATGCTGACCATGCACTGTCTGGTGTGATCTTGGTTGCACACCCTTTCTCAGGCTAGACAAATTATATTGAGGATATTGGAAAGCCACTGGCTTCTTGAGATCTGAATCTGGAATATGTAATAATATGAAATAGTTTAGTACAATCTTAATGTTCACTACCTGACATTGTTTCAAAAGGGGACTTACTTGTGCCAAGGTGATTAATATATTTACATACACAACCAGAGACTTCAGCACTTTCCAGAGCTGTCTAATTACAATCCAAAGACAGACAAAAGGCAGAGACACGTAGAACTGAGAGTCAACTTATTCATAGCCTTAAACAGACCAGCAGGCTCATATACCAGATGTTTCCATCAATCCAATCAAGCAGGCTGATTGAATTGCTCAAATTTAATAGGTGAAATACTGTAATAGATGTATTTGCCCAAAGCATATATATATATATACTCTGAAGCATACTATTGTTCTTTAACAGTTTACTGTGAAAGTCACTAAATAGCTATTTTAAATTTGATTTACTTAAATCAGTAACACTGTTTTAAAGGTTGTCATTGTGAAAGCTGTTTTCTCTTTACAATTTGCTGATAAGAAACAAGAGAGCAAACTGACTGAAAACTCAGATACCTGTGAAATATTTTTATACAGGATATCTTCTACTCCTTCGAACTATTTCTGCCTATTTTAATGATATGTCAGCTTTTTCATGTCCTGTCTGGAAACTTTGGGAAGAGACTCTTGCAAGTCATAAAAAATGACACCTCAAGCAAATCGCCATTATCAAAAGATTTGTTTGTTTGGAAGGAAGTCAGCACAGAGAAGAAAAAGGAGAAAAAACATCAGTTTTCAGTGAATCCTGTATCTCTAAGCATTTCACAACTACCATGAAAGACATTTGTTGTCTCTATGAAGTATAATCACATACATTTTTCAGTGTTGCCTTGAACCTAGTGAAATCTGTTCATCTTCTTTCTTGTGATTTGTTTTTAAAACTTTTGAAAATATTTGGAAAGGCTGTGTAATTGTATTGTTCCAATCTGTTGAAAACTGGCTTAAAAAATATCATCTGATTGTGCAAAACCCATTGCCAAATCAGAGTCTAGATCCCAAAACAGTGTTTGCTAGTTTGGATCGCACTTCTTTTTAGACATGAAGTATTACCTCAGACCACGATAAATTTACCGAATGCAAAATGAAGGTATAGTCACTGATGGCCATGAGGCGTACCACAGGATAAGGCTATATTTTTTCTTGTAATCTCAAGACAGCTGGTAAATGTTCACCTATACTTATTTGTATCCACAGGTCAGCATTTGCCTAGAACTGGGTAGATGGCATACAGATCTATCCACCAGCTATCTACCAACCAAAGTGTATCGCTTTTCAACATAAGGTCACAGGTATCATTTGCACTAAACACTGTTCTTTGCAACTCAAGTACCCATCCAGAAATTGTGTTGAAATTACCTACATGCAAAGCTTTGCAGCTCGCACCTGATTCCTTCTCCACTGTCATTGGAGATGTCTACAATTAGTGTTTTTCACTTGTAGCAGATAAGTGATTCTGGTAGGTTTTGTTTTAAAGACTGAAATGTTGCATCACAGCCAACCATATTGATTTGCTTCTTTTAGATATGACCTGGTAGAGCTTGGGAATGCAATCTTTTTTTAGCTCTCTCTTTTTGAAGAGACATTTTGTGAGCAGACTTACAAGACAAAAATGTAAGAGGAAGTTGCAGTGAGTAGTGACTATGCTGAAGTTCTGTTTATGAAGGCATTTGAAACCAATCTAACCAACACAATTGTACAACTTTTTTAATGAAAAATATCCATATTACACTTCTCTCATATGTTCTCCATAGGGACCTGGTTAGGATAAATAGGGCAAATAAACCCCAAAATTTTGCTTTTGCTTTGCAGCCTAGGGAGACTTCAAGTTCAGGTTATGAAAGTAAGAGGGAATATTGAGATCTGCACTGAGACACTGTTCTGAATCATAGCAAACTAGTTTAACTACTAAGTTCAGTGGCTCATCCTCCAAGAATTTCAAGAAAATTCTGAAGAAGAGATATAGAGGTAAAAGGGAGGTTATCTGTGATCAAATGAAAAATAAATGTTTTAATGACAACAATTTTTGAGACTCAATAGTGGAAATAAACAGGGACAAACTTGAAGCTAGTCTAAACTGGATTCAAATCAGTGGTCCATAACCATGTATGACAGTGAGATATTTCAAAGCAAGACACAAAAGTTCCCAAATCTCATTTTGAAATAACATATATAACTAGAAGACCTCTTCCTGACCCACTAATTTTGGAAGATGTTAGTCTGTGACTTTCTCCATAATGTTCGTAAATTGATGGAAGAAACCAGGACCTGGTCATCACATTTCTGCCTGGGATTTCCTGGGCTGTGATACACACACACATTGCACAAATGCCTACTGCATGAGAACGAGCCATATGTGCTCCAGACCTGTTGAACACACAGTGAAAAATCAGATCAGTTGTAAATTCTGTACAAATGGCCCAGTTCTTGTTCATTTACTTAAAGAACATTTCCATCGGACTGTTGTAGAGGCTGTTGCGCCTGCTAGTCCAATCCAGGAGTCAGGACTTCACTTGACCATTACTTCCTTCCAGATCTGCTCTGGCAAGATAATTGTTCTGCATCTGCTCGGAGACAGACTGGTACCTAGCTCTCTAACTGTGATCAAACAGAGCGTGGAGTAAAGAGTTCCTTAACTGTTCCTTTCGTAGACATGCTGGCAATGTGGCAGGTCTTTGAGGATTACACCTACACAACGAATGAGGCAGGAATACCTGCCCACAGTTCAGCAGCTTACACATTTTGATTCCTCTGTAAAAGTGCTTAAACTGGACTTCAATGATTAGACTGTATTTTAGTACCAGAATCCTCATATTTCTTGCATTTTACTTTCTGAAGCAAAAATCACCAGGGATGACATTTTTATTTTTTTCTTTCAATGGCTTAATCACTTAAAATCCTTTGAAAGACTTCGTCAAAGCAGAGTCCACAAAATCGTTTGAAGAGAGCTTAACAAGAAACTAAATGGAAACTATGGCATACAATTGTATTGTTCACAAAAAGATAACATCAAATACCCATTTTACACAAAGCAACCAGGAAATGATCAGCTAGATTCTGATACTTTTACTGCAATAGTGATACCTAATCTGGTAAGTAGCTACTTCGAAAGAAATAAAAATAAGCTCAAAGTTTTCACTTTAAAAATAAGTGACAATATTTGAAATTAATTAATGTATTTTTTTGAGAATATCGATCAATAAATGAAAATCATGATTTTCTTATAAATCATTGTTTAATCAGTCTTTTGGCTCTTTGAATAAAAGTAGATCAATCCCAAGATCAACACGTGAAAGAAAAACATTACAGTTTAAGCAAGTAGGGGAATATATTGGTCATTTAAAACCTATCCTGATGAAATTAATGATTTATAACGAACTGTAAAAATCTCTGTTTAGAATATTAACTAAAGGAATATGGCTTTACTTTATGTATCATTCTAGAACCTGCTCTAACCAAAAATATACCAGTAATCTGTCAGATGTCACAACTATGTCTTCAGCATTACTAGGGAGATTACACAGGAGTCAGTATAGACTTTGGATATTATTACCCTTTCTTGATTTGGGATATTTTGTGGGGGTAAAGCTAAGGAATATTGTCTATATCCAAGGCTGAGACCTCCAAATACCTCTCGTGAACCTGTTTGATAGCTGAAAGATTATACATGGCTATTGACAGAGTTTGGATTTAAGAATCAGATTTAGGTAGACTCAGTTGTCTTTTGGGGGATAGCTATGTTTTAATTCTGACTTTACAGAAAATTGGGCTTCCAACTTTATCTTCTCTGGATTTCACCTGAGGCAGGTGCCTGAACTGATGTTAACTTCCCTCCCCAAGTGACACAATTCTGCATAAGAAGTTAGTGGCACCTTTTTAGCTGCAGATATGACTAAAATGCCCTATTTTCCCTTAGCCATTCTGCCTGATTTTTGCGTGTCACATTGTCATTATATTCTGGATTTGTTGTCTAGGTTATGACACACAGTTATAACAAAATTCTTTGCTGGCAGCTTATCTTGTAATAATGAGGCACTTTCACATTAATTGCAGAACGTAGCACTGGAGATGTTCAAGAGGGGTCAAAAGGATTTGAGACAACTGGAGATTCTGTACATAATTTTCAGACTTGATTGTTCAAATTTAAGTTCTTCAATCCCTGTATAGGAACTGTAATATAAATGGCTTTATTTTCAAAGGAATTTATACTACCTCAGAATCTCCTTTGAGGAGTCTACCCATGCTTATATGTGAGATTTAGGTGTGTATCTCTGACAACTGGAATGAAAGCATATTGTGGCAGACTAACTTTGACCATAAAGATGCCTGCCTTAAGTTAGAAGAACGGTATCGGATCTAACAAGCTTCATGTCAAAACAGCAAAAGCCTTCCTCTTCCTACAATGACACTAACAATAAATAACACATCCTCACTTCTTCCATGTCTCAACACAAACTGTGAATGTGGGACTTTGCTTCCCACTGATCAATGACAAGGGAAGAAACTGTGAATAATTCACCTGCCTATGTTCCCTGGCACTTCCCAACCATATAGTGTGCAACTGAAAATGAAGGCGATTGGTGTAGCATAGCTATGGTATACCTAGTGGCTATATTTCAGCTACGGTGGCTCTGTTTCTCCTCAGAACCCAAAGGAATTGCTGTGACATAAATTGCTATGTACAACACTGAGGAACTTCTCCACACTGATCAATCTAACTGCAATTTATGTGCAAGAACCATGAAATGATGCTAAGTTATTCTGGCACCTAATAAGTGAATAAGATGACATTTTTCTCTGATTGAAAGCCCACAACTCTTTAATTATAGAGCACTGGGCCAAACCCATCTTCATTTCATGCATTTAGGTTGACCATAATGGGTTTTCTTCTTCTTATTTGGATCAAATTTTCAGCTTACTTCTTCATTCTGAGCCCCTTGCAAAGACTTTAACAATGGATCTTCCAGCACAGACATCACTCTTGGTTACCTCTCCAAAATCATGGCAGAAAACAGTCTAACATCCTTCTGATCAGCTGGGAGGGCTGATATTAATAACCAAAAGGGAGAGTAAATTACTTAAATTATTTGTTATATTGTCTCAGTTTCTAAATTTTGGATGCTAGCTGTAGGTGATATGCTAACATGCACTGATGTCAGTATTTGTATTGCTGCTTTTCTTCTCAAAAAACGTTCTCAGAGGCAGAGAATAGTTTGTGTCTTCAGAGACAGGTCATAAATTATTCAGGTAATTTATTATTCTGACAATTACCTTGGCATTTCCAGCAGTTCTTGCAAAAATTGGTAAGTAAAAAGACCCAAAAAATTAGTTTTTGCACTACTCATGACAACACCATTCAATGAACTTCCTTGCTTATTGTGTCTGCAGAACACCATAGAATCATAGAATCCTTCAGGTTGGAAAAGACCTTTAAGATCATCCAGTCCAACTGCTAACCCAGGACTGCCAAGTCGCCACTAGGCCATGTTCCTAAGCACCACATCTACACATCTTTTAAACACCTGCAGGGATGGTGACACAACTACCTCCCTGGGCAGCCTGTTCCAGGGCTTGACCACCCTTTCAGGGAAGAAACTTTTCCTAACATCCAACTTAAACCTCCCCCTGGCACAACTTGAGGCCATTTTCTCTTGTCCAATT
The DNA here is from genome assembly GCF_015220075.1 of Falco rusticolus. Classification (NCBI taxonomy): domain Eukaryota; kingdom Metazoa; phylum Chordata; class Aves; order Falconiformes; family Falconidae; genus Falco; species Falco rusticolus. The sequence continues at coordinate 18,128,633 of NC_051191.1, forward strand.
TCTTGTCACCTGGGAGAAGAGACCGACCCCCAGCTGCCTACAGCCTCCTGTCAGGGAGCTGCAGAGAGCAGTAAGGTCCCCCCTGAGCCCTCTCCTCTCCAGGCTGAACAGCCCCAGGTCCCCCAGCTGCTCCTCACCAGACTTGTGCCCCAGACCCTTCACCAGCTGCGTTGCCCCTCTCTGGACACGCTCCAGCCCCTCAACGTCCCTCTTGTAGTGAGGGGCCCAAACCAGAACCCAGTATTTGAGGTGCGTCCTCACCAGTGCCCGGTGCAGGGGGAAAATCACTCCCCTAGTCCTGCTGGCCACACTGTTTCAGATATAAGCCAGGATGCTGGTGGCCTTCTTGGCCACCTGGGCACACTGCTGGCTTATGTTCAGCTGGCTGTCAGCCCTCCAGCAGATCAGGGCTCCCTCCCGACTTGGTGGCATCTGCAAAGTTACTGAGGGTGTACTTGATCCCCTCATCCAGATTGTTGATAAAGATATTAAAAAGAACCGGCCCCAATACTGAGCCCTGGGGAACACCACTTGTGACCGGCCACCAGCTGGATTTAATTCCATTCACTATTGCTCTTTGGGATTGGCCATGCAGTCAGCTTTTTTACATACATAAACTATACCCATCCAAGCCATGAGCAGCCAGTTTCTCCAGGAGAATGCTGTGGGAAATGTTGTCAAAAGCTTTGTGAAGGTCCAGGTAGACAACATATACAGCCTTTCCCTCAGGCACTACGTGGGTCTTCTTGTTGTAAAAGGAGATCCGATTCATCAGACAGGATCTGCCTTTTGTAAACCCATGCTGGCTGGACCTGATCCCCTGGTTGTCCTGCACATGTCATGTGATAGCACTCGGGATGTTCTGCTCCATAACTTTCCTGGCGCTGAGGTCAGGCTGGCAGGCCTGTAGTTCCCTGGATCCTTCTTCCTGCCCCTCCTGTAGATGGGTGTCACACTGGCTAACCTCCAGTCTGCTGGGACCTCCCCAGTTAGCTGGGACTGTGGTAAATGATAGAAAGCAGCTTGGAGAGCCCCTCCCCCAGCTCCCTCAGTGCCCTCGGGTGGATCCCATCCGGCCCCATAGACTTGTGCGTGTCCAAGTGGAGCAGCAGGTCACTGACTGTTCCCTCCTGGGCTGTGGGGACTTCGTTCTGCTCCTCATCATCCCTGTCTTCCAGCTCAGGGGGCTGAGTACCCAGAGGGTAGCTAGTCTTGCTATTAAAGACTGAGGCAAAGAAAGCATCGAGTACCTCAGCCTTTTCCTCATCCCTTGTGGCTGACGTCTCTCCCTGACAAGCCATCAGTAATCACACCAGCCATTTCACCGTGTTGACAGCCTGTTTCCGATGCACAATGAGGGACACTGAATGAATCAGAACAATGGGGAAGTGTGACAATGACATCACTCTGTCAAGAAGATACAGTTTGGAGGGCATAACGGCAGTGATATGTTTTAGTCGTCAAGGTAGCAATGTGTTTGTTGACAAGAATGTTTTATATTAGCCATAAAAACATATTCTTTATTGCAGGTCAGTTACACCGAAGTGTGAAATGGTGCAAATTAAAGATGGAGCACTCATTGTTAATAATTAGTATCCTATTTTTAAAGCAGAAGTTTGCTATAGTTCTAAGAGAATTTTCACTTCCTTTTTTCTTCTTTTCCCTTTTTTTCATCGAAGTGTGCTTTTATAGTTCTTATTATTATTGGAAAGTACCTGTTTTCTTATGAGCAATATTGACTCATTTTTTTATTTCCTTAGGAAAGGGCTACCATTTAATCCAGAAACAGTTTACAAAGGAAGTAAATCTTCCATTGGATTTTTGGATGGGTTTACTTACACAATTACAAATAAATGAAAACGTTCAGAGTCCAATTTGAAGTCTGCTCTCCATAAAATGCACAGAGACCCATGCTGGCAATTTCTATTAATACTAATGGAAGTTGTTAGGTATGTCTTCCCCAGGCATTGATGAGAGAATTTCCTGCTCATTTGCAAAGTGGGTGAAAGTGAATGATCCTCCTGTGATATAGCTTCTGGAAATGTGCATTAGGTATGTCTAAGAACATGATGAAGGAAAATGAAACAGGCTGTTTCTAGAGGATGCTGTGTAAAGGTGGTAGAAGTTAGAAAATCAATGGATGTGGCAGTGTACCAGATCAAAATATGACCTTGGCTGATATTTGTGTTGCAGTGAGTGTTGTCTTTGATAATTGACTCTTGTAAATCAGACAGAACGCTGTACCATCCCATCTGAGATAAAAAAGTTTAAGTGCTCCTGATGAACTTTATAAATGCCAGCTAGCAGATGCCCTGGGGGCTATTAACATTCGTACACTTTATTATACAAATGAAACATAGAAAATAAATTGGTAGAACTTCTGATGCCCAGAGAGGAGCACCAGTCACCACTGGCTGCTGAAGGAAGACATATGCCTGATACATCATTAAGAGCAGGCTTAAATAAATTGCACATAAATTGGCAGAGGAATTTTGAAAATAATTTTGTGCATTGTCTCTTAGAGATGGGTGAATGATTTGTGTGCAGCTATTCAGCAAGTCTTGTTCTCCATGTTCTTACAGGTTACAGGCACTCAATTTGCTTTTTAGCAATTTATTCAGGCACAGGTTTATTCATTTTACCAAAACAGAAGTGCGTACATCCTGCGTTGTATTGCTACTGAGAACAGATTTCCCAGCTGATTCAGGTTGTATTGTGTCTCTGTCCTGGCTAGCTCCATATTGCTGTGGGATAGAATAGCAAGCAATCTGGGCATTTCCTTCTTCACAGATCAGTTCATGTTTTCAGAATGTGATAAATCAGAATTATGTTTAAAATCTTTCTTAAAGAAGAATTATAGATTTGACTATGGCCAAAATATCACTGCTAGAAAATATATATATCTGTTTATATTAATTTTATGTAAAATGGTGGAGCAATATTTTAAATTTTCCTTTGTTCACTGGTGAGTTTTACACTTGCTCTGTATTAACACTATAGCTGAACTCTTCCGGACTGATTATCTGCAATGTACTAAAAAGGATAAAAAATTAAGATCATACTTATCCATAAAGTCCTATAAGTTAATTGGCAAATTCAGAGCTGCTTTTAGTTGTGCTCATCCAGAAAGAAGTAGCTTGTAGGGAAAGTAAAGGACAATTTGGTAAGTTTTTAATGGACATAAAAGGAAACTTCTATCTTAAGGAGGAACTAGAATCTTTTGAATGGAAATAACTTCACAAATCAGGATTTCAAAGCATCTAGGGTACTGTGGAACAAACATGGCTGGTGTAATTGTTTAGGCATGTGTGGACAGTGTTCTGCTGTTCTGCAGCTTTGAGGTATGAAGACAACTAAAACATCAAATTATTTTAAAATCACTTTATTACTAATTGTCCCAGCAGGAGACAGCATGTGTATGATATTCATTCTCCTGAGAGGTTTCACAGAAGCAGTTTGCCTTGATACTTTCTATAACAACCTCTCCTCACCTTGTTGGAAATATTTCATCTCTTGAACATTTTGTGTTTTTACAATGGGTATTTATATTACTTAATAAATATGGAAAGCAGTGTCTATTTTTCAGAAGATCTTACTCTTTTTACTCATGCCTTACAGACTGCCCTGCTTGTATGCAAACTGGAACAACACTGAAAATGTCCATTCATATTACAGACATTGTGTACAGACTTTCTTTGTGGAAAAACTCTTAAAACAAAATTCTGATTTGGAAAGCTTTCAGGATTTTCCATTCCAGAGTCATAAAGAGCCTTCACTTCCCACCTAGGCAGCAGCAAAGCAATAAAAGATTTAGAAGAACAGGGAAATAATAGAGCACGCTGAGAGCTTAAAGCTCTGTTTATCAAGAGCTGCTTCTGCTTTTCACATAGTTTTACTGAATCTTACATTTTTTTGAATCTCATTTCAAGTTCATGTTTATAAAATAGGATGTGTAACAGATGTACACAGTGACGGTATCACAACATGTGGGTGTCATGGTTAAGGATTTCTGTTGGGAAAACTTGAGGATGTACTAGGATCATACAGCTGGCAGAGAGATGAAGAAACACAAATTACTTCAGAAGATGAAACTTCAAGTTAGGCCATACTGCTTGGGTTTTGGTCATATTTGAAAGATTTTGTTTTCATTAAGGAACATAAGCCATACACCGAGTCTGAAGTATATTGCATGGGTAACTCAAGCACAAATCAATATATCAGAGTAAACCTATTCATAATTTCCTGGGCGCTGATGGAAATGATGGCTGTGCAGTCAAACTAGATGAGAATGTATCGGAGACTTTTACATGTAATGCATGAGGCAAATGCATATCTTTAGTTAAGCATGGATACAAAACCCCAAATTGAAAAGTCTTGTGCTAGGGCACAGAAAAGTTCATGCAATTATTTCTCTCGTTTTCTGCTTATATGTTCATCTTGTCAAATTTTGTTTTGAATTTCAAGCTCTAACAATCCCTTCACCTCAATACCTGAAATTCACTTGAATCTCATTAGTTTCACAAGGGGTTTATGTCATCATAAATCCATCCTGCTTTTGTTACAAGGACTGAAAGCACTAGTCTATGTTCCAAGTAGGCAGTGAGACCCCCAGGTGTTGGTTAGCTGGTACCTGACATATCCTTTGTGTCATGTCTTAACTTCAACAAGATTTTCCTTATGGTCTTCTAGAAACAAAGTATGGCTCAGCACGATAAATCAAACTAAATCAGGAGATACAGCTCATCTTCATTGGATCACAATGCCAATGAAAACTAAAATGCTGCAGTGAAACAATACTACTGCGTGTGAATGGAGCACTGCAAAGCAAATAAACATGATTTGGGTATTTTTCTGTTATGAATACTGTAATACGTACTTGTCTGGCCTGGGACCCTTTCACTGACACTGAAAAGCAGCAGTCAAAAAATGTATATGGACAGGGCAACTAACTCTCAGCCTCTAGTAATCCGTACCTCAGGAATTTCCAGGTGCCTTTGTATTGAATAGGTCTCAGTGGGTTTCTTCTTTACCTTTGCCTAATGGTTTCCTAAACACGTGAAAATATCTGGTAGCCAACAAGATACAGATGAAAAAAATTAACATGTTCATTACATGAAGAAAAAAGCAGCAATGTAATACAGCAGTAGCAGAACTACTGCACTCATGAATAACACTGTTTGCTAACTCTGGGCTAGGCGAACATGGGTATCTCCTTTGGGGTCTTGCAGCTGTGCCCACTTTCTAAGTCTCAAGCAGAAAATTCAAGGTGAATCCTTTCGCTACTATGAAGAATAAAAAGAGAAAATAAAAGAGAAGGCAGAGCCTAGTTTACACTCGATATGCTGAATCCCTGCTGTGGCCATATACACTTGCAGTTGAAGCAAACAGCTTGATATGATCTTCTGTTTGATCTGAATCCACTTCCTTCATGTAACTGGGAAGTTTCCTTACTATTGGACTACAAAAATCATGTTTCCTCTTGGCAATGTTGTAGTCTGTACAAAACACCATCAACATTCAGCTAAAGCAGGCTCTGCATTTCAGGTGTGTCCAGTGAGGGGTATAAATGGGGGACTAGAATGTGTTTCTTAATTTTCCTGTCTTGCCCAAGAGTTGGAAAGCAAACAACACACAGCAACCACAGAGCATTAACAAATGCTTCCATTAACTGATGTAGGGCACCCTGGGTTAGCCCACAGACAGACATCACAGCTAAAGAAGAAAGCAACACAGCTGACAGCAGCAATTTCAGCAATTGGTTTGTTGCTGGAACAATGAATAGAGACAAATAGGTAAGATATGCAATGTAAAATTAAGCAAATTAAAGCTTTAGGAAACTTTGTTGAGATGGCTGATTAGTGGGAGTTTTTATTCTGCACTCCACAGCTGCCAAGGGCTCCTACCAGAGCATAGATTGGCCTCTGGGAAGAACCACCAGGCAGAGCTGGACACGGCGCAGCTCGGGGTGGAGCTGGCAGGGGCACTGCCAGGCATGCCACTGGTGATGCTGGGCATGCACAGCACCGCAGGAGCTCCGGCCCCTGCACACACAGTGGCCGTGGCTGCCGTGCCCTACCGCCTCATTCCCAAGATGTTTTGGCATTGCTTGGTGATTGGCTGGTTGCCGGTTTTGAAAGCCAACAGGTTGGCTCCCTGTTTCCTTTTTGCTAGGAAGTGATTGTATGTAAAACCATATGATTTTACATATACACATACAAGTTTCTCCTTCCATATATAAATATACTTATATACATATTATGTTACCTATAAAGCTCTATATAAAAGAATGTACAAATATGCATATTTTATTTATATATATACAGCTGCATATTACATATCTATATGAACAATTAACACCTACATTTGAACATACATAAACTAAATATAGATATCCTTAAAAATGTAGGTAAGTTACGAAAAACTAATAACAGCAAAGTAAATGAGTAATTAAAATTGAATGTTAATAGGGAGTAATTAAACAAAATCAAAAGGCAGGTGCAGGGCCCCCAACTCCAAAGGCTTCTGGAGAAGCCCTCAAGTTTCTGGTGTGGGGGAAGGTGACAACAGTGGGGAGGTGTCAGATGGAGGAGTGGTGATGGACACAGACATGATGAAAAGTGACCTAGGTCTATGGACCTGTCCCAGAAGGCCACCAAGAGGCCCTGCACAACTCCAGGCCAGGGCAGTGCAGAGCCCAGCTCTGACAGGCCTCTGATGGCCCCTGTCCCACAGGATCCTGTGGTGCCTCTGGGCAGCCTTGGGTCTCTGCTTGGGGCTGCCCAGCTCAGGCAATGTGGCCTGCCGAAATGGAAATCCAGGACAAAATGACAACAGTAGAAGAATGTGTGCATGGACAGTAAGGAAAAGCCAAGAGGATGCCCAGAAGAGACTTTGTGAACCTGAAGAAATGCTTGATGGATCCATGGATCAGAAACTGCACTTCCAGGGAAGTTTCACACAGAGGGCAAGTGGTGGAATCCCTCTGCCTATGGCTGGGAGACCTTACAGCACCTGTGAGACCTTCATGGGGTGCCGCCTGTTTGCCAATGATGATCTTGCAGAGAGCTTCAATACTCTGGGGCAGGCTGGCAGAACAGGGAGAAGATGACCTGTGCCATTAGAGAAGCTGGTGAAGGCTGTCATGGGGCAGCAGAGGTCAGAATGCCTCCCCAACCTGTTGGGGCTTTGCTGGTCTCTGTCTGCCCTACTGCATGTCCTGCTTCTGCTGAAATGCCCTCCTGTGTTGGGGAGGATCAGAGGACACATTTTTGAGCCCCTCCCCACACCTACCAGGAGCTTGCATCTTCTTAGGAGCTTGCTGCTTTTGGTTATGTCTCATTGTACCCATTCAGGAGCTGATGGTGACTACATCTTTCTGCTGTGTCCCACTGTTGTGAGTTATTACTGTTTAGGCACTGTCTCTGCTTCATACCTGTTCAGAGAAATTGCAGGTAGATGTGCACTAGGATTTGGTATCCTGCTACAGAAGGCCTCAGTGACACATGTAATTTTTATAGCCCTTCTCCTGCTGGTATTTTGCATCCATGTGTTCACATCCTCTCTCCACTCATATTGACATAAACATGTTTCCTACAGTTTTTCACAGCCCTAGAAGATTCCCAGGCTTCTATTTCCTAATACATTGTAGGCACTTCAGTACCTGCTGGCAAAAATTGACAGCTACCTCTAATGATTCCACAGTTTTCTTCTCAAAAGTCACTAGACCTGTGGTGTTGCCACATTTTGTCTATAAACTCTATCTGATCCTGTCTTCATAATTATCTGTTTTATTGGATACTCATGAGCTTCACAGTGTTCCTGCTTTCTCATTGTACATTACTCACATCATCCCTTCTTGTCCAAGAAAAACTGGAAAAAGGTTTGAGAGGAAGAGACACTTGCCATTGACAGACCAGACAGAAAGAAATCTGTTGAGTAATGGAAAAAAATATTTCTTTCACTTTTCAACAATATTCTAAATAATCTTTCCCTGAGTTATGATTTTACCAATGCTTTTGCTACATATTATCAAGGGCTACCTTGCTGGCTAATCAGAAATGTATTGGTATAATAGAGACATCATTTGACATCAGATGTAGATGTTGATCCAGGTTCAAATGCCACATTTACAGTTGGAAGCAGCAACTGATGCTTTCCTGATATTAGCAGCATAGTATTCAATGACAGATGGTTAATATTAAACTCAATTGCACAAATTTGTTGTTATCAGAAAGTTGAGGAAAACTGACCTGAGCAAGAATCAGGGAGACATTCTTAGTGAGTTCATTAGCGAGAAGAAACTTCTTTTCTGCCCATGATTCCACCCCGGAGCTTGTCTCATGCAATGTTAAACATTGAAACATGGCTTTAAAAGCTACACAGTGTTTGTATCTTCACTCTCATGTTCTGTTAGTAACAGCTGGAGAAATAATATTTCATAATATGAAAAAAGAAACTGTTCTAATACTTTATCGTCAGACTAATTAAATAACTTGGAAAGCTGCTTCAGAGTCATTAGAACGATCATGAGAATCTGCTAATAAAAGTGTGTTCAAAGACAGATTCTTTCACTAAAGAGCAACCTGTGCAGGCCTTTTTATCAGTAAGGGTTGTTGTCATTCATAACAGCCCTGATGTGGCATCCAGCTTCAGACACTAGAGTTTGCTCAAAGGTAAAATAAAGAAACAATTAAAATGTGTTCTATATGTCTCTGCATGTCCCTGCTACATCTCTTGCACCCTGACAGACTGGAAGAAAGCTTGAAAGCAGTGATACCTGCCAGACCAATAATGCAGGATTGTGGCACCTCAGTACAATTTTACAAATCAGGTACACAGATAAAGGAAAATACTGTCCCGAGGCACTCATGTGACACAACTAGTGCAAAGTTTATTTCCTTACTGACCTCACACATGTTTTGCTGTTGGCATTTTGTCCTGGATTTCCACGTTGACAGGCCTGTGTTGCCTGTGCAAGGCAGCCCCGAGCTGAGCCCTGAGGCTGCCCCAGCACCACTGTGGGGTCCTGTTTATGCTCCCCTGCCTCCTCATACATATATACTATAGTGCACATATACAAGAATATATGTATAAGGTGTTCCTGTGTACAAATTAAATGCATATTTGTGGATATCTGTACACTTTTTTCCTGTATATATTTAGAAATGCAAACAAATACGTATGTCTAAAGCAACATATCTTTAGACAGGAGAAATTCCCAATGCAAAGGGAAGGGGCAGCCAGCCAGAGGGTGCTTTTAGATCACTTGAGTGTGTCTGTTCCAAAAAAATAGCAACCAGCCCATCACAGAGCAGTGCCAGAAGCCATAGGTTATCGAGTCATAAATGGCGCCCCTGAGCTTATGGCGGGTGGGGCTTCCCACCCTGAGGTACCGCCAGGCATAGTGGGTGGGGCATCCGGTGCTGCCAGCCAATCACAGACCGGCCCGAGAGCAGGCGGGAAGGGAAACATTACAAAATGGTGCCTGGGCCAGGAGGAGGTGGGTGGGCAGACAGAGCGGTGGGACTTATGGGGGCTGCAGGCAGGGGACTTCTGGAAGTTGGGGCATGGCAGCCACGCTGCTTGATGCTCTGGGGCCAGAGCACCCTGTCCTGCTGCAGCCGCCACACGGGAGAGGGCAGGTCGGCACCCAGAGAGTGATAAGACCTTGAGGGAGAGAAAGGGGTGGCAGAAGCCGCTCTGGGGCACCACGTCTGGATTCAGACACCCCTAGCCCGTGGGCCAGCTTAGCCCTCCTCACCCGCTTGCTCTGTGGCCTGGGCCCTCCTCAGTCCCCATGCCCCTCCTCAATAGGACTCTGCTCCGTGTAACAGCACCCTTCTGGAGGCTTATGCCCCTCCAGCCATGGTAAGCAGCAGTAAGAAGCAGCCCAGCTCCCTGTGGCACAGCCCTGGCCTCCCTTCTGCACACTGGGCCCCAAGGCCTCCCGAGGCCCTCGTGCAGCCAGGTGTTCTCCTCCGCAGCCAAGAGGAGGAAGCTGTCCTCCAGGCAGCAAGCACTACCAACAGCTCTTTTGAGTCACCACGCATAAATAAAATTATTTTTTGACTCCTTTTCACTCAAAATGTAAAATATCAGCGATCAAATTATTTCCAAGAAGATTCTCTGTAACTAAATTTTCTTCTTCAGCAATTTCTGTTTAAAATAATTTCCTGTAATGGGCTTAAACACAGACTTTGTTCTTTCCTGAAAAAAAAAAAAAACCCAAACTAAATTTTGACAATTCTTTTCATTGCCAAGTGCAGTGTCCTCCCTGCTGCCTTCATGATTCCAACTCTGTCCTTGCACTGAGAGGAAAACACCCCTGTCCCATAGCTTCAAGAACCCAACTTCCTCTTTTCCAGTGGAGCACAAGGTATGCTAGCTGGTACTAGGTGACCCAGGCGTGTTCTGTCCTGTCACAGTTGTTGGAGGTTTTTCAAGTCTTCTCAGCTATTTGCTTTCCATTTACTGCACAAATGGCTTTATGCCTGGTAAAGACAGGAGAAGGTACATTCCACATCCCTGTATGCATGAACTGGAAGGGAAGAATCTAATTTCTCACATTCAGAACCATCAGCTGGAAATTCTTTACATCCAGTCCCCTCAAGTTGCCAGACAACACAAGATGATTTTCTTAAAAAGTCAAAGATGTTTCTTGATTAAGAAACCGAGTTTAGAGCTTCCTGCCTCTCATGGTCCTTGAGGGTGGTGTTAGGAAGTCATTTAGGTGCTCTTTAACTTAGTTCTGTTTTTATAATTTGAAAGTACAGCTTTCCCTTGATCATTAAGATTTTCAGCTTAAGAGATTGGGATCTCTTACTAGGGGACTATAAAATATCCTGTAGAATGAAAGTTCATAATCAATTGGGATTTTTCAATGCTGCAACAGGTATAAAGAAGAATAGCAGTACATTGTACTCTGGCATCAAATTGTATAAAAGATAAGAATTCCAGCACAATGCCTCTGCTGTAGCAGTTCACATCCGTCCATGCTCTGAAAGCAGAGAAAACTGTCATTTGAGATGTGCAGTCACCTATGTTTTCTTTGTTCAAAAGGAAAAGTAAATCCCACACAGATGAGGGTACACTGATAATTAGTTAGCTGAACCCAATTTCTGACCAAAACAGAAAGATGGTAATATGTCTCTTGCAATGGTGCTTGGAGGAAGTGTCAGTGGGTTGTGTAGAAATGTGCCCCAGAATAGCTAAAAATGGAGATGGGCTATAAGAGAGAATTGCTGTAATGGGAAAACAGCAGTAATTGGGAATCAGGAAGGGAGAATAACTCTTTTCCTTAGCAAGAAATGTGTGTTAGCTAACAAGTTTTCATCCTAGTATAGACACAAAAATTTGTTGTGTCTACATACAGCCACTCACAAGCTTAACACTGGGGCAGAGCCTAAGGTTTATCCTCCCCTCACATCAGTTGAATAGCAGCATAACCAAAAAGTACTGTTACTAAGATAAAAATATACAACTTCCTCAAAGTAGATGTGGCTTAAAAGTGTGATGATGTGAGGTGTCCACCATCCCTGACATAAAGTCGAATACAACATTTCTGTGGCTTAGGAGACTGGGCTCTGTGCATCTTTTAAAACTTCTGTAATCTGCACTAGGTTAGATAATGAAGTTATCCAGACTGTGGAACTCCTCAGCACTTTTTTTTTTCTCTCTCTCTCCCCTCCACGCCCCGCCCCCTCCCCCCCCCCCCCCCCCCCCCCGAATAGGAAGAATGAGAGCTGCTGGGGATCAGCTGTGAATGTACTATTGATTTCTCTCCTACTGTTATCATGAATGAGAAATGTCTTGTAAAGCATTCTCATTTAGTTGGAAACCAGGGCTTTTCCAGCAAAGTGCAACAGCACCACCACAATGTTTCCAGCATGAGGGAGGGTATGTTCTGCCAGAGATTGTTTTTGGTCAACTGCACCAGTGAAGTGATACAGAGCTATGTACTTTTCAGCCTTACCTAGACTAAATCCCTGGATTTGTAGTCAGTAATATTAATCATGCTATAGGAATGTCACCATAGGTGTGGAGCCAAGCCACAGATGCATAGCATTTGTTTGCAGCAGCACGTGGTAGTCATCCACACCAGTCTTCTCACTTGGCAGTGTCAGGCAGCATCAGACAGGCTGCATTTGCTTGGGAATTCCCATGAGGCAGCAAAGCAGATGGGGGATAGTTAAACCATGCAGCACTTAAGTTTGAGCTGTGCCTGTTATCAAGAAAGCATCTTGGAGTATTTCCAATTTGAAGTACTCTTTTGGGAGGTTTAGGGGAGGATAGGGTTGTGTTTTCCCTAAGTAGTCAAAGAGTTCATGGGGAATTAACAGCTTAGTTTGTGACCTCTGTTACCTTTTCAGCCTCTTAACAAACAAAGGTATTCCTGTCCAGAGTTTTGGATGCTGCTTCAAGCAATTTTACCATTTCAAAGGGAATATGCTGAAATAGGAAATAATATGAGTCTTGTACTATTCCAGTATGTTTCAATATCAGAAACGCAACATGCTTTTAGCTTTAAAAACAGAGCTCTATATCAAATTTGTATGACTGCTGGACTACATCTGTTGAGCTTTAGCATAATGTTTCCTCAGTACTCACTTTAATATAGCATATGATGCTTTTGGCAGTGTAGTTATACTAGAATGCTTAAAAAATCATTCCTTTTGTGCTTTTACCTGTACCAGATCAAAGAAGGGCAATAACTAACCGGTTGTTGCTGCATATATTTGTGTCTGTTTGTGAATCTGTTTACTTCAGTCTATTTCAAAGAAACACTAAGTAAAACAGTGTCATTGTGAAAACAGGGAAATGGGAATAATACAGCACTGTATTTTTATTGTTAAGAGATTTAAATAAGTAACTGTGAGCAAATCTACTTTAAAAATATGAAGTCTGTGACTGAACAACAAATTGTTTCTAACTCTCATCCTCTTCCAAAAAAAGCACATCAAAATTTATTCTCTGTACTACTGCTTCTTGTATACTCAGCTGTAATATTAGGTTAGTGTTTAATAGCATGCAGAGCTATGAAAGTGTTTCCAACTCCCATTTGAATGAATTAAAGAAATCTAAAGGTTACAGTACAGTGCCCTAGGCCTCACTGTGCTTTAAAAAGTAACAGTAAAAGGGGTTTAGATTTTACAGCGGAAATTATTCAATAATCCCATTTTTGTTGTGTTTCTTAAATTACAGATTAAAAACCATTACCGTTAAAGGGTAGCATTTTCAATAAAATGTAAAGGATATGAAATTCTGTGTAATTACACACACATGAATAGGAAGACAGTTTGCCTCCTTTGACTGCAATTCTAACAGAATTCAAGGTGTCAGGGATTATTTCCATAAAATGATGGTCAGAAGTAGCAGCTTTTGAATGAAACCCTGTCTATTTACAGAAATTCCAGGCAAAGCCCTATTTCTGCCAACATAACAGGAACAAACCCAAGAAGCCTGTCCCCTCCATTTGGTTCCTGCGCTCTTTCCAGGCAGTGCCAAGGATGCTCTCTTCACTGTCCCCATGCCAGAAATGCCTATACAGTAGTATCATAACTTTCCAGATTTGTTGTGTTTTGATTTTATAATTTTATGGCTGGTTTTGTGCCTCTGCCTCTAACAGAAACACACAGCCACAACCTGATCAGCCCCATATCTCCATTAGCACAAACCATGGGGACACTTAATTAACCCCTTCCTTCAAATTGAACTAAAAAATGTTTCAGCAAAACAGTAGGTTGGTATTCCTGTGTAAATCGTGCCACAATTTTGTTCCTCACATTTCTGGTGGTTTTAAATGAATCGGCCCCTAACATTTTGCTCTTCCTGGGTACTGCAGCCCCATCTTCAGAGCTAGAAGAAAAGTCTTCATTGTTGTCACCATCCTGGGGAACCTCAACACTGAGCCTTATAGAAAGCAGGTTTTGTTCTACCTGACTTTAACTGGGACCATACTTAGCATGTTGTCATCTGTGCTCTTCAAAGCACACCTGAAATCTGAATGACCCTCTGGAAGTGTCTTTTACTTCTTCCAAGAGGTGGAAAATTGGACAACAGCTTTCCTAGTGTGGGTCTCCCAGGTCATTGCTTGAAACAGAGAGGAATGACTCCAAGCTGGCATCAGATGAATCCAAGACGGTATCTACAATTGGAAATCTTGTATTGCTTACTTAACTCTTACTTCTGGGATTCTGGAAGTCCATCACTTTTTTTGTTTATGTAATTTTAAGTTTCAAGGAAATAAATATAAATTGTTTTTTCTAGGCAAAAGTGGGTTGTGCATTTAAATTACATTTAAATTAAGCTGATGCAGCTTTTTAGAATTGGGCAGGGGATGGATTTGGGGAATGATGGAGTTTCAGGTTAATCTCCCATGTTTATCTTACTGTAAAAAGGTCACCTTGAGCCACTTCCTGGAATTAAAAGTCCCTGTTTGAAATGCCTGGCATCGGTAATTAAAAACTGATATTATGAAACAGCTGTATAGAAGGTATCTCATTTCCTACAGATAAAATGGGATCTAACTGCTACAGCTTTATAATTTTTACAGTTCACTGTAGCAAGTAGGAACTCTTCACTTCTGCCCTCAAAAGTCTGAAAGTGTAACATTTCTTCCTATGAGAATGATTTGGCAGCCTGAACAACTGGAAAAATACATTTAAAGAACTTCCTAAGGAAATTTATTTTCCCCGTTACATCAAAAAATAACTTTACTAAGAAAAATTCTGCAGTGTAAAAGAATGTGGGAGAATCTGAGTGTGAAAAAAATTCTCCACCAGAAAGGAATGAATTAACAGAATTGACCAGAAGGGTTTTGTTTTATTAATCTTTTTTTTTTTTTTTTCCCCAGTGGTATTTATTTGTCAAAACTGAGACTTTTATAAATTCATAGTAAGTTTAAACCAGAACACGTCTTGCTTTCACAATTTCACAGAATTAATTATTTCAGCAATACTTCAAAGATGACAAAAATGCCCATTTTAAGATTTGTAGATTTATTTTCTGTGTGGTGGAGTGAAAAAAAAAATCAAAATTATCAAAACCTAAATATTTAGAAACCAATCTAATATTTTAACTGCTCTGCTGCAGTCAATTTTCAGAAACCATGAGCGTTTGGCTACTACAAATGTATATTTTTTTTTCATCCCTTTTTGCAATAACTAATTTTTAACATCTTCAGAACTTTTATTAATGGAAAATCTGTTTCACACTTACATCTGCTAATCAACTCAATTATTCTTACTGCTTGGAAATGAGAGATTGTCTCATATATGTCAACTGTGTTATGTATGCCAGAGACAGTCAACTAATCCATGAGCCTAAAAGAGGGAAAGAACATTAGAATATATTAAAATTAATTTATCATTAAATTTTTATTATAAAAAATGTGCTTTTATGCAGTCTGATTCTCTGTTGTATTGCATAGTACTAACTTGATATCAGATAAAATACTTTGCTGTAATAAAGCTAATTCCCTGTTTCCAAGAGGGATGCTGGGGTTTCTGGAGTTAATTTCTCTTTGCTAAACCAGACATACTGCCAAACCTGAAATATTTCTAGGTACAAAGAACATTTAAACCTGTTCTTTTTCCTAAACGTGTTATTGCTAATCTGTTTTATATATATATATATATTTATATATACACACACACACACACACATATATATTTATACACATATATATATATATATGTAGTGTTAATCTATATTCCAGTCTATGTTGGAATTCACATGTGTGCAATCCTGTTGCAAAAAGCAAGCTTTGCTAATGAGTGCAGAAATTTTCCCTTTTGAAATATAATGTATCTTAAAAATTACAATGCCAGAATCGTGCTAAATGCACATGTTCTACCACCTCTTGTGAGTCACTTTTGAGTGGTTCATTGCAGAAATATATGTATAATTTTCAGGAGATGGAAATACCACTGCCATGTTACATAAATTCAAAATATTTCAGAATTTAGATTTGAGTAGGACACGCTGGCTTCCCATCCATTTACTGATAGAATTTATGTTTTCCTGTAGAGCATATTGGAGTAATCAGTGAAGAGCTCTAAAAGTATTAGGTATTCCTCATCCAAAACTATGTAAAGGAAGTACTGGTGTAGAACAATAAAAAAGTCTTCAATCACAGGGTAGCAATATAAAGGTTGCTTATATTAATATTGTAGCCTTTTGTAAGTTTTCCAGATAGTTTCCATTTATGTCATGGAACTAATAAGATACAGTATTTCTATGTTTACCTTATTGTAATGGAAATTCTTCATCAAAGTTTATTCTGCTTAAATTCAGCTATTTTTCTAAAGTATTTTTCATGGGAAGTTTTACTACTTTTGTCAAAAACTTATTTTTTTGAGAGAACATACAGAGTAAAACTTTCAGCACAAAATTTTTATTCTGGGAATGTGGAGAAATAAATCTCTTTAATTTTCTGATTATTGTTACAAGTAAAAAATGGAAGTAAAGTAACCATGTAATTATAAATATTCGTTTGATTGAGCCAAACTACATTCCTGTACTCTAGTTCTTACACAATTTAGTATCTTTTCACATATTTCCATACATTACAACTTTATTTTCTTAATTACTAAAAGTAATTTTTTGCCAAGTAAAGGGGAAAAATGTTAGACAATAACAAGCTTAGGAGAATAATTGTGTGTTTTCCACACGCACACTTAAATACACATACCTGCTTAGTCTCTTCAACACCAATAGAATAACTGATTTATATTGTCTGATTTATATTGTCTTAACTGTAAATACGTTAAATAATTCATAGGCTTAAGTATATGCAGGACTGGGCCATAATATGTTAAATGACATGAGTCTTTAGATACCTGGGGATTTTTGTTCTTTGAATTTGATATGTAATGTCCATAAGTACAACTCCCATGTTTCTGTAGTATCTTCTGGCACAGAGTTTTACCAGAATGTCTCTTTACATTTTTCATCGTGTAATTCATATTAAATTGCACTGAATAATGCAAACATATAGACTTCCGTTGCAAACTGACTAAAAGTCTATCAAATTCTGAACTGTCTAATGTAATCAAAATTTCCTTGCTAAATCTGATTCCTTCCCAAAGCTATTTATACATTTGCTAATGTTTTACTTTGTGTTACACTAGATAAGTCACATTGCATTATGGTTGTGTAGTGTAACATGTCATAAAAAAGCATAAGCAGGTGTGACAGTGGAAAGCAGTGACTGCAATGTGATATGTTAAAAAGTTTTCCTAAAACACTATGCAAGAAAATTTCTACCTTTGTTTTTTATTCAGCACGTATATATATTTCACGTACAGTACTTAAAGAATCTGTTGAAAATTAATGAAGCCCACTTTTTGATTGCTGATATGAAGATCATCAGATGCAAGATGCATTTCAGGCCTGGCTTACAGGGTGAAAGTCAGAAAACAATGTCAGTTCATGTGCGATATATTAGTCCACCTATGTTATTTTTACTGCTATAGCCTGCTAGTATATGTGTTGGATCTTACACTGATTTAGCTTATTTCACATCACACACTGCAAGACATGTACCTGTATAAACCCTTGTATACCTGTGTAACAGTATTCCTCCTTACATGTATCTTAACTATCAGCACAACAAAATTTCCTGTCACAGACAAGTTTTATTTGAATGTGATCTTTTGTGTATATGTCACGTTACATGGCAATGAAGCCCTCATAGATTTCTTTACGTAATCATTGGCATTGTCACAGAGTTGTAGATGAATTTTCATTTACAATTACTGTGATTCCTTTAATTAAAATTAATTAATCTGAAAAAAATTCTGAAACTCATGGTACATCCTGAAGCGATCAGTTCCCCACACTGATGATACTGGGGCACCTCAACCCCAGCAGGAAGATGTCTGCATGAAATACACATCTCTGTAGTCCTTGACTCCCTGACCCTCCTGCAGAGCTTGCCAAGGATAGAATGCCACACTGTTGTGATCATGTCCTTTATGAGCAGGGTAGCTTTCACTAGGAAAACAGATGGAGATTATTAGGTAAGGAACATCCTGGGTTTAGTAATAATTACTTTCAGACACTACTAATTTAGATAACATTCAGAATAAAGACCTCCATTTTTACAAGATATTTCTGAAAGGAAGGGTTTTCATAGTTGTATAAAATTAAGTAGTATTGCTTTAAATGTATGTTCTTACTGAATGGGACCATAAAAGAAATTTTAAAAGGGTAAAAGGGAATTGTGCACTGTCTTGTGAAATGCAGTTGTTGTTCATATCTCAAAACTGAATACCTAAAATATGTGTCTATGTTAGAATAAAAAAGCAACTTAATTATTTCATGTGGAAGATGTTCTGAACGTGCCAAAACATGTCCCCATGTGCCAAAAGACAAGCCAGTGGGGGAGAAGATCGGCTGAGCAGAGCGCTTCAGCTGGAACTCAGGGAAAAAAAGGAGAGCTAACTACCTTTGGAAGAAGGGGCAGGCAGCTCTGGAGGACTATAAGGATGTCAGGAGGTTATGCAGGATGAAGACTGGAGAAGTAAAAGTCCAGCTAGAACTCAGGCTGGCCGCTGCCATGAAAGATAACAAAAAAAGTCTTTATAAACACATTAGAAACAAATGAGGGTCAAGGATAATCTGCATCCTTCATTGGATGCAAAGAAGAACATTGCCACAAAGGATGAGGAAAAGGCTGAGGTACTCGATGCTTTCTTTGCCTCAGTCTTTAATAGCAAGACTAGTTACCCTCTGGGTACTCAGCCCCCTGAGCTGGAAGACAGGGATGACGAGGAGCAGAATGAAGTCCCCACAGCCCAGGAGGGAACAGTCAGTGACCTGCTGCTCCACTTGGACACGCACAAGTCTATGGGGCCGGATGGGATCCACCCGAGGGCACTGAGGGAGCTGGGGGAGGGGCTCTCCAAGCTGCTCTCCATCATTTACCAACAGTCCCAGCTAACTGGGGAGGTCCCAGCAGACTGGAGGTTAGCCAGTGTGACACCCATCTACAGGAGGGGCAGGAAGGAGGATCCAGGGAACTACAACTTTTAATATCCAGTTGTGAAGGTATCTGATATTTTTTTCATTTAGAAATGTTTGAGCAGCAGGAAATTTTAATGAGCTATAGGATTTGAGACTTGCTTAAGATTAAGAGTTGTTTAAAATAAGATGGTGTCATGTGACGATCGAGTACTTCTCTTGGTACCGCATTTTCCCTCAATAAACATTTTAGCCCTCTGGAGTGAAAGAAAGGAAGAGAAAGGGAAAGAGACACAAAAGATATGTCGCTGCCTGGAAGATACTGTTAATATAGATAAAACATCATTAAACAGGCTACATGAAATATGCAATGCTCTTTTCCTGCAGATAAAATAGCTGCTATATTTATCAGCATTCTCTAGTGTTTTAAGATTTCTTAGTTAAGTCAGTGCTTATAAAAGGTGCAAGACTGACAGCACAAGAATATGAAGTCCTTTGTTTCCTGGAAAAGTACTGAGTAGGCAGCAAAGTCCTGTTTCTCTTTTCCTTTAAAATGATTTGTCATTTGTGTCAGTGTTAAATTTGCTGCGTGGTTTGCCTTTGATTGACAAAAATAATTCAAGGAGTACCTGCCTCTATGCACTGTAGTTCCATTATATATCAAATGAGCATGGAAGGCAACATTAAAAAAAGTGTCTGGTTTCTGTAGCTATTCTGTGTCTTCCAGCACTGGACCACAGAAAGAACCTGATGTTCCAGGGAGCACACTGAGCAAGCATATATCGGTTCCCCATCCCATAGGTTGTGAGGGGATGCTGGCACTTGAGTGTGATACAGGACCATCAATGCACAGGGGTGCTGCGGCTGGGGTCTCTGGACAGGCAGCAGGGAAGGCTGGCTGCTGGATGTCTGGAAATTCAGCAAAATGCTTACCAAAATGGAGCTGAAGGGCTGGTGGCAGTACAGTAGTTAGAGGTGCCATGCAGTCCTTGGAGTCTATCCAGATACCTCCTTTGGGTGTTACTGCACCCACAGTTTTGTCATGTGGACATTTTTCTCCAAGGAAATGGACTGAAACTGCAAAGGAATCCCATAGAGCAGAAAGAGATAACAGTCCCCATTGCCTATGCCAAAAGCTCAATAGGCATCTTAAATATTTCTATGATAGATGCTGATATCCCACCAGCTGGTGCACAGAGTGCAGTGTGTGCCAGCTGGGCTGGGTGCAACAGACAGTTACATACCAGCATATATATTTCCTACCCACTTCATGGCATTTTGTCTCAATTGCCAGCATTTCTGGAGTAGAGGATTCATCTGCCAGCATCCCTGCTCTTCTGTGTGGTGTGAAGAAAAGATTCAAACTCTTGTTAATATTCTAATTTCACACTCCAGAAGCCCATTCTGGTCACTAGTGATGCCCAAAAGGTTAAAAGCAGTTGTGAGGAGGTGTGGATGTTTTGTTACAAACCTGTAGAGGATAATGCCAAATTTGGGAAAGGGGGAGTCACAAGCATGGGGCTGTGAATTAGCCAATTCCAGAAGTGATGGGCTGCAGTTGTCAACCAAACCCTATAGATATTTAGAGTGAAGCAGATGGCAAATTTCAATACATTCTGCATTATGAGGAATGTGCTTTTTTTTTAATGAGTTGCTAAAATCTGCAGTGAAAAATCTCAATAAGCAAATAAATCATCTGCCTGGATTGTCTGTCACCAAAGCAGTAGGAACGATTTGGCTGCACACTGAAGCAGCCCAGTAGTTGTTGCAAACCTGTTGATCTTTTTTAAAGAGTTCAGAATGGACCATGTCTTAAAAGTTCAACTAAGCTTGAATGAAATCCCAAGAAGTAAACTACACTTAGGCAGCATTTTCTTGCCTGAGGGACTCTTCAGCATGCTGATTGCTCCTACAGCCTCTGACACTGTTCCATCTGCTCCATCTGTTGTTGTCCAGTTAACACTGAGGGAGGTTAAAGCTGTACTCTAGTCTGGTAAAAGTGCTTTTCTAACCTGATTGTAAGACCATTCATAGAGTTACATGCAACAGAATGGTCCTTCCATAATATAAGCAACAGAAAAGCAATCCTTCCTTTTTTTTCTTTTTTTTTTTTTTTTTTAATAGTTGCTCTGTGAACCATTCTGCCTGTCAAGTGAAGATCAGAATACGGTCTGAAAGCATATAGCTTTCTCTTAATGTTGGGAGTAACATCAGCTGAGGTCGCAACCACTAAATTTTTTTGATTCTTCAGCATAACCCAGATAACTCTCTAGTATGCTGCTTATTCCTTAGGAAGGGGGCATGGAAAGGAAAAGTTTTACTCTGGTTTCTCCTTTATAATGTTCCATTCAGGTTTGAACTCAAGACAGGTGATTCAGATTCAAGGTTGAATTGATTTGGAGGCAGAGTTAAGGCAGTGGCACCCTGGCCCTCTCTGTTTGGTCTGCAGTGTGATCATGACTGAATCACACTGGAGTATGATCATTGCTGAATGACTCCTGCAGGACTTACTTCCTTAGGACACTGGTTTAGCCTGTGAGAAGACTGTCCAAAACTAGTGCAAAATAGTGCAAAAACAAACAAACAGCTTTGGACCTGCTGTTTCTTCTCTCACTTAGTCAGCAGTATCCTTTCCACCTGGCAACTTTAATTTTAGCTGCCAAAGAAAAAAACCACAAAAAAACCCAAAAAACCCTTTGGTTTTGGCTCCTATATATGTCCTAACCTGCTTTTAAAGGCTCTGAAGGCAGTGAAGGGATGAGTGAGTGGGGAAAAAGAATTAATTGAAGGGTGGAGTTTTAGAGCCAAATTTTGATCTTACAGCAAAGCCACTGGTTTAGTTGCCCCTTATCCTGCATGAAAACATACTTGAGTCTCTTCTTAATGCCATTGCAAAAAATTAACTACAAATAGGAAAACAGCTTGTTATTACTCTGGAGTGGCATGAGTGTGATTACAGTGAATTGGAACATATGTGAGAAAGGAAATTTTTCTTCCATGCAAAATCTTACCTTGAAGAAATTTAATGAGTAACTGAAGGTTCATGCAAAGATGCATTCAGGACTTTTGCATGAGTCTGCAGTCTTGGGAGCAGAGAGCTGAGAGGGAGTAATCACAGATATGAGTACATATTAGGACTAACTTCATGATGCCAAAAGTTTAAGTGAGATTAGAATCAGTCCCTTTAGCTTCAAAGCAGAGACTAGCATTTTGCTAGAGAAGTTTTCGATCAGGCCATATAGACTTACACCTTAATAAAAATCCACATATGTTATCTAACTCTTCAGGAGGAAGCATAGATATGTGATAAAACCAGAGCTACAGTATTACAGACTGCTAAATGCATTCCCTAAGTCTGGAGGAGTTTAGTTCACAAGAAAAAGTCTTTGCTTTCCAAGTAAATGAGATCCTGCAGCTCTGTAGGGAATGGCTTTAATTAAAGAGTCCCATTCCTTGCCTCTCATGTAAATAAATCATGGTACTTGAATTTTGTCATGGCTTTTGTCTAGCTTGAGGCCGACACCAGTCCAAGGTAATGCTGTGAAGGTTAGAAATAACACAGTGGAGGCAACTGTCACGTTAGTACATTCTGTAACACTGTAGGTAAGACAGCAGTACCTCAAGCTGGGACTGGGGTTTTACTTTGTGCCTAGCTGATCTGGATTGACATACATGTGTGTTTATGGGTGCTTGAAACAAGAGCTAGTGCCCTGTATCAAAGCGAGCCATTTAAAAAGCTGATGGAAGCCATAGCAGATTGCTACGATATACCCAAATGGTGTAACAGTGGTAAAGTGGCCTAAAAGAACTCAAGCACATTATCTTAAAAAGATAATAATATAGGAAAAAATAAATGCAATGGTAATGCTGTGTTTGATTGGGAGTAAATTTTCAGTAGGATATAGCAAGCTAGAAGAAGAATAAACCTTAGCTAAACTAAATATGTGTTAAGGCAGTGCTTATTATTTCTTATTGAATTGCATTTTAAAGTGCAGTCACTTAAAATAACACCACCTGCCCTCAATGAAGGTAATGGTGATGTTTCTGTTGTCATCAGTATTTTCTCACCCCATTAAAAAAAAAGCCTGTAACTCTGCAATCATTTAAGAAAACAAGGATTAATGTATTAAAATTATCATTGTACAAGGAAAAAATATTATTTACTGCTTGCATTACATTGGGTTCCACAGTGTCTTAGGTGCTGTGCAAAGGCAGCAAACAGTACATTCCCAATATGAAAAAGAAAAAAAATCCTCACAGTTTAAGCAGCAAAGTAGGAAGCAGGATAGATATTTTTTTTTAAATTATTCTCTGAAAACATGGGAAAAGATATCTAAACTCCCACAGAAACTCACTTTCATCTTTACAGTGGTTTTTCTATTTGTGATGTAGATGTGTCCTTGGTGATACCATGGGGAAATATACGATTTTTCCATGTCTCCAATCCCAAAATATCCTCGATACATTAGGGGAAGTTATTAATAAAGTTGTACTTTGAAGCTTCTGTATTATATTTATAAGAGGGAGTCAGTTAATCTACTGTGTCAGACTAGTTTATACATTGGAAAATGCCATGCTTTTCATAGTCAGAGTTTACTATTTGTCTTTAAATCTTCATGGATATATATTTACTTAAGTGTTTTACTTAAAGAAGTACTTACAGAAGTTTATGTTACTTTTCCCAAGAGCATGAACTATCCTATCAAATCATGATTCATTTCACTTAGCTTTAGAAAATTGAGGCATGTAGCCTAAATCAGTGCTCTGATCTTCCTTTATAGCCAACAGATTGAGGCTGGTTCAAGCAAGTTTATCCACTAGTTATAGAGTATTTTAGATGAACTGCTCACACTGGCACATGACTTTCACATATCTGAATATAAATGAGTATCACCCCCAGTTACTAGTGTAACAGAAAAGTCCTGCATTTGGTTGAAGAGCATGAAGCCTTCTGCTGTAAGATGACAGCAGCCACAGGGAACTAGTTCAAATAGCAAACTTACCCTAAGAAACCTAAGAAACACAACTGTCTGAATTTCTGGAATCAGAAATTATTTCCCTGAGGAACTCTCAATAAGCAGCATTTCCCCATTCACAAGCACTGAGTCTATGCGTGAAAGAACAAGAACTTTATTATGGACATTAGAAAAACTACATGAGTGATAACTAAAACGAACTCCATGGTAACTTTGTCAGCAGCCCGTAACTGCAGTTTCTTTCCATTCTGGTGATCATGTAACAGGCAAGTACCCTTAACTGTGTAATTTATTTCTTTTTTGGGTTTGTTGACACTATCACATAATTTAGTTCCCAAGTTCACTGCGGGCACTGGATCTTGTGCCCTTACTGTCTGCATTGCTTGGGTGTTAGTTTGCTTTTGGGATTGCTTTCACAGTAAACCAACCAGAACTACTGACACAAAACTTGTGCAGCCTGTGTCAGGGACCACCTACAAGTCTGCATCTCTACCCTCACCAGTCTTTAGTGATAGAAAGTCCTACACGCTCCAGGACTTGCAATGCCTACCCTCAGTTCCAGACTATAAAAAATTCAGGAAAGTGGCCTGCAACACAACCAAATCCATGTCTGAACTGATTTTCACTTAAAAAAACTCACAGAAAAAAATTAAATCAGCATGTCTCAAGGCGACAAAGTTGCTACCTAGACAAAGCTACTTCCAAGCCTACTTAAAAGGGGCTAGCCCTGATCAGCAAAAATATTTTTCACTCTTTGCCAGTTTGCTTAGGGCTATGCTTAATTCCTTGGGTTGGATGCATTTAGCAGTAGGGATGCAACCTGAGCATATTAAACCCTGCACGCAGTTTGTGGGTAGTGTATACCCAGCGTCTTGAGGTGCAGGCAGGCAGAGCTGTCTTCAATTCTTTACAGTGTGCTTCTCACTGGCATTGCTTTGACTGCGTAAAAGTCTTTTATGCTTTTGGCTGCATAAAAAGGCTGCAGAATTCAACAAGTGATGCTGCTCATTTTCCATCAAAGGCTCATTCTGACAGTCAAAATCCTCTGCGGATGTAAATCAATAGCATACAGGACTTTTAGGTGGAGGCAATGAGGAAGTACTGCTTCTCAAAAGCAAAAATAATATTCTTTTTCTCTTATTTCAATTATGCTGCCTAATCAGTTCTGAATTTCTCACTATTTAAAATAATTCCCAAAGTGTCTTGGAAATAATCTGCGAGAAAACTCCTCAAAATAAGCTCCTTCTGAAAGCTATTCAAAGTCTCTCACCCATACTGGGATACTATCTGGAGTTTTAAGAGGAGCTCATGATGAACAAGGGTTTTTTTACTGGAAAATGCTGTTTCAAAAAACCTGGGGTGTTTTGAATAAAACATTTAATTTCAGTGAAATTTTCAAGAGTTTTAAATAGTGTTTAATTTTCTTTATTTTTGTTTCATTCTGTTTTTAGTTTGCTTTCTTTTCAACATTAAGTTTTAATCTCACTGAAACTTCAATTATTTAACTTTTTTTAAATATTGATTTTAAACTGTATCATTGCATGTTACATTTACAGTGACAGCATGAACCAACTTGACACCAACAAAATAAAGCGTTCTGGTGCATTGTAGAATTTTCTAAAATGAAATGTTTTTGAATTCTTCTTCTTCATAAATTTAGTAATGGATGTACTCCACTGGGTTTTAGGAGAAATATGAAAATGTCAGGCTTTCACTGGAAGAAAAATTGTTAACAATGATCTTAATAGGCAGAGAAAGCAGTTCGGCATCTGTCCACCCACTGGTGGGAGCCCGTTACCTTGCAGAGGGCACTGCATCCCTTAGGCAGAGCAGAATTGAGTTGCCTTGCTGAAATCAGGGTTGTCCAACACACCAGTGTCCCATTGCACATTCTTGTCACTCACTGTGTATCTGTAACCAGAAGGAGGTTTAATATAGTGTAACTAAAGCGTACAGCATCTCCTTTGACAACAAGCCAGAAGAGGAAGACTGAAGGGAGGTGGCATTCCTATGTAAGCTATGAGCAAGAATCTCTCCCTTTAGCCACAGGAATAGGAAGCATTTTGGAAACATACTCAAAACAGTTAAATGCTAGAGAGTTTTTGGAGGGTATTCAGCCCTGTGCTGAGGTACCTCATTATGCTTGAAATTGTCCCCTAGGTTTTACAATCATATAGACAACACAAAAAAGGGTAGCCATGGGGAAGTACTTTTGAAATGGGAGTCTGAGGCACAGGGAGATGGAAGTTATATATGAGGCTTCTTGCAGTAATAGGAACTGTCATGACTCATTTCAGAGGGAGCTGAGGGGAACAGACAGCCTTATGGCCCCAAGAACCGTGGCACGGAACGACCCTCATTGCAGCAGGTAGGTACACATCTGGGCAGGAGTGCTGTCCCTGTGCTCAAGGGCGGTGTAACTGCAAGTCATTTAGTCTGTTGTATAGACCGATGAGGCATCAGGAATGCTGCACTACAGCTTCTCTTAACCAGTTTTAGGCAGAGACGGTATTTCTTAGTTTCTGTGGTAATGCTTCATACATTGCTACTATGTGCAGGAAAGTGCCTGCTGGGCTCCACCCCAGAGGAGGTGGCAATTCAGACAAGTGGTCCCTGTGGCATACTAAATCTGATGGCTTGTAAAGTGCTTTAGAATCCCTTCAGGGGAGAAAGTGGGTATTTAAATGGAAAATGGTTGTTATTTCTCCCATCTTTCCTGTTCCATCTCATGCAAGCCTTTTGAAACAAAAATAATTTCATAAATCTTGATTATAATAACATCTAAGCTTCTTCTAAAATGTTTCTCCTGCTAGTTGGTCACTTTAAGCAAGAAAAAAAAAAGTTATATTCTCTCAAAAGAAAGTGTCCTCTCTTCACGATTCTTACTGTCCCTGCCTGAAAAAGTCCTACTAATTTTAAAATAAAGCACATTGGGGATCCATAAAACTTCATGGTACATAATATATTTCAGAAATACAGTTCATAAGCTCTGTTTTTTTGAAAAGTAATATTTGTAGCACAAGATCATTCTGTCCATACGCATCACTCTTAACTCCCTCTAGCACTCACAACAAAATCCAAGGGAAG
The DNA here is from genome assembly GCF_015220075.1 of Falco rusticolus. NCBI lineage: Eukaryota > Metazoa > Chordata > Aves > Falconiformes > Falconidae > Falco > Falco rusticolus. The sequence goes on from NC_051191.1 coordinate 18,155,659, forward strand.
AATCCAAAAATCTGGGCAAAGGACAAGCATCAGTCTAGCACTGAACTCTGCCATGAGCCAGCAGCACAGACATATTGCAGTTCCTTTTCTTTCTATTCCTGCAGCTCAGTGGTCCAATTCATGTCATGTATTTTAAGACTACCAGCAGAAGGAAGTTTTTCTTTTGGTTTTGGTGAAAAATCAAAGCAAAATACAGCAACAACTGTGTAGGTACAAGCCATTGTTATGCTGTAAAAGTGTGTGGAGTAGAAATAAGACTCAGTTGTGTTTACTGGTTCTGTTATGGGGAAAGGCTGGCAAACTGAAAACATTTCATTGCAAGGCTGGTCTGCAGAAATATTCCTTCACTGAGCAGTGATGCTTCTCCTGTACTTTGAGGTCCACGGTAGATAAAGACCCTCTGTAAGTATGAAGCCACTTCTACTGCGTTCGTTTTTAAATAAAACCCTGAAAATGATTTCTGCCCCATTTGATGTGCTACTGGAGAATGTGCTAAAGAGGTTCAGGAGGAGGGCAGTCCTCGCTCGAGTTCAGTGCTAAGCTTTTATTCTTTTCTGCTTTGGTCCTTTGAAATGTGACATGTTGTGGCATGGCCTGAGGAAGCTACAGCCTGGGCTCTTGCTGATCCTCTTTGTGAACCTGTATGGGTGGGAACTGATGCTGAGAAAATTTTGCTTTCATGGGGAAGTTTCATAGAAACAAAGAGACAATAGAGATCTCTAGCTGGAGCTGTCAGACCACACTTCTGAATTCTGCAGCAGGAGCACTCTGGCAAGTGTGGGACTACTATTAGCCATCAAAGGACACAGCTGCCTCTGAAGCAGAGTAAGAGTACCTAACTCTGCAGCCCCCATCACCATCAGTGCCACAGGTTTCAGACTGTGACAGCACATGCAATCTCTGAACTGCAGAACATTAAGCATCAATTAGTAAACTATGTTGTCTACTTAAGGACTCAATACTTTTCCTATTAAATTGCAGGACTCCCTCTGAATCCAGTGCTGAGTTTTGAACTGTGATGGAAATAACCATTACAGAAAAAGTAGTCATTTCTTCCTGGAAGTTTAATCAGCTCAGTCATAATTATGGTACATCTGTTGTTACTAGATTATTTGCTAACACACATGTGCATGCACACACTCTGATAAAATAAGCACATGCTGGCATTCTTCTGAGATGTTGACAGAAAGGCAATACGTGCAGGCTGAGGCATGAGGCATCCTCCTCTTCTGACTATATTGTTGTTTTAACTCCCTGCATTATTACCAAGGAAGGAGAACACAGCAGGTCAAAAACACAAGTCATTTAGCCTTATGGCTATTCTAATTTAGAATGTTTTTTTAATGCCCCATTACAGAAACAAAAGGAAATTCCTGCAGTAGTGCTGAGCTGGCCACTGTGTATCATTTTTGTCCACTCAAAATGCTGATTTAATTCAAGCCCTCACATGTGGAGTGCTATCTGATGAATTTTATTCCTGTATACATCATCCTAAAGCTTCTGCTCTGTGTTTAATTTGCAGTGAGCAAGCAGGTTACTCTTTATTATTTACTCTAAGTCATAGATTTTTATTAGCAGATACCAAAGAACAGCTGGTTTGCTTTGTGCTTTACACAAATACTGAAACAATTCAACATGGAAATTCAATCAAAACACAATTTCACCATGAAAAACTCTCTAATGTTACATTGACCTTATATACTTCAATGATTGTATTATATACTATAAATAGAAAACCACCTATAGACCAGTAATAGTGTTTGTGGGAACCCTTAGATATTCTGTATCTAATTCTGAATGCCTGTGAGACAGTAACTTGATTAGTATTTAGGCTTCTTAAAGCCAACAGTACTGATTTTGAGAACAAAAATTATTTGAGACAAAACATTAAGTATCCCAGATTTGTTGTAACTGTTCCCTGCAACTCATTTCTGGATAGCACTTCCAGTCAGGAGCCTAAGGATACCAATTTAGACTCAACAGAACGCTAAAGGAGTGACTAGAAAATTGCAAACCTCTTGCCAATCTGCTGTGATGACTTTCCCACTGAACCCATATTCCAGATTCTGCATATGCTCATAACTTAAAATAGACCTGGAAATGGTAAAATTCTACAAGTCCAGTGACTAATGTATCTCCAGGTGTGTTCAGATCATCTGATCATTTCTGTTTACAAAGCAGTCTGCAGTACTGTTTAACGAAATATATATCGGTGTTGCCTTTCCCCTTGATAACTGTAAAAAGACAAAGCATGTTTTGTACCATCACCATAATCACAAGTTTATTACTTATGGAAAATAAATGCTTGGCCTATGCTTGGCACTGATCCCCTTCCAAGGTGATAAAGGGTAAAGCTACTTAAGGGATTGATCTACTAGACAGAAAATCAGCTCTTGCTTGCATGCCAGGAGAAGTTCTGTTAGCAAAATTCTGCACATCCTAGTTGGAGGCAATGATTTGGAATTAAAGCTGCATAAATAATAGCGGATTCATTATGGGATAAATCAGAATGTTTTGCTTGACTTCAGAATAAAGGATTAAAAGCTTTATTTATGGGTTATTTAACCTTTGTCGTAGGTCTTTTTCTGTAATCATTGTAAATTTAAAATTGAAAAATGGTGTTTTAAAATAAGTAAACCATTGAATAGATATTAAAAAATATTCTTATATGAAAATTCATTTAAACATTTTTTGTTTTCTATCATTTAAATATAACCTCTCTACTGAAGTATTCAAAGTAGCATTTCTGCTGAATGCACAGTTTGGTGGAGAAAAAATATTGTCATCTACTCTTTCTGATTTACTGCTGGTAAAAAGCTTACACTGGCAGAGAAGCTAAGAAGATCACAGTGGGTTGTTGGGTTTTTTTCTTTATACCTAGCTCTTATAGATCTGTGATTGCTTAAACTGGCTCGGTTTGCCTGGGTTACAACTGGGTGGCACAGCATGGGTGCCTGAGCCTGACCTGACTCTCAGAGGTGTGACTGTATTGCTGTTCCAAGACATTGCCACGGAGCACCATCATTAACCATCATTGGCAGGGCTGTGAGTGATTTTCAAATGGCAGTCTGACACAGACAATTCATGTGGGAACTGAAGAGTGGTTGATAACTTGGGTCAGAGGACCAATATTTTAAGCCCAAATATATAAACACTTCAGATTAAATCTAGCTATAAGTACAAGAACTTTCCCTAGTCATAATTGCATTAGGACTTTTCTAGCCGTAGAACTAGTTGGTGGTATCACTCTCATTTGTACCTGTGTAATTTCATTGCCTTCCTGAGTGATAGTTTATACAGCTGCAGCAAAATAAACAACAAAAAAAGTGTCAGAACAGCCTGATTTTTCCAGGGGCTACTTTTTGTGCTTTGCTTAGTATATCTTTAATTTGCAAAATGTTAATACTCCACCATGTTCAGCATTACTATTTTTCACAACCTAATGAATTATGCTGTGACATACATCCTGATAATTATCCAACACAGCATCTTTCCCCTTTATATCCCATTACTCCTAATTACTGTTTTGTGCACCTCACTAAATAAGTATTCAACATCACTGCGATTTTTTTAAACCAATTAATTTTATACATTAATGCCAATGCATTTTTTTAACTCAAAATACACAAGTTTTTAACTTTTAACCTTAATGGTATGATTTAACCTTTCAGGTGCTAGATCAATTTTGCTGCTTTACTCTGAATGCTCTAATTTTGCTACAGTCTCCTGGTAATTGTAATGATGGGTACAATCACAGCACTTCAGATGTGAAGATACTAGAATTTCCTAGGGAAGGTGTATGTGCTTGTTTCTTTACCATGTGATGCCTTGATCTAGAATTGATAATTTTTGTGTGTCCTGGTAGCAGTGCAAGCTCTCTGCCTGATTTACTGCTGATTTGGGGCTTTTCCTACACATTTTATGCTGGTGGTCATTGAGTGAGCAGCCTGACAAACACATCAGGGAATGTGTCTGTTGTTTCTGTACGTATGATCTGAATGTGTTTCTGTTACTTGCATGCCAAGCCACCGCATGAGCATTTGCACTACTAAAGACCAACAGAAAGGATAAGATAACAGAGACATCATTCAACATATCAAGTTCTCTGCTAGCCTGTTGTAGGACTTCAGACTTTCCTAATAAAATGCAGTCAATAACAAATTTTGTAGCTGCATTCATACTTGAGCATAAACAATAAGATGTGGGTGTAAAGTGGGATACAGCAAGCTGGATTTTTAAAGTTCACTGAAACCAGCTGAATTCTGTAATACAAAAGAGATGAACATTTGTTCTTGCCCTATGCTATAGAAGAAAAGAATCAATTTTTTATCTGGACCAATTAAGTTTCAGAGACACTCTTAAAGTTGTTTAATATTTAATAATATTAAAATACCTCTTATGGAATATTTATATCAATATACATATCTGCATCAATGATATTGAACAGATATTAAATAACTACTGAACAATTATTTGTACAGCTGGTAGGTAGAGATAGTTACTTTAATAGCCTGGGATGTCTCCTGTGAAGGAGCAAGCTATGGAGCCTTGTGCATTATTGCTCCCACAGCAGAGGCACGCTGTAAAAAGCACAGTTTATTGCTGCAAGAAATCTTGTTGACCAAACGTAGTATTCAGGTTTCATTAAAGTCAGAAATGAAAGTCCTAACGGCAGGTTCTAGGGAGAATCCTCTGTGAATTGGTATTGATCCTGGATACCCCATAACCATCTACATCTCGGGAGAGGCTGTAAATGTACAAGTCATTTTCAGTTACTGGGATCTAAATCTGTTCTGCAAGAAAATTAACTGAGAGCTAGTGTTCTGCTTTATTAATTATCTGTTATCTAAAAAGTACAGGCATCATTGCTAAAGACACTTCTGGGTATGGCACAGGGTGGGCTCAAGGTGGTTCATCAGCCCCTGTGGAGAGGGAGAGTGGTGAGGGAAGGGAGCGTGCGCCGCCTTTGGAGGAGGACACCCTGCCAGCCCTGGGGACAGGGGGTTTCTCAGGCCTGCAGGGCCTTGCCATTGTTCCAGTGGAGCTGTGGACCCTGCAGGGTGAAACCCATGGACAGTCGTTCTGCTTCTCATAGTTACTTTTTGTAACCCCCTTAGTAATTGTTCATAGACATTCTGGATGTTCAGAGACCAGTTTAAAAAAGAACACCAAAAAGAACAAACAACAAACCCCTGAGACTGATGTAACCAACTCTTGAAAGCAAGCTGGCTTGGAGTAGAGCTAGAGGTCCAGCTGTGAACCACACAGCTCAGCACAGGAGATGGGCATTATCCCAGTCACTAAGATCCTGAAACTCCTTAGGGGGGTCCTCAGGCCCCAGTTGGCCTCCACCTCTCTCCATCTTCCCAGTTGCACACTCGCAGAACTTGCCAAGGGCAAGGGGGCTCCCACAGGTCTGCTTTTGCAAGGCCTGCATGTTGTCAGGGTGCATTGCCATCAGCATTGGGAAACCAAATTAGAGATGTGATATCTAAGAAATGTCAAGTCCTTGCTGTCCAAAGAGCCTTGGCGAAGGAGGAAGGCTGCACCTCTTCCCCTACTGAAGAAGGGTGTGCATTCACAGAAGATGGAGGAGTAAATCACAAGCTCTCAAGACCATCTCCTGTTACCTGCATTTGCAATGTACCTCAGGGTCCTGCTCAGTGGCTGCAGCAGTTCAGTGCTAATGCAAAAAATATGAACAAGTGGGGACTAGCTCGGATATGCATTAGCCGTTTTGGATGGTGGGAGCACATTCAGCTTATGCCTACAAGAAGGTTTTCTGACAGGCTACTATGATGAAATGTTAATCAGCATATTTGTTTCTATAATATTTGCAAAAGCATCCCACAGGTTTCTGCTTTATTGACCTGCCATTTCCAGCATCCAATGCAAATCAAGACTAATGGTTGTGTTAACAGAAACTGAGTTCAGGGTAATATGATATATTCACTGAATTTTTACATAGCAATTAATTACATAGCTTTTTGGTAATAGACCTTATATATTTTAACACCCTCAGCTGTTATCAGTCATTGGCCCATAGATTTCTTTAATATGAGACTATCTGAATGTGTAAGTTATAAATTTTTCTGTATTTGCACAGGCTATGTCAATTCTTAAAATATGTCCAGTATTCCCCATGGTGGGGTGTTAATTGTTTGTATCCTTGACAAAAAATTAGAAATGTGTTTGCACTTACACATTCAAGCAGACTCATAAGCCAAGTAGTATCTTCATATTCAGCATAAAAGCAAAACTCCCAATGGTAATTTGAGTAACAATGATTAGGTGGCTGATTGATACATTAATTAATTATGTGAGCCTGGTTATGGTATGTCAATTAACAGCTCATCATTTAAACTCTTAAAATCTAATTCTTTTTGCTTTCTCTATTCAGTTAACTAAGGAATTTAGAGAGGAAATTCTGCATGAATGCTCATGAATTGTAGAACTATTTTCCAATTAAAAGGTTTGCAACCAAGTAAATTTGACAGATAACAATCAAGGATTGTTAGCTCCTTTCTAGCAATTTTTTTCCATAGTTGTCTTTGGACATGTTAAATTGACGTTAAATCCCTGCAAGACATAACGTATCAGGTGGAATAAGTTATGGAAAACCAAAAAAGTTAATGAAATACTACATTCTGAAGGCTAAACAAAACTACAGACATGCACCTGTGTACCTCAAACAGTGTGTCTACAAGATGCTATTGTAAAACACAGCGTGTTTTACAATACACAATGTGGATTACACATTATACCACAATTATTGCATGTTATCTTCCCCTCTTCCACTCAAGCTCAGAGCCATAGGCAGAAACACAGAAGAGACAAGTGATTCAGGCCCTGCTTATGACTTTGGTCACTACTGCGAATGCTCCTCTGGAAGCAGAGTGGAGTGGTCACAGTAGTGGACAGGTGGCAGGGACAGCAGCAACTGGAAAAACTGCAATGGTGATGTGAGCACAAACCAAACCACCGCCATGCACAGACACACTTGGCTGAATTGGCATGGACTCAAGAAGTCCAAGACTAATTTAAAAAAAAGTTGAGTAAATATTGAACTTTGAAGTTTGAATGTTTTCTTTTTCTTTTCCTGATTTCTTTCAAAACCTTGTTTTCTTTTCAAAATAGATGCAATTTCTTCTAAGGATAGAAAATTAACAGGTTTATGACCTCAAAATTCTGTGAAGCCTTAGGAAAAATGGTATCAACCTAAACTATTTCTTTTCTCCCCATGTTGAGCCACTGAACTATAAAATCCATTATTTTCAGAGATCTGGCACTATAATGGGCCACAGGGAAAATCAAAGAGAATATTTTTAAAGTTCTTTCTGTGTCTGAAATGTCTTAGAAGTCAGGTACTGGCAAGGAAATGAAGCATGTCTCTTCCACCGTCTCTGCATCTTCTTGCCAGAGTGCTTGATAAAGCACCAATCAACATAATTGCCTTTACATATTACTGATACAAAGAACAAAAAATATGTGCCCAAGTATGGCTCCCATTTTGTAGTGAGTTACTTATGTGTTCTTCATTGTTCTGTGTGCTGTGTAATCAGGAGCTGCATCTTGGAATTCACAACAACTCTCATCTATGCGCTGAACAGTTTATGGGATTTGCTGCCATTTTTATAGGTATGGTAAGTAAATATAAACTGAGAAAGTGTCATAAAATATAAAACTCATCAGCAGATGCTGATTAAGGAGATTCATTATATAAGCTTTATATATTTTTCCATTTAACGTTTAGCTAGTTTATTAGAAAAGGCTTTGTACGGGAAAGGTATGACACAGCAAAGATAAAATGGCAAGGCAGAGGGTGAGGCATCAGAGAGAATAAATGATTGATTCAAACCGAGCAGATTGCTTCACTGGGGCAGTTCTACCTCACCAGCTGTGGAGGTAGATGAAGCAAGATGCTACAGGTGTCCTCCCAAGGGGTGGTAACAGCAACGCATATTGCCCCTGTCCAGTGTGAGGTCTGAATGAAAGCAGCTTGCAGAAGAGACACCTAAGATCCCAGGATGTGTGGATATCAATGGAAACATAACTTTTGAAAAACGTTTACATCAGATCCTTGTTCACTAGAAAAGAATCAAAGAGGAATATTGGAAGAGATGATGTGGTTTGACCTACTGTGCTGTGCGTAGCACTTTTATTATCATGAAAGTCTGTGGCCAGGCTCATTGGCAACGATCACTTTCAGCAGTCAAGAGATTAAGCTTTGTTTAATTGTACTTCAATGTTGTACAACTGCTTTGCTGGGTCATCCTGCAACATGTCAGGAGCTGAAGGGTACAGCAGACCCTCACACGGTGTAGAAGATAACGGAGACATTTAGAGGGCAGAGTGGGAGATGCTTTTGAGGGGAGCAGGCTTTGTGGCCAGGGCCAAAGGGACTGACTTGAATGAATCCTACTAGCCCATTTTTCAGTCGCATTTAGCCACCACGTTTTCTTATTGCAGATATCAGCCTTCAGAGATGAATGGTTCAAGGAAGAGACGCTGCTGTCTGGGCTGCAGTTTCATTTGCAGTGCTGAACACCTGTTCCATGCTTTCACCTGCTGAACATGGGGGCTGAGGAAGGCTGCCTGTGAATCAAAGTGAGAAGCAGGGTTTGAGGACAGAATATTCATGCAACAAATTACCGTTCCCTGAGCTTTGGCACAGTGAGCTGAGCTGCCGCAAACGTGGGCTGCTTTTGCAGTCAACTGCAAAAGAGCTAATGACTGTGTCGCCAGAAAGAGCCTGTATTTCTGCAGCTGAAGTTGTAAGCTATGGCTGTTACAGGCAGTGGTTTTGCTGCATTAGGAGCTACACATTCGGCTATAAAAGTAACCTAATTGCTGTTGGACAGAAGCGTTAAATACACAGTGAGTTCATTTCCTGCAGAACCGAGTAATTGCCATGTGCAGTTTTACACTTACAGGGTCAGATTTTGCTGTGTTAAAATTATACAGTTCAAAAGTGATTGGCTTTCCTCTAACACAGAGCAATTTGGCTCCAGCAGAGGATAACATAACCAGCAACACTCTGCTGCAGCACTGACTCAACTGCAGTATTTCTCAGTTACTGGTCAGTATAAATCTACGGTTGAGGGCTTGATCCAAAGCCACGTTTCTGTCACTGGTTCCAACAGGCACTGACTCAGGACCTAAAAAAGAAATCCATGGTGAAAAACCAGAGAGCAGAGCATATGTCCTACACAATACAGCTGACTATTTCTGTGCTCAGCAGCTGATAGTGTAGGGCTGCAATATTGATTTGTGTTACTGTATTTTATAGCTACTATGTTACAAGATTAATTTTGTGCTACTCAGCATCTGCTTTCTCCTTGGGAAGTTTTTTAAAGAAATCTGCTGACTGTTAAAGAATTAACTTTTTTTTTTTTTTCTTGCAAACCAGCAAAACAAATCCTTTATAGCCTGCCCTTCCAAACTTCCAAAGTATAGCATGACAGATGCTCTTAAGATGATTATACTATATACTTACACGTGCTTCTGTGCTCACAGGCTAACATTACAGGTCAGCATCCTTGTTCAGTCTTTCTTCTCTCACTTACTTTCAGCCAACGTTACTGTGATAGATTATTAATCTGTTAGGGTAGGCTTTGGGTCCTGTCTAAAAAAGTGATACAAATCTGTACCTTTTTTCAGATTAATATTACACTCTTCTTGCATTTACTCATACTTTTAAATGGGAAACAACAGGGACTGGATATGGGCAAAAGGGTGGAGATTCAGTTCAATAAATAAATATGTAAATAGTGCAATAATAAAAAATGTGGTATTACCATGAAAAAAATTTGCCCAGAGGGACTCTGTTGATTTAGGTGTATATAGATATCAATGAAGTGATGTCTAATACTGATATCTAGTATCTTATCACCGAATTAATATGAGCAAGATTTTAAGTACCTCTGATTTGGCTGTGCCTCCCTTTGGGGGTCATTTAGGAGCTGGCAGTATGTGACGGTTGGCAGGCAATGTACTGGGTCTTTACTCAGCTTAACATCAGCCACTGCAATGGGCAGGGCTCACTGCAGAGAAGGGGAGAATTAAGTTGCATTGTTTCAAGGTCTGTCGTAAATTCTTCTCCTTTGCTTCCAAGGGAAGGAGCTGTGACCCCATTTGTTTCTAGACAGAGCAGTTTGCTGCTGCCTTTGAGTGAGAGTGTGCTCCCTTGCACTGTGCGGCTCTGTACCCCTTCATGCCCGCGCTATGCAGTAGAACATAAACCTCAGCCTGTTCAGCTTAGCTGCTGAATTAAAAGCGATAGCAATGTGAATAGTACATGCTCAGTCAAAATAAGAAGAGGAAATGAAAGCATGGATGCTTCTTCAATTTCCACCCAGGCTGTGTCTCAGAGGCAGGGGCAATGACAGATGCTTTTTAAGGAACCCTGAATGTATTTCTCATGAAGATCTTTATACGGATGTTTCCTCTGCCTTGCTTGAAAATTGTTCTTACAGGTTTTTAGGGAGTGCCGCATGGTGGTAGGGCTCAGAGAAGGGCAGAATTACAGTGCCAAAGGTTACAAAGGCTAAATCAGATCATCTCTGAACATAAACCACCATGCCTGAGGCTTCTGCAGTAGGAGCATGCTGACTTCAGCCCAATGAAGGTCTACTGCTTTCAGGTGGCAAAGTGCCCAAGAGCTAGGGCTGGATGACAAACTTTAAGATGAGTTTTCTTTAGGAATCTGGAAGCACACAGGTTTTAGTTCAGAAAAAACAGGGTAACTGCATCTTGCCATCAGAAATCCATGTCTTTCTCATAGCATAGGCTGTACACCAGGGCAAAGAGGACAATTCAATAAAGTTAGCAGTGTGTGAATGAAATTGCCAAGGTCCTTATCTCAAAAATGTACATGTAAGTAATCCTTCAACTCTAGAAACTGTAAATAAAGAAAGGTCAAGAAGCCTTGACAAGGGATCTATGGCAATGTACTATGATCTGGGTAAAGGCTGCTGTAAATCACTTTGTCTGATGATCACTCACAAGCAGAAATGGTTTAAAATCACTAAGACAAGAATAATCTTGGGAAAACAGACTGCAAACAGGTGGTAGATGGTGGTAAGTCTTGGGAAAGGAGTACAATCTATTTGTCACCACACCATAAATGAACACAGTTCTGCAGCAATAAATAGGCCGTAAGTCTGATTCTACCCTCAGCTAACAAGGCCCTTAGCGCCGACCAGAGCTAAATCCACTACTGCCGGGCACTTCCTCCTCAGAAATAGTCTCTATCCATGTTGCCATCCTCAGCTCTACAACAGAAGGAAAACCACTTTGGTTCTCCCAGAGTATTTTTCCATTTTTTTCCCAGTGTTATCTTCTTAACTTTCCAAATCATGAATGTAAATAGATTAATGCTATCTGACCTTAGATGTCTAAAAGTTAGTGTCTGGAGCCTTTGTGGGTCACAGGGTATGCCCTTCTAGAGGCCAATTCACCTGATAAATGTAGCTGAACTGACCCCTTTCTGTTGAACACATTGAATATAGATCAGACTTTAGTCCAGATCAAGACTTCCAAATCAAGGTGTCTGTAATGCAGGTGTTTACATGTGTACTAGCTATGTCACGTCCTATGCTAGTCTTTAGAAGTGAGGTTAATGCATCCAGTGGAGCCACAAGAGAGGTTCAGTTCACCCCAAATTCAACATCTCTTGATCAGACACTCAAGTTAATTTCCAAGCCTCATTGACTGCATTGACCAACTCTCCTTTGACTGCAATGGAAATTTGGGCATTTAGCTCCACTGTGTACATCTAAGTGAAATTCAGGTCCCTGAAAAATGGGTACTTGATGTTTTCTGACATGTCCTAGGTTGTCAAAAATTTCGATGTATGAATGACAGGAGGACACATTGTTTACAGAAGACTTGTGTCCTTCTGGAGAGGCAGCAAGAAACCGTGTGGAATAACCCCAGGCACCTCAGGCAGTAGCAGATCCTAAAGTTTTGGCAACTGAATTGTTCCCTTTTACGTAGATGCTTGACTTCACACAAACATGAACTGTATCCATCCCCTAACTGCTTGTGTTAGGACAAATCAGTCCCACCTGTTGTTACATTTGTTCTCTTTCATCTGTGGTATTGACAGGCCTTATATCTTGAAAAATCGAAAACCTTTTTGTGGTGTTAACCCCTGTTTCTGTATATTTTCCATTATAAAATTTATTGAAGCCTTTCAGCTGGTACCAAAAGGGCCCCATTGAATTTTCTAGTGTGGGAGGCAAGTGCTACAGAATTCTTATCATCAACAGAGTGATATGCATTGGTCTTGAATTCAAATTTTTATAAACTTATCTACAAAGCTTACAATTACTGCAGGCTCTGTTAGAAATAAAATTTCCAAATGAAAATGATCTTCCCTAATCCATGCTGTGCATCTCCTTTTTGTTGCAAATATCATTCACTCCACGTACAGATCTCCTGCAGACATGTAGGGAACAAATATGCAGTAACAGAAGATAAGTTTGAATATGTAATTTCAGAAAGTTAAAACAGCAGGATCCTTGAATTAACATGAAAGAAGATTGACTATCAGAAGAAAACTGAAACACATGGTGATGGAGCCCACTTCTTATTATTTGGTTTTTTTAAAAAATATATTTGTTTGATAGTTCCCAGATCTACTCTAGGTCAGGACTCTCAGTATGCTTATCGTTATAGAAACAGCCTGAATGGGACGAGTGTACTGTCAAGTACAGTGTCTTACCTTCTTCCACTCAAATTAGCAGCATTAGGATGACAGCAGTAAACTTTAAAGGGATTATACAGAAGAGGAAGAAACCCAGAGTGGGACCAAGACCTACAAAGATCTCAATGGAACGAACACTGCAGGTTCTAGCACTTACAGAGAAGACTTGATCATGCTACTTGGTTTCTACCATTACATGCTTAAAAGACTGGATATCAGCACTCAGTGTGACTTGCAGTCTCACAACAAAATTGGAGAACAGGTTGCTGAAGACAAGATCTCCTAGAAGTACTGACGTTGCTTTCTGAAAGATAAGTCTCAATTACATGGCTAATTACCTGTAATTATGAAGGCCATGGTCATTAAGGTCAAATACTGAGACGTTTGTTCTATATTCTGGCAAAGTCATCTTTCAGGAAGTCCTTTAGGCTTTGGACCACAGACAAGAAAAACAAACATTAATGAAACCATTGCAGAATATCTTTTCATCTTAACTCTGTGTTTGTTTCCTTTGATATCAGTGTTAGCAGTTAATAATGAGACAGGTATTAATTACATTTTTAAAAACTGGTTTTGATGTACAGGGGTGGAACAAACTGGTACTTATGCCAAGCACTGATGGTAATTAGACATAACCTTATTTTAATCCTAAATCCATCCATTATAAAATGTAGCATCAGCGTGGAGACAATAAATCACTTATAGATAGTATAAAGGTTCATTTACCATTGTAGAGTTGCTGTACAGGAGCCTCATCTGAGCAAAATGCTAAGTTATTGCAATGAAAATTAGATTTTTGGGCACTTGTGAAAGTAGATTTGCACAAAACATTTCCTTTCAAGATACTACTTTTTACATACCTTCATTTACACCTGCTTATAATTTTTGAAGAAAATATTGTTCTGCTTTTAAAAAAAATGTATTTCAGCAAGGACCATGATACCGGATACAGAAGGAAGTGTACAATATACGCAGGCATGATGGTGCAGACATTCCCCAAGAGTTAGGATAATCCAGGTGCGGTGCTTGCCCCTTGCACTAGATAGTTTTTGAATGAATGGGACACAATAAACAGTACTGACAACTTAATTTTCACTCTCCCTAATGGTGTGGCCTAGGAAAGGAAAGGCTGGATATTTTGGAAAATGGGGCTGTCTAGCACATGTCATAAACCCAGTGGACCAGCACGTATCTACTCTCCTTGCATCACTTTCCTCTATTTCTGCCTTTTTCATTCCCCCAGCCCCCCTGGTTCCATCTCCTCATTGCTGGCTCACTAAACCTGTCCCCAGCGATCCTTCCTGCGGACTCTCAGCCCCCACATCAGAATCAGCCATACACACTCCTTACACCATAGCCTCTGATTTTATTCTCTCCCTGGACATCTGGAGATAACTGAGGTCACTGGGGGCATGTAGTATCCTGTGACATTTGCCATCCTGTCAGGCAGTTAAGGGTAAGGTAATTAGGTAGGCTGAAACCTATGGCATTCAGTCAGTGTTTTGGGATGAAGGAATGCTTCCCTGACACTTAACACCTTCTATTTGTTGGGTATCCTTTTTTTTTTTTTACTTTGAGGTTTGCTTTTTCTTCTCTCCGATAGTGCTTTTCTCTATAACCATCATTTGCATCAGAGATTTGACTAACTGGTTCATTATCAGTACCTACATACTGTGTCCCCAACTTGAGCTGCAGGCAAGAGGAATAATTACAGAATGCTTGAGACCGTTCCAGGTTGTGTTTGGGACTGTGTCTGTAGCTACTGGTAACACCCCCAGCAGTCCAGAAACACCAGGATACATGTGAGCATCACTCGTTGCCCACCCAAGTTGCTCTGCCTGGCTAACAGGTTAGCATGCAGGCAGATGGTGAGGTAACTGGCTGGTTTGTGTCACAAGACAGAGCTGGGGTTGCTGCAGAAATATGTCTGACAAAGCTGGGCTTGGCCAGTGAACCAGCATTTTGCACATAGGAACTTCCCGGCTCCAAACCTGAGTCTGGCATGTGTTGAGTGAGCAGGTTTAGTTGCTTCTGTGCAGTGGGTTTGAAGTCCCTGCTTGCACTTATTTGTCTGGCTAATTTGTGTGTTTTCATCTGTTGGTTCCTTGTTATTCAGATTTGTTTGTTAATTGTAAAGATTTGTGTTTCAGTCATATTGCAATAAAAGAGGAGCTCTCTAGTGGAACGCAGCAGCTGTTTGTATCAGCAGTATGCAACCAGCAACGATGCAGGGCAAAGAGCAATACCCTGCTCAAAAACTTGGGAGAACAGATGGAAAATATACTACCCGAGGCTGTAGAAATCCCAGCTTTATAAAAACTATTGTAGGACTTTAATGGTCACTCAATGAGTCATGGTTTTACAAAGATAAGAGGCAGTGCCTCTTGGAAATCTGTGCCAGAACGGAGCTCGGGCCCCAGCATGATGTATGAGGTCCAGAGTCACAGATCATAAAAATAAAATTACCAAAGTTTTTCTCTTGAGGGCTGTCATTTGAGCATAGCAGGATCCTGCTTTGCTTGTGCAAAACTGTCAAGATTGGAGTTTGCAATGGTTTAATTTCCTCTGCACACAGTATAATCACCGAAATAACTGAGCTAGCTACAATTATTGGCCATGCAATTTCATGCATCCATGAAAATTTATTGAAGTACAAATCCTTGCATTTGCTCTAATTTGTGCTAATGAAAGAGGTTGGCACATTTGCTAGTAAGTCTTATGAAGAAGAAGATTCAGAGGGAATTCAGAGAGAATCACTGTAATGATTTCAAATTAGAATAATAAAATTGACTTTATCACATTAAAATTAATAAAACTGTTGTTAGTGATTTGATGTTTCACTACTCTGCACCTAGTGTGGACTATAAAGATAAATTTGTTTTTCAGGAGGTTTCTGGCAGTCCACAGTTGGAACTTTTGATCAAAGCAAAGCTACAGTTTTACATCTCAGCATATTTCTTCTTCAGAAATTTTACTCTGAAGGAATTATTACAAACTGTAAGAAAGTGTGAGTTACAGAAACACAAAGGCTATCCAGCTGCAGAATGATAACAAAGTTTAATGAACATTTCATTTAGAATTTGACTTATGATGTGATTAATGATGCAGAGTTATATTTTTCCTCCAGATGACAGTATAATCAGAAAAAGTGATAAAGTTGTCTACTGTACTAGCGGTATGGATATAGTATCTTTATTTTTCATACCTAAATGCCACATTTGCCTGAAAGGCAAACATATTGTTCCTGAGTTCAATGAAGCTGGTCTACAAGCAATATACACATTATGCTCAGCCATGGAAATACATCTGTTTGTCCTTGGTGTCGTACGTCACCGTAGTGAAAATCACTTGAAAGCAGAAGCTTTCAAACGTGCTTTTCCTTTGTGTCTTCACAAACACAATACATTCCTGCATGAATGAGGACAGAGGAGGCCAAGATGTACAGAACACTGCCGAAATTCAGCTGCATTGTATCCTGCAGCAGGAGGATGCCACTTGTCCAGCAGAGGTGGGGACCACAAGACGGCGTGCTGCAGGGGAGGCACTGGTTGGGGCACAGGAGGTGGGGGTGGGGGTACAGCTCTCAGTGGGGTGGCTAACTCTGGCTTGAAGTTGCACCCAATAATAAAATAGTGCAAAGATAACAGTGCAAAAATTATTCTGATTGCAGTTGCAAGAGAAATTGAAGAGTCCTGCTTTGGCACCAGGTGGGAAGGTAGATGGGGATGGCTGGCTGTAGGATGGCCTTTAGGAAACAGGTTGAAAAGAATGCAAAGCAGAGATGCACTAGTACTGCAGCAGCTCCTGTTTTCTCTTCTCTCTCCTCTCTCCTTCCTATTAACCTCTAAATTCTCTCTTCCTCCATCTTTTTGCCATCTCCCCCTAGACAGCCCTTCATCTTGCTGCCTCTGTCTAAGTGTTTTCTCTGTCTGGCCAGACCAGTTACTCAGGATCCCCCTTGCTGTACGTGCACTGTCCCAGGAGGACTGTGACTGTGATCTGGAAGTACATGGTCAGAAAATCCAACTTTGTGCCAATAAATCACTGCTAGAAGAGCAAGGCCCACTCTCTGCTCCTGAGGGTATTTCTCCAGCCTAGATCCCAACCCTCTTTAGTTGCTAGCACAGTTGGTGCCGACAACACCTTGGGAATGAATTTTTTTGGCACAGGAGTGTTGCATATAAGAAAATCCATACAATCCCAGCCCTCTGCCTGGGGAAACTCAGCCACAGGGAAGTTTCTTTATTGTCATCCTCTCCGGCTGGCTCTTGCTGTAGAAAACAATTTCTTGGCATTAGATAGCCAGGCTCATGTCAGGATTCCTGGAAAAAAAGGACTGGCTGGGTGCTTTTAGTAACTATTTATGTTCAGATAGAGTATATTACAGCAATAAATCATTTAAATTATTTACAGGGAGAGCTATCATACAATTGATTTCTCTTCGTGTGAGAAACTGACTTGCAACACTGAAGGACTCCCCATTTTGTAGGAGGCAGCATGGTCACACACATGTATTTCAGTGACAAATGCACACACATGCAGGGTGACAAACCTCATGGCCACGCTTTTAATGGTTCTGCAGACAGCTGTGAAGCTGCTCAAGCAGCTGCCTAAACTCCTATTCTCCCTTCAGTTAATTTTATTCTCACCAGAGAACTACTGTTCTTACGTTATCACCAAAGTTATCACACTAGAAGACTGAACTCTAGCATGACTTCACTCATCAGCAAGGCACTGAGGTGGGATTTAAAATCTTTTTTAGAAGATTTTGATCTGCTTGACATTATTCTTAACCAAACAGCATACATGTATTTCATAAAATGATCACGTGTACGTAGTGGTTTAGTGCTAGAGCTGTGGAAAGGAAAGCCACACTGTCTGACATCAGCTGTAAATCTTTGCCTTACATACAGCCTAAACCACATCTAGTTCTTTCATTATCTATACATTAGTGATACATATTTCAATGACAAAACTGGAGGAAGGAAACAGCCTTTTCAGGAAAACAGAATTCCTCCTGTTTTTTGGTGACAGTTCTGAGACAGAGGAGTCCCTTTGCAGGATTTTACAATTGGTTTTTGCCCAGAAGCCAATGTAGAATTGCTATCCAGTATCTACCAGAAATTCATACATAGTTCAGTATTTCACTCCAAGTCCCTGACAATCTGGATCAAGCAGCTGAGTAGTGATTAACAGCATTTATGGTTTCCTAATGCAAACCAGAAATTGACTACAAGATGACTCCCTTTGCTCTGCTGAGATCTTGGATTTGCTTGCAACCATAAACTAGATGGAAGAGGCAGTGACTAACCTATTCAGAGACCAGGATGTACAAGAGCACTGTCTTCTGAATATGTTTTGAACCAATTTGTAACACAATAGCCTAGTGTTGCAAGAGTTATTTTATAAAGCTTATTTTTCAGACGTTCCAAATCTCTTTGAAGTTACAAATCCTATAAATACAAATGCCTTTGGGATTCAACAGTTCAGCAGTTGAAAGGGTCAGGTATGAAAGTTATGCTCTCTAGATGTACATAATGGCACTTTTTTGAACATTATAAGACAGAACAATTTCTGTCTGGGACTTCTCATTCTTCCTTTCCATTTTTTGTTTCCTTCTCCCAGAGAAAAAGCAGTGTATCATGACTTTCTTAGCTGTCATGCAACACAGTAATGTTGATGAAGATATTATGGTAGCATGTGTTGGGTATGCATGAGGTGCATCAGAAATTTGAGAAAAAGTATTCTAATAATGTTTCAGGGGGGTTGAAAGAGCTGCTTGAAACAGTTGATTTCTAACTCTTGTCTTACAAAGATATGTGTCTCCCTTGCCAGGAACTCAACTGCATAAAGCAGCAAAAGTCAACTAACAAAAACCTAAAGAATCTTTAAGGTATCTGAGCTTTAATAGACATTTTATCAAGATTTTCTGTGACTCAAAGTGAGAAAGTGATAAAGTACATATTATGAAGGGATATAGGTCTTGCAGAGTTGCAGGACAAAAAACCAGTATCTTCATGGTTGTAAACTTTTTATTTTAAATGTCAGATTGAACTGAACCACATTCATGCTGTGCCTTAGATTGGAATGTTTGGGCAGAAAATACTACATTTGCAGAAGACAAGGATTCATTCTCATCCACCCTGCATACCACCTACCTATCTGCTTGGTGGATTAAAATTAGAATAACTCCTGTGGGAGAAGGATTAGTGAGCAGAGAAGAAGAAAGTGGCTAAGGTACTTTATACATAAATTTATCACCTAACTGCACTTTATGACTTACCTATTCTCTGTCAGCAGCAGCTAGAGTGCTGCAAATTACTTTGTTACTAAAGAAATAAAGATCCATGTCTGTTCCACACCAATCTGTCTCCTGCTTCATATTCTTCAAGGTGGTGATACTGCTTAAAGTAATAGATACAATCTGGCTGCAATATAAGATTGAAATTAATTTTAATTGTTTAATGGATCTGTTTTGAAAAAGTGAGCTGAAAATTCTTTTTTCTGATAACTACATCTCAATAACCTCTTACAACAAAATGGATAGATCATCCTTAGTTCACACCAAACTTCAAAAAAAATTATTATATATTGTAATACAGGTCAATATTGGTCACAATGGCTGCATCAAAATTACGTTCTTCTTGTTACGGTTTACTTCCAATAAAAATAAAGAGGGAGCAGGGAAGGAATCACTCCCACCAAGCACTCTTCTTGAGCTACTCCTGGTACAGTTTATGCCATAACCTGGGTCTTGCCCTCCCTGCAGGAGAGTGTGATGAGTTGACAGGGTGGCTGTGCCCTTCTTCTGGACCTGGAGACACACAGAGTAAGCCTCGTCCTCCACAATTCAGCAGCACAAGGCTCCCAAACAAGCCCCATATCGGCGCCTGTTGGACATAATAGATTGCACCCATTTTTCATGGATGTGTAAGATGAACTCCAACAGGAAAACCAGATTTTCTCAGCTCCACCATTCCAGGAGGTCCAGCCCTAATGATGTTGTTGTTATAATTGTCTTACCCTAATTGATGTTTTCAAGAAGACTGAGCAATGATCACTTACAGTATTGACAAGCAAACGTATTTATGAAAATCAAATCGATATGTGACGTAGAGACATCTAATTTCACATATTTCATTTGCAAATTGTTCCCTGACGATTTTATTTACTTTTTTATAAAATCCCTCAGCTTTATAGAAAATCAATTCCCTGTCATCTCAATCTTGTCTTATAGCTCAGCATGCCCTCAATTTATTTTTTTAGTGCTCCCTATTAATAGGGATGTATATTAGAAATAGCTGTAAAAATATATGCTGTGCTTTTTTGCTGGAGAATATCTTAGAGAAGTTTGATGAAATTATATTTAAAGTGAGTGCTCTAAATTTTAAATTTGTGTAATTTATGTGTCCAGGGTGACAGATTAATCATAGGTGCCTGTATAACATAAAACTCCAATTAAAATAAACAAAAATTAACTTGTCAGAGTTGTCATGTATGGAAGAAATTAGTTTGAGTAATAAAAGACTTTAAGCCAACTTTTTCTTATTCTCTTTATCGTTTTGTTTTTGTTTGTTTTGGTTCTGGTTTTGTTATAAATGCTCCTTGCCTTAAATCAATGGAATTAGTGGACTACAGTTTACCATAGGTAGTTATATATTCCAGAAGAGACTGAGGTGAATAAGAAATAACGATGACTGCTAGCCTAGTATGAAAAATCCATAAGAATGATCTGCAAAAGAGAAGAACAGTTTTGGGGACTTCAAGCCAATGGGTTAATGAAAAAGCAGTGACATTGCAAGTCTGGAAAGACCATGTTAAACAATAGCAGTGGAACACGTAATGGGAAAATTTGGGTTTGGTGGAAGTCATTGCTATTGAAAATAAATTATTAAAATGATTTATTTTTGAGCGTTTGAGCTTATCTGACAAGCTACAATCTTCAATTGATAAAAGTTTCCTTCTCCATATCCCCAGCTAGTAAAATCAGAGGGGTGGCTCTTCATGTCTTTTCCTGCACCCTCCACTTATACTTTCTTATCAATTTTAGCATCTCCAGCTCCCCAGAAGATGGGAAGAGAGGTGTTAGGAGAGAGAAGAAAGAGATTATGTCCAGTCTGGAACTGACTAGAAATAATTTGGGGGGAAGAAATAGAGAGAAGAGGGTGAAATAAATAGGCAAGAAAGTATGGCCACTTAATATGGAGGAGAAAAATCACGTCCGCCAACTTTCACCAATTAAAAGTGAATCTAACTAAACCAAGTTACAAAAGATATCTCCCTTATAAAAATCATTATAATGTATAATGTTATTTGAATAAATAAGATAATGTTGGGATTTAAGACATTTACCTTCAGTAAATCCTAAATTTAAAATAACGCCATATATAAGAAGGAGTAGAACCTGAATATTGCCTTCAATTTTAACAATTTTACAATTAAATTAGTATCTAAAGCCAGCTCCTGTAGGTAAGTACAAATGCTAACAGGAGAAACTGACTCTCCCATCAACCATTGATCCACAAGCAAATATATAAAAGCAAAAGAAAAACTCAAGTATTGGTCAAAATATAACGATACTGATGTTTTAAAACCCCACCTCCAAGCATCTAGCTAGGAAAGGGAAGTCCTTTGCAAGTGGAAATTTTCACACCAAAAAATGGAAATTAGGAAATTTAAATGAAGACAAAAAATGGAACAAAGCAAGAACAGCTATGTTATTAACAGTGACAAAGCATGCTGTCTTAATCTTCAGCAGACCTTTGCCATCATGATAACAGCCCAGAAGTACCTAAGTAAAATCCTAGCTATGGTCCAAAAGTATTTTCAATCCACACAAATTATACTTATTTAAAGACTGTACTTACAACTCCATATGAAAAGTACAAAATAAGTACATTGCCAGCCTGGTCAAAACAGCAAGCTGATGATCAAATCTTAAAATGTGAACCAATGTTGTGATAGATTAATCATGGCCATGGAGTATGAAGGAGCTCAAATAGGAATGCTCTGACAGTCCATAACAAATCAGCCCAGAGCTATATGCAGAGCTAGTAAATAAGCAGAAGTCCAAACGTAGAGCATATGAGTCAGGCACAGAATAAACCATCAAATAATGTATATAAATATGGAAATTGTAAGACAGTTGCATTAAAATGTTACAAAAGCAAATGCAGAAATGCAAAGATAGGAGATAAAATGAAAAATACAGTGTGAGCACTATTTCCAGCTTAAGAAGGACAAAAATATTTCCAAGTGCTTCATCTGGAAAAGAATACTGACAGCTGTTATGAATGGGGAGGTAATTACATCCCTGCAGCATGGGCACAGTGGTCAGGCGAGGATGGCCAACAACAGCGCTTGGCCACTGGAAGAGGGAACGTGTGGTTAGCAAGGCAGGACTTGCATGGATCAGCAGAGGAGCTGCTGGCCACCCAGAGCCCAGATGGGAGACAGCAGGGTCAGACTGGGATCACAGATCCTTCAAACAGCTAGAAAGTGTAGAGTCAGTATAGCTAGAACTGGATAAATATGAAATTTTTTTGGTGGAAATACTGGGATACGGGCCCTGGAAAGGCAAAATCATTGCAAAACCTGAGTGCAGATAATAAATCAATTCAGAAACACTGTAACAATTCTCAAAACTTAAAAATACCTTCCATAAACCACAGATATTTGTAAACTCTCAGGCATTGATTGAGCAATGAATGAAACAACCATGGTTTCTTCAACGCGATGCATGTATCCCGTATGTCAGAGAACTAGTGACCTATTCTAAAATACTTACGATGTGAACAAAAAGGTAAAGATAAAAATGATGACACAGGGGCAAGAGATGAGGCACCTTCCTGTGAAAGGGACAGCCTCCAGTTTTTCCCTCAGTGACACTAACATGGGTAGAATAAAGGTAGACACAAACTGAAAGAAATGTCTTGCAGTGTCGTTTGTGCATGAAAAGTTCAACCAACTCTTTCAGGAGCAGGAAGCCATTCAAGTAGAATATGACTATAAATCACTGGAGGGCATTTCTTAAAAGCCACTGGAAGCTGCTCCAAAGTACTTTCAGCCCACGCGATGAGAGCGCAGCACTGTTATTTTAGATGTATGCTGCAAGAAAGGGAGTGCTATTACTGACAAGCTTATCCAGGGAAGAACTGTAGCATTAAAGGAAAGACAAGTGAATAAGAATACAAAATTGTAACCCTTCCAGAAATATAAAAGATGTGATAACGCTACCATTGAATAATAAATATTCCTGTCCCTTTTAAGAAAAGGTCTGAAGAGAATCACATGAAAAACCTAAGGCAAACATTTACAAATATTCATAACATTTTTCTCTCAGGCTGTTTGGTCAACAGAAGGAAGCCCCAACTCCTTCTGAAGTGAAGGCTGATGTGAGATGAGTATCCAAGAATGTGTCAAACTCTACATAGCAGTCAAACTGTAATGTCCAGACTATTAAGAAAAGAAATTCTCTATTCCAATACCGGCCCGTACCTGGAAAGCTTAGGCACCCTGTGTATCAGCAAACAGCCCTGAAGACCTCTGAGATCTGGTAAGCAGATGCGATATATCCAGGAGAAAGCCAGGCAAGCTACAAAAGGGAAAATAAAAATGTACAGCTCTCCTGATGGTCCTTGGAGTGAAGGGAAAACAGATCTTGTGATCACAAACGCCTCATTATAGTGGGTGGATTTCTTGACTGCCACAGTGACAGATGAAGCAATGAGGTTTTTAAGTACATTTGTTATCACAAAGTATTATTTCAGACAATAACAACAAATGAAAATATGAACCATTCAGGGTCAGAAAAAATGTTCATCTCGCTCCTGCTCCTGTAAGGTCAAGGGGAAATGCTTAGAGGAGGTCAGTCAGAGGTAATTCCCCAAAAGGTCCCTTCACCTTAATATAGCCTGGGACTTCCTAAACGAGAACTGTTGCTTTTGTTTATTAACCTCCAAAGAATTTTGCTTTCCACGTGTTTTGATTTATAGTTGGAAGACTCAGTCATTACCTTTCATTATACAGCATGTCTGTGTGCGTTTGAAGTGTATTATCTTTTCATTTCTCCATCTTCTCTTCTTTTAAACGCTCTTTCAGTACTTCACTGTTTTCTCTGGTAACTGCTGTTGGTCTCGTGAACTTTCTCATGTGTAGTCAAACCTTTCCTGAAGTACAGTGACCCATACTGACACCATATTTCATGAGGCTTTACTAATGTGGCTTAGACCAGAAGACTAACCCAATAGGTTTTCAGGTGAAATGTGCATTTCTCAGAAACTCAGAATAGCACAGAGGCTGAACAGCTGGAATATTTTTGGCTGTGATGTTTCAGTGCGAATGAAAGCATATTTCTTTTTCTTGTGCCAAAGTATTGCGGGGACTCTACCCAAAGCAGGGCAGATTTCACTGAAGGTTATACTTCTGTCTTTTATCTACTTACAGTGAAGAAAATAGTTCCTGCATAGTGCAAAGTACCAACAACACTGTAAAGTCATTCCCTACCTCTTTGCGTGACTGTTATAAACTGTTACATAAAGCATGAACACTGAAAAGTCAGTTCTCAGATGTCAACATAATAGACAGCTAAGAAATGTCTTGTGTGAAGGGAAAGATTTTGTACATCAGCGAAGAACAATGAGATAATGAGTCATGGATGTCCTGCATGAAATGCCTTAAGCCTATTATAAGGCTTATCCCATGCTAACCCCAAATTATCTCACTAGGTCTGATGGTGGGAAAGGGGGAGATGTTTGTATATTCATCTTGGAAGAATTTTCCATCGGTGTGATGCATAAGTGGGTTTGCTGGGAAAAAAGAAGAAAGAAAAGTCATCTAATGTGTGGCTGTAGCCTTCAGGGATGCAGTTAATTTTCTCAGTGTGCTGCTCATTCCTCCTGCAGCAGAAAACGTGTGCACACCTTGTGAGGAACCAATACACTTCATTGATTCTTTTTTTAAGGGATCTTCACTCCCTTTTTGTCTCCGGTTTTGCCTACACTTTCCTGCAAATTTCACAGCAGCCATTAAGACTACCCCTGCAGAGCACCTCTGTTTAACCCCCCTAATCTCCCCAAGCTTCCAGCCTGCAGCCCGGCAGACTCGCTGGTACCTCCGTGTTGGCTCCTCTCAACACCCAGCAGTCAGGCGGGAAGCTGAGCAGCAAACAACAGCAGCAGGCAGTGGAACAGCTAGTGGCACCTTCCATCCCTTAATCAGGTCACTCCAGAGACCCAAACCATGATCCAACCATGGGTAACGGGGATTTGTAGACAAAGCTGTTCCCCAGGTCCTGCAGACACTGCTGCTGGGCAGGGAACTGGCTTGGGGGATGATAGAAATGATGAGATTTCTGCACTGCGGGGGGAAACTGGTTCAGCTTTTGAAGCTCCTCATCAAAAGAACTTGAAGCACTTTCAGTGTTTAATGCCTTAACAGCTCCATACTGGCTTCTTAAGTGTTAAGTACTGCAGAAACGTGAATACTTTTCTCAGCAGTTTTGCTGTGTTTGCAGTTCTTATGAAGGCATTGCTATCTCTTAGTAATTAAAGTGAATTCTATATTTCCACAGCAATTTTTATTTTGACCCTACTTATTTTTTTCAGATGGGGTATCTTTAGGTGTGTATCTTCTCTGAAAATGCAGGTTTTGATTACACATTTATAAGCATGTGTCCAATTAACGCAAGAAAATTCCCAAATAAATTTGAATTAAGCTCTTCCCAAGTTTCTGAATCTGTGAATATGCTTCTCACCTGTAGTTCTTACCACACTTGACAAGTATATTTGTGCGGACAACTTGGAGATCACAGAACAGAATGCCACGTTTATGATACAGAGTATGCAGATGAAGAAAAGTATTGGACTCCTGAATTAAATGTTGTTTATAATTCAAAAAATAGTTCTATTTTAACACAAATGCAATTTTGAATTTCAGAACCTTCTAACATTTATATTTCTTACAGCAAAAACATTAATGTTAATGCAGAGATATTTTTTCCCCCATTTTCCCATAAGTCTTACACAGGGTCCTTCTAGCTGTGATGTTAAATACCTTTTTTTTCAGGTTGGCTTCCCAGCACCTGGCAGAAAATGAGGCACACAGCTTTAAACAAGCAAGAATTATTTACAGACAAATTCCACTTTACTGTCGAAGATGAACAGAGAAACTCTATGACTCTGACGATGTGGATTATCTGCTGCATGCGGTTAAGCAATCGAAGTACATTGGGGACTTACTCTTCTGTTCATTCAAGAAATTCACTGTGTCTGTTTTATTCACCAGCCGTTCAAGAATGTGAATAATTGTCACTTTTTTCCCTCAGCAGACTCAGCTGATGAAATAAAAACAACTAAAATGATTGCTTTCACGCAAATTGGTCTGTATCGCCTTTCAACTATCATGCTAATGTGTTTATAGAAAAAGAAGGCAGAGGGAAGGGATCTATTTTTTTTCCACAGTTGCTGCTCTCTCTAAGCTTTTGATTGACCTCTAAGGAAGACATTGGGTCTGTGTTCGTTTACATTTCCTGAGACCTTGTGGAAGTCTGACAAGTGTCGGGGAGGAGACAGAAGTGCCCCTGCCCAGGGCAGGTTGGTATCCATGGCACCCCTCTTGCTTTCTAAGTGGTTCTCAGGGATGAGCCGGACCCTATTAACACATCTCCAGCCACTGTGGAAATGATGCTTAACTGGTGCCTAAGGAAAACTCAGGTCTGAAAATTAACGCAATCGTCCTCACCTGGAACTGCTGGTTCAAAGCAATGGTTTCCTTTTGTCACACCCGCACAGCATCATCTTCCCTCACATAGCTCTGATCACTCTGCTGCTCACCAACCTTGAACTTTGTGTCCCTTTTTCTTCTCACTTAGCCCTGGCAAGTTTTTCCCACCTTCACAGATAAAAGCATATATGCCTTCCAGAGATTTAATCTCTCATATCATCCAGAAGGTTCCCCATCTTCTTCATAGTTAAACTGATCTCTTAAATACTCACACCTGGATTACAGGTGGGTGTCTGAGGAGTTCACCATTGGTTCCTCAGTCATCTTCTAACTCTGTCTACATGTTGGTTGTTGGTCTGGAAACTTCTCAGGGCAAGCATCTGCTTTACTTAATGTCTGGGAAACGCTGATCACTTCATAATCTCACAACCAAACAACAGACAACTATGTCTGTGTAGCTCTCTGTAGTTACCGCATATTGAAGCTTCTCTGGATACATCTGGGCTCCTGAATGCACTGCAGAGCAAGATCCTTGCTTTTGAAGCAGGGATAGAAATAGGAGAGGGGCAGCAAACTCACACGACAAGGAATGGAGAGGAAGCTCAGCAAAGTATACTTGTGAGGTTGAGTTTTTGTATTGAATGCCACCTGCACTGCACAGAGAAATTTTAGACCGAGGAAGGAAATACACATGAATGGGGCAATAACTCAAAGCAGAAAATTTAATAATCACATTATCTATAAAAATTTTCCAATAAAACCATCACTAAATCTTCATTCACTTCAGCTGGGACCTTGCCGGTCACAACAACTTTGAGAGAACATCTGAGGGAATCTGACTCTTGCTTTATAAACAAGGACACTTGTACCAGAAGTACCTTTGTGCCCAGTTAGGATTTTTTATTCAAACAGCAAAATAAATAGGCCAGCCTAGGATATTTAGGTGCTGCAGTGAAGCTTCCCGTGCAGTCTGAAGAATGAGAGACAATTCCAGAGAGCAGTCCCCCACTTTAGGGTTTGAGGAGGTGAGGGGTGCTTTGCTCCTGGTGGGGATGCCTCAGTTAAACTGGACTAATTTGGGCCTATGTGCCCAATCAAAATAAATTACCACAACTAAAAATGTAAATATCATTGAAGACCTCTCTTCACATTTACACTTATATACTGTACATATCCAGCATATTTACATCAGTGCAATTATTGCAATACAGAGCCTTGTACACATACTCTAATTACAATAAATTAGTGGTCTTCTCAGATTAAAATCTTTCACAAGCAACATAAACTGAAGATGGTGCCCATTGTCCTGAATACAAACCTTAGCTCATATTACCAGAGCTTTTCTAAGTTTTTATAAAAACTGATGGATTTTAACACACTTTAGCAAGATCTTGGCTCAAACGATCTACACTCTGCAATTAGTTGATGTAAATTTTCAGGATACTTTTGTGTTGAGCACAACACCACACCAAAGTCTGAAACAGGAACATCTTCCTGCAGCAGCACCTTCAGCGATTCCAGGATGAGTTACAAACCCAGCCTTCACAGCCACAGCCTGTAAGAGTTCAGTATTGTCTGTGGGTTAAACACAAAGGAGAATATAACAGACGCTGATTAATAGTTTACATGTGCACAGTTCCAAAAGCAGCAAGAAAAACTAAGCTATAATAACATATTTGTTATAAATTTTTTGCTCAGCTTTTTGCTGACATTTACCTACGCTTCTTAATCTATTTTTTTTCATTGCAACTGGAAAGAAAAAGATTTTAAAAATCTCTGCACTTTGTATCTAGCATAGGTCACTTGTCTATGTAATAACAAATTATAGAGTGAGGTAGGGTAGAAAAGTTAGATCAGTGACTCTGTAGTAAGTACCATGGTGCATTGATGCTTCCAAATCTGTCTCTCTTGATATATTCAACAAACCTCATTTAAAATTATCATGGCAGTGGCATTTCTTTGTGGAATGAAGGCATAAAGTACCAGGTTGCTCTCGATCACAAGCAGATATTCATTCCAGCATCACTGTCACTCATATTTCACAGTTGTATTGCCTTTTCTCTGACTGGGTTGGCAAGTGAGTAAAGCTACAGCTGCCTGTCTTGGACATCTTACCAACTAAAGCCTGGACAGTGAAGCTCTTAGTTGCCATGACAAATGCAGCCTTGTCACCGTCTGTACCACTTAGAAAGCACAGCTGACCCTCTGTTCTGTCCTTACTCATCAGGTGTAATTGCTTAGTGATAAAACCAGAAAATAAATCCTGCACTTATTGCATGTATATACGCCTGACTCTTCTACAGTCAAAAGTTCTCCCACTTTTGTCCAGTTTATTGCTCTATGAAAATTTCTTGCCTTTGTTAGAAGGTATAGTGAGCCCTTAATTAATCTTTATTTTTCTTTTTATGTCTAAGGAGTTATCTCCAAAGAGCAGCAATGCTGTAGCAACATTTTCATCTTATATTAAAGCCAACAGCCAGGCATCTAAAACAGGAGCTCAATGTTTTTAGCCACCTCTGCAAATATTGCAGTTCAAAGTTCATTGTACAAATGAATAAGAATTAACTATATAAAGAAGGGAGAAAAGTCTGGATATCAAATTCAGGCTTAACATAGCTAAAGAAAGCCCAAAGAAGACAGAGCAGCTCACAGAAAAGCTTCTACCAAGAACATCTCTCCATCCTCCTCACCTCACCCCCCAAAATCCCACTGCTGTCAAGGACACTGGGTTCTTTCTCTAATTCAGCCCACCTGCTTTATTCCATGGCTATTGCAGCCAGGCAAGCATTTCTCAAGCCAAATATCTGATGAGACTGTCATGGGCAAGGATAACATTTGAGCTGTGTAAAGCTAAAGAATCAGGAAAGAATCTGCAACCTAAGGAAAGTTTGTTATTGCATCTTGCACACAGCTGGAAAACCCCATCCCTCTAGTAGCTGAAACAGTTTAATTAACCCTAACTTGAGCGGCTCTCTTATTACACTGGTCCTTGATGAAACCATTTCACAGCATTTTCCTCTTGGTGTTTACTTTAGTGCATTACTGCTAGGAGGAGTATTTTTAAAGCATTTGGGGTCAGCTGCCGGTTCCTCCTCTCCAGCATTTGAGGAATGCTGAGTAAGTTTTTCTTATCTGTTAAACTCATATTATTGCCTCTGGGTTACAGCAGTTACTGTGTAAACTGGCAGATCCCACTTAGGCAACTCAGGCTCATATTTTACACATGGCCTTCAGATCTAATAAGGGAGGAAAACAAATGTGCCAAAATGTAATTTTCATTAAAAAAAAAAAAAATCTGTCTTCCATCAGAAGCTCATCCTTGAGGAAACTGGTGGGTCTAGGAAAGAACCGTCAGGCTTTTCATCTCCAGGTCACTGGTGCTGCTTGTAGCACCATCCGGCTGCTCGCTGGTATTGTTGGTCCAACACTCCCTGCAACAGGTGGTCAGGCCCAAATCACTGGGAAACTGCTAACGACAGCCTCAGCACACACGTTAAGGAATTCAGCTCTCCCCCAAAATATTCATCCCATCAGGTCAGAGTTCAAATTGGTTAGGAGGAGTAGGGGAGGAGACCTGGATAAAACAGTTATGCGGATATAGAGGAGATTTTAGTTTCCAAATACTGTTAATTTAACTCCTTTTACTTAACGCCTGGCTGCTTTCACATGCACGAACTCAGAAATGTTTATTGATGCCAGTTTGTACTGCACTTTAGCAATATACATAATCAAACCCCAAGACTGCTTTGAGCTTCCCCATCCTTTCTCTCCTGTCAAAGCTATAATACTGAGTAAGAACCACTTTAATGTATTTTGAGAAAACCATAATTTCTCAGAAGCAATCCCCTCTAATGCTATATTTGCTTTTGAGTGAAGGGACAATAACAGATGTAATCTACTCAAAAATTATTAGTTTGGTAGAAGCTATTTGAGCCTCTGAGGTTCACAAAATACATTCGTAAGTTGAGCCACTCCCAGCTCAGCCATATGGAAGCAGAACAACTCTGTAGGTCCTTCCTGTAGTTTTATTAAATCTTCTGTAAAGTCGGGAGCCTATGCAAAGGCTGAATGTGAATTTGGAGTGCAGCCTTTATCAAGCTGTTTCGCTTGGGTATTTGCAAGGTGCATATGTCCCATTTTAGAAAACTAAAACCAGGGTTTGAGATATTGCCCTTGGATTGTTCCTCTTCAACTCTTATTTAAACAATAACCAGGAACAAAAATAAAGGCAAAGGAAAAGGCGATAAGTCTCTTCCCAGCTGTCCCTGGAGGTGCAGGAACTGTGATGCCCTGCGCTGTGTTGCTCCATCTCTGATCACACTTTTTGCACCAATAGTCATTGTAACACCTCCCTGAAAGCCTTTACTGGTACTTTGGCAAGTCCTCTTCTTTCTGGATCTGTGGTTCAACCTCCTCTTTGCTGCACAGAGTATCACAAAAAAAGTAGAGGAGATCCCCTTTCCTGACGTAGTTGCTGCTTTATTCTCTCCTGTGCTTCCCAGTGGGGCAGGGCAGGGCATAAATGGCCACATTCGCAGTCCAAATTCTCCCTTTCTTAGAGACACGGCATTGCCTTTAGTCTTTACGCAATGACCATCCCAACACCATGCAAGGCATTGCTCATGCTGGTTTTGTGTTTGCGGGCAGGGACAGACAAACGGTAGCCAGCCAGGCACAGAGTTGGAAAGCCATAATCAAACGATGCTTGATTCCCTAGGAAATCTAGGAAATTTATGAACCAGCAAGATGAATTTATTGTAGTTTAGTATTTGAGACCGTGTGGCTGAGGTGCTTCTGAAACAGTCTGCAAGTAAATTTAGCATCTCATATGGAAAAACGGCCAGAGTCAGCTGAGATACACTGCACCTAGTGGTATTCTTAACCAAGCCATAACAAGGCAGTGAAAGGCCCACTTTGTTCCGCTTAGTTGTCTGTAAAGCATTTTGGTATTTTGAGAAGAAATGCAACACATTGGCCCTAAAGTAGTATGTGTGATCTGATTTAGCAGAGTACATAAATCACTTTTGGCAGTATAAGTTCACACCACGATAACATTATAGAACATGGGGGTTTTATTTTTAAAAGTAGAGATTAAAGATGAGCTGAGCAATTAATAAAAGGTTACAGCTCCAGATGGCCTGAGTATCAGTGTCAAGCACTCAGTATATAGCCACCCATGGTAATTGATTCATGGGGCAGCTGGCATTACCTAAACTTGGGGCTTGGGTACCGGCTTAAATACCTGCTGAAGTCTTGCATAGCATCCAGCTACTGACATTTTTAATTGCATCTTTCCAATACAAGAATGGGCGGACTTCTTGCTCCTTTATATTTACCCAAAAGGCAAGGGAAATAGGCACAGCATGAGGATTTCAATAGTCTTTTTCCAGAGATAAGAGAAGGGAACATGACCCAGATTGTCACTCTTTCTCCCTGAAACCTGGGCAAGGAGGCAGTCAAGAGACGGATAATTCAAACGTTACCAACTCCCAGACAGAGCCTGGAAACTAGAATTAAGGCTGGAAACAGTCCTGAGCCATCAATCTTTGATGCATCCAGTATCTAAGGAGTCTCCTTTCCAGGATGTTTATATTCTTCATCCATATAGGCTGCATCTTTTTATTGAACTGCTACTTAAAATTTTCTTACTACTGATGAATGTTAGCAAATATTAGTAGACACAACAACACAAGAGCATTGTGTTGATTTGTTACAACTTTTTTCAATATCAAGTATATATGTTACACAACTGAGATGGATGTTAGTTTTCCTGCAGGGCAGGAGAAGAGCACTAAGAATTATTAAGACCATTTATTTCAAAAGGTCTGCAATGGAAACTGAACGTGCTCAGTGCCATATTTCAGAAACCTTGATGGACTGTATTCTTCTAAAATTCTGTGTTGAAACATTATTGTTCACAAACATTATTACTTTCCTGCATTTTGTAAGATAGGTATTTCTGCCATACTGCTCAGTCTGGCAGTCTTTTGTTGGTCGGGACCTGCCACCTGTTGGGAATTGAAATTATGACGATGATGCTTCTTTGTTGTTAGGGCACATAGTCAATACTGAAGCTTAGAAAAGCACTAGTGATAACCCATGTTTTGACAGCTTGTCAATAATCCTGCTGTTATGATCAAAAGGGTTGTAGTAGGACTTATAACCTGTGTCAGGCAAACAGAGAGACTGACCTTATTGAAAGTAGGGTAAAAAAAAAAAATTAGTTAACTTTTATTGCTAGGAAGTAAGCCGAAGACAACAGATTGCTTGTCAAAAACATGATAAAAAGGGTAAAGTGAACAGATTTTCTGAAATGTACAGTCAACAGGTTACTAATGGGAGAAGTAACTAGTCATTAGATAGTATTTTTCCACCTGATCACTTTCAAAGCAAAGTAAAAATAAAATCTTCAGAGATTTCTTAATATTTAACCTTAACTGTTCTGTCTTTCACCACCACTATCATATCCCACAAGTCTTTAAAAGATATACACAGCAAAGCTTTATTAAAAAATTATCTGTGTTTTGTACTTGTATATTAATATTTAAGCCAATTTCAGTCATCGCTGAAAAGACTTCAGCCCAAGCGAACAGGACATCAGCAGTTAGAAAGGTCTCACAGAGACCACGGGATTTGTGGAAGCAAGGTATAGGAATAATAAAAAATTTACATTATTTTATATTAGATTTGCATCTGCATCTGCCTTATAAGACCTTGTGTATCTGAGGGTAGAAAATTCTTCCTTGATTTTCAAAACTTATGAACTTGAAGCCAGTTTGGAGCCGGCAATTTTTGGTGGTGGGCACTGGGGAGGGCATTTGAGTTTAGCTTGCTCCAGGCACCAACATGCCTAACAGCCCCAGTTTTTTCATTGCCTTCACAGTGCATGGCCTTTCAAATCAAGTTCCTGTGGCCTTTCAAATCACAGCTTAATTAAGATGTCTAAGTAGCCTAAGTGGACAGTACAAATAACACATTATACTCCACCATAATCCCTCAGAATATTACAGCAATTTAATTACAGTTCACCCCACCCTTGTTAAACTTGGCTAAGAATAATCTTGCTTTCATTAATAAGAGAATCTACATTGAGTTTTTTGTGTCTGGTTGGTTTTTTGGTTTTTGGGTTGGTTTTTTTTTGTGGTGAATAGTGTGTGATACTTAAGATCTCATTCTGTTTCAGTGAACTGCTTGAAAGACATAGTAATTAGTAAACCAGAAATCACATAAAAGGAAATTAAATAACACAGAGACAGAGCGGACACCTCATGGCAGCACTACTGAGGAACTCTTTCTCACATGGGAAAAGGGCCATATAAAAGAAAAATGTGAACCCAGGCTGGATCAAGCCAGGTAATTTCAGTGGAGACAGGGAAGCACCAATGACAACATCCAAGACACTAGGAAAAACTGATTTGGAGGGTCAGATTGGTTTGAGGCAAAAAATTGTTAATATTGGGAAAGATGCAGTGAAGTGCCACTAGGGAGATCAGAATCTGTCTTGCAAGAGTAGGTTTACAGGCAAGTCCTTGTTAATCTTGAGAAAAAAAGAAGTCTGAGAGCAGCATGATTTTGCTCTCTAGATATTCCAGGGACAAACAGAAAAGGGAAAGAAGAAGGATTTAAGCCATAAAACAAAGCCAACCATCTTGGAAGATTAGTGCAGAATGGGGTCTGGTACTCCACACTGTGTCCTCTAGCTGAAAAAAGTAATCAGCCCAAATATTCCTGGCAGGCCTGTCGCCTAGCCATGCTGCATTCAGGAGAAAGCTAGGCAGGCAGACTGCCAGCACCACTTCAGCGTTCCTGGGCAGGGAACCAAACTGCATGCAGACAGCACACCCAACAGATTCCTTTTTGCATCCATTTTCTCCCAGAAAGTCTGCTTTCTGCAAAATGTTGCAAGCTTTAAGTTTTAGCAGACTTATTATTTTAAAATACGATACATAAATTTAGTGGTTTATTGCTTCAGAAGACCATGGCAAGTTTTGTCAGCAATTTACTGTGGAAGAGGTAGAAGAGGAAATCCACCCATCGGTTGCAAACTTCATTTTAAAATGATAGGCTGAAATTAGTAAACTGAATTTATACTGAAAACTTATGGGCTTCTGACAGACTCAATTAAAGCTTACTGAAACTGACAACCACTATTATGCACAGCTCCCTGCGATACATGGATTAGCTCTCATTGGCCTTGGAATACCCCACCGTGTGCAGAAACCTGCTGCTTCTGTACAACTAAAATTATATGATCTATCAGATCTTCCTGCATAATTATACTTCAGATGAATGTACTGAAAAAGAAATCATAGAGAGGCAGCTAGCTAAACATTCAGAATAGTAATTTTTATATGCAATCATAACTACATGGTGTCATCCACTACAAAACGTGTAGTATCCATGTAAACCGTAGGGCTAGACAAAGAGTACGAAAATACTTTGTGAAGTTGTACAAGTAAAAGAAAAAAATTGCCAGACTTCTGGCAGAATTTGTCCTATTCATTATTTGCTGTGCTAACCTATCTCCAGGTCTGTCAGTAGAAATATTTGTGAATCCCGAAAGTTCCACAAAGCTGAGTGTAAACCGTTATTTGCTCAAATATCTGTGCTGCAAAATGTGTATTGGTCATCTATTGCCATTGCTTACAGAAGTGTTATTTATTCAACAGAGTTTCTAAGGATATCGAAGAAAGAAATCTCTTCTTATGCTGGTGGCCATTCACAGACCAAGAACTCCAGCATAGCTGACTGCCACAAGAAAAACCGCTCTGTGTGCCGCGTAAGCCATTTCTTTCAATTTGTGTCTCCAGACCCCAAGGGCTGCGCTAGGGCAAGGCTGTCACCACCCATCGCCTGTACAGGAGTGGGAGCTGCAAGGCAACTTCTTCTCCCCCTCTGCCTCTGCTCATTGACCGTGGCACAAAAGGACCAAATCTGTGTACGCTACGCCGCACTGCAACAGAGCAGCACCAAATTGAACACATGTAGGCACTAGAAATAGCTTATTAAATGAAATGCCATTTCCTTGATTTCTTTGTGTGAGCCAGAACACAGATGAATTGGATTAGGCGCCCTCCATTAGCCCGGCAGTTATATCTGATATGTCATTTTACATGACCAAGGGGTTCCTTGTAGCAAAGCCTTGATAATCCCAGCCACCCAGCAGGCAGATTTAAGATGCTGTGTGATGCTGGGCTGTCCTGTGACAGCAGGGACATTGACAGGCGGTGCTGACGTTGTCCTGCTGGTGGCATGGTGGACACGTGGATGGATATCAGGTTAGTATGGGCTATTATATATATATATGGGTTATATTATAGTTAATATTCCACTTGGTCTCCTGAAGAAAGAAGAAACATCATTGTCTCTTGAAGAAAGAATAAACATTTTCTCTTGAAGAAAATGCCTGCCATCAAACAAGACATCTTGATGAATGTCTTTTAACCTTGACTGGAGCAGCAGAAAGCAAGCCAAAGGGATTTTTTGCTGGGCTCAACACAGGCAAGTTGATGGGCCTTCCCTCTGAGACCTTGCCAGCTTTTGAGTCTACACCAGTTTTGGATTGCCTGAAATCCTCTCATGTCTCATGCAGCTCCTGAGACTGGCATGATGAAGTTTTTCAGGACAGTGAGTTTGCTGGTGTGTGTTCTGTCCTTGATGTTTACTTGAGTCTCTCTGATTTGCACCCACAGATTGCATTAACTTTTTTGAATTTGCTGTAGTTTTGAAGATCTTCATCATGAACTTTGCATGTTATAAACTAACACTCTGAAAGCCACAGGAATATGTTCAAAAATAGGATCAGATTTTACGATCCTAGGAGAGACACTTTCCATATGACTTTCTAAAGGGAAAACACCACCAGCAGAAGTAAAGTAATTTAAGTATGACTCTGAATGTTCAGGGGCAGGCATGTGTTAGAAACAATGTGCTGTAAAGGAAACCGTTTATGCGAAAGCACAATCTTTGATCCTGCTTATTAAGGAGCCTTCTGGAAAATGGAAATGCAGGAAACCTTGCAATTGAACAAATATTTGAGATTGATGGCACATTTCAGCTGAAGAGTGAATCAATAATTTAATCATTCTATCATCCTTGGCTGAATTTCCTCTCTACCTGTAATAACGCTAATGCTGATCCACAATATGCAAGAGACAGAACAGACTTTGTCAGTAGGAAGACTATGCAATCAAGTCCTGGGAGTGATGCTTGTCTGGATTTTGGTTCTTTAACCTGGCAATACTACACAGGATCAAAACCAGATCAGCCTTACTCCTGAGTCTTCAAATATGAATGTCCTGCTTTTGCTGTAGCAAATGAAATTTCATCAGCTGTATCCAGTGCTGAATCTCTCAGTGTCATTACAGCTGCAGAGAGAAAACTTTAGGTCTACAGGAAATGTAAAAACAGAAACTGTAATCATTTCCTCCCCTATGAGTTGTTTGTGAACATGGGAAATTACTTAAAGAATAAGCCTTGTAAAGAATTTGATAACTCTCAATTGTCTAGTCTTTTTACATCTAGCAAAATTACTCACAGAACTCCCCCACGAAGTGCCCTATCTCGGGAAACAGACATCACACCATACAATATAAAATTTGATCCCACAAGTATAAAAAAAATCAAATTTTCATTAAAAAAAGTCACAGCCACGATTCTTAATCCAGCTCTTCCATCTGTCTGTAGTGTCCCATAATCACTGGGCTGCTAATCACTGAGACTCCTACTTTTCTCTTACCGAAATTTCAGTATTTTCATCTAAACTGGAAGAACTTAATTAGAAGAGTTGAACAACCCACCTGTGTTGAATACCTTTTTGTTGTTGTTCAGAGTATTGGCTATAAGTAAATAGCCTTACCTGAAAGAAAGCAGAGAAGGAGTTTGAACTTAGTTTTCTTCATCCTTTAGAAACATGAGGCTCCAGACTGAAAGGAGACACCCCAAATACCTTCTTATCCTGGTTTTTGGAAGTAGCCTCTTTTTTTCCAAGGTTCTAGGTACTTTTGTCAAATGCTTGAAAAGGAAACCATTTGTTGGAAATTGAACAAACCTTTACTCATCCAGAAACGGGTATGTTCACTCTCCAGAATACAATACAAAAAAAATTCAATTGGCTGGAATTGATTTGAATTTTACAGTTTGGCTCAATGCAATAAACCAAAATAATCTCCTTTTTCTGCATTCTTTTTGTTTTCTCACTGCTTATAGGGAGTAACAGACCATTTGCAGTGGATGAAGCTTACAACTGATGACACAGGGAAGAGACAGTGAGTGGGAGCTGAGGCATTGAAGGACAAAGTGGCTTACGCAGCTGAATTGGAAAGAGGGCTGGAGAAAGAACTCCGTTTTCTTCATTCCTATTCTAGCTTCTTTCTCAATAGAAAATCTTAAAAAACTTTGTTTCCTCTACTGGAGGAGTGGACACCCTGAAAACCAAGAGTAGATCAGAATCAAAAAATATCAGAACTGTTTTTAGAAGAAAAGTGCTGTTTAGGTTCTCTGTTGTTTAGGTGTAAAACTTATCTATAAAATCTATTTTTTCTTTTTCAGTCATTGTTATAATCTTTTGGAGAAATATGGATCTCCAGCAAAAGACTTCCATTATAACTTAAGACCAGTAAAGTTTCCAAAACTTATACCTGTGACAGCTACAGTTGCTCTCACACTTGACCATCAAGTGTTGGAAATAAGACTTTACAATGTTTGTGTTTGTTTTTTTTTTTTTACAGAGGAGCAGGCTGGTCCCTTTGTGTGATGTATAGTTAGAGGAACCGGTAAAGTATTATGAACCTGTGGAAGTAGTAATCATGAATAATTTCTAGTAATTTTATCTTTTTTCCTGTATTAAGTGTTAGAATCACTGAACAACAGATTCAAAAGCATTCATCAGCCATCTCAAACATCACTTCATTTACATGAAAATCTTGCTGCTTGCACAGATATATTGGGAGAGCAGTGATTATTGCTAGTAAGCTAGGCAGGTAATTTAATTGACTGGTAAGAATTCTGTCTTGAAATATCTTAATAATTTGTTGTGAGCAGCTATCTCCAAAGCGTGTCTATTAATGCTACAAAAGATTATATTCAAATGTGACACACACGCAGAACCTAAGAGAGTTACAGCTAAAACCCTGCTCTCAATAAGTTGACTGAAGCTGGAAAACGCTTTTATTTAGTTCTTGACAGCCCAATGTGTTTAGTATTTTTTAGATGTCAGCAATCCAGCAGAGAGGAAGATGAGCATCTCCTGAGGGGTCACCCTCAGGATGAGCAGGGGTGTAGGAAGGAGCTTTGGATGCCCTGCAGGAGACACACAGAGACCTCCTCCTGCCTCCGAAATCTTTCCTGAAAAAACATTCATCACAGTAATCCCAAAAAGACAGCAGAGGGCAAGTGTGTTGACAGGTTGAGACAAGAGGACAGATATTTCCTTGTAGTTTGAGATTCCCAGAAGTGGCCAGCAAAGAGCCAGCAGACCCCTTCCTCAGACCTGATCTGTTCCCTTCACCACAAGAAAACTACTTTCCTGAAGCTTAGCTTCATAATGCAGACAGGTATTGAGATGATAGGGTCACCTGGCTGACAGCTCACTCTTCCTCTGTTTTTTCCCTCACTTCTAAGTTACTGTAATAGCCAGAAACTATTTCTATTTCATCCCTTGGAGGATCAACACTTTGAGTACCAGGAAAAAGTGAGAAAAAAGCTCTATGGGCTGCTTTAAGTGAGCTAAGCTTCTTCTGAAAGGAAAATAAACATATTTTGACCTGACAAAAACAGCTTTAACGGATCAAGGGATTTATGGATTTAGGCTATGTCAAAATTGTTAGGCAGATAGCTGCTGCGGTGTAATGCAGTGCTCCCTCCAGCCTAGGCATCAGCTTTCCTCTCTGCGGGCAGCAGGATGGAGCCGGGTGATGTCTGCCTTGGATGCACCTGGACACCTGGACACAGCCGCGTGCCAGAAGGCACACGCAGGGATCACGGTTAAGCTGTCATTTTCAGGAGCAAGTCAGACAGTTTCAGAGGGGTGTTAGGAGACAGCGCAGCCCCTCACGAGCAGCTAGCTGGGTCCTGCGGCTGTCCCTGCTCCCTCCCTCGGCAGCGCCAGGGACACTGTCGCCCTGGCACACGGCTGGGTGGCCACTCTCTCTCTCCTGCACAGCAGGAACCCACCTCTCACAAGCTCTGCCACAGGCCACAGACGAGCTCGGGAGGCAGCTAAGCTCCATCTAACCCCGTGAAGAGTCTGCTCTGCCATACCAGGGGACATCTAGTGGAGCAAGACGAAGCACTTAAAAATGCCTGGCATTAAAAATCTGATCTAATGGTGGGTCCCATTAATTAATGAACTAAATCAGCAGAAACAGAGCTAGGTTTGATGGTCTCCTCAGGGGTTTCAGGTGTGTGATTTTCATGACTGCTATAAATGTATCATTATGTATGACCTATCTCTTCCATAGCTGGTGGGTGTTCTCCCACTAGCTTACCCTTCAGACCCAACATCCAGAACTAACCCAGCCAGGAAAAATTCTATTAGCTGGAGAAATTTACCTATGGCACCAAGCTCCACATATCCAGCAGGCACCGGTAGGACATTGGGTGTGGAAACCAAGACATCATCCGCTTTATATAGGATCAGTTAGAAACACCTTTGGATGATTTAGGAGATGCTTCACTCCATCCTCACCTGGGCCTTTGACCAGAAAGAGATACTCCAGCAGAGGACTTCCTAGTCACAGACACTCCAGAGAACATGCAAGTTGTTTGACTTCTGTCGACGCTAACATGACACACGCAGCCAGGGAGACAGCCTGGACTGCCCAGGCTCACAGCTGTAGGAGTAACAAACATGAAATTAAAACATTACTCTCTCCTGTACAGCTGCTGTTACAGCACGAGGTGTTGCAGCAGTAAAAGATGGTACTCAGCAGTAGTTGGGAAACCCAGTTCAGACCAGCTTTGCTCCGAAGTGAAGACCCAGCA
The DNA here is from genome assembly GCF_015220075.1 of Falco rusticolus. Taxonomy (NCBI): domain Eukaryota; kingdom Metazoa; phylum Chordata; class Aves; order Falconiformes; family Falconidae; genus Falco; species Falco rusticolus. The sequence continues at coordinate 18,196,073 of NC_051191.1, forward strand.
CAGATGGCTGATCTCACGGCGAGGAGGAGGGATGAGGTGCCAGTGCTGATACCAGGCTCTGGGAACAGAGTAGGTGCTTCCTTCTGAGTAGTATAAAACAGGATGCTCAAAGTCACATCAACCACAGGCAAACATGCCACCAGCAATTATGCATTTTATGGCAGAACTCCCCTCCCAGTTGCCTCAGGCTGTTACATCTACAGCAAAATAGGATAATTTGGCTGTCTCATCTTTACAGAGTTCAGTGCAAAGGCAGATGTGCCATATTATATAATAACTGTTTTATCTGACAGGTTAATACAGCCAAAACCGTTCCTGTTCTGCAGGAAGGGAGTGATCCCACTGATGTTTATTTTTGCTGATAGAGCTACAGTACAAGTAACTTAAACTAATTCATAACACTGAAGCTACTAGCTACTCTTACACCTGCTTAGGTTTTGAGCAAAGGTCATTGGTGCTATGAAAAATCCTTGAGTTAAAGCCATGCTGACAATTTCTCACAATTGCTGTGTCTTGTCCTAGGAAGCCAATACTGCCCTGCAGTAATTGTGCATTGGGGTAGAACCATACAGCAGCTCCAAGGGTCTGTGCTACAGCCCTTCATTACAGACATAAGTACTTTTTTCTATATGACAGGAGTCATAGTCTAATCTAAGTCTGTGGGACCAAAATTACTCAGAAAAAAATAAAGCAGGGAAAAGATAATACTTAATGAGCCAAGAAAGTGTCTGTGACCTTCTGGAGTAATTTATGAAGTCCAAGACACAAGTTAAACTTTCTGGGAGTGTCTAACTACCAAAAAATTACTGAGGTCCTTAGAACTGGCTGCTCTTTTCACGCCTTTCCCTTGTAATGGCTTCATCAGTCTTGGATGCCCAGCGCTGGCCAGGCTTAGCTCTGCTGTAGGCAGGTGAATGGCTCTGCTCATAAAATGGGAGGAACTGTACACTATTGCTATTTGGAGCTGGTCTTCTTTTCCTCTCTCTCCAACAATGATAGACAGAAAACAAAATTTTGCTGAGTAAAGTTAACAATGTGGGAATTCAGGTAAATAGAGATGCGCTGTATTTTTGATACAAAAAGTGCTTTCCTTCTAAAATGATATTGGGGAGGGGGGAGAGGAGGGGGAGGCAGATAAAACCACCTGGAAAGCAGGAAACATGTTACAGTTCAAAGCCAAATGAGCAGCTGTCTGTGACTGGGATATGAAATAGTGGCAGCTGCAGCATGGTCCATATACCAGGACCTGAGGCACAGCTGGTGCTCCAGGGCTGGTTTAGGGGGTGTCGTCCACAACCAGACCATGCAGGCAGAGAGCTGCCCCAGAGGGCACCACCACGCTGATGTCCACACTGCCCTACCTCACAGAGCGGCAGTCCGCTGGGAAAGGACAGAGCGAGGGCGAGCTGGTGTTGGCAGGGTCAGGCTCCGGGCAGAGACCCAGAGCAAGGCTGTCACCCTGCGATAGGCTCTAGTGCCATGTCTGGCTCTCTGTGCTCCAGCACTGGAGTTCCTGGGGCCCTGATGGCTGTTCTGCCATCTCTCTTTTCCATTCCCCCAGCACTGCCCCAGACCAGTATTATCCTATGGGAGAAAAAGAAAATCAGAGGAGGAATGATGTCCTTTGAGTTTTTCTAAACCTCCTAAAATTACTTATGTTTAATGACATGCTGCACATAAAATTGTATTTGCACAAGCATTTCAGTCCTAAAGTGTTTGTGATAGGTGGCGTTTAAACTTCTACAAAAGCAGTCACGTACTTAAACTGGAGAACAATCAAAAAGCAGCAGAAAACCACTACAGAAAATTACTTAAAGAGGGATACAGGTGCAGGGGGTGTGGGCTTATCTACACGTTCATGCAGACAGGTACATGCCCATTGATAAATACATCCATAGGCTGCTCAATAAAGCAAAAAAAAAATATTTTTTTTTTATCCTGGAAAGAAATCTCTAGAATCATCTGTAAACTGGAGAGCTGGAAGTAAGGCTGAAACAGCACAGATTCAAGGGATGGAGAGATGGGACTCACGCCTGGAGTGAGATGACTCATTTGTAACACTAATCATGAGGGATGCTGTGGCCAGCAGGCTTTTCAACAGAGATCTATATTTCTCAGGACCAGGTTATGACATGCGTACTTCTGCAGCTAGCACAGATAATAGCAATAAATGCATCATTCATTAAGTGATGCCTCTCAATATCCTGACTTTCCTCACTTATTTTTTAACAAAAAGTCTGAATTCTCCTGTGCTGCATTTTATGCCTTGGTAAAATGATGGACCCTGGTAAAACCAAGGAGAGGACCATGGTCTGGTGGCACTTATACAGTCAGTATATGTAGTAAACAATGTCCTGAGAGCCAGCTGGTTTTAATTCCTATTCATATATTGCACAATGTGAAAGGGTTGCTCAAGCAGACACGGAGACCTCAGGCACAGCTATCAGCCCTGCCTCTTCACATCATACCTGCAAGTGCATCTGCAGACTTTCATGGCTCCCACCGTGTGTCCAGAACTGCACAATTATCATCAGTCCAAAACAGGTCTGCTAATGGTGCATCTCAGAGAAAACAGCCAAGAGTAGTTCGTCTTAGCCATGACAGTCCTGTAATAGATACGAAATCAAAAGACACTGAAAAATAATTTCCAGCTGAGATCTTCAAAGGATCCTAAGGGCGTTAGGTGCTTGTGGCTCATTTCAATTCAACAGTGGGTTGGAGCTACTTTGAAAAACCCAGCCTTAATCATTGAGACACTGCTGTGAAAACGCTCAGAGTGCAGTGCTGTTGAGTAAAGGATCCATTTTACCACAGCCTTTTTCAGAATAGAATTATCCTGAAATGACAATAATCATAAGCTAGTAATTAAACCTGTATTTACAGAAAACACAAGGACAAAAATGATGAGAGGGAAATGGTGCTATGAACTGACCCTTCTCACTTCAAAGAATGTTAAGGGTGCAGCAGACTTTGCACTCTCTCCAAGTTAAATATTTAATTACAGATCTCTGCTCGTCCTGAAAGCTGTAATGAGAAGATTGCACATCTCAGAAGTGAGAAAGCTAAGCAACTACCCTTTTGGAGGGTTTCTATATCAAAGAACTAAATTTAATTCGTAGAAAAGCAAGGAACTGCCATCTCTGCTTTTCCTGTGAGTCTCTTGGGGCTTGCTCTTTACTGGGGGACAAAGAATCATGTTGTAAAAGACCCCAACAAGCCATAGAGGCACTCTATTTAGTTGGAGCAGCTTCTATCATTTCTGCAAGACAAAGCGGCTCCGCCTCCCACCCGGTCATATCAGAGACATCCCTTTAATACTTCTAATATGCAGCCCAAGCCCCCACAGTCAGCCAGAGGAAGCAGGTTTGCACGTTTCTGCATGGGACAGCACAGCTCCTGGCCGTAGCTGCCAGGCTTGTTCATGCTTTTGGTGGAAAGACACAGCGGCTCATCCAGCCAAGGAAGGGAGTCACCGTGGTGTGCTACAGGAGGGAGCAGGCTAGGAGAAAGGAGCGGAGACATGCACAGCTACTAAAGTCTCTCAATTCTGCCATCATTTCAGAGGATAGCAGGTAGGAATAATGCCAAAGTCTTCCTTAGCAGTGCAACAAGCACATACTTGCACGTCAGGGCCAGAGAAGTCCATGGTGTTATGTATAGCTACTCTTCAAGTGACTTGCTGATCCCCAGACACCCACACCTGGGGTAAGGGAAAGCATCCCCTCGGGATAATGGAGCAGGTGCCCCGTTGGCCACTGGGCTAGTCAATGCTCTACGTATGGGGGCCTGAAGGGGACACGCTCGGCAGGCTCGGCTGCACATGAAGAAGGAACCAGAGCCAATACTGACAGATTTGTTCATTGACAGGGAAACTGGGGGGATTCAGACTCTGCCATCGGAGGAATGCCATTTTGGAGGAAGCACGACATTGCCCTGTGCACTCCTGGTATCCCACTGCCCATTAGAAATGATGGCCAAGGCACAGCCCACCTCACAGGAACCTGCGTGCAGCTCTGTGCCAAACACAGTGGCTGAACGATGCTCTGGTCCTTCCACAGGACAGGGTGCAGTTAGGAATTAGATATATGTCTCCTGTCTTTCCCTGGAGTCAGGGGTGAGAAAGGCTGGGTTTATTTGACTTCCCCAAGGTCTTTTAGATCCACCTGTACCTCTCCTCTTCCACCATATGGCATCACCAGCAGAAGGGTCAGCTGTGGGGGTAACTGGAGGGCTATGCCAGCTCAGAGGGCAGGCGGGAACCCACCACATTGCTTTTCTTTCCAACACCCCCTGACCCACACCACAGCCAAGCCCTCGTGGCACACAGCTACAGATTTTCAGCATAATGACGGTACTGGCCAGAAATTGTCCTCTCCAGCTCCTCCTCACTGCAGGCATGGTCCCATGTAACAGAGAGGGCAGAGACGCTCATCAGCCTTCAAAGGATCTTCTGCAAGGAAGGAGCAAGTGAGTCATAGCACATGTTTGAAGGCATTTCCTGCAGAGTCACTGCAACAGAGACGTGATAGATGTCTATGTGTGGCTATATGTCCCTTGCTGACCGGCTGGCAGCAATCTCTTGTTGCTCAGACAGTGCCAGGCAGACACAGTGGAAGAGATCTTTTTGTATACGATGGTGCACAATAAGTAGCATGAGGACCTTTCCCAGTAGTAGACCCTCTGGAGCTGTGTGAGAGAAGAGAAGGAAGCAGAGTCCTGTCTGGTTCTGAAGCAGCAGCAGTAATTCTATAAATAGCTCACAGAAATCAAGAGATCTATGCAAAGAGGAACTTATTGATGGCCAGACCTGGGCAAACAGCCACTAAGAAGCATGAGATATGGGGCAAAGAGAATGAAGTAGTCCACAGCATGAGGTATTACTGGTGATCAGAAATTAGTAAGAGCTGGAGGGAGCTGAGTTTTGCAGCTGCAGATGTCCTCTGCTGAAGTCTACCCTCTCTGTCCAGCAACAGCGTCACCCACAGAGCCTATCCCTGCTGCCCGGAGTAAGCCAGCATGCTACAGATGGAGAGGAAAGCTGCAGAGGCTGTCTTGTGGAGGATTCAGCCACTGCGCTGACCACAGTAAAGCAATGGCTGAAATCAGAGAGGAACCACACACGAGCACTAAGGAGAAGCTGCGAGAACCTGGCAAAGGTCTCTGCAAAGGTGGGGGACTGGCCACTGCAGACATTGTTTCCTGGTGTATGTCCTCTGCTGCAGACCTCCCTGGGTGGCTTCTGGATGCTGATGTAAATGCCTTTCACCGTGGTAGCTCACCAGGGGAACACGTCCGTGCAAGCAAGTTTGTACAGGTCATTCCTGGACAGCACAAGTAGGAAAAGTCTTCTCCCTTCTCAGCAGGAGGATTCGCACCTAGCGAGTGACAGCCGTCTGTCCACCCCTGCCCTGGAAAGCTGTCGCTTGATCACACGTGCCCTGGCTGCTGGTGAGTGCTGGAGGTCGAGCCCATCTCAGAGGAGGTTGCCCAGGAATTCATAGCTTTGATATTACGCTTGCCTTGTCAGGACGAGCTAGGAAGCTGGATCAGGTCTCTGCGTAGTCTCACCTTCCCATCATTCACTCTTTCTGATGGAGAATGGAGATAGCATGCGTGGACACAAAGCCAGTGGCATCCCCTAAATCCCCCTTTCCGGCTTTATGTCTTTGTGTGTTTGGGGGTCAAAATACAAGTGCATGGTGAGGGTGTTACACCGATTCATTTCGTGTGTGTTGAGATAAATTGCTGCCAAACGCCAAGTGTCTAAAGCAGGAAACTATTTGAAGTGGTGAATCGTGCTGGGATTACTGGGCAGCCTACTCCATCTAGAGAGTAAGCAAACCACAGATCTGATAAGCCTTGTATTACCTTTGTAAAACTTGAACCAGCCCCTGGGGGTGTTTTCTTATGTTAGTGTATTTAAGATTAATAAATCCAGATGTGCTGTACAGTTCAGAGATTTGGGGGGCAAATCCTGTTTGCCAGGAAAGATAAATGCAATAAATATTTTGTGAAATAAATATTATATGAAAGAAATAAAAATAAAATATAAATTCGGAGTTGGTATCTCACAGGACTAATGTATCTTAATGTTTGTGCTGGAATGACTCTGAGGCCTCTGACATTTCATTTCCCTTGCCTTTGAGCAACATGATTAATTTAAATAGACAAATAAAGAACCAAATGGTAAATCACAATTCCTTTGAAGTTTAGAGCTAGGTCTGCTGAATCAGTATTAAGCTGTTTCTGCATTTCAATTAACTCTTTGAGAAACCACTGCTTCATGGAGACCTTCTGTAATTACCAGTGTGAATGAGTGGAATTCCAGAGGTGATGAAGACCTTTTAGTTAATTGATTTTGAGGCTCCAGCTAGACACGCTATGCAAAAAAGGAGAACATAGCCCTGGAAGTGTTGATAAGTGCCTTAATCTTCAAGGCTTTCTGGTTTTATTTTTTTTTAAAAAAAAGAAAGCAATGAATAAGAATGTTTGTTCTCAGAGTTCTTTCGAGGAGAAGCTTCTGTGGTTGAAACAAATGTGTTAGTAGCTAAAAATAAAATCAATGACCTCAGCAGCCTCCTCTGGTTGTAATCCTAAAACAGTGCTGACCTGAGTCTTTTTATTTGTCGATTCTTAATTATACGAGGGCTGTCTCTTCCTCTTTCTGCCATCAGTGTAATGAAACAAAGCCATTTGCAACCTCTTTTCTATTGTGTATTAGGGTAATTTTTTTACAGTTTGGGAGAGAACTTACAGTTGTGAATGATCTTACCGATGGAGTACCAGAACATATTTTATGATGTGGCAAGAGCACTTGTCTCCTTTCATGAAATCAAGCATGGATGAGAGCAAGGTTCATGTCCAGTCCAGGGCATCCAAGCTTTATTGTTTCTAAATACGCTGGCAGTGTACTGAAGCATTTACTAATATACTATAGCATACATTGTGAATATTTTTATAGCACCTTCTCTCTTTCTTGTTTCCATACCTTCCTAAAGTATGCTTAAAGTATGTTAAAGAGCTTAAAGTACAAACCTTCACAAGTTCCTTGGCATGTACATAACTTGGACTTTCAAAACTCGGTTACTAAACTCTCAAATCTGGTATATATACACAAAACCTTGTGCATGTGTGAGAGGGAGGAGCTTTCACAAATCAGTAATTCCAAGCAACAAGTATCCTGGGAATATTATTCTTGTGTAGATAAAGTCAGAATAGACTGGTTGCTCCTTCTGTGCTTTGATGTACTGTTGTAGATGAGGTTGCTGAAATCACCAGATAAATTCATACTGTGTGTTGGCAGAACTGCTTCCCTGGGCTCTTGGCCCAGCACTGCCAGTATTCACCTGCAGAGCTCTTACAGTTTCGTTGTTCTGAGCCTTGCCATGCTTCTCTATACAGCTGGCACAGTCTTCTCTTCTCAAGATACTGGCAGCTGTTAACATGGGTGGCTGTGAGGACTTGATCAGCTAGCCCACACGCAGACCCATAGGGTATCCTGCCTGCCGGACACATGCATCCTGAGTATCCTTCCTCATACTCAAGGCTGTCCCCTGTGGTATTAGACGTGTACATCTGGGCGTCTGAGCAGAGTCCCGGACGGCAACAACTTCAGGGCAAGCTGAATTGCTCCCCAGCTTCCACAGGACAGATCATATTGCCACTGCCCTGCTCACACATGGGCGGCTGCAAGCACCCACGTGGTGCTAAATGTCCAAATCCAGAGCTGGGTCCCGCTTGCACCTTCAGTTGCTTTTGTGTGCACCACCTCCCTGGCTAGCTTTAGCTTTTTGCTCTTCCTTGCTCTTCTCCTTCTAGACCTCTTTGGAGTGGCATTTTGTTTTGGAGAAGAAAGCCTGTTATGTTGAAACTGGAATGTAAGAACTTACAAATTTTGTTTTGGCCAAGCAATTCTTTTATCAAAAAGTTTTATCAGACTTTCTCCAACAGTTTTAGCAAAAAGTATAAAATGAATGTTCTTGCCTTGTCAGCCAGTCAATGCTAACTTGCTTCTTAAAGATATAAGCTGAAACTATTAATGATGTGGTAAAAAGATAAAATTTGGGGTATTTTTTGAAAGAAAGCTATGGTTTGATTTATTCTGTAATTCATTATAATGAACTGGTTATCTTAGTCCTCAATGAATTAAAGTGACAAAAATTTTTATCAGAACAGTTTATCAAGGTAAGTGATAAATAATGTTATTAGACTTAATATTCCAGCCTCATTTGCTTTTCACACGGAAGTTCGTAACAGCCAATAAGACATGGCTATTTAATAACATTGTGCTAAAGCCATAAACACTGTATTTATAAAGTTGACATGTAATAATAAAAGGACAAAAAATGATCTTGTAACAAAAGAAGATTTCAGCCAGACTCAATAAATGCTTAGTCTGGACTCTTTATACTAGAAAGCTGTGAAAAAATAATAACCTTTTTAAAAATAAGCATTTGCTGTTTTGATGAAAAGTGAAAATTAATGATGGTTTATTTCTTTCCCTACGAGTCCTTTCTGTCTTCCCCACCCCCACCCTCCCACCCCCACCCCCGGCATCACTGCATTAGAGGGGCAGTGGAGAGGGTCAAGTCAAGAGGGGAGAGAGAAAGATGCAAAGGAAAGAAAAACCTGAATTACTTCCAAAAAGGTAATGTTTCCAAACCTAAAAGTTGTGAATTACTTTGAAGACATAAAAGAAATGTATATCCTAAGCCTGCAAATTAAAATTATTCCTCCTTTTTGTGTGTGAGTTTGTATTTCAATATTCTGATGTGTTCCATCTTCTACTTGCTTGGATATCAGTTAATTACTGGCTCATTAAGTACCTCATACCATAGTCACATCCATTCTTTTATTGAGTATTCTATTAAATACCTGGAGAAAGTTCAGATGATGCAAATTAATTTTATTATCATAGCACTACCAATTCAGGAAGAAAAGAGCACAAGGAAATATGAAGTGTGACTTCCAGTTCCTTTACCCATCTTCCTGCCCCATTTCCCTCCTGGGTTCACAGAGCACAGCCTGACATACCCATCTGTTTCTGACTAAGTGTTTCAGGGTCTGACTTTTCTAGAAGCCTTTTGCTACAAGGCTAGAAGCACCCTAAAGCTCTGATTCAAACCAGACTTGTGCTGCTCTCCCAAGAAAATACCACCTCCAGGAAAGGAAGTTTCCTTTGCCTCTTCCAGAGCTGGCTGCTGCTCGGAGATACCACAAACACCACTGGCAGCACGTTAAATGTGTCTGTATTAGCAAGCACTGGTCCGCTGGCTTTGATAGCGCCTATGAGCAGGGGCTTCTATCTGGCCATGAGGCCACGACAATTTTTTACACCGTGTGAATCTGACTGTTGCAAAAGGGGGTATTAATAGCAGGCAGGAGGTGATCACCCCTCATTCCTTCCCCAAAACGAGCACCTACCACAGTGCCCACAGGCCTAGAACACTTCATTTGAGCAGGGCTCAGGCAAATGCACGCAGAGGCACCAGCTCTTGGTAGCTCTGTCATAAGCAGAGCAATGGAGGCTTCTGTGAAAATTTGGTCAAGGAGATGGATGAAAACATAGCAATCCATAAACTATGTAATGTTCCTAAAGCCTTCCAAATCCCATTATTATATTTGAATTTGTATGGACTGGTTTGAGTTTCTATACCATCTGATTTCTTATGGTCAGCATCAGCATAAGCAATCCCCAAAGCTTAGCAGTGGTTAAGATTTGCCATAGAACTATAAAATTTCAGGCTTCTCTGAAAGTGTCTTTTCAGCAACACCAGGTATATATACCTCTGGTTGTTTTGTTGGTTTTGGTTTGGTTTTTTTTTCTGATTTGTTTAATTGCATATAACTAGAATGTAGTTTCAGACCTAGTTTATTGGGCTGACTGGAAGGTGGACAGCTTTCCAGTGCATATAGAGCCTTCCCAGATTTCATTTTACTATTTTCATAGCCAAAGGGCACTTTGCTGCCTATTTAATTGGGTGGGTCTATAAAATAATCCCATCAATATACTCAGACTGAAATAAGAAAGTGCACATTGACCTTCTTTTTCCCAGTATCTCTGGGCTGTTGTTATTATGTTAAAGATCTGTTGGTCGATAAAAAAAAAGCTTATTAAAGTGAGGCTTTCTAAATGGAAGCAAGACAGACTCTTCAGTCAGTCCCCATCTCCAGTTTCATAGCAATATAAATATAATCTCTCCTTTCTTCCTTTCTTCGTTCTTTTTTAGAAGTGATTTCAGTGCTTTTCTGTTTGGCTTCGAGTGGCTAGCATGAACCTCTGCTCAACCAATTTCAGGTGTACAGAACCCAGATAGCTCATTCCTACCCCATAGATCCTCTGCTGCTAGAAGTGATGGATTCTGCTGATGCAAGAAAGTCTGAATTTTCAGAAAAGACTGTGAAAGATGCAATTCCTTACTTATTTTCTTTTTCTTCTTTCTTAATTCTTTTGCCTTTGAAAATAGGTGCAGACTTACACTGTTGTCATACCAAAAAAAAAACCAAAAAACAAACAACAAAACCAAACAAAACACAGAAGAAAAATCCTCTGAAAAAACAAAATCCTTGAAAAATTAAAGCAACTGTCATTGACATATTTTTCACTCATTTGGACCAGCTCTAGTTACAATACAGTACAGTATGTAGCATTGATGACATGAAATAAATGACCCCACTGAAGTTAACATTTATCTGTTCCCAGCATTATTTAAGTAGATTATTTGACCCAGATTAACTATATAAAAGTTCGTTGTGTAACACAGGTATGATGAAAGAACAGGTTTACGAGAATACTTTTCATTAATATATCAAGAGATTAAAAGGGCCAGAGCTAAGAAATATAATGTTCCAAAGAGCGAAGAAAAAGAGAAAATAGGAAAAAAAGACCTATTTGAGTAGATGGCAACAGGTCACATATTAAAACTTCAAAAGAGTTGGCCACAAGGGAAATCAAGAGAAGTATTTCAGAGAGTGTATGATTAAGATGTGGACAGAAGCACTGCAGCTAGTGGTGGAAACTGTGCTCCTGCTCCTTATTTGACTTACACCAGCCTCATTCCAACAGCACTAGGTCATCATCAGACAGAAATGAAAATTTGACTGCAGTGGAGTCCTCTTATTTTAAAACGATGAGAAATGAAGGGGCCCTGGACACAAAGCACAAGCTCCCATTTGTATTGCCTTAGCCAACACCACTTTTAGAAATACGGATTTCAGCCGCTACTCGTGGTTTTCCTGTTTCCCTGCTCAAGGGAGAAGGTTTCCATCCATAGTGGTGCCTGCAGGTTCTGTCCCAGATACCTCCTCCAGCTGATCCAACGGGTGATTGTAGAGTAGGGGAATATAATGTTTATATAGTCAATGGCAAAGAAGAGCCACAGAAAAACCCTGGAGGGGAATAAATGGCTTCCCCCAGAAGAATCCTTGGAAAACTCAAGGCAACAGAAGGAACAGGCTACAGTTCTGCCCTTGCAGAATGCCATTTAGCCCAGGAAGGGCAAAACCAGTGACAGCACTGCTTCATTTGCTCAGTCTCTAACATTTAAAAGCTTTTTGTTCTATATTTTTGATTCCTCTGGTTTTAAAACAATACCCTTATATCAGATCCAGTCAATCTTGAGAGCCCATCGTGCCTTGGCTTCAGGCTTATGCTTCTATAAAGAATATCACCTTGGTCCACCAAACCCCAAAAACCCCGCAATGAACACAAAATGAAAAATCCCCAAATATTTATATTTACCCTCATATTCAACTATTTAAATTTATTCAAGTCCTTTGAACTCCTGAGCACACCAATAAAGGCAGGCACCTGATAATAAACTCCATGGTTTTTTTCTCTAAAGTGATAGAAAGGCAGTTTTATTTGCTGCTCTGAGTTGGCTAGGATTCTGCTGAAGATTGGGCATCTGTTTATCTTTCTTCTCCTTTATCCTACTTTTTCCCTCTCTCTCCCTCCCTGCAGCCAAGTCACTGACACTAGTTTCTGAAGTCCTCCTGCCAGAAGCTTGCCCATCTGTTCAGCAGTGTCTCCTCGTAATGATGTTGGCATTAATCTTTTCTGCAGTGTTTTTTTAATGGTGTTCATCAGAAATGTGAAATCTTTGAATCACAGCCCACTTCACATCAGAGTGATAACTTGTTTGAGTAAAGCTCTGGAAGGCAGAGCCTCTTAATTTTGCATTAACAAGCACTTCAGTTTTATTTCGGCAGAGATGGGCAGTGGGAAAGCAGACCTGAGTCACCTCTTAGCTGACTGCATTTTTAACTTCCATATGCATTAAAGAGGGAAAGGTTTACTTCAAAATACTTGTAAGAACAGAGAGAGTGACCTGCTGAAGTGAATTAAATCAGGTTATTCAACATGTCGTAATGGGCTGACAGTGACTCATTTTTAAGCGCAATGCACTTACATCCTCTGACTATCACAGTGCTGACTGAAGCAGTACATTTTTCAAAAGAATATAGCAACAAATACAGCAGGTGAGTACAGACAACCTTGCTTTCCCTTCAGCCTGCAAGAGGTACTTTTTTTCCCCTTCTACTTTCTTAGCAGGGTCAGGAATGCATAGACTGTGGGATGCATTTTCCTCCCGCTGCACTAATATAAATCAGAGGAACTCCATTTTAACCAATCGATTTTCTGCGAGTCTGCGTAAGTGGAACATCACAAGGTCTATACCTTTTTCATCCTATTTCCAGCTCATAATTTTAAACAAAAATTCGCAAATAGGAACTAATATTACTTTATATATTTAGCATATGCTATTCTATAGCTCCTTCCACAAATCCTGCATCACACTTCAGGAGGAATTTAAATAGATACTAATACATAAGAAGCGAGATCTATAGGTTAGCTGGGTAAGAAACATGTATTTTAAACTCAGAAGACATACACTGCTATCTAGTGGCAGCAGCAGGAAGTCCTAATACACAGCAGCCCATAACCACACATAGTTTAAAATACAGGAACTTTTTTCCTTTGTGGCTCCTTTTTTAATAGAGAGCAGCAGTAGGGCACAGTCAGTGCCTGTTAGTGTTCCCTGATGTCATCTCACAGCAGTCAGAGTCTGTAACTGGAAGTAAGCTCTGCATTTGAATTATTTTTATGATTATTTTGTGAAAAGTGATGCCAGCTTTTTAGAGGTTGAAACTTTTTTATAAAATATGACAAACCAAAATGCTAATATATATTCAATAAGTTTAATCAGAAACAAATATGCTTGAGAGAAACTAAACCAAAAGATCTAAAACAAGACTCTACACTTTTTAAAAATGGTTAACATAACACCTGTAAAATCAGCTAGGTTTAATTTTGTAAGATTATAGGTAAACTAAATATTTTCCCAGATTTTACGATTTCTTCTGATGATAAGTTTTGAGAACACTTAGGAGAATGGCTTGTGAAAGGACATTTTAAGTTGTTTTCAGGACCTGAAAGTGGCTAAGGAAATTTTTCATTCCCTAATTCAGCCAGCAGCCTAAGGAGCAATGTTTTCTCCCATCTCTCTAGCAATGCTATGTTGATATGCCATCCCCTGCTTTATCAGAGGGGATGCTTGCTGTCGGGAACAGCAAAAAGGACCCCGGATCTGTATTCCAATCTGTTCAACCTGGTGTCTGTAATGAGAAGCCATATTACTTATCTGATGTCCATGGCTGGAGACATCAGTTGAGGGTCTTGTGGTGTTCATCTCCCCAAAGCCACAAAAGAAGCTCTCAGGACCTGACAAGGGCTAGTGTTTGACGAATAGCTTTGGCAGTTTGCAGAATCTGTTTTATTATTTGGCATATGAAAAATGGATCCTTCCTGTTGTAACCTGTGGACAACAAGCCCTATACTGAGGGCCAGTTTAAACAAATTTATGCACACCTTTTTACATATGGTCCTGAAATGAAGCTGTGCCTGGAGGGAGCTAATTAAGGGAGGGTCACCAGGCAGTAACTCCTATTTCCCTTTATAGTCAAAGGAGAGAAATTTATGCTCCCCAGAAGGAAGGTAGAGGCAGAAATTTGTTTGACCTGTTTCAAGTAACTGCTCTGGGCTGAGATGTACCACAGCCAGGAGCGTCCATTTCTTTGCATTCGTTATAGAAGGGCCAGGTCTCAGCTTACAGATGATATTTACCCAAAGGAAATATGCTTAGGACCTCAGGGCTGAGAATAATGATCAGTACGGGTTCAGATCTCAGATCCTGAGCAGAGGCATCTCCTCACAGGTGGGATGTCCATCCAGCTAGTACCACTGGTGCCCTGCAGCCTGGCCATACAAAAGCAGTGTGCAACTAGTGATGCAAGAGAGATGCTGCTCAGGTGACAAGCCTGCTCTGTTGATTCACTCTTCAGAATTTGGACATAAGAATGTACAAGTCATGCTTGAGCTTGCTGGGTATCATTTATGTAATATAACATTTCTGTGATGGAACTGCATAGTATCCAAGGAACAAGACAGTTTATCGAGTTTTGTAGTCAGGAAACTCCATGAATGAATACAGTGGCTTAAAAGCAGCGCAAAGATGTTTTCAAACTACTTTTTCTCTTTTTTGTCCTTACCACAGCCAGTCACAAAATAAATTATCAAGACTTCAAAGAACAAAATGCAGTAATAACTTAACACAGAAAAATAGATGCAAACCAAATTAAACAGATGTAGAAAAGATTTCTCAAATCTGAAACTTTGTTTTACAGATCAACAAAGAGGATTAGAGATTGCCTTCTGAGTGTTACACAAATGGCAGGAAAAGAAACAGTACATGTCCTTAATCACTACACATGTGATCACAGGTGCATTTTGTGATCATACAGTACAAAGAACTTAAAGCACCTTTAACATTAGAGTCCAGTAAGGAGGTTTATCTCACATACTTCAGAAATCTATAAATCAGCTGTATATTCTAAATTAGGTCCCCATCAGTTTTCTTTAATCAGTGGAGAGGGGTAGGGACTGTCAAAGATGACCAGTATTGGTAGATACCTTTTGTTAGAGAATCTTAAAACCACTTTCTAGATGTGCCCATCTCTTTCCCTTGCCTACAAAGAACCAACAGAAATAGCTGTCCTTGTATTTCCATGAGCAAACATTGCTGCAGGAAGAGGTGCTCTAGCCTTTCTTGAACTATTAGCAATTTGTCTCCATCTTTCCTTTCCCCTCTCCCATCCAGCTTATGTTTTTGGGCAGAAGTGTCAAAAAAAAAAAAAAAAAAAAAAAAGGCTAGTTTTAACCTGAATCCCTTCTGTAAACCAGATCACCGTGGACAATCTGTGCCAGCATCAGAGAGGGGAAAGCACAGAGGTCAGGAGTGACCAGTTTCAGAAGTGCTTAGACACTAATGCTCAGCAGATACTGCAGCAAAGCGGAACTTCATGGTGACTACAGGGAATTCAACTGAAATTTTCGATGGTTTCTCATTGCAAGATTTTTAGCACAAGTCTGCTGTTCTATTTACGTCCATGTACAATGCCTGTCTTTCACAATGGGGTTCCTGGCAGAGAAACTCCGGTCATACTTGGCATATGTTAGCCTGCTTGCTTGGAGTGCTACTGGGAGGGATTGGGTTATCACACTGAAGTGCACAACAGTGCCTACAGAACACAGCCTGCAACAGCGAAAATAAACAGCATCAGATCTTTTGCAGATTGGTTTCAGTGCATGCACAGTGGATTTATTCAGTGTCAGCCTACATTCATATCTTATTTTACAAAAAAAAAAATAAAAATCAGCCACTAATCCTAAACACACCACTAACCCTCCAAGTAACACAACATTTTTCAGATTTTTGGAGGCAAGAATCACGATACTTTAACAACCTCAAATGTTTATTTATCTTAAGCTTAACAGTTCTGGGCTTAAGGATTTCATTTGGAGTTTACTGAGTCTTAAATTTAATCTGGAGTGTATTTTCACAGAAAATACTCCTTTAAACATCCACCTTGTTATCTCTTTTGTAATTAAAAGGATTTAGGATCAATATTCTCTAAATATGCAAACAAGCTGATAGCTAAGATTTTGTCTGTTTTACAACACGCCATTACAATCCTGCGTTTCTGAGTCAACTATGACATTCTGCAATTGATCCTGAGGCAGAACTTCATAAAGGCTGTTAATGTTTGCACTGTTGAACAAATACTCTAAGATACTTGAAATCCCAAAATCTCATCTGTGCATTCCAGTACAGTGTATACAGAGTAATTATGTCAACACTGTTGTCTTTGACGTGAATAGCAAGGAGATAGCTTTCATTTATCAGGGCAGAAATATGGGTCCACAAAATTCAAAATTATCCAGCGATGCAGTATTGTGTTGAGGGCTATAAGACGGTGCCAGGATGCTGTGCAGCTGGAAGACTGACATTTGCCAGCTTTTCAGGGCCAGAGTGGTGTGTATGGCACAACTGCCTGCTCAATCTGCTCATATCCTTGACAGTTCAGCAACCCAGATCTGAGATAAGGGCAAGTAAAGAAACAAGTGAGAGGACGAAGCTGGGCTCCATATACATCACAGCAAGTTTCAATTCATATACTCTGAGGAAGCTGCTTTGGTGTTCTGGTGCAGCTGCTTTGTATTTTATTTGGAAGTAGCCTCTTTTTGCAAATAATATAGTGAAATGCTCTCTTCTGACATCTGACAAGGTCTGAGACAGATTATCAGCAATAGCTGGTGAGGGCTGTGTGCAGCTGAAGACAAAAGGCAAAAAGAAATCTTTTGCAATTCTTTGAGGGTACTTTGGAAGGATCCAGACAATGAGAAACAGAGGCACATGCTGTCTAGCCCCAGGCTGGACAAATAACTACAGTGCCAGGAAAGAGCAATTCATTGGCCTGTTCCCTCCCTTCTTTCAAATGAGGGGTCCCAAGCTTCTGTTTTCCTTTTTTTTCTGCAAGTTCAGGCATATACCCATATTTATATCCCTTTCCAAGTAAGCATTTACAACTGTCACTAAAGGACAACAGGAGAGAAAAAAATTCTGCTTCCAAATATGACTGTTGCTAAACTAAACACACGAAGAGGGTAAATCCCAAAAGACCGATACTTTATGGCTCAGTCTCAAAGTAAATCTCATAAAATAAAAAGGGTGTTAAAAGCTTATGGGATGTTTCCTGTCTTTAGCGATGTTCTCTCTCGAGTTAACTCTTCCAACAGCACCCATGTTTTGCATGAAATAGAAAAAAATATTTATGCCTATTTCTGTACTCACTTTTAAGCACAGTTAACACTTCTTTAAGAGATTTTCTTCAATCAAAATAGTGTCTCCACAACACATACAACGTCTGAATATTTATGAAATCTATAGAATCAGTGTTTGGGGGGGTGGGGTGGAGACTGTGCTCAATTTCACAAATAAAACAAGAAAAGTGAATTTTATTCATGTATTGTACTGAAGGGAAAGGAGTATTTTGAGCGATCAAGGTCCTTCAGTGTGGGGCATTTGTGAAACTCTCATATAAGACGAGTGGTTTTCCGAGACATGCCAGTCAGTTTAACATACAGAGTTGTAATATGCATATTATACGTACAAATGACAACATAAAAAGTTCATAATTTATAGTAACATTAGTACTCTGCAATTAAAGAGGAAGTCATCTGAACTTTCAGACTTCCCTATTTTCTGTGTCCCCAAAATCAATTGATCCAACTGAACTTCCTGTGCTGCACCTCATTCCTGTAACCAGATGGTTTGGGGGTTTTTCAGTTGTTTGTGGTTTTTTGGTTGCTTTTGGTTTTTTTTCTCCCAGCAAGTTCATTTGAAAGTAAATACAAACCACAAAAAAAAAAAAAAGGATTGTAATGTGTTTCAGAAATTACCGATTTGCCTGCTTTAGTGATTTATTTTTCCCCCCCATCACTTAACATATCTCCAAAATGTTTTTATTCTTGTTTTGCTGTGGGATTTCAAAGCTATGGGGATTGAATGAGTAAGGAAAGTAATGCTACATAAACTGATACTTCTGTACATATATGCAAACACTTAAGACAAATGTTAGTAAGTACACATTTCTTCTGAGCTAGCATTTCTATTAAATTTTCTATTAGTTTATTAGAAGGAGTGTGGGCTTACAAACAAGTAATTGTGATATAACATATGTGCAGTGATCCTGGTTTACTTCATCATCTATATGGCTGTTATTTAGGTAAAACAGAGCTCAGAAGCATTGTAGCAATGCCAGCTGCAGGGCTCAGCACATTCTCTCTGATATGAGCAAGGAGGAGACAGTGTGAGGGCTTAAACACATACCTGCTACAGGTGCCTTCTTGAGAACTGGTGGATGAGGAGATTTTGGGTTTCTTTCTTCCTCTGGGAGGTAAGATTTAGTGTACACTAACAAAGAGTGCCAAGATTATAGCTACAGTTTGGGACTGGTGCTTTCTCTTTCAAAAGGAGCTGCCAGATCCCAAACTTTTTTTGCTTTGCCTATTTATAGCAATCCTGTGCTGTCTCTAGTAATTGCAGAGTGAATTGGGAAGTGTAGCTGTGATGCTTGGAAAAGCATGGTACAGCGGATGAACAAGTAGACCATATAGTGTCTAACCTTGCCACAGCATGAGGCTTTCAATGCTTAAATTAATTCTTGGTCTTCTGACCGCTTTTCCTTATACAGCATAATCCAGTCTTTCTTTGTATTCTCTGCTGCTCAGCATTTTGAGTTGGCTTTTCATAAAGCATGCATATTAAGAATTCATAGGCAATTCTTCTCATGAAAAATTATTCCTTTTAAAGCGCAGAGGGCAAAGGCAACTTTTTCCAGGGTTGCTGGCTGTTAGAAAAATGGCCATTAAAATAAAGCAACCAGGCTGTAAAACTGCTTTTTAAATTAAAAACCTTTCTTTAAAACGACAACTCTTACCAGAATTGTGAGTTTGATGGCTGAGGCCTAAAACAAGTGAAAAAGAAGGATAATCAGAACTTAAGAAGGACTGAAATCCAGAGGGACAACACATAAGGGATGAGGTAAAAATTGCTCCTGAAGCAAGCATGGTCCTTTCCACCCTGAAAGGAAAGAAAATTTTTCCTACCTGCTTGTATAGGCTTCTTTAAGTCTTCTCACAATCATGTGGGTTGTTTACTCACAGACCTTTCTCTCTCTGCAAAAGAATTTCTCATCTCCTACATCCAGACAGGTTTGAGAGAGGTTCAGTTGGTTACTGCTTTTCTGGAGATCATGGAGCACCAATTTTGTTTCATTTTTGATCAACAGATGATTTTTGTGTAGAGAAAAAGTAACTGGCACTAAATTCCCCCAATCACCCCACCCCACCCCCCATCGCTGCATGCTGTTTGTGTTCTTGCAAAGGGTGCAGGCAAGATGCACACGTCTGGTTACATTTATCCGTGCCATATACACAAAGTCACTGCTAAACTTTTCTCCTCTTTCTGGGTAAAGAGCACCATTCTATACTTTTATCCAATTCAGACTGTTTCTATAATTATTTATCAATTGTGAAATCTGTCTGTAGCCTTACATATCCAGCAATTTACCAGGGGAAAATTAGGGACTTTATTTGCCTATTACTGCTGGCTGGATCAGCATGTATTTTTGAATGAAGTGATGAGGTTGTAGATGCAAAAGATTCATTTTTTTCCTTGTACCTTATATCTCTCATATCCCCCATATACTAACATGAAATTAATATTTTACAGAAGAATGTGGATTTTGTTTTCACCTAAGGCACCCTTGTTGGTTTGCTAACTTTTTGCCATATGGTTTTGTAAACTTGCAACCTACAAAGATAAATGCTCATTTCATAGCTTGGAATTCATATCAAATATTCTGTATAAATACTGAACAATGGCAACAAAAAAAGCTGCTATGCATATTTTGGAACAGAATATAAAAGAAAATTTTAATAATACTGCAAAATAAAAGTATAATGCTTCATTCAAGGCTGTATAATCAACTGGCTGAGAATCCATTCCATTTGTGCAGACAATGACTGTCTGTAGAATTTTCACTAGATCTGACAACGTGGCCATTTTAACAGCGGAGGTAATTAGAGAAAACAGTTAAAATACTGAGAACAAATACTGTTATAAAAAATCCCATTCACTACTGTAGTTAATGTGAAGCCAAGACACTACTAAATGGCACTGCAGAGGTGTTGTGAAATCATAGAATTAATTTGTAACAAATTATTCCCACTGGAAACTGTCTTTTAAGATGGAAAACATGACGTGTTAAGTCAGGAAGAGTTCAGAATTTCTTTGCGTTTGAGAACTGCTTTGCGTTGCATGCAGCCTAAGGTTCAAGATCTCATAAAAGATGCGAGCTACAAAAGAAACATTTAATTTCCCGTTTGAACAGTCTTAACCATGGCAGACATTTTTTCCTAGATTCTTGAAGGAACAGCTATTTCAGCAACAGAAGGGTCATTTCTTATGAAAAAGACAGTTTTCTCTACTTTTTGAGATGAAAATCAAGAGACAGCATTGTACAAACAAATCACTGAAAAAGTCTATAGGCATATACAGACTTTTCCAGTCTGTAGCCTGCAGGGATACCTGAAATACTATCCCTATCTTTAAGATTCACAAGAAAAAAAGTGTGTCAAAAAATACTAGTGATGCAAGATGAATGTAGTGATCTAAGTTCAAAGTATTTAAATGTTTGTATCTACTTCTAAGCAATTGATTTTCCAAGGTTCAATGTTTCATCAAATTTGGATATAGAAAAAGAAAATTATTTATAGTCTTGAAACTATAAAAATATAGAAGTATATTTAAGAGAATCTTAGACTCAAGTTATTTTTCAAATATAAGCATCTAATTTCAGCAATGAAATTGATTGCTTATATTGTTAACAGGTAGTCCTCATAAGTGACTACATGGTGCCAGGCATGACGGTAAAGGGCCCAGGGGCTCAAGTGGTGTCTCCTTGGTCTCACTGGTGGAGGGGAAATGGGTGTAAAGGAGCAGATGGTTCTGCAAATCAAGACCTACTTGTGCAACTGGTGTCATCAACAATTTGGCTTTTAAAAACACAGGATCTTTTTTGAGGATTGAGGCCTGCTAGGGAGAGATGGGATCCACCTGACAAAGTTGGGCAAGGGAGTGTTTGCCAACAGGCTGGCCAACCTGGACAGGCAAGCTTTAAACCAGAAATTATAAATAACTAGAAAATAGAAATAGCAACACATGGTTAAGGGAGGCAGCAGTGAACAGGGATGGAAAGCAGAAGGTGCAGGCTGGCAGGAACAAGAGACACCTCAGACTCAATAAAGAGACATCAACTTTAAGAGTATACAAAAACCTGCAACCTGGGGAAGAAGCAAGAGGAACCAGAGCTCTGCATGGAGTTACAAAACTACAATATCAGTGGAATAACTGAGACATGGTGGGACACCTTGCACAACTGGAGGGAGCAACAGGATAGATGCAAGCTTTTCAAGAAACACAGGCAGGGAAGACAAGGAGGAGGGAATGCCTGTGTGAAGGAGCAGCTTGGATGTATGGAGTTCTCCTATGGGATGAACATCTGACTGGTGGAGAGCCTGTGAGTCGGGAACAGAGGAGAGGCTGGTAAGGGAGACATTGTGGTGGGTTATTGTTACAGATCCCCTGGTAAAGACGAAGACAGGGACAGCAATTTCTTTGAACAGCTCAAGGATGTTTCTGGTCACAGACCTTGATTCTCATGGGGGACTTGAACCTCCTCAGTATCTGCTGGATGAGCAACAATGGGACACAACCTGTCAGTGAGGTTTCTGATGGTTCTCAGGGGTAATTTCTCAGTACAGGTACTGGATGGGACTACCAGGTGTGACGCACAGCTGGAGACAGTCACAGGAAGAACTGGCTGGGCATTAACCAGGCGTGTCTGAATAATCAGCAGCAGCCTTGTCAATAGCAAACATGAAACCATGCAGTCCAAGATCCTGTGGGGAGTGAGGAAAGACAGTAGCAGTGTGCAGACCCTAGACATCAGGAAAACAGACTTTGGCTTATCTAGGGAACTCTCACATAAGATCCCATGGGAGGCATCTCTGAAGGGTGAAGGAGCTCACTAAATCGGCAGGTCTTTAAGGATATCATACTCCACCCCTACACTCACAAAAAAAAAGTAGACGCATCAGGAGACTGGCTTGGCTGACCTCAGAACTTGTGATGGAGCTTCAGTGCAAAAAAGCAGCCTACGAAGGTGGAAGAAACATAGCCCAGAAATGCAGGAATGGTGCTGGGAAAGTCAAAGCTCAGCTGGAATTGAGACTTGCAAGGGACATCAAGGGGAACAAGGAAGATGTCCTTCTGCTACATCAGTAGAAGGCTGAACAAGGGAAACGTGGGTCCACTGCTGAATGGGAAGGTGATTTAGTGACAGCAGACTTGAGTAAGGCTGAGGTACCCTGTGCTTTCTCTGCTTCAGTCTTCACTGACAAGGTCCCAGGCATCTGTGCTCAGTCAAAGTGTTTGGGGAGGACCATCAGGAAGAGCTGGGGTTGCACAGAGAGATAGTTTCAATGTCCATTCTGGGAGGGTTTCAAGACCTGACTGAACAAAACCTGAGCAACCTGGTCTGACCCCATAGCTAACCCTGCTTGGAGCTGGAGGCTAAACTAGAGACTTCCTGGGGTCTCTTCCCAGATGAGTTATCCTGTGATCCTATAATTTGTTGAAAAACAATGTGTACAGATGGATCATTAAAGCCAGTTCAGAAATATCTCAGTTCACTCAGCCAAACCAAATACCATCTGTTTACCAAAGAGGTGAGGCTGGTGGAAACAAGGGTCATGGTTTCAGTTTTCTATACCACGACAACCTGATTCAAATCCACAGTAAAACTCACTGGTCAATTGGTATATGACTTGACAGATGTACAAGGAAGAAACCGTGGTTTAACAGTTTACAGGTGTCGTGAAATAATTCATTTGAAGAAACCTAGAGAAAACATCATTATTGGGAACTTCTACAAATCTGCATTCATCTTACCAAAGTTAAAACATCAATGAAATAAATAAGTATTTTTGTGTGAGGTCTGCTATTAAAAAAGTCAGGTCTAACTTTGTCTTTATTTATAAACGCAATTCTTTAATTTTTGGGAGAGAGGAGAGACAGAAAAAGTTGAACAATAAATCCTTTTTAGGATTCATATTTGTCAGTATGAGTTAAAATAGTTTTATGAGGAACTTTCTTATATTTTACTTTGAAATGTATTCAGGGAGTTGATAAAACTTAGTCTAGCCTGTGTCAATTCACATCCAGTTCTGGACTACGTCTTCTTGCCCTCTTAATTTTATCTTAGCCTTTTGGAGAAAGCTTTGCCACTTCAGATGGATTTTTAGGGGAGCTGATGATCAGCCATTTGCTTTCATTTGGAAACCCTACTCATTCTGTCTTTAAAGGAATATGCACGATGCCGTGCTCTGAATGAAAAACCAGGCAAACAAAAATGAGGTCTAAAATGTTTGTGTGTTGTTCTGTCCTACCTCACCAGACTGTCCTCCCTCACCAGATGGCCCCCCCACACCTAAATTCACCTTTTCTAAGGGTGCCCTTAGACCCTCCCCAATTGACTAAATGCAACAGTGAACAGGTTAAGACTGCCACTGCTATGGTCTTCATGCAATACTTTCTGACTTCTCATCAGTTCACAGTGGTGCCAGTGACTGAG
Source organism: Falco rusticolus (assembly GCF_015220075.1). NCBI lineage: Eukaryota > Metazoa > Chordata > Aves > Falconiformes > Falconidae > Falco > Falco rusticolus. The sequence goes on from NC_051191.1 coordinate 18,219,671, forward strand.
AAAACCTAGAAAGTGGACATTTTCTTGGGAACACTTACATATATTTTCCTTAGCATCTTAGTTCTTGAATGATTCATATGGTTCTTTTTTTTTTAGCCAGCACCATGCTGTTCTTGGAAAGGTATAATTTTGCCAGTGATACATAGCTAGCACCCTCCTAGTAAGATAAGGGTCATTATAGTAAGAGGAAAGGTCACTGGAGTTTTGCCATATATTTCAGAGGTTTAAATGAAAAAAAAGTTTGGCAAACCACTCAGGAAATGTGTTCCTTCCATGCAACCCCACAAGCAGAAAACATCAAAATAAAACTACATAGACTAAAACAATACACCTTCTTTTTTTTTTCCTCAGTTTTGTTCTCTGGTTTATGGAGAAAATACAGCTGTTTCGGAGATGTTAAACAAAAGAATGCTTTGTTATAACTAAATACATACCAGATGGGAGTGTCTCCATGCACAGAATCCCACACTTAGTGAATGGTTTTGCGAGGTCTTCTTTTAGAGATGCTGTTATTTCAGAAGAGTTTATCACTGGGCAGAACAGCAGCTCCTTACCTCCCTCAAAATTAGATGCAATGCAGCAATGCACCTTCAGCCCAATGGGTCTCAAAAAGCTCTGTGCAGTAGGGGATTCTGCTTGGCTATATTACAATGTGCGGTCCTCTATCTACTCTGAAAATCATGACAGAGAAAAACTTCGGAAGGTGCCATGTAATTAAAACCCTCAACAGGGCTAAAAGACTAACTATTTTGATCTTTAACAAAATGATACAAATCTTGAACATTAAGGGCCTTTCCAAAAGACAATACTTAAAATAAATGAGTTGGCTAGTTCATCCCAACAAACTTTCAGTTGATACTAAACACGTAGCTATTTTTCTAGAAAATTACTATATGTCTTCTAGGAAGACTTGTCCACCTGAATAATATACAGGTCAAGCACGGGAAGAAGATGCAAGTTTGGGAAGTAGAGACATATAAAACATAAAATAAAACCAGAGGCCACCACTAGGTGGCAAAATGGTGTTTTCAATGTCGTAACACTGAGCTCCAGGTTCACTGGCAATGTTTTTAGAATCCTTGGGGATGGTTAGAAATACATAGCGCATGGTAATGGTGCAGCGTGTTTCCATTTGCTGGAAAACCACCACTGATCTGTAGCCTTACTTCACATTGTTACTGATAGGATTTCTCTTACTGGGTAGCTCGCCTTTGGCAGAAGTCAGTAGCCGATATCTGCTCATTTGCATGCCTAATTTCAAGTTTTATTTCCATGACATAACAAGTTTGATGAGACAGCTAATCACTCACAGCTATGGGCTTGCAGACTACAAAACTTTCTTACATTTTGTCACATCTTGTACAGTGTAAAACAGGAATCACTCTGACCTCAGCAGAATTATGCATGTCTGAAACAGGTGAGATGGAGAGAAAAGTCAGATTATGTTCATAGGTAGAGTCTAGGTAACATTTTGAAGATGCTGTGAAACAAAATATAAAAAGTTTTGCTACTACCAGATAACGACTACCAGATACAGATAGAAGTTTTGCTACTACCCAGCTTTCCTCCACAAACTGGAATGGGATGCAGTGCTTTGAGCTGCTGAGCAGCCTCACCTCTGTGGGCTGGGAAATGTCTAGCACTCCACAGAAACAGGCCTGTGATGTGCAAACAGTGCAAACACTACACTGCAGGGAAGTGATAAAACAACAGCAGTTAATATCTAATCCAAAACTCCAATTTAAAAAGGCATTATGGGACATCCTTGAATACTGTTAAGGCCACAGGATTTACCAGGGCTTACTACTACTACTTCTTCCTCTTGGCTTTTACATGCTGTGACAATAGAATAGCTTTTCCTCTGCAGCCTGTTTTCCAGCTAACACTAATATGTTCCCACCTAGTCTTTTCCAGCATACCCTGTCCACTTCGCATTTGTCTGTTTTCTTCTCAGTCTGTATTGGTCTTGAGTCACTCCTTGATCTGTTCCACAAACTAAATTTGCTCTTATAAACCTGCCTCAGCTGCAGAGCACGTGGCTTTCTAAAGAAATACCAGGATTTAACGGATATATAGACTGTGGAATAACCTGCAAAGGGAAAATTGCACTAAAATTCTCGCAAATCAAGCAGAGGTTAAGCACAGCTTTCTTTGCCTCTGAACCTTTTTTCATCCCCCAAGAAGTTAATAGTTAAAGAAAACAGCAGGTTTTGAGTTTGCTCCAGTCTGTGGGATGTTCCCTGCCCATCGGTGAGATGATGGGCACGTGGCAGCTGGTACTAACCGCCCAGTCTCAATGGCAACTTCAGTCTCAGACAGCAAAAAACCCTGACAACTTGTCTAAACGATTTCCATTCTGCTGTGCCCTGTTAAATCAATACGGTGTGCTCAAAGAAGAAAAAGAAATTAAGAGTATGCTTTAAATATGCTGTGGTCCCAACAGGCATCCCACAAAAAAACCCCTTAGGTCTGCACTGCAGCCTTCCCAGTGCCTTCCTATCAGCCCTATGTATATACATCCAGGGTCACATTCTACATGTTTCATGAAGTTATGAAATTAGGTCATTAATGGATGGACAAGTGTAAATGCTGAAAATCAGGACTAAGAAGTCAAAGTGAACTGCCTGGAAAATGAAAAAAAAAAAACAACAAACAACAACAAACCCAAACCAAACATATCCTGTAAATATTTCTTCTGTACCTACTGATTCAAATTCATTACTGAAAGATCATAGTTTTGCAAATTCTCACCAAGATACCATAATTATATTATTGGCTGACATCTATGCCTTTGGTTTACGCTATGGATCTCTCATAATAAACATTTTAATTAATATTTGATTTTATAATTATAGTCTTCAGGGGAAAATTCACTTTCTATTTACAACCGAAAATAGTTGCCGCTTTGGAGAGGGGACTGTATATTGGGCTGAGGCTGTATGTTCTGTTACTGACCAGCAGCTATGATACACTGTCCCCACTGTACTTTAAGGTAAAGCCTCATTCACAGACTATTTTGAACAAAACAGTAATGAATCCAAAGGTAACATTCAACAATTTTTTTCTGGTTGCTTTTTTTTCTCCCTTATATTTCTGGATATAATTCCAAAGCTTAAATATACTTTTATACAGAAGAGAAGCAAGACCTATGTTTGGTTTTCTTGTGAAGAAAAGTCAAAGGACAGGACACAAAGGAGTAGAATTCAGTTTCTGGTTTGATAAATGCTAAATGAAATAAAAGTTGTAGACTTCATGGCTCAAATTCAATATACATCCAAAATGCTTTCCAAGAAGACAAAGAGAGTTTACATGATTGTGGCATGGTAGGTAAATTATTTTCAGTATATCTGCCACACCTGCCAATATATTTCTGCCAGCATGATTCTGAGAAACAAAATGGAAAACGACCTAAACACTGTTAAAACTTAACTAGCCCCAGGCAGGCTGTGTCCCAGGAATAGAGGAACTGATGTTATTTATGGAGTACTCACATTACAGAAAATCAAGGGAATGAGGGTGCAGTGGAGAATGCAATGACAGATGCAGAGCTAAATCAGTCAATATTATTCTACATAATTAGGCTAAAAAGTCACATTTGTAGTCTGGTAGAAAACCCTCTTAATTAGGACATGCTAATGGAGAGTCTGTTCTCTCTTGAGTGGGAATACGGAATAAAAGACTATGTTTTTAAAATGGCTGGAATAGAAAAATGTAAATGACATAAAATACTGACCTTCCTAAAAATAATATTCACTATTTTATGACTTAGCCTGATATTCTTCTGTTTCTTCTAATCCCAGTCAGGCTATATCTTTATAAAGGCTGGGGACTGAAAATGCAGGTTTCACTCTTATTTAACCGACTTAACATCAGCTGACCTCTTGGTGCCAGAAGCACATACATACATTATGCTGAAATTATTTTAACAACAGAAAGCAGTGGTTGTGATATACTCTGGGCACTTTGCTGTCTGATGTGATGCATGGTGGTTATCATGGTGATTTTTGTAGAAGTTGTTTGAGTTTTAGCCCTCTGTCAGGGCAGGTCTACAGAACCCAGGTATGATTTAGCTGCCAACTCTTGCAACCAAAACTGGAGCTGACAGCAACCATAGGCAGTTTTGAGCAAAACCAATTAGTACAGAGCTGGTCAGAGAGAGTAAGAAAGAATCCTGAAACCATAAATCCAGCAAGCAGTGGAACTGAGACCCACGAATAACTAGTTCACAGTGGCCTAAGAGTTTCCCCTTAGGTTGTACTGCATTTTCTGTTTGCCATCAAGTGTCACACTTCTGCACAATAGCGGACAGCTTGGTTGCCCCTCTAACAGCACATCAGCTAGTACAGACTTCCCATGCTTTCTGAAAGTGATTCATAGACTGAATTGTCACAACGAATCATTTTAATAGACATACTTGTGTTTATAATAAATGCATATAGCTAATGTAACACTGTATGTGAAGACAAAATATTGTTCCCTAGTGATTTATTAAACAGCTGACTGCTTTCAAAAATTGAAATTTCAGAACATTGATATTGCATCATTTCATAGTTACTTTGGAGTGAGCATTCCAACAGGACCTAATATATATTTCTTTAAAAGAAGGCAAATTGATACTTAGATATCACAGACACAGGTTTTCTTAAAAAAAATGATGGAAAACAGGAGTTATGGCAGCTGTCAGCTTGTCCCAAATAGGAAGGTCACAGGCAGAACCTTTTGCTGATCATGTTGGTTTACTGTAAACCCAACACACCTGTCAGGCCACACCTTGTCCACAGAGTTTTCGTGAAGGTGTTTGGGCTGCAGCCTGTTACAATGTGATGTTTGGATTCCTCATCCCCGTGACTGAAGGGCACCATTATCAAAAGAATTAATGTTAACTCAGATACCTGGAATGAAAACTATCAGAAGAATTTTATGTATTCATACACTTCTGTACTAATTAGAATTGCTTTGAGCAGATGAGGTTTTTTACAACTAGAGCTTGCCAAACATGGTTTCTTTGACCAAACTCTTTCACATTAATAGAGGAATTCATTGACCTGTAAGTATAATGCACGAGAAAGGAAAGTCTAGCACTCCAGAATTTTCCATTCAGTATTTTCCTGTCAGTAGCATTCCAGACTCGGCAGCTCCCATGCTTTTGGTACAAACATACAATTCCGATACAAACTTTGAAACATCCACAGCTCGATAGATCAAACATCTTTAAATTATTTTATCACCATAGCTTGCTTGTGGAGTTGATACTCCCTGAGATCACAGACCTATGCATTCACATGCATTGATACAAACCCAAAAGCCTGATCGGTGGCCACCTTGCAGCTGAAGTCTGTATATCACCACAGTTCTGGTGCAGACCCTAGAGAGTTCACACAGTCTCGTCTGGGAAGTCTCAGGATTCAATCATGCCTCCTGCTCTAAGCCCTGGCAGCTAATACCATTCTTAGAGATGAAAACATGGGATTGAGTCAGCTACTCCAGCTGTATTAATAATTTCCATCCTGTTTCAGATGAGCAATGAGGTTCAACCAGCAGTCCATTCATTTCTCTGAGAACTCCTTTTCCTCCCTGTGGGGCCACAAAACTGAACAATGCAGCCGCAACGAAACAAAGACTATGTTTGTTATTTAAAAACTGTATCTATGTATGCTTCATGTAAGCACTTAGTTCATAGAAAAAAACACAACATTTTCTAGACTGTAAAGCTGAAACATTTCTTTGGGCATACTGTCAAGACCATCTATTTGAACTAGTGTCAGCCACTGTTAGAAACTATACAACATGCCAGTTGTTTCCATTCGATAGTTTACTGTGTACTATAAATACAAATGCACAAAAGAAGAAAAGATGCAATTGTGTTTCATCTTGGACAGTTAAATGGAGTGAATTATTTCTGTTTTCAGATTTCTTTTTACACTTTTTATGTTATGAATTATTTTTCTCAAAGCTTTCCATCAAAATACATAGCTTTAAAATCACAGTTGGCATAACTCAGTATTGCTGTACTTAGACCAGTGGAATTCTGTTTATTTGTACAGTTGATAATTTGCTCAAAGAGTTATTGTGCCTAGACGTTGGCATTCATATCTCAACACGGTTAAAATATTCTAGAACATTTCCAGTGCATATAAATAAAACTACAAAATACTGTAACATTAGTTAATTTTGAGGGGTTTAATTTTGAGGGTCTTTTTTCAGTGAAAACACAAAAATTTCAACACACAAGTTAATGTCTCCACTTCTGGGGCACAGTAAGGAATTTTGCAACAAAGCTTCATTACACTACAAACTCATTTAAAATACTTCACTACAATGACAGTAGTAGTTTTACTACTTCTGTTGTTTTACTTGTTATTTTCTATGCAGTCCTGTATTTCAGCTTCCCTCACTGAAGTAGTTTTTCACCTCATTTCCCTGTCACTTTGGTTAGGTGGGTTTCCAAGCTGTCTCCAAGCTCTTACCACCTGAAAAGTGGGTAATCTAGGCTAGTCATATAGTTAAATCTATAGGAGTGACTAATCCCAAAATGGTTGAATACAATAGGCGACAAATTGTCTTTCAGGAGTTTCTTTCTTTCCCTTTGCCTGTATGGAGGTAACACCCACTAGATAAATTGCTTAGATTAGATGCCAATTTCTTGATAGCTAAAATGAGAAGGAAAAAAAAAATCTTAACTGGTGATGGGAGCACAGCTTGGAGGTAGCTGATCTACCTTTAACCCCTGTGGCAGCACAGATGCCAGCATGCACTGTAAACTCAGGCAAGGCAAAGAGAAGGTTAGCATGAGGCAAGCTCTGTGGTGCTCTCTCTGGACTCGTGGCACCAAGAACGGGTCAAGTAAGAGGTCATGTGCTGCTGCAACATCTAGTGGGCTGCCCAGGAGTAGAGGTCAGGGAGCTGTGAAGTGTAGGCTGAGATAGAAGGTGGTAGTCAGAGACTAGTGGTAGGGCTTTTGCACATCAGTGTTCACTGAACTGTGCACACCTAGCTTTCATTGTCCTGGGAGAATATGAGATTTCTTTCTATTTCTGTATCTACAGAATTCTACAATGTATGTTTGCATCCTCTACATGTCAATATATGTAAAAGGATTTCAAGTAACATAGCTCCTCTTGATACTTTTTGCATTAAAATGAAGACATGTTAGTAGTAAGAGTCCAGGGTTCTCATTTATGATCCCTCCTATTTGCTTCTTATAACCTAGCACACCCAATTGTTCTCTTCCATCAATTACGACAGCAATTACAGTGAATAGCTCACGAGTTTCTCTGGTAAATAGTAGTATTTGGATCTAGTCATGTTGGCATATTACTGCCCTCAGTAGTCACTATATTTTCTTTGCAGTACGTTACTGCATCTGCAATAAGAGGAGCAAAAGTTAATGTATGTCAGCTTCTCAGCTACTACAATCCACTGCCAGCCACATTTGATTAGGATACCAGGCAACAACAGGGAGAAAAATGAGCTGAACACAATCTTCTAACCATAGCTCTGTCAGTTGTATTTGCAAGTTATTAAAAGATTTGTATGATTTTGCAGAAGAGTAATGAGGAACTCCAATGAACTCAGAGAACTCAGGCTATATGCTAATAAAAAGGACAAAGCTAATTTCTTGCAAGTAACACCAAAAATTAACAAAGGTGTCATGCTGATTAGTTACAGTTTGGATGAATAACTGGGAATGAAGTGATGTGTAGAATTTGAGCTCTAGCAAAAAAAGCTCAACAACCCTTCAGCCTTTCCATGTTCCTCCTCCTCCCCACCCCTACCAAAAAGACCCTCCTCCCTTCCCGGGATGTGAGACATGACCAGTGACAGAATCAGAACCAGGTTGTGAATCTGAGGAAAGGCAGGATAAAACTGCACCAGCTAATGATTAAAACCCATCTAATTGAAAAGGGAAAAGTCACTAAAGGACAAGTATTTATGATCTGGATTTGCAACAAAAGATGTGAAGCCAGAGCAGGTACACAGAAAGACTAGTGGAAGGTAACAACGGCAGTCAGAGTTTTTCTTTCCCACCATTACAATATTTTAGTTGATCAATAGTAAATAATATACTGTGGGCAGGAGCTATATATAGAACAGAGATACAGTAACAAAAAACAGATTATACTTTTGTTATATTTGATTCTAATTGACAGAAGAACATTGACAGACATTTCCCCAGTATTTCATTGTATTTCATGCTTGTAAAGAAGCAGAACTAATGAGGTTTTCTGGAATCAATAGTGGCAGTCAACAGCACTGGCCCCTTTTGGGCGTGTTTTTCACACTAACCATGGTAACAATGTTAAGTGTTCCCATTAATGCAACTCTATGTCACTTGCCATACCATGCATTATTTAACGGCCTTTCTAAGGCATATAATTGCTTTTTAAAATCAGCAGGTAATTTGTTAGATTGTTTGATTGTATCCCTTGGAGTTGGATCGTCATACCAGCCCAGCCTTTTGCTGTTTTTAAGAGCACAGGAAGAAATGAACTGGCTAAATAGAAGGCAAGTGTTCACACAATGCCCAGACTAGAAACCTAGAGGGATTTCATAGTAATCTGATGCTGAGGGAGTGCAATAATATAAATGACCAGTTCAAAGCCATAGAAACCGCTGTAGAGTTCAGGAAAAGGTCCTATGATTGTCTGTTAACTTCTCATTTTGAACAGTAGATCATTTCCTGATGTTTTTCAGTGACTGATCCAATGCCTTTATTAGTTTTTAGTGACAGTATTTGAGTTCTACATCCTTTTCAAAGTTTCAATATAAAATCAGAAGCTTTTTGTCAGACTTGGTTGTTATCCCTCATTCCTTTTTTTCAGTTGTGACTGTTTATTTATTGAATTTATTCCACCTACCCTCCAGCTATTAGCTATATATTGTCTCCATAGCAATCCCTCTCTTCTCCTCAGTACAGAAGCAAAAGAAGAGGCTTGGTAATTGTGATTTTAGATGCAAGGTGTCATTTGAATGCTTTCAAGAGTGCAAACAGTAGGGAATATGGCATTTCTGACGCTTTTGGATAGCATCAATGTGTTCATTATTTTTTCCATATTCATGTTTCATCAACCATTTGCAAATTTTCATTTAACTTGACTTACTTCAACAATGCCTTTGCTTGCATTTTATAATCATTAACAATATCAACTTAATAATACCATGTTCTTCTTATCAGGCTGCTTTCCTCATGCAATTTTGCATTTACACTGCAAGTCTTAAAAGGACTTTACAAATTCTCCCACAAACCTTTGTCATATCTTTTCTATCATTTTGGCTTTTTTTTTTTTACAACAAATCAATATTGTTAATATCAAGAAAGTTCACTTTCCTTCTACAGCTGACAAGTGTTAGTATACATCTTTTTCCTTGAATCATTTACAACTAATCCCATACTAATGAGAAAGATTACACTTTTGTATGTGTATGTTAAGAACATCATTCAAGGGATTGGATGTTCTGTTTCTGCTTTCATGTTCAAAGTCTTTGTGTATGAATAAAAATGGCACCCTACATTTAGAGTTTATTACAAAGAACTAAGCTGAGTAATGTACACATTTACTACTGATTGCAGTGTTGCTAGATAGCAGCTGAAACATATTAATGATATCTATGTCACCATTAGGTTTTTTGTTATTATTGTTATTATTATTTATAGAATGAATTAAGTGTAGATGGTTCTTTAGAACACAGTGAGCTTTGGGCTATATCTTGGATAGTTTGCTGTCTAGCATGACTCCTTTATATGTTTTTGGCAATGAACTGATTCAATACTACTTTCATAATGAACACATTTCCTACTATCAAGGACCTGCCATTCCACAGTTCTACACTGATATGCAGAGGTGATGTACTGCCTCAGTACCAGCGTTCTGCAAAAAGATGTAGCTCTGATTATTTATATTTTTCCACTCGCAGTCTATCAATACAAGAGCCCATGAGGAGGAAATGAACTTGGAGAAGCAGAAAGATCATTTGGAAACAAGCCAACTTTACCAAGAATATAAAATTATGATTTATTTTTGATGTTTTTTAATAGTAAGGAGGGCTCCATAAAAGACTTAAAGCTTAAATCTCTGCATATTAACTGCATTAAGAGATGGAAGCAACTTGGGATAACTCCCTACCTAACAAGGCTTTGGAAAAAAAGCTCTGAGAAAAAACAGCCTCAAGAGATTAATTAGTATCAAATTCAGGACAATCATGTTGGCAACAGGCAAAGATTGACAATTTAAGTTATAAAAACATTTCTTATTAAACAACACTTGTTCAGTGTTCAGTATTGTTTTGAACCAAATTTAATTTTCAGTCTTCTCAGATTCAGCCTTTTGTATACTTGTTCCACAGACTGACAGCACACATCTTGGCAAAAAGAAGTAGTAACCAAAACTAGCTAGCATCGAAGCAGAAAAGACTGCATGACAAGTAATAGAGGCCCTTTTTTATGATTTAGCATAAAAAAACCTGCTTCTTGATAAAATTCACCGCCGTAATTCAGTTTATATGTATTTAAAGCAGTAACCTAAAGGCAGATATGGAAATCTTGGTTTTAATGCAACTTATAATTCACTTCTTCACTACTATAAAGTACTTTTGTGGATATAAGGTTTAAGAAGGGAAAAATAAGATCAGAGTGAATAATAAAATATTGTCTTTAGTCACACAAAATGAAGACACTAATATTTGCAACACCAGTTTGTATAAGCAGACCATCTACTAGCCTCACTTACAAAAATGTTTCCTCACTGATGCATTCTTCCATGATTGTCCACTACAGTATTTTTGGATATTTACCGGGGAACATTAGGGACCAGCTATTCTTAAAGAAGGGATACCGCAAAAGGATAACTAATCTGAAGTTATATTACAATTCCTGTACATCAGTAATTAACATTCTTGCTCTCATCCTGGAAGTGAAAGAGAGAATGCAAAGCAAGACCATAAATTACCCTTTAATATCAACAGATTTCTCTTCAGACTGCAGTGAAAAATAATAGCAGAGATAGCAAAGAAGCTTGTGCTATGGCTCCCCTGCAGCAGATTTATATACTTACATACAAGGCTTTTTAGTGCAATTTATTTGTATTTAGACAGAGAGATAGATACATATATTCATTTGTAAAGCCTTTGGCTTTCACAGTATAAATTAAGCACACTTAAATGCCACAATTCCATGGACTTCAAGACCTTACTACCACTGGGAAAAGAGAAAATTCACACTGCTGCAATGTGATGTTTAACAAGGCAAACGTATTTTTTCAGATATATTGTTGATATTTTTCTGTGAAATTACTGTTTTGGCATAAGAAAGAGCAAATAAGCATTAACACAAAATACTAAGCACCATTTTTTGCAGTGGAAAAAGCAGGGAGAAAAGCAGAGGTGGCAGGACATCACAGTAGGCTAAATTATTTGGATCTGTGAATTCTGGAATTCAGTTCTGTTAATAAGTTAGTGTATAGCTATTTTAGAGGCACAGTAAAATATTTCTAAATAAAAACACCTGTATTTCATATAGAACAATAGCATATATGATCACTAATCTGTAGTTTCATAAACCATTTACAATATATTGCAGTTGGTTTTGCAAACAGGTATGTCAAAGATTGAAGACCTCCCAGATTTTTTATTTCAGCCTTTTCCAATCTTCCTACTATTATTTAGCTTTCAGGCTAAAAAATAAATAAATCAAATCATAATAATAATAAAAAACCTAAATTTGAATATTATTAATTAGCAAATAAATTAGCATACTGAAAGTGAATGCTTTTTTGTCTGTCTTTTTTTTTTTTCTTTTGGTTTCAAGTTTGCTAAATGTGATTCTCATTTTGCACAATGCTGAACATTTCTGTGTTGGCTGATCACGACCCATCTGCACTATGTAACTGTCAAAAGCCTGTCTTGGCCTTGGAGCACGTTGAAAGCAACTATTGTACAGAGGGTCACTTGCCATTTTTATGTAATTGTCCAGAGAATGTCCTAGTTCACATTTAAATGACTCTACCATACAAAATTTCTCCCAGCATTCAATCAGGCTTTTGTCTTGCTCTGAATGGATCCTATTAAAAAGCAGAAATGTATGAATAGAGAGATACCACACTGCCTGCTTCAATGTACATCTAAAAGATGTAACGTGCTTGTGAATAAACAATATAGATACATGTCTAAAGAGGAAGTGAAAATGAAAAAGTTTGGTGTGAAAAGTAACATTTATATTTGGATAGGCCAGGCTGGTGTGGCCAAGTCAGTACTGCAACACCTATTCCTGAGAAAACTGCCACGTTTCTCTGATACCTTTGTTGTTCCTCATCCCTGAAATCTGGGTTGTTTGCTCTCTTATTACGGACTTAAATAGGGCATAGCAAGCCATGAACGTTCATTACCGTTTTGTACTGCAGGCACTAGCAGAGGGTGCCTGGGTCACACAGGCACTTTCAAACAGTGCTGAGGAGCCAGATTTGCTGGGGAGCCAGTTCTGCTGTTTAGGCAGGGCACTGCAGTAAGCCTGAGTTTATAAGCCCTTTCTGAAGCATGGTAACGCAAGGTGATTTTTCTTGCCAGGCCCTATTAGCTCAGAAATGGCCGCACTGCTGTGTAAGCCCAGCTCGCTGCCGGTGCCAGCCACGGTGTCCTTCCCCTCTGCAGCTTGCACGGTCAAGTCACACATTCACGTCACATGTTCCCCCACAACGCCGTAACTGGAAAGCACTCCCTCTTCTCTCCCCAGTTTCCACTTTCGTATTTAACAATTACATATACTATCCTGCTTAGAGATCGGATGAGAGACTGAAGGGTCAGACTACTCAGCGCAATAATATAATTACAAAGGTGATTTTTAATGCCAACGCCAGCTCCTCTTTTCTGCCAGTCACCAAGACCTGGAATTTTTGTAAAAATCAAAATTCAGCAGCCAGATCTAGTAAAAGGCTTGGTAAACCTGGTAGATAGAGCTGCACTGCATACTTATGTGCCCATACTTCTCTTTTCCAATGGCTTTTAGGTGATTTTTAATCAGTAACATAAATCAGGCTTTGAACTCTAGCTGTAAGGCCTAGCAGCCTTACAGCTCCTAGCAATGAGCTAAACAGGAGTTCAAGGGAACGCAAAAGTTGCCAGACATCTCTGCCATGTTTCATACCTAATTAAAAGGTTCTTTTTATTCAAATTACAGAATTCCATATCACAGCTATCTGCAGCAAGTCACACAGCTTTAGTTTAACTAAGGGAAAACCATGCTGTTTTGAGAATCAGCCTTACTTGTGGGATCTTTTGGAAGGTCACATTGAGGAAATCTGTAACATCTAATTAGAAGAGATTTGCTACAGTTCATTCCTAAATTATTTTACCACAGGTATGCTGACATTAAGGAAGTCTAAACAAACGGATTATCTAGTTTGATTTCCCATCTGTCACTGACACTTAAACTATGTACTTGTCATTTGGGAAAGTTTCAGCGGTGGCCTCGGTGCCTGCTCAGAAGCCATGCCTTGTCTCGGTAAAGCGCAGACGTGCCATACCTTCTGAAGAGACCGTCTGAACCGCTGCAAGATGCAGTGCAGCCAGCTCCTTCTGTTCCTGCTCCTTTTCCTTTTTATTAGGTAATTATCCCTGTGCATCTTTATGATGATTTATACGTTGACTGCAGATTTTCAACTTCCTTTTTTTGGTATGTCCACATTAGCTCTCCAAGTAGTATTTCAATACTGGTCTCATTAAAACTTGAAGAAGAGGTAAAATTGCCTCTTTATACGCTAATTCTTTGTTTAGTTATATAAACACTTTCTCCTTCCCCTCCCCCTCCAGGGTCCAGCATCACAATCGTTCTAGGTCATGCTGTATAAATGCCTTAGCCTCAATCTTACTTAATGTTTTGTTGGCCTGTGTGTCATATCAGATATGGTATGATAATTAATTCAAAGTTATCAAGCACAGAACACAAATGAGTCCTCTTTTCTGCAGAACCCTACTATAAATCCCATTCATCAGTGAAAATCTGGGCATAATATTTACATAAATGTCACAAATGGCAGAAATACATATCTATATAAAGATACAGAATTTTATATGTATTTTTAAAATCTGCCAGGTCACTTTATATAAAACCCTCTATGGTCTGAATCATGGATAAAGCATATTGCTGCATTTTCAATCTGATTGTCATGGAATACTTAGTCAAAAGCCTTACAAGTTTCCATTAAAAAATAAAAAATATTTCTTTTTTGAAAATTAAATTCAGTAATATTTTGATTCAAATTGATTTTATTCCTACTTTTTAATTCAGAAGGAAGTGAATTGTATATCTGTTCTCTGTTATTTTGACTCAGACTGACCAGCCTACTGTAGCAGGGGATATCTCAGCAGCACTAGTTCAATGCTCATGTAATTAGTTTTTTATTATACTATTTCCATATGTATCCTCTCAGTGCTACTTTTTAATAGATAATACAATAACATCAGATCTGTCTTTCTAGGAACAGAAATTCGTTGTAGAAACCTACTGTTTGCACATTAATTGAACATATGTCAGAGTATCTCTGGAAATGAAAAAGTGTAATATAGCCAACCTAGCTTAGCAAAAAACAAGGGTTGTAATGGGATTTACTCTTACCTTTTGCTCCAATATGCAAAAGAAGCATAGATCAGTGAGAGAGCAGGTTTATTTAAGATTAAGGAAACCTACCAAATGGGTCAGTTCAGAACTTATGAGTTCTTCATGCTTTTTTGTTTATGGCTTGGATTTTTGTTTGGATGTTTTGTTTTGTTTTTGTAAAAATGAAGGTTGTGCATTCCAACCTGTTTTGCTCACTACCAATCTGGTTTCAGTCTAAGACAGTTCTGGGAGAAAACTCCCATTGCTTACCAGTCTGCTCTGAAACCAGAGCCTCAGGCTCCAGCGCAGCCCAGCCTCCCAGAGGGGCTGCTGTGAGCCTCAGCAGGTGGAAACTTGTGAACTGCAGCTATTCCTTGACATAGTAACTCTTATCCACAAGCAAAAGAGCTGCTAAGAACTGTAATGGTTTCTCAGCTGACAAGTTTCAGTGATCTCTGAGACCTGCAAGCCTCTGAGTTTTTGGGTGATAAGCAGGTCTTCCAGCCCATCCGCTCAACAAGAGCCCATCTACAGCCCACCTGCCTCCCCACACCCATGGGAAGTGCAGCTCTTCAGTCACACCTTAAAGCTTACTATCATGATGGCATTTCATCTTCTGTCTTTCCAAGCCTTTCTGTCCTGCAGATAATAACTCATTCTGTGGGCAAGCACCGTACCTGCTTGTACCTCCATTCATGATCCGCTCCTGATCACTGTGCTGGCAGTGCATTACTCTGCTCCAGCTGGAGCTCACTGCTTGTCTGGACTTCAGCTTCCTTCTGACTCCTCTGACCCTAGCTCTCTTTAGAGTCCCCTAGATCTTTTTTCTATTCTTAATTCTTCTTTGAAACTTGGTCCTACTAATACAGGGGATAGCTGGGCATCCCACTCCCTTGTCTATAACTCCATTTTTAGGTTTTTTAACCAGCAAAGTACCTTGTGGACCACTTTGCACTGCTGACCTGGATTGTCTGACCTTGGACTGAGTTTCTATTAACACTCTAATCATTAGGGTAGTGGTCATTCTGCACACAACATTAGCATTCTGCAGTAACAAACAGTACTCAGCCTTTCCTGTTTAAATTCCTGACAGTTCTTTCTCATCTAAAAACATTTCCTGTTTTTGTTCCCTTAGGCAGTTTTATCAATACAGAGTTTTCTAAATCTGGGTTCCTCAAATTCTTGCAGCAAAGGCTCACAACTCAGCTTTCGAGTTCTGCTTTAGTTAGGGAAATATCTGGATCTTCCAAATGCCTCTCATGAGAGAAGCTGAAAACAGCATCTACTTTCTTGGGAATAGATATATTAGCCAAAATTCAACATAATGGAATAAACTGCACAGAATAGTTTGCCAGATTATTCATTCAGGTGATCTTGCGACAGACAAGGAAGGGTTATTTTTGCATACTGAAGAGGAGAAGAAATTATTTTGTTAAGAAAGGTTTTATTTCTAGATTCTTTCTTCACACCATATAATCCTAAATTACAACGAAGTCTTACAGATACTGATGACAGCATTCTACTTTCCTTACAGTTGATCTATGATTTGGTATTAATAAAGTTGAATGTATTTAGCTAACATATATTATTTCTGTTGCCAACCATAACTTTTTCAAGACAAAATATTACTGAAAATATTTTCCTGCTATTTTACAAACAGATTTTATGCCTGTTTCAACATTGCATTTTTATAAAAAACATTGTTTGTGTTACTTGATTTTATCTTGTTAACACAACTGATTCCACAAACTTTATTCAAGAAAAAAAATCTTGTCAGAATCCTCCTCTGGTACCTGTAGGGTTTTTTTTTGTTTGTTTGGAGGGTTTTTTGTTTGTTTTGTTTTTTGTTTTTGTGAGATTTAAACATATCAACAGAATACTCCAAAGCAAAACTTCTTAGCTTTCAAAGGCAAGATTATATTCAAAATGTAATTTATAATACCAGGCACCATTAGACATAATGTATTATTCAGCTAAACACCATAATGGTATTCAATTCACCATGAAAATTAAAAATTAATAACTTTGTGACCATTGATTCTCTGTATTCTGTGCAGATGTTGAGAAAAGTGAACTAGTCTCCTTGAAAAAAAACTGCAGCCCATTATTACTATGAGCTTTAAGGACATTGAACATGTAAACAAACAATAGAATGAATAATATTACCCAGGCAACTTGGGCTAATTTATATAAAAGTGAAGCCAATGCCATGGTAAACAAAGGAGCACTGAAATATAACCAGCTACATGCTGGGTTTACTTGTTCCTGTTTGGAAGACAAAGGATGGAGCATTAGAAACCACTATGTCCTGCAATGAGGCTAATATCTGTTTTGCCCTGAGTAATTATTCATTTCATATAAATCAACAAAACAGAACCTATCTCGCCACCACAATAGAGAATATCCTGCATATTTATCCACATTTCTGTGATGTCAGGAAGTGTTCTGCTTTTTTTAGGCAATTTAAGGAGAAACTTAAATGAGAAAATTACTCAGTTACAGAAACACAAAATTCAGAACGGAGATGGAAATTAACTTAGATGTTATGCTTCAAAGCCTAGACGATGAGTACATCTCTCCTCCCAAATAATTTAGTATCAAATTTGAGACAAAAAGTTATAATGACTTTCTTCATTTACCCAGTAAAAACAATGCTTTTGCAACACAGTAAGTGTCAGCACAATCTGCCTAACTGCATAGGAATTTTGAAAGATGCTGAGCACCCTGGCATTAAACACACGTATAACTTTAAGCACTTGAGCAGTTCCAAAAGAGAAAAACTGGATGAGGTACAGTAACGGTAAAGTAATAGTGATGGTAATATTTCCATTGATTTCAAGGTACCCAGGATTTGAACCATGAATTTTGTAGTTTCTAATAAACTGCTTAAAACTTAGGTTTGGTGGTTGATTTAGATCACCAGTGCAACTAAGGGAAAAAACCCAAGCTTTAGGGCATACAAGCCCTTCTTCAGAAGCAGCAGAATTCAAAGCTAATTACAGGACAAGAGTAAAGCAAAGACAGATGAAAGAGTAACTCTGGATTGAATCTGGGACCTTGTATGGCTGAGAATGAACAGGAACATTTTGAAGATTCAGCATACATGGAAACACAAAGCCATGACAAAGGCCTGCCTTCACACCTGCTTCATGTTGCTCTCCATAACAGTCGCTGAAAGTAGGCAGGCAGTTTTACCACTTTGTTTCTTCTCCATTTTTTGTAACCAAGGGACTCTTAGAGAGTCACAGTAATAGAATCTCAAGGTCTAGTATTACACTTTATGTCATCATGCCTGGGGAAAAGAAGGAGAAACCCACCCTGATATATATTTCAAAGTCATTTTACTTGGTATTTACTGATCAGTGCTCACACATTCAGCATTCTGAAATGGAATGACTACTGCCATAACCCACACATAAATATTTGCAAAAATAGAAAGGAATACTTACTAAACAATTATTTTTCATTTACATGTAAATATCATGTACCTTTCATTTGTTAGAAAATAAATATTTATTGGATAAGATGGTCATAATCCACTCCATCCAATCAATAGACTTTACCCGCGATTTATTTTGAATTTGCAATTATTGGAAAAAACTCTGAATCACTTTAAGTAATCAGTCCTATATTTGGTTTTTTGATATGCTTTGTTAGCAAAATGGTTGCTGGATTTGTAGTATACCTACAACTAGGAATTAAAACTTTGTATTAATACATTATAGAATCTATTTATCACAATAAGTAACATTCATATGCAATTTTCAAATGCAGTAAAAGAAAACAGATTATTCAGGTACCTACTCATAAGAGCTGCCTTTTAGTGTACATGTGAAGACACTATATATGACAGTCAAATACTGCTACGTTTTCTTACAGTTACTCTGTGTTTATGTGAGAGAAAACTGGAATATTCCTGCAGTTTTTTTCCCGAGTATCTCATTTAGTGTAACATCTTACATAGTTGTTTCACTCACTATACTTTTACAGATTTTGAATAAAGAGGTTTATCTTAAATTCATTTAAAAAGACACCAACTCATGATGACCTAGTATTGTAAGAGTGAACATTATGCTGATGGATTTTTTTGCCTACACACTGATGTTTACTTCCTACAATTCAAAACTGAAATAGTCACTACAACAAAGATTTACAAAAGCTTTATACAAATAGAATGACATCTACTCTGTAATGGTTGCTGATGTGACAATTGCAGATGAATGTACATATTTATGCATCTAATTTTTACTCACATGCAGTAACATTTACCAGCACAACACTTAGTGGTTCACAGTGTCATTTCACACTTACTGTGAAATAATTTCAATTTATCCATACCTACAAAGGAACAAAGAATAATATAACTGCCCCAGACCACATCCCAAAGAGGCATGTATTTCATAACATTGCATGTTTACCTGTTTTTTTGCACTTTATTTCATGTTTAATTAGTTTCTGCTATGGGTTTACTAAAGGCACTATATTATGAAGTTCTACAGTTTGTGCTGGCTTCTTAGCACTATGGAAACAGACGTGTATCTGTGTGTGTCTCTGTCTCTCAAATTAATAGAATCTTTATTAATAACATGCTCAATTTTTCAATGAGTTCTTCCTTGGTTTATTTATACTATGAACTCCATACTATGATTAGTTCATTTGCAGCTCAGGGTTAGAAATGACAGTAGATTATGTAGCTTCTTTTGCCAGAACTATTCAGAATTAAATCTAACAAGATAAATCTTACAAAAACATGCAGACTGCACAGAAAGAAATCTGCCTTGCTGAACATTTGCTTCTGACTGTCATATTCAAGGAGAGAATTTATCTACAGTGTTTTGAACATAGAAATCATCAGCTTACAGACACACAACTTTTGGAAACCTGATCTTTTGGAAGGGTTAACATAATATGAATTAAATGTCAAACTCCCCTCTGCCCCACTACTGAGCCTTCTCCTAGCAAAATACATGCAGTCCACCTTCAAGGACCTCTGGATTACACTGTATGTATACACAAAGCTGATTCCTCTCCCACATTAGTGTAATTAGCACTGCCTTCATTAACATTAACGGAATCCTTACTGTGTATGTCAGGGCAGCAGTGAGTACTAGGCTGTGCACAGCACTCACTGGCCTACACAGCGTATGGCTCCTCTCCCTCCCAACGGTGCCATCCTTGCACAATATACACCTTGTCATCTCCCAAGGCACTGACAATAATTACTTGCATCCACAATAACAAGCACTATAGGTGTTAGTATGCTACCAAGTTACAGCTTACTCACTTCAGTATTGTTCAGCTACAGCATTAGCAAATTTTAAAACTGAACTTGTTTTGTGGGTCCAACAAAAATTTCATTTTGAATTAAGCATACAAAATCTCTTAGAAAGGTCCTGAATAGAGGTGTTGCATGTGACATCCGAGATCTGCCCTGTCATTAGGGACGTTGCTGAACAGGGACATTATAATAGCTAATTAACATCTAAAGTATCCACTATCTATTAATTAACTACACTAACGTGAGAGCAGAATCAGATTCGTGCAGCATACAGTGTAATCCAGAGGTTCTTGGAAGGTGGACTACATGTACTTTGCCAGAGGGTTCAGCAATGGGGAACAGGGGCATTTGACATTTAACTCATATAGTAGATTTGTATTTGTTTTGATGTCTATTTTACAGCTCTTCATGTGATTATAATTTCAAATAGTGCAATACAATTTCTTACCATTGGTAATTAGTTAGGTATGATGCCATATGGGACCATGGCATCACATGGGAGGCCCCTAGTTAATCTGGAAAAAAATGGGGTTTACTAAAACTGTGAAAAAGTCAAGAAGCTGGCTAAAGGCAACACTGCAATATATACAGTTTAAAAGTGAAGCAGCAGTATGGAAGAAGATACTTTGTACTGAATCGTGGGAACATTTTCTTTTCTTAGCACAAAAAGAAATTAAATAAATTAGATAAAATGTTATTTTAGTTTAGGTGTTGAGTTATAATTATGCATGTAGTTACATACTTTATTCAAAAGCATTTTACTTTGGTCTGTTCACTTTTCCAAAGATAGAAATTCAAATTCTTGCCCATTTTCCTCTATTTCTTTCATAACAATTATATTCAATTTCTCATACATGACTTTGCATATTGTCTGGTTAAAGATGTGAGCAAATAAGGTGGCTGAATCAGATAAATTAAAATCTGGGGAAAAAAAAAGCAAAATAGAAGGCTAAAGGATTATCATTATCCCCACAAAACTGTATATTCTACACCAAACGTGAGAAATTCTATCTATTAAGCCCATGCAGTAGCAGCTAAAGATAATCTTACAGAGAAACGAGCCCAAGAGCAGGTGACGGGGACTCAAAAGGAGGTCATACTAAACAATGGCTATTTGTTGTTAAAGCTAGCAAAACAACAAAAACTCTTGAAATAATCCTCTTGCAGGAACAAGGCCACACAACACACAGAGAGCTTCTGAGCAACCTCCCAACTTGTCAGAGGAAGGGAAAAGCTGTATAATTCTAACTATAGGGATGAAATACACTACTTCATATAACCACACTGCTGTGAAGCAACTCTAATCAATGCATTTGAGCAAAAACACTCCTGACATTTTGAAATAAAACTGATAGATGGTGTACTGCCCAAATACGGACTGTATTTAACTATTCAACTATAGTTTCTTTCCTATGCAGTAGAATATATTAGATTATGGGAAAATATTGTAAAACATCATGGATTACTATCTATATTCACATATACAGATTACATATCTATACTAGCTCCAGATATAGGTTCAGGCCTCCACTGCTCTACAACTTAACATCGTAAGACAGTATTTGCTGCAAAGCACTTCATCGACAAACTTTGTTCTGAGTATTTCAAGTTTCCTGGCCACAACAGAGTTAGCACAATCATTCTTCACCCATCTTGGGCACTGTAAAAAAGATATGCCTCATTCCATGATCCTGAGCTTCTATCGATGTGAAGTAACTCTAGAATATAATAATATATCACCTGGGCCATTATTCCATAAGTAGAACTAAACAACTGATGTCGATGAACACAGTTTAAAAGATCTTTTATTGTTTCAAAGGACAGTGCATAAGGAAGTAATATTGGTGAATCATATGTAACCTGTAACAAGTATTTCTTCTACTCCTGTAAAATTAAAAATAAAAAATTAAAAACAAAAAAATGCAAATTGGCTGAAAATTTCATCACAAGTAACACCATGTCAGAGAAAACATATGCAAGCAAGTCTTCAGGATCTAGACCCTGGTTTTGGTAATGTTGTCCGTGTACATAAAGGTACACTTTATCCACAGGACTAATAGCAAAAAGGTAGAGGAAAAAGCCCTAATTATGAAATAAAGTGTTTTTAAGATAAACAGGACTAGAAAGAGCATGAAATCTGTTTATATTTAAGACTAAATACGTAAAAAAGCAGACACTATACAGTTCTGTTTTCCTGTTACAGACTGACGTAAAAAAAAAAGGGTCTCAGGCCTATTTCAACCTTTATACCTCTGGGTGTAGTGACAGTGTTAAAAGGGCAAGAGGGCAGAGACAGAACCATAGCAGACACTCTTAGTCAAAAGTATAAACATGTGTGCACTAGGCACATGATTAAATGAAACAAAAGCCACGCAACGCTGGGGTGTCCTAGTTGTAGCATCTACAGCCTTGTAACATCTACCTCTCTCATCACCACATTATTTTCATCTACCATAATCTGTTTACTACTTTCTTATTCGCTAATCTGCACTTTCATTTGCCGATACCCAAACCATGTGTTGTTTATCTCAGAAATCACTCTTTATCCTTTATTTCCAAACCAGAAAACTATCCCTTAGCTTATTAAATTTTCTGCTCCCCTAACTCCGTTCCTTCCTGAGCAGCGGTCTACATCGCTACCTCTGCTACTTTGTCACAGGAGATACCAGGAACCCTAAAACAAGACTAGGCTCCCATATGTCAGATCAATTGTTCTGTAAAAACTCTTATCCCATGGTACCAGTGTTGAAGTCTGCTCAAAAGAACACAAAATGGACTGCATACATGAACCTCTCAGGAGGGTAGATGACTGGTGGCTAAGAATCAAGTCACAGCTCACAGCTGCCCAGCCATTCTCCATAGCAGTAGCACAATGAAGATGGCCAAATAAAATGTCTTGGAGGTCTAATGAAGTCTTAAGAGTTAATGTTGTTTGAGGTTTCTTTAAGAAAGGATTTTATACCATGTTTTGCTAGGGTTCAGTGCATGCTTACCAACCAGAAAATGTTAAACTTATTTAAGTCACAGTTTAATTGAGCATTACTTACATCATTTTACTTCATTACTTATGGTTTATTCAGCATGAGCAAAGATTCCTGTAAAGAAAAATATCCAATAAAAGATGAATATTGAGTACACTTTTTCATCAAGATTAAGTATTACAGGAAAAAACTTTTAATTTTCCAAGTACAGTAATAGCTGAGTCTGACTTGAAGTCTTTGTACTCTAATGCTGAAACACCTCCTGTATGGTAAAATTCTGCTTTTTGTGCTCATTCTGAAGGCTGAAATTCCTGAGATCCTATAGAAACAAAAAATCCCAAGGACTCACTGGGGAAAATGAACTTTAATTTAACAGATTTGCCTCAGACTCTTGTGTCTTATGGTTCAACTGAAACTTTTTTCTGAGATTCAGCTTTATTTCAGGCGCAGGCTGCTTTACCTAAGAAATTCTGTGAAGCCTACTTTGCTTCAAACAGACTGTGCTCACAAGCTGGGGAATGGTGGTGGATACATCACCCAGAAGCTCAGCTGACCCTGCTTTGGGGCAGGAGGTTGGACTGGGTGATCTCCTGAGGACCTTTCCAACCCGATTTATTTCTGTGATCCTATTATAAGGTAATAGGATCTTTCTTTTGTAATCCAAACAGTTCAACACGTGCACGGCGGGGAAAGAATTGTAGCAATTGCATCTTAGCATGTTTTCTTAGGGGGTTTATGTTAAAGAACAGAACGAGCAAGCAACAAAATAACCCATCGGCAGATGGGATGTGGACATGCAGACAGCCCTACACTTGAGCTCTCAGAAAGCACGCAGGGCACGCGAAAACTGGCTGAGCGGTTTTGAGCCGTGGGGTGGGATCGTCTCACTCGGCTTTCTTTTAGCGAGGGAAAAAATGCTGCTGGCTGGTGAGTCCTCAGAGCAGAGAGCCCCGCTGCAGCCCCAGGCCACCCCCCGGCCACCCCCTCCTGAGGGGACAACCGCCCTGGAGCCCACCAGCACCCGGCGCCGTGGGGGCTGGACCCCGAGGCCCTCTGACGGATCTCGGCAGCGAAGCGGCGAGTAGCGAGCACAAGGCAGGCGCGGACACCGTTAGCAGACGGCGAGGCTGAGGAGAGCGCTCCCCTCCGCCGGCTCCCGCTCCCCGCCGCGCCGCAGGACACCTCAGCCTCCGGAACCGCCCCTGCGGGCGGTGGTACGGCCGCGCCCAGCGCTCCCCCGCCCCGCCGAGGGACGGAACCTCCCGCACGGAGCCGTTTAAATCCGAGCCCTCGGCGGCTGGCCCCGCCACAGGCAGGTGTGCAGCGATGGCACCTGCAGGTGACGGTGCCGCTCAGGCCCCCCGCGCGCGTTTCCAGCGCCACGCGCGTCCTGGTTGCCTTGCGCTTCCCCCCGCCCTCCGCAACGGCTCGCGGACGCCGTGCGCACGCGCGGCCGCCCCGCCCTTCCCGCCGAGCACGCGTTCGCCGCTCTCCTTCCCCCGCGCCCCCCACATCCGCGCCGCCGTGTGGGCGGCGCGCGCGACCGAGCGCCTGCGGGGGGCGGGGGCGGTGCCGCGGGAGCGCCAGGGCCGCGGCGGCGGGAGCAGCAGCCTCTCGGCCCGGCGGGCAGCGGGCCCTGCAGCGTGGCCTCCGCTAGCGGCTCTCCGCCCGCTCCCTCTCCGCGTTCCCCGGGGGACGGCTTCAGGCAAGCCTCCCCTCGCCCCCTCCCCGTTTTCTTCCTCTCCGGTTGCTTGCGTGTGAGGTAAACTCTGCGTGTGGTGCCTGCGCCGCCGTTGCGTTTCAGGTGAGGGAGGGGGGGGGAAGAGAAACAGAGCGGGAAGGCACTCACTCCCCCTCCCTCCTCAGCGCCTCTCCGGCGGCCCCGGGCGCCAAACCCCGCCGCTCCCTTGCTTCTCATCTCCCGGCGAAATAAAACACCCCCCTTCCCAAAATGGGCTGCACGCTGAGCGCCGAGGACAAGGCAGCGGTGGAGAGGAGCAAGATGATCGACAGGAACCTGCGGGAGGATGGCGAGAAGGCGGCCCGGGAGGTTAAGCTGCTCCTCTTGGGTAAGGGCTCCAGTGAGGCCAGGGTCCCCCTGAAGTAATCCCCCTTTCCCGCCGAAGCCCTGGGGTGAGGTGCCCCCTCGCCTCCCAGCCCGGAGGCGAGGGCCCTTGTGTGGGCGAGGGCGGGGCAGGTGCCCACCAGTTCCCGCTAATGTGAGGAGGGGGGGCCGCTCCTCCGGCTTGGAGGGTGGTTGGGCGGTGGGATGCGTTCCTGGGATAACGTGGCTGGAGGAAAGCCGCCCGGCCGTAGTGGGGGGTGTGCTCGTGGCCCCTCGTAAGTTCTGGGGCTGAGGGGAGGCACAGCAGCCCGTTAACGCAGGTGGGCGTCTCGGCTTCTTTCGGGGTTACAGGCAGGGCCGCTCTGGGGAAGCGGCACGGCGTAGTTTGTCCCGGGGCGCTTGTTCAGACCGGGCCCTAACTCCCACATGAAGGGGATAACATCTGAAACTTAAGACGTGGATTCTGTGTATCTCTGCTTAGACGAAGGAAATTGCTGGTTGGAGGATGTTTGCTGTTAGTTTCTTGTAGACCCGGACATATAAATTGTTGCTACAAGAATAAAGTGCAGAAAGCATCAAAGGAACAAAAGGCAAAGCACCATTTAACTTCTCACAGTTTCATTTTTGTGGAATTTTCTCGTGTTGCTGAAATCTTAACGGAAAGTACAACCTTGATGGGGATTCTAAACGTATAATGACTCGCATAATATGTATCGTGTGTACTTGTGAGCACAACTCAGGAACTTGAAGCTAGCTTTTTTGTATATTTTGCGATATGTTTTTGTGTAAACATAAGTAAAATCAGACTATTTTAAAAATTACAAGAAAAAAGTGAAGGTTTTAATTAGTAATACCTTTGTGCAAGACTAAAATGACTGTACAGCTTGCAGACAGCTGAAGGCTAGAAGATTTGCATTGTATTAATATTGTAGGGAGTTCGGCAGTATATGCCGTATAACTAAATGAGACCGGATCCTTCTAATCCGGTTTTAGATAGCTGTTGAGTTGCAGCTTTCCCTGTTACTCCCTTCCCCTCCCAGACCTACAGTTTCAGGCAAACTTTTTAAACAATGCCCAGTTTCTCACTTTGCTCGACATCGATTATGCTAGATTCACTACAGACATTGTAGTAGACCTCTTCAGCAACAGAAAGAAGTTACTTTATTCTAAAATAGCTCCAGAAGGGTGCAGGAAACTGAAGCACTTCCATGTGTAGATGAAGAGATGAAACAAACCTAGTATGGGAAAAACAAACGTCCTAAAATGTGTTTGTAGACCTAAAATTTCACTTGGAAAAGAAGCAATTAAAGCTTTTATTTTTTGTTTTCCAGAAAGTGTTAGGCTTTGGGTTGGTACTGTTGCCTAGTCCTGTACACCTTTGGAATCCTTGGATTGTTGTATGGAAAGGTTATCCCGTTATGAGATCAGTAACACTTTCTGCAGTGCTGCTATTGTCTCTTTCAAAGATGACAAAGTAATGCTTTGTGGTTTCTGGCAACGCATTTAAAATTATTTTTTCAGTGCCTTGCTGTTCTGTATGGAACTTCTAGGACATGTAGTTTGGTGGTCGTCTTCATATCTTTCATCATACTCTCTGGGTATGGATGAAGTATAGAAGTATGCTTTAAACTTGAGAATGAGTTCTGTCACTGTTCTCAGGTTTTTTAATGCTCTTATGTGTAAAGTACTGTGCTATGAGTTTTGATTTTTAAATTTCACAAACTGTGTTTCTAATACTTTCCTCAAAAGCTTTTCTGTATGTTTTTTCTGCTGGAATCTCATGAAATCTTGGGATATGGAACTAATGCTCAAATACAAGTGTTTTCTCATAGTGTTCTGAGCAATAGCTCAGTTGGTTTAGTATTTCCCCCTCCCCTATTAAAAAGAGATAGGAAAACTGTCAGGCAAACTTTTACTACCAGTGTTTGAATCATTATTTAAACAAAAATTACATAATAATCTACTGAACTCACGCTGAGGTTTTGTATATATACCCTTGGATGTAATTCTGTATATCACATGTCTTGGAATTAAAGTTTTTCAGTTACTTTTCCTTGCAACTCTGTCAGATGTCTTAAATGTTATATGAATGCTTTATCTGATCGCGAAACTATTTATAAAGTTACTTCCACTAGAGTCACTTCCTTCTCACCACTCACTGTCCCAATTGCTTGTTTTGCCCATATGTCATAGTTTATAATCTGCTTGCTTGTACTACATCTATTTATGGGATTTTTCTGTTAAAAAGATACTGAAATAAAAGGAAAAGTACAAATTGTGGTCTGCTGCCAGGAAAATACAGTGTGTGTGAGGCATCTAAAGTACCTTGCTTATGTAGAAAAAGAGCATGTAGCTATATACCTACTGACCCTATAAGACAGATTTCTTACAGTGTCTATAAAATTCATATTTTTGTGTGGTGACTAAAGAGTTCTACTGAAGCTTCAGCTAGAATGCTCAGTTGAGGGGAGGTGTGTTTATAAAATTAGTCTGTATCTAGCCTTTAAATTTAATTTATTCCAGTATATGCTTTTTAAAGGTTTTTCTAAAACAGGAAATAACAGTGATTTAATTGAGATAGATGTGACACAGCTGTACCTAAACCATGACTTTGTAAACAATGTCACTGATCCATGTTATATTTTGTTGTCCTGTCTTTATGAGGAAGCAGACATACTTAAGCTGTGCAAAATACTCTTGGCCTGGATTATCTAGCTTCTTTCATCGTTATCTGTAAATTGGTACATCATTTTGTACAAATTTGATGGCAGGTCATTTGGAACAAAAATACTGGGTTTTGACCATTACCCATGTATAACTATTTTATCCTTGTAATTCTATGCACTCCAATGTGCTATCCCAACAGCAGGATAACCTTTCCTGAAAAATTTCTGAGCACTATCCTCATTATTAGTAGTAAGCTGAATTTGAGCATATAGTTTGTAATCCAAATGGAAGATGCTTGTTTATACATGGAATTAGGTTATTTTAATTAAAAAAAATCAATAAATAAGCAACTTTCTTTCATTTAAAATTATTTTCAATGTGTGACCTTCCCATAAAATTTAAGTGCAGTCTAGCATATTGTCCAACACTAAAATATAACATGCAAAAGTACTTTTCCTTAAGCACTTTAATATTTGTGTCAAGTTGACAGTTCCTAAACTTCTGTTTTCTAATTGTTTGAAGTAATTGTTTTGGGTGTGGGGTTTTTTTTAATTTTTCACATGCTTAAGTGTGAGTGAGATTTTTGAAAAGCAGTGTATATTTTGGCTAGCTTCCAAGCAGTGTAAGCAGTAGACCCATGTTGTTTTTCTCTTTCATGGTTCCTCATCTTAACTTTTAGTATTTATCAAATAAAAAATCCAGTGGTGCTTGCCAAATGAGTGTAATTCTAATCATGTTGGGAGATGGTGGTTCTTATGTACTGGGTTAATATACATGTGATCCAGATCAGGTGTGGATTTGCAAGTACATTTCTGTTGAATTAGCTAAAGCACATAAGACTGAATTTATGCCAACTGCAGGAGAACAGGCAGTTCCTCATTTAGTAGAAAGCCTTCTGGTATGAGGTTAACTCATCAGGTTTTATGAATATATTCAAACCGGCAGCATGAGTTTATAGGATTAGCACTTTGTCTTGTGGATTATCACATTCTTAACCTAATATAGCAAATTCAGTGAAAGGAGCAATAGATATGTCTTAAACGTCTTCAGGAGTGGATCCTGGGATCCAGGAGGTCACAGGCCATATATTTGACAACTTTAATTATCTGTCTATTTTCTGGATAATTGTTTGTAGATTTAACTTCAATGGATACCTTTATTATCATGACCAACAAAGCCGCTTTTCCATTCCTGAATAGATCCTTGTAACTTGTACTGGAACATTCTTAAAGATACCTGGTTTTTAATTTCAGACAGAGTACTGCTCTTAAACTTTTTCTTTCATTGCAGTTCTTCCTATTCCTTAGGGTAGCAACTAGAACAGTTCTATGAAGTTAACTCTTCTAAATCTTCACACTTCAAGCATCTTTTTCTCTACTGCTTTTCTTTTGTTATAGAGCTGCATCTTTCTGTCTGCTTAGTCAACAGACTCCCACTGCATGCGCATCTTTTCAGCAGCATGATCCTTGTAGTCCTTGGCAATACCTGCCTTCCTCCAGACCTGACTGCACATTGGACTAAAAAAAAAAATCTATGCTGTTTGTACTGTTACTTCTCTTGCCTTTCCTCCAGAGTATTCTCTTTCACCATGCTTGCAGACAAAAAAGGCTATAGAAGTCTGAACTTACGGGAGATCTCAAGAAAGCCTTATTCTCACAAACAAGCATTGCACACTTAAGAGATGTTGACCTCATCTTTGTTAAGTTATGCAAGCCTAGTCTAAAACGTATCTGACAAAGTATTTCCTGTCTCGCTTTCAGAGGCAATTATCTATAGATATTTACAAAGTTTACTTCCAATTTAAAAGCTGTTTTGTGATACCTAAAAGAAGTGTTTAATGTTAGGGGTTTTTTTTGCTTGTTTGATCTTGTCTGTCTGCCCTCTGACTTTCTGCCTGTCTGGTTAGATCTAGCAGGAGTTCTGAACTGGGAGCTTTTTTTTCTCTTGCATTTTAATATGGTACAGTTGGGCTCCAGCAATCAGGATGTTATTTATGAGGACTTTTATATCTGACTTGGTAGTTAAGTCAGTGAAATCCTCAAGCCTTTGTACTAAACACAACAATAATTTCAAAGAACAGTCAAAATTACTAGATTCCCATAGTGTAATAATCCCCCTTCCTTTTGTGAAAGGAGGCTCATGGATATACAGAAAACACAGCCATTCAGTTATGGTTGTGTTTGTGTAATTGCAGTTTGTGTTCTTTTATGCTTGTCTCTTTCTATTTGAATGTTGGTGTAATAATTTACAACATTGTAATATTGGTGTCTAATGTGTATATAGACTTCATCACCGCAATACAAATTGTCTTCAGTGATTTCAGGTCACCTGTTGCATTATTTTAAATCTTCATTTTGGAAGTTTCTTCATAAAATCAGCATTTATGATATCATGATTTTAATTTCCTAATGTTCTTAGGAAAAAATGTATTTCGGTATGTGTTTTAGAAGGGGCTGAAGACAAATGGTACATTTTGTGCCATGTTGTGATAACAGTAATCGCGACTTTGCTTTTTTGTCTGTTGATGAAAAAGTGTAGTTACGGATATATACAAATTACTGTAACTTCTCTTGCATTAGGCATTAAGGCTTTTTAATATTTTAAGAGTTAGAAAACACTTTACAATTTAAAAAATATTTTCCTTTAAGTTGTCATTTAAAATCAACGTAATGCTTCTTCCCACCCTCCCACCAAAACCAGAGACCAAAAAAGCTCTGGTTAATGTACCTTTTGGTCATCCATTCACTCCCAGCATCAGTGGTGGCTCAAGGCTACACTTAAGTTCTGTAATACGCTGACTTAATTTGTTTCTTCCTACATTTTCTGGCAGCACAGTTTATTGTATTGTTATTGTGCTGCTATGACAGTTTACTTCAGCCCTATGGATTATATTGCTGAAATGATTGTGTATTTAAACTAACTTCCTCTTGTGAAGTTATTTTTAACTCACTTCACAGTATAGCTCCTTGCATAGTTGTTGGCACAACTTGAGCTCAGGCTTTGTGCTGTGAAGATTTAGGCTGTGCTGATTTATATAATCATATGGCCAAAGTGGATTGTTCTTTTGCTGCCACATTTTACCCTTTAGTTGTTTTGGTCCTCTGAAAAGGAATAATTGAGTAGTCAGCATATCCTAAAGTCTGGCTAAATATTTTGAAACCAGGCCATGAGTCTGGCTTCAGAAGGCGTGAAATTCTGAAGTCAGCTTTTGCTGCTGAGCTTGATGGATGTCTGCTTTCCTGTAATATACTATCTGGCAAATTTCAAGGTAGAAGATGAAGTAGAAAAGAGGTATTTAAGATGTTCTATTAAGTGTGAAGTTTTTCTGCCATGGAACACTAAATATATATCTGAACTGACTTGATAATTATCTATTAATAAGGTCTTTTTCCAAACTGTGTACAGGAGAGCCTGTATTGATGAAAACTCGCTATTCTGAGGTGGAGTCTTAGTCACTGTCCGGCTTTACTGAGGTCAGCTGTTCTATTTATTGCCCTTGTTTGCTCAGTGTCCTGTTACCTCAGGCTTTGTGTAAATTACTGTTTTGTTATTCTGTAAATGGAACTAAGTTGGTTTCACCTGAGAGATTCTGTATCCAAAAAGTATTTAAGTTGGTAAGGTATAGAGAGACCAGTTAGAAAAATCAGAACTTCGAACTTTTGAAAGCAGTAGGTTTTAAGTGCAGTATTCAAAAAAGGCAAGAGTTTTTGAAGTGATAAACTTGGTGACATTTCTGAGCAGAAGGATAATTAAGATACTGAAATTTATTACACAATCACAATTAAACCTAAAACTTTGGTGAGAGACTTGTGTACTAGAACGTATGCTTTTGCAATAAAAGATTTGAACTCATCTCTTAATGCTAAACTTCATTCTCCTTGTCTATGAAGTAGGAGCAGACAAGACAAAATAAGATTTCTTAATGAGAATCAAGATGGGAAGAAGGAATGATATGATGTCATAGACTATCTTATGTTTGTGGCTGCTTATAACCCTTTCACAGTATAGCTGTAAGAAGTGTTAGGGTTGGGAATTTGGAAGATGTTTCCCATCATCATGGCTTTGCCCTTGGAATTTGCAAAGCTGTGGAGCCAGAGCCAGCTTCAAAATCTCTGGAATTATCTACAGCTTGAATATGTAACAGGAGGTAAAGTATCATGTATCTCGTCATGCTGTACCAAGCAAAATGGCCTAAAAATCACTTGGTGTCCCAGATACCTATATGTACTATTCCTTGAGCATGCTATCTGTTTAGTTCAATTTTTGTCTTCCCACATCATTTTTGTTTAATTAATGGCCAGCCCTTCCTTGAAAACTATACTTCTGTGTAATCTTTAAAATTTTCTCATGATAGTATTCTTTCAGGATCTCAGCTGATGGGGTAATTGATGTAGAGCATTTAACAACCAGTTCTTAAAGAGATTTGTTGTTAAGTATTACAGGCAAATAAATTGCTTTCCTTGCCTGGCTTTGGTAATTAAAAGGTCACTGAAGCTCTGAGTAAGAGAATTTCTTTTATGTTTAGGTAACAACATAAATCAGGTAGCAGTGTTGACATCTGTCTTTATGTTTATATGGGTGCTATGTATTTATGTTTAGGGATGCATGTAAATGCAATATTGAAATTAGAAAATACTTCCCTGAAGCTTATTTAAAGGAATCAACAGCATTCCAATATACAGTACTTCAATTAATGAAATAAACTGTACCTCATTACATTCTCATATATGCCTTTTAGAAATGTAGGATTGCATTTGAAGTGCGTAATATACTTAGTAAAGGTACCTGATTAAATCTTCAGTGAAATATAACAGTATCTAGGCAACCAGAATGGACAGGAAGTCTTTACAGAAGCAGATTGCTTCTAAAGAAACCAAATGTACTGTAATGAAAATCCCTGTGAATTTTCTGTGAAGCAGATTTATAATTCTTAGTATCTTCTACAACTTAATATGGTCTGCTTCTTTAAATGAAAATACTGTTGGAGTCAAATAGCTACCTGTATCCCATTTCCCCTTTGCAAAGTTGATAAAATAATTTCTTGCATATAAGTATATGTTGTTTTTTACATGGATAAAGCTGTTGTAGTCGTTTAGTTTGTGATATGAGTTGTTACCTATCACAATCATAAGGATGTTCTGTATCTGTTTTGTTTTTTTTAATAGTTTCACTAAAACTCAAGAGGTTCTTGCCAACTTTCTAAATCCATATTGGAATATGGGGAATTAACAGTGCATGTTGTCTAATAAGCAGTTGAGCCATTCCAGAAGCTTTGTGTTGGTTAAAAGGAGAGTGTTCTTGCAGCATCTGGCTGAATGGTTTTGCTCTGACTCTGGCCCTTTTAAATGCTTAATTCCGTTTTGAGCTTGTTTAATAGTAAAATTGGCTGTCCTGTTTAGACTTAATTTGTTTCTGGAGTGGTTAGTTTCACTGGTATTTCATAATCACAGAGTGGTTTGGGTTGGAAGGGACCTTAAGGATCATCTAGTTCCAACTCCCCTGCCATGGGCAGGGACACCTTCCACTAGACCAGGTTGCTCAGAGCTCCATCCAGCCTGGCCTGGTTGATGGCCAGGTAATGGTCTGGTGAGGACTTGAATAAAACCATTGATGAGGAGCAGAGATAAATGCCATATGCAAATGAGTACTGGAAATGCATAGTGCCGGGTGGAGGGGGAAATGGGTGCAGAATAGGATTCTTTCTGTTTCTGCATTTCTGTGCCACAGTTTACTGTAGAATTGGATTAGGGATAATGTGAAATTGTGTTCACTTTTGAGGTCCAGTTGGTAGACAGAATAAGTGGGTTTTGAATGGAGTTTAAAACCTCGTTGGTGGAATAGGAGATGATGCCATTCTTAAGCAGTGTGGTGATTAGGGCACTTGATTGGAAGATAGGGGTAGGAGTTTGTTTTTGTTCCAAGTCTAAGGAGTCTCACACCTGTGTTTCCTTATGCTATTTTAACTTACAGGTCATAGGCTTGAGCAGGAAGGATCTTTTTCTACCTAACACTTTGAGGAATGCAGGATGGTAGTGGACAAGAAGCATAACTGCCAGCTTGGTGTCCAAACAGTAGAGAGGAGAATGGAGATGCTGGTCTCCAGTTAAAACAGTAAAGTTGTACTAATATTATAAACAGAATACAGTATGAATGTAGTATTGGAATGCAATTTTAGAAGTTGCTATGACTGGAGATAAATGCCTTGCAGTAACAAAATTGGGACAAAATAAGACAATTGTTTTGAGTATTTATAGATTTTATTTAAGTTATTTTGCATACTTGTTGCTTTCAGAATCTGCCAGGGGTGTACTATACAAGGGTGAACTGAAGATAAGCTAAGTATCATTTAATTGTTGTCAGTATTCTTGATGCATTAAAAATTTCTTGAAGCATTTTGAAAATGCATTTCTCAGCTGTATGCAGTTCAGTTACTGATAGTTAATAAATCTGGTAAACTCTTAGCAATACCATTAAATGCATTCTAAAGCTCTTAGACATTGACAGGGATTCCTTTTAATATGCTTTAGTGCCTCAGTGTTTGCTAGCAAAGGCTGTCATTTAATTCCTGGATGAGAGACTACCTAAGTTGTTTTCTCTGTGCTGTTTTGGAACATAGGACCTTTTGGGGTTAGATTACATCAGACTTTGACAGTATACTAGTCTGAGGCCTAACAAACTACTATATGTGTAGGTATCTATCTTAACTCTTGCTTCTGGGCCTGTTGGGTGTGCAACTCCGTGTTTGAATAGGTTGATATTTTTGTATACTTCAAAGCTTTCTCAGCTTAATTTGAGACCAGTTAAATGCAAAGTCTAAGTAGCAACCAGAAAGAGCCATAATTTTGTTTTAGTGCTATTAACCACAAATAATATTCTACTTGTAGGTAGCTTTGCGTGGAAAATGCATGTAACAAAAGAATATGGTTGAGTGCACAACTGAATTTTCTTTCCTGGTTCACATACAAATAACAGTTCTGAAAATATTTGCTTTTGAAAAAGATGAGGCTGGATAGTTAGGTCTTTTTCATATAACATTTCAAATCTGTGTCACTAAGTACTGTTTTTTAGTAGAGGTGGAGACATTTTTGTAGTGAATTTAGGTCAACCGTCAATATGCTTATTCTCCTTATTTTTGTGGATTGTAGTTCTAGAGCTACAAGATGAAAAACACTGAAGTGAGGCGTGGATGAAGACTGGGAATGTATGTGAACTAAAGTTCATGTAAAACCACTACTTCTACAATAATGAGCGAACCTTTAGTGAAACTGCATTTGTCCTGGTATAAACTTTGAGAGTACCCATTTATCTCATTTGCAAATAATGTCTTGGTGTTGCATGACAAGTAGGGCTTTGAATAAAATCAGTTGAGATTTTTGTCGTATTGTGATAGGAATGCCCACACTTGGCTTTCTAATTTTCCCAACTCTTTGTATAGTTACATAGGGACAGTCGGCTCTGTCACAATTGTAGATAATAAAACAGTAGTGTTGTTCTGAATTGCAAGTGGAGTGTGATGAAAATATGCAATGAATTCCATTCCAATTTAATTTTGTTTTATCTCTCCACCAGAATAATCCGCATAAAGTATGCCTCTGTTGCAGTGTGGGTTTTTTAATAAAGTATTTTTGATTTTTATTAACGATAGTCTACTTACTAGTAGAAGTTCTCTGATATCTCAGTCACTGAACCTACCGTTTTTGCACACCGTATTTATAGCTCAGTGAATAGTAAAAGGCCACGAAGGCCAATCACGCTGTCGAGAAAAATGTCAGGGCACTCTGGATTTCTAGAGGTTTATTAGATAGATATTTGGAGTCTGGATGAGACATGCTGTACTGTGGCAGAAATTAACAGTAACTGTCTTGGTAAACCTTGTAAGACCAAAGGAGGTGCTTCTTTCTGTTGGAGCACTCAGCATTTATCTCATGTAGTGTGGTCATACACAACATCCACTCAAACTCATGTTCTAGAAGGTCTTTAATCATGTTCTTTTATACTATGGTTTCAAACTATGTAGTGATTGTTTCTGAGCATACTACAAGAAGATAAATCAATCAAGCAGCTCAGTTATTTGCTATTAGTGAAGTTCTATTAGAAACACAAACAAGTTTCTGGACTTCAAATTTTGAGGCGATTCCCAAATCTCTTAAAGGTAGTGTAGAGGCTGGCCTTTGATACCTTTATCAGCTGACTGCTTAAATGTATCAGCGCTGACATGTTAGATAACCTGGAGCCACAAGCATTTTAGCCACTGGTGGTATGGCGTATAGTTGTGAGGCAGCAAGCATGATTACTATCTCTAAATGTGCATCCATTCCCTCATTTGATTTCTGGCATAAGAGGTTTTATTTCCAAACCTTTGAATCTCAGCTTATGGTCCTGCTGTGTTTGGCACCTCACACAAAGGAAGCTATGCCTATATCTTAGTTGAAGAAAATGCCTCAGATTTTAAAGTAAAATGGCGCTGTCCCTCTATAAGGCAGTGATACCGTTTTAAGACACTGTGTACATTCTCAGAAGATTAGTCTTTTTAAAGTAGATTCAATTCTAAGGTACTGTATTTCCTTTTGAATGTTTCACAGAGTTTCTGAAGTATGACACTTGGGATTGTACTGGTGCACTGCTTGATAGTGAGACAAAGAGTCTGCAACTTGGTTATAGTGTAAGTGATGCACATAATGATAGAAGGGTTCCTCCTATATAGCAGTAGCTGTACAGCCAATAGCTTGAAACATTTGAGGAGTATTAATATAAGAATAGTCTTGAAGAGCTAGGTAGAATTTATATTCAAAAGCTGTGTACATTCAAGTGGGTTGTACATAAAATTTCTGCTATGGTGTCAGTTTATGATGTGCATCAAATTCTAAGCAAAAAGACAATTTCATAAAACCATTGTCATAAAAAGATATTAAGCACTAATAGAAAATTTGAAATAGCTCTAAACTCAATTTATACTTCAAAAGATAAAGATGTGAATAAAAGTTACCAAAAGGTTTGCAAAATGGAGTGTGCGCTCTGGTTGTTTCACCGTAAGCTTTGTTTTTTAGAATTCAGTAAGTTCCAGAGGTTATACAGAATATAAACTGATACTTTTTAATTGTTGTTTCCATATTAAACTAATATAGTCTTATCACTTAGGTGTTTATTATAGTAATGGCCTAGGTATCTAAGAAGCTCTAAGCAGTTTATTAGAGGTCTAGACCTGAATAAACAAGCTGACATGAGTTAATAGGCAATTGCTTCTTGAGGCAACATTTTATATAAACTTTCTAAAATTATTTTATGTGTGATGACTAGTTTGGGTACTACTGATTTTGAACATCTACTAAGAGCAATACTGAAGACTTAGGAAAGAAAGGATTAGTTGTAATTCTTGATTTCTTAAGAAATTTACAAAACTGAAGGGTGGCTTATAGGTTTAAATGGTGCTGCTTCTGTGGTATTAAGCTGGCATGCAGCTACTGAAGCATTGAGAATTATCTCAGATCTTTTTTCTGAGTCAGTGTCATTTCAGAATCTGTCACTCTTGTGGTTTCAACCAGTGATGTAATCTGGGATTCACACTCTATTACTACATGGCTAACTTACTGAAATATTTTGTTCCAGATATTATTCACACAGCTTCTTTCTTAACTAATTCAAAGTTTCCTGGCACATTCAAATTCCAGTAGCTGTGGAAATTCCAAGACTAGTGCCACTTTATAAATAATGAGTACTATCAACCTTTGGTTGTCTATATGAAAACAGTTGAGAAGGGGAAAAGGAACATAAACTGTGTCAGTGGCAGCAGCCACCCCAGAATTAGGAGAATACAAGATGGTGGTAGAAAAGAAGCATAACTGCTGGGTGGCTTCAAAAAGGGTGAGTGGGAACATGAGACAAAAAAAAAAATAAATTTTGCAGGGAAGTAGTGGTGTAGGTGCTGCTGTCAGAATGTTTCATTTAGTGGTCAGCCTGTTTAGAAGTGTAGCAACAAGTGTCCACTGTGCGTTTCTTGTACTAGCATTGATGTATTTTGAATACGGTAACAGTGTTTAGCAGCCTGAATTCATACTTAAGTCTATGTCTGGTAATGTCATGAGGTGATATTTAAGAGATTATACTTCCAAGCTATCTGCTTGCCATGTGCTTTTGTAAGAGATTACTGGCCCTGTAGCAGATACAGTAGAAATCACTGGGCATTTAGCTTGTGCTGTGACCAGTGGCAGCTGAGGAGCCGGTACCATTAATCTCGAGCATTCTCCTGTGAAATGCTAACATCTGACAAGACTGGATAGGAGAGCTGTGGGGACTTCACAGTAGGTGAATCCAACAGTTTAAGAAGTAGTGTTTTATTTTGAACTTCACATGTGTCTCTAACCTGGTACAAGTCTCCTGTTGTACAGTCTGGAAAACTGACAAGCATCCACTGAAATTTGTTCTATTTATTTAATCCATTAAATGGTATTAATTATTCTTGTCTGTACTTTAAGTCTCTTCTGGCAACATAAGACTATTGTACTTGTTTATGGGTTCTGTTCCTTTGTCCGATTTAGTTGGTGGTTCAAATCTGGCTCCATTCTACTCTTCAGTTTTTATCCAACTCTTAATCTAGGTTGGGGGGTTCCCCCCAAAAAATTTAGGCTACATTTTTTTTTGTTAGAGTTGTGAGGAATATATTTGTGCTATTAGGAGTTGTACTTGACAGTTGGTTTCCCCCAAAGAGGGGTACTGTGAACTTGAAGTGTGCATTGTTTTTTATTTTGGTATTGCGTTAGCTTCTTCAGTAAGCAGTTAGTAAATGCTTCACTTAGAAATGTTACTGTTAAAATCTCAGCACTTCCAAGCACTGAAACTGCTGTTTGTGTGCATAAAACATTTGTTCCAGAAATGTGTAGTTCTGGAATGCTTGCTATGTAGGCAGTGTGTGGGATAATAAATCATGAGACACCATGAGTAGTTTAACATTTTTGCTGACCTGTTACTTTGAATCAAATTATAAAATACTTAGTTCTTTTTAAACACAGACCTGCTCCATTTGGAAAGTAAAAGAATATTCATAGTAGTGAGTCATAGGGTCATAGAATTATGTAGGTAGGAAAAGACTGAAGATCATAAAGTCTAACAGTCTGTCTTTTTAATATTTTTTAGTAAGTTCTTGTGTAACTGGCCAGATATAAGCTTGGAAAATCAAATATTGCTTTAGCTGTTTAAGTTTATTTGAACTTTGCTAGCCATACTCTGTTCCTTCAGACTAGTGTGAGGTTGCTCTATTAAATATTTTTTTGTTGTTTTTTGGAACATGAAGGTGCTTTGATTTTTCTCACCATTTCCAAAGTTGAAAGTTAAGAAGAAACCACAACACTTTGAAAGAAAAATTGTAGTACAAATTTAGTCCCTTTTATTTAGCTGAGCTTCAGATTAACTGTGCCATGGATGGTGCAGTAGGATTAGTCATAGGCCTGGGTTTATATGCTCCGTATGAATTTACTGAGTGCTCTCATAACTCATGCTGGATCCAGGTAAACAGCTGCATTGGAGAGCACCAAGACTAGCTGTGGAAGCATTGACATGTGACAGTAGAGCCTGATTACTAAACTTTGAGGCAGAAGATCCTTCAGATTATAGTAGAATCTGTGTGTGTGTGTAAACAATGGTTCTGCTGTTTCCTGTATTAAATTGTGCTGATAAAGTTGGACATATTTTGCTTCCACACATTGTCAGTTTGCATAATGAAACATAAGGATCTACTTACTTTCTGGCAAGCAGGTGTAGTAAGTGTACTAGACTTAGCTGAAGTTATATTTCTACTGAACTATGTGAATAGAAGTTTTAAAACTGCTTTACATTGGATTTTTGTAAGATGTTACCCTTTTTTTGGGGGGGGGATGCATGAAGGACACAAAGCAAACAAGAGATGAAAACACTCATCAGTTTTTCAAACTCTTTTGTCAAAGTGATGACCCAAAAGTTAGCTCAGACTTTCATTTAAAACTAAGCAAACAAAAAATGCCCACCATTCTGGTAAATTTGGAACTGATGCACTGCTGTTTTTCTAGTCTGAGCAGAACTGTCATGTCTTTATTTATGTATAACATAAAAAATATTAATAGTAACTAAGCCAATGAGACTTTTTGGCAGTAGTGAAGCTGAAATCAAGTATCACACTTCAGTAGGCAATAAATAAAATCCTTTACAAGATGATTGAGGAATATACAATCAAGTCTGTCTAAATTTGGGTAGGGTTTGGATGTGACAGTACAGCTAGCCCTGACGTTTTATATGCAGCTGTCCCATGAAATATTTAATACTGCTTGCTCCTGTCTGAAACTTCCTAAAACAGAGTTCTCATTTTGCTGTATGGAGAACTTATTCACACTGAGATAAGGAGGAAATTTTACAAATGCATCCTTTAGAAAACCTGGCTGAGCTCTGCATTCAGGAGTACAAAATTAATCAATCTCCTTTCAGTATTGGACAGTAAGTAAGGTGTAGCTTTCTTGCATACTTTGCAAAGATTATTAGGCAAGCTGCAGGATGCATTTTAGCATGCAGTTACAGAAAAAAACCAAAACCAAACACAACTGTTTCTATTTTCTGTTAAATAAAATTGGGGAGTTTCATCTTCCAGGAATTCATTGTTGATATTTTAAGTACTCTGCAATACATAACTTTTTTGTGATATGTATTATGAGTGTTTGTGGTTATGTTACTAAGAGTGCTTTTATGGCAGTTCTAGGTGTTCAGTACACATGAATTCTAACACCATAGAGAAACATTCATACCTGACTGGGGGGGGGGAAGAGTAGAAAGTGTATTACAAAATTACATTTTGATACTGTGACTAGCCCTGACATTCATCTGCTACGTTAGTCAAGTGTGGGGAATTTTTAACAGAAAGAGCACTTAACAATGTTACGTAAATTAAATGTTGTAGTAATATTTCTTAGTATCTCCAAAATTGCTGTTGAATGCAGGGGCATGTACTTCAAATTGTGTGCATAAAAATATTAACCCAAAACAAATTGTAGTAATTTCATAAATAAGTGACAAATTTTAAAAATTAGCTTTATTAGTACTTAACACTTAATCTGTAAATATCTAATTATGCACTTAAGTTTATAAATGCTTCAGGTGTCACAATAACAAATTACTTGTACTGGTGTCTCTGTTTTCTGTTCCTATTAACATACTGATACTGAACTTCCATGGCAGCTCAGAGTCTGAAAACTATTGCTACTCTATATAAAGAAACTTAGAGTTTATTAAAAAAAGGTATTTTACTTGGACACGAGCTAAAGATGGCACTAAGCAATCTCAGATTGATGTTCACAGGCCTACTGTATTCCTCAGCTACTTAATTCTGCAGCACCCTAGGTACTGTTGGTGCTAGCACTTGTTCTGTATGTTGAAGGAAGTGAAGTCTAGCCACAGCAGCAGCAGTGCTGGAGGAGGAAGTGGGGCAACTTTTGGCAGCCAGTTTTAAATTGGCCTTCAGCCTGTCGTGAAGCTACATATTTGGCTTAATTGAAGGAATGGCTCAAAGACATCACTATACAGTAGTGAAGATATAGAAGTATTATGTTAAACTGGCATAAAATAATATTTTAAGTTGGAAGAAACCTCTAGAGCTCACCTGGCTCAATCCTTGGCTCAAAGCGAGGCTAGCATAAAAAATGGATAAGGTTGCTCAGAACCTTGTCCAGTTGAACCCTGAAGATCTCGCAAGGCAGAGTTTCTACTTTCTCTATGTGCAATTGATTCCAGTGCTTAACCTCTTCCAAGGAGATGGGTTCCTTGCCCCCGCCCCTTAATATCGCTTCACAGCTTCTTAAATGCTTCACATCTTTTTGTTGCGTACCACGGAGAAGTTTGCTTCTGTCTTCAGCTGTCTTGAGTGGGTTTTATGGAGAGGACAGCAATTAGACACACACACAGCCTCCCCTCTCCTCTTTCCCCCATCTTTGTAGCTTTTCCAGGATTAAAAAGCCCAGTTCTGTGTAGCCTTTTCTTTTATGCCATGTGTGCCAGCCCCCTAATCAACCAATTGACCTAGTGGTTTTGTCTAGTTTTATCACTTTCTCATTTACTGGGCACTGAGGGGGGGAAACAGTATGTAGTGCTCGGATACAGCATCAGAAATGCTGACTGCTGGGAGTAACAGCTTCTTTTGACTTGACTGCAGTTTTACTAGTGCCGCAGTGGTAGCTGTTGGCCAGGGTCAACCCAAACACCCACAACTGCTTGAATATTCTCTTCCTTAGGATAAGGAGAAACTAAAAGGAATGCAAGAAGGTGTGTCGATCCAGATAATGCCATTTTAATAGGGAAAACAAAAGCTTGCACACAAAAGCAAAGCAGAAATAAGAACTAATTCCCTCTTTTGTATTGGGAGGCAAATGTTTGTCCACCTTCTGGACAGTGGGGCCTCAGCGTGCATAATTTTTGTATGGGAAGAATCATGGAATCATTTCGGTTGGAAAAGACCTTTAAGATCATAAAGTCCAACCTTTAACCTCATACTACCAAGTCCACCACTAAACCGTGTCCCTAAGTGTCACATGTACATGTCTTTTAAATATTCCAGGGATGGTGACTCAACCACTTGTCTGGGCAGCCTGTTCCAGTGCTCAACCACCCTTTATGTGAAGAATTTTTTCCTAATCCAATCTGAACTCCCCTGGTGCCATTTGAGGCTGTTTCCTCTTGTCCTATTGCTTCCTACTTGGGAGAAGATACCAGCCCCCACCTGGCTATAACCTCCTTTCACATAGCTGTTGAAAGTGATAAGATCCCTCCTGAATCTCCTTTTCTCTAGACCAAGTACCCCAAGTTCCCTCAGCTGTTCCTCATAATGCTTGTTTTCTAGACCCTTAACCTTTGGAAGGGTGGTTATGGTAATGACAAACAAAGGTTAAGACAAACTTCATAACCACAGATGTCCTACCTTCTTCCTCCTTTCCCTGAGCTTTTACTGCTGAGCATGGCATCGTATGGTATGGAATATCCCTTTGGTCTGCTTGGGTCAGTAGTCCTATGTCCCTTCTCAGTCTCTTTGTCCATCCTCAGCCTCCTTGCTAAGGTTGAGGACAGGGTAGAAAAGAGAAAAAGCTTTGATGCTGTGCATGCGCTTTTTGGTAATAGCAAAAACACTGGTGTTACCAACGCTGGTTTAGCCACAAATCGAAAGTGGCACCACTTGGGGTGCTGTGAAGAAAGTTAACTCCATCCCAGCCAAACCCAGTGCAGCAGCTGGATATGTAGTTGACCTTTACTGCCACAAGGGACCATTACTGACTCTTCAGGTTGCTGATACCCACGTTTTTTTCCCACAAGGTTGTTCCCTAAATCGTTAGTTCCAAGACTGCATTTGTCTCCGTTCACTATCATGAGATTCTTGTCAGCTCAGTCCTCTAGCTTGTTGAGGATCTTCTGAATAGCACCTCTTTCTCTAACGCTGTGATTGCTTCTTGGCCTCCCAGGCTGATGTCACCTGCAGGCTTGATGTAGGTACATTCCGTCCTGGCTTTCAGGTCATTGATGAAGGTGTTAAACTCTATTAGCCCAGTATCGTCTGAAACTTGCCTCTTTTAACTGGCTTCCGGTTAGATATTAAAACAGTGACCACAAGCCTTTTAAATCTGTCTGTCTAGGCAGAATTTCAAACACCCTGAAGTTGATACTTGCCCAGTTTGGTACAAGGATGCTATGGGTAGTGGCATCAGAAGCATTATCAGAGTCAATGACATCCATTGTTTTTTTGTCCCCAAACCCAACTGTTTCTTTCTGAAAAGCTATCAAGTTAGGCATAGTGTGCACTTTGTAAATCTATGCTGACAATTCCCAGTCACCTTCTTTTTGTTCGTGTGCTTGGAAGTGACTTTCAGGAATATTTGCTGTATGGTTAGTCTGAGGATCAAGTTGAAGCTTACAATGCCTCAGATAGCTCTTCTTGCCCTTTTTTGAAGATGAAAAAAATACAGCCTTTATCAGTGGTCACAGTGACCTCTAAAGAATAGAGTTTTCTTTGGCTGTATTGGAATTTGACAACTGGTGATCTGTTTGCATTAGAAACACCTGCAGACTCTGTGAAGATTATACTTGCTTCTGCAAAACAATATTGAGAAAGAGTAAATACAAGAGGGAGAATTCTAAACAAGGCACAGACAAACTGTGGGAGCATGCTGTCTAAAGGGATTAGTTCACAGCTCTAAGTTCCATAATTTCTTCAGAGAGGGGCAGAGACTAAAGGCAGTGGAGATAAACGAAGGTGGTTGAAACAGCAAAAACTGCATTGTATTTTTCCTTGTCTGCTGACAGGCATACTAATTGGTTTTGTAAGCTTTGTGTTTTAACATAGTATGCTTGTTTTTTTTTTTTTTAATTTATTAAGCATTAATCATCATTGATATCAGCATGTCTGGCAAACCTCATGCAATCTGTTCCAACAAAAAGTAGTCTGACCACGTTGGTTAATTCTTGCAAGGGTGAAAAGGTGGTTACAAGGACTAGAACCCTGAAGACTTTGAAGGTGTTCATTTGCAACACTGAAGACCATTAATACAGTGAGAAGAACTTATAAAGGAGGTTTTTGGTTAGGTGTTGATTAAAAAGGCGGTTGGAGGAATTGCGCTTCAGACCCCTTTGAAGTTGGAAAATGGATCACCTGTTTGTGTTAGAAACACCAGCAGACTGTGTGAAGATTAGGCTTCTTCCTATAAAAAGAAAACCAAAGAATCTGCTAGAGTTGAAGGATTTGTTCTTAAAATGTCTTTATTTTGAAACTTTTAGCTTGAGACACGTTTTGATATTAAAAATTAATTTGTAACAAATGTATTTTTAACTATTGAAGGTTTTTAAATTGGTTAGGTATTTTAACTGTAGA
This sequence comes from Falco rusticolus, assembly GCF_015220075.1. Taxonomy (NCBI): domain Eukaryota; kingdom Metazoa; phylum Chordata; class Aves; order Falconiformes; family Falconidae; genus Falco; species Falco rusticolus. The sequence continues at coordinate 18,264,113 of NC_051191.1, forward strand.
AACTAAATGTATTTTAAAAGATTAGTGAAAGTTGTTCTAATGAATTCTCACACATTTATTTTTCAGGAGCTGGTGAATCGGGGAAAAGCACAATTGTCAAACAAATGAAGTAAGTATGGTGAAATATTAGGATTGAGAAATATTTTTTTAAAAATTGCGTAGAAAATTTATTTTTTTTATCCTTCCATAGGATTATCCATGAAGCTGGTTATTCGGAGGAAGAATGTAAACAGTACAAAGCTGTTGTCTACAGTAACACCATTCAGTCCATTATTGCTATCATTAGAGCAATGGGGAGGTTGAAGATAGACTTTGGTGATCCAACTAGAGCTGTGAGTATTGAAGTACACACACAGCTATACAGCTGAAATATCTATTAATTTTCAAATTTTGTCTGTTACTATTTCCTGACATTGTCTTTGGAGAATACAAAGTTTGACTGAAAACTAAATGCCATTGGTCTTTATGTAGCAAGGTGACCTGCAGAGCAATCAGCACTGGGTTGATTTGCAACTATTTGGTGTAGATACAGCTCTCCAAATTCTATCTGGATTTGGAGAACTGAACATCTGAGTCTTGGGGAGTTTTTGAAGAACTTTAAGCTATGCAGTTATGTGTGCTTTTATTTTCTTTCCATAAAAACCAATGTCAGAATGTGGAACACTCACCAGTACAGTTTTTGAAGCAGGAACTAGCCACGTTATGACTGTCTTTCAGGAAGACAGAGGAAGGTTTTTTTGCTATTCATGTATTGAAATAAGTATGTAAGGTAGTCAGAGGGTTATTTTGTCGTAATTAAGTTCTTTCTGTCATGTTAAAGTTGAGTTACAGTTTGGGAGGAGAAGAGAGTCTTGAGAAATAAATGGTTTGTAAATTCTTAATTCATGACAATGTCTCATGCTTAAAAAGCAATTGATACATATTAGAGAGCATACTCACAGCAACCTTGTGAAATGCGTTATGTATGGTTGTTATAAGGAAGGCAAATGTTCATAAGATTATGTAAAGTGAGCCATAAAGCTGTATCTGAAGTCTAAATGTGAATGACAGTTATGAAGTATTAGATACTTTTCTTTTTGCTCTTTGATAGTAGTTATTTTATGTACATATGTTAAATCTACCTGAAACCTCTTCAGTTGTAAACATAACTAGTAAAAGCTTTGTTTTCATTGGTTATTCCTCTCTACATTTGTTCTCATGTGTTCTGTTGTCCTCTCTTAAGACCAAAGTTTTCCAGGGCAGCAACAGTATCTTACTGCATGTTAGTTCAATGTCTGTGCAATGGAGTCCTCTCTGGAGTCTGGCAGTTAATGCTGGAAAGAGGCAGATGGTAGACTCATGTTACTGAATACTTAGAGAAAACAGAGGAGTAAATTTAGGTGTTAGCAGATAAAATGACTAACGAGAAGATTTTAAGGGCTGTTTTATATGATACAAATTTGAAGTCATCTGGGTTTCTCTGCTTCAGAGAGCTATATAAATGATGAGGCAAACTTTTGTCATGGGTAATCTTAAAATAGTGGCCCATACCTATGCACTTAGGCAGGTCTTGGTGGTCCAAGTCCTTTTTTCAGAGCAACACTGCTATGGAATGTCAGCACTAGATTTTTATGAATTGTGAAGTCAGAAATGGAAAAGGAATTCAGAGGCTGTGTTACACGTCAATCTTAAAATAACAACAAAACCCCCCAAACCCCAAAAAGTATGGTTACTCCTCGAGTTTTATAGTATAGTCTTTTTAATTTTATTCTAATTCATTTATTTCATTGTAAATTTGTTACTTGTTGGCCAAAAAAAAAAGCACTCAAAGTTGTAACTCCTAATAAAAATGGTTACGTTCAGACTGTTTTTCTTTAAATTTCAGAGGGGAATTTATGAGGGTTTTACTCTAAATGGCATAAGTTTGTTTGGAAAATCGTATACCTTCATTTCTGTCATAAGACTAATGGTAAAGCAGCAAGTTGGACATTTTCAGTTATTCAATGAAGGGAGCACAGATCACTCCAGCAGCTTCAGTGGTGGTCAGTCTCAAGACCAGTGTATCTTCCTGTGTCCTGCAGGTTGTTTCAGTACTGAAGTAGAAACTGTCTTGAGAGACATTTAGTGAACATACTTTAAAAGACTATGGACCACTTTCTGAATGTGAGATTTACTGTAACTACCTAGAGAGATGGTTAAATTTGTTTCTTTACATTATCTCATTTATGAAATCTGGTATAAAAGTAGTAACACCTAGAGAGGAAGCTGCCTCATTCCAGTGTAATTAAAGGAAAGCATCTAGCATTGGTTAATTATTAAAATAGGACTTGATCATTACATACTACCTCATTTGTGTATTTAGTACTCGCCATGCTTCGAAAAGCAAGTATGGGAGTAACAGAGACCCTTTTTTCTTTTAGTGTTTGGCTTTTAAAAAGCAGAAATAGATTCTCTTGTTCCATGTCCACTTTCCCCTCCTGCCTGTTCTAGAGCATGTAGAGATTAGACTTGTTTGGAACAGAGTAAATTTTGTATGTTTGAGAGTCAGACCATGTTAGGTATTAATGGCATAATCATTCATGAAAAAATTGACTGTTGGTTTCTAAGCTGCTTCCATCGTGTGTCTTAACATATTTGGTCTTCAAAATCTGCTGCTTCTCTGAGTTGCACATCCTTGGCATTTGCATCCACAAACAATATTCAAGACCAGAATTGATATTCAGGTTGCTTTTATGCAGGCAAATTGCTCAAAATACAGTCTATGAGATGTGACTATCCAACCTTTTGATCTTTACTGCTCTGTTTTTTATGTAATTATTGGTGCAATACACTGACTTTTTATTTGTTTTCCACAATTTGTTCTGTGTATGTGAAGTAATTGGTATGCTGTTGATTGGTTTGACAGGTGTTCATTTTTAGATGGTGTAACTACTCTAGCTTTCAAAAGACTTTTTGAACTACATATCTGATATCCTTGTTTATATGTATATATACATATCTATCTATCTGTCTATCTATCTATCTGCAAGTTTGCCTTGAATTGAGTGAACTGCAAGCTTTTTGTTTTCAAGCTGTGAATATCAGCCCATCTGTATGGGCTCCATCCATCTGTAAACAATTTCCATGTTAGCTGTCATAATCTTTGATTATTTAAGCCTACAGTGGACAATATCTTTGGAACAATCACTACTTTCTGTGCTTATCCTGAACATATTTTTTTTTTCAGACCTTATTGTTTGAACAGCAAAGATGAAGAACCAGACTTTTCTATAGATTTGCATCTGTACCGTCACTTACTGTTTTTTAAGAATAACCTTATGTTGCTTTTTTTAATCCTCTTCTTCCTTGAAATACTTTCAGTTCCCAGCTGATGTGCTAAAGTCTCTCTTTTCTCCTTCCTCCTTTCCAGTATCACCTGTTCTCTTTCTTTTAATTATTGGACAAACAGTACATGCTGGGGTAGTAGTTACAAGCCACAAGTGTGCTGATTTGTCTGACTGACATATCTTGGCATTAGGTCACATACAGCTAATACCCAAGATCAGGCAGCTACCCACAGGAGAGTACTAATACAGATCTGTTTCTTCTACCCAGCTGCTATCTTCTTTTTCCAGTGCCTTACAGGTCTAATATTTTGAAGTTTCTTTCCTCAATCAAAATTGGATGAAGGTAGCCAACTAGTCAAATTCTGTTAAAGGAGACTGGTGGATTGACATCCTGTACTCCTTGAGCCCCACTCTCAAAGGCAGTCTTTATATATAGTCTTAAAATCCAGCATTTTCTCTCTTAAAAATCTTGATGTTTGCTTGATATCACATTACCAAGAAAACTTGGTCTCCATATAATCATGACTTGTAACTGGATATTTGTAACGGGTTTGTCTGGAAGGGTTTTAAGAAGCATTTTTCTATATCCTGATGCACATTTTGGGAAGAAATTATGATTTGTCACTTCCAAAGTTTCTTGAAGCTTAAGTCATTAATGTATTTTCTTCAGTCAATCAATGTACATCTGCATTTCTGAAGGTTCTAGTCTGTGTTGTAACCATTCTGTTCAGTTTGTAGTCTTTGATAAGCAATTAAGGTCAGCTTTACACTTGAGCACAAAATATGTTACTACTTCTGTTTATAGAAGCTTAATTCAAGTTATAAACGGATCATACATAAAAAGCCGTATCAGCAAATGACAAATTTGGTTTGCTAGACTCTGGTGTTGAAAAATGTGGGAATTAATATCCTATGCAGAACATTAAAACCAGCTGCTTTCCTTCACATTTTTTTTGTCTGGTTACATTCATGTTTATCAGGTTAAGAAAGTAACTAACTTGCTGAATATGGTTCTTGGATGATAATACTTCTGTTGTATGTCTTAGTGTTTATGTCTCCACTTTCTGTTTACATCCTAAAGGATGATGCTCGTCAACTCTTTGTGTTAGCTGGAGCAGCAGAAGAAGGATTTATGACTGCAGAGCTTGCTGGAGTTATCAAGAGACTGTGGAAGGACAGTGGAGTTCAAGCTTGTTTCAACAGATCTAGAGAATACCAGCTTAATGACTCTGCTGCCTAGTAAGTACTATTGTGACAAACAAGATTCTCTTTGTCTTGTAAGCAGTAGCTAAAAGAATGTAAGGGAAGTCTTACCTTTTGAGGAGTTTGCTCACATGCAGATGGAAAATTTAGAATTATCTGGACAAAGATACTGTCTACGTGGGTCAAAAATGCTCTAGCTAGGCTTTAAGGTTGAAAGAGAAGAGTGTGGTCTAATTGAGAATTTGAGTCATGTTCTGAACAATTGTGGGTTGATCCTGGCTGGATGCCAGGTGCCCACCAAGCTGCTCTGTCACTCACTTCAGCAGAATGGGGCAGGGAGAAAATAAGATGGAAAAAAACCTTATGGGTTAAGATAAAAGTAGTTTAATGAAGCAATAGCAAAGGCCATGCATGCGAAAGCAAAGGAAAACAGAAGATGTTCTCTCTACTTCCCATCAGCAGGCAATGTTTGGTCTCTTCCCGAAAAGCAGGGCTTCAGTATGTAGCAGTTGCTCCAGAAGACAAATATCATAAATAATATGATATTCCTCCTTTCACTTAGCTTTTTATATCTAAGCAGACGTTATATGGTATGGAATATCCCGGTGGTCACTCTGGGCCATCTGTCCTGGCTGTGTCCCCTCCCAAGATCTTTCCCACCCCCATCCTGGTGCCGAGGGGGGGAAGGCTGGAGAGGCAGCGTTGGTGCTGTGCGAGCCCTGCTCAGCAGCAGCCAGAACCCTGGTGTGTTAGCACCACTGTTCCAGCTACCAGTACAGAGCACAGCGCTGCGGGGGCTGCTGTGGGGCTCAGCCAGACCCAATACACCAGTTGTTTCATTCTCTTGAGGAAGACAAAAATTGCTTTTATAGCATTTTTGTTACAAGAACATGACTCAAGTACCTGTTCAGTATCTGAACGTGTCCAAGAAACACAATTATGTGATGTAAATCTGTATTACCGAGGATACTACTTCCATGTTCAAAACAGTTTCTCCTATGATTCAGCATTGCTGCATTTTCTGTGTTAATTAATTTCTGTTAGAAATGTGTTGAGCAAAGGTAACAATCAAGATAGCGTCTTGTATGCTAGGGTACTTCATAAAAAAATAATAAGGAATCAAGGGTCTGAGAAATAAGATGCGATAGCAGCAAGTAATGGTAAGTCAGTCAAAAGAGTCCATTGAGGGAGAGGTAAGATGGTAAAGAATGGCAGAGCAGTGATACTGGCCTTACAGGACAAATTTTTAAAGCTTTATCATTCTTTGTAGTGTTTGAAGTTGTTTTTTTCCATTTTCCTTAAAATAAAGTACTTGTATTCTTTAGAACAACTGTACATAAATAAACAACATGCAGATGAGGTAACTGTGAGAAGACTACAGCTGGAGTACTGTAATTACAGGTGTGCTGAATGAACAGAAATGTGATCAAATTATATTGAAATAACACTGATACTTCCAGCATGATTGTTACTTGTTTCCTGAAGTTCTTCAAAGAAGGTAGATGGCAACAGGCTGAGCTCACGATGACACATCTCTTGACTTAAGAGATAGCACTTGTATAAACTTTCTTCAATATAGAGCACTTCATTTGGATGATTGCTTACTTTCCTCTGGTAACCTCCTCTGTTCTATGTTGTTGTTTTAGATACCTCTGCCTCCAATTTTGTAAGAAAACTGTTCTTCCAGCCATACAACTGTATTCTCAAAATTGCTAACTTGGGGTTACCCTGAAAGAGGAACATAATGCCTTCCTTATTTACTATGGAAAAAGTACAAATAAGATTTGTATGGTTTTTAGAAAGACTGAGCTTCTTGGCCTGCATTACAAGAATTTTGACATTAAGCATTTTCTTAAACACATAATTCTGGCCAAAACTCTAAGCTGTTCTTTTCATACCTATTATCAAATCCAGGGTTATTTGGGGCTTTGATTATAGTTCAAAGCAACTTGTAATTCAACAGATTACAGAGATAAAGATGTTCTTCTAGTTAGTGCAGATAACATTGGTGTACGTGTTCCATTTTGCATTTGGGGATTTCAAAAGAATTCTTTGTTAGTGGAGTCAGTTGCGTAAGTTCTTGTTCTTCTAGGGTGAAATATCTTTGTGTCTCTAAAGCTTATTTCAGAAAACCTTGGAAAATTGAGAGGACTAATGTGACTTGGTTTTTGTCTTATCAGAGAAAGATACTTTATAAAAGTCAGGTACAATATAATGAATGGACCTAGAACTTCTGTAATTCTTTGTTATTATTTTGTTATTATTTTATGAATAACTGAAAGCAGTATTTATTTTTACCTTCAGTTACTTGAATGACTTGGACAGGATAGCACAAACCAGCTACATTCCAACCCAACAGGACGTTCTCAGGACTAGAGTGAAAACTACAGGAATAGTGGAAACTCACTTTACTTTCAAAGATCTTCATTTTAAGTATGTAAATCATGCTGCATGTTCATCTGTCTGTTACAGTTTGTGTGAAATTCTAGAAGACGGTCTTTTCAATGACATGATTTAACAAATTTGTCTAATACAAGTTTGGATCTCCTCCCCCCCTTCTTTTTTTTCCTGAGAAATTCCTCACGCATGGCTCAGTTTACTGAAGGAACGTGGGAGTTGCTGGAACTCCTGTAGTAACTCAGAATAAATATGCAGATATTAAGTAATAAATTCTTTGGGTTTATTGGAAGCTTTTTGTAAATATATTTTATATGTAAACTGAGTCTCAGAATATTCCATTTTTCTGCTGTATTAAATAGCTGTTCTGTCAGATTCTTCTTTTTAAATTCAGTTGGAGAGCTGGAGGCTTATAAATGTTTGCTTTTTTATGAAAAACTAAATCCATTTTCCTGAAGAGCTGAATTCAAATGTGTGGTACTTTAAGGTAGTACTTTATTTAGTGATGAAAGAATGCGACATGTTCCCTGTGGTGTAGGATTTACAAAATAATGCTAATACTCTGAACATTTTATGTCTACAGACATTCATGATGAAAGCATAAGATAGTATAAATGTAGTAATACTCTACCTTTTACTGATCAGGAAGAATGAGAAGAAAACTCAGTAAAACTCACATTGCATCTGCATTTAGATTGTTGTCAGCATGTCTATACAATGTATTTGTTTAGTATCTTCATGGAAAGTATTTTTTTCATGTAAACGCATAGCAAGTACTGTAATATGGATGCTTCAGGGCCATCAGTACTGTGGAAGTATATTTTGTTCCCTTGTTTTAGTGTTTAAGTATACGAAATTTGTATTCATCCATAAAATAATAGCTGCTAAATGGGAGTGATTCTCTTGCAAACCTAAGGAGAGTAGTCCTTAGCCAAGCCTCAAGAGAGGTCTTCACTATTCTGAAGAGCTATCCATTGTCTTGTTTCCTAACGTTTCATGTTCAGTTCCCTATTGTAGATGGGTTTAAATTCTTCTGCACTCTGAGTGAGTTTGTATGCAGGTAGCTACTTCCAGTCTGTACTGACTATTAGGACTGTTATAAGGTCTTTATGAGTACAGTCCTCTAAAGTGTATTACAAAGACCATATGATTACACTTCTATAAAATGTATAACTTTAGACAGGCCTTTGGAGGTATTTGTGGTAACATTGTACATTTAAACACCTGTACAGCAGGTGTTTGAATTTTATCTGCCTTAGTGAAAACAGGAAAGGGGGATAATAGAAAATACAGATCAGTTTTAATAAGTGTGTAATATGTGAGACTTCCCAGATAAGTATCATATTTTTGTAAATACCGTTTAAAAAAAAATATTGTCAAATTCTAAGTCTTTTGCAGGGCTGGGGACTGGAATGAACAACTTGTATACCCTTAAAAAGGAAGTGAAAGCAATCATAATAAGTATCTAGGGTCCTATTGGCCCATATCACATTTTGCGTGGGTATTGGAAGAATGATGTTTTTTGCTTAAATAGTCTGAAAGAAGAACAACATAGCAAATCTGGCAACGCTAGCTTTCAAAAATATATTGTGTTAATGGAAGGATCTTGCATAAGTCCTTAAATTAGCATAATTGCAGATAAACTGTTCAGAAAGCTCCCCATTTAACACAGCTAAGTAACATGGCTTAGTTGTGACTGGACAAGTGTCTTGAATGCTTTACATTTAGTTCAGTGAAGTAATTTGTCTTAACATGGCATAGTAACCTCGTAATCTCATTGGAGAAGTCAGTTTTGTTTAAATAATGGAAAGGCATTAAAGCATTTCTCTAATACCACCTTCTTAAGATAAGGGGGGTGGAACTGGCTGTTACAAACTTCAGTTTGTTCAGCACTGCCTTTTTAGTCCATTGTAGACTGACTTAAAAAGTATTTCTTACTAGTTCATTGTAGACTGACTTTGCATAAGCAACTTGTGGTTCTTTTGAGTCATACCATGGACGGTACTATGAATTTTAGCACCTAAGGCAAGTGCTTAAAAGTTGGACTTGTACACAAAGCTGTGTGCACGTCCTGCCATATTGGAAGGTGGAATCTGTAAATCATTCTTTCAAAACTTCTTCTAAAAGTTATCTGCATACTTTTAGAAAAGTATCAGTCTTTTGGGACTGTGACCTACCGGGCCTCAGTATGACTTCTAACAGGGTCAATGGAAAGCTTATGAACTTTAAGACCACTGTTCAGAATGGCTAATTTTTCTGGAAGATTCTTGCAGCCTTTTTGGTTTTAAAGAATTTTTTATGCCAGATAGTTTATGGCTTTTTTCTCTATATTTCTCTGTACTGATATCATGTGGAGAAGAAGCTTCCTTATATAAACCAATCCATCAGGTTCTTATTACTTGCTGTTGAGGTGTTCACTGTGAAACTGCGGTGCCCAAACCTCAAAGATGAGTGCAGAAAGATGGTTTGCATAAAGAACTGGGAGTTAGGTGCAGTGGTAGAAAGACATCCCCCAAAAGAGGCAAGGATCACTGGGGAAATACACCACTGGCAGAGAGGCCACTCTTAACTGAAGCAAACATTTCTGGCTAAAATCAACATCTGCAAAGAGCAACTGAAAATTAAAATTCTTTTATATTCTAGAAGTTGTCTTCTGCATTTTCCCTCCCTTCCCAAGATACATGCTGTCAACATGTTCTAAACAAGACAAAACAATGAAATGCCTCCCGACCTATTTTCTTTACATATTTTTGCTGTTCTTTGAAAGAACTACAGTTTTTTAGTTATATGGAAAGTTTTGCCATTTTTTCTTACACCTCTCAGTTACCATCTTACTAGTAGTAGTTTTGCATTGAGCAATACTAAAAGATATGGAATTAAGTGAGATCCATGTAGATTGATATTACAGTACTGCCATCGGTATAAAGCATTTTAATTTCTCATCTTCCTTAGAAGCTGGTGTCCACATAAAATAAAAGGAGCAATTTTCTTGTTTAGTTTTTCAGTTAATTTTTCTGTGTTGTATTCTCTTCTGTCTTACAAAGAATGAGATGATTTGTTGTTCAACCCTACGTGCCCTGCTGTCTACCAAAAGCCCTCAGTGTGATAGCCTTATTACTAATACACTTCTGAATACATTTAGGCGATTCTGGAATATCTTTACAAGAATTGTAACTGCAACTTAACAGTTGTTGTTTTGCTCTGGATTTCTCTTTCTGCTCATATGACATTTTTACCCAAAGGCTTTTGTGAGAGAGCTGGTCATTCTACTACTTGCAGCAAAGAGAATGGAGATAATTGGTCTGTCCTCTGGTCTTTCTCTTGTCTTCCTCCTCTCATTTGAATATTTTCATATCTATTGAATTCTAAGCTTTTTTTTTTTTCTTGACAATGTAGGGAAAAAGTTAAAATTACTTGTGAAAAGTCCTAAAGACAAGTCAGCCCTCTTTTCAAAGGAATAATTATATTTGCTTGTAAGTAGGAGGGAAAATTTAATTTTTTGACTGGTGGAATATTGACTTACACAACGAGGGAAGTAATATGTGACATATTTGCATTGTTCTGAAGCTGTAATTTGAGGTAACAGGCTTTTTTTTCTATGATAGGAAAGGGACAAGTGGGAAAAATTTGTGTTATCTCTCTTTGAGAAGATCCTACAATATATATATCAGTTAATTTTAGGATACCACTGTTTGTCTGTCTTCATTTGTTCTTTGGGGGTAGTTTTTTTTGTTTTTTGATGGATTGGGGGGGGGGGGGTGAGGCGGGGGAAGGGGTGTCCAATCCCCCCACCCCATGATTCACAATCCATTATATCAGGATGCTATTTTATCTGGCTTGCAAAATACTTGAAAGTTCCTGATGATGTCTAATGAAAGCTTTGTCTTTCAGAGAGCTGTAGCCCATAATAGTTAGTAAATGGTCATGTAAAGCATGTAGTAGAGAAAAGTATATCCGCATGCTGTGCTGATTTCCTGATGGTCTGCTATTACATTGTGGAATGTGGTCTTTTCCTATTGCTCTATTTCTGCTAAGCTAAGAATTCAAAAGAAGCAAGACTCACCTTTATAGCTCAGTTTTCCTACTTAACTGCATTTCCAAAACATGCATTTATTTGAGAGAAAATTATTATTATGATGATATAATGCTTGTTTTGTCTTTTTTGATAATTTTGAATTTGATGTCTCTTTAAAAAATGCCCCATTTAAATATGGACAGCTGAAAAAAAGATCAAGTTGCATTTTGGTTTAGGAGAGAGAGGAGCTGAAACTCAACAGGACTTAGAGGTTCCAAAATAAATTTGAAAAAGTGAAAATTAGGTTTTATACATTTATATTCAGGATACTAAAATGAAAATAATAAAGTCAGTGTTATTTGTATCCAGCTTCCTTAGTATTGCATTATTTCAAGGTACTAAACCAGACACCATTCTGCTGCTCTTAGAAGAATCTTACTTTGTTGATCAATACCTCTTACTATGTTAGACTTTTTATTAATTTGGGCTAAAGGTTGAATAATACTTTGATCTAGTTTACATTTAATAAGGCTAACCCTGTGTATTTTTATTTTTCATAGATTACAATTAACTCCGTTAATGAAATACATTACTGTAAAGTATTAGTTTTATTAAGCTTTTCTCTCACATTTTCTCACGTCTTGTAAAATGTTGTATAGGAAGGCTTTTAAGGCCTTTTTAAAATGTTATTTTTTATACTGAGACACTAAATAGTAATAAAGGTTGCAGATTTTTATGCCTTTTTGCAAACTTCGTGATTAGACTTACACAGCTGATACTTCCAGATTTTATTGGTTATCATTCAGAAAGCTAGAAATTCCAAAGTTTATTCCCTGCTTTATGGTTCTGTTTTGCAGAATGTTTGATGTTGGAGGCCAAAGATCGGAGCGGAAGAAGTGGATTCATTGTTTTGAGGGTGTTACAGCAATTATTTTTTGTGTGGCGTTAAGTGATTATGACTTGGTCTTGGCTGAAGATGAGGAAATGGCAAGTACTTTAGTGTTGAAGAAGGGAATAGTTGGCTAGAAACTAAACAAGTTTGAAAGGAAAGCCATAAATACATCTTTTGGAGTATTGCTGCTTTATAATATTTATGGGGTCTGTGCAAAAGGTCTTTCTTAGAGAGATGGTGATAGAATTCATGCTTTTGGGTTTCAAAGTATTCCCTTGTATTCTCAGAAGGGATACTATGAGACAAGTATTCTTTTCAGTTATACTCTTTCATGTTTTAAAGGATGCATAACTTAATGATAGATTGTCAGCAATACACGTTTTAGTCTGTTTTTGGATGCTGGAAATATATAATAAGAAATTGCTTGACTACTTCTACTTCAGCACGTTTTGTTTTCCTTGCCTTTGTCAGGCTTCAGTTTTTGTGTCTTTCTAAATGTGTTTCTCTGATCTCTTTCCTGAGTTGCAGAAAATTTTCTCTTCCTTCTCCCTTCCAACCCCTTCCACTCCTTTCTCCTCTTTTAAGGTGTGACTCCTTTCGTATCAGTATGCTTTTTACTGTCTGAGTGGTCTAAAGTGATGCTCATCTATTGTGTGTGAATCATTAACAGACTTCTGTGCTCTTCCTCATGTTCCGCAACCTCTTATGAAATATAGTTTGGAGAGAAAAGCGAAATAAAAATAACTTGCAAGTCAAATGTAGTCAAAGAAGGTCATCCTGCTGCCTAAATGACTGGAGCTTGGCCACATTGCTTAGGTGTTGGATAATTTTTCTACAGTTAAAAATTATGGGTTAGAGGAAAAAAACATGCTCACTTAATTCTCTAGTTCTATAGAGACTTTTTTTTTTTACTTCTGCTGGGATCTCAGCTAGGTGCGGAATTTAATTTTCAGTTTCCAGAAGACCTAATCAGTATAAGACAAATTCAGGTAACTCAGCAACTCTTGTAGAGTGTCTGTACTGCAAAATGTCAAAACATGCCAAAATTTGCTAAAATATGAAAGAAATCAAACCTGAGAATGAAGGAAAAAAAAAAAGAAAACGTAGTTGCTTAAACTCTTATTGTGTGAAAGTGTTTTTTGTAATGGTCTTGGCCTCTCTGTGTTTCCCTGTGGGAAAATGTGATTCTGCATGCTAGAAACTTAGTTTTGTAACTTCTCTGGTTCATTTTTATTTAATCAAAAATATGTTTCCTGATTTTACTACTAAAGTCTGAATAAAATACAATGAGGTGTGTTTTCCAATTACAGAATCGGATGCATGAAAGCATGAAACTGTTTGACAGTATCTGCAACAATAAATGGTTCACAGATACTTCTATTATTCTCTTCCTGAACAAGAAAGATCTTTTTGAAGAAAAAATCAAAAGGAGTCCTCTCACTATCTGTTACCCTGAATATTCAGGTATTGGAGTGGGATGCAGGTGTGAAGTAGTTTTTGGTTAGACTACCTCATTTTGGATGCACAAATCAGGAGGAGTTTAATAACTTCATTTAAATATTTTAGATACTTAGAGTTTAAGCTGCGGTGGGGGGTGTGTGTTTTCCTGGATCACAAATAAAATAGTACTAAGTCAGTTTCATCTTTTTAACCAGCTGAAATAATGCTGGTCCATTGTTGGCATTTACATGTTACTGCTGCAGCTCTTTTTAGCCTAATTTATTTAGCCCACATCTTTTTCCTGATATCCTCCTATTTTTGTACTTGGATGCAATCTTTTTTTTCCATTAGCAGGAATCACTGAGGATACATGAGAGCTTATTTGAACAGGGAGTGTACACAGAAGTTAGAAGTAGGTGGCTTATTCAGGAAATACATAGCAAAAGAAGGTGATTTCATTTAAGAAGCCTTAGTCTTTTTATGTAGCATTTTCATTGTAACTTCAGACTATTCTATTGTACAGAAAATAGCAAGTTGGAGGTGAAAAGCTCAGAAGAAATGGGTATGCCAAATGTCTTTGACTTTGGGAAGAATCCAAACCTTTTATAAACTTAAAAATTGAAAATTAAGGAAACAAAATAGCCTAATCCTGGCAATAGTGATGGGTCGTCAATGACCTGCTCCATCTGCCACTGAAGTAAATGGGAAGATTCTTCCTGCAGTTGGAACTGGAGTCCTTAAGTTTTCATTCTTAAAGTGTGTCCAACAGGTTTCCTTCAAGATTTATTTATGGTATCTTAAAGCAATGGCTGTGCAATTACTCCTCTTCAGGTTTAGGGTAACTGTGTCCAAAGAACTACTTCTTTCAAAGATACAGGATGCATCTTTCTCAGTTTGAAACCTGTTTACCTGCTTACGGAGCACTTCTCTCCTTTTAGGGTCAAACACGTATGAAGAAGCGGCTGCTTACATTCAGTGTCAATTTGAAGATCTGAACAAGAGAAAAGACACGAAGGAGATCTACACTCACTTCACATGTGCCACAGACACAAAAAATGTGCAGTTTGTTTTTGATGCTGTAACTGATGTCATTATTAAAAATAATCTTAAAGACTGCGGCCTCTTCTGAGAACAGACAAAAGGTTGTTAAATGGTAAATTACGTGCCTGAGAACAGGATTTTATGCTCATGCTGTGTAAAACCTGCATAGATATACTTAATTCTCTTTTATTTTTTTCTAGGTTTGGAGAACGACTTCGCACAATTTTCATCTGATTCTTTTCAAGGTGAAAGAAATACAAAATACATTGTGCTGAATGATAGATCAGTACTGTACTTGCCTGTTTTAACAGCTTTATTTATGTTTGTCTTGTAAATTTAAGTAATTAGTTAACAATGAGATGTCAGTTGATTGTATGTAAACTTATAATTGTAGTAATGTATTTGTATAAACGTTGAATGGAATATTTTAGTAACTTGATGTCCTCTAAAATTTCCATGTTTTATGAAGATACTCTTAGAGGAGACACTTTTTGCCTTTGAATTATTTAAACATCTTGTAAAATTAAATTTTCTTTTCATCTTAAGGGTGCATGCAGCCTTATTCTTTACTTTTGTTGGTAATACTGTATATGGCATTAGCTTTTTTGATATTTAAACAGCCTGGTACACCTGTCAGACTTAACAAAACATAACAAATAAAACTTGTTTTTTGCCTTAAGTTTTGAAAAAATCTTTTTATAAATTTAACATAAAGGCAAAGATTATTTTTTAAATTTAAATGAAATCCACAGTTTATGAAATCTGGGCTTGCAGTCTTTGCAGTGCAAATGTGGCAACACTGAGAAATTGAATTTTAAGGTTCAACTATTATTGAAGGTGATGTAAGTGCAAAAAGGAAGTTGTTAAAATAATCATATCAATAAAAAGTAAGTTTGAAACTGTGGTCTTTACTCAGTGGAGTGAATGGTAAAATTACCTTTGGAGTTTTTTTATAGACCATTAACAAAGGCTGGACTTAAGAGTCATATTTTTTTTCTGCTTTCTCAAGAAGTAAAATGTTCTCCTTTTTTTCTGTTTTCTGGTAATAAAACTAGTTTGATAATTTATATCAGGTTCTCCCACAAGACATGGCACAGTGGCTTCACAGATTAAAGCAATTTCCCGTTGCATATAAAAAGAATCTTCAGTGTTTCAGAAGGAGTGTTCTAGTGACTTGCAACTGCTGATTCTTTGATTTCCTCTGTAATTATAATTAGTCTCACAGTTTCTTTACATTATAAGTTAAAGAATATGATTTTCTTCTGGTTATGCTTTCATTATGTGATTTGCTGTCTTAGCTACTTATCATCCATTGCCTTATGGGTAGTGCCAAAACTGATTTTTTTATACAAATTTTAAAATTAGTAAGCTTCTATTTGTAAATAAGTTCATGGATGGTTGTCTTAAATGTATGTCATCTAGAAAATACAAATGTACCAAACTTGGAAACATGATTTTCTATAATTGTTAAAATATTTCAGGCAGCTACAGTACACCATAAGTTCTTTGAGAAGTAAATAAATCTTTGAACCTGTTGCTATTTTTCTATATTAGCTTTTATGTTCTTAGGAATTTTCAACAAAGATATTTAAGTCGTCGTTCTGTTGTTTAATTTTTTATTGTGTATGTGTTTCATCTAGGCCTCAGATAGCTTGAGTAGAAATTACCTGCACGTCTCATCCTTTATTGCTTCCTTTGTTAGGTACAGAAATGTGTTTCAAATCAGATTAGAAAGGAGATAACTTATTACTGGAGGTTGTTAACTACATTCATACATTATGAGCTCTTTCAGCAGTTATGGTAAACAATCTGTATATCCTGGGCTGCTTTTAATTGTGCTTTACAGTTCTGGATACATAACTGATTTTAAATCTCATTGAACTACTTTGTGGAAATTGTATTTACACCTACATTCAAGTTGATTTTTGTACTTCATGTGAAACAAAAATTGGGATTAATCAGATTACATAAATAAACCTAAATTTTGTGCCTTGCTTGAAAGAAATGGTTTTTATTAAATGTGCTGAGGGAAGTCTTTTTTGCATCCATCCTGTGGAGATAACTAGGTAGTAAAAATTAGACAATGCAGAGTTCAAGAGTAAATTCAAAGACTTTATGCAAAAAACAATAGAATGAAAATGAGCAGAAATTAATGATCGTTGATTAATTCTTTAACCATTTTTCCCAGCACTTTCATTTGGAGAATTTTTGGAATTCCGTAACTGGGGTTTTCTGAAGAATTTACATCTTAACACAGAACAAAATTGTGAAATACTTTTGCTTGCTAGCCCGGGCAGATAAGCTTGTCCTTTTTTGCCTCTCAGACAGCAGGTATGTTTCCTTGTAGACCTCTGTACTGAGCGACCAGTCTTTGTCCTGAGCTGACAGTTGTCAGCCTAGGCCACTGCTCTAGGAAAAGGTACAAGAGGATTTCTGTTCAGTAGTGGTGGTAGGCGCACACCTATTTCACTACAGTTGTAACAAGGTTCTGCTCCATCTCTTTATTTTATCAAGAGGCTGCTTCTCAACTGGAGCACTGGAGAAAATGCAGGAAGTCCTGCAGGTCTGCCGCTGTCGGAGGAGTCTTGTCCCTCAGCATTCTGAGCCTCTGTTCTTTTCCAGTTCTCTCATTTCTTCACGCAGTATATCCAGGCAGACTACTTTTTCTAGCCTTACACAAAGAAGCTCCCTCTACTAATTTAAATATTCTTTCAGATGATTTTAAATATTCTAAATTTAGTATTTGTAGGGAATTAGAACTTATGGAGGCATCTCCAGCCCCTGTGGTATTGTGAGCATTTTGTCTGGTTGAAGTCTCTCAGTAAAATGTAGCCATCGTGAAATAGGTAGTTATTGTTAAAGGGGTTTAACTGTGCGGAAGTGTGGTTTGGAAAACTTGGTATTTGTCTTCATGATGCTACCTATTCAAATGTCCTCCAAATTCATGTTAAACGTAGGAACTTCTTAGTAGCTAAAACAGGGTCCAGGATCATAGCATGGGAACAGCATAGTTTGCTGGATTGCAGTTTCTGTTTTCATGTACGTAATTAGAAGCTTTGTGATTTAAATTCTACATAAAATCTGAAGGAGCAAGAGAGATGGATCTGCAGCAAGCTGAACAGCGTGATTGCTAGTATGCGTTTAGAATTGGCAGCAATGGAAGGGTAAGTTTCTATTTTAAATGAAGCAAAAAGGAAACCCTACCAAAATACTGGCTGTCCTGCTGTGCGGATGTCTCTTGAAGTTGTTATACTTAATAACTAAGAGCCTGTGGGACAGAGCAATGCCAAGGTTGTAAACTTCAAGTCCTTGACTACTTCATTTTGAAGAAAGCGTAGAAGGTGCAACAAGAGGCTGAGAGCAGCTCATCCTTGAATAATTCATAGCCTGTGAGAGTGCTGTTACCTGACAGCGGACATCAGGGTTATTGAGTTTTATTTCAGTAACAATTTGCTTGGCCTAAGGCATAATTCAGATTGTTTTTTGCAGTGCAGGCAATGGATTGAGATCCATATGGAAGAGTGTAATGCTATACCATTTTTGGTCACACTACTTGCTGGATTTTAAGAAGGGAAGGAGTTGAGCGCACAGTGTAGAAATAAAGAGTTCTGTAGTAGAATTTTATTTCTGTAGTGCAGTGCTTCAATTCTGAAAGGGATTTCAGAGGATCTGTTACAGAAGAAGGGTCTATGTATGCAATATGTATCCTGATCAGAATGTGCTGTCTGAAATCTGACTGTTCTTAATAGCAATGGAACAAAAGATGTGTAAGACAAAATACTTGTTAGCAGAAGTCACTGCAGCTTCAGAGAACTAGCTGTTCCCAGCTACCTTTATTCCTCTTTTCTGTCCTTCCACTAATAGAGGAGGTTGGAAAGGGGTGTAGTCACTGGTTTCCACTCACAGGTTGTGCTGTTGTGTAGACATCTTAAGGAATGGGTACCTTGAACCCTGCAGAATATGCTGATCTTTCATTTCTTTTGCAGATAAAGAACATACAGATGTCTGTATGTAATGTAAGAATATTATTATTACGGTAATGTAAGAATGTGCAGACTGATTAGAGAATAAATATGTGTACTTTAAACTGCATGTGTTCATGTTGAAAAGCATAAAAAAAAAAGTCTAGGAAACCAGGAACTTGAGCAGGTGAAGCTTCTCAGTGATGTAGCTTATAGTTTCAGAGTGATATATGGTCTGATCAGACATCCTTACGGTATGACACAGAGCACGTCTCGAATACCTCCTATGAACAAGTAAGTGTCCTGATTTCTACAAAATCGGGATGCATTTCGGGACGGTACAGTACAAATGGCTGAGTGCGAGGCACATTTCAGATAGATACCAAGATACTTCCAGAAGGGTTTGGCTCTTTGTCAAAGTAGCAGTGACCTAAACTAAAACAAATGAGGAATCCATCAGTTTTGCACATAAACTCAGGTGTAATAGTTTACCTCAGGAACCGTAATGTCTTATTCTGAAAGAAACACGCTGAGGTATAGTCACAAATTCTCATTCTTCCTCTGTTCCAATGTAGTGATTCTCTTAGGATGTGATAAAAACCCTGTGAAATCTGTGCTAAAAAGCCTATGAAACTAAGTCATCCTGACAATGTTACATAGTTTTGATTGAAAAAGGCTAATACTTGTTCTTTATGTTTTAACCTACCAAAAAAAATCCTAGCAAAGATGCAGCTATTCATGTTTTGATACCAAAAATCACGAACCTAAAATACTTTGCCAATCTTTCAACAAGAGCTTTGTTATTAAAACAAAGATAACTTTCCAATGACAATAGTATTAATGGTGTAAATTGCTAAAACTTACATTTCTTTAATGAGAATTATTGGTGGATTTATTAAAATAGATAAAAACCCAAAGTTACCAACAGCATAATTTAGAATATAAAACTGAAAAACAACAACCAGAAAAAGCATTTCCAAATTATATTCAGTGACTATTGTAGCAAACATATTTGAACGTGTGTTCAGGATGTGATGTTGTCCTGTCTTAAGATGCCTGTAAGTCAGCAAGGATAGTTGATCACATCCAGTTTCAAATGATGTTCTTTCTACTATTTTTAATCTTTAATGGTTTTAATCCTTCATACTCCCAGAAACTTTATGGTAAAAAAAGTCTTAATTTGTTAGATATTGCACATGGAGATGAGTACATTTGATCAAATTCTGAAACCGTTGTTTTATAGATTTTGCCAGTGTCTTTCGTAGTCAGGTTATGTTGGTTTGGCTTAAATGTTAGTTTGCCCCATTTTTCTACTTACAGTTTAGTACTTCATACTTGGTATTTGGCCTTCTGACTCTAAGGGATGGAAGAAAGTCGTAAACTGTATCTAATCTACTGAGACAAAAAGAATGTTTTCAAGATGTTTGTAGTCAGTCCAGCATATGAGACTGATGCTCTGGGAAAGCTTTAAAGAAAATACTCTGTGATGAACTTCACAGCTGTGTCCAACACTTAAGAGAGCGACTTTGGGAGAGTGATGTGGCATAATGTTCTTTCTTGCGTTACGGTTTGTTTTTGTTGTCTGGAGCTCTGTTTGTGAGGAGATGACAGTGAGGTATGTGCAGCTGCTCGGCTCCTTACACCTCTTTCCCAGGTGAGGCTGTTAGATGTCTGTGTGTTAATGGTCCAGGCAGCCTGATCTTACAAATACTGAGGAAAATGCTTGCAAATTCCTCAGTAAAAAGAAATGGGCAAGAGGCACCTTGATTCTCCTGGAGAGGAGAGAGGACTGAATAGAGGTGGAGGGGGTGGGAGGTGGCTGCTCTTCTGATGTCTGGTAAGTTTATGTTTTGAGTCCTCTGAGGACTTAATACAATTTTACAAGAAGAGATGATTTATTTGGGTGTTATGGGGAGAAGGTTGTTGGTATGTTGTATGCTTAATCTTGAAATATCTTGTCCTATCCAGATTCTTTGCCCTTGAAGACCTATCTTCCACTAGTTAAAAGCCATGCCAGAAAGAATAAAATGCTAATATAGCTGCAGAGTAATAGTGTGCTAGTCTTGAATGAGTTTTTTCTTCAAAACCAGAATTTTTAGTGTTACAGAGTCTCAGATAATCTGAAAGATAAATCCTGAGGCTGTTAAGCAAGTTTCCTAGTGGTTTAAATATTAAAGTGCAGGGATAGGGACACACTATTTCATTTCACTTTATTTTTTCCCCAGTAAATCTGTGAAAGGAAGATTAATAGAACAGTCAAAGTGCTCTGTGTGAGCCTTCCCGAGACCAGTGCTGAAATACAGTGCTGTGAGAGGGGTGGAATCTTCCGTGGAATTGCAGCAAGGACCTGCTAGTGCTTCCTGATAAATCCAGTACATTGACAGCTGACATCCTTGTTGAAGAGGAAAGAAATATTAAAATAGCGTCAATGATCCAGGACCCTAAACTACCAGAGTACAAGTGTTAAGGTCCTTTGAGGCCAAACTGATGGCTGCTGTAGAAGGGTTGTTCACATAAACTGACTTTCAGTGAAAGCTTTAAAAGGAGTTCGCTGTTTCATCACTTTCAAAAGGACTTCAGAAAAAAATGAGCAGTTCTGTTAGAAATGGGATAATTTGCCTCACTTTAATGTTCAGCATCTCAAGGGCGTTAAAACAGTTTGTCAAGTGCTCGCCTATCAGCTGGCATGTGGTAATGGTATGTTTTCTTAGCTTTGGCAAATGCAATGTAGTTCAGTTTATTTAAAACACAATTACACTTCTACATCTAAAAAGTAAGGAAGACACAATCGCTAAAGAAATAATTTGTAAAATTAAAATTGCCTATTAGGTAACCAAGGCTTGCATTCTTCCTGTAACACTTAATACATATAATCGTGTTATATCAGCATTTCAGAAACTCATTTATGCAGTAGATCTATGTTTTTGGAGATAGCACTTCTCATGCTATACACAGAACGGGATGGTGACACTGATGGCATTTTCCATAGTCCAGCAAGTCTATTCAGCTGGTAACTGGGAAACTAAGGTTCAGACTCAGCCTGATTTTTGAAATAATTTGGCCACTTAAATCTGAGAAAAGTGCCCTAATGAGTGGGCTAGTAAGTACTCAGAAACAGTTATGTTTACCATGTCCTGTTACATTGATTTCGCTTTACGTTATGCTGACTTCTCATTTCTGCAAGGGCTAGAATCTGTATGTATCGCAGTTACCAATCCTGAGCATTCATTCTTTTGCAACAAGTGTCTGTATCTTGTATGAAGTAAAATAAATTCAATAGAAGATCCTTAGACCTTTATGCAGACCCTTACTCTAAACCAAAGCAGATGCAGAACCTATTTGCCTGTATCCTAGAGTATCCTGGCAGTATGTTTTGTGAGGCTACAGCTATGTCCCTCCTCTTCACTTTGAATGGCAAAATCATACTTTTAGACCTTTTTTCCAGATGCCATCTTATTTATAACAGTTTACAATGTCTAATTCAGTTTGAAATTAATGAATCAATTATTTTTTGGGCTACCAGCAAACAGGAAAAACTTAGAGCTCACTTAAGACTGATGTAGTTATCTTTTAGCTGTTTCTTTGTTGAGCTAGATGGATTCAGCCTGATGAAACTTTCTGTACAGGGCATGTTTTTTTAGTCCATTCATTCTTGCAATTCTTTCCTGCATCAGTTTCCATTTCTCCTTGTGTATCTTGAATTGCAAGGCTATTTATAAGTGAAAAGGGTTTAAAAATGGAAGGCTTTTTTGGTTTTGGTGGTTTTTTATTTTATTTTCCTTTTGATAGGATGGATGGAGAAAGAATATGAAATGAGTGGCTTACAAAAAAAATACCAGTTTGATCACATCAACAAGTTTCAAAATTTTCCATCCCAAAGCTTAAATATTAATTCAGAGGTTTGCGGATTACTAAACAACTTAATACACTTAAAAAAAAAAAAAAAAAAGGCAGATTGAAAGCCAGAAAAATACATTATCATAGGCTGAACTAATGAAAACCCTTTCTGCTGTTCCTGGTCAGACTAGAATAATTAATTGATGACTTCCATTAAGTCATGATGGTGTTAGACCAGGGACAGATAGACAAACATGAGAATACTGTGTTTATTCTGGAAGACTGCAGGGAGCGTGTTGAGGAAAGCCTGTCAGTGAAATGGGACTGCAGGAGCAAAGTCACGCAGCTTCCCTGCACGGTGGTCGTGCCTTGCCTCTTTGGATTCTGACTAAAGGCTGCTGCTAAAGCATTTCTTGCTTTAAATTAAAGCATTGCCTCCTTGCCAACCCGAATTCTGCTCTGGAGCTGTTAGTCTGACTGCTGGATGCAGGAGGAGGTTCCTAGGAAGTCCCTTTTTCTTCTTTGCTGTAACTCTCTTAAGCCCTTAGGGGACGTTTATGTTCTTAGGTGGGCAATGGCCCAGGAGCTATAAGTTGGACTTCTAAGGCAGATCTTCCTTATGAGCTGTATTCTGGAAGGAAAAATAGTGGAGTTAACATGTCTCTACAGACTTCCGTGCTTTACGCATGGCAAATTGATGTCTGTAGCATTTTGTGATACAAAAATAAGGTACGTTGTTAGCCATTGCATCAGCACAGCTCTTCACTTGTATTCTGAGTAGGTGTCCAGTGGTGTTGCATTCTGCCTCTGCACTGCATTTTTTGAAAGAGAGATGACATGAGAAGTATGGTGTAAAGAAGCTAACCATCGTTTACCTTCCTGTATCTATTAATCTTTAAAATCTGAATTAATTTTTTTATTGCTGTCAAGCAACATGGAGGGCGTGCCAAGGAGCATGGTAATCGTGAAGCAGCATAATCAGAATGTATTTTGAGTCACAAAGATGAATTTGTTTCTAATGCCAAAGACTGTAGGCAGTGGAGGACTAAGATCCAAATCGCCGAACTCCATACTTCTATAGGGTATTTGAACAGATTTGCTCAATGGATGTTTGCTTTAGATTTCGGCTGGCTGCTGCTCTTTGGAGGCTCTTGAGCTCAAGAGGAAGGTGACTAGATTTGTGGCCTTGGTGGTTTGTGTTGTTGCAAGGTGTTCCATCATAACTCTGCCTCTATTACAAAGCTATGATCTCATGCAATATATGGAAAATGCCTCAAATAAGCATCCTACAGCCCTGTCCTCATTACCCTATTATGGGTTTAAGGATTTAATGGGTCAGATTTAGAGGAGGGTTGTTGGGGTTTTTTGTCTTTGTGGGTTTTTGTTGTTTGGGGGTTTTTTTGTTTTGTTTTGTTTTGTTTTTTTGGTTGGTTGGTTTTTTTAATTCTCTGTTGTTGCTCTCTCTTTCCATGTTCTGTAGCACTACAGCTGTGCTAAAGATCTTTAGGGGAAAAAAGCCACAGGTACTTACAGTCTTGGTGCTACAGTGATTATTGTGGACCACAAGATTAAATGTTTCCTCCACAGTTTAGAAATGTCATGCATGTTTTCTTGTTCTGTTTCGGGACTCCACCTGAAGGTTTGAGTGCTTTCTACAATTACTTTTTAGTGTTGGCTGCCTGAAATACCTTGGTAGCCTAACTTGGGCCATTAGCTCATGAAAGAGACTTTGGTAAAGCTGAGTAGCGTAACGAAGCTGTGAGCCAGTGCACCTTTCTACTTACAGAGGTTTTTCCCCCCCTATAGTCATTTATCTATGGGTACAATAAATGCACTTGCCAAGTAATGCATTGATTTAGGGGGATTTTTATTTGCAGAGGGAGGTAACAGGAAAGGCAGCGGAGTGGATCTTGGGGAATAGGAAGCAGCTGGGGATGCCAGTGGCTGTGGGATTTGTTATAGCTGAAAAATAAGACTTTAATGTCTGTTGTGAATGCTATTTTTAATGCTCTGGAGAGGAAGCAGATGGAGAGAGACTATCAGATCTGTACAATATGGAATGATAAAGAGTAAGCACTTCTAAAGCAATATATAATCTTTACGGGTAGATACCTCTTCTGTAAGTCTCCATATGATGATCATATGGACATAGACCTCTGGCTGTCATCCATGCTACTCTTGGACTCCATGCCGTATGTGTGATCAAAGGAGGTTTTGGCATCTGTTTGTGAGTGCTTGCCATGTTGTGTTTTTAAGTTCTTTGTGCACAACTGTATTATGTGTGTCTCTACTGGGGCTGGTGGAGGAAGAGAACTCATGGCTGGCTGCTGTTGCAATGGTGGTAGGCACAGCTGGCGAGTCTGATGCAAGGCAGTGGAGTGCCAAGTATGGAACCAGGCTGAATTAGGGATGAAGCAGTGATAGTACAAGAGGATTTAAAGAACTGCCACAACCAGACTTCATAAATCTTTCCCATTTAAAGTTAACAAAGTTAGCCTGAATTGGAAGTTGCCTCATTTCCTAGGCAAATTACCTGCTGTAACCAAGAATGCAGAATCTTTTTGGCTTTGTTTCCACAGATGGTCATTTGAGGTGAACTGTCTGGAATAGCATCTTATGGAAATAAGGCATGGGTAAGATTCAATTCCCCACAGTTAATTGGGACACATAAGAAGTCACTCCAGAAAGTGAATCACAGCTGAAGGAGTCTGCAGCATGTGCAGGTGACATCATGCTTTACTGCCTGGATAGGATTTTACTGCAGTAAATAAACCTGAGAGATTAGCCTGGTCTTGAGAGGGATATGAATCTTCTTTAGAAAAAAAAACACAAATATCAGAACACTTATCACACGTCATCCCTCAAAAAACAGTGTCAGAAGTAGGGAATTTCTCTCAAGGCACCAGCAAAATTGCCAGTACTGTAATACAACAGTACAATGTACCTGATGGTGCTGCTCATCGCTTTGCTGCCAACGTGGACAGGGGTTTCATGTTCAGTATTGTCTATCCCACACAACGAAACCACTAAACCCTGCTCCCACCGAGGCTGGAGGGTGACCAGCTGACATAATGCTGAATTACCTGTGATGACCACAAACCCCCGTGCAGGCTAGTAAGTCAAGTGAACAGTCACCTTCTCACATGGCAGTACTTTCAATGGACGTAGTCTGATGCAGGATGGTTTAGTAGCAGTACTTTTTAGCAGGATGTTTGGTATCCAGCAGGCATTTAAGAGGGTCTGTGTTTAGTCTGATGCAATTACATCCAAATGCTGGCATAAACAATAGCATCATATAAAAACTAGCAACAAGACTTCCTTTGTTAATACTATGTTTTAATGAATCCAAATATTTCTACTATGTACTTTAAAATCCCACTTTTACTCTGAGTTCAATTGCTTTTTATTTATTATTTGTGAGTATATAAACAATACCATGTACAGTACAGGTAAGGATGGTTCTCATAGCTGTAAAACAGACCCTTTTCACGTAGTAATTGCTGTCTTGTGCTGAAGATATTTTCTGTAAGAACAAACTGGAAGTTCTTTTCCACTGATGGAAATAACAGGGACTATTACTCTATTACCGAAAACAAAGGCCAAATCTGACTTCAGTTGAACCTCTCAGAGACCATTTCCTGGCATACCTAATTCATTACAATAAATTTCTTGCTCTAAGTTGCACGTGAAGTCTGTGGTACAGCAAGAGAGTACGAGATAATTTTATTCAGCCTTACTCTTTAGGATGTCTCTGAAACTGCACTGTTAGCCCTCAGCCATTTCTGAGATCTGGTTCTCTGGGCTGCAGTGATGCAGTATGGATGGTTTATTTAGTATTTAATTATCCTTATTGCCTGGAAAGGTACTGACCTTTCTTTAAATACATAGGATAGGAAAGTAGTCTAAACTTCCGAAGAGACAGAGTAAAACGCTACTTTAGAAATTTGGTACGTAAACTTTTTCTCATGTCCTTTTAGAAAGCACGTTTACCTGAACCTTGTCTTAGATTAGCCTGTTTATTATGTTTTCTCTGCCATAAAAAATAGCTGACTTCAGACGGGGATTAACTTCTTGGAAATACATTCCATAGCTTCTCTTCACATTTTGTGTGCTTCTCAAATGTAAGATAGTAAATGTTACTAACACTGCTTACAGTATGATCTGTCAGCAGTCCTATTACAGTAAAACTGAACCTTTTCTCAAGGGTTGGTGAAAACATACTAAAACTAGTTTGTAGCTGAAACTGAAATTACCACACCTGTTCCAGCTTGCTGTGCTTTTTATACCCATTAGAGAAACAGAACAGCCCAAATGCACCCTGTGTATAGAAGGAAACTGAGGAAAGTTGTGTCTATGCTAACTTTAATAGGCATTATCAGAGAGTGCATTTAAGTCCTTCTTCCAAATGTTGCAGACCGGTTTACGACCATAGTGTGCCGCCATGCTGTGCTCCACAGTGGTTGCCTGGGCTGTGCCATGGTTCAGCTGCAGCATGAACTGTTACTTCTCCTGGAATGTGTCTCTAGTGTTCCCCATGCTCGTGAGTCACTTGTCTCATGCTCATCTTGGCTGTAGCTGTTGGTAAGCAGTGCAGACCAAGAGAAGGAGGTTTGTTCATGTAAATTTCCTGTTTCTAAGATGCAATGCACAAGTTCTGTGTGTTTCAGGGGATGTTACTCTGAACCAACTGCTCTTTAGGACCCAGTGCCCCTTAGCAGCTGGAACCTGGTAGGATCAGATAGCGCAGAACTTGTCTACAGTGGGAACCAGTGAGGATGACTAGGAAATCTGCTTCGGAAGCATATTCCTGATGAAAACTAAATGTAGACACACCTTATGCTATTCACTCTATGTAAGAGTCTGCGCACATATGCTTGGCCACTATGCATCACTGGTGTAGAAGGAGGCAGCTACCTGCCCGCAATTACCCTGCCCAGTGCTCTTCTTTGTGCTGAAAGGGCATTTGGTCTCCCAGGAGCTCATTCCTCTGGAAGAGAGCCTTGCCATTGCCCTCTGGATCCTGGAAATCTTTCACCTGCACTGGTCAGTGAGGAATCAGATCAAAGAAAGACAACCATCTGCTGGTGGCCTAAGCTTGTGATGCCACAATTCACTTCCAGTGTGGTTTGGTCCATAACGGTTGCATGCCTGGGGTTAATCAGTGCTGGCGGTGCTATCAGGGTTCTCTCTGCTGAAAAGGAGGACACATCCCTGTTTGCAGCTTTCATAATACAATTACAATTGCTTTAAGTTATTATTATAATTCTGTCATTTTACAAGCCCTGTGAATCATTGTGGAAGATCAGTGGTTTCTGTGATCCTCTGCAACAGCAGCTTACCGCTACAGGCTTCAGGGCATTTCTCCCTGCTGCTGCCAGCCTTTTATCCGTGGAGATAAAGTGTTCCTCCATAATATTTCTCCTGTCTAGCAGCCTGCATTTCTGTATCAACCCTTCTATGTGGGCTGCCTTCTTGGCAAAAAGCTTGCTGTTTGGAAGAAGAGTAGGAGCAGAAAACATTGAAACAAACAATTTTTTAAGATTTATTTTTACAGTTTTGGTGAGGATCCAGCATGTAGGGAGGAGACTGGGAAGAGATTGCCAACAGCCTTGGTGGCAACCTACTTGGCCTCCACCAGGGCAGCTTCCTGAACACCTGCCATTCCTCTAGAGCCAGAGAAGTGTGTTGCCATGGGGTCTTCTGGGTGTGGAGTCTCAGATTAGAAAGCACGACCAAGGAACTGCTCTTTTCTTGGTAACCATGACCTTCCTTTGAACGCAGTCCATGAGACAACATGTATTTCTGTTGTTCCTTCTTCTCTTGTTTGCAACATTTTGACAATTAACCTCCTAATGGATGACCCACACTGATTTGTACGTGCCAGCCTGGGAACTGGCGAAACTAAATTCTCCAGTGTTTTCATGGTGAGGAACTGTTTTAGTCTGAAGACACTCACTGTGGCCCATATCTGTACTTCACTTACTGGACCTCAAAACAGAGTGTTTAGTAAGAATGTTCAGTTTGCTATCATACCAAGAAAAGACTTCTTGGAGAAGGGCCTTTACTGAGATGACCTACTGACTACTGCTAAAAATCCTTCAGTGTGGAGAGGGAGAGGATGGCAGTGCCCTCCATGCAGTCTGGATGATCTCCCTGTTTTGCTGGTAGCCTAGAGATGAGAACCTGGAATGAGCTTTTCTGTAACTGTGGGAAACAGCAGTTGAGATGGGAGTGTTGGTCTGGGGCTGCTGTGTGAAGGGTTTGATGCTAATGGTCTGTCCCTGTTTTTCCTTGTTGCCTGCTCTGGAGGGATTGGATTGATTCCTTTGCATTGCCACAGGGATTTGCTCCATTGTGAATTACAATAGCCACAGCATCCTTTGGGGAGACATCCTCTGGGAGTTGCTGTTACTCTTGCTGCTTTTCAACCAGATAGATCTGGGATGCAGACTGTGTGATCTGCTTCTCTTCGTGGTGGCAAAATACCTGGAGTGGGCACTGCAGGAAAAGCTGCTGATGTTCCTTCTCCTGGGGAGGTCAGCATCTGGGATCTGTACCAAGGAAAGGCTGTCCTTACAGAGGCCAAGCAGCCTTAGGAGCTCAGAGTGGTCTTGTGGAAGAAGATGGAGCATGGAGGGCAGGGAAGATGGCAGTGGGATAGTAATAAGGACATCCTCTGTATGGGATGATAAGCGTTTTGTGATGTCTATCTCCTAGGTGCCAACAGCTACTTGATTTCAAACCATACCATGTGTCCCCAGTGTGCAGCCTGTGTTGGCACATCCTCCTGCCCCCGGCAAGCACAAAGTAAAGCAACACAATTTTGCCTTACCATGAAGGACCTAGGGGTAAATTATTTATGACTGAGGCAGAAGAATGGGCGATAATGTTGTATTTAAGGCCTTCTATGGCCTTAGCACTCGCAAGGGTGGTGAATCCATGCAGTTACAGAATATGGACTACTTAGGATTTCCCAAACCCAAGGAAAGCTACCATGGAGATGGGGATTCTGGTACTCTGGGGTATAAAATGGCAAACCTGAAGATCTGCAACTTCTGTCTCTGTCTCTTTTCAAGAAATACTGTTTTAGAATTGAGTGGGGTGAAGAAAAATCCAGCAAAATAGTGCAGAATTCCTGTCAGGAATTTTATGGTAGATAATATGGCAGAACAGATGCTGTTGGACTAGGAAGAAAAGGAAAAAGGCAGGTTTGCTGCTGGAGGTCAAACTTTCTGAAGCTGGTCTGCGTCTCTACCACAGATCTCAATTGTATGGTCTGAATGTTGTAATACTTTCATAACTGTTTGTTATGAAACTGTTTGTCAATCGTTCTGTTTGGAAAAATAAGCTGTCATCTCAATTTGTTTTCTTGAGTATTTGTTTTTTAATATTAAAATGGTAATAAAAAAAGAACTTAAGATTATATTGCTCTTTCCAGTCTTTGGTGCCTGGTTGCATTCTATAAATCCACCATTGCAGTCTATTTAACTTCGTTCTTCAGAAACAACAAAACAGTTGCATCAGTGAGGTTTAGCAATTGTGCTGGTTGCTTACAGGTCTGCTCACTGGTGGAAACATTCGAGGATGTTTCTAAAAATAAGCATCCTCTTCCTGCAAGGCTGTGGACACAGACTGTCAAACACATCTTTAAGGGAGGTACGTGAGCTAGCAGGAAATCAGGTCAGTCCTATTTCAGTTTAATAGTGCTTGGGTATGATGTCACCTTTCTAAAACAAGGGTTGGGTCCTGAGAATAAAAGTAGTAATCTTCATTCTTTCACAATCCTATGCTTGAATGAAATGATCTCTGGTTAGCTCTCTGGCTGAGCCAATATGCAGTGAAGAACAGGAAAGTAGGGTCATTTGAGCTTTCTTCTGGGACACCCATTTTTATCTTGGAAAAAAGTATGTACATTCATATACGCTTTTTCCTTAAGTGATGAAGCCAGTGATAAAACTTACATATTTAATGTTGTGTTCTTTATGCCAATACAGTTAAGGAAATTGTGGGTTTGCAGGTTCTTATTCTCTTCATTTCTCTGGTTAATGAAATCACCCGATAATGTGTGAGACACGAGTTAGCACTTCATTTCAGCTGTCAGAATTCGTATGTGTTACTTAAAAACAGCAAAACTGAACAACCACAAAGAAGAAGAAAAATGACTCTATTGTCCCAGTAAAGGAAGTGCAGGGTCTGCTCAGTTACGTACTCTCCTACTTTCTAGAGAACAATGGTAATGGTTTTAGCAGATGAAAACTGTTTCTTCTGAAGTGCCTTGACTCAAACTATAGGTATTGGTTTCAAATGAAATTTGTAACCCATGAGCTTATTTAAAGTGGTTACTTCAACAGCCAATTATATTGTTATGTTAGGAGAAAGATTTGCAATTATAACCTATATTCCAAATTTCAGTGAATTTTCTTACTTTTGTTGGTTTGGTTGGGTTTTGGTTTGGTTTGTTGTTTTTTTTTTTTACTTGGTTGTTGGCTTTTTTTTTTCTCCGAGGGGGGTGGTTAAGTCTCTTTAAATGTGTTAATGGCTGCACACTAGACTCCTAGCAGAAGTCAAATCTCAAAAGTTATTGAATTTCAGTGCTGAAGAATCCCATGTTATTTCTTGCTTCCTTTTTTCAAGTGATAGAAGTTTTTGCTAGTGTTTGAAGA
The DNA here is from genome assembly GCF_015220075.1 of Falco rusticolus. Classification (NCBI taxonomy): domain Eukaryota; kingdom Metazoa; phylum Chordata; class Aves; order Falconiformes; family Falconidae; genus Falco; species Falco rusticolus. The sequence goes on from NC_051191.1 coordinate 18,294,868, forward strand.
GTTTGCTCATGTGTACTTTGGCACTAAGAGGAGGGATTGTTCTCATTGCATTAATAATTTACAGCCGCCTTTTGCACTGTGCTTTCTAAAAGTCTTGTGGAGTGTTTTACCTTAGTGCAAACATTTCATCAAGGTTCAGATGAATGGTGTCCTTAAATTCTTCATAAATAAATATGTTACAATTCGTACATTACAGAAATTATTCATAGCGCAGTGTTGCATGATTTATTCATATGAATATATTAATGTTCATTCAAAGTGCTTTATTAAAAGAAGTCAATGTAGTTATTCCCTTCCTATGAGCTGGAAATGGAAGAAGAGAGTGAAAAGAGTCACTGGGGCAAAACATCAGCCTACTGTTAAAATCAGAAAGATTGTTCTGTTTCCAGAATCCTGCTTAAATGCATCCCATACCATCCACATAGGTGGTATGTATACCTACCACATAGGGTGAATCCAGTCTTAACAGGCAAAAATAATACATTCAAATACTAAGGGCTGTCACTGTTCTATTCAAAAGACAAACATCCTGCAGATGATGGCAAGTTTGCAGAGCAAAAAGCCAAAACCTGAAGTCCCCAGAAGTGTGTGACTCCCTCTTTGGGAGGGCTTATTTTGGATATTTGAGCTGTTTGTGATGTTACCTGTGTCCTGTCATGTTGAATATGGTCAGGTGTCATTATATGTAATATTATTTCCTTTCTCTCTTAAAACAAAGTAAAAAGTGAAGTTCTGACTCTGTTCTGCCTAACACTAGGGCTCTTAAGAGTTTCTGGATGTCTGACGCTGACTCTATTCATCTTTTTTAATAAGTTACTTTGGCCCTGAGTGTCAAAAGCAAATGAACATTTACTCTTTTAGAAGCTGCAGGAATGAAAGGGAGGAAGAATCTCCCAGGGTGTCAGTGTTCAAATCTTAAACAGTGGAATAATGAGTATCCAGTGAAGGCCCCTTTATCCTGGTAGATCTGAGATGCACATGCTGTTAACATGGGGTGCTTTTGGTTAAGTTACCGAGACGGATTCAACATTTGGGATTTGGGATCCGATATTACCAAAGCAAAGAATATTCCAGGTTTGTTGGAAACTTTCTTCATTCTTTGCAGCCTAATACTTTCAGTAACATTCAGAGGTGATGCAAATACACGTGCTCTTCACTGGCATCCTTACTACTTTCAGGTAGGTTTGCTTATAATTCTGTCCTCAAAATATTATATTTCTGGATTTGGATGAATCTAAGTGTGTGTGTGTGTGTATCATATGGCTAAATCATGTAACTAAACAGTCATCACAGCCAAAGTCTAACAAGAAGGGCTCCCAACAACACATTTCTGTTGCTTGAACAATGCAAGCTGGTGGTCTTCTCTTTCTTTCCTAAAGACAATGCTGTCTTGAAAGCAGTGTGAAACCACTTATCTGTTGGGAGAGGAATAAATTATTTTATTTGCATCTCAAGAGTAATACAAAGCCCCAAAACCTTGTAAAATTTTGCAAGACTTTCAGTAAATGGGGATTCTAGCTAAACAACCTCAAAATTACTTTGCTAAATATGACTGAGATCTATGAGGTGTTAAATGTTTTTGAAGACGAGGATATCAAGTCACAGACAGAGTTTTGAGAACTTTTCATCTTCTGTTTACTGGGAAAACAGAGATGATCTAGTAGCGAGGGAAAGACAACCAGTAGGCAGCACTTGTACATACCAATGCTTGTGGATCTGGCTGCACTGGTATGCAAATGGTTCCGTTAACAGCTCAGGCAAAGTGCTACATGCTATAAAGAAAACAGCTGAATGACATACAGATTTTGTGTGTACTGCCGAGGTTTGCTGTATATATATACCTGGCAGTTTCTTTGGGCTGCAATGTGTAACAGTAAGGGAGGTGAGAATAAAATGAGGAAATGGCCTTCTGAGACCTCTCTGACACGTATCTGGAGCTTAAAGTACAACAAATGTTCAGATCATTAAATCATTCGTAATGAACAAATTCAATGGCTTTCAATCTAAAAAGCCAGGCATACAGAGATACTTTTTTTCTTCAATAAACAGCTTTACAGCCTGATGTTAAGCCTACTAATGTTATTCAGAAGGCTTGAGTTGACTTTTGTATGCTTTGGATGTAACATTTTATAAACACAGTAATTCAGAGGTGATGAATCCCTTTTCTTTTAGGAAAATAAATACAGAAGTCACTTATGAAGCATTCACATATGTGACCAGGGACTCAAATATTCCTCACGACTTGATTTCCTTCAGGAAGTCGAGAGAAATAGACACTGAACAGCCAAAGCCATTACAAGAATCATTCCCCTGGTGTTTAACTCAATCATCAACAGATTTGGAAATGTGGTATAAGTGACCTTTGAAAAACATGAACTACTATCAGAATATGCATTTTTTAAGACATATCTCAATGTTATAGGAAAGATGGAAATTGTGTCAGTAGCCAAGAGACACATTTTCCATTTAAACTTAACATTTTAGGAAGGCAAATTGTCTATTACCAGTGGAGACAGATTTTTGTGTCAACACTGACTGGTATATTCTTGCTGGTTTATTTCATTCTGTCCATACAAAGCAAGCAGAATAAATTTTTTTTTCAGCAAAGTTTATGGCTGCTTTTCATCTTTGGGGTAACATAAAGCAGGTAGGGTATGTTAACAAATCTGGACCTATATTTTAACAAAGTAAAAGTAAATACTCTAGGCAAATATTTACCGTGCCTAGCAGTCAGCAATAAGAGACATAAAACACCTTCCAAAGTTCACATCTTTTTCTTTGTGCAACTGATCACTTGTTTTCTTCAAACCTAGATTTGCAGCAGCTTGTGTCTGTGGGAGAGGGGGGAAAAAAGCAAAGATCAAATGCTCTTTGGAGTATTCTAGACCAGACAATCCCTAAAATTGGCATACTTACCAATTTTGACATTTCAGGCTTTTGTGGATGACTTCTTTCTGCTTTCTCCAATCAATATTCTTTTTTGCAGTAACAAGGGAGGTGGTAGAAGCAAAATGGCACAACTGCACCAATGAATGCAACAAAGGAAACTGCCCCCTTTTTTTTTGTTGTTTGATACTGTAATTCTTCACAACAGACTTCCTTTCTGCTTTGGGTACTTTGCACACCTGTAGAACAACATCTGCTTTAAAAATTCTTCAATGCCACAGTGTGGAATGTGGAGCCGCTCCCTTTGCTGGTGATTAGAGAAATGGCACCGAAGATGAGTGGGTGAGTTACAAGCAACAGAGGTGGTCCTGTAGAGCTAACTGTCCTGTTCCCTCCGACGCTCCTGGGCAACAACACAGGCTCTTGCGATGAACCGAGCCACCTCCATAATGTGGATGATGTTACAGAGGAAATATTTTCTGCCCTCATCCTCTGTTTTGTGGAAGGGAGAGTCTGGTGGGCTAGGTGGAATCCAACCCTCTCTGCCTTTTCAGGCTTTTTATTATGTAGAGCTGCTGTGAGAAGACAACAGGCTGCCTTTGGCCCTGCTGGGTGGCCCTACCTGTTATTGTCATCAGAGCTTTGGAAAGCTGAGGGAGGGTGCTGCCTGGAGCATGGTAGGTGCTTTGAAAGCACCCCAGGGCCATGGATCTGCAATCCTCATCCCCTAACCCCTAACCCCTCCCCCCTCCACCCACCCCCCCCACCCCCCCCTTTTTGGTCTCCTCCAAGCTGGATCGGGCATAATGGAGAGTCTTTTCTCCTGCCACCCTGTCAGCAGTTCTCCCAGAAGATTATCCACAGACAATCCCGTTATTGTTATGATTTATGATGAATGGCAGAAGCCTACCATGGCCGCTTTAGCTGAACAGCAGCATGGACAGCAGTAGTTATCAGAAATAAGCGTTGAGAAGTCTCTCGGTGCCGCACATTTGCTATGCATTGTACTCTCTGCTACAGGCTACTGCGTTGGGCTGCACGTGGGAAGTCTGGAGTGGGAAGTTGGGAGTTTCCCACCTAGGAAGGCTGAAATGAAAAAGTAATGCGAAGATGCTGACACACAAGTGACAGGTAGCAAAGGCTAGTGAGTTGTTATATTTTCCTTTGGTCTAAACCAGTTTAATCTCAGAAACACGATTTAAATGTGGTCATGATGCTGACAGCTTGCTTCCTGGGGAGGTGTACACAACTGTGCAGAATTACGGGTGTGTGTTGTAGCAAGGGATTAAAATTACACATTTAAATTTGATGCTCATCATTGTGGGTCTTTTAAAGACATGGAGAGCCAAGTTGCTCAGCCAGGTAATTAGGTCTGGTCACATTAAATAACTGCATATTTATTGGGTCCTGTAAGCCAAGAATTTGGCTGAAAATCTGTTATCACCTTGAGTCTTGCAGTACAATATTGTCTATGTATTGTCATTTAAAATAACATGCAGTGAAAGTAAGGCAGTGGAGAGGGTATTGTCACTAAGTCACAAATAAATGGTTGAAAATAATACAACCTATAGCGGGCTTAATGGCTCTTGGCTGCTTGCCTGCCAGAAACCTTTCTTGGCATGTGATTTTCTTGGTTTTGCAGTGTCTATCACAGCTGGCCCCGGAGCAGTTTAAACAGAGCACACTGAAGCATGCTTTACAAGGTCATTCATGTTGCCTTACTGCCCTGCTTCAGGAGGAGGAACACTAGCCTTCTTCCTGGCTTTGCAAAATGATGCTGCAAAATACATGCAAGTGTTGATAGCTAAAATCTACTTCTGGATTTCAGTCTTTGTTTCAGGTGAAAACACAGCCTGCCTCAAAGCAATGGAGGAATGAACATGTTAAAGCATAGAAAGAGATTATGATTTAGTGAATTAGTCAGAAACAGAAGCAGTGGGTATTTTTGCAAAATAACAATGAGTCAGGAGCTTGGCTGAGAGAGAATAGAAACTGGCCTTTCACACATCCACATGTACTCAGCGGAGCAGCTTAGCTAACATAAGTTACCACTGTCAGCTGAGCGGTGGGATTAACCATGTATGCGCTCCCAGGCAAGGCTAAATGCAAAGTCAACTTCCAACGTGTTGTCAATTAATACGCTTTACAATTGCATCAGAGTAGCAGAGTCGTCTTACCTGGCTCTGCAGGCAAGTGGTGACACACTATATCCCGTTATTATAATGTTTGCTCTGGTAGCATGTGTTACAAGTCCCTTAAAAACTTCTCTGAAATTTCTTGCATTTATCTGAAAATTTATAAATAAAAGATACGAACTGGGTAGGTGAACATCCATTCAGGGACCTCTATTAGGAAAGTATATTTTAAAATGTCTTCAATGTTTTTCCTCCTTTTTAACGAAATTTCTAAATGTTAATGTACAAAAAGTTTTGTTTAGCTTTAAAAGTCTTTGGGGAGTCCTCTCCTGTTTTTTTTGTTGTTTGTTTTTTTTTTTATGATTCAGAATGCAATTTTATAAAAAAAAAGTGTTCTCGAATAGTGAAAACTTCCCTATGAATTATTTCTGGCCTTCTGGTGTTTTATGAAGCATCGTATTTTGCAACTGAAATATTTTTAGCGTTATTTTAGCACATCTGATTTCCCAAAATCATTAAGACCCTGTCTTGAAACAGATGGAAAAAGTGATAAACACCTGTAGGGGAGGCTGGAAATAAAATGGACAAGTTATGACTGATATTCTGTGTCAGACCCCCTTTTATTAACTTCATCTCCTTTGATCTCAGACTCGTTCTACGCAGAACACTTGAAGCCTTTCCCCCTCCCCCCCTCCTTTTTTTGCAGGGGGGGAGAGGGTGGGGACTGCAGAGGGGAGGGAATATCCTTTGGGATTTATCAAGAATTCATCTTCAACAGCGGAAAGCAGAAAGAAAAATCTCTTCTGACTTGGTTATTTCATAATTTAGCATTATTATAAGTTTCTTCCAACCTCCTCTAAAATATTAATTACTCTTGCCATAGTCCTGGCAGCATGATTCTGTGTATGACTATCTTTGCTTTTTCCCCTACTTACAGCTGCATTCAGATGCATTTAATGACGGTAATTTGCCGAAATAGACTCACTGAATTTGTCCAGGAGACAAAAATAGCATTCTAAATTTTTTTCTCTGCTCCCAAAACACAAACCCAGGGGTGAACTGAGTCCTCGAAGAAACTGTCCCACCTCTCTTCCCAACTGCTCATGAGCTCTTGCTTGTACACCAGGTTGTTGTTGTGCATTTTTTTATTTTTTCCCCAAAAGGAATGATTTCTGCGTGGGATATGTGTTTGCTTCCTCAACATCTGTGTTGCGAAGACACGATGTGCATGTCACGGTGCTGCTGGGGCGCCGGGAGCGGGGCTGTGGTTGGATCCATGGCAGAGTCCTGGAGCAAAGCCCTGGGCTGGGGGTACAAGGCTCTGCCCATCCAGCAGGCAACACTGGAAAGCAGGGGAGTCTGTATTTCACTCTTCCCAAAAGATGCATTAGGATTAAAATTCCAGCCCTGTAATTTCTTTCTCATGGTCTTTTCTCTCCCACTGAAATAAGTGAAAACAGGATCAGCCCTGACAGCAGTAATTATTTCCCACTGATGGAAATGGGCACAGTGGGAAAGTACTCTTGCAACAAAGATCGTAGTGCCTGAAGCAGCCGGTGTCTGTGGTTGCTGGGGGACTGCCTTAGCCCTCAGCCCTCCGGGCTGGGGCTATCCGTCACACTCCGTCACCGCAGGCAGCTGGTGCACAGCAGGCCCCGGCTTTGTTGCTGCAGGCTTTTGTGTTGCTTTAAGATTTTTATAAATAAATATGGAGAAGCAGTTAAGTACAACACAAACTAGACAGGATGTTTTCTCAGTAAATCAGCGCAGTTGCATTGGCTTAGTTTATAACAGCTAGCCCGCTGGTGGGCTGGGATCCTTGCTGGTCATGCTGACTGATATTATTTCGCTGCTCTTTTACACCAGCATGTGTGTAATCTCTCGGTTCTTGCTTTGTGCTGAGGCTACAGAACTTATTCAAGGTTATGGCGCATCCTCTCTGTTTTCAAAGTAGTGTTCTTCACGGTGTTTATTGGTGTTATGATAATCCAAGTAACAACAAGAATAATAAAAGCTCCAGGGTGAATTGTAAACTGAGGAAGCATGATGTAGTGCTTGGAGCCGGGTGTTTGTCAGGCTTCCAGGAGTGGGGTCCGAGCTCTGCTGGGGAGCTGTGCATTAGGGGGTTGCCTGCTGTGATCCCTCAGTCCCTCAGATGGGGCTATAGCCTGATTTGCTCCATACAGAGGTGAAGATTTAGCAATGTTTGCCTTAGATTATCCTACCAGTTTGAGCGGGTTTGGCTGAAATCTTCCACTTGTTCTGCTCAGCTTCAGAGGTGGTTTTGTTTTACTGAGGGTGTAGAAATGTATATCCAAGAAACAGCTTTGAGACAAAATGGTCTAATATCTATTACAGTGGGTGGCTCAATGATTCCTGCCAGCATAATCACAGAAGCCAGCGTCATAAATGAAATCATCATATTACTAGAACTGAGCTTTGCATAAGACTGATGTTTGGCTGACTGCACTGTTTTCCAAAGAGAGGTGTTATACAACCTCTCCAGGTTCTTTAACACATATGCATATATAAAAATTTAACCCTGTATAAGATAAAATGCATCCTAAGGATTTTCAGATTTAGTTTACTTTGATGTTTGTTGGTTTGGTTTGGTGGTTTTTTTGGTGTTTTTTTTTTAGAAATAAACTTTGGCAGGGAGGGTTTTAGCAAGAAGCATTTGGTCCGTTCTGTATTTCTTGGTTAGTTATCTGGTTTTACAATTTTTATCAGAAAGTGTAAGACTGTTGTCTGTATTTATACTTAGACCATATTTGATCACCCGTGCTGTGGTGCCATTCTTACTGTGGCAAAGCCTACAGAGGTTTGACCGAAATAGCAAGTACCTCTCTCCAAGGCTCCCCCTCTCTCCTTAGCATCTCCTACCCCATATTGCATTAGTCAGCCACTGTCAGGAAGAGACCTAAGTTATGTTCAAGAATTTGTGTCACCGGGCCAATTTCACATCTGCTATAAACTTGGTGACAGTAGGAATTAATTGAGAGGCAGTGTTTTCTGTGTTCCCCTAAGTGGGGTCACATATTTGCACAGAGCCTGTCTCGAACGGTTTTAACTTTGTTCACAAGACAGGCACGTGATGGAGCCAGTATTTGTTGAGTAGAACAGTGAGGATGCTGGGTAGTTTTTATCAGTAGCTGTGTCCATGACTGAGATCAGCGTCCTAATTGCTGAACGCTTTAGTCAGGACCAGCCACCCCTCTTCTTGCTGGCACTGGAGCACTGCTCTCCTCCTCTGCCTGGAGATGGCTCTGGAGGCAGAGCATCCCTGACTGCCAGAGCTGTGCTCCTGCCGGCTGCTTGGGTTGTAAGGAAGATAAACCAGTGCGGGATTGTTCTGCCGATGTACGTAGAGTGGATACCGGCACGTCTCAGTGTAAGTTCTCAATATGCTGTGTTTATGCTGCAGTAGTTTATAAGGCAAAACAGCCGGGAATAAAGCTGAAGATACATGAGTGTGTCCAACCAGGACATGGTGAAGACAGATACTAGTGGAAAGTCTAAATCCAGTCTCTTACCCAGTGATAGGATTTGGACTTTTGACCTTGATTTTAATGGATCAGAGGGTCCTCTCTTTGTGTTATTTCCTTCTGTAGCTGGAGCTTTTTATGAAGATACACATGGACACAAATCCTTTTAAGATATTTTTGTTGGATAAGGACTTTCAGCCACTGCACAAAGTGAGCCTGATATCCCTCTGACACCATCCAGCGTGTCCTCCCACAGTAACAGGGCAATAAAAGTTAAGTAGTCGCTACCTTGAACCTTCACCCCGGTTTCTGCTGTGGGCAGTACACTTAGCACTCTGTTTTCACTATTTCTTGTTTCATAAGTCTTCATTTTCTTTCTAATACACCTGAGGTGCTTGATGCTTTCTCTTCGTATTGAAATGAGTGGAGAAATGGGCATGTGAATCATAGCCTGGTTTCAATTTGAAAGGAATTGTAATGAGACGATAAAAAGAAGAGGACTGAAGTGTATGTAATCCACATGAGGCATTTTTCTACAAGTAAGGCATTGTTACTAAAGCCTGGTTACATCATTTTGATTTTTTTGAGTACATTATGAGAAGGATGACATTGTCATGACGCAGTGTCTGGTGGCCTTTATATTACTTTACTGAGCAATTAGTTTATGGCTGCTATTCAGGCCTCCAGATTATATAGATTCCCATATTGTTTTCAGTGTGATTCAGATTATTTGTTCACTGAAAACACTGTGCTAACGCTACAGAAATGTAAATTATGCATCCTGCCTTAGCTCCTGATTAAGCGAGATGGCTGGTGGATGTAGCCATGATTGGTCTGGACACGTTGAACCTTTCAGTTCTTACAAGACTTTGGTCAGCTGCTTTGTGCAGACTTGTTTTTCTCTTGTATGACTTGTTGCCTTTAAACAATAGTTGTGTAATTTAAAGCATATGTTTATTTTTCACTACAGAAAAAAAAGAAAGAAAAAAGACAGCCATAGCTAAGCTTAGTTCAGACACAAATTAGAAACTAATTTATTGTGATAGCCTTCAGAAGAAAGAATTTTATAAACGAATTTATAGAAGAAGAAAGAATTTATAAAAAAAGGAGGTAGATTTTAGACTGTAGCAGCCTTCCTGCCAACTGCAGATGTGTTTTGCCTTCAGAAGATGTTCTGTAATTGTAAAGGTGTATAATTTCAGGGGATGTCACAGTTGTCATGGCAATTGCATTAATATTACATGGGCATAAAGTGTGCAATAACATCATGTCAGTTCCTCCTGCCCTCAAGCTACAAGTTACTAATTTTTTCCTTTAAAATGGTGTTAATTTTTCCCTATAAATATTCCTATTACCAATATCATCTAAAGTATCTTTTTAATTGTTCACTCTTAATTTGCATAGATAAGTTGCCACTCTATTTGCTGTAGGAAGACTCTTTGTAAACTTAAATGCATGATTCAGTTGCACGGCTCAGCAAACACTGGGAGGAAGGAAGAGTAGTAAATATGGTAAAAACTGCAACTTAAAATGAGGACAGGATTATTCTCCCTTTTATCTGCTTCATCTATGTCTTTTCCCCTCATATTTTGGTCGGTTTTCTGTCTCAGGTCGGAACTTGCCCCTTTTTGAGTCAATGAAAGTTTGGCTACCAGTAATCAGGCAAACCTCTTGACGTTATCTTTAAGGATGCATGAAAACAGCCACAGGAAAATAAAAATAATAAGAACCAGAAACCCACAGAAATTCCCAGTGGTTCAGACCGTGTTGCCGTTGCCCATGTTTTGGTGGCTCTGCCAGAGCTGAGGAAAGTTGAAATTTGTGGGACAGGGGGTACCTTGCTTCCCCTTTCTCTTTAGTTGCCCGCAGCGGGCTTTACGAAAACTTGTGAGGATGCAAGCAGTGCTCCTGGTTCTGCTTTGGGTCTCCTTGAAAGTGGAAACCACCTTGTTAAGTCAAACAGCTAATCCCAAACCCAGGCATCTCTCGTGCACCTGCACTGGCTGCGCAGGGGTGCATGTGGTCTTGTAACGCTTTAATAAAACCTGTTTGGAGATGGCAGCTGCCGCAGCATTCAGCTCCCCGCCTGCCAAGCACTGTTTGTCTGCGTCGATAACCTTCTGCTTCTCTGCCTGCACTAGCAAATCTTTGATTTGGATGTTCATTTTAGGACTTCAAAGCCCTGAATAAAGCCTATCTGTCCAAGCATATGTTTGCTAAGCAGCTCAGGAAGATTAATTTCTCTCCTGTTTCCATATGGTTACTACCCTGGTGTTCCAGTGGCTGTAGCAGTGTCGGTAAAGCACACAGGAGAGACAAGCTTTTAAGACACATTTACACTTTTGATAGGGGCAGTGCGTTGTCTGCACTCCTTCATGGAAAAAGTCCATTGACAAAATGTCATGCCCATGCCATGGCAAAGCTGACACACCCGGCATCTCTGAAGGGTTTGTTAGGTGTGTCTCTTCAATATTTGTGAACACACAGCTATTTTTCAGCATGTAGCATGCTGCGTCCACCTAGAATATGCTGTGTAGACTCGTATTCATCTTCTCCTTACACCCTTGTTACTCTACACGCAGCTTTAACCCCTCTGGTAGGGAAGCGAGCGTGCCTGACTTGCCGTAGCCTTTCCAAGTCTGCAGCCTTGGACTTGCCTCCTCCTTCCTCTACGCAAGCTGGACTTTGCTGTCCTTTAGGCCCTGTTCGTCCTTAGCTCATCGAGAAGTTAACAGCTGTCTGCTCATGGCAGTTTTATAGCGCATTACAGTCGTACTTTTTGGTACAGGCAGATCTTGCCTGGAGTTTGGCACAGCGAACTATCTGTTGGATGAGGGTCATAAATACTTCAGTTAGAGCTCCAGGTGTAATGCTTTAGGTAATGAATAATGGGAGATTGTAATCAATTGACTTCTGAGAGTCTTATAATTAACGCTCTTAGGGGAAGGCATTTTTCTTCAAACTGTTTGGAGCATTAAATCCAAAGCACAGCATCAGAGACCTAGGAGGGCCCATCAGCGAAGCTGTCACATGCATTAAGCCAGGAGCAGAAAGCCTCTGCACAGCACGGACCGTAGCATTTAAGAACATGCACTAGCTGCGCTCCAGGTCACTTACTTGGGATTAAAATTCAGCTTTGCAGCCTTCTTTTTTAGCACCTGAAATATTTCAGCTGCTTTTATTTTCTGTTCACTGTCTATGTAAAGTAAATCAAGTTTATTTTTCAGTGCTAGCTTATGATTCACAGTTAATGGGAAGGTGGAGCAGGGCCAGAAATGCATTTGATTGAGAAGATCTGTTCTGCTGCGTTTTTTGTGAGGAAATGAAAACCATGAACTGCAATAAATTTCCTTATTAAAAAGCATTAAAGATTCTGTTGTAAAATAGGATTCTTCAAGATATTTTTTCCTGAGCTGGTTAAGTCTTGTATTTCTACAATTAAGAAAGAGATTAATGAAGTTTAGCCAAGGGTTTTTAATTGGCGATACTGTAAAACAAAAGGAACGCGTGGTCTCCAAACGCAGGTCAGCTTCACTGAGTTCAGAGGCATTACCACAGACCTGCACAGATCTTCCCTCATTCTTTGTAAGGGCTGTGAGGTTTTTAATATGTCTGAAGAACCAGAAAAATTAAAACCCCTTTAACTAAGTCCTTCAGGGAAATTCTGGCATTATCAGAAGTGGAAAATATCAGAAATCAGAGAAGATCTAGGTGTCCCTGGAAAAGATACCATTCTGCTATGCAGAATTATGCCTTGCTGACATCTTTCATAGGGAATGACTGCCCCAAAATGAAACAAGAAGAGGTATTGCTGTCACTCTGGCATGGACCAGGAGAGGTTTTATGAAGTATGTCCAAAATATATTGAGGGCTTCAATGCAAATGCTGCTCCTGAGCACATTTCTTGGAAGGCCTACAGGCAACCACAGCCCTCTACTTCATTAGTAATTCCTCTCCATATTTCTTCCTGCTGGATTGATGGACACAAACTGCAGCATGGATGTAGCCTGAAGGCTGTTGAAAATCCAGCCTTCCCATCCTAACAGTCCTTTCTTGCATAGCATAGACAGAGGTTGCATAAATCTGTTTAAAAATATGATAATGCTGCTGGTTTTAAAGTGTAGCTTATTTCCATTCAACATAGTTTTGGTACTGCTGTGTTCATGTTTAATATTAAAAAAAAATATTTTGAAGATACTGTCGGATATTTCTCACTCTGAGAGGGCAATAACCTTCAAGGTTAACTAACCTTAGCTGTACTCTTGGTGACTCTTATTCCTAATACCATTCCTGTAGGCACTGCAAGTGTGCATGAACAGTAACCACTTCATCAATGCTAAGCATATATTTAGCAGAGACAACCTCACAGCTTGAATAACGAGGCAGTTTTGATACTGATGTGGCAAGTCTCTGAGTGTTAAATAGGCAGATCACAGGAATACCCATCTCTCCTCACTCTTACTGTCAGTGTCCAAGGTCCAATTTGATTTTCCTGTAATCAATAGTAAATACCCTACTTGCTGTGAACAGATTTAAAACTTTGGCTGTAATTATTTTACCCTATCCTGTAGATAAAGTCAATCTGTCCTAATCAAAACACGTCCAGATCTTTCTGTGTATTCCCTACTTGGCACTTTATCCATCCACATAACTCTGCCTCAAAATACTTCTCTTTGGTTATCTGATCAGCAAAGGGCTGACACTGCTTTGGTTCATCTCCATGAAACTAGCGTTTCCATCACAGGGGTTAGTGGTCTGTGGTGCATCAGTCTAGGGAGGGCTGAAGTAGCAGGGTCATGGAAACATCACTCTGGGTGAAGTTTAAAATGTAAATAAATCAGGAAATATTAAAATGTCTGTGTTTTCCTTTCTATGAAGTTGAAGTACAGCTGGAAAAGGATCTTTTCTTCTTCCTCTCTTTATGAATGTAAACTAATGGAAAATTTGTAACAAATTCTTAACCTTTGACAAAAAGCCTTATGTGGATTGATGAATAAATCGATTTAATTTCCCCAGAGGGAGCCACTGGCTCAACATCACCTACTGGGACAGCACTGCAGCAGAAGGTGATGCTGTATGGTAGTATATGTGAAATGAGTAGTTGGGTTTTTTCTTTTTGTTTCACCTAATATTGCTATTTTGAATAACGGTTCCTGCACTATGACCCTGGATCAAGATAATCTGCAAAGTTATAAGAGGTCTGCACTGCGGCAGAGCAGACCTGATGGATTTTGGTCTGGTGCCCCACGCTTCGGTGCAGGATGGAGCCTGTCACCCGTTGCACATCCTCCTGCCAGGTGATGGGATTTGTGTCAGGCCTTGCTGCTGGAGTGGTGACCCAGCTGGGGAGGAGGGATATTGGGAAGCCAGTGACACGGACTGTCCAGCAGCACAGACATGTGGGACCAGTGCCAAGGGCTGCCTTATTAAGTCCCTCCATTTGCCTGTTTTGTGAATTGCTATCATTCTTCCCATGGAGAAAAGACACATCGTCAAACTTGGCAGAGCGTGAAAACCTTACTCATACATGCTTGCTTTGGCTCTGATATCCAGCACGTGGAAAGGGTCAAAGTCCTCAAGTAATGGTTGATTGAGCTGAGCTGATAGAAGGCAAAAATGTTCATCCTCCTCTGCCCTGCACAGGGAGCCTGTAATATAGTTTGCAAGTAAAACTATGCCAAACATCTCACACAAAGTGCTTTCCAAGACAGTGATTGGGCTATCTGCTGCTCGAAGGGGTGCCTGCAATGCAGGTTTCTTTGAGAGGTGGGATGGCCGAGTTTTGAGGAGAGATACTGTGCTAGGAGTGAACAGAGGAAGCAATGTTCTGCTTTGCACTCCAGCCAGCAATAATCTCTTTCCCTGCTGAATACTGCATTTTTCCTTTACAAAAACATTAATCTGTAGGGTATTGGGACATGGTCAGATCCTGCCAAGAACAAACTGTTAAGTAGTTGTTGTGCTCATTGCCTGTTAAAGCTGTAACTGTTGGTTTTCATTTTGCAAAATAAGTATCAGGGGGCAAAAATGTATTGGCTATGACATTATAACTGTTTCCCAGAAAAATGAATTCTAAACTGAGTGACTTGGAAACAAATAGTTCTTAGAAGGCTCTGTTTGTCTAGCAGCTGCTGTTTATATATGAAACAAAGGAAATTTGGTAAAAATTCTGTGGTATGCCCTTACATTTCAAAAAAGGACCCACTTTAAAGTCCCTATTTTCAGTTGGCTTTAGGTCATGCTACAATGCATGAGTTTCAGACGGAGAAGGACCTGGTTATACCTTCACAGCAGCTCTGAGGTGTCAGACTCAAACGGCACCATCCAGAGGCAGCACAACAGCAATTCCTCTGCTTAAACTGTGCCCTCTGCTTTCTTTGGGGCCTTCAACTATTCAGCACTTCAGATTCCCATCTCTGTGACCCTCTGTCTATCCAACCTTCCTAAAGTACATGAAAGAAAGAAAAATTTCAAACAGGGATGTGCACAAGGTCATCATCTTACTTAAAGACACTTTCTGGAAATGCCCAAACCCCCATGCCAGGCATCTGTTGAGGGTGTTTCCAGAAGGTGTCCCTATTTCTTCCATGGGACAGACCTAAAAACCATCGCATGTATAAACATGCTCATTCAAATCAGTTTTACAAAGGAGCAATCCAGAAATGCACAGTTTGCACCAGTCTGAGGTTTAGTACAAGCTGCCAGAGCTCCTACCAAGATCAGTTAAGAGTTACGGTCTTCTATAGCAAGATCACTTTATCCTTGAACTTTACTGACATTTTTATGCTTTGTCACCTCCTAAAAATGGAAATACTGTCAAATGCTATATCAGCTCATCAGAAAGCTGATTTTTATTCCCCCGTGTAGTTAGTTATTAAAGCTGTTGCCAGTCACTGTAATGGAAGCTGTGTCAGACTGCTCATATTCCCAAGTTACTCACAATTTGAGAAAGTATATGTCTGTCTTCTTGTAATGACAAATACTGCTGTTGTGCTGGTGATAAATTCTGCAGTCATTTCTATAGTATTTTTGCTGTAATTTATAAATGTTTGTAAGGCTGAGACAGCAGAAGCGATCATAGGGAACCTAATTCGTAGGGCACATGTCTGCAAAAAGAGGACAGTTGTAACCTCACTTACCAGACTGGAATACTTTGACCCCTTTCATGTTTGGCTGTATGAACTTTCCAGTAATTCTAGCGTATTGAGAAAATGCTGGGTTTAATGACAAATGAGTTAATAAATCCTTTCCTTAGGCTTTTAGCTGGCTTCCACAAGAGAGAGATCTTTAATTTAATATGACATTGACCACTCTCAGGTATGAGGTTACCTCCACAAATCTTTTTGTACTGTCACCTCTTGGTTGGTTATTAAATTGGTGCTGTCTACAAATTTATTTGGTCGTAAATTATTTGGTAGTTACTGAGAAGTTCCTTTCACCCTATGTGTCGTCTTCAGGTGGCTGGGAAGTAAAATGGAGACATATAATTTATTTTTAATGGTAATTTAAAAGTGCTTGTGACTAAGTGGAATATAAAAGAAATTATTATGTTCAATGTCTTTATTTTGCTTTCAGTATACCTGTAAAATAAGGTAAGCTGCCTGGACTTGACATTATACAAGATTTTTTTCTAAATCCAACTTTTAGAAACTGTCATATTTATGTTCACAAATAACCTGATGAGAAATTTTGTATATTATCAACTTAAATAATGAGTTGTTACACCAGTCCTGTTTCTTTTATTCTGAATTTGGAAATGAATGTAAGCCTAAATGCCCTCAAAATATGTTTGCCTCCAGAAAACATCTTCAACTTCCAGGGTTTACAACCAACTACCAGCATTGCCCTTGGGCTATTGACTTTGGTGCAGCAAACAGGAACAGTATTTCTGGTTTTCTTCAAATGCTGTTTGTGCCATCGGACACCGAGTATGCTGAGGTCCTATAGCTTGACTCACAAGGTCTTTGCATTGCAACCTACAAGTTTCTGGTGTGAAGAGTAGGGTATCTGAGCTGGAGGCAGTACGGGTCATTTACGCGTGGTGTTCACAGCAGCACTAACATGATGCTAAGATGGAGCTCACCTACGGCACTTCAGAGCAGGTGTCACGCTGCAGGATCTGCTGCCTTTGCACTTCACTTGTGTTTCTTGCCTGACCCCCCCCCCCAACAACTGCTCCCTGACCCTGCAGGAACCAGGCTCCTTCCTTATTCCTTGCTTAGTGTTAATGCCTCATGACAACCTCTGATCCCACAGCTGAGAGAGGACAAAATCTCAAAGCTTTGGGTTAATCCTAATTTGCTTCTGTAGGGATTCCTATATGGGAAATGTTTGCATGGAACCTTCCTCTGTAATGCAGCTGACTGGGTTTTAAGTCCCACGAGACCCATAGTTCTTCTTCTTCTTGGTAAACAGATGTTCTCAATGCCAACAGCTTTCCCAGTTTTCATCATGGTTCAGCTATTTTTTTCTTTTTAAAATAGGCCTGGAAAAATAAACTAGTGCATATAAACCCAACTCTGAGTCAAAAGAAACAATGCAAGGAGTTTAATGTCTGCAGCTGGAAGATGGAGTAGGACTCAATTCTTTTTGCATTTATATATTTCACTATTTAAATACAGAAAAAAATAATCAAAGAAACATGTGTGTATTCTCCCTTACCAAATCTCTAGCCTCTACTGTGCAAATAAGGTGTAAAATGTGTAAATAATTGGTGCATGTCATATAAAAATGACAAGACCAGAATGATTAATGTTTGGGGATGGAGTGTCAGAGTGATATATAGATAACCACTAGAATGACGTATGAGACTCAAAGGCTAATGTTTTAGCAGACATAAACTAGTTATAGACCCATGAGTTGTCTGGAGTGTACTGTATTATTGTCGGTCAAATGTACATAGGTGTTGGAATATGATACTGTTTTCAGTGAAACTTACACTCATTCACATACTCAGATTCTAGACTGGTTTCTCACTCTTCTCCTGTTTCCTACAGTGTGTTAAAAACCTGCAGTATCAACAAACTGGGCTCTAAAATCTCCTTTTCCTTCCCACTCCCTTTCTGGCCCCAGATACACTAGTCATGCTCCACTATTTATCCTGAGCAAACCTTCTGCATGGTACCAAATGGCCTCTTGCGTGTTTTCCACAGTCCCTAGGGTCATACTCTGCAAACATATTCTTTCAAACAAGGTATTTCTCACGGAAGAGAACAAAGATACTCTTGCTGGTATCTATGAAATATGTATTTCCCATCATTTTCTGCTTTGTTGATAAGTAATGTTATTTCTAAGGTGCCAGTGTCTCTGGGTAACTAACTCGCTGTGTCCTTCTTGCAACAACTGAGTGGACGTTCTACCACAGGGGATGGTAAAATATAGAAACTTGGGAGGTGGTGCTGCACAAAGACAATTTTCAGTATGATTTTTTTATTATTTATTTGGACCTGACCCCTTAAATCTTAATTTTTTGTATTTGCTGGACAGAATATTCCTTGTTGAAATATGTATATATTTCTTAGTCTGAAATATGCTAAAAGCTGATTTCAACCCTTTTTTGGCCGTTCCAGGTCCATGACATTTGAAGGCTTATGTGCAAAGAGGGTTAATATGACCTTGGCTTAGAGGAGAATTAAGTCGGTCACAGGGTGAAATCAGGCTATAAAGCAGGCACAGATCCATCCCTGTCTTTGCTGGTAGGATCTCTCAGACCATATGAATGAACATCATACGTTCCCCTATTGCTCCCTGTTAGACATGGCTGTGGAGGCTAGAACCTGGAGCTTATGAAAGCACAAGCTTCTTCTCTTAGGCTGTGTGGAGATGAAAGTGGATGACCTGGAGGTTTAGCTGCGCTGTCAGTTAATCCATATAAAGTTCATCTCAATTTCATGTAGAGGTTGGCCACAACTTCTGTATACTCTCCTCACCCAATCCGTTATCACAGTACTAAGGTTCCTGCAGGCAGTGTGTTGCAGTTTACTTTCAATTTGGTTAATTTTTAGCCAGATCAGTTCTGGTCATACAGACAAACAGACAGTCCTCTATTGATCGCTTGTCTGTTTTTCCCCACCAGAGTTTAAAAAACAAAAACAAACAAACAAAAAGAAATAAAAAGAAGAGTGATAGGGTTAATGGTTTAAACGTGGGGTGTAGTTGGATAATCCTAAATAGAGTAAGGTTCTTGGCCATGATATGACTTTGGTTTGAATTTCATCTTATGTTCTGAAAACCTGGAGGATTTGCACATGGAACAGTCCAGTACAGTTCAAAAGAGACCATGTTCCTCTAGTCATTTAGAATAGAATTAGATTTTACATGTAGAAAATATTGTTTCCTTTAATTCCTTAAACATCTCAAGTAAAACCAATGTCCCTAATGAGTTGCTATTCACAGAACATCTCTAATAAAGTAAGCAAACAAACAATGCAAAAAAGATTTCCACTCAGCCTGTGCCCTGTCTGTTGAAGCCCAGATGCTACATCTGCATCCCAGCCATTTGATCTCCTCGCTTTCTGCAATTGTTTCTCAAAGAAATATGAGATACACAATATA
Source organism: Falco rusticolus (assembly GCF_015220075.1). NCBI lineage: Eukaryota > Metazoa > Chordata > Aves > Falconiformes > Falconidae > Falco > Falco rusticolus. The sequence continues at coordinate 18,313,928 of NC_051191.1, forward strand.
TGTTTGTTTTAACAGAAGTATATCACTTACCCATGGTCTACTAGAAGTTGCTCTGGGGGAGGAATAAGTATTCAAGGTCTAAGTAACAAAGCACTGAGAATTTTCATATTGATTTCTAGCTTTCACAGGGGCATACACTTAGAAATTATCCTCTTTTTTATTTTTTATTTTTTTCTGGCAGCCTAACATAGTTCTGACACTGTCCAAATACTGTAACTCTTCTGTCCACTTTTTCACTCCATTCTTCTCCATCAGTCTTTTTTCCCCACTTTTCTTTTCCTTTCTTTTCCTGCCTTTTCCCCTTTCCTTGTTTCATTCTGTTTTTTCCCACTTGACGCTCAGCACACTATGTACGTTCAGTGGAGGGATTATTCAGTGCTGGCTATGTGGAATTAGGAAGCTTTTCCAAGAAAGCCAGGAAAAACTATTAAACTTCTGCAGGAGAGGAAGACAGATGTAGAAAAGTTTAGGAAATGTTAAGAATCCCCCTTACGACTGTAAATCCTGTTCTTAATATTAATGAGTGTTGGAAAACAGGGTAGTCGACACTGAACAGCTTTGTGGTGAGAACTAAGACTGCAGATTTACATTTTTTGACCTGTTTTTTCTATGTAGCAGGTGTCGTGTGACCACAGAATCACAGAATGGTTGGGGTTGGAAGGGACCTCTGGAGATCATCTAGTCCAGCCCCTGCTAAAGCAGGTTCTCCCAGAGCAGGATGCACAGAGTCACGTCCAGGTGGGTTTTGAATGTCTCCAGCAAAGGAGACCCCACAGCCTCTCTGGGCAGCCTGTTCCAGTGCTCCGTCACCCTCAAAGTAAAGAAGTTCTCCCTCATATTCAGGTGGAACTCTCTGTGCTGCAGTTTGTGCCCATTGCCCCTTGTTGTGTTGCTGGGCACCCCTGAAAAGAGCCTGGCCCTGTCCTCTTGGCACTCATCCTTAAAATGTTTGTAGACATTGATAAGATCCCCTCAGTCTTCTCTTCTCCAAGTGAAACAGGCCCAGCTCCCTCAGCCTTTCCTCATCAGGGAGATGCTTCAGTCCCCTCATCACCTCTGTAGCCTCTGCTGGCCCCTCTCCAGCAGCTCCCTGTCTCTCTGGAACTGGGATGCCCAGCACTGGACACAGCACTCCAGGTGCAGCCTCACCAGGGCAGAGCAGAGGGGGAGATCCCCCCCCTCGCCCTGCTGGCCACGCTCCTCCTGATGCCCCCCAGGGTCCCAGGGGCCTCCTTGGCCCCAAGGGCACACTGCTGGTTCAGCTTGTTTGTATGAACTGCCTCTCCCCCTTTCCTTTCTCCCAAATATTGTTTGATCTGCTGGTTTTAACCAAATTCAATGGGAACATGGGTGTCTCCATTGTTTCCCACAAATTTTTTAAAAAATATTTGGCTGGCTAAAAGTAATATCAGGATTCAAACATTTTCAACTATTTTTTTTTAAAGTATTTTTTATCTGTTGCCTGACTGGGTCAGCTAAGAGCAAAACAGAAAATTATCATGCAACCTTTACTTTTTTAATGATGCTGATAATTTTGTTTCATTTGTACCTCACTAGCAGATTGATGATGAATATAAAGTCTCTAGTGACCACAGAAATCTTCAAACTTGTATTGACAGTGAAGTTACTAACTTAATGTCATCTGTAGAGGAATTACAGAGGAATGAAGGCAGGTTAATGAACATTGATAATACACAGCTGTGGGCTGGCTTCAGGGGCGGTGGGTTGGCTGACGTGGATAAGGTGCAGCCGTGGCTGGTTCCTGCTAAGTGGTTAAATAGCTCTAAGGGGTATGGAAGAGGAGCATGGGATGAAGAGTGCACTGGGAGAAGCAGAGGGAGGAGAGAGAGTGCCCTGGGTGTAGGAGAGGCCCTGGGAGAAGAAGGGGGCCTGGATGAGGAGAGGCTGGCTGGAAGAGGAGCCGGGACATGGAAGGAATCCAGGCACAGCAGAGGCAAGAAGCAGGGTGGGCTGGCCTGAAGAGGCTGGAGAAACAGCACGGACAGTAGATGAACTGTGGAAACCTTGTGGGGGATGGGTGGCTGTGCTGGGGCAAGGTGTGGGAGCCACTTATTGAAGTTAACCTGGTATGGGGTGGTAAAAGCCTTGTTGCAGGGGGCTAGTTTGGAGAGTGCTGTGACAGTCATCATTGCAAATACTACATCAAAATCTTTACAGAAGAAAACATAACTATCATTGTGATAGGGTGACTCGTGTTTTAAAGACTCTACACTGTAGACAACAAGCCAAACTAGTAATTTTCAGCATTTATCACTGAACCTCTTGTTGTCTGTTATCACTAAAAGTTTCTTCTGATCTTTGGTAGCCATTTGTGCTACTGCAAAATGCTACAATTCTAATGTGGCGGCTTTTCAAGTTATGATGGACAGGCTGTAAGTAAGGCTGTGGGAAGGTGTTGAATGGCTCAATTAAACCCTAAAAGCTTCAAAGCCACATTACCAGTGGGCTTTGCCAAACTAAGCAGTGGCAAGTAGGGTCAGATCCTGGGTGAAACTCAAGCATCCCCTTTGGTTAGCACTGCTTCTAAAAAGGTATTAACCCTCCAAGAGGTTCACAATATGACCAAAATGCTAGATTTGTCTTAGAACTTAATTCCTTTAACCTTATATTTCCTACCACCATATTTTTCTGCCTTTTTTCAAGTTGGGGGTTTCCAAGTGGTGTTACTGAGCTGTTGGATGTTTCTTACAGGAGTGAGCAGGGAGGCTCAATCTGCATGTGTTGATAATATTTAGAGCTGCAGCTCTTATGTCCTTTCTCATGCCTTCAGGATCTACGCACCACCTGCAGGAGCTGTTAGATGAAATCCTCGGACTTTGGTATGCAAACAAATAGTTCTGGTGCTAACATCCTTCAAACTAATTTCAATGCACTTGTTTTCTCTGACGTCTATGTCCTCAGAGAATACTGCTAAATGTCACTGTCCTGCTGCACAGTCATAAAAATGCATGTCTAACATCAAAACCCTGTTTTATTCTGATCCTTTCTCTTTAATCTGTAAAATGCTTATTATACTGTCATATTTAGCTGAGAATGTGATAATTCCTTTTCCATGGATGGCACTTACTTGAGAGCAGTACTAAAATTCAGTATCTCCTGTAGAGACAGGAGTCCTAGGTCATCTTGGCTATAAGCCCTGACATCTATCACATTAATTTTTCACCTTTCTGCTCTACTCCATTCCTGATGAACTGCTGATAAAGTATGTTTGTCACAGCTTTACAAAACTCTATTATTCTATTTTTCCATGGAAGAAAAAACTGGAATATTCTCAGGTAGCAAAAATACTACTGTCTCAGAAGCTTCATTTTGACTAAGATTATCCTACTGGGCAAATTCAGCAAATATTGATTGCAGATATCAATCATTGGTTTCAACTGATGTATTTTTAATTGTATTACTTTAAATTACTTTAAAAAAAACTTTCCTGCATACCTCTGCTTTGTTAGACCTCAGAAGGCTGTGGTTCCAGCCAGCTTCTCTGGAGGGAAAAGCAGCAAAACTTGTGCATGTATCTTCCTTTCTGTCATAGAATATTGCTTTTCCTCAGCTTTCCTGTAGGACTTCCATAGCTTCTAATAGCTCCTGTTCAGCACAAAACACCAGGTGGGCAGGTGGGATGGGGAATAGAAAATATCACTTCTGATGTTTGCCATTTGCATCCTCTTTTTATATCCCAGTTTTCTGGAGAAACTGGGCCAAACCCATTAATCCCAAGGCCCCTCGACTGAAGAATGTCCTGAATTGCCAGTGTTTTCAGAGTGAATTCTACACCACACAACAAACATGCAACCCAACAGCAGCCCTGAGCTGGCTCATGCAGGGTGTCCTGCTTTGGCTGTGATTAGCAGAACAGCTTCCAGCTCCCTGTGTTATTCATTCATCTCTTATCCTTCATCCCATCCCATTCATCTCTTAACATGCTTTGCTGCACCGAACTTTACCTCCTCCTTCTACAGCCCTCCTTTTAAGCCAGCTGTGAGTTTCTGAGCTGATTGAACTCTCGCTGGGAGATAACTGCATATTGTTTTCCTGATCAGCAAGGCCTCTCACAGACCAGCTTGTCTCACCAGGAAAAAAAAAAAATTCTCAAAATAGTTACCACATATTTAGCTTAAGCCACACATTGGGCTCGAGCATAAAAGGCATTATGAAAAGAGAGCTTTTTTTCTCTAACACCCCACCCCCCTCCCCGGACTGTAAATGATCCACCCAGGTCCACCAGATGAAAGGATGGCTTCAGAGCTCGTAGTAGCTATAAGCATTTCTGTCTTTACAGACGCAGCTGTGAGATTCTTAATGTACGAAGTCAAATGTATCTGTCCTCTCACGAGCAGAATGGCTTTTGCCAGCAGGCATCCTCTTGTGCAGGCCTGAGGAGGCAAAGTGTTTATATCTTAAGCAGTACTTTTCTGTGACTAATTTTAGAGACCTGAGGGTGGACTTTTTTTTTTTTTTCTCTTTCCCAAGTGATGTTTAAGAATGCCTCACTGAGTTTTAACTGTTTTATTCCTTATGTCTCTTCAGCTATCGTTACTCCAGGATGATTCATGTTGCTTTCTAAATGCGTGTGTCTGGATGCCTGTTGTGGAGAGCTCAGCAGCTACATCACCCCGAGAAGCCCATGCTGGCTGAGGCATGGTGATGCTTAACCTTTACTCCTCTCTCTCAGGAAAAAGGTCATTGCTATGAGCTCATGACCAAGCAATGTTCTGCAACATTGGATTATCCTGCTTTGTACCTCTGCCAACCTTCTTCTCACTGTCTTCTCCTTTCCTGGTCACTAACGTTTCTTTTACCTTCTGACCTGTTGTCCTTCAAAAAAGATTTTGCAGCATTAACAGTCATACAGCAAGGCAGCACAGGTATATCAACAGAACCCTTATTCTTGGCCACTACTTCTTCATTTGAATTATGTATCCAGAAGTCATGGGCCAGACTTCCCATTGCTGCACCTGAAATGGCTCCAGTATATTTTACTGACTTTTCATTAAGTAAACTGAACGGATGGTCTTCAAAACTCAGGGCTTAAATCCCAAGCCTTGCCTACAAGTCACTCTGACAGAAAGTTGGCCTAGACTCAATTCATCTAATAGGCTTTAGTCATATCTTTTATTAATAAAACATACAGTTATTTTTTTGTTTTTCTTTTTAAACCTGCAGGCGAAAATAATTTCAGATAGAATGTGTTTCATTTCTAATGACTGAATGGCAGGTGACTTCCAGAAAATAAAAAATAAAAATTAAATGGGAAAGAAAGGAAGAATTTAACTATTTAAAAGTAGGTCTGTGTCCTGGTTTCAGCTGGGATGGAGTTAATTTCCTCCTTAGCAGCTGGTGCAGCGCTGTGCTTTGGATGTGGTGTGAGGACACCGTTGGTGGCACACGGATGGTTTGGCTGTTGCTGGGTGGTGTCTGTACCAAGCCAAGGACTTTTCAGTTTCTGGGGCCCGGCCAGCGAGAGGGCTGGGGGGGCACGGGACACTGGGAGGGGACACAGCCAGGACAGCTGCCCGAACCAGCCGAAGGGATGTTCCATACCACAGCGCATCATGCTCAGTGTATTAACTGGGGGGGTTTGGCAGGGCCTGGGGTTTGCTGCTCAGGGTCTGGCTGGGCATTGGTCAGAGGCTGGTGAGCAGCTGTGTTGTGCATCACTTGTTTTTCTTTGCCCTTCCCTTTGGATTTTATTCCTCTCCCTTCTCCTTCCATTTTGTTATTTTTATTGTTGCTGTTATTTTTTAATTCTATTTCAATTTTTAAATTGTTCGTATCTCAACCCTCAAGTTTAACATTCCTTCCCCGTTCTCATCCCCATCCTGCTGGGGAGGGAGTGAGCAGCTGCGTAGTACTTAGTTACAGCTGGGGTTAAACCACAACAGTCTGCCATTAGTATATACTTGTCAGTCTGCTCAAAAGTAACGACAAAGAATAATGCAGAAAGGAAAGCTTGTCAGATTTTGAGCACAAGCAAAATAGTATGTCAAACTGCTAAAAAGTTTCAAACTCTGTTTTTAGAAAAAAGGTCTTTTAGAAAACAAATTTCTACCACATTTCATACGGCTATAGAATAAAAGCTGTGTAATGGGACAAATGGAAAAGGTAGGCATGATTTAATGGGTATTACTGGAAACAACAGAGGCCGCATGTTTCACTTGATTTGCATGGGAATTATGAGTAATCAGTGCTTCAAGGAAAGCTTCACATACTGTGCACTTAGAAACTGAATTTACAGGATGTATTCTACAAGCAATTATATTCAGACACTTGGCATAGCAAAGCCTGGAGGCTTTCTGGCCAGCATGCTCTTTAAGCCATCGAGGTGGTGATCCTGGGGCTTTGGGCACTCACGGTTCTTCAAGCAACCCTCTGGGGTGGGGTGGCAGATATCAGATGCTCCTAGCTGCACTCATCCACGCTGCAGAAAAAAATGCTATATTTTCTTTATCTACCTTCAGCATCTACTTTAGATTATTTTACTAGTTTGCTAGATCAGTGTAATTAGGTTTATCCTCTCTGCCTGCTGGTGGCTTAGTGGAGTATGAAAAACATAGCAATAATAACAAGCTTACCTTGAGTCAAGTTCAAATCGTGCTTGTTGCAGTCAAGGCTCTACCAGTTGGCAAGGAACAGTCACGGCTTCAACGGCTTGTGAGAATCCCCATCACAAAACAAAAGCTTTCCTTTCAAATTTTTTCTTTTCTTTACTTTTCTAATCTGTTGGTATATAAATTCAAAGCTCTGCACCTGCAAGCCCAAGGGTCAGCACTGAGGCTGTAAGATTTGTTTCTCTAAACTCTGAGAAACTAAGTCTCTCAATACCTCAGCAGGCATGAATTCCCTATATGAAAGATCTTTCACCTTACTGAAAACACACATAGAAAGCCTTGAGGCAAGATAAAGGAGGGTTATAAAATTTGGAAGATGCTAGGTAGGTAAGAACCACTATAAGCATCAAACTTTGTGATTTATGTGCAAAACCATAATTTCTTTTATAAAAGGAGGGGGCTTTTCACAACTTACAGTGAACACGAGAGTAAATATAGAACTAGACACTGGATGTTAAAAAATGTTTGTGTTTATGAAGAAATACATACAATTGTCACGAATACCAAGAAGTATAATTTAGTTCATTTTCTGGACAGAGCTCAGTGAATGACAGCGATTGAAATTTAGGCAGTAAAACCTGCAATGACACATTAAGAACATTTTGTAGCCTTGTCTTCTGTTTCAAAATGTAATTACTGAATTTGTTTATAATGAAACTAGAAATCACAGACCTGCTGCTCCTGCTTTTAATTACAGCCTGGAAGTTGTGCAGTGTTCTGTGCTAAATTTGTTTGAGGAAGGTGAATCCTTGCAGTTAACAGAGTTAATTTCACTGCAATAATGCAAAACCTGCTGGTTTGCATATGGAAGCACATGTAATGGTTCAACATGAGTGTTGCCTTCACATCTGTTAGTATAGTTAACTCTTAGTTAATACAATTGCCCCCCCCAAAAAAAAAAATAAAAAATTGGTAGGATTAAAATCATGAGACTCTTAAAAGCAAAAAGCCTTGTTCTTTATCCCCACCATTTTAAAGATTACTGATACTGAGCTTATTTTGTAGAAAACGACCAAACTTAAATGGAATGTGAGGATGTCTTCTGATTAGTACTTAATGGAAAAGGAGTTTTTGTGGGTTTTTGTTTTTTCTTCCAAATGTGGCAGACAGGACACAGGCTCTGCATCCCAGGCCAGGTGTCCTGATGGCTGGGTCACCCGCTGTGCCTGAATAAATTTCTGCCTCTCTGCTCGCCTGTCTCCCTCTTTTTTCCTTTGCACTCTTCCTCATTTTTGTTCTATCCCTAATCACATGTTTCTGCAAACTCTTAATTCTACACACACTGAGTGTCACAAGATTATTTGGTTTAAGGTCATGGGACTTCAAGTTCTGCTTTTTTTCCTATTTTTAATGGGCTTGTTAGAATTTGCCCTGTTAAGTAAAAACAGAAGGGTTCAGTATTGGACAGACCTCAAATCTCAAGTGAAGCTGGTGATGAAATATAGCATTAAAAAACAATTGCTCGAGTGAGACCCCTGAAGAAAAACTCCATTTCTTGCAACCCTACACTCCTCCATCCCTGTAGGGTCTGAGACACTGCTCCTTTTTCTCCTTCTGATCTGAACCACTGATTTGAGTGGAGTTATTGCTTGATTAGGTGAGCAGGACAGAGCTGAAGGCTGATGCTTTCAGCCTCGTCTTAACCAACCCAACGGTTTCATTGGTACTTGTTCTCATTTAGATTGAAGATGTTGAATTGTGCCAATGAAGTCTCATGTGCTAAATAAATTATCTCCTGAAATGAGAAAAAGGACCAACATCACAGTAAGAGATTCATGATGCTTTTGATAGTTTGGATAATATTTGGTAAAGTTACTAATGCATGTCACAGCCTCATAAGGATGGGTTAGCCAAGACAGCAGCAATTTTAGCACTGAGGTTCAGTCTATATCATGCGGTGATTTCTGAAAACATCCCTACATCTCAGCTGCCTCTGAAGCTAAACATCAGCCTTGTTAGTCCTCTTAGCCCTGCTGCAAGACTGGGCTGAATGGCTCCGGTGCGCCTCTTCATGGACACAACTGAGCTGCTTTTGTGGGCTCTGCAGCACCGTGCCGCATGGACCCCCCGCGCCTGCTGAGGCTAGCCCAGGCTGCCCAGACAGAACAAATAGGCCCAGACTTAAAACTCTGGTGGAATTCAAAAGCTTGAGTTGGCGGGTTTAGTCAGGATTTTTTCATATTAGTAAAAGAACCATACTTCTCACTTCTAAATCCATTTGTGCAGCTCTGTTTCTGTTAGCGGGTCTAAGCTGCTCTGTGCCACCCATGGGTAAGGTCTGTAAAATGGCCTGAAAGTAAATGCGATGTTTTCAAGACAGTGCCTCCACCTGGGTTTTTTAATTACTTTTCAAATTTTCTTTACAAATCTTCTGATTCTGCCTATTGATTTTTTAGCACTAATATTGCTGAAGTGCATGTGAACAAACCATCTTTAACAAGCTTCATTCTCAAAATACAGTCATGCATTCTACTGAACCAAAAAGATGGTTCACGGTTTCCATTGGCAAATCTCATTACATTGAATCTGTCCATATAAATCATGACACATCTTTTGATGCAATAGAGTAAATAATTATAAGTTATAGCAGTTATTAAAAAAAACCCATCAAACACAACAACAGCCCTTGCCAACCCATACAGTGCTACTGTGTGAGACCTGACATTGCTGATGGACCCGGTCATTAACCTGCCTTGCTCAGAAGGCAGCTATTGATTAAGCTTCACTGATGACTGTTGCTGAAATGCTCTGACAGAAACTTGAGATTCCTTGCATAGCCTTCGATAAGTGCCTCTGTTTAGAGTCCCAGACCACACATGGTTTGCTTGTTTGGTTTTGTTTTGTGGGTTTTGTTTTTGTTTTTTTTAAATTGAGATCACTGTTAATAAAACCCAGTGTTGTGTTCTTGCTATAATATATTACCTTGTCTTTCCTTCACGTCATTCTTTTATCTTGTATTTCTGCGTTTTTCACTTCTAATAGTTAAAAGAATGGCCTGCAGTGTAGTAATAGTAACCAGATATATCAGCTAGATAAACTAGTGCAGCAGAAAAAAAACCCTCCCACTTTCTTAATTATCCAGGGAAATAGACGCTGGATCCTGCATAGATCCTGGATGAGATCTTATCCCAAGATCTTTGCATACTACCCTGATGCTCCAAGAGCTCGTTCAGAGCAAACATGTTGTCTGGAAAGTGAAGGGAGAGCAGCCTATTCTTGCCAAGCCTCAAATATTTGCTCTGAGAAAGCCCTGGTCAGCTGCTAGCACAGGCAGCAAAGGGCCCAGACACTGAAAAGCTGCTTTTTAGGCTTGGCAACCAGATTGTGGGACTGAAAAAAATCATACATTTTTTTTCAGATGTGGCCACAAATATTTATTTTCTTGCTAGGGCAATGGCTTGAGGGTAAATTTGCTCAGACTTCTTAAGAACCTCTTTTCTTAACTTTTGCGGTTAGATGATTTTCAAGGAATTTTTTTTTTTTAAAAGAAAAATAAAAGAGGCTTGAAGCCTCCCATGGCCAAGCAAGTACAATAAATCTGTCAGAGTAATAGTGACCATCCCAAGACATGCAGGCACTCCACAACCCCTGCTATGGAAAGCAGCTGCTGAGCATGGAGCTCCCCGAAATGGAGGTGGAAATCTCTCTTCTGCCACAGCATTCATCTTCCAGAGCACCCCAGAGGAAGCCGTGAAAGGCCTCCTCATACATGGCACATCTGGTAAATCTGGAGGTCGGCTCTCAGTAAGAACATCAATAAGTCACCGCTCTGTGCTAAGCCATTCCTGCATGCAGGTCAGGAGCCTCTTTACCCACACATCCGTTTGTGGGATGGTGTTTTTGTTAATAGCAGCACAGCAAGCATAAACACAGGTTTCATGGAAATTTGATGATCCTGATAAAATTATTCAGAGCAGAAGATAAGCATTCCATCTACCATTGCCTTTGACTTTTAAAAGTGTGAATGGAAAGGAAACTCCACAGAACAGCGACCTTGCAGCCGTAACAACACATTATGATCACAAAGTGGAAAATTTTGGTTAGAAAATGCCACGTGGTACTCTGAGAGTTAGAGGCAGCCCATGACCATGCTTTGTATAAGGGATGAAACCCTCCCCACTGTTCTTCCAGCTCCTGGCATCCTGCTTTTCTGCAGCAGGAGAGGTCTGGCACCAGAAGCACGAGTGGTCCAAACTGCCATCCCCACAAGGCACACACATTTCTGAATTATAAGAGTACAGCCTATTATTTGATTTTAAGTTTTATGGAAAGCAGACACTTTTTAAATAGAAAGAACTGGGTTTATTAGAGCAGATTTTATATTGACTTTGATAGGTAGATTTTTGATGGGCAACAGCCTTAGTTACCTGTGGATACTGAAAAACCAATGAAGTTTTGCAGAGGTGAAGGTGCTGAAGCTGCAATTTAGATCACATTTCAATGAGGGTAATAGCAAAGTGCATATCAACGCTCCTCTGCTATCTTATCTTTGCAGAATTTCTTTGCAGCTGTTTTCATGGGTGTGTGCTGGTGAACAGCATAGTACCATGCCTCTTAGCAAAAGAAGTTTGGTTTTTGGCACAGGAGTTGTTCAGTAAAGGATGTTTTGAATGTTAAACACATAATAATTAGATTTCACTTTATTATTGTGGAATACTAGATTTTTCTTGAACTGGGATAAAGTTATCAATCTAGATGTATGAATTCCATTTAACCTGATAGCTAAACATAGAGGAAGTATCAGGTACCAAATCCTGTTCGGACCTTTGAGCTTTGCAAAGCCTAAGCCATGAAGCTGTATTTCAGGGTAGACTTTGACTGAGGGATGGTGGGCTTTTTTAGTGGGGAAAGCAAAGTTTCTGGCTATTTTTTTGTTAAAAGACTCTCAAGGTGGAATTCTGCAGAGAAAAGCAGATTAATCAAGTCAAATCATTTTCTTCTGCTGTGCAAAGGATGTACTGATTGATTCAGCCCTCCTCTTAACGCCCATGACATATGAAGCAAATTGGAGTCAATAACCCTATTAACAAATAAAAGATATAGGGGATGGTCCCTTTAAGTAAAGGATGGCTTACTACCTTAATAAGAGACATAGTGTGATGCTTCTGCCCTTGAGCACTCTTCTCCTTTGATGCCTCCTATCTATTTATAAAGTGCTCTGAGATTGCAAGGATGAAGCACTCTATAAAATGTACAAGGTCTTTGTCTGTCTGTATTAAAATAAACCAAGACAATTTATGTTTTTAAAAAAATGGGAAAGGATTCAGCAAAGAAATCAGCTTGCCGTGTTTTGATGTGAGATCTGAGAAAAATTTCTGATAAAGCTGACACTTTTCCATTGCAATGTAAATCACACACATACATAGCTTCAGAAAGCTTCATCTGGCTGTCTAATCAGAGCAAAAGAACCTGAAAACTTAGGAAATAAAACTAAAAAAAAAAAAAAAAGAAATCCCTGAAAGTTGAAGTAGATGCAGAGTTCTTGGTTCTAGGCTGTAATTACAGTCTAATTTAGGCAAACTGGAATTATACATAAATAACAAGTTGAAGTAGCCCTGCCCCGTGGAGACGAAGCACTGAAACCAGTCTCTATTTTAAGGGAAATCTGCTATGCCAAGGTGGAACATAATATGCTGAAACAACCATAAAAACGCTTGGTCTGCACAGCAGGCTTTATTTTATTAAGCATGTTGAAAGTGATATACCTGCAAATGTCTGAAATAATAGTTCTTTGGGTTGGTATTGTGAATTTTTAATTTTAAGGAGCAAATCAAAAGCACAGAAGATAATTCCAGAATCGGTCCTATACCACACAACTTTTCAATGCCGCTTTTGAGGCTGTTGCTTTGTATTTCTAGACTAGACCTACTAAACTTATGGTGCCCAGATCCTCTTTGGCTGAGGAAAGCTATGGAGTTTTTGAATCCTATGAGGGCTGGCAGGAGTTCTGCTTTGGCTGAGCTTCTGATCAGGCTCTTAACTCCCGCTATGTGTCACCGAGTTTGGGAGGCCAGATGCTCTTCACTGTGTGCAGCAAGTCCTCAGATGGGGTCTCACACTGAAGACCATCCCATGCTGGACTGGAAAACATGGGACATCTGCCTGCCAGAGTGTGCAATGCACCTCGTCCTTTCCAGTTCACTGTTTTCACTGACAACAGGCAGGACAATCTGGGCAGTCCAGCTGCAAAAGACTTTGAATACTGGCGTTAAACATTCCCAGTTCAGCAAAGCTGCCAAGTGCATCCTTAATTACCATGCTGAATTACAAGTGAGTTCTGCTGTCTCATGCATTTGTACACCTAGGTCAATGAGACTGACACGATGCCTGTCATGTTGGGTTAGAAAGAGCAGACTGAAAATGAGACCCTTTTTTCTCATCTCGTGTAGCTGTGTTCCAGTTTCTTTGTACTCAGCAGTTTGTGGGCTGTTTGAGACTGGCTGCTTCTAACAAATCCAGTTAGCTGATCATCTGCTAAAAAGCCACGAGAGGGGAAAAAAACACCCTAATAAATACTGAAGTTGTTTGGGGTTTTTTTGAGGGAGGGGAAGTTGTGTTGTCGTTTTTTGTATTTAAAGTTTTGAGGCTTGATTAGTCATTAGCCATCAGCCATACATCTGAACTATATATTACATTAAATAGAAGAAACTAGCTAATCATTGGGCATGGTGCTCATTTATTCTTGCCTAACTCTGGGCTCTGTGTGAGCACAGCTATTATTTCGCACATGGCAGATATTTGATATGGTTTGTGACTCTCTAAAGCTTCTGAGGATTAACAAAGAAAGGCCATAGAAATATGCTGCCTCAAATGTCAAACACAAAAGAAGACGAAAATGTAAAATATAGGGAAAATGGACACATTTGTACCTAAAGCTCTCAGGGAATCGGTTAATGTAGATTTAATTTTTTATTCCGCTACCAGCTTTTTCATGTGACCTTAGGCAAACCACTTAACTTATTTCAGCACAGAGATCATCCCATGTGGACAATGGAAATATGAATAAGTTTCTTTTAAGAAAATAATTTCTAATACATGTTCCTCCTGAACTAGTCATACAATACACAGTGCTCAAAATTTCCCTCTTTTTGTTATATATCTCATATCTGAATAAAATAAGATGTACTGAAAACTAACTGCCTATATGCCCCCCAAACCATGCATGCAAATGACAGGAGACATTTGACCTCTTGAAGCATAAAAAATAAGCATCCCACTCATTTTTTTCTTTCTCCAATAAACTGCTAGAGTTTTTTTAAATCTTCAGAAACTATGGCAGAATTCTGCGTTGTAGTTTTCCATTTATTGGATCTGAACAAAGTCTTACACATTTCAACAGCAGCTATAAAACAAATTGAGAAGATTAAGGTATACCTCTTGTCACCAAGTAGACTTTTACTAGCCCTCCCTTGGGCTGACAGTGCTTTTAAACATTTATATAGCCTAGGATTTATATCCTAACTGCATGCAAGTAAAAAATTACCCTAGTTGGTATCAAAAAGCCTTAGTGAGTGTGTTTTGGAAATCAGTTATTTAGGTTCATGCTGAACTGAAATCACATGTTCTGCCGTGGAGAACTGCTTCTGTTCTGCTGTTTACATATCATGAATAAATGTTTGAAACACTCCTTCCTGTGAGCAAAGCTCAAAAGGAACAGCTTGGCCATCCTTTACAGAAAGCAGGCGAGATCTTGTGCTCCAGGCTGGCTCCCAAGGGCTCCTGAGGAGCTGAGCTTTGGCCTGTCCCTGTCCTGCTGTGGTTGGGGAGAAGGTTTGGTACCCTCACTCCTCAACGCTGTGCAGATACCTGGGTCCTCCTCTGCAAACACGTGGGATACGAGGTTAGCTGCGGGACAGTTGTGTCAAAACGGCACTTCTATTATAAAATAAGGATGCACATTCTTCAGCAGATTATTCTGGATTGCTCGGTATTGCAGGCAAAAGCTGTAACCTCCTTCCTGCCGATGGATTTCAGAAATACCAAGAATCTGACCTGCAAAACAAAAACTTGCCTCTAAGCAGAAATGAGTTTATGATAACACAAAATAAGGGAATTCCGAGCTCTTGTAACAGGCATATCTGGAACATCCGAGGAAAAAAAATGGCATAGGATTATATCAGTACGATTATCTAATATTGCATACACATAAAGAAGCTGAACTAAGACTCTTTGGGTCTTTACCTTATTTCTATCGCTTCCTAATTTTTTTGTATTTAACTTGGCATCTTCACTTGTGTCCTTAGTATTCTTCACGAGTCATATGTAAAGTATCTGGGCAGCATATGCTCTCTGAATGAACAGATTTTTAAAACATGATTATTCATAGTTGTATGAGCAAAACCCCCTTCTCAAACATCAGTACGTACGAAAATCACAGTCATCTGAGTACTCACAGGAAAGGAACTGCGATGGTACGAAATGGAGAAATTACACTTTATCTCACCTTTCATCAGCTCATTCATTCCATCTACAACTTTATTTGTGAACCTCAGGCCCATACAAATATCTATTAATTCAGAGAAAGCACAGTTCCCTTGTTTTCACAACACTGATAAAAGACAAACCAGATATTTTTATGTGTTCATCACATTTAAAAATCACTCTTTTAAAAAAAAATAATTATTTGATAGGCCATTTCTAAGGCTTCTGGCCTTTCAATAGATCCCTGTGTTTTTATCGTTATGCACTAACCTAACACAGGGATAAGGCTGAAGGGCTTTATCCTAGGAAAATGCAGCAGGTATAGGTTTATTGCTTTCCTGATACAGTTTTAGTCTTCCTTTAACATTCAAGGGTCAATCCCTGAGGAATACCTAAGGTAATATGCACTATGAATTGCACACAGCATGCTGACCCGTTTTTATATACAGTCTATTTATTTTTCATTTGACAAATCCCTTGAATATTTTTTTTTTTCATGTAAAGCTTGCAACCAGGCCAAAGATATGGCAGCACTCAGTGAGTCAGGCTTATGAGTTATTCTGCCGGGTTCTGCCTGGTTAGATTCACACACATCACATCATCTTCTTGACCTCATTTACCTCTCGGGAATCCAATGCCTGAAGCAAAAGAGATTTAGTTTTAAAGCAGTTGGTTTTGCTTTGTATGTTTAAAGCTATTGAATAAATACGTCCTTTTTTACAAAGAGCTTGTGTTCCTGCAGCTATTGTTTGGTATGTAGATAGTACCAGCAAGTGTTACACCGTACTGGAACTGCAAACCGGCAACTTTTGACAAATGCATGAAAAGAAACAGGTACGTTAGCTACAACCATTCATATTCTTAATCTTTTGTTTCATCTATCAGAAAGAAAAAAAATAAGGTTTTAAAGCAGCAAATGTGCAGGAATGGCACAGACAGGATGGTTTCCTGCAGGCTGTGAGTCTAAATAAAGATGGGGGCTCTGGCAGGCGTCTGTTACCCCCTGAAGTGCAGGAGGTCTACTATGGGACTTGCAAATTCCTTGAAGAAATGCATTGAACCCATTTGGTCAGGGAGAGGTTGGTTAAATGGACAAGGCACTCAACAGTGTGGCTGGTTGAAAGGGGACCTATACAAATGGATAGGTGGGTAGGGAGCACCCAGATGAAGGTATAAATGCAAAAGAAATTGCATACTTCAAAATAGCTCAGATAACATACAGCTTACTGCCCTCTCTCAAAATATTACTTCGGTCTCTGCAGCAGCTGGAGGACTCAAGGCTTCTTCAGTAGGATTTCTTCAGTAGTTCCATCAGTAGGATTTCATCAGTCCAGAGGGATGGATCTGTGTATAAAGAACAGGTACAGAAAAGATGGTGCCTACAGACCAAGCTTATTTATATGAAAACACATGTTGCTGACTCCGTGTGATACCAGCACTGCTCCTCAGCTCAGGGGAGACTGAGATAGGTCTGACCCTCCTCCAAGAACTGCTTATTAAATGTTTGTATAATAATGTAAACTAATCTTTCTCTCTCTTTTTTTTTTCCTTTTTTTTCTTTCTCTTCTGTCTTCTTTTTCGCTCTTTCTCTCTAATTCCTTCTCTCCTTTCTTTCTCTATTTCTCCTCTCTCCCTCACTTCCCCTTTCTCCCCTACCACCACACATTTTGTTTTGCCTTTCTGAGTTTCTAGGCCATTCTCTATGTTTGTGAAAGCCAGGGCATTTTCATTATTAAAAAAGGAAAAATGAAGTCACATACCCTGCAGAACAGTCTGAGGAACTGGGGCTAGAAAGCTAGTGAAATGGTTTGTCCAATTTAAGGGACAAATCCAGAACTGCAAATCAGTGTGACTTCCCAGTGACTCCAGTTTATACATGTGGCTGCCATTAGTTGTGGAATCAGAATGAAATTGTGTGGCATTTTGAACAAAGGTCCTTGAGGGCACAGAAAAAGACCAGGATTTACTCAGAGAAATCATACACTGCAAAACAACTCCCTTCTGGCAGACATGTAAAGTCACTTACTCTTAATTATTACTTTACTTACTTTTTTTTACTTCTCTGAAGTATTAATACATTTGAATTACTACCCCACATTCATGATTTCAGTTTATTGCTGTTGCTATTTCTGGCGCTCAGTGTCTAATGCTTTGACACATTTTTGTGGTTTAAATCTTACAGTTTTTCACTGCTTGCCCGTAATCAAAAATTGTGAGAAACACTAACTCGAGGCTTTTGTATTTCTACTCACTCTGCACGTCGTTCGGTTGTAGTTTGAAGGAGTTTAGGCTAACTATGAGCTGGTGACACACTCCTATAACAAAATACACCTTGACCACCTCCATACCCATTAGATGGCTATGGGAATAACCTGAAAGCAAAGTTTCAGGGACTAAGCAGAAATTATGGGAAACAGCAGGCTCTGTCAGTGAGGGATAAGTGTATAGGTTCAGCATCCTGCCAAAACCTCAGGGATGGAGTTCACTAAAGGGCGCTTCAGGGAAACTTTTGGAAATCTGGTCATTATTAGATATGTACAGGCCACTTGTTTGTGAAAGCAGCCTGGCTTTAGGCACAGAGGGGAGGATGGAGTGGCTTTGGCCACAGCCAGCATTTACAGAGCGTTTGCCATCATTAACTCCTAAGCCTTCACATTTTCACCGTCACAGCTGTGTCCCTTTAGCAGTGTTTCTGTTCCATGCACACACACTTTGCCAGGCCCTAAAAGCACCTGCCTTGCTGACCACTACCGTCTACACACAGAACCACAGAAACAGCCTCCTCTCTGACTTCAGCCGCTAAGTTTTACTCTCCTGCCCCCAGAAACATCCAGACTGTTGTGAACTAATGCTCAGGATTGCTTTCTATGGCTGTTGGTGAACAAAAAATTATTCTGAGAAAGATGGTGGTAGAAGTCACTGAACCTTAGTCCCTCCGGCGGAGGTGCATGCTTGTCGTACATGCTGTGGCCCCTCAGCAGGGCACACGTAAGACACAACTCTCCCAGCCCATCCGTGGCAGGTCCTCTCCATGGTGGCCTTTCTTTACTCCCTGGGTCTCCTCATGCCAGGACACCCTTCTTTTAGAAATTACTGGGGCTGGGCAAAGTGAAAAGGTAGGCTCTGTACAAATCCCACTAGTCAACTTTGGATTTCTCTAGGTGTGCTGTATCCTTAAACCCCACAAAGATTCTAGCACAAAATGCTCACTATACACTCTGGAATTTCTCACCCTAACCTAGCGCAGACTAATTCACAGATTCGGGGCGAAGAATGAAAGACATGCCCTCAAATTTAATTCGGTTTTTCCATGCCCTGTTTTCATAAAAATAGTGTGTGATTCATGGAGTATTGCCTACATACTTTCTTTTGCAGCAACCCATTCTGCAGCCACTTATGGAAGTCGTTTCTGCTTAAAACTTGCTTCCAGGGCAGTGAATTTTCTATTTTCACTGACTGATCCTTTATTTGTGGTCTCCTAATGCCCATCCATTATGTAAGTCAGTTTTACAAGCTAAAACACAAGCTCTCCATGAACCAGCATCCACTTTTACACAATGGAACAATGAAGAAATGGATGCATGCTTACTGCTGCATTGATGATCCGTCTTTGAGATTCTTTCACATTAAGCTCAGTACAACACAGCGTCTTTTACTGAAGCTCAGCTTTATTGCCTTTTGCATTTCTGCTAGCCACTACTTCTGGTAAAGGCAAAGTGATGAGACTGTCTGTATGAGAGCATTTAGGTGAAAAACTCTGGGGATGTCATTATTGCTTTGAGGTTAAAAAATAATCAGAAGGGGACCCAGAATGTTTCCTATTTGTACAGATATTTCATCATAATTTCATTCTGTTGGTCTTATAGTTCCCAAGATGTCCACTTTCAGGGACCACCAGTTGTGAACTTGCTAATGACAGAATGATTTTGCTGCGTTTCAAGCGCATTTCCAGAAGCTGAAAAGCTCATTGCTCCTTATATGATTTTTATTTGTGCCCCAATAGCTCTTTTCATATTTTTTTTCAGAGATTTGACCCACAGATGGTTATTTTAATAGATCAGTGCTTTTAAGAAGATATGACATTGTTAATTATGTAGTAAATTACATTGAAACAAGATTAATAATAATAAGACAATAATAATGAGAAGCTATTATTTGTATATTCCAAAGGCACAAAAGTATAAATTAAATCTTATTTGGAAGTATTAATTAATGATTCTGCTGATGTTGCTAATACTGAGCCTACAAAGAGATGGAATATTATGTCAATGCAGTGCATGGGAAATGATTCAATTAAAAGTATAAATGTCTTCAGGCTGTGAGCTGGCACTGTAGGTTAGAAAGAAAACATGGAGTTTTGAGGCTGATAATTTGAACCCAGATAATTTTACAGAGAGATCTTTGTCCTTTTCCATGGTGTCCATTTTTCGTCAAGTCTTCTGATGATTGCCTCAGAAACGTAAACACAAATGTGAAGGTGGGCATGAGTCAGCATGAGAGTGGGCTCCTGTCTTTTACAGAAAGACACTTCCCAAACAGGCAAACACATCAGCAAGATCTTACAGCTTTGATTTTTTTAGTTTTCTAAGCAAATGGCAGCTAGTGACCAATTCAGTACTGAGACAAGACAGCAGTGGCACTCCGGGGAAGATGATGAGACAACATGCATGGTGGCAGACCTGTGGAGTGGGTTGCCACAATTGCTTTGACCTCTTCTGTACAGCACACTGAGATGAAAACTGCTGTATCAAGACTCAGGGAAGCAGGATTTGTTTCAAAGCGTTGTATGAAGACAGCCACAACACAGGGATCTGCTCTGTCCCCAGCATGATCCTAAACTGTGGTTGCTCTGGCCTGCACCAATTGAAATCAGGCTGGGAAGAAAAAGATAGAGAGGATTATTTTACTCACAGACATGTAATATTAGCCATTAAAACTACTAAGGCTTTTCAAACCCCTGACAAAGTCAGTGGAAAGACTCCAGGTTTTGGAAAGGACTCGCATATATTGGGCTGGTGTTTGTGGATGCAGAGAGATCCATGATCCAAGGAACCAGGTTAATCAATGCTTATAGCACTTCAGTATTTCAAAGGCACCTATTGGCATTTTCAAATTTAATGGAGTCCAGATTCTTAAAGATTAAGCCATTCTTTAGTATTTTCCAGACTGAGTTTAAAGATTAAGTCTTATCCTGATTTGTAAAAAGTATGGATAACACGTACTTCATGCACACACACCTGGCCTCTTACGGAAGAAGCCACTTTTGGACCTCACTTGCAATGTAGCTGTGGTGTTCATAATAATAGATGTGGTACATGTTCCTCTGCTGAAGCTTTCCGTTATGCATTTATATGCACCAGTGAAGGGTAAAATCTTTGTTATTGACATCAACAGTAGACTAGTGGCTTACTTGGGATTCAGGGTTTCATTTACTAATGCCTGTGAGTGATGCTGAGCCTGTTGCAATGTACCTGTACAAATACAGATGGCTGTACACACCAAATATCTGATTCTTCACATGCCTTTTCAGTCTCACTTGCAAATTATGTTGTATTGTGCAATGGCTCAGAAAGTTAGCCAAAATTCAGTTGTTACTGTTTGCACCTCATGGTTTTGTTACTGGGGAAACTGGGGACCTTTGCTATGGAAATGTTGTTTTCAGACTTTGAGATATTGGCAGGGCTACACAGACTTATTTTGATTATTAAATCATTTTTAGAGATAAAAATGGGATTAATGGGCATGCTTTGAGAAAGGACTGGAATGCTTTGATGTAAACAGCTAGACCAACTATGGCAGCAGTTTAGCAGCAGATCCACAAAATGGAAGTAGAACAAACCTCCAAGCCTTTTGACATAAATAAGATTAACTGTCAGAAGGGAGAAAATCTGCTTTAGTAATATGCTGGACCCTGATTTCAAATCCAAATTTGCATCTTAAAACTTACTGCTCCTAAAAGACTGTGGAAATTAAAAGAACCTGCAGAGTGCCAGCTGTATAGAGACCTGCCCAAATCTTTCATTTCTGTCAATAATGCTTCCTTTCCCATTTCGTTTGGACTGATACTGATTTCTAAGACACCATGATGGGTTAAGAATCAAATCTCAGCTTCTCTCTGACGTGCTATGATTTTGTGACAGAACAAGAGCAATAGTTTCAGAGTAACAACAGTCCTGGCTTGCTGGTACCACTGAAGTCCAGACTTGCTGCTCTCCACCTTCAGCTGTTGTTAGAGGTCTGCAAAGGGCCATGTGCCAGCAGCCAGACATAGCAGAACCATCTGTGCTCCTGCCAGGTTCTTCTTTTACTCCCAAAGCCTTTTCCAGGGAGCTGCCTGACTTGGGATGCCCAGTGCAGTTCTCTATTGATAACTGCTGGTACTCCAGCTTTTACACAGCTCCACGGTGGCTTTTACTCCCCTATTTGAGGGATGAAACATTCAGTACCAAGGAATGAAGAGAGCGGAAAACTTCCACATTTTTTTCCACATCCTTTCCTCAAAATGTTCCCACAACAAAGGTGGCTTAAGTTTAAATACCAGTCCTTTCCTGAGCTACTGTTCAAACCGAGCTCAGGCAAGTTATAAGTATTTGATGGGAGAAGAGAAAATAATAAGACATCTCATCTCAGTTTATTATGAAGAAAAATGTGATTAGTATCCCCTTACTCTAGTTGTCTTCACTATAGCTACTTCCATCAGAGCTGGTCATCCTTGGAGCTCCACTTAAAAGCAAAGGAGAAAAATAGGCACCTTTATAGCAAGTCACCTGGCCTATTTTATCTTTATTAGGCTGCTCCAAAAGTGCCTCGTTCTCCCCGTGACCTAGACAGCCTAAATGACTAGCTCTGTGCTGGGGATGCCTGCATTAAATGAGATGAATTCCACCGCTTCTGACATTTTTTCGACACATAATGAAGAGTCTCCTGATGGAGCAGACACCAGTACCTGTTCGTCACTCACTGCTGTGAAGCATTGTGAGGGGGCAGTGGAAGGAACTGATCACTCCCGATGCTATTTCTGGCACCAAAATGCATGCCTTACTTGGAAAATGGCAGTGGGATTTTTATCTGAGTAAGGATGTAGGGAGAGGGGAGAGCCAGCCAGTTATGGATAAACAAAGGATTTGTATCCCTGTCAGCATCAGTCTGACATCTCTCACCTTCTCCTGTGTTCACCAGAAAAAACACACTTGCAGGGAAGTCAAAAAGCATAGAAAATTTAAAACACTGC
This sequence comes from Falco rusticolus, assembly GCF_015220075.1. Classification (NCBI taxonomy): domain Eukaryota; kingdom Metazoa; phylum Chordata; class Aves; order Falconiformes; family Falconidae; genus Falco; species Falco rusticolus. Next base: position 18,336,209 of record NC_051191.1, read on the forward strand.
ATGAAAATAAATTGAACGGTTGTGAGAGTTTGTCAGAAACATGGTTTCCAGAGCTAAGATGCCTGTTGTTACCTATTCTTATCTCTAACTGATGCTTTTCTCTGAAGTACCCAAGTATACTGTTTCTCACTAGGTTTTCTTTCATATTTGCTAGATAACCATCCGCAAAATCCAGCTTCTGATGTAAGAAACAGGGAAAAAAAAAAAAAAGGTTTCCTCGAGTTTTTGTTATGCGGCTCACAAGCTGGTTCCAGCTGCATGTGAATCATTACTTCCTGGCTGGGCACAACCCATCCATGGCTTTTTGTGGGAGGCTTTGTAATTTGTTTTGCGAGCCAGATATGAAAGACCCTGCCACCTCTGTGTAGGCAGAGATATTCCTGGGGTTCAGGTAACCTGTTAAAAAGTACTTCTAGGTTTTGTTTTGCCCAGTGTAAAAAGTGCCCTAGAGACTGCAGAGTACTGCTGCATTATGTAATTAATATTTAATAATTAATATTAAGTGGAGTATTTCTCATGGAAGATTAGGAAAGAATCACTCCCATAGTTTGCTTGCAGGGACAAGCCCCTAATGCTGGTGCTCTTGATCCCCAGGAGCCTCTGACCCTAGGTTGCCACAGCCAACAGGAATGCTCTTAGCATACTGAAATCAGTATGTTTTAATAAAATTCCAATTTTCAGTGAATTTTTTTTTACCAAAACTTTTCAACCAGCCCCACATTTTGGTTCCACTAATGGGCCATTGTGGCTCAAGGGTATTTTTCATTCAGTGGAGAATGTCTCCTGGGTTTCAAATGAGCGATTCAAACATAAGGAAGTGAAATAACAGCTTGAAAAAGATGATGCTCTGCAATGACCTTTCTCCTTAGCATCCTGAACATTGTAGCCAAAGCCTAACTTGCTGAAGAAATACATGACTGGCTGATTGATCGATAGCCTGAAGACAGCTTTTTCCTAAGTTAATTCATCCAGACAGATTCTTCAGGGAGCTCTTAAACACCGTGAAAGTTTCCAGGAAATAAATTGGATGGATGAATCTTCAAATGTTACTCACATCAAAATGATCTAGTTTAAATTTGTTCTCTGTCTTGTACTTGCTGTAATTGCCTACAGACAGAAAATCGGATGTCATATTGGAACATCGGTGCAGTGCATCTCTTTTATGCAGATAACAGTGCTTATATGGAGCAGACAGCATGGAAAACTCAGTCTGCATTGAACACCCACATGCCAAGACTGGAAGCACAGAGCTTAATTTAATACAAGTTGTGACAGTAAATTAGTGACAGCAGGGTTATTGTTTTGTTTCACATGTAGGAATTCCTGGCCTGCTACCAAAGGAAGAATAAATATTCAGGGAGAAGCAGCCAAAAAAGGAAGTGGTTGTATTTTGTTATTCTTGATTCCCTCAACATGTAAATGCAAAAGGGGAGAATCCTGCACTCCTCCTCAGAGATGCTGAGCTCTGCTCTGATGGCACCTCTCGCTCTGGGCTGGGGTGGCTAATGGGTGAAGGCAAGAGCTTCACTAGAGTTCAGGCACCCAACCCCCTGATGTGCTCAGCAGCAAAGGCAGCCAGGATGAGCTAGCCGAGTCAAAACGTTTCTCAGATCAGATGAACCAGGTGACTAAAAGCAAATTTAGCTGGAGCAGTGTCTACTTCTCTTCATCACAGGAAAACATGAACCAAAGCAAGATAGTTATTTTCAAGTAATTCTCTATGTAGACTAGCTGGAATCTCTGAATCTCAGACGTGGTCCCCCACTTAGAGAAGCTGTTTGGCTCTGGTACTTCAGCTTCCCTGATGCACCAAAAGGGAATAAAACCTCACCTTATTCAGCTGAAGTCTTGTGCAGTCCTCAAGGAACTGGCAAGATGAACTTCCCCAAACCAGAAGAGCAAAGTGAGATGATGCGGGGCTTGGCAGGGCACTGGTGGCTGAAAATAAAGCCCCTAAAATTTATGTTAATGTTGTGATCAACTCTTGTGGTATTTGGATTAAGCTTTTAGCACAAGAGTCACTGGCTGTGTTGTGTCTTAGGATATAAGAGTGCTAATCCTAGTGCTTTGTTCAGGGAATTCAAGTGGCTAATAAGGGACTCAAAATATTGGATTAAAAGATCTGTAGAGATTATTTATGTAGTTGTACATGAAAGTTTAAAAAGGATGTTGTGATTTCAGGCAAATCCCTACTTGTATTTCCCTTAAATCTCAGCATAACCTGTGGAGGAGAACAGAGCTGGAAAGCTTTATCATTAGGGATCCCAAGCAAACCAGCATCCTCTCCCTCCTCTAGGCAATTCCCTGGGACTCACTGTCAGAAGTATGCCCACTGGCTAGTTTTTTCAGTGTCCCTTTAATGCATTAAAGCTTTTCCCCAGCGTACATAAAGCAGTAGTAAAATAGCCTGGGAAACAGAGAAGTTGAGGGATGGCAAAGGACACAGTGAGCCTAACACAGGAACCAAATTCAAGCTTTAAGTCTTAAATTTGTCTTCTCACAGCCGCGGCCACAGCAGAGGGTGGGAAGCAGCGACTTCAGTCCTGGTATAAGCATTTAATTTCCACGTGTTCTCACAGGAAGAAGTTTGTTCCTCGGCAGATGTCCAGAGGGAGACCTGATTCACCTATATTATGTACCCATTTCACTGAGGATGTAGTGAACCCATGTGAAACTTTAGATGTCACATCCAGCCAGCAGACTTCTGAAAGCAGATGTGCAATGGGGAGAGCTGGCTGTTAAAAAATTCTGTCTGCACCCTGCTCTCATTCCTGTAGCTGCCTGGGAGACATTATTATTTGAGGGGGTTGAACCTACACTTGCTGCCTTTTAGAGCAGTGCCCTGATGAGGAGGCTGATGAAAACATTCACAGGTATCCCTGTCTGCCACAAGAAGCTCACACTGCTCAAAACAATAGTTACTCAGTTGAAGGGAAATGTAGGTACAGCTTAGGTAGCTGTCTTCTACCCAGCTTGGAATCACAACACATTCTCTACATAGCAGGTGACTCTGAAACCCAGCAATTCTGGTGTGATTTGGGGTAAGCGAGGGAGCACCTAATAAGCTGTTATGTCAGTCTTCTTTCCAATATCCCCTTAGTAACATAGCCAACAAGCCTTGCTTTAAGCTTTTTCATAACCCTTATTATGTTTCTAATTATTCTCACCAAAAGAAGTCAAATTTAGTGATTGTAATGATAATCCTTTTTGAGATTCTGATATTTTTGGATTTCTGAATTTCAAAATGGATAGGAAGGTAGATATTGATGGCCTACATGAAATGATCTACAAGATAAATAAAAAACAATTGTCAGGCAACATGCAGTTGAGATCTATCACAATTTGTATTTCTTTGCAGTTCATGAATACCACACTTCTGATATGAAAGAGCTATTAATTTCCTCTCTGTTTTTACCTAGCAGTAACATTCAAGCTGTGATCAAGTAACCTTCCTTCTCCTTGTTCAAATATCCATTAACATGGAATATGCTGCACAAGGGATTTGAACTGATTCCCAAAACTACCTGTAGATTGAACATGCTTCAGACTACAATACAGTACCAAAATACAAATAACAGTTCCTACAGCAACTACTGTTTACATGAGGAAATCATCTGCCATAAACAATCCATTCAGCAATGCCTGAATCAGATACTAGCAAGAATTACAGCATTTTATATTACATTAATTTAAAATCCTAATGCTTTCTCACTAAGGCTAAGATCACACTAGGTGGACTGGTGGACACCAGACTGTTTCCTTGCTGAGATGCATTTAAAAGACCATATCTGTTTGGAGCAAGGATGCTGACAATTCATTCTAATAGTATTTGGCAATTTATAATTCTATGTTCTGTCTGAAGACCTTCTGTCATATTCACATAATCTCCATCAGAGATTTCCAAACAAAATTAATCATAAAGAGCCATAACTAACTGGAAGAAAGCCAGATATCTAAACGAAACACTACCATTAGTGTCTCCAGCAAGCCCAAAATAGCCTCTAGAAATGCCACTGTCACAATGAAAAAGCTTTCAAAACAGTATGAAGATGTATTCTACATGTTAATGGAATGATTCTGCACAGTCCAAGACCTTGACAGCTATATTTAGAACACTGTTTTGTGAAAGTAAGGTGACTACATCATTGCTGCTAGCTGCGTAGCAGCTGCCTCTAATTTAAGGACCAGGTCATGGCACACTTCTTTGGGCCAAAGCACAAAGGGAACCCAAAATGCCACCTTAACCCAGCTGAAAGCTAAAGCCCATGGGGGCAACATGAAGGGAGATTTAACCCGATCACCATTTGCCACCATCTCTGTGTATGTGGGAAGGTGTGAAGAGTATGGAAGTTCAAGAGCTAATCTGGGTGTGCGAACGTTAGGGTGCACTGTAAAGCCTATAATCAGCCTTACCATATCCTTCTCCTGTCTATCTGAATTACAGGCAAGGGCATGTACCTTGGATAAGCACATAAGCATGTTACTTATACTAATTCAGGAAAAAAACTATTAGTAATCCAGAGACTATTTCATAGAAAAAACCCACAGGAAAACAGCACAGATAAGTGAGATGGAGGGTGATGTTCAAGACTTGTTTAACTGAATTAAACATGCTTCATCAGTAACTTTTCCAACTAATAATGATACTGAATATATACATGGTTCATCTTTTAATATAATGGGCCAAACTTCTACTTCAGCAGCAAGAGCTGTAAGGAGCAAGTTATGGTTTCCTGGTCCTTTGCCCAGCGCTGGCTCGTGAGCTGGTTAGGGCACCCTAGGCACTGCTCGTAAGTGCATCTGCTGGCCAGAGTCCCCAGTGGAAAATTTAGAGCTGTGGGTTAGCTAAGCGCACAGTTTTCTAACCACGTTTCCTCTCTGCCCCTCCTTGTGCCTGACAGCGACCCTGCCATTAGAGGAGGTAGGAGGCAGGGGTGAAAATTAGCTTAACCTGTTATATGCTTAAGTGAAACTGTATATTACTGGCTTACCTGTAAGCTCCTTAGGGTAAGAGATTCAGTCTTTTTTATAGTCTGTTTTATTGATTCAGAGACATTGACGGTTTTGTAGCATAAATAATTAGGAGTCTGATTCTGTAGATAACAGGGAAAGCTTTATGTGCCTTCCCCATCTTGCGAAGTAGGTACCAACCAGACTGTTCAATACCAGCAGTGAACTGGAACATTCAGTTTTATCTCCTTAATTTTGGAGGCCTGAAATGCACCTGAATGAAGGCCAGCATTGTCTCCTACTTCTATACTTTTTGCCGAATCAGACAACCTCTCAGCTCTCAGCTTTGAAAGGCTGAGAGGCTTCTGTGAGCATGTGCTCTACACAGCATCGTATTCTAATCCATGTTTCCATCAACAATACAGTTACTATAAGTGGGTCTTGTGAAGAGGTGCTTTCATGCCATGCTTCTTCCTTTCTGAAAACTTATACAATATTGGCTATAACGAATAAAAGGGGGTGAAAGGAGAAAGAGCTTTATATGGAGCATGCATACTGTTTGACAAATGTCTGAATTAAATGGATACTTTCTACTCAGGAAGACTAAATCTGAAATTCCTCCCAGACTCTCTGTGCACCTAAAGGAATTTAAGATATGTTTAAGCTAGTGACGGAAAATAGATTACTCCTCTCTAGTTTTCTGATATACTAAAAAACCCAGGTTCTGTGGTAGATCTGCCTGCAGATATGTAATTTCATACAACATGGTGCAGAAAGAATTGCATATAACTGTTTGGCTAAGGAGGAAAGATCGGTGACTGTGGGAAAGCTGTGAAGTGAAACATCCTGTCCTCAGTTAAAAATCTTCAAGTCTGTGTTGACCTATAGGTGTGAACATCCCTCCTTGAAAGCAAAGTGGAAGCCTAGCAGCAATCAAGGGCGATCCTGGAGATTGAGGAGAGAAGCCTGTTATTACCATTGTCAGGAAATGTAATTAAGCACTACCCATCCCATTAAAATGGGATGCTAGTCTGCAATGTAAACATGCTAACCATCAAGGAGTAAGATTAGCTGCGGGGGTTGGTGGATGAGTGTGCTGATTAGCAGGCCTACAAACAAAGGTTCTTTTAAGAGTCTATTTTCCCTCCGTGCTGCTGTCAAGTTCCCATATAGAAATAAAAGAAATGGAGTAAAAATCAAAGGGGATTTAATTTCTAAGATCAGTGTTTCATCCATTTCTGTACAGCTTTCAAGATAAATTGTTTTGATAATGAAGGTAATAAAAGCAGCATACTTTACTTCAATGAGCTGCTCCAAGGGAAGAGCTACTCTCTATGTGGTTCTCTTTATCTGCATGCAGTGATTCACCTCCTCATCAGGCGCAGCCTCCCTGTGTTCCCAGTCACCTCTTCCCATTCCCTGCCTGCACCCTGCATGCAACACCGCCAGCCCCCTTCAGGAAAGCTGTTACTTCCCTTCCAAGCACCACTAGGATGTGTATGCATGTTCCATATGCTGTGACCCAATCCTTTCCAATTCAAAATAAAAAGACTTCAGGGTAGGTAGGCAGACAAGATTCCTCCAGGAGTTTCAAGAGTGTTTGACTAGCTAACCTGAATGAACTTGAAGATTTCTGTCAGAGTCCACTAGCTCCACCTGCCCTGATCTCTAATCTCTTCAGTGCAATCCTACACCCTATGCCATTGCCCTCCTCGTACACCAGCAGGAAAAGCTACATGAAAATGAGTGCTTTGCACATGCTCATTCCCAGCCATGGAAGTGCTTTCTTCTTGTTAGTAAATTAAAAGCACCTAAAATCACTATTAGTTTCTATGAGAAGTGCTTAACTTCTACATTGCAAAAATTAGAAGGAAGTATTTCCCATTTACCTGCTGCATTTACCCTGGATGATAATACTGCCTTTTGTACTCCATTCACCTTCAGAAACCACAGAATTAGTCCTATTGCCATGTCTAGTTCACTAATACGTTGGCACTGAAGCTGCCTCCCAATAAACACACCTGGGAGATGGTGCTGTGGAAGGTATTTGGGAGATGTGAAGTCTAGGGGTAAGCCTCAGAACATGCAGCTATCCCAATATGATGAAGAACCTTAATCTCTTTAGTTGGATCAATGCATTTGATGGACGAAGTGGACACGGTACTAGCTGCTAGTAGCTATTCCTTTATGGCTTAATGGCGTAACCAGAGCGACATCCTCTATTATTAAGATGATTAGGAAATTGGTTTTGTTTTGAATGATACTTGATAAAAGATAACAGGAGTAGAGAGCCACAGAAGGTATTCAGTAATTGAATGGATGGTCAGCAAGGTAAGCAAGACATGCAGAAAGCTGGAAGCTTCTATATCTTATTTACTGCTCACTGCAGTCTGATGGTAAGGACAAACGGTTCCTCCAGCACAAGGCTTTTCCATGATAGTTGGCTGGTGGAGGTGTAGGTAGAATCTGGGTGTCTGTCTGCTAAAATCAGACCACACTAGAGATCTTGTTAGGAAGTAAGTACCTTCCTCCCCAGAATTGTAACCTTGGAGCACGTATATGCAAAAACTACTCACTTAGGATTGCATTAAGCAGGGACCTACTTACAGAGTTACTGCTAGAAAGTTGTCAGATGAGAGCTAATTGGTCTGGATTCCTCCATTGTGTTAGCCAGGATAGCTGAGCACTTGAAAACTGAGAACTGATTAGCTTGCTTGTCTCAGATCTGATATGCTTATCTTGCTCATCTCTCTCCCTTTTAGGCCTAAGAAGGTGTCAAGTGTAACTCACACGAAGAGATAACTTCTTTAATTTTTAGTGGGATGTCTCTTTGTATCTTAACACAGAAAGGGACCTCTGAGGGGGAATTGAGAATTGGTATATTTGTCTATGGAGTACATGATATTGTTCAGAATTGCAGTGGAATGTGGAGGTATTTTTTTCCACTAGCACAAAAAATGAAATTCTGTGATGTATATCACATTGCTGCCTTCCATCTTCATTTACTTGTTTTGTTTAGGGATCTTCAGGGCGGCTGCCTTGCAACTGTGGCTACACTGATGTCTCCTGTCAGAGTGAAAGACCCTGTTGTGCCTGAAAAGATTTGCCCTTTTCAATAAGGAATTGTGCTGAATTGGGTTATCTTTCAAATCCAGAAAATGTTAACAGGATATCTGCTGATTTCATCTTGCTTTGCTCCAGATGATATTGCTTAGGCAATGACAACATTTAGACTGTGACCTTTCCCCTCTCTAGTATTTGTTGGTCTTTTTTATCATTTTAGCCTTCTGATAAGAGTAAAAGCTCCCCATACCTTTGTAGGGAGATGGGAAGTAAAAAACAAATTTAAACGCTGCTCTTGCCAATAGAAAGGGAAGAGAGTGAGAATCTTATTCACCTTATCTCTAGTGGGCCACTTTGTGTCTGGACTAGAGCAAAATGGGATAATCAGCATCTCATGTCGTCTTATCCCCTAGCTGAAACAGATAAAGAATGATAAAGCAGCTGTACTCCTGCACTGAAAGGGGAATTCAGCTCTTCAAATGGCCTTTTACATAATGTTTCTGTATACCTTGCTTCTAACAGTGCATTTACCACAGCTTGAAGTTCTGGAAGAGACTGAAGACTAATGTTAATGAGCCTTTGATAAAAATTCTCACTCAGGTCCAGCTATTGAAATACCAAAGAGCCAAAATAACATGCCAGGAAGTATTTAATGGCAGTAGCTCTTCAATGATTAGGAGCAAATGTTAAACACATTGGGTAAAGGCACATCTGGTGGAATGGCATCAGTAAGTCACACTCATGAAAGCTTTTTTTCAATTGAAGAACATAATATAGATGCAGAACCTAAGTGAAATGTTACTAGAACTGTGATCTCTGTGTCCTGTGGCATCATTCATGTCATTGTAGGTATTCAAGTGAAGTGTATGCTTTGCTTCGTTTTTCCTTTCTTTTCATCTACAAAGGGAAAAAAGCACTGACTAAAAATCTCAGCTCTGTCCATGAGGAATACAGTATGTAGGCCCTTGTACTCTGAGATCCAAATGTATCAGACTGTGAAGTTAATTCACCTTTGGAAATCCAATTTAAATTCAAATTGAGCTCATACTATTTTAGTATGCAATAGTAGTACTGTTTTCAGTTTGAGTCTACTAATCACTCTGTGAAGAGTTAAAACAGGACTTTCCAAATGAAACTGATCATAAAAGAGAGAAAGCTTTTCTGGTTTTTTTTGCCAGCAGAAGCGAGTTTTGATCTTACCTGAATACTCACACTAGCTCTTCTTAGGTTTTTTATTTCTGCTATTTTTATTTTTACAGTTTGGATGTCGTGGAAAATATGAATATGGAAAAATTCCATTATGATATACTCTACAATAGAGTCAAAAAAGAGCACTAGATTCTGGAGAATGCACCACAACAGAAAACAAATCCCATAAGGCTGTTGTTTACCTTACAAAACTACGTAACAAGTAGATATACCTGCATATGAAAATATATTTTCTACGTTCTCAGATAAAATAATTACTCTTTAATGTATAGACATTTATACATATGAAAAGTTTAATGTGCATATATATGTACAAAAGTTAGTGAAAAGCATGATAGTCATGACCAACTGGGCAAATATGGCAGGTATCACTTCACATTAGACTTTGCTCCTAGTGCTTTTTTGACTCACCATTGGATCAATTCCGTGTCCAGAAACATCGTGTCTCGTATTGGTAAACAGGGGAATGGCATGATGGAACAGCATCAACATCAAGCAGCAGAGGTTTCACCAGCACAGCAGAAGAGCCTCAGGCATGCAACTTTTTAGAGCCTGGAATTAAAAGCCAAAGTCTCGTTCATTGATTTTTGGCCTGTTAGAAAGGACAGCAGAACCGCCGGTTCCTGTGGGGTCTCTGCTCCGAGAAGGGCTGAATTTAACAAAGTCCCAGTCACTGTACCAGGCTTCATGCCCGGAGGCAGAACGGCTATTCTGGGTCACACCAGCCTCTAGCTAAACTAGAAGCTTGACTCCAGTACTGTGATTTTAACCTTGAGATAAGCTAAGAAGATAAGAAGAGCTACAAAGGATGACAACAGCAGGATTAACATTGCCCACAGCATGCTTCCTTCCTGTCTCTCATACATGGAGGTGGAGTGCTCTCCTAACAAATCAGATCACCTAATAGACTGGATACTTTCTCAGACTCTGATTTATTTTGGGGCTGTTTTTTTAAAATCATACCTGAGAATATTGTTTTTCACAAAACTATATCAATGTTTTGACTTGCAAAGTATATTTTTATATGCGGTTGCAGTTGGCCGTGCTCCTCCCATCCATACACATGCAAAAGCCAATCTGAGATCTGGAAGCTGTGTGAATACAGGTCATTTGCCAAAGAGTCTGACCTAATTAGCCATGCTAAAGGGGAATTTTCCTAGCTGGTGTTTACTATGACAGTCCAGAACACAGATGACCCAGTTCTCATTTGCTCCAGTTCCCACCCAACCACAGCGATGTCTGTTAGGTGACTTCTGATCTCTGAAACACCCTGTCTTTCTTTGATTCTTTTACATTATATGAATGTTCTATCTTTTATTTTCGAGTAATACCTTGCTAGTTTTGACAGTCCTTCTGAGGACTGATCGTTTTCCCCTTCTTACAAAACAGGCAGAGCAGAAGTTTTTACTTTGCTGTCTATAACGCATACTTTTCTGCCTGCATGTGTTTGCATGTACAGTTTGGAGGTCATGGAAAATATGAATGTGAAAAAATCTATTATGAAGTAGTTTCTCTTATTCATTCTGTTCCTTCAATAGCCATTATCCCACTCTTCATACACAAGTTATTTTGGAAATAATACTTTCCCAGAGTACTGACACAGAATTCTGACATTCTTATGTGTTAAGGATAACAGTAATCACGTAACAGGAGATTTACCTTTTTAAGTGCACTGAACTAAAGCAAGGTTGGATGACTTTTTCTGTTTCCACTGTATTTTCTCAAGTTTCATATACATTTCAACAAAACAGACAACTACACAAAAAGTTCCTTCACTCATAAAAAAGCTTTCAAATTTCTTGAGGAAAACAGGATATAATTTATAGAAAGTCCTTGATGCCTACAAAAACATATATACTGAAATTCTGATAACTGAAATGGAAACACAGAGGTCAGACCTTGAGATCTGTAGAAGCTTGGAAGGAATTCAATTGCTAGGAAGTCATATATTTTTAAAGTTACTATATAAAGATCTTTTGAAAGGATTTTGAAGAATTTCATATAAAACACTTTCTTAATTTACCTTGCTTTTATTGATTTTAAATAATGTCAGTTGCTTTCCGTCCTGCAAATGAAGTTATGCAGTTTAACCTCTATGCTACTACGTTATTAACACATCAAAGATTATGCTTGCAAATGCCTATTCATCCATGTTTGTACATGTGGGTCATCCCATGAAAATCAATAAGAAAGTTCCTGGATATGCAAAGTTTGCCACCTGTTTGAACTTTCTTCAGAAATCTATTTGCTTTACCACTTTTTTATGCTAGAGGCTAAGGAGAGCACCCTGCTATCAGCAAATTTAGCATAAATGGAAGATAAATCTCCTAACTCCACTGAAATCATCTGGGATTTACACCAGAGTGTACAGGGAATGGCAGCGCTTCACTAAGGCCCATAGCAGGAGGATCCCACAAGCAGCACTGCGAAGAGCACCTGGGAAAAAGACAGGAGCAAACGTGGGCAGTCACCAGGGTGGCAGGTCCCTTGGATCTGGTCTGTGCCTCCAGCACGACTCCGGGGGCTTCTCATAATGAGATAAGGCAGCAGACTCTCCACACAGCATCTTCCTCTTAAGGAAAATGGCACAACAGCAAACTCCCCTGCTAAACTGCATGAAAATAAACCCGTGAGCAGACTTGAAATATTTTTATGCAAGGTTGGTTTCACATTCTCCTTTCTACAGTCTGGCTGTCAAATGTCATCAGCAACCTGCTCAGACTTCATAGCTGGACATTTGTCACCATACCCAGAACAGTCCCCTAAGGAGTATAGTTTGTGTGATACAGACAAAATCCCCAGGGTGTGACGGGTGGCTATCTGTCTAGAGCACCTTCCCAGTGATTCAGATTACATTCTGCAATTGAGAAGAAAAAAGGATCTCATCCTAAAAACTTCTGCCATGAGAAAGAGTCCAGCAGACGGTAACAGAGAAAGAAATTTGCAGTGATCTAATATTCCCATTATGTTGTGATTATCTACAGAGCTCTGTCTCTGCAGTCTTCCTCTTGTTCTTTTGCTCCAATCTATGTGGGCATTTCTATTATGTTTGTCAGCACAATATCTGAACACCTTCCAAGCAAGAAGAAACGCTACCTCTTTTTTTCCCTTCATAAACAAAATATGGACTTTCTCTCAGCTAGCATGGAGTTTTCTGAAAATGTCAGTGTGCTGAGGAGAGCATGGAGATTTATCATAGATACAACACCTCATTCTTCAGTCTGTTTTCTGTTCTGTTTATGCATTGCATTGGGTCTCTCTGTGACAATGAGAGCAAGCTGATGATGGTGGCATTTATATAAGGAATAATTCTTTAAGTATAGCCACAAGATTAAGTGTGATATAGCAACTCCATAAGTATTTTTGATAAACTAGGTAACTCCTCCCAGAAGAGCATCATCTGCTTTATGTACATTGCAAAGGCACTTAAATGGAAGATTCTACTTGCAGTACCAGGTCTGTCTTCTATATGGTTTTGTCGTACAGTCTCAGTAGAAAGACAGAGACCTACCATAAGCTGCAGTGTAATCACAAATGACTGTGTAACAGATGATTTAGTTGTGGTTTATATGATGTAAAAATAGAGACACTCACAGTAAGTTATGCTTGACAGGGCTTTAATTAAAGTTTCAGCTCAGCCTCGGTTCTGCTGCTGACCAGCGAAGAAGAGCAGAGCCCTCTCATCTCCATTCGCATTTAAAAATACACGAACCTGCTGACACTGCTCTGTTTGCATCTTCACTGAATAGGAGAGCCAGAGAGGTAGTGTGTAAAGGTCCTTATAATTTTCAAAACATTTATTTTACCGTCATACTTCACATTAAGGATTCTAACTGTCATACAGTATACTTCAAGAATGAGACAGGAAGGAGCTTGTTTACTTCTTTGTGCGTTGGGCTTTTTTTTTCCTCAGAACAGTGCTTTGAAACCTTATTTGCATTGAAAATACTTATTGAAAAGCTGAGTCTCATGTCAGGGTTCCTGTTCTACTCAGAGGATGTAATTTTGCTTTGTAAATTGGTCTCTCATCTTGAATGAACAAATAAGGATCCTGGTGGATGCCAATTAGATGAACTTTTGTATCCCAAGTAGAACTGCTGAGAGCAATTTTGATGGACTGATTTTGCATTTGAATATGCTTTCAATTGGATCTAAAACACATTGTAAAATCAGATTAATCTCTCCAGAGTTTCTCCAATGAAAAAGATTCCGGTAATGTTTAGACATTTTATTTGGACAGATTCAGAGAAAGACATTTTAATTTCTGTTTAGTTCCTAAGGCTTTTCTTTTTGTTCTTTTAACTACCCAAATATCATAACTTAAAAAGTCAGTGTGAAAATATTTCAATTTTGCCAAAAGTAAACATTGAGAATGGCTCCAGCTTTTTTGTTTGTGTGCTTTTGAGACTTATCTTCAAGGAAAAATCTGGAACACTGATTCCTATCAGAATGAAGTCAAACATTGAAATCCTGAAATTCTTTTGAAATGCAACTTCCATTCTCACAGCTCATCTGTAGAGGGAAATGCATTGGTTGCTTAAAATGTTTCCAGCTGCAATAGTCTAAATCAGGAATTTAAAAACACTTTTGATAGATGCTGCTTTGGTAATGGCAGAACTGGGTGTAATCACTGGCAGGAATAGCACTGATTACTGGTATTGGTCAAAAGCACTTCCAGCTCAGACTGTCTGTCTATCATTTAGAGCCAGCTTCCATACCCTTAATGTTTTATGTAGTGCCTCCAGAACTGCTGGGACCTGTACCAGGGTTTGTGGTTACTAGAGTGTGTACTAACCTGGACTACCACTGCTTCCTCACACCTGAGGCTGATGTTAAAGGGAATTCCAAGTAGGCTCAGGGAAAGTTTTTCAGGAGGAAGTGTTGATCACCCTCCTTCCAGGAGCAGGCAGAATGAGCGTGGGCTTTTAAAACCTGTTCCACTGCATCCTAACCCTCCTCACCCCAGGCTCCAGTGAATGCACGTAATTACTTCATCTTGCCTTTGAAAAAATGATATAACCAATCTTTTGCTGTAAAAACACTTTTCTCTCAGCTCCACAGAATAACAGACCAGTGCTATTGATGTAGTGCTGCAATTCTTGTTCATCTGGACTCACACACGTAATACCAAATCTTTTTGGAAGCAACCAGGGAAGATGAAAGGAGCTGTACTTCCTACGAAATCACTTGTGCATTGTTAATTCTGCTTGGATTGAAAAGATCACTTTCAGAAGCGGTGGGTATTGCAGCATAAGGACAGGCACTGGCCAGTGCTTTGTGATATGGGATCACACCACCTAGCTGAACAGAAGTTACCCAAGACATTGCTTTTATGTAGTTCCTGAAGCCTAAAATAAAATCCTGCATCAGTGAGGCACCGAGTCCAGCATTGCAGGCTAAAATCAATCACTAAAGGGAAGACAGCTCAGTAAACGTATAGGGACCCTCCTGTTTTTTAAAGTAGCAATGATAAAAGTTACAGTGCTTCACTGACACAGAGGGAGAGCGATCAGGAGACACCTCTCTTCCTTCTACCAGCAGTCTATGTCGGACGTTTTTCTAAGGATTTCCCAGCACAGCCAACCTTATCCCAGGGCTAGACCTGATGGGAGCCCTGGTGAAGACATTTGGCTACTATTTTATGTAACCCTGATCAGAATAAACATAGCTGCATCAGTCATTAAAGTCAGCAGCCAGAGGCTGCGCTGGAGGAGCCATTCTGCAGGAAGCCTTCTCCTGCATCAGGCTGCAAGGATCAGCTAAGGGACTGCTCTGCAACACAGAGGCTGCTGCAAGTGGCCACCCTCAGATGGCCACTGTGTCCCCCACAGGCTCAATTCCCAGCCCCAACATCCCTCCTCTGATGGGGTTTGCAAGAGATGGTGTGTAACGTTGTCCCCAAGGCATTGTGCTGCTTCTACTGCCTCTTATAGCACCTGTGTGCGCTCAGGAGAACTGGGGAGGAAGGAGAAATGTCCTTCCTAGCATTTTGCCCTCTCTTTTGAAGGGAGCTATTTCTTCAGTCACCACCTTTACAACTGCCCCATGCTCCTGTGCCATGAGCTGTTTCTTTGTAGCCAAAAGGAGGGTGAATTTATCAGATGATGTGTGTTCAGCCATCGAGTCTGCACCACGGTGAACATTTCTGTGGGCACCTGGTGTAATGACAGGGAACCTTTGAAAAAGCTTGGAAGGGAGGAAGGAGGGAGGACCGCGTCATCTTGATCCCCCTTACCCTTTTGACAACCCAGCCATCAGGTCCCAGCTCCCCAGACCCATCTCCCACAAAGCCCTGGCCTGTACTGCTCTGTGAAGGAGAACTCTGCATTCTTCACGGTCTTTACATAAAGACCTGATGCACACAAAGGCAGGCCTGTGGTTATAATGCCAGCTAGCCAAATCCTAAACAATACCTCTCGTAACAGCCCAAGTTCATATGAAATCCTAGTCCTCAGAGGGCTGGAGGATAAACATGAATCGGCACTGCTCTTTGCAAATGCTGAAGAGCAGCCTTAAATAGAAGTTGTGCAGCAAATGACAGCTTTGTTTCTTTAAATGCCTGCCCTGCAATTTTGGGAGATAAAGTTTGAGTCTTTATTATAGGTTACTAGAAGCACAAGAAACACTTCTCTACAGCTAAGAAAAGCCTTTAAATCATTAAGAGTTTAAAGCTTCATGTTGTTCATGCTGCTGGGTTAGCAGCCTCCTAACTATGCTGTAATTTTTGTATCTGCAGAAAATGGTATGTTGCAGACCAGAACTGTTTGGGAGAAAGTATCTATTGCATACAGATGGAGGTGTTGGGATTTTTTTACCCTCAGGAGGACTTTATGAAATGGAGTGTATCAAAAGCAACCCATAAACTTTTCATATTCTCATATAAAGGTGCTTGCAAGTATGCACACTTGCACATTTTGGCATATTGCTTTGTTCTGACTTACGTCCAGCACTTCATCTTGTGGGCCAAGTTTGCTTTAGCCATTTCTTTTCTAGACAGAGCTGGCCTGACATCTTCACCTCACTTGTATTCAGCTAGCCTGCTGAGAGGTCAAAGTTAGAAGTATAGTTTCCAGAGTCTCTCTGTATAACCAGTGCCAAGGTATAGTCACCTTGAGCAAAATTATCCAAGCCATCTTGCCTTTCCAGAAGGTTCAAAAGCATTTGGATTGCTTGTCACAAGGTGTGTGGGAAAACACCATCCTAATGCTCTGCTTGAGCTTCTTTTTGTTGATGGTCACCAGGTGTTGCTGACCTGGACCCCTCCTTGGCCAGCACCTGGCAAATGTTAGTACAGTGCTTTGGAAACATGAAACGGAGATTTGATGTGGTCCCGCTGAGGGCTGTAGGCTTGTCTGGGGGAAACTGAAGGTGAGATCTGTCCTTATTACATTGCATGTTTTTCCTTTCATCAAACAAAATTGCCAAAGTGCTGGGCAAATCACCTTCCTCAGAGGAAGAAAGCAAAGCTAATGAACCTGGGAAAGGAGAACTCAGTGTCAGCAATGCCGACTCTCTCCTATTCATGAGGAAACCCCTGTTTCAGCCTGCCAGATTAAACAGTCATTATTAATTTCATTTCACAACACTGATTATATTAACATTTTTTCTTTTGTATTGTACAATACTATATAACACTGAAACTTCGAGGAGATAGAAGCTAAACAGTGAGGCTGACAAGAAGAATCCATTACTCCACAAGCTAAAAAAATCTGACCTGTGGCTGCTGCAACTTGAGCAGGAAGGAGCCACTTCCTAATAAACTATTCAGAGAGAGGGAGAAAGAGCAAGGGAACAGGCTGAACCTTTGACAAGATGCTAAGTGCAAATTTTTTCTTGGTTAACATTTTTTCAGTCATGATAGCTCTCAGTCAATTCCAGATGAAAGCAGCTGCTTCCCTAGAATGGGCTGCAGCTTTCCTGACTACTCTCTCTTGGCCTTGGAAAGTAATATACAAACTTTCACTAAAAAGCATATGTCAGCCTTTTAATTTTTGTTATTAAAATATTCTTGCAATAATCTTTAAAGCTACCATATGTTCCATTGCCTCAGAAATGTGTTCTCTGTAAATATGTTTTTTCAATATTTTCTTTATAACAATTCATTGTGCAGCTTTTAAACTTATTTTTACTTATTTTGATTGTATATGTAAGTTCTACGATACCTTGCTGTTCTCTGTCATCAGGTGGATGTTATTTTATTATTAATTAATAGTAAGAAAACGGAAATGTTGAGGCACATTCAGACTTTTGGCACTTTTGCTTATTCTCACAAATCCAAGAACATTCACTGTTCTTGCTGCAGAACCCATTTACGAATGTTTCAGGGCACAATTCTACCACATGCTGAATACTGCCAGCAAAGTGCTCATTTCCTTCACAAAGGGACCTAGGTAGCAAGGTCTTTTTAGGTATTAGATTCTCCTTCAAAGAAGTGTCCGTGTTCCCACTTCTGTTTAGAGAAGTCAATCTCCCTGCAGCAAAACCTTCCCTACAAGATTTCCTATTGACTGCACTGAGCTCCTTCTGCAGCATGCTGGCTCTTGCTACCTCACCCTGACTTGCTGAACCCTTTGTCTCACTTTGTAGGGAACTTCACCACTGTACTCAGGGGAGTGAATTTTGCTGCCAGAGCTACTTGGCTGTGTCTAAATCGCCTTGACCTGTGTAAACTACAGAGCAGAAGCACTTCCCGGCACACAGGTCCGGATGTCTGTCTGAGCTACCTGGCTATGCTGCAATGAGAGCCACCACCTTGTTTTGGGTGCTTATGAACCAAGAAAGCTAAAAGCAAAGCTAGCCTTTGAATATGCTGTTCTTTAAAATCAGCGAGTCTGTTTGCATTTTGCTTTCTGCCTCCTACTCCCTCACAATCCATCTGTTGGATCGGTACCAGCAGCCAGGACCACATGACTTGCACCACAGGACGAAATGGCTTTAAATGGCAACGTGGTACTAGTACAGCATTAACATCTCAGCAGCAAACAGTGTGAGATTAATGTCACAATTAGCAAGTGGGTGTTTGATATCTTAAACTCAAGGATTCATTGGACTTGTAAATCTGTAGGGGCTCAGTTGGGTGCCCAGTTATTACAGATCACAGATATAATGTAAACAGGCATTTATCGGGGCCTGGTGGAACCGGAAGGTTTCTGTTTGCATGAACAGCCTTTTTAAAAGGTAGAAATCTTTTTATAATATAAACACCAAAGTATATGTTTATAAACATTGTTTTATGGAAGAAAATTTAATAAACCTAAATTCAGTACACTGGACTTAAAAGCAGCTCTATATTAAATATTGAAAGGGGAAACCAGCAGCTCCTTCATACTCGTGAGCTTAGAGATGCTAAGTTTAAGCAAATATTGTGGGCTGAATTCCTTGCTGTTCCTGTCAACCTGAAGAAGAATATGAATGAGAAAAGCAAAGTCCTGAGCGCTATCACCCGTGTGGACCCTGAGCTGGGAGGACTAAGGCATAGCAAGCACACCTGCCTTTGGGAGAGCTTTCCAGGTGCCACCTGTAAGTGCCCACAGGCCCCGTTGTGTGCCTAAACCAAACAAAAGCCTCTGAGATCTTGCAAGGTTTAGCCCTTAATGGTGGGGGTGCTGCTGCTCTCTGCTGGTGCAAAGACAGACTTAGCGAAACCTTGCTGAATGCAAACCGACCGAGGAAATGAATGCTGCTACCTAGAGCTATGCAGAGAACGGGCATTCCCCTTCAGGGAAGATCCTGGGATTGTGTTATTTCTGTTTTTAACAGATGCTGGTAGTTCTTCACACACGAAAAGGAAAATAGTTGGGACCTATCAAAATACTGTATTTCAGAAAAACAAACTGTTTTGTCTGAGCTTTGAAACTTTTCATTTATCATACACAAAATTAAAAAAAAAAAGTTTTGAAAGGGAGAAAATGAGTGCTATTTAGTCTGAAAATGTACCTGTCCTTCATTTAATTCCCTTTCCTTTGAGCCTGGCTGCTTTCACCTTGTTTCTCTAGTTCCTGTTCTCTGAAGCCCCCAAATTGTTATACAAGTATTTTCTCAGCCTCATGTGGCTTTTCAGAGAGAGATTTATTTAAAATTTCTGATTACTTATAGTATGAAAAACACTGGTTGTAAATGAGCTTTAAAGAAAATGATAGCTTATGTATTCCAAAAAAGAGGTATAATGTACTTTAGTAAGAGCTAGCTGTCATTTTACTTTAAGTTCTACTCAGTCTCCATTTAACTCATGTTTTCTTTTTTTTTTTTTTCAATGGAAGAGTCACTGTTTTTTCTACCTGTTCTCTACTCTAAACACTGAATTGAAAATTGAAGTACATTAGATTAAACAACAAGACACATTATTCAGCAGGGTTCT
The DNA here is from genome assembly GCF_015220075.1 of Falco rusticolus. Classification (NCBI taxonomy): domain Eukaryota; kingdom Metazoa; phylum Chordata; class Aves; order Falconiformes; family Falconidae; genus Falco; species Falco rusticolus. Next base: position 18,355,788 of record NC_051191.1, read on the forward strand.
TATTGATTTGGAAAGGGAGAAGAAAATAAACTTAGACATTCACACACACACACACACACACACACAAACCCAGTGGAAATTCTCAAAGAGCCAACATACAAACTAACGGCTAATTGCTGTTCTATTACTAATACAATATATGGTGAACATCAGTATAAAGCAGAACTCCTGAACAAGGTTTGTATTGGCTTTCCAATAATAGCACAATATGGGAGAAAAAACTTACGGGCTCAAACTAAGCACAAGGAAGAAATATCCCCAATAGTATGTCCTGTTAAGCAGAATAATCCACTAATTTTTAATCCATGGTGAGCTCAGATCAAAACTCAGTGGCATGATGTAATCCATCTATAGCTACAGCAGCTGTAACTCACAAATCAACTAACTGCCTGCTTTACAGGACAAAAATACACTTACGAGAGACATTAAGGTTTCCTTTTTATAAATCTCTATTTGTAATAGGAATGAACATGATGTCCCCTTAAGCTGCAGCTCTTTAGCACAGCTTCAATCAACACGCGCAACTTGTAAAAATATCCTCAGCTCTACTATGTTCTTTCCCCTGATAAACCAAATAGTGTATCAGTCCATCTCATTCCTCCCTACACATCCTGCTATCACAAACACAGCCACTGAACAGGGATGCTAGGTAGCAAATTGAAATTTTGTATCTTTTGAGTAAATGCCATATGAATGGCATCTCCCAGCTGTGTAATTTCATTTTACACCTTCTTGCTCCTCTGTGGCCAGGATTTGCACCCACACTGGGTGGATTTACACTGGGTAAACACAGCGGTTTTGATCAATGCATGTTCAGCATGTAAGTGCCCTTGGGTCTTAGGTCTCACATGATCCTCCTATGTGCTTCTTCAGAATTCGCAAGTTTTTAATGCAGTGTACCAAGGATAAGGAGCTTTCACAATGCTCATCAGAGTCTCACTGACCTGTGATTTATATGCCATTCCTACACTTCTAAAATGTTGTAGAAAAGGGTTGTATTTATGGCAGGTTTTCTACAATGTTATAGGAAGTAGTTTTAGGACATGTAATGTATCTTATAGATACACATTATAAGGAGGGTATATTATCTTTTCTGAGCGTGCAACCTTCATTGCCACTAATAAGATTTACATGTCCCAGTGGATGAAAGAATGGACTGCAGAGTCTTTAATTCAATTTATTAGAATGAGTGGCTGACTCAGAGTTGAGAAGGAGCATGACCTTTCCACATCAGTCATTTGCTCCTAGGGCCAATGTAGAAAACCTCCTTGTAGTCACCAGGGAGAAAAACATTCTCTGGGTGTTTCTTGAGTGTTTTTTCTGGCCATTTTGGCCCCAGTCCAGCAGCTCTACAGTACAGCAGTTTCACTTGCTTAAACAGTTCTTTTCACGTTCTCAGTGACTGACATTTTTGTTAAAGCAGGGCCTTGGGAAGTGTTTCATCTTCAAAGGTAAAGCAGTACATCACAGGATGACTTGATTCCTTCTCTAAGACTTTGCTTATTTCTAGTTCTTAAAGGAAGAGTTAAGATTTTTTTTTCCCCTCTGTTACGATCAAAGGAGTCAAACATTGGAGCAGGTTGCCCAGCGAAGCTGTGGACACCGAATCCCTGGAAGTGTTCAAGGCCAGGCTGGACGGGGCTTTGAGCAACCTGGTCTAGTGAAAGATGTCCCTGCCCATGACAGGGAGGTTGAACTAGCTGATCTTTAAAGATCCCTTCCAACCCAAACCATTCTATGATCCTATGATCCTTAATGCCTCTGGATGCTTCCTGGGACTAGATGGAGGAAAAAAGAAGAATGAATGGGGATTCGGTAAAAGGAAATATTTAGTTAAAAGATAAAAGAGAAAGATGACTGGCTGAAACCTAGGAAAACGAAATCCAGAATGCATGCAGAGATATGTAGCTGCTGAAGTGGTCTTCCACTTCCATGGCTGCTTCCTCCTTGCTCTAGGGGCCACTTGGGTCCATCTTTATATATTTGTTAACATGCTCTACACTGCTTTTTTTTCCCTTATGTTGCACCTAACTTTATGGTTTAAGGTAGGGATTATACACATAAGGCACTTCTTTTTTTGTTATGCAGAGAACTGGTTTTACCCAGCTCCTAGGTTTGCAGTGCCCTCACAGGTGTGTTACTGATAGCCCTGGAGCTTCTGGTAGTATGCTGTGCTCAAACCTTTACAGCCACCACTGTCACAACTGTACTTCTTTATACTTCATCAGTAGTCTAGGGTCACAGTTCATTCTACACTGCCAAATTACTTATTAGTATTTACTAAAATAACCTTTTAATAGAAATTACACCAATTACACAATACTAAGCAAAACTAAAATAAAAAAGGGTAAGTTAATTAGATTATTATCATTATAATTACCAAGATAATACTATAATATTAAGATAATTATCATCAGATAATTGCTGATCCAGATAAACAAGTTGAAACAAAGCTCCAAACTAGTTGAGACTAGTCCAGGCAAAACCTGACAAGGTCTCAGGCCTGTGTTATCTTAACACCAAGCCTGAGGCTTGTTACCAGAAACAGCAATACTGTATTTACTAAAGCATAGAGCTACACAGGGTATTCTTATCTAAGAAGGATAAGAGACTCCACTGGATCTGGTAAGAAATTCCAAGGGATCCAGTCCTTTTTTTACTATTTAATGATTAATTTTACATCTCTGTAATGTATAGCACTTGGAGTGAAAGTCAGGGTGACAGCTGATGACAGGATTAGGATTTGGACAAGAACCGTTTTTAGAAATCTGATTTCTCAAGGTATCATTGAGAAAAAATGAAAAGGGCTACTCTTGGTTTAAAGCGCTACTTTACCTTCTGTCATTCACTTGTCAAGGACTCTACCCAATTTCCAGCCTAAGGTAGATTTAAAACCAGGAGTAGGGCTAGGATTCGGGAACATGCAGGCTGAGAAGCTCAGATTCCTGCTGGTATTGTAAGTCCCCTGGAGCTGGCAAGAGGACTCATGCCATTTTCCTCAAAACTACTTTTCCTTAAGCCCTTGTTGGCTCCTGTCTCATGCCTACCTTTACATTTTGGAACAAGGCAGGACCAAGATCAGGGTTACAATGAGGGTTTTGGAGAGTAGGCCTATGAGCCCAGGTTCCTCCTGCAACTTGGAGGTCCCTGAGTATATAGAATAGGTTTCAAACTACTGAAGATGCCTTTTCTTCACCATTCTCTGCTCATGGGATCAACTTCATTTCTAGCTAAGGCATAAATTGCAGTTAGAGTTAGGGATTGGGAAAGTTGTGTTCTGTTTAGTGCCTTTTCTATGGAAAGTGCAGACACATTCCTGGGAGGATTTTCAGAAACCTCCGGCTATCTTTGCTCTGGAAGTCATGCTTCATGTTTCCACCTGGTCTAAAAGATTTATTTCCCTTGTGAATAATAACCTGTTTTCAACAAAAACGGGAAGGTGCTTTTTCTGTCTCTACATGGACAGAAAAGTATAAGAAGTCTACCACGTATGAAAAACACATGGGTGGGTATCAGGGCCTTCCCTCTTCCTCCTCCAGCCCAGCAGAGCCTGCTGACTGTCATCCTCCTCCCGCCAGGATCTTCAGCCCTCCCTGGGAGCTGAGGTGGAGGCCAGGCTGGGCTGAGGCGTGGGTGCCAGCGGCAGGTCTGGCACCGCTAACCGTGGGTCCGCGCCCGCTTTAGGAGCTCAGTAACTCCACACGGTAAACGCGGAGATACTTCACGGTCTTCATTGATCAGGCAGCCTAGAGAAGAGAGCGGCTCGCCACCTGGGGCGATCCAGCGCCGGTGGGATGCAGGTCACCTGGGTTACACCCCACGTAGCCCGAGCTACCTGGCCATGCCAGGTGTCCCCCCCAAAATAAAATTCCGGAAAAGGAAAGGTGAACACTGTCAGCACTGCGGGCTCCCCCTCCCCGCCTGTCCCTGCCTCCCTCTGCCAGCGGAGCTCTGGGTCCGTCTGCAGGAGGAAATCGGAGGGGGTGACACGGCGGCACTCCCGGCGCTGCCCGACCCGCTGCGACCCCCTGGCCCCGGCCCCACTTGGCCCCGGCCCCCCGGCCCGCCCGGTCCCGTTCCCGGCCGCCCAGCGGCGGCGGCGGCCGTTGGGCACCGCGGTGCCACTGCGGCCCCTGGCGGCCTCGCCTGGCGCCGCTCAGGGCCGCCGGGGAGGCGGGAGCCGGCGGGCGGCCCCAGGCCCGGCGCCCCGCGCCCAGCGGGACCGGATTATTTGGGGCGCAGCCGCCGGGGTTGCCCTGTGTGTCCCCAGCAGACGGCGGCAGCGCACCTGCGTGCAGCGCCGGTACAGGCGCCCCGCCCGGTTTCCCCGGGAGCCGGAGCGGCCGGACGGGCCCGGGGGGCTGCCGGCCACCCCCCAGCGGGGCCCTGCGGCCCGGGGCGCCCCCGCGGCCCGTTCTTCGGGGGGATCGCAGAGCCCAGAGCTCCCGCCTGCCTCTGCTCTGCCAGAGCCGCGGGCAGGCTTGGCCGGCACAGCTGCTCACTGGCTCGGCGGCTGCGGCGGGGACTCTGTCCGGTTTCTTGGGCGTTTGCTTGAAGAATTCATTCAAGAGATCTCTGTGTTCATGGATTCGTTTCTTGAAGACCTGGGCTTTTAATAATATTATATTTTATATTATTTTATTAATATGTTTATTGTATATGGGCCGTCAAGGCACCCAGAGATTAATGTTGATGTCACCATAGTTCAAATTATAATCATTTTAAATCAAGATTTATTGCTGGAAACAAATCCAGAAACCTTACCACTGTAAATCCATTATTTTCAATAGAAACGAGGAATTAATGAAGAGAAGCATTACAGATCAAGCAGCAACAGAAATCCAGACAATGCAAAATGTGTTTTAGCTCTCCATTCCCACTAATGCTGGCAGACCTAAACACACCGATGGCCTTGCTGGTGCGGGCCACTTGGAGGCCTCTGTTGGGCAGTGACCATGCTGATTCTAGTGTTTTCAGTAACTAGATTAACCAGAACATGACGAGTCTATGGTGAATGTTAGATTGAAGTGTCTTAAAAAAAAAACAAACAAACAAAAAAACAAAAGAAAAAAAAAGAGGAGGGAGCATTTTGTCAGTGGTCAGATTTCAGAAGTGACCGGTGTTTCTAAGATCAAAATTTCAAAATTCAGTTGGATAGATTTAGAAGTCCCAATCTGTTTAACGTGGTTAAATGTTTTGTGTAGTTACAGTCATAGCAAATCAGGAGGAGTTGAAGGGGAGTGGCTCTTCATGAGCAAGTTCTCTGCACAGAGAATGGATCTCTGCGCCAAAGTCCCAAGGATGTGTTTTTGCCAAAGGCACTGGTGGTTTTACAGCTGCTTTGCATCGGTAGAAGCGACTGTTGCAGTCACAGGGCACTGGAGAAGCTGTCCAACAGCAGAACTATTAATTCTTATTATTAAAAAAAAAAAAAAAGGCTTATCTTTATTTGTTAAAAAAACCCAAATGTTTCAACTTGCCTTTATAGCAGGAACTGACAGCTACTCTAACATTTTTTTCTCCCTTAAAAATTCAAAAACCTTGCCTCCATCTTACTGTGTTTTACTTTTTCCAAACTGGATAGCAGCATTTGTCAATTTTATACATGTGCAGTTTTTATGTATGTATTCCTCAGCTCTTCTAGCAAAACAGTATAATCAAACATTTAGGTTTGCAATGCTCTTTGTGATACACCAGTTAAGTGCAGGGGGTTTACCTTTGTTGAATTAATGGTATGTCAGTTTTAGTGTGTAACATTAAAACAAGAGAGTACTGAATTGAAGTGATATATTGATGCTGTTTAACGCTTTAGCTTTCTTAAGGCTTGAAATATAAATAGAAGTCAGTTATTTGTTACATATTATCTTTCTTTTCTCCCATCACTCGAAAACACAGGATAGTGAGGCGTCCCCAGTCCCCTGAGAAGTGCTGATTTTCTTCAACTCATATTGATTAAATAGGAGTTTCTTTTTTATTCCAGTAGGATTTATCAGCAGCTGACATCTCTGTGGAGCAGGAACATTTTTTTCAATCTTCTTAGGACATGCAGAAAGTCAGTGTTGGTCTGCAATGCTCAGGCTATACCCAAGGCTTCAACTGAGAGCTAATAAAAGCCTAATTCAGGTGTCCTCAAACTTTTTAACCAGGGGGCCGGCGTGGGGATGAAGTGGCAGGCAGCCATCTGCGGCTGCTTGGTTTTTCCCCTCCAGCCCCTGGGGGGGGGATCTGTAAATATCGGGGGCCAGATTGAGGACCCTGGGGGGCCGTTTCCGGCCCGCGGGCCGTAGTTTGAGGACCCCTGGTCTAATTGATATTGTTTCTTCCCTAGAGTTCTTATTTCAGTCAGCACACAGGATGAAGAAAGTGACGAGAGATGAAGTCAGGCCATGAGCAAGGGGCTGAATTGCTAGAAAAGCCCACAGTCTTTTAGATTTTCTTTGATTATTATGTCTGTGACTGCATCAAATACAAACTTGACATTCTGGGTGTCTGTGGCACATGTCAAGTGAGAATATATCTCTTTATCTTCTTTCCTTATGTTTAAGTCTAGGAATTGTTTCTTGATATAATTTCCAGCATCTTCAAATGTATTTAATCCTGGTGGAGAAAACAGTAAAAGGAAGAGAAGACACTTCAACTGGTGGTTCCTCACAGCTGCTAAGAAACAAGAATTCTTTTTTTTTCCTTTCTTTTTTTCTTTCTTTTTGTCTGAAGGGAATGAACTTCATGCATTAAGTATGAAAATTTTGTATCTAAATTGCCCACCTAAATTGAAATTTTAATGTCTAACCAGAAGTCTATATTTCTGAATTGAAATGCTCCTGAGTAAGTCAGGGTGAAACAGTTAAAGACCTTAGCGAGAGAGCAGAAAGTGCAAAAAACAAAAGAAAAAAAGGAAGGAGCTTAAATTCAAAGGGAATCAGGTGATGAAACTGGTGGGACGTACAAAAAATGAAGCGGTAAAGAAATGAAGAAAGAAAAAGGGAAAAAATTAGATGCTTGAATGTTCAGTCATAATTTCTTCACACAGCTTTTCTGCCCTTCAGTAGTAGTCCCTTAGAACAACAGCAGGCGTGGACACTGGCATGGTGGACTTGCTATGGGTCTGAAGCAGGATGAGGCTCCTGGAGGCAGGCTGCTGCTGAGAGCCCTCGCTGGCTCCCATCCTGTCTGAAGCCTCAGGCAGTGTAAAGTGGCATAGCTCCACTGAGTCTGGCACATAATGTTTGATTATCCCAGTGAAGCACTGAGCAATTTTGGGTTGCAGTATTGATGCATCCTCAGCAACAGAGCAAAAGAGCTGGTTTTCAGGAAGTGCACGGAACCCATTTTCTAATAATAATAATAATTATAATATTGCTTTAAATATGTTTAATTCTGGACACTCCCTACCCCAAATACATTAGGTCAATACTAAAATACCAACAGATTTTGTTTTGTTTTCTGGCACTTTCTGATATAGCCTCATATATTCTTTTGCATCAGCTGGGAACAGCTGCTGTTTCTTATTTCCCATAGACACCACCGTGGCATACAGAAAGAGGCAAACTTCCTTTTATGGAATGGGTTTCCAAAATAATGTCAGAAAACTTGGATTCAATTATGGTGTGTGTGAGTGATAAGCCACTGACTTTTACTGAAATACTGGCTGGGTTCATGACACCACCGTTCAACCATCTGAAACTTTTAGTTCTCTCAGCTTCCTCTACCACCAGTGGAGAAAAATAAGCATCTCCAGAGATAACCCCACCCTAGGATAAGCATGATGAGTAGGTGGGACTAATTGGGTTCTGGCCATGTCTGTCCCCCACCATTCTTTTGAGAGAAAGGCTAGTAGCTTAGATAAGATGTTTAGGTTTTAAATGCTTATATATAGGTGACCTGAGTCAAAGTCTCAGTCTTGAATGCACTTCCTACACCAGTCATCCAAATGTATTTTCTTCTGAAAACCCCAGACTTACCATTATACTCAGGAAAGCAGATATTCAGATGAACTTTTTTTATTTTCTCTTGAAAGAGGTCTTTTTTATTTAGAAACAGCACAATGGAAGTGGCTGCAAAGCACTTGTGGTTGCAGATGCTGTTGAACAACTGAAGGCTTTCATGCATTCTGTTCTGTTGACATGCAAAAGGTAAACATGAGAGACTGACAAATCTCATCCCTATATGTCGTTTTTACTGTAATGTTCTTTACTGGCAAGAACCAATACAGCATAATAGCCTTTAAATGGTTATCAGGGAACAGGAATAGTTCTGATACGCCATCAGAGAGTACATTAAAACTTAGCAGCAAAAGGGTTTTTTGGCTCTTCTGACTCACCACTTCTTTATCTTCCACCAGAACCATGTCATAGGCACTGAGTGCAGCACAGAATATGATGCAAGTAACTCCCTCAAAGCAATGAATCCACTTTTTTCTCTCTGATCGCTGTCCACCCACATCAAACATCCTTTGGAGAAAAAAGAATATAAGTACAATGTAAAGCACTGTCTAATAAAGACATAGTTGTGCTGTTAATGTGCAGAGTGCAACTGGAGATGAATGACAGTCAAATATCTAGCTTTTCCAAATATTGGTCTGTTTCTATTCCCAGCAGGTCAAGGCATACTATTTATAATTTGTGGCTTTGTAGTGGGCATAAAATGAAACATAAAGGCTTAAATACCTGCATATAGGAAATAGATTCAGTACTTTCAGGTGGCACTCTGCGTTGAGGAAATGGGGCTTTACGTAAAAGCTCAGTGCAGAAGTAAGCTCTGCAGGCAAGGATTTGTTCAGGACAGAGTTCGTACGCGAAACAGCGACAAAAGACCCTCAAATCCAGAGTCATTTTTTACTTCATAGTTTTGCTTGTAGTGAACTGACACATTGATCCGTAAGGCATGCGACTGGAACCCAGTCACAGGCTGACCCACTGGCTGTGTTTAATTGAATAAAACAGTCATCTATTCATTGCCCTGGTGCGATCACTTTGCTAGCTAAAGGACTTGCAGCACATGTTTGTGTGTATGTGGTCTTTGCCCTATCAATCTCATTAGTTGCTGTTTAAGAAGGAATTCATGGAGAGCAAGAATCCCTTTATTTGCCGAGAGGAAAAAAATGTAGGGCTGTCCTCCTCTGCATTAATTTCCTTCAGTCTTTGCCAGAAATCACTACTTTGGGTAGAATCATACAGAATTTTTATGGACTTTATATTGCAGTCCAAAGCCAGCTGAGCATACCGAGCTGGGATCTGGTTAGGACCCTAGTTAGGGCCCAGCTGAGATGGAGCTGTTGTCAAAGCTGCCATTGTTCTGCTTAGCACTAGCTTTCAAAATTCCATTTAGATTTGCAGTTCTTCAGTGACAAGGGATAGATAGTGCTTTCTTTTCACTAGTTTTCTGAAATAAAAGGTGCCAAACTTGAACATTTTTCAAGTGCATTAGAAAAGAGGAAAAACATGTGAAAAATCAAATTTATCCTACCCTTAATTTTTCTGTTTTCACTTGTGTGCACAATAACTTTTCCCTGTGCTGCCTGTTGTTGAACTTATAACTGTAAAACCTAATCCCCTGTTGCATTATCTCTTCCTTCAAGAAAATGCATTAGATCTTACTCTCTGGATGTATCTCCTTCAGTATCTGAAAATGAAACACAACTCAGTTTTTATAGCAATGAAAATATTGGGATTCAGAATGAAAAAAATCATGTCAGTAATAAACAGAGCAAGAATAATTCGTTACTGAAACAGCATTTTTTGCAGTATATTGATCCTCTGTTTTCTTCACCATCAGCACTGCAGCTGGTGGAAACAAAAGTTATTGTTTATCATTTTTCATCCTGCTTAGAAGAAATGAAACCCTTCCCAATGCTGGAACTGTTTCTGCAGCTGAGGAGTAATTAGAGAAAAAAAAAATTCTAGTACATTTTGTCTCTTTATCTGATCATTGGGTGTCCATAAATGTGAATTATTAGGAAATCAGAAAGCTGTTGTGGAGCAAGGTTTTAATAGTAATGGCATTCTTCCAAGCATATCTTCACTGGGTTCAGTATGCCTACTGAAGAATGATGTCAGTATGAATAAAGGGCCTTGACTTTTGGTTGTGATTAGCACCCAAAAGTCACCTGCCATTATATGTCTTCCTTGATTTGTGGTATGTAACTGAAATCAGGGTTATGGGGTGGGGAAAAGCTTCAAAATTTAATCTGCAGTGAAGTTTTGCAAGCATACGTCATCATACAAATCTGTATTCACTGCCTGCAAACTTTTAGCATGTCCTTGTGAATATTTATGAGAAGTCAGTTAAAATAGAGCAAGATCAAGGCCAGAGGCAATGCTTATGAGCAGTTTTTGTTGTACTAACCTTAGTTTACTTAGCTCTTCTCATGTCAGCCCAAAACTTAACATAAGCACATGTAGAAATGAAGTCCTTCTGTGACTGGTAGAAACTGTATTTCTGAGATGATCTTTTTCGTTTACCAAGACAGTCAGAGTTAGCCTTGAAAGCTTTATATTTTTCCAGCACTGCTCTTGGAAAACTTAGGTAGAGATATGGTGCTAGCTGTATATTTGTCCTAATGATATATATAGTGAGACCTGAAGACTGAAGCTTGCCTGATTTTAGTAAAACTCCGACTAGCACATCAATGGAAACAACAGCAGGAGAGGACCTATGAGGATCAGACCTTCTTTTAAAAATATTTTAGTTATGTTGTGAGCTCTGGAAATCAAAACCAATGTTAGTGAAATAAACTGAAGAGCTCAAGAAAGCTAAATTATACTAAACCAGCAAAGAAACCACTGAGAAGACAGCAAATAACAGGAACTGTTGTCTGTGCAACTGTAATTCAGTTCCCTGGAGCAGTACTGGGATTTAGACTTTTACTGCACAGATACAAAATGTTTTCTGCCTCATTCAGTTCAGAAGAGGGACAAGTGTTTAGTGATTGAGGCATCTGCTCATGTTTTTTTTAATCTATGTATGGCTTGTGACCCGAAGCCTCTTTGAAGTATATTTCAACCAAAACTCACACTGAATGTGGAAGTGTTCCTCTCTTTATAGTTGTTTCTATGGTACTTATCAAAATGCAGAGTCATCAGGATCCCCCAGCTGTTTTGCGTTGCTCTGGCAATACAAAGTAGCAGTAACTGACTGGTTAAGAGGGATTTATAGCTGCTTTGCATCCGTATGGCAGCTCAAAACCCTCAAGACTATTTTGTAGTGATTTTAACTGGTGTTACTCAAGTGCTTAAAACCACCAATGAATTTACTCACATACCATTACTGTGATGTGTAGCAGAGAGGCTAAACACAGTGGGTTTTGTGTTTGTGGTGGCATTAGGAGCCTTCCTCTTGTTTACAGACACTTAGGTAACAATTCTCAGTTGTGCTGCATTTCAGTTGGACCTAGGTGCTAATCCTGATATTCTAATATCAGGACTGGTAACATTCATGTCAAAGAGGGTTTGCACTCTGATGATTTTCTTTCTCCATCCTGATTTTCTTACATAAACTATGACTGTAACTGAAGGTGCTGAGATTTCCAACGTACAAAGCTGTCTGCAAATACATTAATCAGAGAAAAAGAAGATGATGTCTATGACATCGCATTGTAGTGTTTGTGGATAAGTGATTAATTTTAATGTGTGACCAGTGTATTAATAGGAGATAATAAATTATTCGCAGGGCATCTACTTCTGAGTCTTATGTTGTATATGTAATTTCTATTATGTCAAAGCATCTGTGTGGTAGCATAGGTGGTTTTGGGGCTGTTAATTGCCACATTAGAAAAAAAAAATAAGCCAATGAAAAACGTAAAATTTATAATCCTGGTGCTTTTACACTTTTAGAGGATACACTTGTCTAACTGTACAGACAATTTCTTCTATAGACTACATTCCTCAATATACACCTCAACATTTAAATTAAGAATGAAATAGAATCCAATCCATAGAGAAAAGCATTATAGAACACTGAAACTGTCATAATTTGTTCAAATAAATTTTCATGTGGAATTAGATGTTTTTAATTGGTTCACCAAGCATAACAAAATCTTGAGTATCTAGAAGTGTCAATTATTTTCAGTCAAATTTCTCAAGACACATTATATTCAAGATTTTTTTTAACATTTTGCTTTTTATCTTAAATGAGCATGAAAGCATGCATGCTAATACTGAAATTTCCCATGGGACAGAAATCACTATTTTTTTGCCAACTGTAATGCATTCCATTGTTAAGAGCAGTTATTTCCGTTCTCAAAAGAAGAGAGTGAAAGGTTGAGAGTGCATTCAAATTAGTAGTCATCAAATGTTTTGCATGCTGTTAAGGACATTAAAGTAGGCAAATTTCATAAATGTCTCAAACGATTATTCAAATGGCAGGATACAAATAATGCTTTTTAGACACATATGTAAAAATGACCTTTTAGAACCTGATATTCTGAGATCACTTAATAATGATCCATTATATGCTTAAAACTGGAGCACTGGTACTAAAGTATCTTGCTTTTTCAGCTCTTTCAAATATTTAATAAGAGTGAATTCAAGTATATTACAGCGGGATTACCAATAATATAATAGGTCACTACTTTTCAAAGAAAATCCTTAAGATAAAACCACAGAAAACTGTCAGATATGGGGTTTGTACCTGAAATTCAAATCCTTGAAAGAAAACTGAGTCTCTATAATCCCAGTTGTTTTCACTCGGGAGTGCAAAACGTCTTGCTCACTAGGCACGTAGTCCGGCATTGATAACCTATCCAAATCGTTGAGGTAACTAAGGAGAGTAAAGGAAATGGTGACTGGTGAATTCAACAGGTAAAACAAATATTATGTAATCGCTTCCTATTGAGCTGCTTTTAAGTATTTTATGTAAATTACACATTTAAATACCATAGTCTTGGATTTTATACAACCTAGATCCACAATCCAGAAGCTTTCTTTTTCTCTTTTTTTCTTTTTTTCTTCTTATATATAGAAGTGTAATTTAGGTGTATATAATAAACATCTTTCTGAGAATTTTCAGTTCAGGAAAATCCTCGTTTTCCTCAGGGATGGTAAAAGCCCACCTTGTCAGGAAAGGGGTTTTGTCCATTTGCTGTCAGCAAGTGGGAATTGCCACCACAGGGGACGAACCTGTCCTGAAAGCAAGCGTCTTTCAGAAGCAGATTGACCAGAAGTTATCACATACTATCAGACCTGTTGTAACAGTATCTTCCTTCCTACGTGAAAGGGGAGACATAACATTTTGGAGGAATTCACATTTAGGGGCTGTTTCTCTGTAGACCTATCAGTTTACAAGAGGAAAGTACATGGTAATTTTTTTCAAAAAAATGATTTTGTAATCAAAACCAGAAGCTTCAATGAAGCTGAGGACCCCCTAGGTTAGTGCTCTCACAACCCCCTGGAAAAGAGTAGGCTATCTGGTTTTACATCTGGCATACAGAGATAAAACCTGCATGAAATGGGAATCCAACTCTGACCTTGAAGCCTGTTCTTGTCCTACCACCAGCCCTTCTCCTGTCTCTTCCAGGGGCACGCAACTTTCTTGAAATGGCTGGATAGAGCCTATGAATCTTACTGTCTGGTCTAGGAGTCTGTGTAAAGAGGTTATGAACTGACAAAAGGAAAAGAAGTGGTGATGTCTGGGTAGATTCCTACCTTTTAACTACTAATATTCAAATAAAGAACAAAGCCAAAAGCAAGGAACCACATAAAGTCATTGAAGAATTTTCAAGCTTTTGGTATCCCAGTTGGAACCTTTCCATTTGTAGCTTCTTGTCTCTGACAAACAGAGCACAGTCTCTCTAATATTTATTAGGCTTCATGCTTTTTTTTTTTTTTTTGTTCTTCTCTAACACAAAGTCTGCCCAGCATGAAGTTCTGCTGTTCATTTTATCCAGACAACTACCCAAACAAACCTCACAGCTCACCATCCTTGTCTGCAATATTTAATACTTCCATAAAAAAAAAAAAATTAAATTAAAAAGATTTTTAAAAGGTTAGAATCTTCCAAATGGAGATTAGTAAGTAATGCTTGAAAATGAGATTTTCTTATTTTAAAATAACAAGGAGCACTGGAGTTGATCTGATTATTTAAATGTTTGCCCATCATTTGAGTCTAGGAAACAGCCTGTTTTTTTAAAAAAATGCAATATATCTCTGGTTCTCTGAGTAGAACCTGAGGCAAACTCATCTCAGCTCACCTTAGTGGAAGGCAGAAACAAGACATTTTGCAATTCATAAAACATGTAAGCTCTAGAATAAACACTAGTATATAAAATTCGTTATAAATATCTGATACTTCTTAGTCACAAATACCTGAATCTATTTCAACACAGCCAATTGTAATTGTATAAAAACTTAGATGAAGTTAATTGTCTAGTTAATGCAGCAAGAGAGGCACCTTCAGATTCTTCCTAGAGTCTTAGGCAGCTCCAAGGGGACACTACAGGCCGACTCTCCACTGGCAAAAGAGAGGATGCAAACTAGTAGGTTAGTCTAAATGTTTGATCTTTCTTTAACTTGAATTAGGTGACAATTGCCTGAGAGGCAAATGGCTGAGAAAGCAAGAAGCACCATGAACTACTGGTAACTATACAATGACTTTTAAGATCATGATTTATAACCCTGATTTTGCCCCTGCCTTACCCATCACTCCATCTTGAAACAGGATTAATTCCAGGTGAGTCTAAAAAAGAAGTTTGTCATGCAGGGGATTTTCTATTATTCAAAAGATCTCTTTTTTCTCAATTAAAACACACAGAGGAAAGGCAATGATCAAATTTCATTAGCATGAATTAATAATGAAAAGACTAAGAGAAGGTAACTCAGAAAGTCAGAGTTTACACAGTATAAATCAATACTCTGTCCACACTGATTCACAGAAGCTGAGAAACAGGGGTTTGGTTTTAAAAGAAATTGAAGTGTAGCATTAGATGGCTGATTGACTCTAGCTAGTTTTGAAGGGATCATTAGAAGCCCAGCATCAAGGGCAAAAATTAGGTTGATTTTAATGGTTCAGAGCGAAAGGCTAGATTTTCAAGAAGCATCAGGTACCAGCAGATGAAGACAGAACGTTAGTGGGATTTTCGGAAGTGTTCAAGCAGATGAAAAACATACCACTGTTGTTTTTCATGTAACTGTAGCAATAAATAGATTATTGGCTCTTTTACAGTATGTACTAGCTGCCTTAAATACTGAAAACTTTTGCAGGTGGAAACATGACACAACCCATAACACTCAGAGGGAATTACTTTAGACTATCATCTATTTAGGCTATGAAACCCAAGCTGCCAGGAATAGTGTACATGCTTTAGAATGTTAGCGGGTAAGCAGGTATTTTCCCCTGTTTTGGTTTTTTTTTCTTGTTGTTGTTGGGGGTTTTTGCTTGTTTGTTTTAATTTCAAGAAGTGGTTTTTTTTAATCATAATGACTGACTTGTTACAGGCTTGTGGCGCTGGGTCAGAGAGGCTGTGTTGGGAAAACACACGCCGCTCTGTAGCATTGCTATAGAAATACAAGGCTGCCGTAAAACACCTCCCTATCAGGCACAGATCAGCAAGGCAATATTTCCTTTAAGTATCTTGCAGGAAGGTCTTCATTCTTGTTTTGAAGATATAAAGAGCTGAAGAATTTTGAATATTTTCAGGGTATATCCTTTCTGCTTTCTGCAGGTAGCGAGCTGTTGCTGCCTGCAGTTCGCCCAGCTCCTGGCCTGGGAGGGACAAGGGACACCCCACAGCCCGGGGGGATCACCCTGCAGGTGCCCTCAGCCTGCAGGAGAAGCTGCAGGAGCAGAGAAGCCTCCAGCCTCTCGGAAGGTGGACCTCACCTGGGACAACCCTCTGCCCTAGGTCTAGAGTCAGACTTAAGCAGGCTGGGAGAACTCTGAGCCTCCCTTGCTGGCCTGGTGTGAGCTTAGGGAGAAAGCAGCAAAGCAGGACCAGTGTAGCCAGTGGAGCAACCAAACCAGGGACTCCTGAAAAGCCTAAGCTTGACTACATCTAATTGAGGAGATGTACCCTGGCCGAATGGTGACCCTTTGTGGAGCTGGAGCTGAACAGCCCTGGTCCTGTGCTTCTCTGCCTGCCAGCTCCCGGGCCGCAGCAGGGGAGCGGGGGCCGTGGGGCTGGGGGGCGGCTGTGGCACCACCGGCCAAGAGCGGCTGGATGCTGGGGCGGTGACACCACCTGTGCAGCCAGGTTAGTTTATAGGCAAGTGTTTACAGTTTTCTCCAGGCTTACGTTTAGCAGCTTGAAATGTATACATTCAAAGTAGAACTCTAGGTAAAACCTAAGCTGTTTCAGTTCACCCTTTCTCTCATTATGCCAATCTTTGAATTAAAAAAGAATAGAAATATGAATAGAATATGAAAAGAATAGGCTCTTTTTTTTTAGAGTTTAAACAAGCTCACAGGAACAATTTGTTCCTTGTTTCCTCTTGTTTCCTTCAGTTAAACATTTCTAATGTATTATAAACATTAACAAACCACCTCATTCTTTTTCAGGCTAATGAGTAATAACTTTTGTAGGCCATTTATTCTGCATGTGAGGAAGATGTCTTGTCACAAGCCCTCTTACACTGTCCATAACGGTAATGGCCAGCTGCTCAGCGCCTGCAGCTGGGGTCACCTACTAGGCTGCCGAGTCGTTGAGCTGGTACTCCGCTGCCCTTGCGAAGCAGGCCTGAGTCCCACCATCGCTCCACAGTTGTTTGATGAGTTCAACCAATTCAGAAGACATGTCGCCATCCTCCAGAGCTGTTGCCATGGCACACAGCTTCCTTTCGTCTTCCTAAAGAGAAAATCTACAGTAAATATTGTGCAAGCACACTGTGCCCCTCCACCTCCTTGAAGACATGATTAGTTTACAAGGAGTTGCAGGGGCAAATTTTCTCATTTTCACTGATTTTTCCAGGTAGCTGTACTCGCCTTTGCATGTTAGCATCCATCTACAGGCTCACTTCCCTTTAGTCAGTGCCAAGGTTAGACTTAAAACATGATACAGTTTTCCTCTTTTTATTGTTCATTCAGGTGCTCAGTTTCATCTTACCATAGGTATTCACAAAAGCTTTGACTTGTAGGAAGGCTTTTATTGTAAGACAGAGTAGTGGGGTACCAAAAACTAAATTCAAAAGAATATTTAAAGCTTAAATATAACTACATCAAAGCAGAAATATATAGCTAAATATATTTTTGAATGTATTTGGAAGAAAAAATTTCTAGCTGTAGGCCACAGTGAGAAATGTGGCAAAGTGAATATAACTATTTCCCATATGTTCTTTTATTTGGAAAAAGAAACCTCCAACTGAGTAATAAATCCTAAGTACTTTAAAAGTATTATTCAGTAATTTCTTCCTTTTGCTGTCAATCCAAAAATACTTCAAGTAATCTATTGCATTAAAAATATTTCTTCTCAGTGGTTAACAGCTCAGGAATGTAATGTAAATAAAGAGCATGATTAAAATAGGGTCATTTGATACACTGTTGGAGCAGTGGATAATTATAGAACATAATTCCTTCCTAGCTGTATAAGTAGACAACTGAAGTGACTTGCAGTCAATAGTTGCAAAAGTATAAATGGATTCTGACAGACACTCTTCTGGCAGGGAGTATCTTTTATTCCAAAATATGAAACATCTTCACAGTAATTTGTAATACTTGTTTTAAGCATGTACTATATGTTTCAATAGAAATTGCAATTTATGGAGACTTTGTAAAAGTGCGAGAATGATCAAAAATAAAACACTGCAGGTTTTCTAAACTATTGGAGAAATTGAGTTAGCATGAAAAAAAAAAAGAAGAAAAAGGAAGGAATAACCACTAAAGGACGGCCTTAATTTGAAAGACGAAGGAGGACAGCCATGCAATTACCCTTCTACATTAAATTTGCTCCATCTACACCCTCATCCTTGCTCAGAGCCAGGATCAGCAGAACTGAGTCACACTTTCTCATGTGCACCTTGTCTTCATGGCTGCTCTCCAGGGCACACACTTGTTCAGCTTCAAGATATGAGTTGGAATGTTCCTTCCTTCAAGCTGCCACATATCATTTAATGATTATAGCTATCCTCCTGCACTGTTGGGTTTGCTGGTTGAATAGCCTATAACGAGAAGCCTTGAGCTCAGCCCATCCAGGTATATGGTAAACATTCACAGATTATTATGCAAAAGGTGGCAACTATGGATTTTGATTCTTACGTAAAAAAGGAAGATAGCGGCAGACTGAGTTAATCATAACCTTGATTTATATAATGTTTTGTTTCTCTCTGGCATTTAGACAGACTTCAGATGATTTTCATATTAAAAATAAA
Source organism: Falco rusticolus (assembly GCF_015220075.1). Classification (NCBI taxonomy): domain Eukaryota; kingdom Metazoa; phylum Chordata; class Aves; order Falconiformes; family Falconidae; genus Falco; species Falco rusticolus. The sequence continues at coordinate 18,374,081 of NC_051191.1, forward strand.
TTGCAATGGCACTTTAGGAAGAAAAAAATACCTCTCTCCCCAGAACAGATGTTCAAAATTATGTGCTGAGGCACTTTCAGGACCACTATGAGGTATTTGCAGGCAGTCCTGAAATATGGGTAAATCCGTTGCTTTTGGGTGACTTTAAGCAGATAAATTGGGACCAGAACACAGCAAGAACAAAGTCCAGCTGAAATCAAAGCTTACATCAAAACAACTCAAGTTTTTAAATGACATACGATTTTACAGAAAAGGTAAGCTAAGTTTGTTTTTGGAATAAAGGGCAATGTTTACTGCCGATGAAAATAAATGTGACCAAAATTTCTGTTTTCTTTAAAAACTCAGAACCAGGTTAGTCTTATGTGCTTCTGGGCGAAAAGAAGGCAGGCACTGCAAATAGTTTGTACAGGTGTATTCAACTGTATTCCTAGAGGCCTGTTCTGCCAGTGACAATAAAAGTAGGCTTACTGTGCTGGAAATGATAAACTTACAGAACCTGTAGTTTCAGCATTTGGTTATATGTAATGCTAAGAAATTAACTGAGCTATTTAACAAAAGTTTTCACTTCCCAGTTCCCCAGGCTGTGAAATCCCTTGAAAGTAATGAAAGAAGTGGCATAGATGACAGACAATGAGTGAACACGTGTAAACCTCTCAGAAGGTTTAAAGTTTGGCAGGGCTGAGAAAAGAGACTGAAGTCCCGGGGCACAGGCAGAACATAACTTAATTACAGGTGGCAGAGCCTGACCCACGTAGTGGATATCAGAGGCTGAGCCTCAGCCACAGGGCCTGTGGGTAGGTGCTGCCAGGTTTGGCCGTCTTGGGCCATGTAGATTGGTGGATGGGTCCTCACACAGTGCACATGTCTATTACAATTGAGAGACAGGCCAAGTCACAGCACGTTCACATGGGGCCTGTTGGCTGTGTGCTGCATTTGGACACCGTTACGTTTGTTTGGATGACTTGCATTCATGGACTCTTAAAAGTATACAGGAAGAAAACATTTAGTTTATATTTCGTCAAAGGACTGTATGAGCTTTAGTAATGTCTGAAGTTTTATCATTTTTTGGGTCAAAGTAGCACATGTCATTTTAATGAAACGTAGACTTCTGGAAAAAGAAAAGCTCTTTCAGATAAGTGAATGTATTTCCCTCTAAGGCAAACCTCTAGGGGATAGGCAGAATTCGCTAAAACTGCAACCAGCTGATATTCTGACAGGCATTTGAGAAATTCTCGTCAAGGTCTGAATTATAGGCAATAGACTAAATCATTGCACTGAGAAGAAAAGTTGTTTTTCCTTCTGTCCCTGAAAATTCAGGGTGGTAGCCAGAAGATAGCAGATCTTACTGTGGCTTTTGCTGTATGTGCTTGTGCACAGGATTGCTAACTATGCCAGGAAGGTCAGGCTCTCGGCAGTGCCAGTACACCAGTGCTGCATCCATGCAACGGGGAGGGCTCTGCTCCAGGAGCAATACCAAACTGAAATATTCCCAGCATCTCTAGATAATCCTTCCTTACATGGCTGAGCCCCAAGGTTTGTTCATAAAAGGGCAATATCTATTAATTTCTCAATAGTAATAAGTAAGTGACTAAGCAGCTAAGAAAAGGTTGTTGGGGTTTTTTTTATGTCTTTGCAAGTTGAACATTTCTTTTGTAACAAACAAAATGACTATTTATGCAAAGGTTAGACCTCAGGCATCAGTCATGAGAAAACAAAAATAAGTAAGGACATCTTGTCACATGTAAGTCAAGCAGTGCTTAGTTTTCACTGTCATAAAACAAATACTGAACCCTCTTTGTTCTACCAGCCTCTACAAAAAAATGTATTCTGATGCTTATTTCAAGAGAAAGGGTGTCATACTCACAATTCTAGCTGGGTTTTCATAACTGATTCCTAACTTAGTCATTGCTTTCATGATAGACAGGATAGACTGCACTGCATTACTGTAAATGATGGATCTGTACTCCATGCGTTCCTGGTAGGTGAAACCATCTTTATGGATAATCCTGGTGCAAAAATAGAAAACAAAAAGTTTATGAGATGCATTTAAAAAAAAAAAAAAGAGCAATGAAAAGTTGGATCAGATGTTTTTGTGGTCAGCATGAGAAAGAACTGAATCCATCTGGCCCATGGAAAAGCATTTATCAATGGTTGATCTGCCTATTCTGCTGGAACAGGTAAAAAGCAGTTCCTGCAACTATGTGAGGTTAAAATTTATGAGGCTGGGTTTTGGCTTCCCAGTCTGGTGAATACATGTTGGTTTTTTGGCTTGTGGATCAGTATAAGATAATGTATGAATCCAGAACGAGACCCAGGCCCATTCCTGTGTATGCATAGCTGCTTAGATCCCAAATATTTTATTGTTGGCATCTGCACAATATTAGTCATGGGCTGTCACATTGCTCATGTAATCATTCTCATTTTTATTTGGAATCTTACCTAGAGTGGAATAATTATTCCAGAAATATTTCTACACTGTGACATCCTGCCTCAAGAAAACAAAAAAAATCTTTAATACTTCTTTGTACATCAGTTACAATTTCTAGTTATTGAAAGGTGTTACTGTTGTTATCTACAGGCTTTGGGGACATAGATATTACTCCAGAGGATTTGGCCTGTATTCCAAAGGACAATGAACCTTAACAGTCAAATTCAATTAACCTAACCCTGACAGAAGGATTATAATTTCATAATTCTCCTTGATAGGGAATGGCATGCGGTTAAAGTTCTCCAAGATCACTTTGCAGATTGTATTATGACTTAGAGACACCTTTGTCCATGAGCTGTGAAAAACGCCACCTGTTTTGGTGTAGCGTATTCTCAATTAAGAGACACCAAACTCTGTTCTTCCCCATCTCAGTCATTCATTGATGAAAGCCAGGTTATTAAATAAATCGTTTCTGGGGTTTGAGGTTGGTGTTTTGTTTTTTTTTTTCCCCATGTCTCTTGCCATAGTTACAGTCTGGACAGGGCTACACAGGCAGAAAGGGATGACATGAAAGGACCTGACAGGTTAGCCCAGAATGCACATAGGTGTGTGTCCTGGGGAGACTTTCACTTCAAGGAGAGAAGCCAGCCCTTTCAGAAAATAATTCACTCTCACACACACATGCACAAAGCCCGTATCACAACTGAATGTGTCTTAACATCTCTCTGACTGATGGGTGTCAGAAAATTCGAAAGTTGCATTCTTGTGTCTGTAGGAGTAGCATCTGTAGGAAAAAAAGGTTCTCTAAATGCTTCCCCAATCACTTCTCGACTGGGCAAATCCATAAACTCTGTTTTGAAGCTTTGGGGTTTTTAATGCTGTGTTCAGCATGAATCCAAGATTCAAATTACAGGAATCCTGTTGAAATTGGGAGAAAGACAAAGGGGAGCTGTGTTATGCCATCTGGTACCCTTACACCGGTACTGAGGCATATTCTTCTCACTCTTACCCTCACTACCTGTGAAAGCAGCAGATTATCTACAAATCATGGAATGAAGTAGCTAGAAATGCAAATCCCATGAAGCACATGAACTTGGTTTAACTACTTTGTGTGTCTCACAGCGGTGGCCATAACTGGATTTCTGGGGAGGGTGGGTGTTTTGCCTGTGGCTGCAAAAATCTGTGATGAGAAAGAAGGAAAGGCCCTAACACAGTCCACAAATAGCTATTTTACATTTTAATGTAATTTTTTTTATTATTATTTTTTTACCTTTGAAGAACAGAGGAAGGAAGAAAATATAAGATTCTGAAATACGACTAGATTCTGTAATTACAGGCAGAAAACTTGGTTTTGTCTGAGGCTTTTAATGGGTTTTTTATTATTATTTTTTCTTAATTATTATAATTACATCGTCTGGCAGAAGGCATGTTTGCCAACCTGTTAAATCGGTGGTGAATTTTGCTGCTTTTATTGAAGATCTGTAATTTTTAAGGAAGGATTGTAGAACAGGCTGACATCTTGTGTGGCCAGAAGGAGAATGTTAGCAACTGGAAAATTTTGTTCCCTGATCCTCCTTGAAAAAATAAACAACCTTTAAAAAATAAATGCAGGATGCTGAAGGCATGAGGTGTTAGGCTACCAGTCATATCTAAATTATATTTCTATTGGACAAAAAAAGTTAATCTCCTGGGTTTTGTTTGTTTTTTGTTTTGGTTTTTTTTTTTCATGAAAGGAGGGCTTCTCACCAGATTCAGTCTCAGAAGGCATGATGGGTTACCAAATAGTTTCCTGCTGTTCATTCACTGAATTATTTGTGGTATGTTTGTACTGCTAACTTAGAGCACTGCATAGAAATATTCAACCTGGTTTTAAAAAGCTTAGATCACACATTGGAAATGATCTAGTCAGAAGCACAGAGCTCCAGAGAAGCTTATTTAGTTTTCCTTTTTAGTTCTGCCTCATAACCATCGTAGCCTTTTTAGGGCCTTGCAGCATATTTATATTTTGATCACCGGATGATATTGTGCAAAGCTCAGTGGAAGGATTTATCTTCGACTGAAACCTTCACTCTTGAAAGAATGAGGTTTATGAATTAGCAAATTGTATTAATAGGAGTAAAATTACCCTGATTTTAGTGGAAAATTGTATTTTCAGCAAAATTATTTCTTTTGTAAGCAACTATCAGTCTTTTCTAGAAAATGCTATGCTTAATTGAAAAAATTAATAACTTTTTTTTTTTTTTTACTAAAAAACCTCTTTTAAAAAAGTCCTTGGTTGTGACAGAAAGATGACATTTTATATGAAAAATTGTAATTTTCATGAACAGTTTTCCTGTCAAATAATTAATATTTGTGATCAGGTTGATAGCTCATAAATGCACAGGGCTTTAAAGATAGCTCTCAGCTTTGCAGCTTTCTGCCCCCTCCTCATTGCTGTTAAAAGTTACCAGCCTTGTTAAAGTGTTCAACTCCGAGGAACATCTTTAATCCGCTCCTACCTGGGGAAGCTCTGAGCACAATACATTTCAATGGTTTGCTGAATAGGGTGGGCCTCCTGATTGGAACTCAAAACAGAAATAGTTGTCCATCATTTAAATGGAACAAAAAAGTTAGCAAAGTATTTATGGATGGTTCTGCATCTGTCTTATTACAAAATGAGCAGATTAAATAGTAGAAAATTGCTTTTAGGACGTAATATTTTTAATTAACTCTTTAAATTAAATAGATAATATTTAATTTATATGCATTATATAGATTTATATGTTTATATATTAATATAAATATTAATTAATATATTATATAATAAATATAGATAAATAAATAACTTTTAAATGCATTGGTGAAGATATGAAATAGGAGAATTTAAATTTGGAATAGTATTACTGATTTCATAAAACTGCTTGATTTTTACACGGCAAGAGATCGGTGCTTAGAAAGTGGAGTCACGTCTAAACAGTTGCAGTGCCTGTGTAATTTTTTTTCTGTGTTTGGACAGGTCTAGGGAGCCGACCTGAACACTGTCTATGAAAATAAGGCTAGATATAACAGCAATATTTTAGCAGGTTACACAGTGAAGGAAGGCTTTTGCTGCCTGTGTAAGAACAATCTCTTGAACTCAGGTGGATTATCTGTTTAAGCCAGATACATGACTAGTATTTTGGCTACCCTTAAAAGAATAACTTGAATGAATGTAGCATTAGCCTGCTTTACTATATGTGAAAATATTGTGATAGTAAATTGTAAACGGACACCACACAAATTGGACCGTCCTCTGTAGCCAGGCAAAATAGAGCTACTGAGTTCAATCTGTGGGGCATCATGCGTACTTTGAACAAATATCTGCAATTATTCTTGCAGTAGATTTGTGGTGCAGACACAAGATCTTCCTATCCAGATAGTCTAAATTTGAACAGGGATTTCTGCATTTGAGCTTGTACAGCCTGTTTTTTCCCCAGATTCATTATTGTATGAAAGCTTTTTAGGGTGATACTTCCCTTGCAAAAGTCATGAGTGTCCCTACCCATGCTAGATGGTAGGTAGCAGCTGCCCACTGCGTAGGCTGGTGGCTAAGTATGTTCTCACCTGGCCTGCGGGAGACCTGAGAACAATTTTCTGGCCTCTGGCAGGAGCTGGAGTAAGTCTGTGGAGACCGAGAATGACCTACAGAGGGAGTACTTCAGTATTTTCTCTTGCAGTACAGTGAAATAGAATGAAATTAATAGAACCAAATAAAATTGAACAAAGGGAGATGATTCACATCATATGCAATTGAACTGTGGAACTACATGTTGTAGAATATTGTGGATGTTATTATTTTACACTGGTTCAAAAAAGATTCCAGAGAAACATAGTCATGAATTAAATGAGGGCTACCGGACACAGAGGTGCCATCTCCAGTTCAGGATGGTGCCTAAATCACAGATCATCAAATACTGTCCAGCACAAGTGTTACTGTGTGTTTGCTTGCCTGGTCTGACAATCTTGTGCAGCCATCCTTCATTAGCTACTGCAGGAGACAGGATGCTAGGCTGGGTGGATCCGCCATGGCTGGTTGTCTCATACATCCATGTTCTCACTACAGGACTGTGACTCCTGCCAAAGCCAATGAAGAAACTTCCCTGGTCTTCAGTAAGGAGTCGGACCAGTGCATGATTTGATCAGACAGATTTGATTACCAGTCCAGCTGTGTGTGTTAGTCACTTTGTGTTTTCCTTCATGTGGTTGAATAAGAACTTGATTTGAATGATGTTTCTTTGCATTTTATTCAAATAAGCATAAATATTGTAATAAGACATTAGCTAGATAGCTTATACTGCAAATACCAAATTCAACAACTGATATGAATATTCATATACTTACTTCATTTGCTTTACGATAGTGCTCTTTCCTGACTCTCCAGCACCTGCAGAAGGGGAATGTTAAAATGATGTGATTGATAGATGAATAAGCAGCAAGTATTAAAAATAACTCTATGGAACACAGATTTTTGTATCTATGAAGAGACATGCAGAGGTTTTAGATCCCCATTGTACTAACTATAACCCTCCCTAGTGTCCCTTCAGACCTAACAAGGATTAAATCCTGGTAAAAATATGAGTTCTGGAAAGGAAAAGGACATTTGAGAAGAACATTTGGTCAATTAAGAGAAAAATATAGACTCCTTAATTTAGCAAGGAAATAAAATATGGGTCATATTGATTTCATGACTGGCAGATGGGCAGAAAAACATGAACAAACTACAGCTTCACAGTGTCTCACTCATTACATGATTTGTAGCTGCTCATTTAATGTGTATTGTGACCTTTTGTGAGCCAAACCAGCCAGTTCCATGCCCTTTAGCCAGCTCTGTGAGCAACTGGAAAAACAATGTGGAGACTTGCATGTGGTCTAGCTCATGATGCAGAGGCAGCACATGAGCGAATGTCTTGACACTGGTGTTTTGTTAGTTCCTTTGCTCCGTGGTCTTCTCCTATGAAGTAATGCGGCTGGAAGTGGGGAGCCTGCAGAGCAAAGCAGCAGATCCAGCTTGGGAACAATTCTGCAGGAAATCCTCAGAGCTGGCAGGGAGGGACCTTCTCCACTGGAAATCAGCGTGACTATCATCTTCTGTCAGAGTGATGAGTCTTGGCAAGAACTGCTAAATGAGCTGGATTTTGAAAGCACCTGAAGAGAGGATTCAACTTTGACTGTGAATCCATGGGACAGGATTCATCACTGCTTTTCTCTTTGCAGCTTATCATTTGCCTTACTGGACGATGTCAAGTACTTTTGACAAAAGAGAAAATCTGGGGCATAGCTATTTTAACTGAGGAACAAACTAATTACAGACTTTCCAAACAGATTTTGTAAAGCTAATAACATTTAAATGACAGGGATTAATTTACTTGAATGAATCACAACAGACAGCAAGCCATACGCAAAGCATTTTCTAAAATCCATTATGTGAACGGCGGAAAGTGCAAGAAAAAAATGAGCCTATGTAAAATGGTCTGATGCTGCCATCTGCCACAGTTTGGAATAAATGCAAATTTGCTGTAGATCATTTATTATCCCTCCAGTGCCCTTCTGAAGAACTTGGTAAAGTCCTGTTGGCAAGGTAGTGTTTGCTACACACTTTTTGTAGGGAAGAGAGCAGTCTGTGCTGAGAGGGCATACATTCACCACATGGAAAAATGCCAGGAAATATAATATAGAAATGAACCGCAGTTCCAGATCTGAAAAGCAAAGTTGAAATAGAGTGGGAGGCGTAATTTATATCTTTTGGGTGCATTTTTCTACCTCTGCTCATTTTTAATTTGTGATCCAGTTAATGCCTTTATCTAAACAACAGATGACTTTCAGACTTTGGGTTCGCTCTGGAGTATCACGTTAGTTGTAGCAGAATTTGCACCCCAGGAAATGGGTCACAAACAATTTACCTTGCACCTGCTTCCTTTCTTCCTTCCACCTCTTGTACAGCCTGCTCCTTTGGGCCCGGCCCCAGGGCGGGAGTGCAGGGACAGGGCTGAGTTTCCACCCACCACAATAGCCTTCAACTTGCAGAAACAGTGGCAAAAGTGCATGATGATAACCCTTACATGCCTGCGTGGGAAGCTGAAGGTAGCTTTTTAGGAGGCGGTGAAAAGGGCAATTATAATGAAGCCCAGAATTTATGAATAAAAGGTGAGAACTTAGGTCAAGCTTTGGTCCTGTCCTGAAGCTTGGAAAGTTTAACTGACTTTTGAAAAACTCTCTCACTGTGAAGATTTATAGCTCAGCCTGGTAGAGACCACTGATAATATGCCATAGCCTGTATTTTGAATTTCACATATTTAAGATCCTATAGCTTTTTCAAATTTACCTGTGATTGCTGTTTCTATTTGGATGCTGAGTTTCCTTGAGATGGATAAAGGCACAGAAATCTTGGTCAGTGCCTGAAGCTCTGGCCCTTCTCCTGGGAGCTGAAAGATGTCCTCGGTGCTGGTAAGGTCAATGGATGGTTGCTCCCACAGCTTTTCCCAGAGGTCACATTCATCCTGCTGCAGGGCATATCACATCTACCTTCAGCGAGGTGCTGTACCCGCAGCACTCTGGCAGACTGTAACCTGCCTTCTTCTTGCTTTGGATATCTAAAACTGCACCTGGCCATGTCCCAAGTCCATTTTGTTTCTGGCCAGACTGGGGCTGCAGAGGGGACGCAAAACGAAGTGCCATGTGGCACAGTTGCAGGCACCGAGCTGCACAGGAGCCATCCCCCAGCAGCCTGACACGAATTGCTCCAGTGCTCAGGGACTACCTTACTCCTTCCCTGCAGGCCACCAAGGCACAGAGACCAAAGAGAGAAAAAACTGGAGGTGCCTTGAAAGGTGGTGAGAATCTCTCAAATTCAAAGGAGAACAGAACCTAGGACCTCAGCTGTAACTTGATGTTACTGTTTTTCTAAGTAGAATTTGTTTGAATAGTTGTGGAAACTGGACAGAATACAAGCCCCTTTCAAGATTAACATCTGCTGAGCCATTGAAGAAGTCTCTTTTTTATATTTTAAGCTGCTTTTGTGTCTCAGATTCAGAGTTAATATCTCTTTACTGTTATTATTTATGTGAAAGTAAAGGTTTGGTTTAGGAAAGTTTCTAGCAATAAAGGTAAGAAAATAAAAATTAAAAAAAAACCCCACAACACTGTCTAAATATTTTGTTTGAAACCTGTCACAAATGCCAGTGACCATGACATAAAAGCATTTTCCTGCAAAAAGCAGGAAAATAAAATCTTCAAATTAAAATCAGAAAAGGTTTACAACTCTGCCTGCCATTCAGAGCCCTAGAAACTGTGAACTAGACTGGAAATTGTATCTTCCTGGTCCTCTTACCAAACTCAACAAACTTTCTCAATGAGAGAAAGAAAGTAGAGAAAAGATCTAAGATCATAGAATCATAGTCGTTTAGACTGGAAAAGACCTTTAAGATCATCGAGTCCAACTATTAAACTACCACTGCCAAGTCCACCACCAAACCATGTCCCTAAGCACCACATCTACATGTCTTTTAAACAGCTCCAGGAATGGTGACTTAACTACTTCCCTGGGAAGCCTGTTCCAATGCTTGATAATCTAACCCTCATTAAATTCTCACCCCCCCCGGCCCCCCCCCAAAAAAAGAAAGTCTGTGTATTCCAATCGATAGGTTTGTTGGGCTGACTTTGTGCTCAAAGTCTTTACTTCCAGTGGAGGTGTTAGTAACAGGAACTCAAGCCTGACTTCAGCACAACAGTACTGATTCATTGAACTGGTTTTAAGTGTGTATACTATAAACTTTTATATTCACACTACTTGTCAGAGACCTCTTATAGTCAGTGAATAAAAATATTTACTACTAAACCTAAAACAAACAAACAAACGAACAAACAGCTTCAATTTTTGACACCCTGAAGCATATATTTATATTAAATTCAGTGACCTGTGCCCTAAAAGTGAGTATTTCTTGGTAAAGTGACTTGAGGATGATCAGCTCAAGTAAGGCAGAATTTGTCCTGCCACTGAAAACCGTAGACAATGAGGCTATGGATTAATACAATGAAAACTAATAAGTTCAAAGTTTTAATGATCATTTCAACAGAAGTGAAGTTCTTGTTTCTGGGAAAGGTTCACTGTGAACATCAGCTGTTTTGGCCATGTTTGAAATGTGTGCTGTACTTTGCACACAAATAAATTGCAAGCTGTCTTCCTACAAAGTGTATAAACCGCATGTGGTGTGGTAGGCAAGATATGACCCTGATAGTAAGGAAATAAAACTTTCACCTTGGAGTTTGTTCCAGACTCATGAAACTATCTGGGTTTTTTTGAAGTATAAATATGTATAGGCTAGATTTGTGGACAAGGTGAAGGGGTGGATGGCCTTGAAAACATAGGAATACCTAACACGGAAGACTTAACCCTCAGGTGGCTCCTGGACAACTAGTGAGGAACATCAGAAAATGGCATAATTTTTCCCCTCCCCCAGTTTATATGTGCAGGTTTTATGTGCATGTCATATAAACTCTAAATTATCACCTCAACACAGATAATGTGTTTGCCCAGATCATGGAACTCAACATAAATAAATGTGGTGTCTTTGTTTTCTGGATATAATTTCTGTTTTGTAAAGGCACCAGTTGGAGGATGCAGAGAGACCAGACGAGATATTAAATAATCTCAAGAAATGGTCAGATTTTTTTTTTTTTTTTTTTTTTTTTACATTTTAAGAATAAGAGCATAATGAAAAACTTATGATGTACATATCCATTTTTTCCTGAGTATTTTCTGCCCATCAGCCTACTACAAAAGAGACAATGGTGATATCTGGTCTGTAATACAAAGGCAACACATGGTCTGAATGAACAGAAACCTAGGACTAAGGTAGGGCTAGGCTGGTTCGCTTGAATCGAGCTGCCTTTGACTTATGAAGTGTAAGATCTGAGTATTTCAGAGATCACCCAGAGGTATGGAAAGACAACAGATACAGATCTGAACATAGTAGATTTAATATTCTATCTGTCCATTTCACTGTTGACTATGGAGGGTGCTATATGGTGCCCTGTATACACATTGCTTAAGCAGCTGTGATTCCAGGTGTCCAAGAGACACTTTCACTTTAGCTGTGCAATAGGCTCAAAACAGACACATGTTTTATTCCCCCCCCCCTTTTTTTTTCTTAAGAACAAGAAAATTCAAGCTGTTAGGTCTATAATCTTTTCTTTACTCACTCAACATGTGTTTTACCAAGTCCTTGTGATATGTTGTAATAGTTCCCCAGAGAAAAAAAAAACTTAGGAAATGTTATCTGCTGACAAATTTGAATCTTTATCATGTGTGACATGAGTAAAGGAAGATAATGTAGAAATTTATTCTATAAAGAAGACTTAAGCGAAAGTATTTCAGATTCTAATGATCATCTTGTCTCAGGTAAAGTTTGCTTGTGTAGTTGATGAATCCAAAATATGTTCAGGTTTGAAATGAATGAAATAGAAATCTTTTCCACATGGCTTGCAATTAATCTCAAAGTATTTTACTAAAGGCATCTTGAGACTGATATTAATAGTGTCAGAAGAACACTGATTATATACATTAGGAAACATTTAAAACTGAAGTTGCTAATACTAAATACATACCTATGTTCCTGGAGGGGTAATTTAGTTTGTGTCCTGGTGTAAGACAGCCTCCAATACTACTGCAAAGTCATGAAAACTTGAAGATCAAAATATATCATTAAACTGTTTATCTTATAAATTCCTCTTTATCTTATATATTGCTCTTTATCCTATAAATTCCTCTGAAAGGATTTCTTACATTATCCTTATGGATCAGTGTTGGGTAAGATCAGAGACAAGATGCTGGAGTAGATGGACCCTGGTTCTAACTCAGTGTAACAATTCATTTTTGTAAGAATGTATAAAAAGTATTGAAACTTTGTGGAAGTTTAAATGAAAATGTTATTCTGTTTTCTGACCGGTTCAAGCTTGCCTCAGTGGGGCCAATATTTTGTATTAAGGTGGCACAGAAAATCCTCATATTCTCCGCTGGACTGAAAAGCTTTGTAAACCATCTGAATACTGATGGTACATAAACTGTATCAAACAGCTACTTTCCTATTATTATTTGAGGAACCTGCATGGTTGTGGGTTTTCTCTTATTTCTTTATTAATTGTAATAGATTCTCAACAGGTATAAATAGACTTTTTGCATAAAATACAAAACAAGAGAGTTAAGCCGATTTACTTTATCTAAGGGATCTAGCTAAGTCTGAATAAATGGCAGTTTAAAAGCATTTGTAAGCATTGTGGTTACAATGAAGGAAAAAATAGAAACATTTCAATGATCAAAGACTATTTTTCTGTTCATTTGTAATCAATCTATATAAACTTCAATAATAGGCATCATACTGTCAGCATAAAAATATTAAGACAGTGGCAGTGTTATTGTGCTCTTGATTATTTCTTGTAGGCTATGCAGTACCATGGAAAAAAAGAGAGAAGAATAAAGCTATATCAAGAAAATATGCTGGCTGTTAATAAATTCATCATAGTGTGCATTAGAAGCAGTTGTCTGTGAGAACACTCATCTGTGTTCATCTCATTTCATTATCTTCCATTCTACGCTCCATAATATATTTTTTATACATTGAAAAAAGTCCTCCTAAGTCACTTTCTGCTTCTGTAAAAAATTAAGTGCAAGACTTTAGAAAACAAACAGTATCAATACCTTGTGACAACTGCGGATTTTCTGTGTAACCCGTTATCTTACTTAATCCTGCTGCAAACAAATGCATATAGATCCTTGAAATACAAAAGGTAAGTTTGTGCTACGTTCTGTGTATGTAAGCATCATAACATTTATTCTAACAGTAGTTTCTCATTTATCAAATCCTTTCAAAGGCAAGTATTTGTAATATTTAAAATTGAATACATGCAGTGACATGGCTATTTCCAGCCTGTTTCTTGTGACTTTGTGATTATTTACAACCAGAAAATAACTTGTGCGTGTATTACAGGATTGTCTTCAAATAAAACAGTGAAAGGTGGGAAATTCACTGTACTGAAATGTAATTCCAAAGCAAAATAACCCTTCAATGGAGAAGCGTTGTGAGCAATTTCTATTGTATTTACCCAAAAGTAGTAGTTTGACTGTCCTGGCTTCCCTCTCTGCATCTGCCTGGAGCTTCTTTTCCAGTTCTCTGGATCTCCTGGCCGACTCCTTGCTCTCAGAACTGGATCCATTGCCCATCTCAAGATGTTTAAAATCCTCTGTTTGTCCAACTGATTTGCTTCTTGCCAGACTGGTTGATCTAATTCAGAAGGAGAACAACAGCCTGTGCTTAAAGAAAATTTAAAAATCCCATTCAGCCTCTGTGTTCAGCCTTCAAATCAAACAGTTCCTTTTCACCTGTCACATGGTCTGGAGATGCTATAGTCAAGGATTTATACAGGAGATAAAAACGTACTGTTGTGATGTCATAGAATTAAAATGATCCATCCAAGAGCAAAACCACAGTGCGGATAGACCTCAGTCCTTGTTTGGACAGGTTTCGCTGTCATATGCTTCAAAGAAATGTGCAGAATGCCTTGAAACAATAAAATTGGGAATAACTGTGCTCAAAGAAAAAAATTTCAGCTTGTCAGTCAATGTTTCTGCCCTGGAACAAAAAAAGGTTTATATGTCTTTGAAGTATTTGCATAATTTATTTTTCATCTTTCTCCATGGTTATAGCTCTAAATATAAATATTCTTTATTAAAATATGACAGAACTTGGATTCATATAGTTAAGACATATTTTGGGTTGAATTATTAATTAACATACATATGTTTGCTGCATTTTCCTATTATGGCAAGTACATTTATTTTCCTCTCATGGTAATGGGTACTTTGTACTGCAATTTGTAACATCTTTGGGATACTCTTCTCAGCCATTCCTTGATGAACGTGATAGTCTTCCATTTTTCTACGATTTTGTTAGCAGTTATCAGTTTTGACTGAAAGTACCACGCCTTCTTCGTGTAACAAAGGACACAGGTCAGATTCTCTGTAACGTAATAATTTCATTTTAGTTTCTTCATAGTAATACAACATACATAGCAATAGTAATACAGAAGTGTTTTATGCAACAGGGTGGAAATATTACTTGGCATGTGGTGTCGGCAGTATCTTGAGGAAATATACTCCCCTGTAATATTGTGGTAGTGGGTAAGAGGACTGTCAGGACTAAAAGATCAAAAATACTTTCTTTTTGGTTCCTTCTCTTCTGATTAAGAATTTCAATAAAATAAATCTCACTGGTGTGCAAGACTATAATTCATTTTAACATTATACTTACTTTATAAAGTATTATAATTATATAATACATACAAACATGGGATTATATTACAATCTTACAATTGTTGACTAGTAATAGTCAATAACACTCTGAATTTGCAGTATGTAAGCTCATAGTTTTTAGCCTGAAAATAATGTTTAAGATAAATATAAGCATACAGATCAGTTTAAGTGACCTTAGGTGTATTTTTAGGTCAGAAGATAAGTGAGGAAGAGGGCCAGAGGCAAAGCATTTAACTCATCCAGCCTTCTGAAAAGAAGCTTTCCCACAGCAGAAGTAGGTGGGCCCCAGGTGTAACAGGAAGGCAACTGGTACTGGATGGGGAAGGTGGGAGCGAGAGGAATAATGGTCACCAGTGGTACTAAGGAGTTCTGTGCCGTTAGAGGCAGAGCAAGCTGCCTTCTGAGAAAAGACATGTTGTTTGCTTTGCTCGTCCCATTCAATAGGGAGTGTATTCTCAGATTGAAAACTAAGACCAGAAACTGAAATAAAGCTCTGGAGTCGTGCTTTCTCAGTATATGCTTCTCAGTCGGCAGAGCAGGAAACCATGTTTTCAGTCTCTGCACTGCTTTGGCAGAAATGAATAAATAATCAGTGCTTGGTAACTAGCAGCTGAATGTTTGCATATACGTTTACATTGCAAGAAAATGCTCTGTTTTGTTAAGCCTATATTCCTACTTTGTTTATTCTTTAAAATAGGCTGTAATAAGATCGTTATGCAACCATAAACAACTGTTGGGTTTTTTTTTTTTCAAATGAAAATAAGCAGCTTCAGAGGTGTGGTATCAGTGCCAAGGGTCTGTTTATCAGAACCCGAGGCAAGTACAGTCCTCCTATGAATTTCAGCGGATTTGAAAAGTAAGTCAGCGTTTCTGAACACTAACAGAATTTACAAGTTAACTGATAAAATCACAAATCATGGCAATGAACATCAGCTCCAGGTTAAGGGCCCAATTCACTACTGAGTTGTTCCAGGCTTATACTAGTTTATTAATTTTGCATTTAATTTTTAGTGTAATGGTAAACAAGGTCCTATTCAGTTATACTGGAAGAAAATTTGTAAAGAAATCAAGATGAAAGCTTTACATAATTTTTACCTAGAGTGAAAGCAGGAGAAAATCAAGTGTGCATCCTGTAACATTCTCTGTTGCTATTACGACTACATACAGGAATTGGCTTTAAATAAGTAGGTGTCTGAAACAAGCAGGCTGTAAACAGAATGTGTATAGAAATAAAGGTAAAACCAATTACTTTCTAAATATGCAATGTCTCTAACAATATCTATTTTATTTCTCACTTCTACCTCCAAACTCTTAACTAAAGAGTATACTGAAAAAATGCAGCAATCTGTTTCTATTTCTGTGGAGAGTGAGCAGAATTCTGTTCTGATTTGGACATCTTCGTCATCCTCATCAATCATCCTCATCATCCTCATCATCCTCATCATCATCATCACCACCACCACCACCTATATTCTGATAGAGGAAGTTTCTGCTGATGATTAAGCCAGAAACAACAGTCACTGCCTTACAGGGTTCAGTTGAATTCCAAATGTTTTGTGATATTTTTTCGCCACCTCTTCTAGGTGCAATAAGAAAAATACGGTCTTTCCCTGTCTGTCTTTTGTTGTATCAGCCACATATACTTGATATGGAAGTCTTTGAAAGAGAGTAAGTCTGGAAAATGCTCTTTTGAAATTAAATCACTCTTTGTAAAGAATATTAGTATTATGTTACTGGAGTTCTTTCTAGTGATGCACTCTAGGTGGTGCTGATAATATAGAGTGTACACTAAAGGCATTCTGTAGCTTAGAAGAGTTCTAAGAGACTTTCTGAAAGGTTCTTTCAAATTATCTTTTAGAGGTCATGGACTTGGGATTCTGGATTCAAATTCCAAATTTTAATTTTGGAACTTATATTAGAGGTGTACTGCTTTGGGATTTTTTTGTTTGGTAATTAATGTAGTTGTTCTGTTAATAGAGTCTTTCAATTAACTTAGGTTTTCATTTTCAGTTTCTTCTCAAAGTAGTGTACTCTTCCCAGTCAAAGAAAGAAGGATAGCTTAGGAAACTCATACCTTCTGAGTTTTTCTCTCTCATTTTCTCTCTAGGTCTTGGCATTTGCAGACTGTTCAGACTGGGATCTGTTAATCTTTTCCACATTTCACTGTAACTAATGTTTTCCCCTTTCCCTCATAAAATTTGGAGGAATGACATTGATGAAAAAGGAGGAAGTTTTTAGTAAGAATAGAATTATCTAAATTTAGTAACTTTCAATCATTTCCTTCAGTATGCTCCTAAGTAAAGGAAACCTAAAAAATCTTCAGTACAATGGCTGTTACAAACAAAGGAAACCCTTCAGCGCTTTCAGCTGGCTACTGAATTGCTTCTGATGCACAAGGAGAAACAAAACAGCTCTGCACTACTCTACTGCATGCTGGCAACATTTTAGTGGAAAAAACCTTTCCCTTACACCCTGAACACTACCAACCCCATCTAGACTTTTGTAGCTACTGATGTGCAGAGATATCTGCTGAATGACAGACATTTTAGGAGTGTAATGAGGCCAGGTACAGTGACTCCTCACATGCACCCAGTCAGCACTGGTATTAGCTTGGGTCCATGGCAAACTGCATTAGCATGGCAGAAAGCCAGAGCTTTTGAAAGCTGTTAGAGTCAAGATTTATTACCTCTGGCACTTGGCCACAGTCATGGGGCTGAAATGTTTGTGGATCTGAGGTACTATCTTCACATAGGGCTGTGTTTCACTAGGTGATGTTTACCATTTGGATTGTCATCTGCCTTGTACTGTGTAAGCATACCCATTGCTTGACTGCTATAGGTGATATACCAGGTCGGTGTTAATCCTTCTGCGAGCTTTTCATCTCTCACACTTGCAGGAATGTAGGATGGACCTGGAAGAAGCTGGTCAGGTTGACTTCAGAACTGGCCATCTAGCCTAGCAGTAAAGTGTAACAGGTGGAGAATCTTTGAGTAGTAGATTGGTCATGGTAGGGCTGCTCAAGCTATCTCCTCTTGCCACTCTGATGATCCTCTTCCAAGATGTGACTTAGTCGCAAAAGTGAAATTGTTGAAGTTTGAGTGTGACATGAAGCCCACCAAAAAATTGTCCAGATAAGTACCTAGCTCCTCTTAAGAATCATATCTATACATCTCAAGCCAAAGGGAAAATGTGTCAATCTCAACACCAACTGTACTATGGCACTGAGATACCTGACACAGACCAAGCAAATATGACAATCATCAAACTGGTGTAACAAGCCAGCTTCATACTACTGTAAATGTTCATAGCAGTGACAGCGGGAGACTGAACTACTACTGTTATTCATCATTCTGTCTCCCTGATGGAAGCAGACCTTCCAGCATTGCTGGCAACAGGCTCTCCAGGTTCTCTGGTTCTCTGGTCTCCCCTGCAGTACTGCTGCCATCTGTTCTGCTAGTGTGCATATGTGACATGCTTGATCTTGTTGACTCAAGGGTAGTCAAAATTCGGACTTCCTCAGTTTCCTACTGGGGAATCCAGACACTCCTTTGAGCACACCACCTTTAAAAATCTGATCTGATGGAGAGATGCATATTTAGATCTTACCATGCTACTACCCTCTGTTCAGTTAGATATACATATATATTTATAAGATAAGGTGACTTAATGGGAAACTCCCATCTGGACTGTCTGTCCTCTCAGCAGGGGATTATATTGAAATTCATGGTTGCTGATCACAGGTTGGTCTCCTGTGTTCTGTTCTGGATGAGCAGCGGTTCTGTTTGTGAACGTGCACAATTATAAAGTGGGATCCACTGAGTTTATTGGCAGAGGAGTTTGAGATGTTATGGGGTGGAGGTCCTTTTATGCTTCAGATACCTATGCTGGAGGAGTCAGAACAGAATACACTGACAGAAGAAGTCAGGTGATACTGGAGATACATTATTCACCAGCAAGGATGGCTCATCTTTTCCTAATTCCTCCTTCTTCAGACACACAGGGAAGTGGTCTTTTACTGAAAAGATTTTATATTAAAATATAGATGATTCTTAAGAAAGAGGCATTGTGGTGTCATGTCAAACTCCTTGAGGCCTTAGGCACTCATATACTAGCTTCATATCTGAACATTATGGTGAAACTAGTTGAGGTTTCTCTAAAAATAATAGAACAACTTAGGTTGGAAGGGACCTCCAAAGGTCTCTAGTCCAACCCTCAGCTCAAAGCAGAGATAAATTCAAAGTTAAAGTTCCTCATGGCTTTGCACTGCTGAATTATGAAGTATCCAAATCCAAAAACCTCTCCAGTTAGCCTGTTCCAAGGCTTGAATGCTCAGCGTGAAATTTTTTTCCATTTCTCTGGTTAGAAAATCCTTTGCTGGAGCACGGGACTGTTGCCCCTTTTCTCAGAAGAGTTTGGCTCTGTCAGCTCCCCTTTTTCTTAATGGAAGACTACAGTTATATCCTCTCCTTAGCCAGGCTGTGCAAACTCAGCACCATCTTCCCCATATGCTTCAGCCACCTAATCTTCATTGGCTCATGCTAATCTCTGGTTGAATTTTTTTTTTTTTTTTTAATTAGTGGGCCAAAACCTGGAAACATTTATTTGGATTTGCCCTCAAGACAGCTCAGTGGAGGGATTCCCTTGACATGATGGCTATATTCTTAAGGCAGAATTCATACTCAACTTGTTGTCCACCATTCAGGTCCTTTTCTGCAAAGCCACTTTCTCTCTGCTCAGCTCCCAGCCTGTAATGCCTCATGGAGTTATCCTGTTCCAGATGCAGGAGTTTGCATTTGCCCTTGAGTTTCACGAGGTTCACGTTGGCCCACTCCTCTGGCTTACTGAGGACTGTCTGAAAGGCAGCCCTGCCCCATAGCATAAGCATAAGCACTGTCCAAAGTTAATGATAAGTAAATTGATCCAGAGCAGTATGCAAGCACACTGGAAATTCAGTGTTTGGGCAATAGCACTATTTACTACTGGAAAAAGTTAACAAGTTACTTGAGTCTTTTCAAGCACAATCGAAAACATATCCTCATAGAAACAGACAAGCATTTAACTCAGAGCAACTCAAGTGTATGATCTAACAATCCCTTAATATTATTCCTATTATGTACCTTGTGAAGCCTTTTCTGGATGCATCACATACTTCCACAGTGATTTAAACATTACGACATATGAAAGATAAGCTTGTTGTAGTTCTTGTGCCTGTAATCATCCGTGTTTACTTCAGATTCCATTTATCAGTGAATCCTGCTGTTTATCCTCTTGCTTCAATCAAATAATAATAATAATAATAATAATAAAAAAATCAGATCTACAGAGCTGTCCTCATGATATTTCAGAAATTAAAATAACTCTAAACATAGCTATTTCAGAAGGATCACATAACTGCAAATGTTCTAGATATCACCCTGGATGTTTTTGTGGTGAAATATCATCTGTGCTTTCCAAGCTATGTAAAAAAGCCTTATTAAATTAGGAATAACTAATATGCTGATAATTGGTAAGAAAAAAATGATGTAGTTAATATCAGCTGAGACACTTGTCTAAGTTTAGTTTAGACACTTAACATGTCTAAGTTTATCAATGCTTCACTTTTTTGTGCTTTTTTTTTTTCATACTATCTCCACATTTTGACAAAGGAAGAATCTTTTTCAGATTTAATATCCATGTTAACCATATTCATTTGAAAAAGGATATGATTGTGGGGTCTTCAGGTCTGTGGTTTCCTTTATAAGCAATATTACTCTTAAACTTCAGGTTCCTGAAATTTTCCATTCTAAACCAACCAACCAACCCAAAAAACACTCATGTTTTTCATGGGAAGAACATATTATTTCTATGAAAAAAATTCAAAAGCAAAGAATACATTGACAGCATACTTAAATTGAAAATATTGCCTTTTTTTCTCAAAATATTAAAAGATTTAGATTATTTTATTTTTATTTGCTCTATTTCTTCCTAATCTTTCTATTTCTTTTTTCTACACTGGATATAAGGGAGTAAAATCTGATTTTTTGAGTACCTCCTCTGCCATTTGTCATCTTCTCTCTAGGAAACTACCAAATAACAAAAGAAAAAAGGAAAACTTGTCCCTTAGCTCTATAGTAGTATCACAGTAATGACACTGTAACATTTGCAAAGCCATTTAGTTAAATAAGAAAGGGGAAAGGAATGGTGTAGTCATTCATTTTTACAGCTTACAGAGGTGAAAAGAAAATGAAGTAGAAGAAGGAAAAAAAATAACATTATAAATGTCAAGAGTAAATATTTCTAAAATAATACAGAGTTGTTACATTTTCAATCCTGTCAAAGAAATTTTTCTCCCAAAATATTGTCATATGCGATAGTTCTTTCTGGTTTTGTGAAAATCTCAAGCGCTCTCTGAGATACATGAACCATACTAGCTTCAGGACGCTCATTAGCCTTGGTTCTAAATTTGCAACACATACTGATGCAATGGAATATGTGACAATATGTGAACAAAGATTATCGAGTGCTGGGTGGGGGCTTTCTGGCTGAGTATCTGTCCAGATAAGACTCACGTACTGTTGGCAAGTTTACCAATACTTCAGATGCACATAGGCTGAGTTCTCACTGAACCTATGCCAATTTTGTGATGTGTGGCTGAGCTACTTATGTTTGGCTTATGAACTGGTCATTCCAAAAGTTTGGAACTTGGTATATAGGTTCGGTTCACCAGTGAAAAAGCAACATCCAGTGCAAAGCTGTAAAAGAAGCCCAAACCCTTCAGTCTCTCCTGAACCAATACTCTGACTCCAGACCACGTTTACAGGATGTCTGTGATATATTTGAAAATGCTGAGCTGCACTGAGCACTGCTGATCTCCCAGTTTCTCACATGAGGACAGCAAATATCTCAGGGTCTAACCTTTCTACAAAGATCAACAAAGACCTCTCTGCTATGGTGAGTTTAAATTTTCTCCTGGCTTATTGATGATTGACCCAAGAAACATAAAAGGAACATGACGTGTTGTAATGAATAAATGATTTGAGGTCTTTGAGCTGATTCACATGTATTTCCCACTGCAGTGTGTGAACTCTCTCCTGCTGACTCCAGCAAGGGGTGCACCTCGTATTTCTGAGGGAAGGAGAGAAAATAAAGGAAAAAAAAAAGAGAAAAAGGGGAATCTTAGCAAGAAAATAGGTGATGCCTGCTATCTCTGCTAAAAGGATTTAGTTTTTAGTACAAGGTGAACAGTCAAGCTTGAAACAATGGGGAAGTATTTTGTCAACATCCCACTCTGAACATTTCCAATTCCCAGTAGACCCAGGTATTAAGACCTGCCAAGTCCCGTGATTTCTTGCACAGCCAGAAATGAACGAAGAGTAAAAGCAAACACAATTCTGATTTTATTGCAGAACTTCTTGAATAACAAACTTTTTAACCTTTGCTTTTGGTGTCAAACTAACATGCAAGGGAAAATATGGAAAAGATGAAAAGATGATTTTTTCTCAGCAGACTGGCCTTCCCTTTTATCTGGCAGGTTTGTTCCAGCTAAGCCAGCCTGTGACTGCAGTCCCTTCAGCAGTATAAAAGCACTCTGCACTGTAACACAGCTGTGTAGTGGCTGGGTAAAATTTGATTTGTGAATGCTGAAGAGGATGTAAATAGGTAGCTTCAGAACTTGGACTGACTTCCAGAATGTCAGCTGCATTGACCTATGCTGTGTGGTGTGTGTCCACAAGATTTCTCTTCCATGAAAGCTGTTGTTGTATTGCAATAAACACTATAGAAAAGACTGTAGAAAAGATTATTCTGCTGCTGAGGTAATGCAATGCATCTGAAGAGATCTTGTTTATTCTGTGTGGATTCTTATAATACATACTCATGGAAGCTGGCTAACATCTGCTGCATATTTGTTCTTTCATTGACACTCCAGGCCATAATAATAGCTAAATAAGATCCTTTATTTTGGTAGTTTCCTAGATAGGATGGTGGTGTTAAATTTTTAAAACCATATTTTGCTGTAACTTTGTGTCACTGTTGAGATGGACACGACACACAAAGGATTGTGCACAAAACCAAAAGGCCAAAAGGCTGTTTATTGTTCTAACAAGGCTTTTTATATATTTCTCAAGAATAGGTGTCTATACATGATTGGTTCACTCACAGACCATTAGTTCATGATGATGGCCTTTTCTTTGCTACATCTTTGATACACTTCTTCTACTTGTGCATCTGGCAGTTCCTTGTCTTGTTGGCTCAGCTTTTCTCAGGACTTTCGTAGACTCTTCAAGGATACACAGGTATCTTTTCAAGGCTAATGTTAAGCTTGCATTCCGATCCCTTGGACCAGCCGGGGTTTCCCACAACTTTGTGTTAGACCTGAATAATTAAAAAATGGAGCATTTCAGCAAAATGTGGTAAGAGAAGAGAGAGAGAGAGAGGTTTCCCGGGGAAACCTGTCTATAATATTTAAATTATTCTGGGAAAACTCTGTCTCCTGCTGTCGCAAAAGGAGTGGTTAGGTCAGGTAGCTTAAAGAATTACCACCAAAGAGTTTAAGTGAAATAGGCTTAATATGAATGTGTGGAAATGCAACTACACAAGATTTGATGGCAAAGTTCACTCTGTTACTTACTGCATGGAGTAAATGCAGAGAGATAAATCAAGCTGAAATCAAGTCAGAATAGAGTTGGAAACAGTTTATAAAGATCAAAGGTATAAAGGGGTAAAGGAGATCCTGTTGTTGAGTCATGAGGTTTAGAGTAGACCCTCTTGCTTTGTAAATTCTCACAGAGTTTAAGTGCAGCTGGATCTATTCCTAGTCTCAAACTTAGACAACAGATTCAATCTAAAGGGGAGAGAGAGGGAGTTCACAGTTCATAAGAATTTAACAGCAAATCAATTTGTTTTAAATCACAAAGTTACATCATTACCTAACTACTTCAAGCTTGTAATACATATTACAGCAAAAGTATATACCTACTAAAAGCTTTCCCTGGAGTTCAGTGAAATACATCTTATGCCTTTGAATTCCTCAGCGGGCAAAGGGTTGAGCTTCGAGGAGCAGGGGTATCAGCCCAGGCCCCATCCTTGACTTTCCGCGATGGTTCCCCTAGTATCACAGACTTAGAGGTTTGCAAGCTCTGAGCAGCATCCTGCTCAGAGGGAGATGCTGGTTGCAGCCCGCTGTGGTCCAGAAGAGCTCACAAGGGGTTTATTTTGGGACTGCTGTTTATAAGGCCGTGACATAATTGGCCTTAATCATCAGCAAATTTCCATCCTGACTGTGACCTGAGTTGGTAATTTTCTCAAAAATTTCAGGAACAGTGTCTCATTCTACACGGTTACCACCTGGGCTATGGTCTGGCAGGAACATTCCAGGGCTGTCAGGGAAAGTAACTGGTTGTTTCCATTCTTCATCCCTGCTTTGACCAGCCCACAGGAGTTCCAGCACGGACAGTGCTGTTCTCTGCCTCAGTTGAGTAGGAGTAACTGGTACAGTCAAGGGATACTTAACTGCCCAACTCATTACTCAAGGCACGGAGAGCTGATCGGCGGCTCCTGAGGTTGTAGAACAGCCTGGAGGAAGGGGAAAAGTGCATCACCACACCTGCTCAGTATAACTTCTGGAAGGAAAGTTATTTCTCCAGAGGAGCAAAGTTGTCTGTTGTTATCTTTGTGGCTTGTAATTGTTTCAGCCTTTGAGTGAGCCCTATGTGTTGTCATCTTCTGTGTTCAGATCTGCTTAACTTTCACATGTCTTCAATCAAGATACCCTAAAGTACTTTCTGTCTTGATGGTATCCTGAAATACTGTGAGATAGAAGCATGACCTACCTCATCCTGACCTGTGCACCATGTGGAGGAAATACTGGAAATTTTCACTCATTGGGGACTGTGAGAATTAATGATTTTTTAATATTCTTCCATTCTGCTAACAAAGCAGTGTTGCAATTAATACAGCTCTAGCTGACACTTCGTCTAGAAAAATATGTATTGTCCTGGGAAGAATTCAAGGGAAAATGGAAATGATATCATTCTTCTTCGCTCCCACTCCCATTAAATAGGAACTTAAAAGCTAAGCATTTCTTCCTGAGCTGGGATGGCCTCCACCCCAAAAATGTTCTGTTCTTAGGTAGGAAAACAAAACCAACATGTTTTTACTCTCCTGAAAGGAATGAGCACAGATCAGACTCCCTAGGTATTTGGAAAAGGAGATCCTAAGAACATATGTTAAGAACTCCACCCACATACAATAAGTAGATGGGAAAAAAAGTAAACCTCTGAATACTCAGGTCTCATAGGAAATGAGGCCAGAACTTAGGGGCAAAGGAAATGGAAGAGCGTACAAGACTAGCCAGATGTTTTGTGAATAACAATAGTAACTAAGTGTTGTTCCACAACAGATCACAGCTGGGAGTGGGTCTCTGTCTTTGATGGTGTCCAACTGCAACTGCCTAAAAGGAGGTGTGAACCTCATTTGGTAATTATAGAATAACACGTTGAGATGGGGAATGCCTCTTTACCTTCAGACAGCACATTAGTTTATGCCTTCAAGAGCAATGTTTTTGTTCCTCAAAACCACACGATCATTTCCAGAATTAAATATGCTTCCAGATTTATACTCAAAGTTGTAGCTTTAAGTAGAATTACTTTCTAGTCTCCTGAGGTCTTGTTCTATTGGCATCTACTTTGTGCAAATGTCTCCCTCCGTAATTTCTTCTCTTTCCAGCATTTATCATGTCTCAAAGTTGTCTTTATTTGAGTCTGCTGCCAACTGAAGTGCAGAACAGAATCTGCCAGTTCTTTGGACAGAATATGTTTTCCCATTTGCTCATCTGAATAGTTTTCTCAACAAAGATTCTGCAGCTACTTAAGACACTCTGGAATAACTTGAGTTATCCCATATTATAGTGTCCCATTTGTTTGCTCTGGCAATTGATTTTATGTTTTCTTATTTATTATTAAATCTGTTGTGGCAGTACTTTCATGTGGTGCAGGGTGAGATTTCCTTCAGAAGTCTCTGGAGTGCCCGTCCCTTATTTTAAAGTCTTGTGCAGCTGGCAAGCTGTGTTGCTGATATTTCACAGAACTCTGTCAGGCTCTTTATTTATCTATGTGCCCTCTGGTGCTCCAGAGTCACCCTGATGGAAAGTCATGTCTGGGTTGCAGTGCTGGCTGGATGCCATGCACTGCCCTGTGTGATTCCAGCTCCATGGAGGGGGACTCACATACCTGTCCTGGTCCTGCTGGCTGAGCAGTCACACCTCATGCTTCAGCATGGTGCTGTGCTTGGGTCTTAGGTTTCATTTGCACCTGCTCAGTTTTTAAGTCACTGAACTACAGACACTTCAGGGATGGACTCCAGCAGTTGTGATCAAACTCCTCATATATATATATATATATATATATATATATATGTACACACATATATATTCAACCCCATATTCTGTCTGGATTTCCATTTTGTAGGTAAACCATTCCCTACATATACAGCTTATGCAGGTTGCCTTTCCAGATGACTGGCTCTCCTGAATTATCTTGTGGCATGTGACAGAAAGAAATAACCCTCACTCAGTATTTGCCCCCTACCCTCAGTTATCTGTTGAATTTATAGGCAGCAGCTATATTAGTAAATTCAGGAGTGCTTGGCAATTGTCCTGGAACTGGTTTGTCTGTGCTTGTAAATTGTTAGGACAGTGCTGGTAAAGAATTTGCTGAGTTTATGACATTCCCTGGACAATTCGTAGACTTGGCTTGCCAAAGAAAATTGGCACAACTCTAGGCAGATTACTTACAACCTGTTTGGTTTGAAGGCTGTGACAGTTTATTAATAGACTTGAGGTGAACTGTGATCATTGTTCTCAGTTACTGTAGGTGTGAGCTATACATTCTGAAGTTGATATGATAGAAAGGACAAAGTGTTTGCAAGCTGTCTCGTGCCCAGCCTTTCTGGATCTTGACTCTAAAAGACTTGTGCATTACACCTTCCTGTGCTTCCTGTCAGTGTTAAGTGTGAAAACAGGCTGAGGTGGTTTCTATGCCCACAACATGCACAAATGTGCAATATGGGAAGTGGGAGTTTTGCTTACAGAAGGAAGAACCACTTAGATCACAGGTGTGATCCAAACTTTGGTGGAGTTTCTCCTGTATGTTATACAATACTAACATGGTATTATTGTATTGCTTAGCTCCTTTATGTCAGGATGTTGGCTGCCAAGATGGTTTAGCTTCCTGTATTTTTTAACCTTCATTATGGCCATCTCTCCTTTCCACCCATCTGCTGAAATCCCTTGAATTAAGAGTACCTTTAGCATAGAAATAGGTTTAGAAAACAAAAGGTCAGTAGCAGCATTATTTCTTTTGTGACTTCATTAATATCTCTGACTGTTAGAGCAAATTAGTCAATGAATGGCAGACAAGCGCTCCCAAGAATGCACTTCTCTTCAGATGGCTGCAGCATCCTACTTATTTTACAGTACTATCTATGCTGATGTGTGTGTGTGAGGAAGCCAGTACCTGTGTCCTACAGGAACACAAAGACTATGTAGCAAAGAGGTCCTTTCAGTGCTGTCCAGGTATCTAGCCATTCCTTTCCACTTCTGCTGCAACCCTAAGCACTATCAAGTAAGAAGTAGAGCAGCCTATTTTTGTAGTTTGCCCACCAGTTTATTTCATAATTTCTTCCCCTGATTTGTGGGGAAAGCTTGAGGTTAACATCTGGAAAAGTGCTGCCTTCAGAAGTGAACAAGCAATGATGAGCTCCCTGCTACTCTGTTGGAATTATTAGTCTGCCTCTGGTCTGTGACTGCATCAGTATCTGCAACCAGTTTGGGTCAAGGTGCTATTCAGCCACCTGCTCAGCATCCTCCCTGTGTCATCCTCTTGGAACATATGATCCTATATAGTAAGGGTAAATTGTGAAAATGTCTTGCCACTTCCAAGATCTATGACTGAGGAAAGTTTTTGGGAAAACACCAAATAACAAAGAAAACCAGATGATAAATCACTGTGAATAGAGGCCTACAGTGTAGGCAATACAGTCCTTTTCCTCTCTCTCTTTTTTTTTTTTTTTTAATCAGCAATATCACAGTGGCCAAAGGTAAAAATGTCGAGTTCTGTGAGAACTGTAAGAGTAGGAGGAAAAGATGTAACCTTTAATGTGTCCAGAGAAGGGCAATGAAGCTGGTGAAGGGTCTGGAGCACAAGTATGATGAGGAGCGGCTGAGGGAACTGGGGATGTTTAGCCTGGAGGAAAGGACACTCAAGGGAGACCTTCTCGCTATCTACGACTACCTGAGAGGAGGTTGTAGCAAGGTGGGTGACCGTCTCTTCTCCCTAGCAAGAAGTGATAGGACAAGAGGAAATGGCCTCAAGTTGTGCCAGGGGAGGTTTAGCTTAGAAATTAGGTAAAAATTCTTACTAGAAAGGTTTTCAAGCATTGGAACAGGCTGCCCAGGAAGGTGATTGAGTCACCATCCATGGAGATCTTTAAAAGATGTGTAGATGTGGCATATGGGTTAGTAGTGGACTTGGCAGTGCTAGGTTAACAGTTGGACTCCATGATGCGAAAGTTTTTTTCCAACCTAAATGATTGTAACTATATCTAGACATATCCAAAGACAGAAGAGGATATTTCTCTGACATGTGTGTACTTTGGGAAATATCATGTTCTCCAGGGGTATTTCTAATTATGTGACAACTATGCAGAAAACTGAGAGGTCCTATTGCTTTATCAACATTTGGTAGCCCAAGATGCCATTTTGAGCATCCTGTTTGCACAAGTTTGTATCTATGAAAACAAAACAATGTTTGTAGATTATATCATATTCTATAGCATATACACAAAGTGCACATTTGTGTAGAGGTAACAAAAATAGATATGAATGCATATTAATAATAATTGATTGTTCACTTTTATATTGTGTTCTTTACTGATAAATCATTAGGATTGTGAATGCTTAATAAAACTACATTTTGTCACCGCCTTTACAATGTTAAAACTTATTTGTTTACATTCATTGAAACTGTCTGCAGATGTCTGCAGTGTACATGCCTGCATCTGAGCAGTCACCTTCCATCCTTTTCATAGGCAATGAAAAATAATAGGTGTTTCCAGAGTTCAGTGTCCTCTCACATTTGCAGCATATAGTGTAGAGGCCTCATCTTTTTCTGCTAAAAATCTTCAGCAAGAATGCTATCATCTTTTTTTATCTATCTGCAGTGCTCTCACTGTTACTCTCACAAAGGTTCTTCTGAGCATGGTTCTCATCGGAAGCACATCTTTTGCCTCAGAGCCCTCCAGCTTTTTGCCAGTGCTTCAAATTCAGCAGTTCTCCAGGGAGAATTAGTGTCCTTCTCCCATGCAACTGTCTGGTGAAAGATTTCTTTACCACAGAAGCTAAGGATGAACTGTTTTTCTCAAAACCATTGGACAAATGACAATGTCATCAATTCCAGAGAGACTCCAAGAGCCAAAGTTCAATTTCTTATTTTAGGAAGGCACTGTGTAAAGATCTCGAAGTTAGGAGCCTTTCCTGACCTCAGTGTGTGAACATATTTGCCTCGTTACTGGAGGTTGCAGCAGTGGTCAGTGGCAGTCACTCTGGAGACATCCTGGTAAACTCTGAGACCTGCTGGACAGATGGTCCACGTGAATCTCATAAGCGGCTCCAAAAAAGTATGGAAAACTGACGGAAAATTGGACAACGGCCAAAGCTAGTGATAATTTCATACACACTGGAATAGGAGTGATAAGATGAAATAATTTTATTGATGGAAATCTGTATCATGAACACAAAATAAGGAAACAGTGATCAAGAACAACAGGCAGTGTCCCTGTGATGATAGCTACATGTATCTTTGTGTTGACGAGAGCTTCTTTGTGTGTGTGGTGATTTTTTTTTTCCCTATTCTGCATGCAAGATAACACATTTAATTTCACTTTACTAGATTAATTGTATAGTCCAGCCATCCATCTAGGTCTCACTTTTGAATGGACATTTTTATGTCAGAGGTTATAACTAATTAATAACTAAGAATGAAATCCATTTCTGGAATAATTTCTGTGTGGTCCATGGACCTGTAGTCTGTAGTTTGTGAACAAAATATTTGTTCAGAACTCACAGCTTTCAAAATGGAAAAAACCCAAACCAAAACAACAAAAATAAGACAGAATTGTTTTACCTTTCAGAAAAAAACAAATGAGCTTTACAGGCAAATGAAGTTGGCTACTGTGTGTCTGACCACACAGACTTATAATCCACTACAGAAAAACATCTGTTTTACTACAGGCCAAGTTCTGAATTGTTTTAAGCCTGTGTGGGTGTACACAGAAATTACATAGAAAAAACCTAGAGGCGTAGCTCCAGGGGCAGGAGAATGTCAAAAGCCTCAGTTCTCCATATATACTAAGGGAAAGAAGAAAGTGGATATACAGATATCTTCTGAATGTGATGCCTGTCTTAGAGTTGCAAATTTGTCATAACAGGCATACCTGAAAGGAATATCCTGATAATATCCAAGTCAACATAGTCAAGGACAGTTCTTCCCAGAGACAGCATTGCACTGCTGAAATACAAGAGGTTTCATACAAGACAGTGCTCGGTTCCATCGTCTCCTTAGAGAAGCCTCTTAGAGCCAAGTGCAGAAGCTCATAATGGAGGCAAAAGTCTAGAAATGCCTTCTTTCTCCTTGTTACTCATTTTCTTATTTAAAATGTCAGGGGCAATCTAGACAAAAATGTTGTATACATTCACCTTACCATTTTGTAAGTAAACACCAGATGAATGTAATGTGCAACAGGCCTCCACTATGCCCTAATTTGTACAGGAAATACACAGGAAAATTGTTTTGAAGTATTTGTTAAATGTAATATATGCAACCTGAAAGAATGACCATAAAAATTATTTTATTTGTAATAGTTTTGACAACATAGATGCATTTTTCCTTTACTAATTAATAAAGCATATACAAAGGGGTTATGGTGTAAGTAAGAAAGCAAGACAAGTTGTATTAAGCATTAGGAAAAAATGAGCTTATAGAAATAATGCTCATAGTGAAAAAAATATTAGATTTCTTTTAAGTTTGGAAAAAAGACTAACAAGGAAAAAGTGTGGAAGTGATCATGATAGCCTAAAAGTAGCAAGTATGCATTTTGAGGAGGATGAAGATTATATGCTCAGGTCAGGAAATAGAAAAGATAATCATAATTTATAACAAGGAAGGTTTCCATTAGATTTAATGAAACCCTTCTAACTGGTTTGGTAATTTAGCACTGGGACAAGCTATAGATAAAGGTTATGGAAATCCCTTTGTTTTATAGGAACAAATAGCATTAATTTCTACCAGACACTGTTATGGCACACTAAAACCAACCATATTTAACCCACAGAGTCAGAATGGAACTGCTTTTGTTGTCACATGCACTCCTACATTTCAGGACTTGTGGTGTCTTTATAAGAATTAGGGGAAATTTCAAGATTTTGTTTCAGCAGCATTTCTCTCCTCTTTCACATGAACCCTAATGTGCCTTTACACAAAACTTGTTCAGTGACTTCTTCTTCCTCAAATAGTCTTTTTGGCTACTTGCAAAGACTTTCATGATAGTTTCCCTTTCCTTCCTGAACGTTACACTGAAATATTGCACCACAAGCCTTAATGATGTATGCCAGATTAAAGCATAGCTGTTTACTTTAAAGGAAATTACAAGGATTTCAAAAACTTTTTTTAGCCTGAGGATTTTTCCTACAATGTCTAATCGTGGCCATGCATTGCTTCTAAGAGGAATCCAGGGCTCAAAGAGGAGTCCAGAGTGAACAAAACAATATCAAAGAAATAGAAAGCTGTGTAAGAAATTCATCCAGAATAAATGAGGAGTGCCTGGTTACCTCAGTATGCAGTTGTTAGTCTGATCCAGATTCAAAATTCAGACTTTGACCACCTGAATTAGCCACCCTAGTGTGTAGGAGGGCTCACCTGGACCTGTGAGGTGAGTCAAAGCACTGAAGTTGGGCACCAATGTTCATGGTACTATCAGTGGTAGGAGGCCGTCACCTCCAGGAGAGATGCTCAGCTCTCCAAAGAGGTGCTGAGTGTGAAATGTAGCTTAGACTTATCCACCAAGAACAAGACGGTGTGAAGAAGATCATAAAGTAACATGGCTCTGTAAGGTAGTGGTTAGCTACCCAGTAATGAATAGGCACTCAAGAATCTATCTATCTATCTATCTATCTATCTATCTATCTATCTATCTATCTATCTATCTATCTATCTATCTATCTATCTATCTATCTATCTATCTATCTATCTATCTATCTATCTATCTATCTATCTATCTATCTATCTATCTATCTATCTATCTATCTATCTATCTATCTATCTATCTACCTACCTACCTACCTACCTATCTATCTATCTATCTATCTATCTATCTATCTATCTATCTACCTACCTATCTATCTCTATCTATCTATCTATCTATCTATCTATCTATCTATCTATCTATCTATCAATCTACCTACCTATCTACCTACCTATCTATCTACCTACCTACCTACCTACCTACCTACCTACCTATCTGTATGTATGTCTGTATGTCTGTCTGTCTGTATCAAATCTATTACTTATCAACTGGTAAAAACAGCAGAAGAAGGGTATGAAGGGTTTTCTCCCCTATTTTTTGAAAGTTAAGCTCACTTTTAAGGTCTGAATTGTAATGAGAGTTAGGTGGGAACCTCTGTAACTGTTCTGATCAAGATAATTTGAAGGACCTTGTGGCATATGATATAAATGTCCTCTGAACCTGTCTGTGTTCAGGGTTACACTATGCTGGAGAGTGAACATTTGGGTTCTATTTATTCATCTCAAACCTCTTAATTGGTCTTCAGGTTTATCATTGGCACCAAAGTTGGTGATCTAAATCTTGTCCTGCATGTTTTTCACAATAGGAGCAAATCAATTTGGGTAAGCCCTATTACCTTATTACCTATGAATGGAACTTTACTTCAGAAATTCCTAGGATGTTTTGCTTTTTAAGGATGTCTGTAAGACTTCAAAACAGCTATTAAGGTAAGGAAATTGTTTAGCTGCTTTCTGTCGGTTTCCTTCTTTTGTTGAACCTTTAATAAAGAACCAGGACATTGCTTAGGTGGTGAAATGAAACACAGGTGGTGGGCTGAAACCTCCTTGTATTTATGTCAATGTAGTCATTTTATAATTCCTAATCTTCCTTCCCTCCCATCTCCAATTGTTTCATTAACAGTTGACAATTTCTAAGAGCCTGGAGAGTTTTGCAAGTATGGAGCTGTTCAAACAAATTGCAGGGAAGCCTCATGTTACGCAGACAGTCAGAAAAGATACAATGCAGCAGTAACTTTGTCAGTTACCGGCTGGTTTGTCTGGCATTTCTGCTCAGTTCTAAGCAGAAAAAGACCTGGTACCTACTTGGTGCATTTAAGTGCTACAGTAGCACCAGGTATAAAAGCATCGTTGGTGATGTGTGAGGGTCTCCAATGGCTCATGGAAAGTAGAAGCTGGCTTTTCACGTTGGTAGCAACTAACTGATTAGCAAGAAATTTATAAGCATAAATACATGCTTTGCTTCTGGAAAAGCTTTCAGAAATTCTGTTAACAGTGCTTATGAAGCATATTGCTGTTCATCTCTTCTATCCAGCCTCACATATCAGCCTCTGGAATCAGAACCTTTTGCTGTCTTGTTTCTTCACAACTGTAGAGGAGCAGTAGAAATGCACATACCACTTCATTCTAGTTTCTTATGTATTTCTCCCTCGCCTCTATCTTTTCCTCAACTTCCAACCCTTAGTTTCATGGCATTGCACCCAGGAGGTGGAGGGATCTAAAGCTAAACCGGGACTGGGCAAGGGGCTTCCTGGAGCCCTGTACTGATGCTGGACCTGAAATGGGGGACTTGGTGCTTATGAGCATCCAGCTAACACCAAATGATGCAATTAATTTGCGGGTAATTCTGTATTAGAGCCTCTGATGTGCCCAAACAGGAGTGGAAAAAGAATATGAAGAATGAGTCAGTCCACCCTGTCTGGGCTATGGCTCCCTCAGAAGGCCTGCTTAAATGGGTTTTTCTTACTATGAAGAAGGGTAAAAGTGTTTTAGCCTACAGAGAGTGCTAACAACCTCCTGTTTATCTCAGTTACCCAAACCATAGCAAAAACCAGTTACCCAAACCCAAACTCCTGTCTGGACCATTATTGGTGCCCATTCAAACGGTTCTAACATTGAAGTAATAAGCAAAAATATGTGCTAAACAGCCCTGAATCCTTTTCAGGCTGAGTCTGATCCTGTGGGTTTGATGTTTATCTGCGTCCACCTAGACCAAATTCTAAAAATGTAAGTCATGTTTCATCATGTGGTAGCCATCTAAAAGCCCTACCTTCAATCCCAGCAGAAACATTTTCCCTTGCTCCTCTGCCAGATTATGCTGTTGAGGGCTTCAGGGTTAAACTCATAATAGCTATTGAAAAAGAGAGTGCTGTGGAACGTGCCAGCTTTTTTGTACATCACTTATCTTCACAGGGCCTCAGAATAACAGTCAAGCCCGTTATTTCGGTGTGTTGTATTAGGCAGTCAAAACAGGAGGAGGCTGCTCTGCAGCATGTATTCCACTTGAGACCTCCAATGAAGCAGCAGAATTTGGGATGCTGTTGTCATCTTGGTTATGGGCTCTCCACTTCCTCCTTAGTGACTTCTTCAGATGAACTCAGTATGGGACCCTCCCAGTCAGGGACAATGAGGAGGACAAAGGTTATATATGACTAAATCCTTGGGAGGATACACTGTGCGGGTCCTCCTAAGATCTTCCAGGGTTTATGTTTGAATAATATGAAGAGTATGTATGCCCATAGCTCAAGCCACAACCCACCACCGTACTCCCCATCCCCAAACTGATAAAGTCTCTCTCTCTCGGCTACAAGACCTTTTTCTTCCCCCATTTTGCCTGAGGTTTTGGCTTAGACATGAGATTAGAAACAAAACCAGATTTTTTTTTTAAAAAAAGCTGAAATCAGATATTTTTTTTTTTTACTGGACTTGATGATATAGCTGACTGAAGCGAAAAATTTAAAGGAAAAGCCAAATACATAATTGCTTTAGAAAATGTTAAACTAAACCCACACACTTCATAGTAAGAAAGAAAGAGATGGAGAATCAGTTTCTGTATGCAGACTGAGAAGGAGGGTTTGAAATCCCCAAGCCCAGCTGTTTCACTTGTTTGGAAAAGTACTGAAACAGAGTTAGACACACAAATGCATCTATATTAAATACATTTATAAATAAAGTTTTCTGTTAGGGTGAGTTTTAGAAGTAGTGTTCTAAGGAAGAGAAGAGCTATGTCCTCTAATGGAAGTATCAAATTAAATGAAAAGTGTGAAGCTACTCTTAGAGAGGTAAGGGTAATGTAATCCTCTAGGGAAGATTTCAGAGGAAGCAGGTTACACTGTCCCCCACTTCATGCTATGCTACATCTTCCCTTTTAAATGTCATGTAAAGCATTTCATAGGAAGAGCTCTGACATTAAACCTCGAATCACTGGATTCATCTTTGTTTATTCTGGAGGCACAAATACTTAGGGTTGTCTCAAAGTGGCTTTCTAGACCCTACACTTGCCTGGCACAGCAGTTCCCCACCTTGAATATATGCAAGAGAGACAGGTCAAACCTTGGAGCTAACGCTGAATCTAGTTGCTCTAAGAAATAGACCCAGGGTGTGTGTGGAGGCTGGCTGGGGCTGAGCAACCCCCACTACAAGGAGGGAAGAGGAAGCTAGTGGGAAAATGCGTGGAGCTGGGCTTGCTTCTGCCTCCCAGAAGACTGGGAAATAAAGGATGGTTCCTGGTGCTGGGCAGGAGCTCCCCTTTCTCCTCTCCCCAGCACAACGCATCAGCCTGCTCACCACAGAAACATAAACCATCTTTGCAAGGCTCCAGCATCATAAACAACAGTAAGAGAGAGGGACAGCTGTGGTGGTTTTCTGTGTCTGCTTTCCTAAGACACTGCCTACATTTCCCATGACTAAATTAATCACCCATAGAGGCAAGTTAATATTGTACACCGTAACTGCGATTGTGAAGTCTTTCTGTTAAAGAAAGGAGGCAAGCTAATTCCTCAGAACAGCGCTGGCAGAAATGGCAGTGGGCAGCTACTCAAGCTATCAATGATTTATCTCAAGTACAATCTATTTCTGGCAAGGCAAAGCCCAGCGTGAGCTGATTTACCTTTCCTTATGTCAATAACATGTTTATTGTTATTAATCCGATCTGATGAGTGTTTCCTTTTGGAAAACTCATCAGTTATTTCTATAAAAATTGCAAACCATTGTGCTGCTTCACTTGGAACATTCAGTACTCTGGAGTCCCTATCTAGAGCCTGTTCCTGCTACACCTCTTTTCAGTGACTGTCTCCCAAAATGCCATGCCACCTCTCCTCCTTTCCTGGCTGTGCAAGTGCTTTTCTTCTTCTGCTGTTCAGGTTCATGCTCCTAGTTTGATTGTGTATATTATAAGAAACGGGTGTAAGGCTTCACGGAAATAAAATGTAAGATTTATTGGAGTTTGCCCCTCAGCACAGGGACACACATCTGACTGGAGGAGTTTGTGCCCTGGAATAGTCAGAATTTCCCTATTTCATTTCAGAGCAGTGGCCCTCCCTTTTATACTGGGTTGTTTGAGTTATTTGGGGACTCCTGCAGTGGTCCTCTTTCCCTTTTCCCATAGGAGTAGACAAAATTATGACCGGTGTTGATGGCTCATTGCTGTCACTGAAATAACACACCACTGCATATTTTTCAAAACCAGAATGCACCTTTCCCCCACTCTTTTAAAATGTAAATGGATTTTAGTAAGACTGGGTAATATAGTCATAGCTATTGTCACAGACAGGGCCAGCATCCTTTGGCATCCATCCCTGGCTGGCATCCATTTATTTTTCCAGGAATGCTTAACAGTCTTTTAATAATACATTTCCTCATATTGAATACACTTTATATCCTGTGCCTTGGTTCTTGGAGGTGTCGCATGCCGGTCTGAGACCGGAGCATGGCTCTGTTTGTATTCTCGGGAACAGAATTAAGACTCAAAATGGAGTCAAGAGCCAAGGAACTTTATTTGCCCAACAATACATCTGTGAATGCAAAGAGAGAGAAAGCAAGAGATAGAGAGAGAGAAAAGAAGGAAAGAAAGAAGGAAAGAAAAGGAAAGAGTTCAGAGCAATAGCTACACCCCGGAGCTGCAGCGTCCCGACAGTCCAATTAGTTTCCAAGTCCGGTGGGGGAACGTTCTGCCCGATGTCAGTTGGTTCCATGTTTTTATAGAGTTTTTACAAGCTGTTCTGCTTAACCACATCTTCCACCTGTCAATGGTGTACGTGCCCAACATCAAGGGGCCTCCAGGCACCTTGACCCCCTCACCCCAAGTCTTGGCGCATGCACAGGGGTTTGGTTAAGTTTTGCAGGATCAGCCTCCCCCGTTGCTCCAAGACGTCAGTCAGTTTCCTCCTTTAACAATGTATAGATAAACCTCTGCGGTGGCAGTGGTGTTATATTCCTGCCTGAAATCTCTTTCGTGGCAGTGGTGTTATCTTCCTGCCTTAACAATTTATTCACTGTGGTAATGGCATGAGTTTCCTGCTATAGCAACGTTGAGACAATACATCTGCTGTGGCGATGGTGGGTCTCATCAGCACAGTTTCTCACAGGAGGTTGTAAGCAAGGTCAAGGACTTGCATTTCTCATAGATGATTTTCTGTTGCCTTGGTTGTGATTCTGTAATCAGTGAATGGTCCTTCTAAAATTTTCTTGCCCATTATGCACAACTGTTGGATATTGCTTTCTAAGAAGGAACATGTTGGGGGGAATTTCCTTGAATGAACTAAACCACATCTGGCTGTTCTTTCTCATAATGATTTTCTGGTTGGCACAGTGAATAAGTTTAGGTATTTCCTGAGATGTGTTGTGAAAGTAATAATTTCAAATGCTACTTATCTGAATTCTTCATTCTACTGTTTCAACCGAGAAGTGATTACATCTTCTATTAGCAATGTAATTTCATAGTGAGATATTTAACTTCTTTTGAGAGAGGCTAAATGGCTTTTACTTAGAAAAACACAGTTGCTCTGGTGTCTTTACTTGAGTACGCTGTATTTCATTGTTATAAACAGCATAAAAATATCAGAAAATGTTCATGGACTATACTGAAATGATGTATATGTGTGATTTTTAGTAAGCTTTAATGTTTTAGTTGTATAGAAACTGGATATAAACCAGTACAGGCTAATATTTAGTGTCAGCTCACCTCTGATTTATTTGCATACATTTGTGTCATGAAAGCCAATGAAGTAATTCAAAGTTTCTGGAAAAATTAGATACTCTGTAGAATAACTTTATTTCTTAACAATCTGCTTTTAGGAGCTGTTTTGAATAAGCAATGTAGATTTGTGCTTGTCTTCAACATGATTCTGGAAATTTGATGCACATAATTATTGACAGGCAGAACCAGGCTTGATATAGCATCTTCTGAATAAATAGGGAACATTTTCATTTTGGTGTTTCAGGTAACAGTTCCTAAATTTAGTCTTTTAATGCTTACTGGACTGGAGTTTTGAAACCTTCCTTACAGCAGTATCAGATATTGGAGGGTATAAGTTTATGCTTTTTTACCCATTAAGTTGCCAAGTTAAACTGAATGAATTTTCATTACTGTGTCTGTGAATTTCTCTTCTGTTGCATTATGCCAGCATTGTAGCTGCTGTGATTTGGTGAAAAATGGGAGAAAAGAAAAAAAAAAAAAGAGAGAGAGAAAAATCTCAAAACATCCAACCCCAAAACCTCTTGCCAGCTGTTAAGGGCATGCTCCCAAGTTGTACTTGCCTGATTCGCTGTCACTGGTGTGGGACAGTGATCTGTGGGTTTACAGACCGCTGCTTACTCGAGCTCCTTCTCTGTAAATGTGGCAAGATGCATGTGACTATGCCTCCTTACATTCCTTAGGAACCCTCTGACTTGCAGCCGCTGAGCCTTTCACTGCTCAGAGAAATGACCCTCTGTCCAGCTCAACCAGGAACTTTTCAGTTCCCACTGATTTTTTGGCATGTGCACAAAATTTCCCCCTAAAGACCCTAAATAAATGGATCAAACAGACTTCAAAAGATTTGTCTTCTCTTTAAAAGGGGACTCTATTAGTTCAGAAGAATCTGGAACTTTTCCGGGAGAACACAAAGCTTGGGGGAAGGGTTATATTATTGTTGGGGTTTTTTAGACACTTTCTGAGTATTGAGACAGTGGTTGCTGTGATTCTTACGCTTTGGCATTTCATAGTAGTATTTGACAGCACTCCTACACAAAAAGAAAAGAAAAGAAAAAAAAAAGATAATTGCAACCTAAAACATACAAAAAAGTGGTCGACATGAAGCTTTTATATGAAAACAAGTATTTCTGTGACCTGTGTCTGTAATGCAAATGAAAAATCCAAGTCAGGAAATGGAAGGAAAAAAGCAGTGCTTTGCTAAAGTTGAAAAATGGGAGCCTGACATTTGAATTACTGTTATACTGGTATTATAGTACTGACTCAAGGAAATTTATTCCAAATCTGCTCTGCATTAGTGTAGACTATCCTTCTGTGTACTTAAATGTTAAGGAACAAGAATATCAATGGGATTGCTGAGTATCTGCAACACCAAAGCCGCAAAAGCAGCAGAGAGTATTTAATTAGTCTTAACATGCTTATGTATATGCAATGAACACAGCCACAGAGTACTCAGTTGTTTCTATTTTGCAACTATATAAGAGTGAATTTGAGAAATTTAGTACACTGTAGGTGGGTATGAGGGTCTGTAAGTTCTGATAGTAATTATTACAGCACAGTGAACAAAACTTCCTTTGTAGTAAATTCTTGCTATCACAGTCTCACAGGTAGTGTTTCAGAGCTACTCTGGTATCCCTGTGTTTCCCACAGCTATGGCTCAGCAAAACTCAGGCATGTTACTAGAGCACAGGTCCTTCCCCCGGATTGCTCAGTGATTAAGTTCCACTTCCTGCTTACTTAATTCAAAAATCTGATTATCCTTCAAGATGCAGGAAGGTTCAAAGTTGGACATAGTTGGAAACCGCATGATATTTTTTTTTTCCCAGTAAAACAACAGGGACAAGCTGTTTATACAAATATTGGCACGCTGTTCCTGGCAGCACTACATGAAATGCAGCTGGGTGGCTGGCAGTTCTGTGCTCTTCCCAGAGGCACAACTGGAGACTTAGTAAAGAAAACCTGTTTCTACCAAGCTCTATAGAGAAAGCAAACTGCTTTCATGGCCACAGCAGCCACCTATCATGTTTTCTTTAAAGATAATAAGAATAGTTCCATTTTGTCAGAAGAATTTCAGTTCCGAGTTCCTTTAAAATAATTCCTGTTTTAGAATAAAGGCTACTCATGCAATGCCTGGGTTACACATTTTAAAGCATTTCATGTAGCAGTAAGTCCATGTTACGTTCTCAGTGGGCCCTCACGAAACATTTCCTGCTGGCTATGACCCACCACCGTCAGCAAAAAATTCATGGACAAATCTCTGGGTTTGTAAACAACTTTTGCTAATTGCAGAAGGTCACAGAAGAAGATTATTGTGCTTGGGGAACTGAAGAGCTGAGTTCTTTAACCTCACACATTTGGTATTGAATCATTTACTTAAGAAACTTTGATATAAAGTATTTCAGTCCATGTAGCAGCACATAATCAACTCTGTCCTTTCTAATGATAATGGGTCTTTTTGGCCATGTTTCACCACTGCAGACAAAATACATGAAGACAGACCTTTGAGTGTTCTAATCTATATGTGCCACTTGCAAAGCAAACAGTGTACTGGAATAATAATTTAAAGGAACATTTCATAGCAGCTGATAATTTTCTGCTGTAACAGGACACTGGGAAAATGCTGACGCTATGAAATGAAATGCTCTCCAGTTAGCTCTCAAGCAGGTGAATGGCTGGGCTTGCTGGGCAGGGCACCTTCAGGCTGCTCAGCCTGCTGGCTGCCCGGCTCTCAGCCCAGCTTTTTCTTCAGCACTCCGCTTCCATTTGTCTCACAGCACATTTTTCAGAAATGTACTATATATATATATATATATATATATATATAAATTTAATCATTCACTTCAAGAATGAAAAATGTGTTGTAAGTTTGTAGTTCTAAATACATGATTTGGGCCAAAAGTATTGCACACACTTTTTGTGGTACGCTGTCAAACAAATACCAAAATTCCATACCATACGTGTGGCTTTTGACAAACAATAATAAGCCAATTATCTTTTTTTTTTTCTGGATGTACATGAAACACAATTCACATGCCTTACATGGCAGATACACGCACATATATAAAAGACTGCCATAAAATATTCTATAACAGAATGTAAATACATTTTTGTTTCTTCACATAAATGGACTCATTTTTCTTGATCAAGACTGAAATGCTGTTTATATGAGTAAGTAGCAAAGGTTATGTGAAAATAACAACTAATAATCACGATGCCCCATACTGCTTGACAGTTCCCCTATTCCTGATAAGCTTAGTTAAATATTAATGAAGTTTTATTTGAAATTCTCCTTTCTAGATTGTTTTTTTTTTGGCCTGAGATAAAACACAGGGGCAGCTAGCATGTTCTCTGTGCCACTGTAAAATTTAAAGCTACCTATTTTTTCTTCATATAGCAATATTTTTAGTGTAAACAATCAAAAAGGTGGGGGAGAGCTGGTCTTACAGCAAAGGGAGGGAGTTTGCAGATTTGCTGCCAGTTCTGGTACCAGCTCTTTGGGCTCTGGACCACGAGGTTCTGGTTGAAGCTGAGGCAAGCCGAGCTGTGATTAACCAACCGACTGAACACTGGCATATTGCAAGCCACAAAATTTAATATGATTACTCTTGAAGATAGCAAAGTAATTTGGGTTTCATTAGGATGTTTTTGGTTTTCATAAAATGTATGTATCTTCAAATGTGGGTTGCTGGATGAAAGCAGAAGTGAAAGTCCAGTGGCATTTGGAGCTGTCACGTTTTTAGCTAGAAGTCAGTTTTGAAGCAACCCAGTGCAACTACACCAGCAGATAATCAGCTTTTTGGCAGGGGGATGGCTCTAAGATAGGGCTAGGTTACAGCTGAAGACCGAGCTGTTACTTTATCCAAGGCATGCATATTAAATGGAGAGGAATGAATGATGGTGGAATTGTGAAAACATGTGGAGGCAAATTTAGCTAGAAACTATATTCCACTCAGTTGAACTGAAGTAAGCATGTAGCCGTACTTCACTACCCACAAACGAGAGAGTGCATTGTAAAGCAGTGGCACTCTTCTGGAATCCCCAAGAGAAAGGAAGAGTGTTAGGATCAGGAAA
Source organism: Falco rusticolus (assembly GCF_015220075.1). Taxonomy (NCBI): domain Eukaryota; kingdom Metazoa; phylum Chordata; class Aves; order Falconiformes; family Falconidae; genus Falco; species Falco rusticolus. The sequence continues at coordinate 18,416,203 of NC_051191.1, forward strand.
TCTGATTCCATAAAGCTCTGACCAGTTTCCATGACTTTCCGGCACACATTGTCACAGCAAGGGCAGTAGTACAGGTGACAGACTGGGTATGCTGGATGCTTACTAGCAAAAGCATCTGTTGGGGCAACATAAAGTTGCAAGTTTTTAGTCTGTCAGCATAATATGTGCCCTTTCTAACACAATCCTGACAGAACTAGATGTGACTAAAGTGAAACTCCCCATAGCCTTCAAAGGCTGAATTGTAATGTGGGCAAATGGCATCAAAATTAGTGCAGAATTCCTGATCACAAACTTATCTTCCCACGGGAGGTTTTTGATGGAAGGGGAAGATAGTATTGTGCAAACAATGCAAGAACTCTTTAGATCCTGTTGGTGAATTTTTTCTAGTATTAGAGTTTATATGTATATAGAGTTTATATTAGAGTCTAATATGAGTATTAGAGAAGCCAGACAAGTCTGTGTTAGGAAAATCTTATTCCCTAACTATTGTACCAATTAGTCTTTATAGTATGAAGTTGAATGAACTTTCTTAATAGTATGAAATTATATTAGCTTTTGTAAGAGATATATAGTTTACATTGAATACTGCATAGTCATGGTGAAGTCAGCATGATTAAAGGGCCCCGGTTCATTGCAAGGAGGAGGACAGCCCCCATCCTGAATTTAAAGAACTTTGTTTCTTGGAATCTTAAAGCCAACTGAGATAAAAGCTCTCCAGCACCTCTGTGAAATGCTTCCATTATCTGGCATCATAGATAAGTAATAGTAGAAAGACTGACTCCAAGGACATCTAGCTCAAGAAAGAAGCGAATGGTGGCACAACAGTTGCTTTTAACAATATTAGTGTGTATGTGTTAAGTAGTAACTGGTCAAATCATGTTGTGCCTGAATGCTTGAAAGGTGCAAGAACCACGTGTGAAACCACATTTGGTGTGCCTCAATTGGAATGGGACATCTCACACACATGAATAAGGAATGAGTCTTGTAATTCTATACTTCGCATCCTAACCTCTCTCCTCGGTTGGCATGGGCCAGTTGCAAAATTTCATGACATCTGTTTGACTTTCTGCCCACAAAAAATTGGTGGTGAATGTGATTGTAGATGGTAGTTTGCACTGTAGTGACCTTGAGGTACTAGAGCTCAAAATCCAGAGGAAGTGAGGAAAAGAAGCAGCAGAGTTAGCATTGTGGACCTCAAGACAAGTCACTTAAGCTTATTTAGGGAACTTCCATGCAGAATCCAACCAGAGGCTGTCATGAGAGGGCAACATGCTCCAGAGAGCGTATTTTTACTAACTAGCTTTTAAAGAAAACTTACTGAAAGTTCAGCAACATCTCCCCATACAACCATTTATAGAAAAAGGGAGAATTTTGACAGTACTCCAGCTCAGCAAAGCAATTAACTTCTTAGTGAACCAGTATGTACAAAGCATAGAAGTGAAACAAGGACAGCAATACATATGAGTGATCATCATGCATTTAGTGAAAACATCAGAAAAGTCAAAGCTCAGGTGGAGCTAAACTTGGGAGCCAGGGATGTAGGAAGAAGGGATTCAACAAGCATGGCAGTAGCTGATGAATGGGTGAGTCAATTTGGTGACAATGATTCTGAAAAGCCTGAAGTATTCCTTGATTTTCTTGCCCCAGTCACTACAAAGATCCTCCCAGATCACTGCCTATAGGAGGCTGGTAAGGAGGCTAGCCAACAGTGGGGATGCAACAAATTCAAAACTACTTTAAAAAGCTGAGCATATTCACATCTGTGGGTTAGATGGCATTCATTGAAGTGTGATTGCAGGATGACTGTGTTATCTACAAAAACATCATAGTGATCGGAGGAAGTCCCTGTCTTGAAAGACGTTGATATTACCCTCATCTTTAAGAGTGGCACAAAGGAGGCTCCAGGTCAGAAAGATTGGCCAACCTCACCTCAGACTGGACATCATGTACTTCTGCAATCCATTTACAAGCACTGGAAAAACAAGAAAGTCCTTCAGGAACAGTAAGCACAAATTTACCAAGGACAGGTCATTCTTGACCAGCTTGACTGCCTTATATGATGAAATGGCTGGCTATGAGGCAGGGGGAGAGCAGCAGAGATCAGATACTTTAACTTTCATAAGGCTTTTGACTTAGGAAACATGCACTGGATGAAGTGTGCATTAGATGGGCTCATAATTGAATTGACCATGGGACTCAAATGATAGTAATCAATGCATTGACATGTAGTTGGCCGTTATTAACAAGTACCCCAGGGGTCAATACTGGGACCGATACTGTTGAATATCATCATTATCATCTCAAATGATGAGACAGATCACATCCTCAGGAAATGTATAGATTACATTAAATTTGAGTAGGGTGATCGACATGTTGATGGTTGAGATTCAGTCCAGAGGGGTTTTGAAAAGCTTGAAGACTAGGCCAACAGAAACTAAGCTCAACAAGAAGCCTAAATTTCTGTGCCTAGGGCAGGATAACACCAGGTATCATTACAGGCCACAAACTGACCCACTGAGCTGCAGGCTTGCTGAAAAGGCTATGGTGGACACCAAGCTGAATATAAACCAACAGTGTGCTCTCATCGTAGATAAGACAAACTGCTTATTGAATAGGAAAGCATGTCCAACAAATTGAGGAAGTCATCATTACCCTCTGCATGGTGCTGGTGCGCATGCACATGAAATATTCTGTACAGTTTTGGGCCATCTCACTCAGTCTTGAAAATGGTGAGAATCTATCCAACCACTAAGACGATTAGGGGCCTAGAGAGTATGACTTGTGAGGAGAGGTTGAGTTTGACGGGCTTACTGAATCTAGCAAAGGGGAGGCTAAGGGTCAATGTAACCACAGCCTAAAGCTACTTTCAAGGGAATGGTAAAGCAAAAGCCAAAATCTTCTCAATAGTGGCAGATGTATGAGAAGAGAAAAGACCCAGAGGCTGAACATCTTTGAACGTTAGGAAAAGCTTCTTTACTTAGTGGGAGTGGGATAATGTAGCATTGGAAGACTGTATAATCTGTCCTTGGAGGTTTTCACATCATAGCTAACCAAAGCTGCAGCTGATGTAATGTAACATTGATGAAACTCGGTTTAAGTGGAAAGATGGACATGAGATCTCTGGATATACTCCTTCCAGCTATACTTTCTGTGATTGGTTTCTGTTGTGTATCTACATTCTGTTCAAGTTCAGGCAAATGTATATTCACTTGGTCTATCTGAAGTTGTTACACTGAAGGAAAGGAGTAGGAATTCACTTCAGGCAGTAGGAGAGTGTCCTCTGACTTGTATCTGACTTCAGCTTGCCACTGTCTTAACGCACTTTGCAACATCATCTGAAAATGCACTACACTACATACAAATGCAAGAGTCAAACAGTAATAAGAAGATACTGTAAGTTCATAGTGAGAACCTTTCCCTGTTTAAACCTCTGACAGTTTTACACACCTAATGATTGTGGGGAAAAAAAAAAAAAGAAAAAAGTCCAAGATGCTCTAAATACAGTGTAATCTGATTATGTATTCTTCAGCCTGTTGCCAGCAAACAAATATTACGCCATATGCTTCATGATCGAGCAATGCAGTTGTGTGATTACACAGTACTAGTTGGCCAGATCTCTTCTGTGTCTACATAATCCTATGTGTTCCTCAAAGCTGTGAATGAGAAGATAATATTTTTCATCTGTTACCATGCCACTGTAGTTAAGGAGGTGGAGAGCATTACCAGTATTAATTAAGCTTAAATGACACTGTAATAACTGCCATTAGCAACTCAGTCCTATCTTCTATTTCAGTCTTTGTTTTTCTGAGCGCTCTTGTAAATTGCTCTGATTTATACTTTCATTTATTTTATTTTATTTTTTTTTTACTATAAATCCTCTTGCTGTGCAGATAATAGTTTCAAGGGCTGCCACTTTTACTTTATCAGACTTTGGCTAATGCAGCTGTATTTCACAGAAAATTCACAGAAATTATTGCTGAGTCAGTTCAATCCTGAATTCCAACATAATTGGGCTAAGCAATTTGAGCAATTTGAGATTAACCATGGCAGCATGAGCAGGAGTTTGGCCTTGTGAAAATAATCCTTCAGACAATCTTCTACAACAGATATAGATATGACTTCTTTTGTTCCCTGAGTGGAGATAGGAAATGGGTAGTGATACTTTGGATCCAAATCTCTTTCTAGATCTGATCCTTAGCTCTGCAAGAAAATGTTGCCCTTTATATGAGCTGTGATGAAACTACAGTTTAATCAATACTGAGTGATGAAGACACGTTTAAAATGAATTATCAGTGTGGGTATCCTTCCAGGAAATATCTAGAAAATATTGATTCTGTTTGACTCTGGATAAGCTCTACAAGTATCTGTATTATGTTGCATACATGACTATGAGGATGGGGTTAATTTGCCTATCCAGCTACCAGAGGCCATGTTTAGCTATTTGGCATAAATATTAGATGTGCGTTTAAACTAATTAAGCAACTCTTTCACTCTTACCATCTTATGTGTTCCCTCTGTTTGTACTGCCTCAGGTTCACTGTACTAGGGAAGATATCCAGCTGGAAACTAACCCAGGAAAAAAGGGGTTTGGTTGTAATGACTCAGCAGAAGGGACAGATCAAGGGTTGAGGACAGCTACCTGGTGACAGACGCTTAAAATAACATAGACAACGAGGAAATGAATGCTCAAGTCTTCTTTTTGTATGTACGTGCTGAACTACTTTTCTAGATCTTCTGTTACAAAAGACATACTTCAGTGTCCTCCTCCCTGTGTAGAAACCCTTTGCTGCCCAGGAGAAGCTCATTTTTCAGTTCTGAACTGCAGCAGTTAGTAAGCTGTACATCTGCTGAAGGGACACTCTCATCACTGAAGAATGGTGTTCAAGCTGACCATCTGACGTAAACTCTCTCACCATTTAATCAACAAATGTGTGGCTATGACCATCTAAGTGCTTGTAATACACAGCTACTATGTGTGTAACCACTGGCCTCTTAGACAGATCCTTTGTGCTGTGGCCTCTTTGCATCTATCATCCCTTAGACTTTATGCCAGAAGTCAACATTCTTAATTTATTCCCTTAAAGAAAAATAGTAGTTTTTAAAAGCATTTACAATTCATCCTCTGAGCCTTCATGTGAATATATGATGATAATAGTAATTAATTAAGTATGCTCTTTCTAAAGATGTCACAGAAGGCTACAAAAGCTTTTAAGAAGTTGGTCCTTAGAACATCACTATGATTTGGGGAAATATTTTTTTTCTCCTTTTTTCCTGATTAAAAATGTTAAACTTGTAGAATAAGTCCTTTGTCCAAGGTCCAGAAACAAATTCTGAGTACAGATTTGGAGTTCCAGCAGAAGCAATGAGTTTAACCATTTGGTGTTCATACCTATAGAAAATAAAAAGCTCACCTAGATTTTAATTGGGCTATTTCATAATTTGCCCATAATTTTTTGGAAAACTAGAACCCTAGATAAAGACTTGGAAAGATGCATTCAAGTCCTTCTCTGCAAGCTATAGTCCTTGCTCTTTGAGTACAGATAGCTGTAGAATTGTGCAGTGCACAAAACTGTAGGATTGTGCAAAGGGCAATCAAGGTAATCCTATTTTAGGGTGGTTCTTGCATCAGGGTCTGAAGTTAGGTGAGTTTTGAGTGGGTCCGTAACAGTATATGGGGAGCATGTTCCTCATGAGAAGATGCTGACTGCAAGGTGATCTGCAAATGTGAGTTTAGGGATTTAGAAAGGTTTGACCTTTTCTGCTGTCAGGAACGTACTGCAGAACAAGCTTTCTGGATCTGCAAACACTTAAATGACTCCTGAAGTGAGAAGAATTTTCTTTGGTTAAACAAGAACACTGAGCAGACTGAGCAACTGAGGAAAGGAGGAGACCTCAAGGTAAGGTGCAGGGGCCCTGTAGCCCTCTTCATCACTATTTCGTCCAGCCAAGGCTCAGATATAAAAGTGCATGGCCTTAAGTTCAACAGGGCAGGGAGCAATACATGTGTGTTCGAGAACGGAGAAGGACCAGTAAAGGAGAAATAAGTAGCAGAGGATGTCTGGTCAGTCCACTAGAGACAGAGGGGACTGTGAACTTAAAACCACAGCAAATAACTAGCATAATTTTATCTACCTTATCCAACAGAATAACTGCACTTCTGCACAGAGAATTGCAGTGCAAAATCCTACTAAATTACAGAAATTATCTGAAATCTGTAAGTCAGTAGAGTGTAATATTTATTAAGAATTTAAGTATCTCAATAGAGTTTAATAATCTGACTTTTATACAAAAGTGAAAAACCAAAACAAACAACAAAACTAAAACCCAAACCCAAACAAACCAACCCAAACCCACCTTTATTCTGGAATGTTTTAGAAACAAGATTGTGTTACAAAAAAAAATAAATATACTTTTTACATGGTGTCAATGAAGCTAAGAAGACTGTAAGCAGGATAAGAAGAATGCAGAGGAACTGGAGAAAGTCCAGAGGAGAAACCCAGACTGACACAAGTGTGCATGATCACTATGGAAAGGCTGAATGCACTTTATTTGGTCAAGACTAAACAAAGTATAAAAGTATGGTACTATGTATTGTAGTAAGGAGGATGATGATCAGTTTTTCTCCATGTCAACTGGAGGAAAAAAAAGCCTAGTTATTGTCAAAGGAGATTCAGGGTGGATATTTGCAATAATATCTGATGATGCTTTTCTGTTTAAAAAAATGGCAATTTCCAATAAAACAATAACTGATATACAGAAAATATTTAGAAAAATTAGGATAGATGTGAAAATGAATTACGGTTGGTTGCTAGTTTAGAAATAATTTTTTAAAAATATATCTGTACTTTATTAATAATAAAGTATGTGCAGGAAAAAAAGGAGCATGTCAGGCTACAATAATTCATCAGTATTGCAAGACAGAAGAAAAAAAATCACAGTTTCCACAGGGCAGGAATTATTCTTAGTCCTCAGCAAAGATAAAAGCCCAGGAAGAAAGAATTGAATACAGGAGGGATATTGATGATGGAGTAGAAAGTACCGCTAAGAAGACTTTGCTTTCTACAGTCATGGGCTGCTGTCCTAAGAATGATGAGGAAGAACATCAAACAATAAAAATTTGCTAAAGAATGAGGAGAATTTACTGACCTGATCCCAAAGAAAGAAATTGGGGTGAAAACTGGAAGCCAACACAGGGCTTTGGAAGTGGCAAAAAGTTACTGGAACTACCAAAGGTGCAGTCTAGTCTTTTCAGCTTTGGCACCTGCACTGCATGTACTTTTAGGCGCTGGTAACAGTCTGTTACAGGTGCCTGTATGGAGTGAAAATGACCTAAAAGGGACTGTCTGCCTGAATTTACATCTATTTATTAGGCTTGCTGGAGCCCATTCATGCTGAGCATCTGAGATGTCTAGTCTCAAATATCAAGACCACATAAAAAGTTAGGAAGAAATTGAAGTTTAACACCAAAACTATGATTTCACTGAAGCATCAAGATATTTGGTTGGAAAAACTGCAAAGTTAAAATATCTACATAGAAAGATAAAGTCTTTCTATATTAAACCAGATTTTCTCTACAGACTGTTATCCACAAAACTGTTTGAAAGTAATAGAAAATGACATAGAAAATTAACAATTATAGGCAAGATATTTTAGATCCCCGATTTGTGAAAGAAGTTGGAACAGCAGAGTGTAGATTGACGAGTGTAAAACTCAGTTTTCCACCAACTCAGGAAACTGCTGGGTTTATTCTTACAATATAGTATAATAGAAATATTATTAATTGCCACATGACAGTCTTAAAGGCATAATAACAAGCCACTTAAAGGAAAAGAGAGATAAGAATCAGTAAGAGATCACTATAACTGCATTGGGACCTCTTAAATAGCAGGGTGGGTGGAAACAGTGACATAAGCATGATCACACTTGACAAACAGATAGTTAAGGCTTTCTTGGTGATGGAATTTTAAACTCTTCTTGCAGAGATAATTAAATCTGCAATTGCCACATCCTGCATGGGCACTCGGATCACTTACATAGACACCCATGCACACATATTTATGAGGAAAAGTACTTATGAGGGATTAATGTTGAATTAATTTCAGTGATCTGTAGATGTTCCCACAAATTCAGGACTTTTCAGGATGTCAGTGTGCAACATAGAGGCACATATTCATCTTGGGCAAGGCAGCTATGCCTCTAAGCAAGTAAAGGAGTTTAACTGCTGGCATTCCAACATATTCCAGCAGGGCAGTAGGCTGCTAAACTTCCTTCTATATGTGACTGTATAAGTAGTTTTCTTCCTCTCTGTGTAGTAATTCAGACCATGTAAATAGTCCCTCTGGATGACACTGGAGTGAAAACAGCTTAATTAATTTTATTGTCTTTGTCCATCAGTACCTAATTATCTGTCATGCACAAGTACCAGAGGGGGTTTGTTCTTCTCTGGGTCTTTAAACGTTAAATACAACTACTAGCCACCATTGTGTACTTTCTACTATAGCCCATTTGACTGAAAGCCAACACCTGGCATACCATCATTCCTAAAAGCAATTTCTGCTTGATTTTAAGCTTATGTTCTTTTTGTGGCTAAGCCAGGATGTCTAAATGATCAACTCTGAGTGAAGGATTCCCTTGAATGTGTTTGTAAGTAGTTTTGTATGTAAGTGACTGTTCAGTGGTGGCTTTCCTGTCACAAGTCTTGTCCATAATGCACAAGTTTTCTTTGCGCTCTTTCTGATAATTGCTCTTACAATTTGGTCTTTGTTCATTTACCTTACAGGTAATTTTGTTGGAGCAGATTTCCTGGTACGTGCTTCTAAAACTTAACCTCAAACCTGTCTCCTGAGGATCCCCATCTCCCCATGACATGGTTGATATAGCTTGTCTCCTGTGCTTCAAGTGTTTGTGATGTTGTAAATCAAATTTGGAAAGTCACAGGTATATTCAGTCTTTTGTAGTGATTTAGGAGAAAGTTTGTGTTCTAAAAACAGAACTTGGATGCAGCTTAAGCCATGCTGCATGCTTGCTGTACTTTAAATGCTGTAATAATTACTTTTAAACTTTGGCACTCAAGTTCCATATTTGTTAAAAGCACAGATGAAGCACTCAAGTCACCAGTGCACAGGATTTCACTTGTTTCATCTGTTTGATCTAGCAGAAACTGTGGGATGATCCATAACCACACAAAGTATGTTTTGAAACAGGTAGAGAAAAATAACTTACGTTGGTTGTGATTTAAAGTAGTTGAGGGGATCACAAATATGATATTTTATGTATATGGGTAATAGAAGATAACTAATAATGAAACAGGAATGTTTTACACAGTGGCTATGTCAAAGCATTCAAGTTTTCTGATCTTCCTCAAAACATGGCAGTTTTGTTTATGAATCCCAGTCGATTTTATGCAATCAACTTTTTCATGTCAAAGTCAAGTCAAAGTAGAATCAGTTGCATTGTTGTTGGCGCTAGAAGGTTTTCAGCCCTAGTGGTTATAAGTGGTCCTTGAATTATGCAACTTTCTTTTTTAAAACTGTGGCAGAATGACAAACATCCCAGTCAGTGTATAAAAACAATGCCGTCAAAGCTAACGTGGCTGCTAAAATGTTGGCTAATACGAATTCTGAGGTGTGATTCTGAGATAACTGGAAACTTTTAAGTTCATCTCAGAAACAGTTATTAATGATGTGCTTCATTATACTAGCTGTAAAGTCTCCCAGCATGAAACTAATTTTAGGGAATATTAGGAGTAAGCCAGTAAAACTCTGTGTGTGTTACAGCATTACTCTATCAACTAAATGATGACTGAAATAGAGGGGTCAAATGAGACTGGATATTTTACTGAGGTTTGAGTACAAAGGTGCTTAGGCTGGGCAAGATCCTTCATCTTCATCAGAGCCTTGCACTCACTTCTGTTTCTTTTTCTTTGCACCTCACGCTTGTTGTTGGTGTTGTGAAGTTTCCAGAAGGTGTTTCAGTCTTGTTTCCCTTCCCCTGTCTGTTTGAACACAAGGGAGATGCTCCCAGGCCTGAAGTGGGAGAGGAACAGAGGAGTGTCACTTTGTACAGAGGCAGGTCAACGCAGCACAGAGGATGGGGCTTGCTCCAAATCCTGGACCTAAACCAGGAGGAGGTCTGTGAAGGTCTGCAGCTGGTTTGTTGTGTTTTCCTTTGGTCAGGATCCTGAGGGCATTAATTGTTCTAGTTCACCCCCTCCTGGGGCCTCCTCCATGCTGACCTATGGCCCAGGTCCCCATTCCAGCCCAGCCTGGTGCCATCAGCCCCTGCCCCAGCCCAGGGGGAGCTGTTGGCCTGCACTGCTGCAAAATTTTAATTATTTTCTTTGTCTCTGTTGAATTTGCATACTTTTCATAGCTGGAACTTTATGAAAGAGTCATTGCATACAGGAAGGTTTAGGGATGCCACCTCCTTGGAAAAAGTAACACAGGTGATTGTTGTGTTCGTCCAAGGCTTTCAGTGTTAAGCACTACCTTCAATGGTGCCAGGCTGCAGACTGACATTTCTGTCTTTAGCTGTAGGCATTGGTATAGCTCATGAAACATGCAAAATAAAACCCACCCAAATTAAAACAAAAACAAAAAACCACCAACAAAACAATGGGACTTTTCACCACTGTCCTGAAAAAGAGCTGAATCAGGATTGCAGATTCTGTACCATTTGCCAAGATGATGTTTTGAATGTGGTGAAGGTCCAAAACATGCAGTCTGGTTAGTGTGGAGTATTTGGTCCACACCCTGCAATTCTGGGTTAGGGAACATTGTGTTAATTAAACCATATTTTGTGCAATGTTCTTACTAGGAATTTTTATGGGTTTTTTTTCTTAATGAATAATTGTAATAAGCACTTATTCTTAATTACTGGGATTACACTGGTTTGTGGTTTTTTGAAAAATATTATTAATATATTTTGTAAGAACGGTTTAGTTCATGCATGTTTTAAGAAAAAAACCCCTTGGATCTTGTGTTCCAGCTCTGCAAAGGAAAAGCAGCAGGTTTCAGCACTGGAGTAAATGAAGTAGAAAACTTTAAAAAGGAATAATGTGATGAGGCCCTCTTAGTCAAAAAGACCCCAGTGGCTTTTCTCCTTGGTGAAGACACATAAAAGTCCTGGCCTCATTGCCAAATTTTACAATATTTCATCCTTAAATACATGCACTGCACTCATTCTCTGCTCTAGTCCTGGTCACTCTGCCTCTCATACCTACATATACTTTTATCCCCAGTGTGAATGTGAGGAAGGAAATTACCCCCAAGAGAATTTGGGCCCCAATTCAGTGAGGTTAGGAGGCTAGTCACTTCAGCCCTCCCCTGCAGTTTACAGAAAGCAGAAGAGGGCTAAAGTCCTAAAGGTCTGAATTTCTTCTCCAGCTTCCTGACTTTCTCCGAAGAGTGGAGAGGGAGATTAATTTAGCTAAGCTAGCGGTGCCTGGGGAGCCTTTAACCACTATTTAGACATCACAAGGATCCTAAAAAACTTCATTCACCTAAGGCCTCTAACAGTCTGTTGATACTGCCAAATAAAAAGGGGTCAGAACCAAGTGAGGACCACTGAGGCCAAGTGGCACTGATTGTCCTGTATCCACAGCTGAGACCTAGTTGGAGGGGTTCAAAACAGTCAAGGAACTGAGAAGTGCTAAACATTGTGCTCACACTCACTGTTCAGGCTTCCCTTGCCTCTCTATATAGACATACTGGTCTGTTGTCTCTGTACCTGAATTTCTTCTGTCAGTGTACATACTCAGAGCTGTGGAGATAAAAGGTAGGGTCTTGACCTCAGTGAACCAGGTAGTAGAAAACCATTAATACTTGATCCTTTCAGTATCCCCTGAGCAGCACTATGACAAAAGACCATCTGTTATTCAGAATTAAATAAGGAAGTGTGAATTGATTCAAATTTGGAAATGGGGGCGACCTTGACTACAATCCTGCTTAGGAGAAAGACCTGCCCATGGAGGAGTTCATCTCCATAGCTGAGAGTTCATTGTTAAACATCCTCTGTTAAATGAGGCATGTTTCTAATCTACATTCCCTTTCTTCTGCCTGTCTTGCTTGGATAAGTTATGCAGCTGTTCCCTTATCTGTGCTTTATGTGAGGGACACATAGGTCACACTAGGAACTACATGAACTGTTAAAAATAAATTTGGAGCATTACATTTAAGTGTGTTATGGAGGTATGGAGCTGAGCAACTTGCAAATGTCACTCAGAAAATCTATGGAAAAGCTGGAACTTAACTGTGTCTCCCACAGTACAGGGAAGCCTAGTTCCCTTTTTCCTGTCCTCAAACTGAGCCAGTTCTGTAGCTTTTTATATATCTCACACTGGCACTCTCTTCTTTCTTTAGTGCTTCTTTCAGTTTTTGACCCTTTAGATGCTTGTTTGATATTTCTGGGATCAGATTAAGAATCAAAGTATTGGGCACCAGGGGGCTCAGAGGTAAGAGGATGGCAAATGAGAGAAGATATTCTAGTGGGAAAGGTCCAGAGGATATTTTGCGTAGCCAGGGTCTGAAAGAGCTTTTGGTGATCCTGTCACCACATTTCATTATTAATATCTGTGCTCCATTTATTGCATCCTTCCCATCAGGGACTGATATAGCAGTCAGTTATCTTGGCCAGAAACCCTGACATCCTTTTTGGGAATTAAAACTAAGGGAAGCATGACTATGTGAACTCAGAGAAATTCACTGAGGTCAGTAAAAATAAGCAATAAAACATCATAATGGTAAGGAGGCAAAGAGGACAAGGGGATTACTGCTGCAATACAAAAGAGAATAAGGAAAATATTAGGAAAATGTGCTGTTGTGCAGAAAAATAGTAACTGCTTTGGAAAAAGCCATATTTCTTTGTGGGATGCAACCTAAAAATTGGAGGATGATAGGTGAAGACAATATGAATGGCTATGAGCAAGAAAGAAAACTAATAGTGAGGTACAGAAAGAGAACTGTAAGTCATATAGAAGAAGGATCTATTTTAGATCAAATAACAGTTCTTTTGACTTTTAAAGGGTAAATTAACAGTGGAAAAGAGAACAACAAATTGAATAAAAAGTTGATGGGGGTTATTTGTGAATAGTAATGGCTCATTTGAAGGCTGATGGAATATTTTTTTAATACTTCACTCTGTAGTGATTTTTCTGTTCCCCTACTAAGAAAATCTAAATAGGATATAAAATTTAAATTCTATCACAAAAGCCACACTCTTCAAGCGTTGAGACTCTTGACTAATTTTATTTATAAGTCACTCTGAAAAAAACACCTATAACAATGAAGAACTTCACTCTACTATTAAACATCCCACGTGGCTTTGGTTTGTAGTTCAGAATCATTGAGATACGCAAACAAGTAGCACAATCGCTTTCATTTAACTGTGTTAATGAAGAAACTCTTTGTGACTCCTTTAGTTAAACCAGTCAGTTTGAATGCATCTGTCCTAGTCTCTAGGTGTAGAGATTCCTTATCCACTACATAAATGAGAAGAGGCACACCTATGCAACAAATAAACATTGGAGTGACAAATGGCTAGCAGCAATCAGAACATCAGCATACAAGACCTATGCTGCCAAACATTTGTATCTCATAATTTTCTTTAGTCAAACTACTCTTCAGGCTGCCCCAAAAGTCTTTCCCTATGTACCCCTAGAACGGCTGCCCTGTTCTGCCAGACTGTGACATTTGAATCATTATAGCTGTGAGAAGATCAAAACTGAGGAACAGAAAGCTCATTTTAATCTGTTGTATTTCAGGGGCCAGAATTGAATCAATCAGATGTAAAGTGAGGCTCCTTGATATTACATGAAATACCTGATTTTCATAACATTTTAAAAGCAAAAGAATAAGATCAAAGTCCATCTAGCCTACTGTACTAAACACCACCCAAACAGGAAATACCTGCAGAATAGTACAAACCAGAATATTTCTATTGAGTAATCCCTCAGCCTACAGCAGCCTGTAGTTTACTGACAAGGAGCTTTTTGTAGTAAATGGCTTTAAACAGATTGTTTTTCCAAGAATCCTTTCCTGTTACTTTCTGGACAGAATTAAATGAACAGCAGCAAGCAGTTCTGTAGCTGAACTGTGTAAAGATGCACCTCCTTTTGTTTTCCATCTGGATTTTGCCACGTTTTGTTTTGGTTTGTCTTTTTATTCCAGTCTAAGGGGTAATATATTTAATTCCTGTATTGGAAGAAAGAACAATTAACTTTTATCATGCTACTTACAGAACTCCTGTTCATGTCTTACCTCAGCAGTTTCTCTTGCAAGATAAAACATTCAATACAGTTCTCAACTTTATGTTTGCTATTCTGACTGTTACTCAGAGGACATGCTCATGGAACTGCCTATTCTGTCCAAAATCTCTCATCACTCAGATTCATGACTGACAACAGCTCAGAATTCCAGCAATTTTAGGACTGTTTTCTTCTATGTACATCACTTCACTTATATTTTTGGAAAGTAATTATTGCATAATCATTTAATGTAATAAGATTTTTCTGCAGTTCTTCAAACTCAGTTTTCATCTTTCTTACCTGAGTAAGTTTTTATTACCACTGAATTTGTCAATTAATTATTCCACCTTTTCACCTCATCTTTAAAATGTTGCTGACCTCCATGAGCTGCAGCACAAATCTCTGTGGAATTTCCCTGCTGATCTCCCAGTTTTGTTAAAATCATTAAAAAAAAGGATTACTTTTTCTTGCCATCTGTTGCCTGTCTTTTGTGCTGTTCTTCATTCATTTAAGGATTTTCCTTCTCATGTTTTGCCACTTAAGTTTCTTCAGGAACATTTGATGGATGTTTGTATTGAACAATTTTTTTCAAACTGAAGTAACTGCATACACAGGCTTTCCCATGTCTACTTTTGCTTGCTTCTTCAGAGGATACTCTGAGACATGACTTTGCTTGACAAAGGGGAGGCCTGTATTAAGTCTTTCCCATTATTTACCTATTTCCTTGAGTTATGTTAGAACAAAGTTCACATCATCTCCCATCTTCAAATTAAGAAAGAAAATTCCTGAGTACTAAGATTGGTATCAGACTACTGGGTTAGATACTTGCATAGGGACCTGGAAGACTGGATATTCAAAAACGTGATCAGCCTTCTAAAAAAGACATTTCAAACCATTTAACAATTGAAATAAAGTTTCTCTCAACTTCAGCTACTTAAATTTCAGGTAAGAAGCTAAGGACAAGAAACATAAGTAGTGCCAGAGGCAGTTCTTCATATTCTGACATAGGACCAGATTATAAATGAAATTTTGATGCTTCCAGGCTCCAGAACAGGCTGTAGTAGTGGGATTAATTATGCCGGCATATACACCTTAGTGAATAGGATGAACCTAAGCCCAGGTGCCAGGTTGTTGTGCTCTTGGCAAAAGCACTTTCCTTTCGTGTAGGAGTCTGGTGGTCAAAGATGTAACCTTAGAGTCTGGAGATCAAATTTCAGATTCTTTCTCAGCCTGTCCCATCTCACTCCTTTGCTGTTCAAAACACCATGCCGTGGAACAGCAGGGAGGGAGCTGGCACTCAACCATCATACAGCCAAGACAAAATATTCTGAAGGCAAGAATCCAAGATTTTAGACTAGCTGTGAAGAAGTTCACCTTGGCAGAAGAAGACATGGTTACTAACAGGACATGACTGTCTATTTTTACCACCTTATCAAACCTTTCCCAGTCTTGCACTGCTGTGAATTTCCTTCCTTCTTAAGTTTTCTGTGCAGCCCTTCCCTTTCAGATCTCTGCCCTTCTTTGATCCCTTTCAGATCTTCTGCCTCTGTCTTCTTTGGCTGTAAAACCACTGTGCTTATGTGTAAAGGTTCAACGTTCTATATTTTTGATGAAAGTTTTATTAAGGTCCGTGCTTGTGTGTCTATAAGTGCAGTAATTTCCAGTTTAATTTGCTGTGTCTTGCTTTGCAGCTGGGCCTCTCCTCTCCACCTTTGTCTCTTTTCTTTCTCCCTTCTACTTGCCTGTCTGGGCTGCTGGTCAGCAGCACCTACTATGGTTGAAATGTGCCTTGTATTGCCAGTGGTGCTGGTGCACTTTCCCAGAATACGACTTGTCTCCACCAGAGAAACTGGCAGATACCACTGACCAGAACCAGGAGAACACTGCTTAGTGATTCTTATTGCAGCTCTAAAGTTATGATTTGTTTCTTCTGCATGCTTTCTGTTGTTGGTAAAATTACTATAATCATTGTATCTCACGGATTTTAAACAGAACAATATTATCTTAATCCTCTACCTGTATAATTTGGACTGAATTCTAAACAATGGATTAATCCTCTACTGTTTTGATTTATTTCTAAGACAAGAGCTGTAAAAACATAAATTTTCCAGAGCTTTTCTGCACTTAATTTTTTATACCTTCCACTCCAAGTAAAGCAGAATAAGCTAAAAGCTCTTTACAATCACACGGAATACTGTAGGATAACACCTACCTGTCCTGCCTCAGATAGAAAATGTCTGTTAATTATTTGTGATCATGTTTTCCCAGACGATGTTTCAATTCTGAGAGACTTTGAACACTTTTTATTGTATCCTTTCTCAGATAAATTCCTGCTGCCAGAGAGGATTTCAGGGCTTTGCCTGACAATCCATCTTTTAAATAAATCAGGTGAGGATCTCTTTAAGTGCATTAATTTGATATGCTGACTGAATTGGAAAAATCCCAAATGGTTACTCACTGCACTAGGTGTTGGACTTATATTGTAAACTGAAGCTTCTGTCCCCCTCCCAAAAGAAAATATTTTCCTACACACAAGGACATATTAGTGTAATTCTTAAAAGGTGATTGCATTTATTGCACCAGTTTTGGTCTATACAAACAGGGCTTATGGACTTATTGGATTTTGGTTTGTGTAATTTAGCATAGATGTCACAACTTGGACTCCTGAAGTAAAAAATTTAATTTCAGCAGCTGCCCACAGGTCTTGCTGAAGTAAAAAAGCACCTAGCTTCTCTTTACCAATCACACCTGAACACAACACGGACTCTTCAACCATAGGTCACATAACTGAGCCTTCAGCTTTCTTTGAAGGCAAACAAAGTGTAGAGAACAGCAAAGTGCCACTTCTCATCTCCACCTCCGATCTCCTTAAGTCATATGTATTCAGGGGTGACCCCAGCTGCAGAAAAACAAACTGTGTTGGAGCACCCAGTTAGCATTAACTCTTCATGCTGACTATGTGAGAGGAAGAATTTATTAAGTCAAATTTAGTTCATATCTGCGCAGCCTCACTTACTCTAGTGGTTTCTTCATCACAGCTATCAGGAAAGCAATCATTTAAAGCAGGTGTGTTAAAGTGGGAGGGAAGGAAGGATGGGATTTGCCATCATCAGAGCTGTCAGTTCAGCCAAACATTTCTATCTAGTTGAAGGCATGACTTGGGATATGAGGAGAAATGGTTTACACAATGTGGAAACCTTGGAGTGTAACAACATATTTAATTCTGTTGAGCAGTTCAGGCAAGCCTTATTTTAATTAAACCAACACAATAGGAGAGGTTGAAAAAAGGAACGGTGACAGTGGCATGTCATGAAAAACAGATGCTCCTGGAAGCTCTCATGGTATGACAGAATGAACATAACTTCAAATTCCTGTTCATTCCCTTGTCCCTTAGCAAAACACCAGGATTTACAATGAAAACATACACCATCTATTTATCACACATGGATGCAAACCCATCTTTTCAAGACAGCTGCAAACAGTTGTACTATTATCAAAATCAGTATGAACTGCCTTGTGATAATACATTTATTAATACAGTTGCTTAATTAAAGTATAAGCAAATACTTCATGAAAGCAGTTTTACTGCTATTAGGAAGGCTTTTCCCACATACAAATACAGCCTACACTGAAGATGTTTGATTTCAGCTACTGTGTTTATAGGTTTGTTTTTCCATCCAGCCTTCAGCTGCTGTTGAATTATTCTTTTTAAATAGGACTATGTGAAATCATGTACGTGGTTTGAAGTAATTACTGATTTTGGCAGCAATTGTAAGTGACAATTTCTAATTGCTAGATGGATGACAAAATGCTAGAAATAGGCAATGTACAAAATAACCACAACAATTGAGAAATCCTCCCTCACACTTGATCTCGTCTTAATGACTGAGGCAAGGTCAGGCCTGTCTGCTGCGTGATTAAGAGCTGCCTTCCTTGTTTTGTTCATGTACTTCTCTGTGCAGAGAAACCCTTTGACACTGGGGAATCACCAATAGAGCATTTTCCTCACAAGCAATGCCTTTTTTATTGGATTTAATTAATTTAGTTTTATTGAGAAGATTTAAAAAGAATAACTGGTTCTTTAGATGCTATTGAAACAAGTGCAAACTCCAGAATATTTTCTTAATTTTTTGGTTAGGTCATTGCCAGAAAATCAGGGCAAGGTTAGAAGAATCAGAAACGCTTACCCATCAAAACAAGGCTATTTATAGAACATATATTGTGATAGTTTTCTGCATTTGTGTGATTAGAAACCTGTAGGAAAAGGAGCTCGTTTTCAAGGATGTTGGGAAGTGACGTCCAAATGTCTTCCAAGTAAAGAAAAAAAGTTGAAACACAGGCACCCCCCACTGAAATGTAATCTTCAGTGAAACCAAAGGAGGGAATCTGCCTCCCCAGTCACTTTATGGAAGTCTGTAACAATGTATTTTAAGTAAGCATATATGCCTTATTTAAGAACTGCTGAGATAACACTGATTCTTGTAATTTCTTTTTCATTTCTTTACAAACAAACTGTAAGATTCCTTTCTGTATATAATTCTCACATTGTTACTGCTCTTCTAGAGTTACAGAAAAGAGGAAATCTAGTTTAAAATTATGATTTGCTCTGAAGAATTATGTAGTAATAATATATTCCAATATTTACAATGTAGTCACTCGAGTTCCCCCAAAACAATTATGACATTTTGCAAAAATTACAGATTTTCAACACGAGCCCACCACACTCCCCAAGGAACAGTGAATTAACCTTGCTAGAACTAGGAGACTGGTTTTACTGCATAAATTATGTTATTTTCCTTCAGTTTTTTGCTCTAGCTATAATTGCCTAAAGCTCTTTTTCAGAAATTAAGGACAAGGTACTCATACTAATACTTGACTCTACAACTAGTCTAACTATGCCAAACTTCGTAAGATCCACAGTAAAATAATGAACTTAATGGGTAATGCTGACTTCATAAAAGTTAGTTACCTGAAGTATTTCTGCTGGTTTAACATTTAATGTGTCAACAATATCTTTGTTTTCTTTTTTTTCTTTTTTTCCTTATTTTTTTTTCTTTTTTTGCTGTATTGGGTTTACGTGGCAAGGTTTTGATAGCTGGGGGGGGGGGGGGGGGTAGGCTGCAGGGGTGTCTTCTGTGAGAATATGCCAGAAGCTGTCCCCGTGTCAGACAGAGCCAGTCACACCTGGCTCCAAGGTGGACCTGTCGCTGGCCAAAGCTGAGCCAGTCAATGACATCGGTAGTGCCTTAATGGCAACATATTTAAGAAAGAGGAAGAGAGATTGTGCAAGAGCTGTGAGCGCGGAGTGCGGCTGTGCGGTAGCGGCGGCCCTGCAGCCCCCCGGGCTGGGCAGGAGGAGGTCGGGGGCGGGGGGGGGGCTCCAGGCACCGGGGCAGAGGCTCCCCGGCAGCCCCCGGTGCGGCCCCGGCGGGGCGGGCTGTGCCCTCAGCCTGGGGGGGCGTGGGGGAGCAGATTCCCCCCCCCTGCAGCCTGGGAGAGACCCCACACTGGGGTTCCAGAGGAGGCCATGACCCTGTGGAGAGCCTGCACTTCTCCTGGCAGGACCTGTGGCCCTGTGGAGAGGAGCCCATGCAGAAGCAGATTTTCTGGCAGGACCTATGGCCCGGTGGGGGACCCACGCTGGAGCAGTTTGTGCAGAACTGCAGCCTGTGGGAAGGACCCATGATGGAGAAGTTAATGAAGGACCGTATTCCGTGGGAGGGTCTGCACAATGGAGCAGGGGAAGAGTGTGAGGAGGACAGTGGCAGAGATGAAGTGCTATAAATGGACCACAAGCCCCATTCCCCACCCTCTGTACCACTTGGGAGCAGGAGGTAGAAGGGTGGGAAGTGAAGCTGAGGCCAGGAGGAAGGTGTGGGGTGGGGAAGTTGGTTGAAAGTTATTCTTATTTCTCATTATCCAACTCTGCTTAACTGGCAATAAATTAATTTCCCTAAAATGAGTCTGTTCTGCCCATGACAATAACTAGTAAGTGATCCCCATGTCTTTATCTCAACCCGTGAGTTTTTCATTCAAATTTTCTTCCCTTGTTCAGTTGAGAGAGGGGAGTGATAAAGCAGCTTGGCCAGCCAGGGTCAACTCACCACACATGCCTAGGTTTTTGTTTTCTTTGTTATTTTTAGTATTGCTTTTGAATCTTTACTTTTCTTCTGATTTCCTTCCATAACATAGTCATGCTTGAGGATTGTTAGTCTATTTGCTGTCAAGTCCCTTGAGGCTGTTCAGATAGTAGTCTTGTTCTCCTTTATTAACATCAGAGTTTCCTTTACCCTTTTACATACATTTTGGAGTTGAAAATTGCCTCCCAGCTTTCCTACAAATAGGTATTGTTTGTACATGTCTTGAACAAAATGATTGAAAATGAAAAGAGGCCAAGTATCTTTGGGCTACTGGCCTCTGAATAGCCATTCTTGGCACTTACTTAAGTATGAATTGTGCAACATCAAGATCTGTCTCAATCCCAGTATGTTTCTTGCTCCGGACTTCTTATTTTCCAGCACCGCTGCTATTCTTCCCACAATTACTGCCAGAGCCACTAGAGACACAAAGTGCACGTGAGGTTCCAAGTCCTCACAAAGTGCAAGAAGCATTCTTATGACATTTTGTTCAGTATTTTCCTAATTTAACAAGGATCAATGTCGGTTACAGCTGCCCAGTAGGGCAAATAGTCTTTGAGCACAAGATATTGACATTTTCATACTTCATACCAGATTCTACATTCTGACCTTGATAATAATGCAAATACTAGAGGATTTTGAAAGCAAGTTGTTATTTGGGCGTCTCACTAGTTAGAAAGTCTGCATATTCTTTAAAGGAAAGGTTCATTTAGCTGTTTTAAGTTTGCAAATGTTGAACTAAAAGACTGTTTATTTAAATGTAAACATTTAAATATTAATGTTGGTCAAATCACAATGGAAGACTGCCTTAAGGAGCAAGAACAGCCCAAACATTCATGTACCTTGTCAAAGGAGCCTGTATTTCAGAAATTTAATGACCAGATCGGTGGAGTTTACAGCTTATGTATAAAAGCTTAAAAGATAAAAGTTGTAAGTAGTAAATTCATATATTAAGATGTTAACGGTATCCCCTTATGATATACCTGTGGCTTGATTTTTAAAACGATGTATTTTGAGGGGCTTTATTTCTCTAGAGTATGTCTTGTACTGAGTTTAGCTTCAGACACAAAGGTTGGGGAGCTGGGCATGAGTTATTCAATGAGATCTCTATGAAAAATTTAGTTTTCTTGAATTTGACATTGCTTTGTCGTTTTTTGGTAGAAAAAAAAGGTACATTCCAGGTCTTTTGGACAGCAGCCTGTAGCTTGGATTGTGATGTCATGCCTTCTTTCATCTAGCAGTCTGCATGACTTGTGCTTGCTAAAGTGGAAAGCAACTGTTTGTCAGGAACAGGGCAAACTTGGAAAGGAACTTTGTAAAGCCCATGGTTTTGCTTCCTGCAGCTTCCTATGCCCTTGAAGGTATATTTTGTAAATCAAGAACTCCCAGACAAACAAATTCCAAGAAAGGATGTGCTGAAACACACATAGGATATACTGGAAGTCGTAGATAAGACATACTCAACCTTATGTTTTCGTCAAAAGACAGTACATATGGCACTTGTGTTTGGAAAACACAAATGAGAGACCAAAGAAATGGAAGGTAATTAAAGTATGCTGAGATTAAAGATAAATGTTGAATATCTTTACAGTAGGAAAGGAGCTAAGCACTGGGAGCATCCTGCTGGGAACACTCCAGCTGACTCTGGTGGGCAAAATTCTGGTTTATGTGGCTAAAAAAATTACAGAAAGTCATTTTGGTTCTCTTTTAAGAGACAGCAGAGAACTATCAACCTGAGCAATCTAGATATGAGATTTATATTTTTTGATGATTAAAAACAATTGCTGTTTGGCAAAATTGAAATAATCTATACCAACAACTTTATTTTTCACTGTATAAGCACTGTACAAACAAACATACAACTTCGATTTTTAAAGTTTTTTGGCAACGTTACTCTATCTGTTTTGGGGACCTGGTAATTTCAACTAAAAGGGATCTTATTTTCCAAAAAGACAAATAGCAGTCATCATAAATCAGCTATGTAAATTTGAAGGCATCCAGTGTAATTTGCGACATTTTAAAGATTAATGTACATTAGGATGTTGCAGTTTACAGATGTTGGTTTACAGAAATAAAGCAGAGATGCTGTTTTCAGCCATGCCAAGACTAAAAGAAAATACATGAAAATAAACAGGCTTTATCTCTGAAAACCTGAATAATACCACAGAACTTCTGATTTTCCACTGCTTTATATTTATGCAACTTCCTTACTTCACTGATGTAAATTCTTTGGATTCCTGTGATCTGTCACTTGGTCTGGCTTCTATTTCTGAATGGCTCCTAATACGTCCAGACTCAGTTGGAGAAGAGGACAATTGCTGTCACCAATTTCTGGCACGTAGGCAGCAGGCCTAGGCAACTGGTCTAGGAAAAATTCCTGCTCTGACATTTTGCTTAGAGACACGGGAGTTTCCAGTCTCACCGCCTAGACTCAGCACTGGTGCCAGCTCTCCCAGCTTCCCCATAGGCTCTGCAGGGATTTGCTGTAAGCGCTCGATTACCTGAGTAAATCTGGCAGGGATTGGTTGTCATTAAACGAGGAGCGATGCCACTTTGTAGTTTCTAAATTCAGACTACCTTTTAACTCTCGAATGTGCATAGAATGTGTTAATACTGTATAAATTTCTCTTTACATTTTAATTCATGAATTCATAGACTCTTAGGCTCTTTATTAATAAAAAGAAGGTAAAGCACTACTTTCAAGGGCTCTGAATCCTTGTAAACTCTATAAAAGTCCATTTCTTATGTCAGAGGCTGAGCTACTGAACCCTTCAGGAGCTATTTTGATTTTTCATTTTAAAAAACTAATCTTGCTATTCTACTGTTTTACTTGAAGTGTCAGTTACTCCTGCATTGTACAGTGAAGACAAACTCAGTACTGCTTTAGTTTTTGGACAGAAATACAACATACTGCAACACTTCTCATCTTTTCTTGATATTAGAGATGCCATATGGAAAGACTTAGATGTCGAGTATTAGCCAGTGTAATACTTTTTCATTAATATCACTCAGCATCGCATGGTGTGTCTAGAATATTGTGTTCCTTGCTAAACCTGAATATTGAATTAATTTATATCTTTATATCTAATGAATTAAGCGCCACAATTATTTAATTCATATGGTGGCTCCTTCATGTGCTTCTAAAATTACTTGAAGAAAGCCACTGATTGGGATTCCATCAGCACTTCATGAAGCTTAGGCTTCATGCATTGCAAGCACAGATTGTTTGACAAGTTTTAATTGTTAATTAATTGTGTGTTAAATTAATGTTTACTAATTACAGTATGGTAGAATAAAAAATATAAGAATAAATGAGAATAAAAACCTTAATGCATCAGGTAGAATAAAAAAAATCTTGTGATGTGATTATTTAATAAAGAGCCACATGAGCTCTTTGAACTGTAATGAAAATTGCTCTGAGCAAAACCCAGGAACAATGCCCATAGGCTGTTTAAATTCAAGTTACATCACTGTATCAAGTCTCACTAACTGCAGTCACTTTTTCAGGACGAAATTCTCCCCATAGAAAGTAAATGCCCGAATCAAATAAGTCCAAATTACAAAGTGAGAATAAGACCAAGTCAGAGAAAGCTTATACTATCATTTTCTTTATTTCTGATGCTTTCTAACACTCATGAAGTTGAATACAGGTTATTTCTGAAATCCTGAAAGCCCTTCAAGATCTTTGGAGTGCATCTTTGCATGCCTTTTTGTGGGTGTTATATTGAATAATACTCTTTTTTTTTTTTTTTTTCCTTAGGGAAAAAGGAGAAACTTAATCTCATAGTGGAAAATATTCTGAGCTAAATTTTTGTAGAACAATAGACACTCATGACAGGTAGCTCATGGAGCTGCTTTAAATTTTTCATATAGTAAGGATGAGAGGACTCAAGCCCTAGAAAGGCTTATCTTTTTTCTTTCTCTGTAGGCAATGAAGGATTCTGGGTAGACAATGAGAAGTCTACAATGTGGACAACTAAATGTGGAAAGATGAATCCTACCCAGAATGGCAGTTCATTTCTTTTGCTCCACAAAATGCATATTGATTCAAAAGGCACCAAAAATTTTCCAGAAAAAAATATTTTTTTAAAATAAAAATATGTTAACTGTTAGTGCTGAAAAAAATTATTGACTTTCACACACAGGAAAAAATGTACTAGCTCAGTTCTCTCAGGATGCTTGAAGACTGCACATCACCTTCACAACAGGGAACAACAGCATGAAGAGTTCCTGCGGTAAGGTGGAAGATGTCACATATATAGTTAAAGCTTTATGCTGGATTTTGATCCTTAGAGTTGTAAAATCCAAACAAGATATGTTTTCAGGTCATCCAGCAAGATCTGGAAGTGAAACCAGGTGATGTGTTGAATCAACACGTATGCATTGGATCTATACTTTGGAAGTTGTTCTTGTCTCATTTATAGAATGCACACTGGGCACATGCCCAATGCCTAATGTGAATTAGACACGAAGTATTGAAATGGTATTTAGATGAGGCATAGTTCTAAAAGTGGGAATTAGTTCATGGATTAATTTCAACATAAGAAAAGCAAGGCTACATAGAAACACAGCAGCCACATTAAAGAGGGCTGTAGCACCTCAGAAAGCACCTCAGTTTAAGCAATACACTAAGTGTGGCAACATGCCAAAGAAATGGGGCTGTATTACCACCTCATTCTTCAGGTGAGGAACCTTAGTGGTATGAAAAGTATGGCTTGGTTAAGCCTCTGTGAGGAATCATAACACAATTTCAAAGGTCTGTGTAGGCAGAAATCCTCCCAGCCACATGCATTTCAGTGAGACACACATGGAAGTGTCCAAGGAAAAGGTGGTATTTTTCAGGGTGTTTGCATGACAGAAAATGGCAAGAGGCAACGTTGCAAGAGGCAAAAGAGCTCAGCTACACATAACGTTTCAGAGGTATTCTTTGAAATTGAAACAAGGCACCTTCATGTGTGTTCATGCAAACATATAAATGCTTAAAGATTTCTTGGGTCAAAAATGGAATATTATTGTCCTTAGAGAAGAGGGCATTGCCTTTTACTTGGCCATAGGAAAGTAAAATATTCACAGGAAAATATGTTCTTATGTTTACTATTCAAGAAAAGACACACTCACAAGCCTCACCAATTCATGAGGCAATGTGAGTCTGTCACACCAAGATGAAGATTCTTCTTGTTTTATGCAGATGAAGAATCAAAATGCCAGGACCTGCTGTCTCCAAATGGCAAAGAAGTTGTGGGTTTGGTTTTTTTAATAAGTTTTTTTTAATAGTTCTTTTATAAGCCTAATGGTTGAGAGCTGTCTGCCAGGAAAGCTGTTGGGAGGCCGTGAAAAATCTTCTCCACTGCAGTTGTTTCTGTCTGTAATTTTGTTGTAAATTTGCAGTTGTTTTCTGTCAGGAAATTTGTACACATTACTTGAATGTGTATACAGGCACTATTTAGGCATGTGTACATTAGAATCACAGACACATTAGAACCCTAGACAGAGTTATGGTAGGTAAACTGACAGATATCAGCTGATAGTTGCCCATGGTGTTTGATCAAGATACTGGCATGTTCCCCTGGGGACACGAACTTTGGAATACATGATGTTCAATAAGACCTGGGTTGTGCAACTGTTGTTAAAGCAGTTTTTAGACACAGAAATACAGTGGAAAAATACTTCTCTGTTGCATGAAGGTGCAGTGCTGAGATGAGCATTTCAGTCTGCACATCCAAGACTTTTAGAGGGACTGCTCTGATATGGTCAGGATTTATCCTCAGAAAGGACATGGGCAGACAGGCTGAGAGCAAGCCTTAGGGAACAGAGGCAAAGTCCATGTTAGAGCCTGGCAGCTGAGAAGAGTAATTGTGAAAGACAGACTGGAGAAAAGCTAACTAAAAAACCACTAGCAGAACAGAGTGCAGCATGGAAGAAATGGTTGCCAGAAGCTGGAGGAACTGAGTGTTTATATGTCTGTAATCCTGTGGCTGTTACTACCCAGAGAGTCTTGGGAGTGTCTTCTGAATCCCCTCCAATACCATTTTGGGAATCTGATAAGTGACTATTGTTACTTTTTGCCTAAAACAAGGAAGCCGGAGTATAATTACATGGAGGGTGTGCGCTTCACCACAAACATGCCTGGGATGTTTCATGTTGTGACGGCATGTTTACAGTTCTGTAATCTTTATCCTATGTAATTTTAAGGATCGTTTTTAAACTGTAAACGCTAACGAGTGCCTTGACTTCTCAGAGCATAAGAAAGAGGGGATGGATACATTCCATTTTCTTTCTGGCTGTTGTGGGTTGGAAGGAAGGGCACAGTGTAAAGGAACCAATATACTGATGATTGCCTTAAACATTGTGTAGCACACAAATTCAAGCAGAACTGGTGCAAAGCTGTTCTGCTCAGATTGGAGAGGAGCTGAAATGAGATGCTGCTGCAAATTGAGCTGCTGTTGCCTAAACTGGTAACCACAAGGTTTTATAGGGTGTAACAGCTGTAGGTCTCATGAAGGCAAGACCCAGCTATCATTTCCTGGAAGAAACTTCTGTGGTAATGTAAGGAAACTGCTCACGTACACAGCAAGGGCTGCCTAAAGCTTTTGGGGGTGCTCACCCCTTGTGACCACCAATGAGGACCCCCTGAGTACATGCTGAGCTTCTACAGGCACAGACTACACCCGCCCTCCCTTTGTGTAAATGGGGGGGCATCCTCTTGAGAGCAAAAAAACCTGAATCTACAAAAGTTCAGGTGGGACCCCCACCAGCAAGACACCCAGGATGAAAATGAACCAATGGGGCGCCGCTGGATCCATGGGTGGTGATAACTCTTCTCCCCCCCACACCCACCCTCCCCCACACCCCCCTTTCTTTCTTTTTATTGAATAGCGACCAGATCTAAGTAAAAACATGTGGCACGGGACTTGCTTACGCAGTTAAAGTAATTGCCATTCGGCTATTGTGTCTAAACATGTGCCTTGTATTTTGTATTAATAAATCATAAAACTTGTTGGCTGATGTAATTTCACCTTAATTTGCTCTAAGGGTATCATGGACTTGGTTACTGGTCCCAAGGGGAGGGGAGTCATGCTAAATGACTCCCTTCATGTTGGGACACACAGCACCAGTTCCGGTAGCCCAACGTGGCTGCTTCGCCACTGAACCTGTCTGACTCTGCAGTCAGAGAAGTCTGAGCTGTTCCTGGCATCATCTCAGATCCTCTTTCAGTTATGGTGCAGGTAATTCAAGGACAAGGTTTACTTTTCCTTAACTGGCACATGTGCTTCTTTGTGTATGGGTGAAGCTGTTCAGTATTCATTTTCTTAGGAGTGGGAGGACTTCAAACAGAGTGCTGAATAACAGCTGGGCAGGGAAAAGATAATGGGCAGGAATACCATGGGCTTTACTGTTCTGGGGCTTTAGGAAGGAACACAAACAAGAACACATTACAGGATTAATTTACCAAACTTAAATTATTATTTATAATTAACCATTTCAGGTAAGATTTATCTGTGTACCAAAGAGCACTGATAAATCTGGCTTTCAGTTGCACCCAGCTCTTTGATTAACTGATAGCGCGAGAAGGTTATATACCGGGAATTCAGGCACAGGGAGAAGAAGGAAACAGGAGAAAAAAGAAAAGTATCAGGGGAGATTTGGGGAAACATAAATGATAATGGCAGGGGACAAGGACGTAACTGATGGAAAGCTGTAAATTCTGGAGGTGGGGAAAAAGATTAGAGGATAATCCAATGGGGGAGGAGACAGACTAAAGGAGATGCTTGGTGGAGGAGTGACTGCTGAGATGATAGGGTGGTAGGTGGGAGAGATATACAGAGAGCTGGAGGAGGGAGGAGATTCTTGGGGAGTAGTAAAAGGAAGCACATGTAGAAAGGAAGGCAGAAGGGAGCTCTGGCAACAAGCTGGAGGCTGCATCTGCGAAAGCCACACAGGAAGCAACCAACGAGTCTCCAAGAAGACCAAAGGTAGAACAACAGCAATTACATAAAAGAATAGGCCAGAAAATATCCAGATTAATGGAAATGTCAGGAATATTTTTCTCTTCTTCCTTTCCCTTTTTGTTTCATTTTCTGACTAACTTTAAAGAAGAACTGCATTGAAAAGCCAGGCAAGGAGGCTTGTGCCATGGGATGGCTCTTGAGTGTGGGATGTAGCTTTATAGCTCCTGTCATACTGACTCACCTCGGGGTCCTGTTAACCCTCTGGGACAGCTTTTATCTTAATTATGACAGGCCTTGGAAGACAGGCTTCTCACTGTTGCTATTTGCTGTAACTGTCTGGAAGGAGGTGCCTCCTATTCAAATAAAAAAAAATCAATACAGTGCTTAAAACTTTAATATTTTTTAAAAAGTATTTTAAACAGTTCATCACTGCTATGATAAAAGGATCTAGCAAAGGTCCAACAGGACAGGCAGATGAAGCAACAGCACTCTCACTTGGCTCAGATGCTCATTTAGATAACAAAGTACTGAACCAAAGCCTGTGGAAATCATTAGAAAGAGTCCTGTGGATCTGAGCATCTGTATTCACAGCTGTGATCCCTCATTCTGACCTGTCTCTGCCTTTTGTGTAAGTAAGTATAATAAGCCCAAATCTGAAGAGTTATCTCCAGTGTGAAACCCCTTACCTGGCTTCCAGTGTGTTGTAAGGATTAACTGGGATTAGATTGTGTTTGCAGAGTCATTGCAAGGAGCAAAGTCAATTAAGCTTGTTCTGGATCGGCAAGAGGGACCTGATACATTGCCTCCAAGTGCTGAGTTATTGCAGAGGATAAAGGATTCAGAGGCAGAGGCTGGTGTTGAAAGGATTTGTCAGAACTGGTCTTTCTTGCAAAGCATAAGTGTGAAAAAGTATTATCTTTGGCTCAGGGGTCTTATAATTCCTTATATACTTGAGACAGCTTGGCTACTAAGGAGTTTGAAAGGTCTGTGCAACTTTCTTTTTCTCTTTGTGGCTGATGAAAGATCAACTGACTCATAGGGCACTGGGTTGCTACAGCAACTTGATTTTTTCTGTCAATAAGGAGCTAACTTAGCAGGCTCTTCTGCAGCTCTCCAGCTCCTGGTGGCAAGGGTAGTAAGAGCAGCTCTCCCACCATACAGGTATGTGACCCTGCTCCTGGACTAAATGCAGTTTCTCAGCACATAGTTGGACATTGTATTTGTTTCTTGTGAGCATACTTTTGCATCCTATTGCTAGCAAAATGCTCTTATATGCTAGAATTATTAAAAGCAAAGACACATGCCATTCAGCCTCTATTTCTTGACTGTTACAACTCTAAGAGCCTGTTCACTAAAATTCAGAAAGAGTAAATATACTGATAATGAAAATTTTTCATTTCCATATTTATATCTTGATAGTATTTAATATATTGCTAATATTTCACTGTACATTGCAAATAGAAATGTATTCATATTTTAAACTGTAACAAGTGTATATAATCCTATGACTGTGAATTATTATCTTACATATAAAAATCTCTATATAAAGGATTATATACATTTATTATAAAAAGTAAATATGGATTAAGAGAAATATTAAGTGTATGGCTGATCATGGAATGTGTATGTTTTGTAAGTGTATTATAAATGAACATCTGAAAATACTGTAGTAATAAATTAGAGGAAAAGGCACATACGTGCATTTCTATGTAGATTTAAAATTATACTTTGTGTCCAATAAAGATGCTGATGTAACATTTCTTTAATTTTGATACAGAAATGCTGGGATCAACTCAATAAATATAGAATAGTCATGAAAATACTAATAACTTGTGCTGTCTTAGTGATCTGATTCTCTTTGACAACTGATACAATAACGATGATATTAACTTAGTGATTATTTAAAAAAAAAAAAAAGCTCAGCAGAAATGTCCTTATAAAAAAATGTGTAGTCTGTAGTTGCCTAGTTTGGGGGAATTTTTTCTGTCCTCAAGTGAGACTTCAGAACCATTTATATAACTGGCATAACCAGGAAAGTGATCAGAAATGTAGGGTTTTATTCAGTTAAATTATTATGTTCTGGAACTACTTTCTGTGTAACTGATAGTTATATGCATATTTCTGTAACATGGTTTCATCTGAAAGAATAATGCACTATGTTAGCATCAGAAAATTACATGATCTGAAGAGTTCAGAGTATCTATTTGTTGTTGCCTACTTCATTCACTGCCAGTGCACAGAAATCACTTTTAGGACTTTTTCAACTGCTCTGTTCTTCAAAGTTAATGTTCCTTAATATGCAATAATACTACAAAAATTTTCCTAATTTCTTTAGAACTTCATCTGCTGCCAAGGTGTGTCTTGTGGCAAGGCTGATTTTATTTTTCAGTTTGGGTTGGGTTTTTCAGGGGGTGTGTGATCTATGCTTTATACTTTCATTGCAGTAATTAAATATATTCACAAGAAAAATATGAAAAAAAGAAAAATTCCTTTGTCACATACACAAGAGTAATACATTAGCACTTAAAGAAGAGGAAAGACATCCATTGGTGTAAAAAAAATGCATAATAGAGTTTTTGTGTAACAAAGTAGTTTCAAGAAAGCCTAGCTCACCAGATCCATGAGGATAGGGTATAAAAGGTGAAAAACTCCGCATCAGTTGGCACACATTTTCTTGAAACTAAGTATTGCTTCCTCACCCAGACTGGTAGGCAAAACCCACACAGTCTGTACCTTGACTGCCAGGTGGAAGGGAAAATCTGCTTTTCTGAAAGTGTTTCCATTAGGTCTGTGCTGCCGCTGCTGTAGTATGTGATTTCCTCTTGAGGCAGAACTTTTAACCAGGAAGAGCTTTGGCCTGTACTCATCATCTCCAGATGATTTTCTATGTCTCCCTTTCTTTTGGAAGAAAATCTATGTCTTGCTGGCACAGTTCTGGATCCCTTGGTACTATCCCAACCACTGATTCTGATTCTCAAATTGGGGCTGGACAACTGTTCCAGGACATGGGGTTGGTTGAGCTTTCTTCTTGTGCTAACCTGATATAAAGGAGGTTTCTTCTCATAGTAGACTCATGATTTGACTTTAATACCTGGTGTTGGAGGCTGAACTGAAGTCCCAGGGAAGATCTGCATGTTGCTCAGACCAAAGACATGGATCTGGAACATGTGAACTGAAAGAAAAGGGTGTCAGTCATTTGGCAAGTCTTCAACTCTTGAGAAGTCACCAAAAAGTTGACCTTAAACTTACCTCTTCATTAACTGGAAAAATCCCCTGTACGTGTGTTATTCTTAATTATTGCACAGACCAAATTATGGTGTAGCTGGTAGGCAAAAGCTGACATAAGGACTGCCCAGTCATTCATCAGTGCCACTGCCATTGTCTGGGGTGATTCATTATGGTGACGATTTCCCAACCAGGTATTGCACCAGTGAAAGAGTTTTGAATTACTCCATTATTCTGTGATTTCTGAGGCAAGAAGACTTTTGCAAGAAGTGGAATATATGCAAGTAGGGACAAGACTTATTAAATTTCTCTTGATTTTCAAAAGATGACTGCTTTCAAAAGTTTTCTCCCCTACCATTGGAGCCCCTTCTCTGTGCCCTGCTTTGGTTTCAGCGAGAAACATCTGTAGCGTTAACAGACTGACCCAGTCTACCTAAAGAGGTAATTATTATATTATATAATTACATAATAAATATTATTATACCTCTTTGCTGCTTCAGACTCACCCAGAAGCCTACGTTATTACATTGCAGTTTCTGTATTGGGTTCAGCTCTATGAAGTTCCTTCCTATCTACATTCTGAGTGACTCTCACATGAACCTACAGAAGTGGAAGAATCAAAGTCCATTCTATCCCTGCCCATCTTGTGCTTTCTTCACCTGATTCCTCTGCTAAAATCACTTGAAAATAATTTTTGAAAGTGATTTTGAGGACTGAGAAAGGCAGAACTTTATGCATGCCACAGTCAGTGTGGAATTGCTCAGTCTATATTTCTGGGGAAAAAGTGAACTGAAGTAGCTGCTGGGTCTCCATCACCCATTTTTCCCTTAAAGAACCTAGTTACAGTTTGACAGAGAAGCTCATCACTGGCAGGAGCCAAATATATCACGCTGTTTCCACTGTACTGCTGCCAAGTTGGCTGGAGCCAATGGTATTTTAGGATGTTTTCCATATCGTCAGAACATAATGAAAATCACAAGGGACAGCACCTTAGGTCCTAACACTTCACACAGCTGGGAAAACTACAGCTGGGAGTCTTTAGTGGGTAATGAAGGAGCTATGCAGCAATTTGGAATGAGTCTTCCAAGCTCTTGTGATGAGAAATCAGGTATTAATGAATGTTTGGGAGGTTCTTTTCTCAGGGAGCTGAAGACTGCATGGTATGAGTGGTTGGAGTATGCCTCAGGGCATACACTGGAAAGCCTTGAAGGCCAGCATTTCTGCAGTAAAAATCTGTGATCTGAGGTGGGCCAAAAAAATGCTACACCTCATCTGCAATCTTTGGCCAAACTTTCCATTAATGTCAGGTTGTAAATATTTTGAAATTTTCTCATCACATTTTCTTCTTGCTTCAAGAACTTGTTTGCACTTACCAGAACCTTTTCTAGCTGTCCTGGTATTGTTGGTCTGGTGCATTGACAAGGGGGGGAGCTGAAAAACTTTTTTCGGGATTTTGAGTGGAGCTCCTCTAACATTAACCTTCTAAAAGTTAGAACTCTCATTTAAGTGAGTCGTTTAGAGCCTCTGTAGTTAAAGCAAAGACATCAGTGCCTCCAAAGGATATGATACATCCTTGCCTAAGACAAATATTTAAGGTAAATGGGGTGTGTTCACACCTCTCCATAGAGAGGAGAGGAAACCAGTTCATCTTCCTTAAGCCAGATGCCTACTTTTACTTGGATAAGTTTATTTGCCACAAATATTTGTAATTAACTTTAAACAATAAAATAATTTTTTCTATGAAACTATCTCTTCCTTTTCTTTTAGATCCTTAGAGCTGAAATATTAAAAGCAGAATGGAAACAACTGAAAAATCTTGATATTTCCTTCTTCTAAAGTGAGGTGACTACTTCTGCCATTTAATTCTGTTCTGTTCTGTGGCTTTTGGAAAACAAGGTGGTGCAAAATAGCAGTCACAGTGAGAATAGCTGAGACAAAGTGAACATACAATTTAGGGGAAAAATAGTTTTATATTATTATTTTTATAATTTATGAGTTATATATTCAAGTTCTTTATAGGCAGTACTTGAAGATAGGCCATATTCACTCTAGGGGAGACTCTTATGCAATAGAAGTGAAATAAATTGTTGAGGCTGGTCTGGGTGGATAGCTCATGTGCTGCTTCTTATGTATTATGTGATGACATGATGCACAGAAGGTTTTAGCTTCCATAGGAAATCAAACTACCTTTCCTGAATACAAATTTTCACTCCCTGTAAAGGAACACCTCCTAGTACCTCCAATACACAGCGAGGGGCAGAAGTCTCATCCAGCTGGTGGCATATTGCACACTTTCTTTTGTAGATGATTCATCTTCATCATTTTCCTCAGTAGAACTAAGTGCACATGAGTGAATATGAGTGTGTTGAATCAGAAAAAGCTTATCTGGGGACAGGAATCACATGTTCGTATTATTTGTGGTTTTTTGAATGATTTAAATCTTTCACTACTGAGGAAGAAATAACTGTTCTTGTGGGACAATAACTCTGGAGAAGCCAGAAGTCCACTGAGTGGTGGCAACAGGATTTTGGTTAGGGAGCGCAGAAGCCACATAAGATGATGTTAATAGAATAAGTTAGGTAAACAATAAATTCATGTTTTTACTTACCACAGAAAGCAGATAAACATAATTCCTCACACCTTTATTTCAAAATAGGAAGAGTACCTAGAAGATGATAGAAAATCATGTGCTGAATGCTAAGAACATTGATGTAACCTTCTGCCCCAGGGCTTGGCACTTTACCTAACAACTAGAAAGTTGGTTTTGGTGGTGGTTGTTTTTTTTTTGTAAAGTTAGTGTCCTTTGAAAAACTCAGAGGGTGCAAAAGTAGGGACATGAGTTTCCTGGAGTTTTCTAACCTCAGCTAACATCTACTAACATCTCCATGTCTGACAAGGGATTAATGTTAAGATTAGTTTTTACAAGCTTCCTAATAGGCCCATGAAGAAAAACTCTGTGAGTGCCCTGACTGTGGAAACTAGGAAATATAAAATCATGCTGTGTGTTGTGACCTGACAGACTTCCCACCTGCTGTCCAGAGCGGGGAATCTGCTTTGCTGATCATAGACCTGGGCGGTGCAAACACACACTAGGACTCACCCTGTAATTAATATGATTACTTTAATAAACACCATATATCAATACCCACAAGCAAACTACTATCCCTGTTGATATGAAGGAGGTAGTGATCATATGTTGGTCACCCTTGACAGGATTGCAATAAACAACACACAGAAAGGTAAAGGAATAGACTACAGAGTTGATCAACACATTACAGTAAGCTACAAGCGGGAAAAGTAAATAGATGTATGGCCTGCTCAGAGGGAAAGCGTCGTGTGACGGTTATAAGGGATCTCAGGCCAGCTGAGAAGGAGCTCCGTAGAGCACTCTCTGAGCTGAGATTTTACACCCTTACAGTCACATAGCCTTTTTGTATGGATAACTTTGATAGGCAAGCCTTTTTTATCAGTTCAGACACAACACGGGGGTGTTACAACAGCTCCCCTTTAGCCAATAGTTTTTTATCTTTGGGATTTGTTCCCTTTGAGATGGAGGATGTGAGTGAGGTGTTGCTATCACATGTGCACAGTAGGGATGGAGGGCCTCAGAAAGGACAAACTACCCAGCCTATGCCCAGTCCTGCTCCTCTCTATGGATGGCTTCAATGGCTGTTTTCCTTCTTCAGCACACTTCTTCTTTGTTGTTTCTTTCCAAACAACAGCTTGAACCTTACACCGTGCTGTACTGTACATCAGAGAATTCCCACAGGAATGTGGGAACATTTATACTGGCAACCTTAAAATTCAAATTACATGTACCATAAATGTATATCACCCCCTGATGGAAGGGATCTTAATGTAAAAAAAAAAAAAAGGGGGAGGCACTGTGTGTTTAGGAATCTCATGGCATACAGAAAGATGATAATTTTATTTATTTGTTCCCTCAGTGTTTATAAAGCATGCCAAACACAGTGATTTCCAAAAGGCCCTGCTATGACATGTCTAGAAAAGCCAGGAATCCCGCTCATCTCTACAACATTTTCTTGTCAGTAGTATGTTTATTCCAGGAAATGTGGGAGCACTCCATTTGGAGTTAACAACTACATTTGTCTTTTTCTGAAGTTTTTCCCTGAAGTTTTCTGTGTCTTCATGAGGCATGTGAGAGTTCATTTACCCTACTTCTCTTTCTTGACAATGTCTCCTTGTGGGTTACTTTTGTCTGTTGCTGCACTGCTGGGGACTCCAATGAAGAACATATTTTTTTTGCTTTTTCTGTCATCATTCTGTTGCTGTGTGTCTCTGTATTTTCTCCCCTACAACCTCTGGACTCTGATATAAAGCCAGAGAACACAGAAGGATCATTAGGTACTTATGGTTTGGTTTATTGTGTTTTGTTTTTAAGAAACAGAAATTAGTGATATCCAAAAAGTGCACAACTTCTCCCTTAGCTTCAAATCCTTTTAGCTGGTTTCTGCAGTTGAACCTGGCAGTCCTCATTCCATTGCCAAGCACTGCCTGCAGAAGAGATTTTGCTTATATATGGCAACAATGACATATCATAAGTCACAAAATTAGCCGATACAGTTCAGTATGTATAAATCGAAAACTGAGCTTCATTACATTTGCATTAACACCTTTAGGATTCCAACAAAAAGACAGCAGTAGACATTTTCCTCCATTATTTGAAATGGTGCACACTGAATCCCACACACTGCAAACAGGGAAAATGAGCATAGTAGGGAACATGTCCACGGGCAGGTGTGACTAACTGGAATGATTTCCTCTTAGAAGAGAGAAATCAGCAGTGAAGAGGGCAGGCATTCTGGGAGGAAAGCTGAGGCATCCCAAACAAAAGCATCCTCAGGAGAGTGTTGTACAAGGAATGTCCAATAGAAATAATTAACAAGAATATTTGTAAAAGTAGTGCATAGGAACCGTAGTGTGGAGGACTGTTTCCTTCAGCAGTTAAACCCCAGTCATTAATCAGAGAATAGAGAAAAGCAAATTTACTCCACTTTTCAAGAATGTGAAACTGGAGTTAGTCAGGGTCACTCGCTTCCCCTGGCAGCAAGTCTTGCACAAAGACTGTCATACAGCTTGCTTTCAAAGGGCCAGGCTCACTTTCAGTCTTGCTTTCACTACTAGGAGATAAAATCACAGACTCATTAATGTTCATCTATCTTAGATTTACTTAGCAGAAGTAGATTAGAAGAAAGAAACTTCTTGCACAAAAGCTTAATTTTCAAATAGGGCAATATCAAAAACAGAACAGTAAACAGTCAGTCAAAACACGTAGCAAGTTCTAAACATGTGGATCACAAACTATTCAGTGCTATATCCTGAAAGTCTGGACCTATGAATCTATTTTTAGGAATGTTTTCTCTGTTATAATGTAATAAATCACTCCCTCTTGCTGTTGCCAGAATAATCTTTTAAAACAATGAATTCATTTAATTCACCTGGAATGAGGAGATATTTAAACAATATTTGTGCAAAAGCTTGCCAAACTGATTATTGTTAATTATTGATAGACACTGTGCTGGGATAACTCTTTGGTCTACACAGATGTCAGCATAAAAATATCTGATTTTTAGATATATTAAGAAAAAGAAGCTTCTGGGATGATGTTCATTGAACATTCATTAAAAGAGGAAGAAGCTTAGTGCTTTGTGAGGAAATGTTGTAATCCAGTCTGTGAAAAAAATACCCTTTAAAAATATTCTGATGTTTCCTGATCTTTATTACTTGAAAATATACTATCACAATGATTAAGCTGCAAAGGCATTTAGCCTGCATCTAGTAAGGCTTTATTTATACAGCAGAGCATGCTATATAGCAAAGAATATTTGAAAATAGTGTATCTTAAAGAAGGTGTCAGGAACTGGTTAGTCATAACTTGCTAATACGAGCAGTTTTAAAGCAAATGGATATTAGAGAAGTGACCAGGAACCAAATAAGTAAGTTACCCTTTTTTGTCCTTGACCTTTGACTCACTTGGATCAAAATTTGAAAAAGATTGCAGCTGCTAAGTATATTACCACGAGATGTAGGTAGTGGCTTTTAGTCAGACTGTAAAAATAACCGCCCCCCAGCACCAATACAACTTAACTTTTTCTTCTGGCAAAAAGATAAAGAGGGAACTGACGTCTCTTGGAATATATAAAACACTCCCTTGGAGTTTAGAGGCTGTGAGCTTGGTGGGGAGATTTAGCTGCTTGTCTTCTCGTAACTTGATGCAAGTCATGTGTTAAGTACTTGTCCCTTCAGCTGCAAAGTCAGTTGCCCTTATTCAAGGTGAGTCATACGATACAATGTTTAAAATCAGAGGGTTTTTCTCAGAAATACTTTTAAAATCAGTTGGTGGAAAGCTCTTGAAACTCTTTATTTGTGATATAAAGTGGTAGGATTTAGCAAAGCTGTTTGCAAAACACAGCGAAACTTTACATGTATTAGTGACATGCTTTATTACTGTGTTAGCAATGGTATTTTATGTTCAGTATTGCAGGCTTTCCCAATTGCATTCTGTCTTTTGATATCTACTATTCTTGAAACTACAGTTCTGGAGTCATGTGAATTTATAAGAAATGCTTCTTTTCAATGTGATATTTGTAGCATTTAATATTGCAGATAAACCCCTCAAAATTACAATTTCAAAGTATGACAAAGATAAAAAAAAAAAAAAAAAAAAAAGCAGAAATAGCCTCTTCCCTGCAGAAGTATCTTTTAATGGTTTCAGTATTTTTAATCTCACCATCTGACCTTGGAGAAACTGGAATTATGTTTAAAGAAACACCATGCTTTTGGGTGGAAACTCTTAATAGAATTTTGAAAAACCATTTTAATTTTCACTATACACACTGCTGCTTTCCCATGCAGCTGCTCTTACTCGGGGCACTAAACAATTCTGTCAGAACTGAAGTAGTGCCATGTCAAGGAATGTTTAAATATTACTATTAGAACTGGAGAAATCTTTAAGAAAATACAGATAATCTTTGATTTTTAAGGGTTTGATTTAAACTGGCATGCACAGAAGTTTAAGTTAAGTTAGGAAGAAAAAGTTTAATAATATTTTGCATCTTTTCTCCTATTCAGTTGCTTATAAATTGCCTTTTCAGAGTCCAAATGGACCATTTCCATCATCAGCATTCTATTAAGGACATTTGAAACAATATTAAAAAATACATACTCAGCACTCTAGAATGAGGTGAATATTTTTACCAATTCTGTAGTCAAATCTAAGTTTAAAAGATAGTACAGTTTCATAGACAATATCTAATTTTGTTATGGTACTTTCTATTCTGCATAAGGTAAATATTTTTTTTCCTGAATGTGAATTCCCGGACACAACTGCGTTCTTCCTGGAAATTTCTACTTTAGTCTTCATATTTTACCTTCAGTTCTGATAGATGAGAACAGCTTGGTGACCTTTATGTGAAATTTAGTGTCATGTTGTGAGTGCTCTTCATTGCAGTTGTGTAATGGATAATTTGAATTGCATAAATTGAGATATGTCTAGACTGCAATTGCATTGTGTTTGGTAGGAGAAGGGTGAGTACTTTACAGTTTGCAAAAGCTCAGTATGGACACAATTTATTAGCAGCCAGTTGCTTTCCAGTTGTTTATTGCTAGTGCTCATGAGAAATACTTAGTCTGCCTAACAGAAAAAGAAATCCCTTGGAACAGCTTGTAGAAACTTGGATGGAAATGTATTTTGGTGTAAGGTGTATTTCTGTTGAATTTGAAAAGCTTCAGAATGTAAACCAAGAAAAAAATGTCTGACAATAAAAGCCTTTTTTAAACACTCATGGAAGAGATAATTTCCACTTTAAAATTTAAAATATGTCTTTACACACTGTAAAAATATCTACCGGAATAGATAGGGTTGGAGGGAAAAATCAACTTGAAATACATTTCACAATTTGATTTCACTGAGAATTTCTGCTTCTTAGATTTGCTACACTGTGTAACAGCAATAAGGTTTTAAAATCCTCACACCACTTATCCAATGAGTTGCACAGCCATATCACAGTATTGCAGTGCTATTTCTGCCAGACTAAAGATCCTGATCTGAACTTATCTACAAAGATATGAGAGTTTGCCCTAGTGACGTTAATGTGAAAGTTCTTCAGGTCAAATGAATTTGTAACTCAAGTTAGCTTTGAAATTTGATCTTAGCCACATTATGCATCCATCCACTCTGTCAAAGAGCCTTTAATAACCTTGTGTTTTTATAATTCAGTCAAGTAGTCTATCAGTTATCTTTGTGAAAAGTGCAAAAAGTTGCAGGAAAAGTTTGGGGAAATGGATTTTTTTCTTAATGTTACCCCTTTGGTGAGTTTCTGTTTCTGCTCTGTGCAAAGGCACAGAGTAACAGAGCTGGTAGAGAGGAAAGCGACTAAGTAAACCTGCAGTTCAAATAAGTTGTACTTCCTCCAGCACAAAAACCAGGTCTACAGCTGTAAATGGACTTCTCAGTCCCTTGTGAAATAAAGACAAAAACTTTAGCCAAATCTGGTTTCTTCCTGGGTGCCTTGTGTGTGCAGGTAAAGCAATCAAAGGGTGAAGTTCTGATGTGGGAACCACAAAGAATGACCTGGTGGCAGGTGGGTGGATGGGATGACTTTTATAGGAAGGATATTTTTCTGAGATCATAAGTAGCCTTTTGGTCGTTCTGCTCACAAGTATCCAAGGGGAAATTATTAAATTTGTGCCAAATGAGTGCAAATGTACAGAAATAGTCATTGTCAATGACAAGGGAACCATAAACTGCTGCTAGTGCAAGAGCAGGCAAAATGAGAGTTTCCAATGCAGGTAAAAGGATCAGTCTAGACTCAGGTACGGACACAATATGATTGTGAGTTTGGGAGGATGTGGGAGGACACATCATTAGGCTGCTGACCGTGGTACCTCATATATCAGTGCAGGCTGTATGTGTTCTTTTTTTTAATAAAAGGACCTCATAACTGCGTTTATGAAAACATCTATTCCTACATCTGATATACTATTTAGAAACCCATGAAGATTTTTTTGACCCTTTAATCCTCATGAGCAAACTGGGAATTCAAGTTGAGTTATTCTTTCACTCCATCCTGCTCTTTTCCTTTGCTCTCTGTGTTTGGCCTTGAATGCATGATTGACTCTGTAACTAATACCTGCCTTAAAATTGATTTAGAGATGATCACAACATGTTAACGAACAGAAATTGGTCAGAACAAAAAGAATATGGACAATGGCATCCAAAACACAAAACAGTAGATCTTCTGTTAGTTGAGGGTCTAAAGCAAATAAACATGCAAATTCAGTGGATGTGAGTAATTCCTGAGCAAGAACAAATTGCAAATTAGACAGCTCTTTGTCTTAGTTATTCACAAACAGTAGCAAATAGAAAAATTATCACTGGGAGCTTATATTTTACCATATCTCAGCACTGGTATCATTCTGATTTTCTTTACAACAGTCTCACTAGGTGCCAGACCTTGACATACTAGCACATATTATCAGCAACTGTTTTCCAATGAGCAACTGCAGACATATTATTTTTTTTCTGAGACTGAATGATCTTGAAGTATCAGGTATTACATCTTTCAAAAATCAAAATCTAGAATCGTTTCAAGAGGTCTGCGTTTCTGTAAGGCAACTGGAATTGATGAAACTAGGTGATGGTAAGAATGCAACTCTAAAAAGAAAATCCAGTCATACCTTTGACTTGAGGTTGTGAAACAAAGTTTTATCCTTTCAGGAGCAGATTGTGTACTGACAAAGATCTGGAAAGGCAGGCTTCTTGTAGGTGCCTTCTATTATGGGCTGCCATTCCACACCAAGGTGCTGATGGACCTTGAGGATTTCCTTACTCGTGTAATACAGAAACAGCCTGGGTAGCTCACACTGAAACTCTTGGGTTTGCCTGAAGTGGGAGCCATGGGCATTGCAGACTGTAAAAAATGCAGAGGGCTAGAGTGTTCTCCTTTGGCACAGAGATTTTGGAGAAGGTGCGTGCCTCAGGAAGTGTCAGCTGAACAATAATTATGTCAGTTTGCTCTAATGCAACAGAGAAAAAAAAAAAAGATAATGATATGTCACAAACAACTAGCTTGCCAAAAGTACACACAACTGTTTGTTTTTTTTTTTTTTTCTTTCTTTCTTTGCATTTTGGCACTGGCTGCCACTGGCTGGCTAGTTTTGGCATGTCGTCTTCCTACCTGCTTCACCTCATGCACTTTGCACTTTGAGCTTTGGAATGTGATTTTTTGTTCACTCTCTCCTTATATTAACAGCTTCTCTCAGGAAGATCAGTGAGTCTGTTGGGACCAAGAAGGGAGAAAAAAGCATCAGGCCTTGCAGCAAGTATATTTTTACCCTGTCTGCCTGCACCCTGACAAAGGAGAGGAATGGGCTGTAACATAAACTGTGGGCTTCTCACTGGGGCCATCATCGGTGCTGTGCTGGCTATCCTTGGAGGAGTTCTGATACCAGTTGGAGATAATCTTATAGGCAAAGCAATAGAAAAGGTACTTTTTAAAAACTTCTTAAAGTCAATATGGTTTGTGGTTATTGAATATTCATTATTTGTAAGTCTTGTGCTCTGTTTCTGCTTTTTCCCTTTTTGTTTTCTTTATTAAACCTAGGTTTTGTAACATATGCAATGGAAAATTTCCTGGGAATAGATGCTGCAGCAATATTTTTTAAACATATTACTTCCATGTTTACTTGCTTCCTTTCTTTCATGCTCCACATGACAAGCAAAAATTTTGTTTTCAAGTTGTGTTTTCAGTAATGTCATTTAGAAGTAATCATTTTGTATTTTTATTTTAATTATGATTGTTTCTATTTTATTTATTTTTTACCCATGATGGCCCACTTATTTATTTTTCTATTTTATTTATTTTTTACCCATGATGGCCCACTTATTTATTTTTCTGCGTTCTTTTCTTATTTTGGTGCCCACTCCATGCACTTATATGTATGTACTGCAAATAAACTAGACAAACTTCTGATGCAGAATCTAAATCTACACTTAGATGCACTCAGCTCACATTCTGTGAATATACAATCCAAGTCAATATGCCTCACAAGACTGCAGGATCTGATCATATACACCTCCTTATTGAAGGAGTGAGAAGAGTAACTGAAGTGTAGTGGACTTAGCAGTCACAATTTTTTTCTTTTTTTTTTTTTTTTTTTAGATTTTTTTGTCTTTAAAATCTAATTGTGTCTTTAAAGAGAAATGAAAAGTTAATTTGTTAAATATTCAGGGAAAACAGTGTATAGCTGAGGATCTAAATCACAGAGTAATTTAGAGTGAAAGACCATGGAAGCCCTGGGGTGTCCACCATGGAGACATGGAGTCTCCTTGGGGTCACTGCAGCCAAGGCGGGCTCTCCTACAGTTAAAAATCCAGAAACCTTAAGGTCTTTGGCTGATGATTAGTCCTCCAAATAATCTGCTGTGGCACTGAAGACTGTGGAGATCTTGGAGACATGTATTCAAAGACTGTTCTGGAAGCCTGCCCTTAACTCAATGGCTATTGAAGTTAGTTGAGGAGGTGGATGCCTGAAATTTCAGGAAATGTAGCCTTGCCTAGATTCTAGCATCACTTTTTTAAAAAACTGAAAAAAATGGTTTCTACGTACCATTTTAATTTCGTTAGCAAACTCAGTGAAAACCTAACTGTAGAGGAATTTTCCAATTCTTGTATTTTTCATGAAATTTTCAGATTTATGGAGAATAAAGAAATAATTCTTCACTAGATAATGTCACACTCACCTTGCAACATTTTACAAAAAAAGTCATACTCTATATTTGCAAATAATTTTAATTGTTTGACATATTGAAGAAAAGGCAGGTTTTCTAAAAAGCACGTGATTTTATAAATGTGTATCTCCTTATATTAAATATTTACTTCGAGTTATTCCAGAGTGTTGACTTATGCCATTAAATATTTTCAAAGCAAATTACACATATTAGCAATGTTATGTGTTCATGTTTACTTATAATGAACCAGTTATACAGCATGGTTTGCAAATGTCTACATA
The DNA here is from genome assembly GCF_015220075.1 of Falco rusticolus. NCBI lineage: Eukaryota > Metazoa > Chordata > Aves > Falconiformes > Falconidae > Falco > Falco rusticolus. The sequence continues at coordinate 18,459,788 of NC_051191.1, forward strand.
TGAAATTATACCTGGATGAGTTCTTAGTGGTAAAATATTAGACAGAGTAATTTTTTCCTCAACGTCTTTATAATTTTCTGGATTGTGATCATGTTTCAGATGCTTGTAGCTATTTCAGGGCAGCTTGACTGATGTATATAAAAAGGAATATTTCCTTACCAGTATTCATATAAAACATAAAAGATTAAATTTGTAGAGGTCTTATATATTTAAGTAAATGGATACTTCCTTTCTTAAGCACAAATCATACTAGATTTTTTTCTGTTTAGCATTCTGACTATCCGGTGAGACCATGAGACTCTTAAACCAATTTCTTTTCAGAAAAGATATGCCAAGGTACAACATCTGAAATATGTGATCATTTCAGCAGATGCTCAAAAGTGATTTGAATCTAACTAATTGTGATTTACTTGTGTCGATGGCTATTAAGAAAAACAAATATTTGTTAAACACTGCAGTTATATTTAAGATAAATATAGAGCTGGCTGGAAAGCAAACAGGTCTGCTGAGGAGACCATACTAAAAGTACATTTTTTCTGAAATCTTTCAACTTTTGGAAGTGTCATTTTTCAAGGAAATGTTTGGTAAAAACAGATCAGTTTCAATGACAATTTTATTTGGAATTTCTTAAGCATAGAGACTCTAGGACAGGAAAAAACTAATGAGCAAGATGTTTTCTCAGATACGGCCTGTAGGAATTTATATTTCCATTTGGATTCATATAAGGCAAAGCCAGAACTTAAGTCCCTCACCCGCTGTGTGAAAACAAATTTCAAAATGTCATATTTTGATGAAAGGGAAAAACTGTTTCAGATACTACCAGTATAAGTAAAATCATGTCTTAAATTCTGCGTGGTCCTTGAAAAAAGACCCCTAGGTGTTCCTCTGCATATTTTATCTTGGAGTAAATCCCAGTTCTTTGCACAAGTTGACAGAAACACAGTAAAACCAAACATATTTCTAGGGGAAAGGAATGTTGCTGTAAACTCTTATTGCTGGGTTAGAGAAATGGATGATTTATTTTTCTCCTGAACGAATAGCTTTAGGACACTTCACACTATAACAACTCAAAATATCTTAAATTAACTTGTTATCAAGGTCTGGTCAAACCGCACTATCATCAGTTTGTTCTGAAGCAAGTCCAGCTGAACTTTTAGAATCTCCCAATAAATAAAGAAATAAATAAATAAACTTTAATTAAAAAATCAATGCCATCAATAGTTCTTACCATTTTGATAGCAGCTGAAGCCTGAGCATGCTTCCCTTAAGCACACATCTTGGCAGCTGACCAAACCCTATCAGCCCCATTTCTCCTTTATTGCAGTCATTGAGAGATTAGCCTGAGTAAACATTTTGCTGAAAGGCTGCATACTCTTGTTGCAGCAAAGAGAAATCATCTGCATGTGTACAGACAATCTCAGGTGCCCTTAGAAATTTGATAGAGACTGTCAGGGTATTGGCTATTATTTCCTAGCAGGCAGGTGCTGTTCTCCATCCATGAAAAGTCCATGGGTGTATAACTCAAAGTCCACGTAACATGGAACATCAAGATGTCACCTCTTCGCATCTTCTTGTTTATTAACAGACATCTGTGCTTCAACACAAAACACATCGCTATGTTTTCTAACCTCAGACTGCCTCACCAGATCTTTTTTGGATAAATTGTTTCCACTCCTGCCTCCAGCAGGGTGGCAGGGTTTTAAAGAATTACAGCATTATATGTATTTTCTGAATCCTTTTAGAGGCCTTTTAAAAGAAACTGTCACTGGAAGAGCACAGTCAAAACGACACCACCAGCACCAGCATCTTGGCAGGGATCCACTGAACAAGAGTAGTGCTAAGCTATTTTAGCTCTGATACTATTCAGGGAAAGGAGACTTCCCCCTTAAAAGTTGCCTGTGGTTTCAGTACCGAAGGGCAAAAATCCTAGTTTTCCCAAACAATGAATCTATCCACAGGGAATAAATGCCTTTCCATGAAGGTCTTAAGGGTTTAGAAAACTGCCCTTGGTACAGTTAGGATTGAAGCATGAAAGTTTCAGAGTTCTTTACAAAAAACATTTTGTTTGAGGCTATCAAAATCTACCTTTTTAACTGACTCCACACATTTCATTGCACGTTATCATGTCTATCATCATTGTTATTAGACATTGCCATATCTAACATTAAAAAAATCTAGTACTAAAAAAATCAACAGGAAAGGTGAATTCAAAACAACAAATCAGAAAGCTTGCAGCCAATATTGTTGGAAGGAGATATTTTGACATTGCTCAATTACCACCTTTTGCCTTTCCCTCTTTTAAAACAATATTATTTATTTAGGAAAAAATCCCATCATTTCAGTTATGATAAAAAATTTTGGTTGGGTTTTTTTTCCCAGCTAATCAGCCTTTTTCCTCAGCTATATCTAGCCCTCAAAGCCCTTGGTAACTGATTAATTTGCCATAAAAATCTTTATCACCACTTCTTTAGGAGAGTTTGCTTTCTACCTTAGGTAGGAGCTTAACAGGAGTCACATAATGTTACTTAATATGTTGAATTCCTGATAAACTGATAATGCAGAATGGTGTATGATATGTCACAATACCTTAGTGCTGCACTCTTTCTATAGAGTTCTCAAAGTTAGCCTCTCCTATTTTTAGAAATAAAGCTATGAATTTTAGGTATTATTATGTTTAGCCTTCTGTCTCTCTACATACCTGTTATCTATGATTGTCCAGTTTGTGTCTCCTCAGCTACTGGAGGCATACAAAACAATTCTAATTTAAAATTGTTTGTGACATTCATATGGCACTTCTTCTAAACTAATGAAGCTAAAGTAACTGCTGGCTCTCAGCAGAACATGAGTGATCCAATCACACATATTCCAGCATTATCAATGATAAACTTAAATAGATTCCATAATTTTTTATGATCAGGGACTGAAAAAGGACTGGAAGTTTTGATCCAACAGAGCCTGCCAAAAAAACCTGATAATAAGCTAATAATCATCACTCAAGAAGTAATAAATGGCTATTTGTACTTTCAGCTGCAAAATGGAAGAAGATTATTTGCTTTCCTGGAACTTAACTTACTCAGTTTTACAGAATTGTATTGTTTGTTTCCTCCAGTTTTATGTATGCAGACCAACACGTAAAACACATAGATGTAAACTCCCAGAAAATGGCATCTTTTGTCTATCTGGCCAGATCCTTTGTCAAGAAAGCAACTGCATCTTACATTTTGTATTTCTTCATCAGTAATCATGATGGCTGAATTCAGTGTAAAACACCAAAGTACAGAAGCTTCCATTGCTGACTGCTCAGCATTTCTTGAGTTTATGTATTGCCAGTTGACGCACCACAAGTGGGGGAAAAATTGTGTCAGAAACAAAAGAGGATAAAGTCCCCATTGTTTTCACTCTCAGTCTTGCACATTTAGGTCACGAGATGAACTTGACTGTGTAGCAATTATATACTGTATAGCTACTTTTCCTAACAGTAATTAATTATTGCATAAGATACTAGAGCTCATGTATGTTGACTAGGGAGTTTCATAGTATCAATTGCAAATTAGTAGTTTCCCAAATTGCCCTACCTTTCGTAATATCACAAAGCATGGCAGTGTTACCAGGGGGATATAAAAGTGACCAGCCATAGAGAGGGGTAATATTTAGGGCTGGCCTCACCAGTGATCAGTCAGCTAAAATCCAAGGGCTTGCTGGTGTGTGGATATTAGTTTCATTATATGAAGACATGAATAAGGACAGAGCTCTAGATTTTCTTCAGCTTTAAGCCACCATTGGCATTCTTGAAGTATGTGACAGGGAATCATACACACTTCCTTTGTGGGAGAAATGTTATTAACAATAGTGGCTGAATGCCACCAGATATAATGGTCTTGCTCCCTTCCTCCCCCTCCCTCTTTTGCCCTGCTGCTTCACTTATTTTAACTCTGTTATCTGATCCTTCCCCCTATACAGACCACTGAGCCAAGTGGCTCGCTCGCTCACTGGTAGAAAGGTAACCCAGCTGGGGGGCGGGGGGGGAAGGGGGCAGTAAAAAGAACACCCCCCCAAAACAAACCAAAAAAACCCCAAACCAAGGAAGAACAAATAATCTTCCTCCAGTCTGGCAGGCAGGAACAGCTCCCTGAGGAATGAGAGCTGGCACATGGGAAGGGGGAAGCGTGTGTATCAGTGACCAAGGGGCTGCAGGTGCCAGCTTGCCCCTTTGGCTGCAGCACTGTCAGGTTGTATCAGCTGTCCCCTTGAAGCATCCCCTAAGAGTGTCCACGGTGGCATCAGCACAGAGAAAATGGTGGGCTGAAAATCCACATAGTAACTCATTGTGACCTGGCTGTCCCATGTATTCAGTTTCCATGGTCCTCTTTGTACCAATGCCCAAAGTAATTTTTCTCTTTTGGCATTTCCTAAGGGTACAATATGCATATAGTAGTTATTCTTGCATGAAAAATAAAGGACAGCCACGCCCACCTCTTTAGCTGGACAGTGAATTTGTTCTAGATTGATAAAAGAGTACATAGTATAATGAAGTGCAGCAAGGAGCAGTACAGAAAGTACATGAAAAGGCTTGTGTCTCATAGCCTGCAGTCTCAGTCTGCATGGAAAGTTGTCCTGGTTGTGCTAAAAAGTCCTGCATAAGTCTCAGCTTTTCCTGCAATACCGGAGAGAGGTTTAGCAGCAAAGATCCACTCTTTGGAAAAAAACAAGGTCGTTTATAAGGAGAAAGCTGTGAGGAAGCATGTTCCTTATATTCTTCCAGGTCAATCACAGAGATGTGGTCATTGCAGAATAACCAGTTTTCAAAGTGCCCAAAATGTCTAAAGCTGGAGGCAGGCTGGGGACTATTTCTGTGCCTCTCCAAGATGGGAGGAGAGATCCTATGGCTCAGGTACTCTGAGCAAACTGCAGTGGCAGAGTCAGCATATCGTTCTGTGCTATCATAACCCTTAGCAAAGGGTTATAAGGGGAGGGAGGAATGGACAGATGTGAAAACTTCTTTTAAGAAGTAACTAACACTACTTTAAAATCTGTTGTCACAAGGTTGAAACTTCTCTGTTCATCTCTGTGCCTATTTGTTGTTGAATTCTAGAGAGATTAGTTTGTCCTCTTGGGCATATAGCTGCCAGCTTAACCACTTCTCTACCAGTTACACAGAGGTAGGAGGTCAAATCCTGGCATCTGTCCCCATCCCAGGACCCTGCTGCATACAGATCACAGGCAGACTGCGTAGAAGTTGCACCTTTCTTAATATCAGCCTGCTTCTCCCAGATCCTTTGAGCAATCCTCTGTGGAAACTGAAAAGGTGATTTCAAAATCATGTAAGCTTTTCTCTTTGCCAGGGACATGGTCTGCCCCATGCGAGATCACAGCTGTTGATAGGCTTTGGCCTCCTGAGGTTTGCAAAACAAGGCTGAAGAGAATTTTAACTGTCAGGTCTGAGTGCAAGCCCTCAAGATGATAACACATTTGCTACAGCAACTTTCCTTCCCCGCTCACACAAACGCACATAAATTATAGCAGCTATTCAACCAGCAAGCCCTGTGCTTCACACCACAAGCAAGGCATTTGCAACCCCACCATACAAACAGGCTTTCCATAGAGAAAACTCTGACTATGTTATGAGTTCTTCAAGGTATGGTATTAATTTCTAATTGCAGTGTTCTTAATCGGTAATTTGTTTTTTTGGTTTGTTTTTTTTTTTTTTTTTTATGGTGCTTGCTAAGCAAACTCTAGAGGGCAGAAATTTAAGCTAGAAAGAAAATCTAGTAAACTGTAATTTAAAATGTCTTTTCATGCTCTCTGGGGGGATTCCAGCCTTTTAATTCCTGAGACTCTGTGAGCTGTGCAAATTAATCAATTAATATTGCACCACGCTAATAAAAAAGCATTTCATATATTATAGCCAGGGTGCCTAGATTTTTTTTTTCTGTTGAGAATTTTTTTCTGAATTTTTACCACTAAGGGAAAAAACTACATTATCCCGGGACTTTGGGAAAATCATGTACAAGGAGGCATGATGTAGACCAGGCAAAACAGGCATTCCCCTGAAAATACAGGAAACAAACCTTCAAACTCTCTTTCTCACTGTACAGTCCCAAGGACTGAATAGGCATTTATGATACTATAGTTGAGTGCCACAGACATAAAGCTGTTGCTTACTCTGGAGTGGTTCCTGATGTCCTGTCTTTTGCCATATTTTGCCCTTATTCCCTAGACCTGGGGAACTATCCTAACAAAATGTTATCAAAGCTAGAGATATTTCTTAGAAAGTCTCAGGTTTTGTGACAAGAGTTTTCTGACAAAAAACAGTCCTGCAAGAACACTGTCTGCATTCTCTGCATGCAAAATTACTTTAGTGCCTGAGTAATGCTCCCAGATAATTCTTGTTTCTTCCCTTGGGCTATCTGCAAATGTGTGAAAAACAGTTTATGGATTCTAAAACTGCTGGGTATCATTCAGATATTTTCTTTTTCCAAATAATCAGTGGATTTGGCAAGTATTTGGGAACTAATGCATTGCCCGACCACAGCAGTAGGAAAGTTTTGCTGCTTGCTACAGTAGCAATTACATCAGCTTTGTGGTCACATTTTAGGGGGATGCACTTTTCCTTTCACTAAGCAGGAATGTCAGCATGCTTTCAAATGTTGGCCAAAAATGTGCACTGTATGCCTCATACTGATGATAAAATAGCTTTTTTTTCTGTTGTTTAGGAATCTTCTGCAACCATCTGGAAAGTAAATGCAGCTTGTCGCTCAATTTTTGTGGTTAATTTTAGCTTTGGTTTTTGTCCTTTTAGGAAGCTGTCATTTCAAATGGTACCATTGCTTTTCAAAATTGGCTTGTGCCAGGAAGTTCAGTTTACAGGCAATTTTGGATTTTCCATGTACAAAATCCTGCAGATGTGTTAGAGCAAGGAGCACGTCCAAAACTTGAACAAAGAGGACCTTACACATACAGGTAAGCAAAGCCCCTCTGAGTACACGGCATGTCATATCAGAGATCATGGTGAAAGTCAGAGAAAGTTCTACTGAGTTAAAATTTATTTCTGAAACTCCAGCATTGTATTTCAGTTAGACTTGACAAAAATGCCTAACTTGCAGCTACACACAGCAATCACAGATACTTTCTGTATTTGGTCTCATGTTGGGAAAGCACGTATATAAAAACAGGTAATTGGGTGTGGAGCTGTTTGCCTTTGTGAAAAGAGATTGCTTATTCGCAAGATGTTTGCCACAACAACACAGGCATGTTGCATTTGTTGCTGTTCAGTTTTTGCCAGCTTTTTGCATACGGGAAAAATACGCCAGATGCCCTAAACCCAAGAGATTATTTTATCACCCATGTATCACTCAGATTTATTTTAATAATGTATTTTTTTTCTTTGCTCCTTTATGACTTATTTTTAATCTATAGCTTTTCCTTTTCAAATTTCCCCTTGAAAAGCATTCCTTTTTCTGAATGTACTAGCGAGGGTCTAGATGCAGCAGTCCATTCCCATTCAGGCCAGCTTTTAATCACCTGCTTAATTTTAAACGTGATGTTGACGTAGGCCTAGTTGGTGCTTCCTGATAAGCCCAATATCCAGCTATCTCTGGCACACTTGTTATGAAACTGATTTCCTAAAATGATAGGATATTTCTTTCTTGATATCTTTGAAGATGTATATTGTATTTGCAAGATGGTTTTACCATGCAGCATCTACAGTTGAAGTGCTTTGATGCTTAAAAATGTTACTTATTTCTCATTGGAAGTAGAAAACTCTTGGTCCATAGAGTACATGAGAAGATATAGGAAATGGAATCAGGAAACTAACTGGTTAAGAAATACTGCAGAAAGTGAATTTCCACCAAACAGAAATGTTTTACTCTGGTGGTGATGATGGTTGCTTGGTTTCTCAGGGACAAATCTTTGCCAGAAGCCTACATAAGACTATGTAAGAAATGATGTCTATAGCTCTTCTCACTGCTGCGGTCATGCTCACCTGGGATATTGGGTCTACCTGAATCACTGTGACACTGTCTCTCTCTCTCCCTCTGAATCTCCCTTTAAATGTTTAATTATTTATTATGATGTATAACAACTGGTCTGGAAAATGCAGTTGTCCCCGTGATTCTGCTAGGAAACCTTGTTTGAGGTCTTTTGTTTCCAGTCAGAAGTAACATAATTAGGAAAAAAAAAAAAAAAAAAAAAAAGATCTCCCAACTTTCGAGTAGGTGCTCTACACATTAAGCTATTAATGAAATGACATGCACACAAACCAGTCTTGCGAAGTCAAGATCCAGCTGTTTTGGGGGTAAGGCCCACCTGCACTGGCTACGTCTGCTCCGAACCTTTTTGTTCCCTTACACCCAGGCTGGAAGATCTGATGGATTACCCTGAAGGTCCCTTCTGTGGACCCACAGCGCAGACTAAGTCATATGATGCCTGCAGGATGGTGCCCCAACAAAGTGGTCAGCAAGAGGATGGGGACTTGAAGAGTTGCGCTAAAGATAGAACTGCATCAACTCAGAGATTCTATGTTAGTGATCTGCTGATGGGGCATGCTTAAGAGGCTTATGAGAATCTTAGTGGAGCTGAAAGATTGCTTATAAATCTCCACGTGTATGAAACGTTATCAAAGTGACTCCCATTATGGATTTAACCTGTAATCTGTTTTGTTGCAACACAGGCCTATCAGATCAAAACTTAACAGAGTGTTCGTTAACCATTCTGAGTCATCGCCTTCTAATTACAGCTTAGAAAAAAATGTGACAAAACATAATTAATTTAAAACAATATATAAAAAAGATACATGATCCATTATTGAAATAAAAGTAAAAAAGAAATAGTTGTTTTCATTTTAGTATCAAGAAAAAAAATCCATTAGGTACCAAGGACATATTTCTAAAAGAAAAATACTGTACAGAAAACCGAATTTTTATGTATATTCACACAAAAAGTTTAGAATCTTTTCAGTGGTTGTAAATGTTCAACGTTTATCTACAAAGAACTTCAGTCAGGCATGGTTGTGTGTTGTCCTGAAAATCAAATGTTAAAAACATTCTGTGTTTTTATTTGGTATTTCAAGGGTGCGATATTTACCCAAAGAAAATGTCACGGAAAACTCTGACGGCACAATATCCTACATGCTGCCTAACATTGCTCTTTTTGAACCTGAAATGTCTGTTGGGACAGAAAATGATACCATCACCTGTCTCAACCTTGCCGTTGTTGTAAGTAAAGAAACAAAATCATAATGTTCACATTCAAATGCTGAGATACTGGAGGAAATAGGGGAGAATTTAGCATTAGTTATACTGAAACCACCACAGGATAAGTTTCCTCTCTATGAACTCAGATGACGTTGAGTGTCAGTTACACTGAGGACAGCTGTAATACTACCTTTAAAATATATATATATCATAATTCTGAGGACATATTGCATATATATTAAGGTTTCCTTATATTCCCAGGGTAATCTTAATGGTAAATGAAAGTTGACTTGTTCCTGTCAATGGAAGCAAAGTCATCAGTTTGGATGGGATGTATCAAAAAGCATCCTCCTACTCAATTTTAGCGTGGGAATGAATCGAGTCTGTGGATGGATTCTCTTTCTATGTGAGGTACAGCATGAACAGCGCAAGGCAGATTTGCCATACTTTTTCCATAACCTCCTCAGTCCTGCTTTGCAGGGGAGGTTGTATTAAACCCCATGCTCAGTGTATGCATGGTCTCACTGCTGCAGCTGCTTGCTCCCCGTGGTGCCCCTCAGCACGACTGCAATGGCATCCCCTGAGCTGTCCTTCCAGCCAAGACCTGAGTCCTCCAAAGAAAACCAAAGGGGCCTCCACCTAGAGTAGTGCTAGAGCCTTTTCAGTCTAGATGTTTTTGTGCTATTACAGCTGAGAACGCTTGCCCTTGACCAATGTTCACAGTTTTCATATTTATATTCAGCCCTTGTTGTGTTGCCTGGTTGTCCTGTACTAACTCTGTGGTGCCTGAGTGTGAGTGTTCAGGATTACAGTGAGAGAGTGGCTGCTTCAGACAGAGTGAAGGGATGCTTGGTGTAAACACAAAATCGAATCATACCAGCAATCACAGAATCATAGAAAAGCCCCTATTGGAAGGGACCTCAAAAGGTCATCTGATCCAACATTTTCTGAGAAAGGAAGCCTATATGAAATTTTCTAGCACCCTGTCCAATTGTGCCTCGTGAGGGGGACTCTACGATGTTCCAGTGATTGACTGTTGTCACTGCAAGAAAATTCTTTTTTCTACCAAGACAAAACCTTTCCTGGTACACCTTGTTCTCCTTGCCCTTTCTCTTCTCCATGCCACTCCTTATGAAGAAAAAGCCTCCATTCTCTTTGTAGCCACCCTTTAAATATTGGAATATTATGATGAGGTCCCCTGAGCTTTCTTTTCTCTAGGGAGAAAAGGCCTAATAAATAAAGGCAAATGACCTTATTCAGACCCAACATACTCTGCCTGTGCCCTAATTTAGGCCAGCATCTCTCTTTTGAAAAGCTATTCTTGTTTCCTAATCTCAGAGTCCTTCATGTCATGGTACTAACACTGCTCAGCTTTCACACTTTGGATCATGAAGCTTGTTTCAGGGGAAATAGTAACAGAGGATCCAAGACCCGTTTTGCTGTTCAGAACCTCATGGGTATAAGCCTGAATTCCCAGAGAGGCTCTGCCTATTCCCTTTGACAGCATTGACTTTAATCCAGTACAGCCCACCTTTTCTATCGCAACCTTTTCATCAAAACACTTAGAAAGCCATTCAGAGAGATGTTTTTCACACTTTCTTTACCCTGAGAGGATTGAACCCACATCTCCTCTATCTCCTAATCTTGTAATATCCATGCTTTTTACTTACTCTATTTTCAAGTTCAGACAAAAGTGAAAGATTCGTAGGGTTGAGGGGGGCAGGAATTGAGAGCAAAAGAGACTCTTCATTGCTATCTTCATAACACAAAGTTCAAAGAGATGGCCCACTAATGGGCCTAGGCTGAGCACTTGCTCTAAGAGAATCACTTGTTTTTACACATATTTACTTACAAAAATTCTTATAATTTCCTGCTTCACCAGACAGCCAACATAGATAATTTCTGTTGGCTTTCCACAAGCTATTGGGACTTGACTTTGTGTTTATACCTCTGCAAACGTTCATTGCAATTACCGCTGGTAAATCTACATTGTTCTTCATTGGATTAGGAAAAAGCTATGCATTATTTAGAATTAAAGCTGTTCAGAAAGGGCTTGTTTGTTCCAAATATGTATTCTTTCTAAGTAAAGAAATAATAGAGATTCAGCACTTGGTCAGTTTTATGCAAGATGCAGTTGCATTGCTGCTAGTGTAAGAGCAAACCTAAACCACTTACCTAAGCCAGTAAGTAACAGGCTTGTATCTTTTTACTTATATGTTTGTAGCGTGAATGAGTCTGAAGTATGTGATGTATGGAGATGACAGAAAAGAGGTAGAAAACTGAAAGTGGTATAACCCATGTAACAGATATAGGGATTTGAAATTATTACTTGGAGATATTAAAAAGCTGTTTGGCCATGGTCCTGACCAACTGGCTCTTGGTGGCCCTGCTTGAGGGGGAGGCTGGACCAGATGAGCTCTGGATGTCCCTTCCAACCTCAGCCCTTCTGTGATTCTGTGATTAGGGATGATCTAATGAACTCATGTAAGCAGTAAAGACAAACTCCTTCTCTGTTAAATTATGCCCAGTAATTGTTTTGTTAAGGAGTGTCAGTTTTAAGTAGAAACGACAGTGAGCTGCAACTCTGGAAAATGGCTTTGCTCGAGATTTCTTGGAGTCAGACTCTGTACCTTTGATCCAAAGCACATGCAGAATTTTATGCTAAACATTAATTTTATTGCTGTTGTAGGCTGCACCTTCCTTGTACACAAACACATTTATACAACTACTATTAAACACTTGGATTAAATCTTCTAAGTCATCCATGCTACAGAACAGAACAGTGAAAGAATTACTGTGGGGATACAAAGACCCATTCTTAAACAAGGTCCCCTTCCCCTTGGACCCAGTTCTGGGAGTCTTCTACCCGGTAAGTGAAACCAATGAGGAGGCAAAACCTTCAGTTTTCAGTTTTCATTCTGTGAATAAAAGTTAAGGCAGCTGCTATGAGTAAGAAAAATCTGACAAAATATGACAATCTGGGTCAGTACTTCTAACTCTTATTCCTTCTTCTTGTGTCTGTTACAGTATAACGGGACATTCGATGGACTTTACAAAGTCTATACTGGGAAAGAAGATATTAAGAAAACAGCAATAATTGAAAGCTATAAAGAGAAAAGGTATGATAACATACGTATTTTCAAGGTATGGCTTTTAAGGTTTGATTCATTAAGAACTACAGATAAATGGAAAATCTTCAACAATTCAAAGGAAGCTAAATCAAGCCCTGGGTTTAGCAAAACCACCTCTCTCTTTCAGCTATTAGTGATCCTGTTAGGAGCTTGGCTTTAAGACAGTTATTGATTCTTTGATACAAGTAGTTCCTTCTGGTTTGCATACTTCAGTAGCTAGATCCCTTTATCCTATTCTAATGCATCATATAGTTTATCTGAATAAATGAATGAACATCTCTATCCTCTGACTTTGCTAGTGGATCAGGCTTATACTGGAGCAGTTATATTTAGCAATACAGGTAATTAAATGGATTACATTGTGTAATATACTACGTGCAGCATGACTTTTTTTTTTTTATTTTAAAGGAATCTTTCATACTGGGAAGGTCACTGTGATTTGGTTAATGGCACAGGTAAGCCTATTAAAGCTTTTTAAAACTTCCACACATTTCTTGATATTACAAGGTAATAATGAGAAACAACATTTAGGTTAATTGCCCTGGGCTTTGACAGTTCCGTATTCTTTATATTAAACATCTATATAAATATGACTGTATACATATTGCTACTATGCATGCATATGTGTATATCTATTATAATAAGTATAATACGTCGATGTATGCTATTTTACATATACATGTACACACATCCTTTTCAGATAGAGTAGATGTGGAAGAGACTCAAGAAAAGAATCCAGCTCTGTTTCTACTTATTATCTTTATGGTACAATATAACTAAAATTCATTTTCTTTGCTATAGCAGTTGAAAATTACCTTTGTATTCTAATAATGTACATTCATTTAAAGTGTTGAAAAACAAAATTAAATGTACCAGAATAGACAGATATTTTTTTTTTTTAATTGAGATGTGAAAAGAAATTGAGGTGACAAGGAGAAGGCTGTCAGACAGGTAGTTTGGAGGCCATGGGAAGAAGAAGTAATTTAGTTTGGGATGAATAAACTGGAGAGGAATATTTTTGAATTTGCTTTTAGAATGCATGTTGAATTGTTTAAGATACACTTTTTCAAGATGGTATTTTTATTTTTGATGAGTGAAAGCGTTGCTTTGAGGACACAACAATCTCTTGAGCTGAGGCTGGCAGATGTCATGGTGGAGGCTTTTGTGGAGAGTTATAGGTCTTCAGTGAACGAGTATCAAAACAAGCAGGTTTTTGGTTTTTTTTTTTTCCTTTTCCATTTTGCTTTACATGGCAAGTTATTTTGAAGTATTTCAAATATATCACAAGAACCTGAGTTTCTGAGTCAGGAAAGATTAGTTCATTTTTAAACTATGTCATTAATTCTATAAGAGGTGATATTTTCTTAGGTTCTGGGACTTTCCTTCTTTCTTATGGAGCCATTTTTCCCAGGATCAGCTTTCTGTTTTTTTCTTCTTCCACAGCTGATGGAATTAACATACTCAGCTAACTAGACTAAGTGCTCCAGTACAGGGAAAATGTGGAGCTTTTCCTTGTTAGCAAAGGTTATCACACGTTTTACAAGAGCATTCAGTGCGACTGCTCAGGAGAGACCATGTGTTTAGAGAAGCAGCAGGTTTAAAAAGTCTTGTAAGTAAGTGTAAGATTTCCTTCATATCTTGTAAGCTTTCACACCACAAAGCACAGCACATGTCATATAAGTAAATATCTGGATAAAAATATTAAGCAGTATTCTTGTATGGGGCTTAAAATTACTCCTTATTTGCCAACCTTCCAAGACTGCCAAGATTTAGAAATAGTGTGTCTAAGGTGAGCTTGAATCTTCTTTAAGAAAAAGTGCTTCTGTCAGCAGTGGGCAAATGGCAGTGTGTAATTTACAATTCTTGTTCTTGCCAACTAGATTCAAAGATATCATAGATGTTTTCAATCCCTTGGTTATGGCTGCTGACTAAGAAACCAAACAGAAATTGTACCAAGAAGTAACAAATGTACTGGTTAAAGGTTTCTTACAACACCTTTTTTTGGAAAATGGCAGAGATTCTGGATGCTTGCAATGCAGAAATATGCATCTGAACTTGCTGTGTTCTTTTTATAGAGAGTGGGGAGAAAGACACCACCAAAGCTCTGGCCCTCTGACATATTTTGCATCTCTACCATGGCATGAGATGGACTGTGACCTAGATGTGCTTCCTTCTCTCCATTAGCTATGGAGAGGATCTCAGCTTAAAAAGGAGGTCTGCTTGAGAAGCTTTGGTGAATAAAGGTTTAGAACTGATTATTAAACAGGCAGATTCAGTATTTATTGTAAACACTGAGTACCATAACTGCAGGCGAACCAAACACCTCTAGAAACGTTAAGGCCTTAAGACTGCATAAATCTTGAAGCAATGGCAACAGCTATTGGGATTCATATTAAACAGGATTGGGTTTTGTATCCTCTGTTTTTAATGGGCTTCATCATATAGCTTCACACAGTGACCAAAAAAACAAAAAAAAAAAGCTGCCATAATTTGGTTTGCTTTCAAAAACAATACAATCATAGCTGCGGAGTGCCTGCCACTGTGCAATAACTGACATAAATATTTTCCCCATAAATGACTCACTTTGTTTACCTTTTTCACAGCATTATAGGAAAGTAACACCTCAGTATTGAGCTAGAAGTTAAATCATGTCTCCTAAGTGGAATTGCTTTCAAGGTCTTTTTTTATTTTATTCACAGATGGGGCATCATTCCCACCATTTGTTAAGAAGGATCAGGTACTGCGCTTCTTCTCCTCTGATATTTGCAGGTAGGCTGGTCCCTTCCTGGTGTGTGTATAACACCTGCCTGTGCCACCTGGATGCTTTCTCATTTCGGAGGGCAGCAGCAGTGGCTCTGCTTGGGCTTAGGTTCCTGAGGCAATTCAACATAAATGTGTCACCTTAACACAAGTAGATTCATGAGCTGTGCTCATCATTCAGAACCTGATTCTACCGCTTCTGTTTATGTCAAGTAGCAAGCTATTTAAGGTGTGGTTTACTTCAGCCAGTTACAGGTGTATAATTCAGGAATATCTGATACTGTGGTGAGTTGTTACTGATCTATGAAAGACATCGATGGCCACAGGGTTTAAAGTCTTGAACTTCTTAGATCAGGAGCCAGCCCAGAACCTGCCTTACTTGGTCTGAGAAGGCAACAGATACAGCAGGGGCCAGTTAGGTCCAGCTTTGGCATTTCTGCAGAACTTCATCTATGCAGAACAAGATTTACTGTCATCCACTAGATACTTAAAATGTTCTTCTCACAGGATATTTTTACAGATTTTATTTTTATATATTTACAAACATATAATACTTCCCGTACTGATGGGTTTTCAGTCTGCTGCTTCTGCTGTGGCTATCCAGTGTCCCTGAGTTCTCCAGTGGGATCATTGAAAACAATGTTAAAAGATGTAAAGTGCATCACAGACTATTTACTTTGGGAGATTCAACCCCTTTATTTATTTTGCTGCCTGGAAACAGTTGCTTCCTTCTAACTAGGTTTAAAGTGGGCTATCTGCAGACTGTTTGTTTTTTTTTTTAAAGATCAGTGTTTTTACATGAATTTAAATTTGTATGTGTGTGAAGTAGTTGTATTCCCAAACAGGAAAGCATTTCACAGGTCTTAGAAAAAGGGATTCAGTGCAGAATAGAAATTATAAAATTCTTTGGATCAGTTGCACACAGTTTGCAAGATATCTCTGGCCTTTTAATTCTCACATTTAATAAACAATGAAGAACAATAATAAGTGCCCAAAGGTCATGGAAACGGGGTCATGGAAAGTGATTCTGCCCACATTGCAAAACCCAGAACCCTTATTTTGTTTGGACGCAATACAAAATGTTGATACCCTGGTTACATTACTGTGTAACAACCATATCTCCATACCAGCTGATAATGTATCAGCAAAAAGAAGCTTAAGTGGTACTCTGATTCATATGCAATGGAATCAAGTTGTATGCAGAATGTTGCCTGCATCATAAAGCTTAGTTTAGTATCATCGGTTCAGCAAGAACCTATAACAGAGCTGACTTATATTGGTAAGTATCTGTACTGTAGTCCAAAAACTTTCCAAAATTTCATAATAACAGTGGGTGTAAGAGTGTTTAGGAAAAGAGCTCTTGATTAATTTTTTAGATTTGTGTATATTATTTATTAATGTTATTAATATTTTTGTCTTTTTTGGATATTGTTTTGCTGACCTCTGAGCTTGTACATCCTTTTGTGAATGTGAAATATTCTCCATTACAGAGGAACACTCCTGCAAACTGCTGAACAGTGTGAAGGAAGCCTAGACGTTGGCTCCCTGGAGTACTTGTCTCTTTTAAGAAACAGCCAGCTGGGGGATCCTTAAGGAGTACTGCCATGAATTCAGACTTTTAATCCAAATGACTGAAACATGTTTCTCCTCTTTTATATTCAGGTCGATCTATGGGGTTTTCCAGGGCAAGCAGGATGTGAAGGGAATCACACTCTATCGTTTCACAGTTCCTCGTGAAGCATTTGCATCGCCTGCTGAAGTCGAAGATAATTATTGCTTCTGCAAAGATAAAGTTATATCAAAGAACTGCACAATAGCTGGAGTCCTAGACATTAGTGCCTGCAAAGCAAGTACGTTAGTGACACGGTGCCACCAAACAATCCATTTGACTGGGGAGAAAGCACATGTCCTGTAGCTGAAGTGTTACTCAGGGATCCAGGACATTCGTGTTTGTCTGTGAATTCTTCCACAGATTGCCTGTGAGACCTTTAACATTTCTGGAGCCTCATTTCCCAGAATAAGGAATATAATATTTCTGTATTTTGTATAGTGCTATACAAAATGGTGATACTAGTTTGTATACTGAAACTGCAGGAATGCATGTATCGAAAGGAAAGTAGGGGGCACTGTATAAAAGCCAGAGATAGTTACAGTCCTTGTATTTGTGATAATTCACACACACAACTATATGCACACGCAGAGACTGAGAGACACTACTGGCCCAGTTCAGCATTGATATACTAAAATAAATATATACAGAGTCTGCATTTGGTGCAGAGTCGAAAGCATGGGTTGTCTTCAGGCTTGCTTTCTATTAAAACAAGATCATGAAGTTGGGGGGAAACAGTGACAGAGGGTCCTCACCTCAGCATGAAACTGGGAGCACTACCAGCTCCACAGTGTAGACATGCAGGATTTGTAACTACAATTTATTTCACCATGCAAATTTTTCTCATGACAGTAGAATCACTGAAATGTTTAATTTTTATTTTTTTTGGGGGGGTGGGGGCAGGGTGTGGGACTATTAGCATTTTTATCAAGATTGTGTGTCTATATAAAAACTATGTTTGAATGGAAAATATCGCCTCAGAAGGTGATCACTGAAATAAGGCTTAATGATTCAAGTGAGGTTTTTTTTTTTCAAATAGAAAGGCCAGTATTTATCTCTCTTCCGCATTTTCTTCATGCAAGTGAGTCTATATTGCATGATGTTGAAGGCCTGAGCCCAAATGAGAAGGAGCATGAGACGTTTCTAGATGTAGAACCTGTAAGTCCAAATATTTAATAATTGTAATTCAGTAAACTTGTAATGTTCGAATTTAATTGTAGTACAGTAGGCCTTTTACCAGAGGGACAAGCAAAAGATACAATCGTGTCATGTTTGCTTTTGCAAGATATGTTCACAAAAGTGTTATAGTTTTAGCAGGGGAAATTTAGAACAGAATTTGTCTCATAATGACCTTCAAAGTTTGCAGAATTAAGTTTTGAATTTTCCTTATTGGAAATGGGGGGTTAAATAGATTCTGCAAACTTTGCAGTATGCTATAGCTTTTCTATGACCTTCAAGTACTTTGAGAATTTTTTTTTTCTATGAAAGTTCTTCTGTTGCTTGTATATTTAAGGATTTTTTTGTTTTGTATAGCAATCCATTTTTGTATAATTACTATCTTAACTGAGATTAAATAAATATAGATCAATTTACTTCAAGTCCAAACATACTGCTCTAGAACAGACCTAATACAGTCTTTGTGATGCGGATTGTCCAACAGAGCTCCCAAACTGACTGAATTTATGACAGCTCTGATTCTGATTGCCTCCAGTTTTACCTCTACTTCTGTTCCAGTGATTTGGATTCTTAATTTTATTTACCAAATTTTTATGTCTTGTGTAATGAATTCTAAGGTTCCAAAATTTTATTTTGCTCTGAATTTGGATAAAAAGATAAAATTCAGGATACCTCACTAAAATATTTTTAGGCACATAATTTGACAACCAAGCTATGTAACTTCAAAGAGGAGATCTAAAGTTAAATCTTTTTTTCACCTTATTTGAAATAAGAGATGTCAACCAGAAAGTCCTAAATCTGATATGAAATTTTCAAGAATCGTACCCTGTCTTGTTTTTGTGGAGGATAGAGGGGAAAAAAAGGAAGTGGAGGGAAGATCTGACCTTTGTTTTGATATCTTTGTTCTGTTACGAAATTATTCTTTGCAGCCCTATGCAAGTTAAACATACTTCTTATTGAAAAAGAAAAATTATCTGAATTCTGGTAGAACACCCCCCCCCCCCCCCAAACCATATTTTTATATGGAACATTTCACAGATTATTTAGTGGTTTTAACCTTTTTTTCCCTTCAGTTTTAATTGCAAATGACTAAAGTAACTATGGTAAAGACACAAGATCAGAAATTCTGTGATAAATGGGAGACTCTTAGAATCATTAAAATTTTATAACATGTAATATAAATTGAAATTTAAAAACCTAAGGATAATGTGCTTTTTGTCACAGTCCATATTCTAGGTTTCAGCATCCAATTCAAAAATTTTAATTAATGTGTGGGGTTTTTTCTGGTTTTAGATCACTGGTTTTACGCTACAATTTGCGAAAAGGCTGCAAGTAAACCTTCTTGTGAAGCCTGCAGCAAAAATTGAGTAAGTACTACTTCATTATTTTGTTTTTAAAGACTTTTTTCAAGCAGGCTAATTGGTCTATGAAAGAGTAGGTAGAAATGGCTGAGAAAAGAAGGAATAAAAATAACTTTCCAAAGTCTTTTTTCTTTCTTGCAAAAATTTCAGTTATGACTGTTCAGAGAACATAAATTTCATCAAAAGAGCAAGACTTCTTGTGCAAGGCACTGCCCAAGTATTTTAACATACAATTGATTTCCCCACAGAAGCTTGCAAGGCGACATGTTCTTAAAAAGTAACATTCTTACAAAACCCAAATGGGGGCTATGAGAATGAACTAGAAGGCAAAATGTATTTTCTGAAATAAATCAAATGAAAGAGAGAGAATCTATGTGTGCTCTGTCACTAGGTGGATTTTATCACAATGGTTGATGGGTCTCTAGCTGTTTCTTCTCTCTTCATTAGCCCAAATGTACATGTGCAGACATGCATTTCAGGATCCTGTATATCTGGCAGGTGAACACCACACAGATCTTCAGACCATCCCACCATCTAGCTGTGTCCAGCCTTTCTTCTTTCTGACTACCCACATATGGAAGACTAGACAGAAAGATATGATTACATGATATGTAAAATGGCTTTTATTAATTGCAGGCTTTTTTTTTTTTTTCCCCAGTCCAAAACTACACAGAAAAGGTAAATCTGGAAGGTGTAGTTAGAAAATGTAGAAATGTAGTAGAAATTTAGTTACAGCAGAAAAAAAAAGTAGAGACTGGGCTTATGCACCAAACTAAAGGTAACATGTAATGCTGTACATAAAATGTTGTACTTATTTTCTCATTTCAGAGCTTTATCAAAAGTTAAAGAACCTTATATTTTCCCCCTTCTTTGGCTAAATGAGGTTAGTATATTTTATGTCTATTAATCTTCAATGTTTAAACAAAACAAAACAAACAAAAAAACCCAAACAAAAAATAAAGAGAAAAAAATCCAAACGCCTAGCTTTTTCAGTCTTGGTGCCCTGAAATTGGACAATTAAATTCATGCTGTGATTTGCACACACCAAGAATATATTCAGCAAGTGAGGGCTTACATACTTACCTTTCACTGACATTTTTCTTGCACTGTTTCAGTCTGCTGTTATTGGGGATGAGAAAGCAGAAATGTTCAGAAGTAAAGTCACCGGTCGGGTCCAGATGCTGAGTGTTCTGCAGATGGCCTTAATGATTGGAGGTTCTGTGTTGTTCGTCGCATTCATGGGTTCCTATTTCGTATGCAGATCAAAGAAATTAAAATAAGTAAGTAAGCACTAATGGTTCAGTCCTCAGCAGTAACTTTTCCTCAGGGTCTCAAGTTCAGAATCATGAGGTATTTAGATGTTCTTGTTTTGTAAGTGTCAGAAAATTCAGCAGTTGTTTTGTAGGAAATCATCCAGATAATTTAGCTAATGTTTTCAAATTCTCTTCCCAGTCTTAATCTTTCAGGATGCTTTTAACACACTCAGGAGAGAGTACCATGGAACTATACCAGAAGACTTGATTGTTGTGAATTTATGAAAATAGACATTTAACCCAAGAATGCTAAACTGTTCAGAAGTGCCCTCTAGTGCTTCTCTGGGACAGAGACCACACAGCTGTGGATTCCTGTGCCTTTCCAGGACATATTCCTTTCTGGGGTTCAGAGAAACCACTGTAAATGACTTTTTTTTTATTAAGTGTTGGATAGGGTTTCTCACGTCTTTCAGTTATGCAACACTGACTAACATGACATGTTAGTCTAAACATCTCCTGAACATACCTAGCCCACTAAGACTAAATATACTCCCATCCTAAGTACAATAACCAAGTGGTGGATATATTCCTGACATATAGGGAAACAAACACATTATTTTGAGCGATTTAAATGAAGTGCAGACATGGACGTTATGGTGAAAAGTATGCTGCAGCAATGACATTTTTAAGATGAAGACTTACCTCATCACATGCTGAATTCTGATTTTATTTCACTACAGGTAACAAAAGACTTCAGAGGTAGTCAGTGTTTAACTGAAATTTCAGCCAAGCAGCATGTTAAAATTCAGAGACAAAAGGTATGATTCAAGGCACAGTCAGTCCACATGCTATGCAATTCAACATGCTTTTCCATTTTGAGAAGACCAACTCACTAACCCAAATGAGCTGATGTTTCCAAAGGTCTACCACACTTCTGACATCACTAAAGAGGCCACCATGGAAACTATGCTTTCAAATAATTCTGATTATTTGAACTTTGTTACAAACTTTAAATGACATTCAAGCAGACTGAAGTTGAAGTTCAGCTGGATTTTAGTCCACCTTCTGCCATTTATGCAACTTGCTACGTTTTTTTCTTCTGGGATGTGCAAGACAATTGAAAGCCATTTGCTGATGTTCTGTCTCTGAGCACAGGCTGGGAATGACAACACCTTTGAGCTCATGCTGTGCTCTAGATGCTCTCATTGCAATATTTCTTTCTGTTCCTTAAAGGAATGGAAGTTGCTGCAACAGAACTGCTCTCTGTCCTCTATTCAGGGATGTGAATTGCGTTGAATGTGAAGTTTATTATGTAAAGTTACTGTTATACATGAAGTTAATAAAAAGACTTACTAAAATACGTGGTTTATACATTTTATATGGAGATGGCTCAGACAGGACATGACACAGTCATTCATATGGTGATGGAGCTCATCAACATTTGGCTCCACAGCTGTTTAGTTATCTGAACCACTCCCTAATTCCCAAGCTGCTCCACTGCTCTTTCTGTTGCCTCCTGTGTGCTTTACTTACTGGCTCTTGCTTAAACACCAGCCTCTGCTCTGCCCTAAACCCCGATTTGCCCAAGGCCTCCCTTAGAGAATGATCTGATATGTCACCTTTGAGGTTAAGAGAAAATATTCCAGAATGCTCCAGATATAGGAAAGACTGAGGTAATGATTTTGATTGAACACCAGAAGGTACCACTTCCTTGCTATAGAAGAACATAAATGAAAACAGGTAGCCCCAATTCTTCACTGATGAATCATCTGCCACAAGGAAATTTGTATAACCATTTGTTTAATGAAGTGCATCAGCCCGTAGACAAATAGCAAACACTGCCATCTGCGTAAATCATTCACTTTTTCATCTAATCTGTATGCCATATCTTAGAAATGACAGTCAATGGGGCAGATATTGAGTGTTGTGGGGTCTTTCCTTCCCTGTGGATTCACTGAATTCAGAAAGACAGCCAGAGTTCAGCACTTTCTAAGATCTCTTCTTGGACCTTTTATCCCCTTAAAGAAGAGCTGCAAAGAAAAAGGAAAACCAAACATGGCTAGCCTCTCATAGCCTGGTGCTTGGAAATAATGCTACAATGGACTTTAAACCAGAAAGGTTTGCCTTGCTAGTAAAGGACAGTATCTTTGCCTTGTTATCTTTAGTAAGGTGTGTTCACTTTTTGCAAATAAAGGGGAAAACCCAACAGACTAAAATGCTGTTGTTTTAAACCCCTGCTCCTTGCGAACAAACTTGTACAGCTATCAAAAGAGCTGATGAGTCACAGAAATCCTAAGAGATTATTCTTGAAGGTAAGGTCTGTGTGGTGCATGACTGCACTCTTTCTCCAGCTGCGAGCTGGAAATGCAAAGTAACAGGGCAGGAGACATGAAGGAGGCATGACCCTCAAGGGAAACTCTGCTCTCACTTAGAGCACCTGTGCATTTGATTACTCACCATGTTTGCTAGTTAATGAAAAACAAGACCTTTCTCTTGTGTCTACATTATTACTGGTGTCGTATGTGATGCTCTGTTCCTGTATTAGTCTGGGGACAGTTTGACCCAGCTGAAGGACCTAGAGTCCTATGGACTGGCCAAAAAAGTATGAGGACAGCTAAAGTCATTCAGTCACCTTCTTCTCTGAAACAAGCACACCTCTGTTGTGGTTCAAGCAAGTTTTTATAATAAAACTAGTCTTTAGAGCCAGAATCTAACAGGGAGATCTTTTGACAAAAGGAACCACAGCAATGCTCCTGTAATTTTTGACACTAGCATTTCAGCTTAATTTTTTTTAGCTTCAAGTCCATTGTCAGCAAGTTAGTGTTTGCTCTACTAGTGTTGTTTAGTGCTCTGTGGTGATCCAGCAGCAGCAATCCAGCAAACCAGGCCATGATTTTAAATGTCTCAGGGCCCAATTTTTCATGCACACAAATACGTTTGTTCATATGTATAATCTCATTGACCTTAATGCAGGTTTGGACTTTTAAACTATGTTCAGCACCTAGTCTGCACTTGAATTATAATTCATAGTTATTTTGTCCAAAACATCAGTTACAGTTATTGTTATTCATGTTATTAAGGCTAATGTTAAGTATTTACATTTGTTCAAACAGTGCAGGATAAACATTTATTAGAAATGTTAATGAACTCAATGCAAATAAAATAAAGCTGAAACTCTTTTTTCTCAGATCTTCATGTCTAATTGTAAATAAAGTCTTTAGTGTTGAATAATAAAGTCCTTGTGTTTATCTTCTTGGTACTTTGGATGTGTTTTCTTTTTCTAGACAATGATTTTATAAATTGATGACTAAGCGAGCTTAGGGGCTAACCTTGTTAGGTCATGGTACTCTGGCACATCACAGCTGCTTAGAAGTGCATTATCACCTTTAGTGTTGCCGCACAATGTATTATAAATACCAGCGACATACAACATTTATGCTCTAGATTACAAAAAGGAGGAGACTGTGGGCAGAGCTGAGCACCACCAGCATGTCTAAACTGAAGAAATTCTAAAACAGCCCCAGGAAACCAAGCTCAGAGAGAGACCTGCTTTCAGCTGCCTGTGGAGGTGTTGGCAGCATGGTGTTAGCACATCCAGCAGCACGTTACATCATCCTTTGCTGGCTCTGCTGGCCCAGCAGGTTGGGTGGGAGCCGAGCCTGGATACGCCCGCACCTCACGTTCCCCACACACCCCAGATCCTTATGGGCGAAAATCACTGGTGAAAATCAGATCTGACCCAAGATCTAACAGCCCACATACTTACACCCCAAAGCAGGTGTGCCAGCTATTGATTTCTAACTGAAATCATGCTTTCAAAGCCCTACCTAAAACCTGTTCTACCCACCTAGCCTACCAGTGTCTGTTGAGGGAATGTAAACATGGTACTATACCCTGAAAAAGAAAGAAACTTGGTTTTCTCTGTTCTTTTAATAGTGAGGCTAGGCAAGGACTTGTTTTATTTATGAGTGTACACATCAACGGTATTAAAAAAATAATAAACTTAATAACTAACAAAATATGTTTACAGCTTTTTTTTTAGTAGGCATATAAAACCAAAAACCAGAAAGGCAAATGACACATTTACCAGATGCAAACTGCATTTATAAAGAGATGTTATTGATTTTTTATTTTCTGTCCCCTCTTGACATGCCAGATATCCCGGATGCTCTGTGGTCATACCGCCTCCCAGCAGCACCCAAAGGAGCTAGGGACTCAAAGGCCACCCAGGCAGCAGCAGGCCGGGACCTTTCTCAGCTCTACTGTGTAAGAAAAGAAACCAAATGCTTTGCAGTAGGCGCCACCCAAAGGGCATACAGTTTTTCACAAGTTCTCCTGCTTCATTTCAGCATAGGCTGTCAGAAATAATGGTGGCTAAAGTTCGGTGTTGTTTCTTCTGCTAGTTCACATCACCCGTAATAATTACATCACTTTAAAAGCCGTGTGAGAAAACCCACACCCTATGTGTCTGCTGAATGACAGATTGTCGAATGCGGCACTAAGCCAGAAATTTTTATGCTCATTAATGTCCTGGAGTGTTCCACTAAGGCCAGGATTTCCCTTGAGTTCTGTGAATTGGTGTTTTACGAAACACATGCTTGATGTAACTAGGCACACCTATCTTTTTCAGGACTCTCTTTCTTGCCCAGCATCACTTGTGTAACACCAAGGATTTGTGGACAATTCAGGACTTACATGTAGCCGTGTGTGTGCTCTTTTATGTGACTTTGGTTTAGGATGCACCTTAAACATATTTGCAAGTTCAGCCCCACTAGAATATTCGTGTGTAGGACTGGGAAAGTCTCATTTTTGCCCTTACTTTCGCCTCGTATTTTTCCCCAAAAGAAAGCTCACATATTTGAATGCTTCCAGGCAAATTTCTCCACTGATAATTTCTGTCATGATGGGAGATAAAACATGATGGGCACCTCAAACCATTAGCAGATTGTAAAAGCCTGCTGGAGGTGCAAGTATTTTTGGATACTGACATATAAATCCAGACATTTCCTGTGTTTTTACCACAAATATGGAAGCATATCCTTCTCCACCCATTCATTCTACAGATGTAAGTATTTATCTTTGCACTGGTCAAACACTGGGTCTGCTTTGCAAAATCAGAAGTTATCACTACAATTACTGTACATTGACACTCACACACACATACACGGACTGTGGTGTGACGGCAGCTGCATTTTATTTGCACTTTTGACAACCTCAACCTAGTTGTCTTCAGCAGGATATACTGAAGAACACTGTTGACATTCACGAGCTCACATTGACAGAAAACAAGGACAAAAGGGGAACCAGGACCTTCTAATTATTTCTTATTTTCCTATGAGGAATGGGGAAAAGCACTAAGAAAGAACTTTGTGCAAAGAATACACTTTAATTCAATGACAAGTCAGTGCAGCCAAGAGGTTAATTTCGGAAATCTGTTCCAGCCACCATCTAGTCCTCCAGGCACCAGACAGAGACTACCCTGAGCACCCAAGAGCATCACCCATTTTGCTGAATGGAGTATGTGCCTCTTGTGTAAGACATTTGGTACTTAGTACAATCCTGCAGGAGACATAGCTGATAGATGTACAGAATGTTTCTAGCAGTAGAAGTAAGTTACTGGCTAGAGGTACCAGCTGGAATGTGGAATATATGGGTTCCAAAAGCTCCTATTTTTATGTGAATTAATTTATATTACACTAATTCAGATGAAGAGAGTATGCTCTGATTCAGGTTATTCCTTTAAATGAAGTTAAAATCCTAGACGAAGATGATTGTTAATCCACAAAGACGAAGGGGATCTTGGCTCTACTTTGGATACTGGTTGAGAGACAGAAGACTTTTTATGCTGGTTTTAATTCTTACTGGAATAAAACGAGAAGCAGTCAAAAAATCAAGGACCAGGAACTCTTGATCTCCACTTCTAGCCAGATGCAGGAACTATAACACAACTGCTACATGCATCTTCTCTTTAAGGAAGGAGAAAGATGGATCACTTTTTGGAGTTCAGATTATGTATTTCTTAGCATACCAGCTTTTATGAATGCAGACAAAGAACCATCTGGTTCTATACTGTGTTTCACCTGATTTCACCCCTGGGGCCAAGCACCCCTTAAACATTGCAGTGCCACCTACCAAAACATCTAAGTACTTCTGTTTAATACTGCCTTGACCCTGCTCTGTCTGGAATACCTGAGTGAATAGTCTGGAGGTTCCTGATGTCTATCCAAGTTTTACACAAAGAAAGGCAAGTCTGCACAGATGGTTTAGCACAGCAATGCCTCACACCCCTGTGGAAAACTTCCAGGAGTGTTTTTAGCTCAAAGTCAACTGCTAAGAGTGCTACTCCTGCAAGCTGTGCTTCATAGCTTCAAAAACATGAGAGCTGTCAGTGGCCCTGGCTGCAGCGGTAGAGGGCAGATCACACCACGTCAAACGGTTATTCAGTAGTATCTGATATCTCTTTATTCACTAATAGCTTTAAAATTGAATCATTAAAACTCTCACATTTGACTGACACAGAACAAGTCAAACAGATGAATTTCAACTAATTATGGTGGCACTACCTTAAAAGAATACATTTGACTTTGCACTTCAGCCTCTTTGATGTAGCACGCACAGGAGACTATCTCTGATCAATAAGATATGAGCTGAGACATGTTAAATGGTTTTATGAATGCTTAAATCTTTGGCAAGTAGTTAAATTCACCTATTTGCTCTTCATCTGAAAGAGACCAGAAGTTCCAGTTATTGCACAAAGGATGGTCAAATAGGTTTACAGGCACAAAGATTTATTTCTGGGGTCTGTAAGTCATGGTGACAGCAACTGTAACAGTAACTCTTTTATTTGGGCAAAACAAACCCCAAACAAATATGCAAGGGAAGAAACGGGAAAAGAAAGAAGCGGGGGGTGGGGGGGGTGGGGGTGCAGGGCAGGGAAGAACGCACTCCCAAGTGGCCAACCAGCATAAGCGACAAGGGTCCCTCCAGATGAGTATCCTCTTCATAGCATCCTCTCCAGTGAAGCACTGCCTGAAAATGCCATTTCTGAAGTAACTGCAGATACATCTTGATCTCACCAATGCTTTCCCACCCTCATTGTGCTAGCAGAATGGACTGACACGTGCTTCATTCTAGAACAGATTTTGCAGATCTAATTGGCTGCTGAGCCTTGTGTGTGTACATTACTGGGAAATGTTAATTGCCTATCTGAACAACTCTTATCAACTTGATCCTCAGTATATGGATTTAAAGTAAAAATTATGAAGTGAGCAATGGAGCGTAGAGAGAGGAAGGAAGGGCAACTCACACGGTGCTGGCAATGACTTTTGACAAAACCCAACTCAACAGCCATAACAGAAATTTCTGAGTGCCCTTGTGCAAGACAATGAGGATAAGAACACTGTGGAAGACCAGGACAGGGAGAACAGCCACAGATGCAGATAGGGGTGTGCAGGCAGATGGCTATGAAGTGAAAGACAGGCTGCTCCACAAGTGCTCCACAAGGACTACAAGGCTGAACACAGCAGGCCTTGGGCATTGCACAGGTTGGGGCACCAGGAACATCATATTATTAGTGAGTTTGTTGCCCACCAGCCCCTAAACTGTAAACTGCTGATACAGTACTGAGTGTGGGCATGTGCCATACACATGTGCAACCAAACCAGGGGAAGCAGGAATGCTGTGAACAGTCTCAGTTGCCTAACTGTATGAATGCAGTTTATACTGCATGTATGTATAAACCTCAGGATGCCTGATTTTTTTATCAGCCTGATTTATTAGTTTAGGAAGGCCTGGGTCTCCCATACAGTCCATATCATCGCACTCATCCCTCATGGATATCTCAAATATCCCAGGGCATGTCATATAAGAAGTCTTGCTAAATCATTTTATAATCTCTTTCTATAGATGCATTTTTCAGGACTGGGCTTTGTAACACAGTTGCTGAGCTAAAAACCAGGCAGAAAGAGAGGTCATGAGTACAGGAGGCTACAAAATTCATTTAGGAAGCTAGTCACCAAGACTACTTGACTAGCTTTGGCAGAGTCCCCCTGAGACAGCTGGCCTTTTCATAATCCCATCTCAGGTACCCAATCCTCCCTTGCTGAGCAGCCAAGTTACCTTACTCATAGATATGGGACCAGGTACTTAAAACTTAAATCCTTTGCTGTTTTTGCTTCATACCTGTGCCTTTTTATGGAACCTCCTCTAAACCTCTTTGTAGGCAGAAGAGAGAAATTAATGAAAAGAATACCCAGCTAAATAATTAATGAACAGATTGCAATTAACTTCTCTTGCTAATCTCTTCCAAGTTTTCTTGACAGCCACTTCTTGGATGTTCCAAAAATAGTGTTTAGGAAAAAATGCTTCGTGCAGCCTGAAACCCTGAATGGCATATTCACAAATCAAAAAGCATATTTTACAGTTTCGACAATATCGATTTTTTTTTTTGATCCACATGCACCCATGCAGCCAAACTTGGGGATGCAACACACCTGCCAGAAGTGGAGAGATCAATGCTTTGCAACTCATTGAGTCACTGTTCACAGTGTAGGAGTAATGTGCCAACCATGGAGCAATCCCAAAGGCAAACAGTGAATAAATTTGAATGAGAAATGAGAGTTACTTATTGTGCTCTGTTTGCAAGCAAATACTGAGCTGAAAGAGGAGACTGTGCAAGGCTTACCTGCAGCTTATAAATGCAGAGTATTTGCAGTGAGAGGGTACACAGGGTTCTTCCCTGGGCTCTCCTACATCCAGGAAAGGAAAATGGAAGGGCTGAGAGTTTCAAATTTCTCTTGCTGTTCCCTCACAGCATTGATTCTTGCTCCTTTAGAAAAAGAAGGAATAAACCTGGAGATTTCTATTAAGAATTTCCTGCTGCCATTACTTGTAACTCTCCAAGCGAACATTTCTGAAAACCCTCCTTTTACACGCCTGGCCCAGTGCATCTGCACGTGCAGGCCTCGCCGTGTAGTTTCCGCGCTGTGCACTAGATGGCAATGCAGCACCTAGGCTGACAGTCCCAAGCTCCCCAAACGTCCTGTCCAGGGAGGCTCACCCCGCACCGGGGTTTGGGTGGATACCCTTGGACGTGGTGAGACTTCAGCTGAGGCCCCTTGTTTCGCATTAATCCGGAGCATAAAATAAGCATTGCGTCACTGCCTCACACATCTTGGTAGTGTTGCAACAGCTGCTTAATTTGTTCATATAATGTTAGTGTGTGGCTTTCACAAGAAATAGATATTATAGAGATGGTTTTTTTTTACAATGTTGCTTTTCAGCTTGTGAAGAAATGGTGAAATATTTGAACCTGGAGAGATCATAAGCTCTCAGGGCTGCAAACAATGTAAAGATGCTCCACTTGCTGGTTGCCAGCCACTGCAGACCCTGGTGCCTGCTGGGCGAGCCAGGCTGGCCGTCTCTGATGAAAGACATGAGAAAGTGTGCAAGACTTTCATGCTCAGCAAACCCAGTCGCTGCCCCTTACCATACCACCAGAACAATGCCCACCCTTTCCCAAGACCCCTCCTTTTTAATATCCTTATTCTCCATCCAGAAAGCTCACTCTTTCTGATTCTTCCTGCTTCCTGTGGCTGTAAGGACATCTGACTATGACCTGCTTGAGTGTTTGAGCTCAGTTTACTTACAATGCTGACATGTCTACAAATGACTATGTATGTCTTTGCGTAATTTTGTATTTGAAATATTTGCTTAAATATAGCAGTTACAGCATCTCTCCCAGAATTTCTGTTGTAAATCAAGGCTCTAACCATTAACAGATATGCTGCCTTTATTGCAAGACATGTATTGGTTGTAGAGAAAGAAGGTTATGTTTCTATTTTTTCTATCTGGGAAGAACAAACATATAAGGAAAGTGGGTAGATAGAGAGTTATATGTTGAGATAACATATCTGCACCAATAACAATAATAATAATAATATCCAATTAACAGAGTGCCTGTGATAGCAGCCCTGAATGACAGGAACTACAAAAATAATGTAAATTGCAAACTTGACTTTGTAGCCTACCTTCAAAAACATGTCTACAGGGTGTTCTGTAGGGTTTTCTGAGTGAGCAGGATATGACCCATTTCTGATCTCCAGTGTCAAGCTAATAGTGCAAGCCCTGCTGAGAACCAACACCTCAGCAAGCTGGTCAGGTCTCGCTGAAATTATGGTTAGACCACTGTTCACCTGTGTCCATTATTTATGGAAATATAGTATTTATCCAGCTCTGTGTATTTATTGTCTTTGATCATAACATATATATACTTCCTGGACTTACAAAGATTGGAAAGCAGTCTCTTTTTATTTAGAAGATCAAACTTAATATAAAAACTTGTTACATGTCTTTCCTTACATGATTATACTTTTAAAGTTGAAAATATTAAAAATATAAAAGGTGTTTGAGAAGACTATTGAACTAATTTCTCAAAAGTAGGTTTCCCTCAAAATAATATTTTTTTAATAATTATTTCAAATAATTTTTTGTACTGATACAATTCAGGGAAGAGATGAGAAATTTTGACACACACACACACCCTGCCAAATTCCACCACATTAAAATTGAAGGTAGGATCAAAGAAGGAAAAATAAGGTTTTGTTGGGTTTGAACACCTCAGTTTCCAAGACTCATTATTTGTAGATGTGTGGGAGGATTGATACGCATATTTGTATGCAAGTTTTTATGTATAATTACTGACCAAAAGAGAAATGGGAGTCTGTGCCTGGCAAGTTGTGGGCTATGGTCTCTCATCCCAGTGAGATGACATCCTAATACCTAGGTAAAAGCACTTCTTCTAACACTCAAGGGACCCTTTACAATGATGGACGATCGATTTATTTTTCAAAACCAAACAGCTGCAATTATATGGACAGAAAGTCAGAACTAGGATCTTAAGTTATTCCCCAGAGAAATAAGGACCAAGATGTTACATCAGAAGTTATCTGTGTTGCTAAATGGACAAGGTGCCAAATGCTGGGCTTGTTCAAGTTTCCCTCTCTGTTTCTATTTCTAACATGCATGTGTGGATGGCCTGAAGATACCTTTTCAGATGACTGGCCTACATCTTGTATCAGGAGGATATTGGATGTGAGTATGTCCAATAGTCACTGTATGTCATGGAAATTTCTGGTAAGAATTTTAGGGTGAGGATTTCATCCTAAATTTTACAGTAATTTAGTATAAAATTTCTCTTATGTCTTTTCATATATATATAATTACCACATTGGTCTTTTTGTATATTTTAAGCAAGAAATCTCTACCTTTGACTACTGACTGAAATTCATTTTTGGCACATCTGCCTTTCTCTGAAGAAAAATGAGTTTTAAATAGCTTTACCCATACAAATTGAACTTGGCACAGAGATGATCCTGCAGGGAGCTGGTACCATAGCGAAGGCTTTTGTGTTGCTGCATTTTAAATGACTTAGAAACTTGTATCCACTATCTAAATTAGCTCTGTAAATGAGCTTTGCAGCAGATCTTGCCTGATTGAAGCTCGGCACATGGTAGCTTGGCATCCCTGCTGAAGACTAAGCCTTCACACTGAGTGCCTGAAGGGCAGGAAGAGACTTTCCACATCTGAGTAGGTGGTGGCGTGTTAAAATGATAGATATGCAATGTGTATTAAACTTTCTCCATTACTGGCTTTGCCAACAAAGATTTCACAGGCAGTTGCCATCGCCTGAATTTATCTCCAGCTGCTGACTCACCAGGAAGCATACACAGCTGCTGATACATAAAATACTGCTGTTCTCTATTTCTGTCCCCACCAGGCTGCTTCCTTCAGCCCTCAGCAGTGGCTGCTGATGGTTCCTTCAGACAGACGCTGACAACTAGCAAGCATGGAAACAGCCATATTGTGAAGCAGACAGTTGGTGTGCACATGACATCATTACTGCGTACCCACATAAATCAGAACAAAAAAGTAAAATCACACCAGCTGATAAGGCTGGAACTCTCCATCACATCATCTGCAAGCACACTCATGACATTGCATGCTACATCACAACCTCCTAACCCATTTACTCTGCCTTGATAGCCACCCATTGCTTTGACAGCGACCGTTCTCCAGCTCCATGCACCACCGTATCTGACACTTCCAACTACTTGGGGTGGTAAAGCCAGAGAACTGGCAGTGACGCAAAGAAATGCATTTGAGAAGATAAGATTGGCCATGGTCCTTCAGCTGGGTGCGGCCCGACACTCTTGACCAACTTTACAATCATAACTCAACAAAATGAAAGCGAACACAATAGAGGAAAAGACATGCAAGAACGCCTAGGACATACACTATCTTTTTTTCCTGCCTAACAGCCCTGTAGACAAGACTGATAGTCTCTAAGTACCTAGCGGCCCCTTTGCTTGAAGAATTCCATGTTTCAGTGCAAAAAGTATGTGCCTAGGGCTTTTCCACATGGGGTATCAGTGATTTACTGGGTGTGTGCCAACAGTCTGGCCAGTGCATGGGGCGACACATGGGCACAGAAAGCTGGGGAGCCTGAGGCTGGGTGGCCTCAGTGTGGCGGCAGCCTGATGGGGCCTGGCCCTCCGCTGGGGAAGGGCACAGGCCTTTCCAGGAGCCATCGACTCCTAAGCTTTACAGGATTAGGAAAAAGATTTGAATAGAGTCAGGGATTTCTCGGCAGGATTGAGGCATTTTAATAACTGCGATAGCAAAGGATAAAATTCCTTTACTCGTTTTCGTGGTCCCGGCTCTCGTTGGTCCCAGGCGGGCCTCAGACCTGCACTTTCCTCAGGCGGCAGTCCTGTCTTCCAGAGCTTAAACCTTCACCCGCAGGACATTTAAAACCCAAGCGTTCGAAGAGATCTGATCACTGAAGTAGTGCTTACACCTATGACTCCTATTAATTTCATTGGGTCTTAAATAACAGTTACTCAGCTACCCCTGGACCTCAGGCCCAAGGCTCAGGTTGCTTTGGTTGTAAAAAGCCCTGAAAATGTGACCCCCGGGTGACCCACCATGAGGCCTACTGATATGCACCTAACCAAAAGAGCAACTGATAAGTATAACCCAAAGCTAGACTATAATAGGTACCATTTAAATAGCACAGATTTGGATTGCAAACCATGCATGAGCTACTGCAAATGGTGACCTGGTCTGCCTTCAAATGGGTGGCTCACCCCAGCTCTCACAAATTCAATGGAAATTTTTCCATTAGTGCAGTCAGGGACTGTTTGAGACATTTTGCCTTACCAAAAAGTTTCTTGCAAATAAAATATTGCCTGCTTTTTCTCTTGTTCAGAGATGGAGTATTGCAAACCAGAAGGTATGAGAGCAACAAGGATTTAGTGAAATTCCAAATAATGTCTCCCAGTAAAAGTGTTTGCTCTTTCTTGTATGCATTTTTCCACTGAAAATCAGTGGTTTGTAGTCAAAAGTTAATAAATGTACCAGCTTCCAGCATCCAAAGAAATCATGGTCCAAAATAAATTGTATGCTTTACATATTGTTTAGCTCTGGTGTGGTCACTTGATTCCTGAGGAATGAACACATTCTGTGTGTGTAGGACAAACTCTTCACCCTAAGAATGCAATGTAGCAAACACCAGCTGTTTAGGGTTTTAGCCAACAGAACAGGAGGAAAAAAATAAAACAAACAACAAAAAAAGCTAGAAAACTGTATTTACAGCTGCATTAGCTCTTAATACCATTAACTTCTTTCAGACTCAGAACAAAACTGACCTTTAAGAGTAGCAAACTTGGAACATAAATGCAAAACATGGTCTGATTATGAAAGCTCTGATATAAAGCAGGTTTATTCTTACAGTGCTTGTCAAGCCCTTAGCTTGGAACTGCAAAGCTCTTTAGTTGCCATGCTTTTCCAGGCAGATGATAAATCTGCCTGCTTTGCACAGTTTGATATGACAGTGTGGCTCGTGCAATTCTTTTAAGCAATGAAAAGATGCCAGGGACCACAAGATTCTGTCACAGATAAAGAAGCTCCCTCTTGCTTTGTTTTTTCACAGGTATGCTAAGGGTATTGAAATGCGCCTGGCTCATGCACATATGGTCACTTAATGATTGGCTCTGTAGATCCAATTACAGCAAATGATATTATTTGCCCTCCTCCCTAACTACTTAATGAAATTCCCTTGGGCTGCAACAATTTCCATATCAAAGTGGGTGGTTCATGCATACATATAATGACTGGAGCTGAAGCAATCCTTTTAAAAGGAGAGGCATAAGGCCAAAGGCCATTTCCTACAATTAAATTAAAAGATTTAAAATCAAGTATCAAGTTGGATGAGGTGGGTTGCTGTGGTCATGGAGGTGTGCTCTATCAGAAAGACCATTAAGATTGTACATCTCTTCTGCTTCTAGTGGTCTGGAAGCTCGAAAGTGTGGAGGCAATTCCTGGGAACAGGACCCCAGCAACACAGAGCAGTCAATAATCATCCAAATATATACACCACAGCCAAGCAACTCAGTCCTCACTACAGCCTTTCAACCATCCTGCCCTGTGATTCCTTCTGCCTCTTGCCTGCCTTACTGTCCTAGAAGGACAGGGCCAAGAGCAAAGGACCGCTGCTAATGGCCTGGGGCCTCTAAGCACTGTTACAGTGCTATATGGAGCAGATTAGATACTCTTCAGTTGTTAACATTGTCTTTCACCCAAAGCCAAGGGAAGAGGGGAATGAACCCGGGGCTCTCGCTGTGCACATGTCTCAGTGCATGCTCCTGAGTGAGCTGGCACATATGAAGTTTTTCAGCTGATCCATGGTGTTCGTGTAAATGCTTTTCCTCCCTTCCAGCACCTGACTCTTCAGTCATCCCAGGAGGTGGCTTTGCTGAGGCTTATCTCACCTAGCGCTACTTTTCTTTACAATAGGCATTATACCAGCATATTACACCCTCTTTACAGCTAATGGACAAGAAGAGGCACTTGTGAATCATGATTCCTCTAAGCTTAAGGCTTGTGATGAGATATACCACAAATGACAAAGGCTTATTTCTACCCCTTTGACCAAGGAATGAAAGAAATAGCTCGTATGAATGCCTCCCCTGCTTGTATTTGTGTGTTTAGGGATGCCCAGCACCAGAAAGAAGCTTTTGGGTTTTATTTTGGAATTAATTTTTCAAGTTGCTATGTGTGCCATGGGTTCTAGCTTCAGGATAATCATCTTTTCAATATGTTGTATCTGACTTCGGATGCCTAAATCGAAACTCTTACCTGACGTAAATGACACTTCCTGGCCACAATAAGCCAAGCTTCATCTGCCCACATGTAGCACACCAGTTAGCTAAGCTCTTGGGAATTTTGAGGATTTCCACAGCAGATATTATTCTGATTACAAAGCATGAGCCTGTAGTTGTTCTCAGACTATGTGCAACCCCATTTAAACACATCCAGAGAAAGACTCCTCTGCTCCCTTTTGCTTTGCAGGCCATGAGTCTAATTCAAATGTCAATCCCTCCCTAATCAGAAGAGATTTTATTCCACTTTTTTCAACCAGCTTGAGGCTAGCTCCCTTATTGCATCTTGGGCAGGGGTACTTAAGTCTCTTTTGGTTGGCTTTGCATGGCAAAGAAAA
This sequence comes from Falco rusticolus, assembly GCF_015220075.1. NCBI lineage: Eukaryota > Metazoa > Chordata > Aves > Falconiformes > Falconidae > Falco > Falco rusticolus. The sequence continues at coordinate 18,495,828 of NC_051191.1, forward strand.
GAAAGGGAAAAATAAATGTCACAAGACTTAATAACACAGTGCTCAGGATTGTCACCTGGCAGGGAAACCAACACTCTGCTCTCTCTGAGCATGGAGACCTCCCTATTGTACAGGTTGCACTGAAAATCTAGCCCAGAGCCTCCGTCTAATTCCCACTACATAGAACAGCCCAACATTGTGGCCTGAGATTTGCTCAAATTCTCTGACTCAAAAGGAAGGACTGACAGCAGCAAATCCCACATGAATGAATGAATGAGTTCTGCGTTCATGAGAAGTCCTTCTGCAATGATTTGAAACTTAGTCCTCCAGAAAGTGTGTTAATGTTTATTTGAAAGCCCTTTGACCTTATAGAGGTATTGTTTTTCTCAAGAGATAGGGCAATAAACAGCTGCATCAATATTTACCTTAACAGAAAAGTGTTTTCTCTGTATCAGTTCTCCTCTTTTTTGTGTTTTGTCCAGCACATGGGCTGAAAAAAAAATAAATTTTTTTTTTCTTCAGTTTTCAGATTAGAGGGAAAAAATAACTTCTTGCTATTCTGCAAACATGCAACCACATTCACGGCAGTGGCTGAGCTGTGATCAGCTTTCCTGTATTGCTGGAAGTTCCTGTGCAGTGAGTGGTAGGTGTGCTGCTTTTGCAGGATTTACAGCAGTCAGATAGCACATATCAGCAAAGGTCCAACTCATCTTCCCAAGACTAGTTATAAAATACCAGCAACTGTTGAGTCACGAGCAGAATATGAGGACTATATTGGTAGACTGCATGTTTATTTGCTATAACTTTTTTTTTTCAGCAGTTTAAACCTTCTTTTTTAACTTTGTGAAAAGGCCAGTATGCAATTAGGGGTCAGTGGTGATAAGAGAAGTTGAAAATATTGGAGATTAAATATCCTCTGAGACTTACATTTTCATTTCAGCTGTTGCTGTGCATGTGTAGCTGTCCACAGAACAGAGTGTGAGATCTGGGATGACACATTCATTTTGAATTGCACCCAATTTTCTGACCAGCCAAATGAAAATATAAATTCAGGCTGTGCTCAACCATCTCTGCAGCTCTCCTGTATTAATTACACCACATATTTCTTTGAGGCGGTGGACCCAAGTGAGTTACAAACAAACAAACAAAACCACAGAATCACCCTGCAAAGACAGCTAGGGAGACCAAGGGTCAAGATCTGTGGTGGCAAAGAAAATTAAACTGCACAACTGGTACAAATTCCTACATTAAGGAAGACAAAATGATTTTCAGAGATACAAAGCACCAGTACATTGCCAAGCAGCTGTACCCTATGGCAATGGAAGGGATTTTTAAAATTTACATTTTTACAAATTTCTATCCTTAAAATCAACTCAATATTTAGTCAACGGGGCACTGTTAATAGTTTCTGGTCCATGGCTGGACTGTAGATCTGACTAATTTTGCAGTTTTTAAGTGTGGAGGCACACTGTAAAACCAAGTTTTAAGTAGTCTCTGATCAACAGTAAGGAGAATATGAGCCATACGCAGGTTAACGTAACACACAAGTGTATCCTAGCACCAACTACCCAACTTCAAAGGCAACTTCAAGTCAGCAAATGGACCCTGACTGTCACAATCCATCCAACCGGCAATTAGCAGTGTTGGTATAGCTGGTGGACTAAACAGTACAGCTACAGGACAGCCAGGGTTGCAAAATCATGCATGCCTCCCTGTTTGGTTCAAGGCTGCACCTACCCCTGAAAAAATGAGGTTCTTCCTTCAAGAGAGAACCTCTAGTGAACACATTGTTTAGCTATATTAATTATTACTCTGTGTGAAGGAAATAATCCAGTTATTTGGGGATGTGAGTGGTTTGGGGTATGGAGGTGATGATGATGAGGCATAACGTTGTCACTCACAGTTATGACTGAGATTTGTCAAATTAAATCAACAGTGGGGTGCTTTTTAATTGCTCCTTTATTGTATAATGCCAGAATCTGTAGGGCATTATTTAATTCTGATTTTGGCTTGGATTTTTTCTTAATACTACTTAGCCCATTTTCTATGGTTATTTATTTATTTATTTTTAAACGTATCTTCTGAATAATTTCTCTTTACTGTGTTTTTGCAATATCCTGACTCTGTATATGGTTACTATGGCCATAGTAACCTAAAATAAATAACACAGAAAATAAATGTTTCTCTCACTGACTTGGAATGAATTTATATAGAGAGGATATAGAGTGCCCATGATCAGGTGGTGAGAAAGATTTCAAATGCAGAAGACCTTGGACATAGGAAAAAGGAAGCTGAGCATGATTCTGAGAAAGCTGAATCCCAGAGGCCTTATTCAGCCCCAATTATCCAAGCTGAGTAACTAACATCAGTAGGAGTTTTCACTAGGAACCTGGCTTCAGGAACTGAGAAAGGGAGCACATTGGACAGGGCCGCAACTTAATATGTCTTCAAGGAAATACTTGCTGGATCTTTCCTAGGATCCAGGGATGGGAATTGCTAGATGATGCATGTGTTAGCCAAGGAGTTTACGACATTGCACAAGACTCAGGATACTTAGCATGAACTGCCTTGACTTGAGTTCTGGTTCTTTCATGAATTATATATTTCCTGCTCTTTTCCAGTAGCTAAATTTCAAGTTCAAGGTATGATGTGTCTTAAGGACTGTCTTGTTTAGTGAAACGCAGGTGTGCAGCATGCAGAAAGCATTACAGAAACTATTCTCCCATCTTACAGCAGAAAGAAGTCACTACCAAGCATTATTTGCAAATCAGAGCTTTCCTGGTCAGTGAACCAACCTTCGCAGTGCTGTGTCCTTCTTTGGGATGCTGCTAAGTCCCAAAGCTGTCTTGGTGCAACTTAGTGCTTTGTCCTGGTAAAAGGACTTGCCTAGATCCCATGGTTGCTTTGCAAAATTCTGGTGATAAAAATCAGCTGTGAACCGACTTAATCAACCAGTTAAATGGTGTTTATGACTGTTTCAGCTTTCTGAGACAGCACAATGTAGCTGGAGTGAACCAAAGGAGAAGCCCAGAGCTGCCAGTCTGAGGCAAAGGAAGGGGAACTGCACTGTCTCCTTTCTCTTCCCACACTGACAAGTAAGGCAAAATCCGATGTAAATGGGACCAGGGGGATGCAGCATCTGGCATGGCATGACACTGTCTGCCACACAGCTCTGCCTTCACAGCCAGTCAACAGCAGTTACTTCAGAGGTTTCCCTCAGAGTGAGATTTATTCTTGGCATCCAAACCTGAGTGCTCTCAGTGCAGGAAGACTTGTACCATTTCCAAGATTTCTGCTGGCTGACTTTACAGTTGGCTGGAGGATGCAGGGGAAGTTTCTGTTCAGCTTATATGGTTTTCGCCGTCGTGTCATTAGCTCCTTTCAAAATAACAGCTTGCCTTCTTGACAGGAACGAATAAACTGGCGAGGCGATTCTCTCTTTGTTAATCTCTAACTGGTCTCCAGCAACACTAGAAAATGAACCGTCTCTAACTCCATTTAGGGCTCCTTGGCCAGTGTGTACTGCACCACAACAGCCCTGACTAGCATGCTCCACAAGGCCAGGTGGTTACCAAATGGCAGCAAACTATCCCCACTTCTGGAGCTTGGATAATCCACCAGGCATGTTGTTCTTTGCTTTAACCATTTCCTGATAGCTCCAGACATCTCTAGGTGGAGGACACACCACAGGACAGATCCATACACAGGGCAAATCCATATATAGGTAAATATGATAAATCTTTCTAATCCTTAGAAAACTTGGAAAGGGAAGAAAACTTGTGAGCTCCTTTTGTCCCATATATCTGAAGGAGGCATCTGGATTTGTTGCTGTGCTAATAAAGATGATCTTTCTTTACTGTGGCAAAGGCCTTTAATCTTTCTCCCCAAAGGAACCTGTCTTAGGAATATTTTTTGTGCTTATTGTTTCAGATAGTTTGGACTAACTTTTTTTTGATTATCGATCTTTCTCAATTACAAAACAATTTCTCCTACAGGTAATTTAACTGAATGTATTTGTGACTGGCAATCTGATAAATAGATCTGTATAATATAATCTATCGATGTTTTTTCTCTCCATCCTTTATTTATTTCAAGTTCCTCAAAGCAAAATCCTTGAGCTAGGGTACTGGTATTGCCAGGTATGAAACAAAGAATAGTCTGCACTATGAATATAGTGCTGAAAAAAACAGAGCAAAATATTACCCATATGTCTTTTGAGCATGAACATGCACATTCAACTAAGTAGTCTGGTTTTGATGTTTGTTCTTAAGCTCAAGGGCTTCAAACATCTTGGAAGAACCTCTTTATATTTTGTTTGTTTACTGACACTATGAGGCAGGCAAGCCTGATGAAGCAAATAATGTGCAGCATCTTTTATAATTATAATAGGTAATATATTTCAGAGTAGTGGAGTAAACAGGGCTTGTAATTAAAACAGCTAAATTAAAGTAACCCCTCTGGGACTACTAGCCTGAGTTCAGCTGAGGAAAGGAATGGGAATAAAGAAGAATCCATACAGAAGAGGAGGGGTAAAGCTTTTGAAAGAGGAAATGGTTGAATTTTAACAAAAATTAAGGGAGGCACAAAAGCTCTTGAAAGGCCCTACCAAATCCTCGTTGTGAGCAGTGAAAGGACAGTAATCTTGGTGAGCTTTGACCTATTGGAAAATTGGAACTTCAAGGCTAAAAGAATCCTATTTTTCCATCATATAACAACATGCAGTAGCAAGTCGATGTTCACTCTGTTTATGTAAGGACCATGATATGTTGCATTGCTCTGTTCTTTTCTAGGGTCCTGTTCTTCTCTGTCATTTCAAGCAAAGTCTTAAAAATGCTGTAATTTTGTTTCCAAATATTGTATCACTTGCTGAAATGGTTTAGGCAGATATCATAGATAATACTGTATGTAAGACCATTTTTACTGGTGTCTTATTAAATGGAAGGCCTGAAATGATGATCTGGACGTCATGTCCTAAGATGTCAACTTGAAAAGAAGTATAAACTCTATGTCTCTTAGGGACCTTTGAAATGGAGACAGAGAGAGCAGATACTGGAAAAAGAACTACTGCAAAGAGCCAAGGAACAACAACTATCCAAAAGGGTTGTAAACCTAAGGTTAAGTAACCGTATTTTTCTTACCCATTTGTCAGGCTACATGTTGCTGTACAAGTTGCCCAGCTAGAAAACAGTCTTTCTTAGTGACTATTTCCTACGAACAACTATACTGACCAATTTTTAATTTGCTTGTTCTAAAATCCTTTGAAGAAAATTTAGGGCTTTTAAAAATGTTGGATATTTTGAAATCCTTGGCCTAAACTGTCCCAAATGTAGAGCTCAGCAAACATTCAGGTTCATTTATAAGGCTGGCATTTAAATCAGGAGTAATGAAGCTGATACAGTGCTAAGAATACATGAATGCTGTTTGCTTTGTAAAGCTGTATATAGAATCCAATAATGAGTCCTGGGATACAGGACAGTCTATCACTGTAAAGTAATTATTTGTTGACTGCTGAGCCAGCTGTGTTGAATTTGTGTCTTGGAGTGTTCAGAATGCCAAAGCATCTTTAAATCTCAGTATTTAGTTTAGATTAGACATGTTAAATGACAGCACATTTTTTATTTCTTACACAGTGCTAGTCTTCTGATGCTAAAAGGAAATTCTTATTGAGACAAATAGTGCAGAAGGTAAGTTAGAAAGGGGAGTGAATAGAGGAAGGGGCTTTTTTTGACCAATTACTTGTCTTTTAAAATGCTGTCAGAGATGGTAACTGCTCTACCCAGAAACTATTGATTGGGACCATGAGGTCTGATTCTGTCCATATTGAAACAGAAAAAGGACATACATTAATGTTAAAAGAAGCTAAACGGATCAGCAAATATGGCAGGGAAAGAAAAGCTCCTCTGTATGCAGGTAGTTGTACTGGAGCCTGCTGGTGAGTATCTATGTGTATTTTTACTTGGGCTCATATCACATGGAGTCAATTCTCTCCAGACCACCTTGGGGTGCAGAAAAAGGCCTTAGCAAGCCAGCTGCAGCGCAAAGGATAAGTAAGTATGGATCCCCTGAAACCTAGTCCATTGCTTTAGACTAAAGCCACAATGCCTCAACCTGCTTTTATGGCCTGCTCCACAGAATTATATCTGCTGACTTAATTCTGGAGGCAACAATTAGTTCCAGAGGCAAAAATAATTCTGTAGCATTGGGAGCCACCCTGCTGTTAGCACTGCCTCATGAGCAGGCAATGTTTTCCACTGGTCTCCTCTGGGCTTCTGTGGCTGCATAGAGGAGGCTGTACTTGACAATGCCCCGTCCGGTAGGGATCCTGCATGGGCACATGCATCGCAAGACTGTGGGTTTTGCATCCTGCTTTTATTTGAAGGGAGACCTTAGAAAGGTCTTGTCACCAGAAGAGAGACCTTAGAAAAAGCAGTAGCTCCCAGATGGGGGAAAAAAAATATTTAAAATTCCAACAGACATTTGAAAGACAAATGAGAAAGCTCAGATCTTTGAAGATCTCACTTCTGATGTCCATAGAAGTCCCTGTCTTGTTTTGCCACTGCTCAGAGCTAAGGAATCAATGCAGTAAGTGTTGAAGCATGCTGCAGAAGGAAAAAAAGAGAAGGGGGAGAAGACCAGCAAAAGACAACTGAGCAGGGCATCAAGACAGAGGATCAAATCGGGGAAAGGTCTCTCTAACTGTAAAACTCTGCAAATGTCCAGCTTATTTGGAATCTAATCCAAACATTTCGTACAGCATGCAGGAGTGCTCAAAACCTCAGCTTCCAACCTAAACTGGCCGGAGTGCTGAGCAGATAACTATCCAGTATCAGCACATCTAGGAACCAGCCAGTACGGAAATCCTGGAGTGAAGTAATCTTATCCACTCACACCTCATAAAGCCTTGCAGGAACCTATCTATCTGGGAAATCAAAATCCAGGTTTAACGTTCCAGAACCTTGTTGGGAAGGCCGGTATTTGTGACATTTAAGTTTTAATTATTATCCCAAAGAACTGAGGAGCCCCTATGCTTTCTTGTTAAAACCCATCTGGAAAAACAGATGATAAGAGCAGTAATAACACTGCTCAGATGATAGATGCAAGAAAAGCAGCATACTGTAGGTGTCAGGCAGGTTATTTTACTCCAAGTAGAAGCCAGGAAATTGGCGAGAGCTACGGCTCCCTGCGGTGCAGTCCCACCAGCCTGCCTCCCCTGCAGAGCTGCTTGGAGAATACCTCCAAGACCCAACTGAAAGATGAAGCTGAACAACACAAGTTGTTTCATCAGCAGGATTTCACAGAATGCACTTGGTTTTTTGTTTGTGGGTTGTTTTTTTGGGTTTGGTTTTTTTTTTTTAAATTTATTATTATTTTTTTTTCCTCAGTGTAATAAAAGCAGAAAGCATTTATACCATACTGCCCTTTTTTAGGCTGACATTTCTGATTGACTTTATACTTCTAGCAGAAAATAACTTTTTAGTTGTTTTTTTTTTGTTTGGTTGTTTTTTTTTTTAAATCAATGTTAACCTGGTTATATGCAAGGCCTCTATATGGGATAATTTCTGACAGAATGAATCTCTGACTCCTCATGAATTCCTGGAATTCTCTATGACTGAGTGTTCAGCCCACAGCAATGCTCAGATGTGATCAGCTGCAATATCTGACACTCCCAAGTATTTTCTTGGACTTCTTTAAGAAAGTCTATGGGATTGCTTTTCAGATAATAAGAAAAAAAAGTTCCTTATTTTTAAGACATTTATAAAGGAGAAAACAAAAAGTTTCTAAGTTGTTGCAACACACTTTATTTTGTCAGGCAAATAGTATTTCAGATATTCAATTAAATAGCACTATGTTAAACTACATTTTGTTCTTTCTTACACACTATATAATGCATATTCACTGTAATGACAGTTTCATCATGCTAGGAACTTATACACATACCTACACTTTTAAAACAAGATTTTCTTAATAAAACACACATATCTACAGTAACAACAATTGCAAAGAACACATTGTTAAGTCAAGATTTCAGCAAACTTTACAAACTACACAAAATAAAAATAGCCAAAAAAATATCAGTACACGGTGAAGTTCTTAGCAGTGAACATATCTTTACATTTGGTGAAGTTATGCCTAGAAGTCATTTTGCTTTTGAATTTTTTAAGGAATAAAATTATATACAGTATTTAGTAATCCTCAAAATAGGAAGTATTAAATAGCACAGACAATATTACAGTCTTAAGTTTTGGTGTTACCTACAGTAGAGGGGCTACTTTAAACAAATAAAAATTGCAGTTTGTCTATTCTGTACATTTAGGGCCAAATCCTCAGCTGGTATAAACCACAGTAGCTAAATGGACAGCAAGGAAGTTACATTAGTTTACATCAGCTGAGCATCTGCCTCCTGACTACTCTATACACAGGGGAAAGCTGCTAAAGCATGGAAACTTGGACCAGTTACGCACTGACAGAAGCTTATTATATATTTGCTGAAGTTTTCATGCAGCAGGAAAAATGTTAGTTTAAGTATAATCCCTTAAACAGTCGTACCATAATAATGGCATACGAAGCAGCTTTAAAAATATTATTTTATGATCATATGAAACTCTGAGCTATGCTGATTGTTTAACGGAATCCCTTATTGCCAATATTCTATTAGAAAACAGTGTAACAATAATTTCTGAGGCCTAATAGAGGCCTATTAAAATATAACTGCACCTAACCATTTAAAGGGTAAATTGTACCCTTAAATACCTATTAATCACTGTATTCCATCTGGAAGCAATTATGATCCTCACAATAGACATTAATATCACACTAACTCTGCAGCGAATCTTCTGGGGAAATAGGAAGAGCATGGCAGCATACAGAGTATATGCACTAATGTCATTCCAGGAGGTAGTTCTATTTTGTGGCACTCGATTTTTTTGGTTTGTCACTTACTTCAGAAGTCAGTCATCAGGAAAACAAAAAAATAGTTTGCTGCACTGAACGTCAGCTGGGAAAACAAAGAATAGAAAACAACCAACAATCTTATTTTCCTTTACACACCTCATTTTCCTTTTTTCTTCTCCAGAGCCTGCTTTGGCAGCTCCTGGGGACAGATCCAAGCTCACTGAAGTCAAACAGAAATTTTCCTGGTGGTTTCCATAAGCAGGACCTTAGATACCAGTGGCTACATGTTGCAGAAATAAGCATTTAGGCCTAAGGAAAGCACTTAACTAGATGGCAATATATGAGCAGACTGGCATTGCCATCCCCTTTGAAGCAAGCAGTAAGCACACAAATTTAATTCAAAGAGCTCCCACCAGCATCAAAGGGACTTGGAGACAGTGTTTAAATGGTTTGATCAATCACGGTCCATTTCCCAGCTATTCTGCATCAGGTGGTGATAGAGTGACATATCTAACAGATACCAGGTAAATACCTGAGCTACTTCCATTGCACCTGATCTTAACTCAGACTGGCACAAACCCAGTTCTCCTACGCCCTGTAGAGTTATTCCCAGAGTAGTCTAATAGAAGCGGAATCAAAATAAAGTCCAGATTTTCAACATAGAGTCATTAAAATGTTTAAAACTATGTTTTAAAATACAGTAACCATCTGTTACTGGCTGGAACTAATGAATTGTTAAAAATATTTTTTCTTATCTTCTCTGGGTTCAGAAATTATTTTCATTCCATTTGTTTCCTAGAAATTTACCTTTCGTTTTTTTTTAGCTTAACATAGCTCAGTTTTGAGCTGACCATTTGTTTATATTTTTGTATACTATCTTAAAATATCATAGAATAAACCACAATTTTTCTAAGGTACTCATACATTTTTAATCCCTGTCATCCATCTCCTTCAAACAGACTCAGTGGCTTCTGAACACTCTTACATAGTAAAATGATAAAGATATGTCCCTATTTTTTGGCATTAGTGCTGCTAAAAAAAAAAGGGTTTCCCAAGATGGCTTGATGCACATTTACCCAATTTTCATCTAAAAATACTTCATTAGATCTGACAGCTGCTTCTTAAACAAAAATATTTCTGTTTAAACATGCCTCTCAAGTTGTTAAACTTTTTGGTTTTTCACCCAAACCCATTTTTCAGTTTTATTTTTCCCTCGTTCTTTTTTTTTTTTTTCTTTTCTTTTCCTTATCTTTTCAGCAGAAAACTGAAAGTAAGAGGAAATTGTGAAAACATTGAAAAGAAAAAGGGTACAAAGACTGGAAAATAGAAATGGTTTAATTTAAAAATTCTAGTTAAAATATTTGCAACTTTGAAAAAACAGTTGAAAAAATAATGTTTAAAAATTTTTGAAGACACTCGTGTTTCCACATTGCAGACAAGCTCCAATTTAATCATGGAACAGCTTAAAGACAATCTATGTTTTTCGTTTCTGAGTAAACACTATACAGTATACACCCATTCTGTCCTTTGAAAAAAACTGGAGTGTAATTCTTTGAAAAATAGCTAAAATACCTAAGTCACTTAGGTGTTTTTCAAAATTGTATGTATAATGAACATTCTTATGTTAGCTTTGTGCCACTTCTATAGCTATGTAGTGTTATAGGACAACCTATTTTAATAAAAATCAATATGAGCAGAGATATTTTAAGTTACATTCCAGAACTCATTAATTTATTACAACTCATACTATGCACAATAATCAGTGTTTCTTCTGATAAAGTATAAATTTTTTTTCTTCTACTCATTCCTTCACTTGGCCTCTGAATGAATGAAACATTTCTACTATAATTTACTTGCTTCCTATCGGCATGCATTCACATGATTTGAACAATGAGTGAAAGCTGCAAACCCAATATTGAACAGTAAACAAGAAGAAACTCATGTTCTTAAATGCAGTGTAAGGAAATCTTAGTACCATCCTACTTTGAGCATACATCTTAACCTGGATTCTTTCACCACTGGTCTTGTACAGTTCCAGAGTTGCAAGATAATGCACTGATTTTGTAAAAATTTCTATTAAGCTGTAATTAAATACTGAGATGTGTAAAGGTGAATCTGGTTTAAGATGAATACCCACTTCTGCTTCTACTACAGAGCCCAACCTAGTGTCTGTAAGCACCTAGGAAAGAAAATGCTCTGAATGATTTTCTTAGGTTACACTGCATTTTATTGGGAGACATCTTTTCTGAGGCTTGTTTGATTTTCGTTTAATTATTTATCAGATTTGCCTAAATTTGTTCTCTATAGACAAATATAAGCCCCCTACAGTGAGGACAAAGTTATCTATCACTACCAAATAAAATTAAGATCCAGGTAATTGATTCCTTCTATTCCTACTTTTCCTGCTATTGATAAGGGCCTTTAGTTTGCTGTAGTCCCCTCTCATCTTCTGGGATTCTTCCCTCTGCTGACCTTGCTGTCTACTGTCTTTGCAGTATTGGTTAATCATCTGCATTTCTGAGTGGCTGAAAGCTCCCACAAAGTCCTTTGGGTGGAACTGCAGCGCTCGCACCGAGCTGGCCCAGGTCCAAGGTGACCACTTGTCAGTCATGAAGGCCACCATCTCTGAATCCAGCACTTTGAAATTGATCTTTGCTAAGGTCTGCTTGAAGCTGTTCTCTGTTGCAATGCAGTGGTAAAGCCCCTGGTCACTGTCTTGGACAGAGCGAATGAGGAGTCCTTGATCAGTAGCTATGATCCTCTCATTCAGCTTGACCTAAAATTAGGGTAAAAAGGCAGAAGGAACTATTTAGGGAATGTTATGGAACAATACAGTATTGGACCTGTTGATAAGTCTCACCCCAAACACCTCTTTCTTCCTTAAAGTTTCTTAAATGTACTATATTTTGCTTTATCATATCTCCCAGAGATTGCTGTTATTGCTACTGTTAGCAGAGAGCTTATCTCAAAGTAGGTAAGTATCACTAAAGAAAATTACTTTTAAAATTTGTTATGTTACAATATATTTGGCCAGGGTGAAGACATACGCAAACCTGGAGACTAGATGAAAGAAGAGTTTTCATAATGTTCAAATAGCAGAGCTGGAAATGAACTTGTATTTGCCAGGGTTACACCCCCAAGAGCGTCTCTTCCAGCATCAGAGGTTGCTGCTGAGGCTCAGTGGAAGAAAGGTGCAGAACTGGTGGTTAATCCTGCAGCGAACACAAGGTGGCTTCCAGTTAAATATTTTGACTTAGAGCAGGTTCCTGGGGCTAAGTTCCAAACTCTGATCTGCACTGTAGAGTCTATAGCCTGGTATAAAATTTTTCATCGCAGTGACCTCAGCTGGGAATTGGCTCATTGGTAACCATGAGCAACTTTTCTACTCTCTTATTTCCTTTCTGGTTTCAGACTCTGGACACTACCAGGAGATGGTCACATCACCTAAAGGAAGCGAATTACCACAGCTTCTTGGGTTATCATCCGATTATAAATTACTGTGCACATGCACGGTTTTTTTGCATGTCAGTTGTGAAGTAAAAATTTCTAATTTAACCCATTATGAAAGAATACCAGTGCTGGTATTTTTATGAATTATTTTTCTATTTTGCCACTGCACTTTGCATTATACTTGATTCCCTTGGGAGTTCACTTATTTTAATAATCTGTTATTGTAAACTTTTGTAGATATTACGGAGGTAAAACTTCCAGAAATCCGAGAGCATGAAATGTAATTAACCCTTTGATTGCTTTAATTTGTCTGTTGTTATTTAAAACTGCATTGATTCTAATACAGTTATTGAACATATGAACGAAAAAGGGAGATGTTCTGCTATAGCAAAGGGTTGAAGAATTGCACCCAGATTGCCAGGACATGGCTTGAGTCTTTGAAGAGTAAGTGAGAAAAACAGCATGAAAGACTCAGTGAAAGGCTTGCAAGTCCTCTCTGATTTTGGAAAATGCTCTGGTATGAGAATAACGCTTTTCTGTATTTATAATCTATCAACAGACACCATATTACTTAACAGTTCCTTTCGAAAGATGTTCCTCTTTATTCATATAGTAACTGCCTTGGATTTGAAATGGATTTTTTCCCCCTTTGATATTACTTAAGGACGGCACATTCCCCATAAACAATCATACTGTGTATTACAGTGCTGAAACTTGAGAGCCTTAGAGAGTGCAGTAATGGAAAATGTGATTGCACCATGGTGGGGAAACGCTTTTGTCAATACGTGTTCTTGGCCTGGACTACTTACTTGCTAAAGAAACCTTTCACATTTCTCCCACTTTTGTCTTTTTTCTCTTCAATAGCACTGAAAGGCTACTGCATGCCGACTTCTTCCTGAACTTTATACAGGTTATTGCTTTTATGCCTATTTCCTCAGATCAATAAGAACTCCTGATGCCGCAAACCTTCATTTAGCAATTAGTAAGGTGTGAAGGAAAAATTCATTAAATAGTTCCCTTACTTTAGGGGCTCACAAGAATTTTCTTGACAGCTGTTCTGGTCTGATAGAAATCACTGGGGATGAGGAGCAAAGTCCTAGCTATACTGAAGAGTCTGACATTATTTGTATGGGTAAAGTGCTGTTCACTGTCCTGCATCCACACAAATTCTCCAGCTTCACTCTAGCCAGGCAATATGATGAAAACACAAACGCTCCCTTGCCTTGATCTGGGGAGTGGATGAGATGCTGGCTGAGGTCCCTTCCAGAGCTCCAGCTCACATTACTCACCTCTTTCCTCCTGTCATTGTCTTTCTGTAGCAGCCATTTAATAGAAGCCTGTGGAGATTTGGGTGTGCATTCAAGAAATGTGGTGTTGTTTTTCACTCCATACTGAACTATTTCTGCAGCATTTCTGTATGCTAGAAAGAAAAAGAAAACAGATTAGGCTACTGTGAGTGGTGATTTGATATAGAAAGCAAGTAACTGCAATACAGGTAACATGAAGCATGTCTGATCCTGATATTGGCCAATAATAAATAATTTAGGGCACAACATTTTCAAAGAAATAAAGTGAAATGTGAAGAAGCACATCCAATTCCAAATACCAGTGTTTTCAATTCGACATGGTCTGTTCCGAGAAAGTAGGATATCTGTGGGCTGATAAGCTCTGATGATGGGATCACAGCTCAGGGATACTGTTCCCTGAAATGATCTTATTCTCTACGCTTACAAGAAAGCCTATCTAGAACAATCCAAAGGAAAATGAAGTATTTAACATATTTATTTCTTCACACTTCACCATTTACGAGTTGGGGGAATATGGTTGTAAGACTCAAAATACAGCAGCATGCCCTAAAGAAGGCTCCATCTATTCCAGCTGTGTGCAGAATCACAGGGAGACGAGAGAGGGCAGGCTTGGCTCCTGCTCCTCTGCTTCTCGTACAAAGCAAGGAAGGGACTTGGCTCTAAATCTGAAATGCAATGAATATGTAGACAGGCCAGCAATAGAGAGCAGGACAGATTTACAGCACTCCAGCAACACCTGGGCAAGTGCTGAGTGTATGTCATCGCTTAGACCTGTTGTGCCCCTTTATAGTCTTGATGAACAATTGGCAGTTACCAATAGGAACTTTTAGATGCTTGTTGCTTAGCCCAAATCATAACATTTGTCCTGAAAACAATACACTTCCAGATTTAAAAGCTTACTTCATTTATGAAATATTTTTTTTTTTTAGAATGAAGCAATGGATACCAAATAATATGAGAAATGCAAATACCTAGAGGTCTACACATCTAAAATCTGATTGTTTTTGCACAGTCCTAAGACTGGTTTTCCTCAGACTCTAATGTATCTCCCATTCTTTTCAGCTTCTTTCATCAACCGATATGTGAAATTAGAATCTATTGTACTAAAGGAAAGAGGCTTTGCTTAGTTCTAGTACTTCAAAGTTTTTAGCACATTTATCAGGTTGTACCAAAATCAACTGTAACTTTTAAGAGAATAATGTGGAAATTATTTTGCATTCACAGACCGTAAATTAGCAAAGAGCTTATCTGTGAGCTGATCTATTTGTAGCTGTCGAACAGTGAAAATTAGAGCTGTAACATTATTACTTTTAGGTACACTGGAACTAGGTGTACCACAGAAAGGCATCTTTGTCCATTTAATTGATCAAGATATATCCAACGTCTTACCAACTACCAACTACTTAAACATGCTAAGAAAAGATTGAGAGATTACAAATGCATTTGTCTAATGGCCATAAGGGTTAACACAAGCATAACTATTAAACAGAACATTTGAAAAGTTATCATACAAGCCCCTTAGTTCTTGATCTATTTAAAAACTGCAATGTGCCAAAAATGTTGAGTTTATACATGCTGAGAGGTCTAAGGTATGCATGTTTAAAGACTTAATTTCAAGACTTTGGTTCCCCAAGATCTTGGAACATTTCTTGCTATTGACTGACTCTGTCTTTTGTTCTTTAGGTAGATTTCATTTTTTCCCCAAACATGGTAGTTTTGCTATAAATGTCTTTAATTATATTTTGAAAGAGTCTAAGTTGCTGTTTCTTTTTATCTTTTTTTCCACTGGGGAAACAACTGCCATCTACCTATGCTATATTCCACTACTGTCAACAAAATATCCTTCATTACAGTTGCTAAAACACATAAACCTATAAATACACCCACATTAAGAAAAAATGGTTGGAAAACAAGAAACCTGTTTCACAGGACTATTAAGGTTTAAACATTTGTTTCCCCTCAGCCCAGAAAGCAGACAGTTGACCTTCTCACATTTTCCACACCGAAAGAGGAGACACCCACCCTTGGGACAGACAATGGGTAGGTGGTCACAGCACATGCCTGCAAGGTAGGACACGCAGCTCAAGTTACTTCATGACTCAGAGCCTAAGCTTTAATATGGATCTCTCAGAGCTCAGGTGCATACTCCAATGCTGGGGTCATCTTTTGTAATTAACTCTTCAAGCTATTCAGCTTCATATAAATGACCTAATACCGAGTCATGGGGAAAGACTCACTAGAGCACCATTAGCCACAGTTGGGCTGAGGGATCTACGCCCAACTGACTGTTGTCTGTTTTGATCCACGAGATTCTTCTGAGACCCAGCGGAGACCACTGCATTGGGATTACTATTAACTGAACCTTTTACATGTAACTCTTCAAGCATTGTTCTTTTATTCAAAAAATTAAATTGAAAATTTACAATCAGGTCTATTATTTGGTCTCCAGATGGTACAGATGAGAACGCACTTCAAAATGCAGGCTCAGAAACAGAGGTGAAAGGAGCATAATTCTCTAATGCATGCCCTTGGTTTGATGGCATACATTGCTATCACTGAGCTCAGGCATGCATGGAGCTGAAGGGTATTAAGCTGCCTTTATGTATGTGTCTACTCTTACTATGACTCTGGCCATATTTGACTGGTGTCCATCAATCTGAATAAAGTGGTAGTTGGGAGGGCAGGGAATTAGCTCCCCTGTCCACCCACTGCATGCCAGGCTGACTAAAGCGTTGCACAGCTGGAAATAAGAGGTTTCATAAAGAGATTTGGAATGGTTTATTTTCCCATGTGAAGGGAGAAAGGAATAATCATAACACAAAAGACAGGCCTAGAGCCTGCTGTTTGCGGAAAGATGTGCTCCAAAACTCAATATGGCATCAAATATTCAGAGTAATTCTGAGGGCCAAGACTTAAATGCATGAAGAGGCATTAACAAAGAGTGAAGGTATTTAGAAGCAGAAAAGCCCTTAGATTAACTGTGACTGTTACTGGTCAACACTATCAGCTTTTTATTTCATGTATGCTGAACTATGTATTTCATGGTTCATCATTTTATCACATATAATGATACAATATATAATATTTTATCATAATAATGATATAATATTTTATATAATATATGATATATAATATATCGTAATATGATATGATATAATAATGATATAATTATATCATATATATGCAAGTGTCATGTAATTGCAAGGAAAAGGTGTTAAAATGAAATCAAAACAAAACTCAGACCTGGAAAATAATTATGCTTTACCAGTAAACCGCACAGAAAATGTGAGTTATGATGAATCACATAAAGGAAAGCCATGCATTCTTTATATAGCTTGAGGATCTCTAAATTATACTACCTTTCAGGTTGAAACCTCGGCACTGAGTCAGAGGGTTTCCATGTCTCACGTCTTGCCTACGACTCCTCCTGAAATATTTTGTAAAAACAAAATGTTATTCCAAGACAGCTACACTACAAATAAACACCTTTTTATTTGTGGGTTGGTTTTTTTTTTTTTTTTGTTTCTTTTTTTTTACTAGATCAGCTGTGAGGGGTAGTTCATGACCTACTGTGAGTATGCTTTACTCCTGGCAGGCTTGCTAGAGTGAAGATAACGTTTAAGTGGACAGTCAGTTTGCTGAAGTTTATAAAATGGTTGTACTTTTGGTAGGTAAAGTAGTTTTGCAATGGAGGTATAGAGATGGAAGAGTTAGAGGTGATGCATCAAATAGGTGTCGGTTCACTGTTGCAAGACCTAACATTCAAAGCCAGAACCTCCAGCTGGAATTCTTCATAAAGGCAAGCACCTAAGAATGAGATGTGTAAGAGTCACAGTGCTCATATGTAATGCACCAAAATAAAATTATGACATAGGGCATGTTCCCTCCTTCATTTTGCTAGGCACCTTATTTTTGGTGCCTGTAGCCGCCTTGGTAGCTGAGTGGCTGAAGTATTCACTCAGAATAATGGAGAGCTAAGATTCAGTTCTGTCCTCTGCTAGCGGATGTGTGATTATTTCCAGAAGACAGTCAAACTCACCAAGTCTCAGAATACTTCTAAATGGGAATTTTCCATATTATTTAGATAACAGATGCAAAATCACGATTCTGTAACAAATAAACTAGGGAGTTTACTGAGACTGGGAATACCACCGTTTCAGCCCTCCTCAGCTAGGATGTCATAGCTCGCAGAATTCAGTGCATGAAAACCTGGTGTCTGAATTTTTTATTCTTAAGATACATAATTTTGTTTGCTGGATATTCTGTAAGTTGGTTCAATATTTATCAAGTGCAACAAAAATAAGTATTGGTGATAGATTGTTGCAAATGGATGCTGCTGGGATATGTAACAGCTGTGTTCTGAACTATGCACTAATGACTCACAAGATCAGAAACTGTAAAAAGCCCCTGGAGCTCCAGTACTGCTGAGTGAAGGGTGATGCCTCTACGTCCACATTATACCAGGTACTGCACAAACAACCAGAGACAGTGTTTATAATTCCATGTCACCCGATCCTTTCACTGCATTGTTTTAAAAGGAAACATTTGAAAGGCAATGTTTCAAAGGAGTAATTTCTGACATTCCAAGTATAGTTTTGATGTTTATCACCAAAAATATTTCATCTTATGCCTTGGGATCTTGACTCTTGTGAACCATTTTTGTGAGTCAAAGGAGGCAATGAAGAGTTTCTGAGTGAATTTCAGGACTCCTGTGCTACCAAGCTGCTCCACTCTGTCAGAAATGGCACGCTGCTTGCATTAAGCAGTTCTCAGAATGGAAACAAACAGTCTGATATTTATAAAAAAGGTTGAGAAAGTGTTGGTTAGAAAGTAAATATAATACTTTCAGGTGTTTTGTGGTAAATCTATGTTGGATGAGGAGCCACAGTAATCCATGGAAGGCAAAAGTGTCAAAAGTAGCAAATAATCAAATGTGTCCAGCAGATACTACTGTCTAGACTATGGGATTTGGCTCTAATTACCAATGTTTTCTCCTTCATAATCTCTCTTGTTAGATAAAGGGACAACTCATTTCCTTCACATATGAAAACCAGATTTCTTTCCAACAGTTTTAGGTGTTTATTTTGGTTTGATATAAAAAGAAAATTGCAAACAAAATGTCAGCATGAAAGCAAGCCCCAGTGGAAATAACCCTGGGTGTATATAATGGGGATGGCAAAGGAATCCACTGGAAACTGCACAGGCTTGGGGATTTTTTCTTCTCTTTCCTCTCCCTATCTTACGACCTCTGTTCCATGGAAGAAAACAATCAGGCTGCAATCTAGAGGCTGAATATGTTGAGTGAAAGTCGTAAAAAACTCCGGTACTTTACCAGCTGCTACATGGCCAGGTTGGGCTTCACTTCTTTATCTCAAATAAGGAATGAGTCAAAAAAACTTTGCAATAACACAAGTATTTAATAATAAAATAAACATGCCAGGGATGACACTGTCATCAGCTGGTTGGGCCACCACTTTGCCTGTTTCTGTCCACTGTCTCCCTCCATGTAGGTAAAGGAGTAAAGCCCATTAATTGCACCTGGTCTTCTGCATCTGCAGCTCAGATGCAGGCAGGGAGCACAGTGGCACAGAGCAGGTGAAGCTCAGGCATGCATCTGAAAGATTTTTCTCCTCTGCAGAATACTCATTGTGTATTCTGTAGCTTTTTTTTGGTATATGAAGTGAAATCTTAGGGATACAAGAGCTCACTACAGCCTCCTGCTATTAAATATTTCCCTTGGGAGGAGGAAAGAGGCTCCTGTTTTGCATAAGAATTATGAGACGGACTATTAGCTCTGCTGTAAATTAAAGAGAAATTGCTTTCCCTGTCTGCTTTAATAAATCTCATGTCAAAACCCCCAAATCAACAGGCATTACATGGAAATCACATTTGCCTAAAATTTCCCTGGAAATAATTCTTCTCATTCAGGAGCAAATGAGGAACAAAAAAATAAATGACTTTATTCCTCAGACAGCCTGAGAGATATTTTGCTGTATTTAGGCCTGTCATAATTACATCCATAGTGCAAATGAATTTAAACAAAGCGAACAAATGTTTCACTGATTTTGTGTGCATGAGACAGAAGGATTAATATTTATGATTAGGAATGGGTTTTGGTGTTTTTTTTTCCTGTCCATTACTTTAAACATGAAAAGGCAAGCTCTTTATCATGCACCCTTGCAGCACACACTCCTAGGTGGATGCACAATGCCAAGCACAATAGCTACGGAGGTATTGTTTGTACATGTACCTGAAAGGAATGACATCCCACTTCTCCAACACACTACAACACCCCAGGCTACACAGCAGAACAAAAGCCTTCTTTCCTTGCAGACTTCACTGGCCTGCTTAATACTGCTCACCTTTTCCCTGTGGGATAAAACCTGGAGCAGGAATTGCCATCCCAGGCACAGTACGGATCACGGGCTAGGCAGCAGTCAGCACAGGCGGTCCCATAGATGTGGCAGCGATGCAAGGACACCTGGGTGACCCCTTCATCTGAGCTCACATACAACTGTTGCTGTAGAAGGAAATGGAAAGATTTATTTCAGATGTGAAGGAGCTTCACCCAAGGCTTGGCTAACACACCTAAACCCCTTTCAATTAATCTTGGAATTAAGACCAAAAAGGGAGCCACTGATATATATAAAGTCAAGATAAACAGGAATCTCCCAGGTGAACAAGCCTGGACATATTTATGGAAAAATATTTCCACCGTCTGTTAGAAAACACTTAGAAACATTGGGGAATGTTAATGTTTTTCGGACATTGAGTGTCATTGTTCTGTTCTGGGGCAGACAGGCTGAGTTAATATTGCTCAGATTTGGGAACTTGGTTCTTATTCAGTGAGGATTATTGGCTCAAGTCTTTGAACAAAGTATTTTGTCTGCATATAGTCACTTTAATAAATATTATGCAGAGTTCCTAGTTGGATTCTCCAGTGCATAGATTTCCAAGACATAAAACCCAGAGATTAGGTTGAGGCTTACGGCCAGATTCTGATAGCCTTACATACCTGGAAAAATAAGCCAGAAGAATTTTTATAATAAATGAAAGCTTTTGGAAAAGGAGTTCAAAGTGAATAGAACATTCAAAATCTGGGCCAAAACGACTGTTTTACTCTGAAACATCTAATCAATTACTCTTAAAATATAAATTAGTATTGAACAAAAACCTCAACTCTCCCTTGATCTTTTTGTCATAAAACTAAAAATAATTATAAATTAGTAGCAGTTTTGTAAAGCATTGGGCAACACGTTGCTTGTAAAATCATGGAATGCATATTTTTAGTTCAGGTTTGTAACATTTCACTAGAAATCCTCTCAAGTGTTTTCATCATTCTTATTGACATTGTTTGTTACTAATGAACACACACTAGTTCGCCATGGACCCAACAGCTCCAACACTGCCTTTTTGCATAGATTGGACTTCCAAGAGAAAATTTCTGGTTAGGACTTTAAGAAAAAGAGAGGAGGGAACATTTCCTCTTTTAATACTTTTTTTCCTTAATTGTCAAACAAAACAACAAAGCAATTGGTATTCTAACATCTTTAAGTTAATTTGCTTCTCAGTTAATAAGCACTAAGTAAGGATACCACTTTTCTTTACCTTTTTAGATGAAATCTTCATTGTTGTTATAGGGGAATTACTCTGAAAGACAAAATTCCAAACCACATTTACAAGGACTGTCTTGTTAATACTGTCCCAACACAGAAATCTCAAATTCAATAATACCAAAGTCATATCTAAGAAAAATATAACTTTTCATATCTTGGAAAGGCGTAACTCATTCCTACTGATATTTTTCCTATTTTAAGAACGAAACGAATGACATCTATACAATTCAGTCTCACAAAATGTACTTGCTAAACTCAACTCATTATTATTACCCATGTGCACCAGCAAGTTCTTGTACATTTTTAATTAAGCTGCATCTGTTACCTCAGCAATATATCAGCAATGTGTTTTGAAGCCATTACTCTCACTTTGTAATAAGAAACAATGTTTGTTCTTTGACAATGATGATAAGGAAAAAGCATACAATAGTTCATGTATATCCACCACATGATGCAGATAAGAATATGTCATGTTTCTCCTACACATTTTCTACAGTGCACAGAGTTTGGTTACCATCCAACATATACGTTCAGATTACCAATAACTGCAATATTAAAAATGTCATGTGTGTTATTGAATGTTTCTTTCCCAGAGACAGTACTGTATACTACTGTGTGTCATCATGGCATTCTATTATTGTCTGTGTCCAAACCAAACATTAAAGAGCTTCAAAAGGAATTATCACATTCATTGCCTTAAGCAAGTGAAGCAATTCATTATTCCCATCCAAAAAAATGATAAAATTGATGGTAATAAAAATGTTTAGCATTTTTTTTTAAGGTTTAGCATTTGCTCAGTCACAAAGGAAAGCTGTAACGGTGGGCTAGCATTAATTGCAGTGGACTACATGCACAGCAGGGAGGCCAGGACTAGAAAATCTGGCTGCGAATCATGTGAATTGGCAAAGGTTTGAAGGAGTTTGGAGCTGCTGTGCTATTTCATGAACTGTCTGGAGACTCAAGGTCAAATGCAGCATTGGATCTGATGCCACAGTCTTCTTTCCTTGCTTATGCTCTGGAAAGGAATCAGTACTTTGCTTATGCTCAATATTTACTAGCACACAGCCAGTGATCTCCTTCTCCTGGAGAAACTCATCAAAATACTGCCATGATGCCCACAGATTGCAATGGTAGAGGTTTTTAGGGTTCAGGATAAAAAAGTCTAAGCAGAGGCCCAGGAACTTGGTTTAGGGTGAGGAATCCTCTCAGCCCACCTATCTTCTTGCTGTGTTAATTTATGTTTTGGTAAATGGAATTAGTAATACTTGGGTGAAGATTACTCTTCAGGTAATATTACTCACATGTATCTTTTTTTTTTAAAGGGAAGTCTTCAACAAAAGCCTAGAAAGACTAATTATGCCTTTATGAAGGTTAATACAGTGTATTCTTTTTCTTAAAGAAATTGTGAATGCTGCCTGCCTAAATAAAGATTAATTTTTCTTTTTGTAGCCCCTCAATGAAATAGAGAAAAGCCTGTGACAAAACCCTTATCTAAGCTTACAGATGCATATTACCATTTTCCCCAAGACTACCTGTTTTAAAGAATAACTCATTCAAAAATTTTACAGGGATTTTTCAACATGAGGGTGAACATTTTCTTTAGGTAATTACAAGCTGCTACATGTCAGTGTGATTGACAGAGGCTAGCCCCTTATTTTTCCTTGAGTTGTCTGTGTTTCTTTTCAGCATATGTTGTGTTAAGTTTATAGCTTTCTTGACTCCAGAGGCATGTGGCTTTGAAGAACTGGAATTAGGCAAAAACAACACCGGTTTGCTTCCATTCTGCAGCTCAGAATCAGGAAGATTATCAGATAATCAAAGTACAAAAATCTCAGATTCCATCTGTAAATAGCAACAGTCTCAATATGTGATGCCAATGAAAAAAGTTGCCTTCTGGCAGCCACTATAACGTGACCTCATAAATATGTGATTATCAAAATCCTTCTAGCCAGTATAACAACATAAAAATAAGCAACTTAAATATAGGACGAAAAAAGGGACTTAAGCTAGCTACAGCCTTCATAACAGTGGACATTTTATATTCCTCTTTGGGTGGGTATGAAGCTGACAGCATGCACATTTACTTGATCTTTTATCAAGTCAGTTGCACTTGCCAAAGTCTTTTAGAACAAAGTGTTTGTGTGAACATAAACACTGGAAGATTAAAAGTAGGAGCAAACCAAACCTGAAAAACCTCCAGCTCTTCTAAAATGAGTTCTCCACTTGCAGAGAAGTTGGTGGGTAGGACAACAACTTTTTGTACAGTTCCTTGATCTGGAAAATATCAGAAAAGGTGAGACCATGTGAGAGAAGGAAAAATGCAGATGAACCATTATTAATTATGAAAAGAAACCATCAATGCAAGCACTGTGACAGAGAAACATAAGAAATGTTCAGTAATTTCTAGAGTTTGGGGTCAGAAAGGACCATGAGATGGTTCCTTATGTAGGAATACTATATATAGTATTATTCTCATATATGAACATGATGAAGTCCTGGTAAGACTGGAGTTACTACCATTACTGTTACTATTCTACCCGAAAAGGTTAATCAAAATCAGTATCTTCTGTACTTATTGCTGTACAGACACACAGACAGAGGCAGTATCTATCCTAATCATCTTAAAGTAAAAACACACCAATAAAAACAGGAAAAAGTGAGCTTCTGCAGAATGTAATATATATACATATTCATTAATAATTAAAAATAAAAACAAAAATAAAAACAGATGACATGAAAGGCAAACCTTCTAAAGAATATCACTCTGTCTACACTTAATCAAAGTAAGAAGAAAAATATTTTTTTGTTCAGGAGGTCAGACAATGATCAAGTCTGTTAAATATTGGTAGGAGTTGGTATTTTGGTCCTTGAGAAAAGGAAGAGCAAGGTGAAGATATTGTAGCTACTTTATCATTTTCCCTCTCAAAATACAGTTCCAAGCCTTCCAAATCTACTCAGATCAAAGGAGTAGGAAGTAATGACGGGGCAATGGCGGTGTTTTTGCAGGGCAGGTGTGATGAGTGAGACCAAAGGGATATTTGTGATTAGTTTTCCAAGTTTGTTATGTGGAAAGAATATATGAGATGGAGGGGCTCATCTGTGAAGGTTCTTAAAGGCTTAGACAGCCAATGAAGTATTTCTGATGTGGCAGAAAAGGCAGACTGTGGGAGAATCACAAGGACAAGCATTCTCACTTGGGAAAAATACAGCACATAGAATTCCCGTTGCCTGAAAGGCCTGGAAATTAGTCTGAGTAGAACAAATTTATTTGCTGAATATTGATTCAGAGGAATGAGACCACATGGTATAGATTCTGTTCGGCTTTCAAAAGTTTTATGGGCAATACAGACCTGTGCAGTTAGTAAAACATTGGCATAGCACAATATAGGTAAGTATCTACATGTATTTTCATGAATTTGTGACCAAGGAAAGGAAATCTCAGCTTCCTGTTTGGCAATTCACAATGCAGACAATGTAAACTGAAAAAGGGCAATTTTGCTTTTGCTTTAAGGTCAGTGACTAAATTCCATAGCTGGAGCTGCAGGGCAAGTTGGTTACGGTAAATAATTTACATCTTCTTATTTCCCTGGAGGAAGCCAGCAAATAATAATAGACTTTATTTTGTTGTTTTTTGTTTGGTTTTTTTTTTTAAAAAAACCAAAGGTTTAAAGCCAGGATATTGATATGTAATGGCCAGACCACACACAAAGAGCACAGTGCAGTATTTTGTCATTAAAAAAAAAAGGAAAAGAGAAATTGAAAGCTGACAAGACTTAAAAATGTGTAGCTATCAATTGTACATGCTCAGGGCACGTTACGCATTAATTTTTCATGAGAATTTTCTATGGAGAACATTTATTCTTATTATCCAATAGCACGATAAACCAGTTCCTTCCGAAGAAACTAAAATCTGAAACTACATCTTGTGATAGCACAGCTGTGGTCTAGACTGGGTGCCAGTATTAGCAAAGCTATGAGAACCTGAGAGAGATTTACTAACTGCCAGGACCCACTGAAGCTTTAAACTGCTGCAGATGCATCCCCTGCTGGAGCTAAGATGCAGCATGTGCATGTGCCTGTGTATGTGTGTATTTATTTCTGCTCCTACTAAAGGGAATAACCCACTCACAAATATACACAGCTTAAGCCTAGTCTACCTCTGCCTCTTTGCATCCTTTTATCAATGTCCTGTCCCTAACATTAAACTATGCCATACAAAATACTCTACCAAAAGTGCAGGAAGGAGTTGCAGCCTTTTGTGGTTTTTTTTTTCCAGCTGCCTGCAGTGTCAACTACCTGTAACCCTGATGTACAGGGCACTAAGCATGTTGACAGTGACCTTACCTGCAAAGGAATGTGAGGCTTCTGAGCCTCTGAAGAACCGGTTTATTTCAATGATCCATTAGCACATGCCACACGTTTAAAATACCTAAAATGTCTTCAGTCCTCAACCATTGTTCCGAGCTGGAATCAGAACCTGAGGGCAGATTTTATCCTGGGCATTGGCACAGAAAATAACGATAATGCCTGACGCCAAGTCCTTGTGTCCTAATAACCTTTTCTATTTGAAAAGTAAGTTCCTAACTTTTGTCACACCCCAACAAAATACACAGAGTTAAGGACTGTTTACTTGGTATTCTCTCCCTTTGACTCAATATTTTACCATTTGCTTTGAGTCAGCTTTGTACTATGAGGGACAGGTCCTTGCAGAAAGGAGTGTTCCATTGTTTTAAAGGAAACTTAATACAAAGTTTAAAACAAATATTCATGTTACGGAAAGTAGGCAATAGAAAGCTGTTCATTTAATAAAATCATTTAAATCAAGACATTCCAATAGTCTGTACATATATATATATATACACTTTCAACAATACATGGCTTGTAGGCTATAGCCCTCCACCACTTCTAAAAATAGTTTTTCTGCTGTTGTTCAGCCTTTTCCTTAATAAATGAAAAGCAAATATTTGATCCCAAACAACACTTCTTATTCCTTTCTCAGTAGTACTGCTGTTTCCACTATAAGCGCAGTAGTTGACAAATCAAGTCATTTATATGTGTTCATGTCAGAAAGCTTACAGTACATCTGAGTTTCCGTGAAAATCTTATTTGTTTATTTCCTTTAATGGCAAAGGCAGCAAACTACATTCTCTGGGACAGAAGGAAGGTTGGAAGGGATGCAGCACTGTGTACTGCAGGAGAGATATGCAAAGTAGCAGTATCTGAGCTGTTTCCCAGTGTATTTCACAATAGATCATTTTTTGCGTTGTAAACCAGGCATAAGAGATCACCAAACAAGTAAAATTTTTTCATGTGTAGGTCAATGTATGAAAGTGTAAGCTTAATTCTGTAAAAACTGTAAAAGTGAACAGGATGGTTTCCTTCACCATTTGCTTGTTACTTCCAGAAACTCACTTGAAAACAGTTCTACATTGTTATTATTTCATATGGCCACAAAAAAAAGCTATTCTGTCTCCAGAATATCAATCCACCACTAAAAAGCATGAAGTGAGGAGGCAGACTTATGCTTGCCAGTTCCCTGACTTTTCACCAGGAGCTGTCTCCAGCCCCACATCAACCCAGCAGTTTGTGAGTGGAGGGCAGGTGGACAAATGAGGAGTCTCCCTCAAGCTGATGGCAAGAGGGCACGAGCGACTCATAATGTTTTTCCATTTCAAACCTGCTTGAACAACTTCATGTTGATATGGCAGACAATGTTACCAAGATTGTGCTCCTTCTGAGAGGACTGAGAAATGGAAGAGCAAGGGAGGAAAGTGCTAACACCCTGTAGACTAAAAAACGGTGTAGAAAGTAGGCAGAGTGGGAAATAAATGGAGAAAGAGGGCACCCCAGTAAATGGTCCAAGGAAGGAAGAAGAGCCCAAAACCCAATAATAATAATAGTAATTATGATGATAATAATAATATACCTTGAAAGACAGGGCATGATTCTGGGCTAGTATTAAATCAGCTAAGCTTCATTGATACCAGTTGGACCATGCCTAATACACTAATTCCTGGTCTGGCTGACCATGGGCAGTGAAAAGACAAAGCTTAATGAACAGCAATGAAAAATACACAGGTGTTAGGCTGAATCTGTAGGTCTGAGTTTAAACCTCATTCTCTGAATTTTGACTAGCCTGTTTTTCCCCAGCTCTAAGTGAATAATGCAGTTGTCAGCACTGTGAGCCTCCAAGAGACTCAGGACCCATCTGCCCATGGCTGTGTCACAAATTGAACAACATATGAAACACCTGACCTTTCCACAACATAAAAAAAATGACTGCAATGGACACCAACTGCTACTTTCAGGAGTTTTACAGAGAGGCTTCCTAAAGCAATCCCCCTCCCTGATGTTTCTGACATTGCTGGAGACTGTCTGAAAACTTTTCTCCATGTTGTACCCGTCATCCTAATGGCACCTTGATTATTTCTGGACTCTAATCTGAGTTGAACCTGATGCAAACAAATAACATTACAAAGAAAAAAGAAAGCCAAGAATTTGAAGAATGCTTAAAATCTCTCTGAGAATATGTTGAGGCTCAGCAGAGCCCTGGAGATGGTGACAGGTCAGCAGGCAGGGCTGAGAGCCAGTCCCCATGCTCTCTGTTGTCCTTAAGTGTCTGCTGTTAAGTCAGAGCTCCCACCATAGCCATCTAACCTCTCTACTTTATTTCACTCATCTGTCAAATGGGTGCAATTTTTTTCCAGTTCATAGTAATGCTGTGAAACTTTGTAAAATTCAATCTGTGTCAAAGAACAGAAAGACAGATAGAAATGTCTAATGAGCTTACACTTGAGGGCAAAACTTTCACATAGCCCCAGCAGCTTCGTCAAACTTTTGGGATACACTGTGAGCTCATTTGAACAAAAACTGAACAGGGGAAATGAAACAGGTGGAGGAATGTTTTCTTAACTTACACTTCTTCTTAAAAGGCTGTGAAAAAGCTTTGGATGAGTTGGTTGATGGAAGGGTTTGAATGACTCAGGCACTATGACCAAGAGGAAGAAGGAAACCCTGCCTGCCTCCTGTTGTGCCACTGTTGTGCAACATCATCTTCCCAAGCTCATAGTCATGAAGCTGCAGCCAGCAAATCCACGGGAAGCAAGCTTGCTCTTCTGACCAGATTATCTCTCTCGGTTTGAATCTGTAGCTCATTACATGATTTTGGCTATTGCATTACTGGAGGCTACCGTTGTCAACAAGGGTTAGACAGCCATCATGTAACACCATGAAAACGAGTATTACAGCCTTATGCTCTGAAAGCACTTACTGTGTCCAGACTTTGAAAACAAGTGTTGCATCAGAGAAGAAAAGATAATAAGAAACACTGATCAACCTCATGCCACGTCAGATGCATGTGGTCCACATTAATCATCTGAATAAGCCACACTGAAGTCTGAAGTGCCTTTTCACGACAGTAACTTAGATCTCTTTCCACTAAAATATATCCTATCCTGATAGAAAAGTTTGAAAAAAAATCCTACTGGTGCCCATGGCTGTTTCATGTACCCAGGTTTGACACAGACATTTAAATATTTTCATAACACCAAGAGCAATAAATCCCCCCCATGCATAATCTTTTGGTTGTGCAATCTGTGTGTACTTTGACCGAAGGCTTTCGTACTGCAAGCAGTAGGTGGCATGCTTAAAAAATAAATATTAATCTCAGGAAAATGTTCTCATGCTGTTTTACTGCTGTTCTTAAAATTCAGATGGAAAACAATCTACCAAAGGATATACAGAAAATATTGAAAACTTAGGTTCTTTAGATATAACTGAAATGAGTACAGGAACTACAGTAAAACTAGGGTGAATCAAAATCTTCAGGACTAAGACCTGGCCTGCCACAGAAGTGGGATAATTGAAACAGAACTCTACACCCAGATTCCTAAACTGAGTACGTTATTACTCATTGCATGGGGGAAAAAGTATCATCAGCATCGCCTCTGTCAAATATGCAAATGAATGATTACATTCTATCCAAGAAAATTACCCCTCAGGCTTCTGTTTGGGAAGACGAGGTGTACAGCACTGCTCTCTACCATTTAAGACTTGCTCCTTACTGTAAATCAGGTCATTTCAGAGGCTGGTGAAGAGATCCATTTGGGTGCACTTAACACAACTAGCAAGTTGTATTAAGAGCTTTGGGAGTCTTCACATTGAAAAGCATAGGGAAAAGAGGAGATTGTTATCATTTGAAAAGCAGGTGGGATGCTACAAGAACAATGTCTGTCCCTGGCATTTATTTTGTTAGCTATGTAGGCACAGGAGGGAGAAAAGCAATGTATTAACTCTGGGCATGGACCAGCCCCTGTGAGCTCAGCACTTTTGTCAAAGGGTGCAAAGGAAACACTACATTTAGTTCACATTAAAGTGAAAAAATGACACAGCTGCCTATACCCTCCCATGCCATGGCTACATGACGAAAACCACTGGGGCTCTCAGAGCTGTATACTTCTGTTATTCTTCACTTGCATTCAGGAACTGATTTATTACCAAGGCTACAGAGGAGGAAGAGAGGAAAAGCTAAGCATTTTGTGTGCTTTGCATCTGGCAAGACATAAACCACTCCAATTTCAAGCATGAGACAGGTCACTGACAGTGACAGACATGACTGGCAACATCTCAGTTCAGCAGCAGTAACTCATCATCTGAGCTGAGTGTAATTGTCACCAGGTGTCAAGTCCCATTGTCTCCGGCTGTGGGGCTCCAGGCTCCCAAGGAAATTATCACATGAAATTCTCCTATACAATGTGGTTTTTGCATTTGCTGGGATGAACTGACACCAAAGCAAATCCCCTCTGCATTTCTTTTGACAGTTAATATCTCTATCGAATCCTCTTGAGTCTCACAGAAAGCAAAGAACAAAGAAAACAAGTTTCTCCTCTCAGTGGCTGAAACTCGATCACTTTTATTTAAAAGGGCCAAGAAACGCAGCAACTTACATTGCACCAGTTTCTCCTGAGGAAGACCTTGGAAGCTATTAATGTTCTGTGCCCTGCTCAGGAAGAATAATGCCTTCCCTCTAACTAACTAGAAAGGAGACAATGATCCTTGTCTTCAGTGTAATGCAGAACATAAAGTAATGAATATAAAATCTCAAGAGCTGCAGTTTACGTATTTGATCCATAATGGATCCTGTGCTGATACACAGAAGAGGATTAACAAAACATAAGATCAGGCTGAGGTATGTTAATGTTTTTAATGCATCATAAGTGTACTTGTGAGGCCATACTGATCACTTGAAAAGAGCCAGAAGCTAATCAAAGTATGAAATGAAATTACCTGTATTCAACTCTTGCAGAATTATTAAAATGCTACATGTCAGTATTGTGATTTCATGCACATATCAAAATATCAATACATTTCCAGTATTAACTTTCACTGCTACATTAAAAATCCCATATTGGTTGGACACTTATACGTCTTTATCTTTTCCATGAATCATTAGTAGAATTTTCCTCCAATCAACATTACATGTTTATAGAGCATTTTAAAACAATGGCAGCACTATATAAAAAAATTTATAAAATACTCATTTGAAAGATCCTTACTAGCCTACCAAGCTATTACTCTGGCTAAACACGGTGATTTAGCAAGAAATAAAGCTAATACAAAACCAAACCTTCTCTTTTACTAAGTGTTCTTGTGGAGTTGTGTAACAGTAGTAGGGACAATATCTATTAACACTTCTGCTATTTCTGTAGTCATGAACAAAGACTCTTTTCTTTACTTCTGTAAGAAGGGTGGAAAATGACCCTAAAAGGTCCCAAAGTCAAGAACAGTAGCTGCATTAGTTAAACTAAAAAGAACATGTGGTTATGTGTTGCAGGGAGCGGGGGAGGGGAACTCATCTCAGGAAGAAAACCCTGTCCTAATTAGCTTAATTTGGTAGTTTCCAATGACTCTGCACGTAGGATCAAAGAGATCTTCAAGAAAACCTTAAAACTTATTTATCAACAGCCAACCAAGAAAACAAAAATACCCAGATCAAAACCTGATGAAATTCCCAGTGGAATTCATTACCCAGAGCTTCCTTCTACCCTGACTACGCCTTATGGTATACCACGCATTCGGAGTACAGTAGATGGTGACCTGGTAAATGTTTAATGTAAGAACCTGAATTAAGTGTTTCTGTTTTCCTATTTTCTTTCACTGAACTATAGAAACCAGTAGGCTGGAAGAGGCCTCCAGAATTCACCTGGTCCATCCCCCCACTCAAAGCAGGTCCAATTAGAGCAGGTTGCTCAGGGCTCTCTCAGGTTGGGTTTTGAATCCTTTGAGTCCCTGAGGATGGAGAATTCACAGCCTCTCTGGGCCCTTGTTCCAAAGTTTGATCACAGTGATGGTAAAAACCTTGTCTGATCGCAATATTCCACATTGTAACTTGTGTCCAATCCCTTTCACCCTGATGCCGAGCACCTTGAGAAGAGTTCAGATCTGTTTTTCCCCCTTCTCATTCCATAGCTGTCAACGGCAGTAAGGTCTCCCCTTAGCTTTCTCCAAATAAACCACATTCTCTCAGCCCTTTCTCACACGTCACATGTTACAGTCCCTCAACTGATCTTGCTCCGTTAGGTCAATGTTTTCCTTGTACTGGGGAGCCCACAACTGGACAAAGTACTCCTGACAGGAGCTGAATACAGGGGAAGAATCCTTTCCAGCAACTTGCTGGGTGAATATGTGTCTGCTAATACAGCACAGTACGCAGTTGGCCTCCTCTGGCACAAGGGCACCCTGCTGATTTTGATAGCTGGGAAGGTTTTCCTAAGAAGAGTGAAGAGAGTTCCTTTTAGTCCTGCCCCTATAGAAGCCTGACATTCTTGAGAGGTTTTTTAGCCCCAGCTTCCTAAATCTATTATAACGGATGGTTATTCCCAGCCCCATGCGAGTTTGTTGGCAGACATAGTTATTCTACAAGCGGAAAACAACCAGGACCCCAATAATATGTGAACCATAAAAGC
The DNA here is from genome assembly GCF_015220075.1 of Falco rusticolus. Classification (NCBI taxonomy): domain Eukaryota; kingdom Metazoa; phylum Chordata; class Aves; order Falconiformes; family Falconidae; genus Falco; species Falco rusticolus. The sequence continues at coordinate 18,528,036 of NC_051191.1, forward strand.
AATGCAAGCCATCTCTGTAATTATTTTCTGATGTTCAGAGATATATTTTTTCAGGAGTTCTTTTCCTTTGTTCTACTTCAAATCATCTGTAGTAAAAAACATTAGCCTTTGTGCCTATCAACCTATAATGCCCTGTTAAACCCGTGGCAGTTTCAGATGTGTATGAATCCTAGGCTCTAGCCAGAGTACCACTCCGCTTGTCTGCTTCAATCAGAAGAGTTTGATTCATATCTGAATATATTAAAAAGTCAAAATTGATCTGTATGAGAATCACCTGACTGTTCCCTACAGATTCAGAAGCGTAACACCAGATTCAAAACTGATGTAACTAAACCCAAAACATAGGTTATATTAAATAGAAATTGTTTTAGAAAACTTAGATCAAATTCTCTGTGTCCACTACTGCTAGGACTCCAACCACTGGGTTTTTTTTCTCTCTGTTAAGTACTTCCATATTTTTACTTTTTTTTTGCGGAGTTATTTCTGCCTTTCTAACATCCTGATCAGATTGCATTTTTCTTCAGAAGTAGCTTACACAGCATATATTAAAAAATGATGATGAAAGTATACAAAACAACGCAGAGCCAGATTTTGGTATTTTTCCTTATGTTAGAGAGAACCAAATTCTAACGTGGAATCATGTTGCAGACAAACCACATTCAACAGAAGTATTATAATTTAGATCAAATACAATATACACTAGTGTTGATTGCTGTCTCAAATAAAATTCCTATCAATACATTGTATCTCTTGCACATAATTAACATCTATAGTAAATATAAAAATTCACAGAGATTAAAAAGAACATAATTTATGGATTTCTATAGACATTTCTGTAGATAGCAAATATGTTTAAATAAAATTTTCTGAAAGCTGTAAATTGTAAAGATTGGAGTTCATTGCAAATTACAATGCAATGGCGGAAACTGACTATTGCCAAGTTTGTCTTACCTGTACCAAGAAACAAGACATGATACCTTCCGTCAGCAGCACTCACTCGATCCACAGCAATCTTTGTATACTTGTAGTCAGCTCCTATCCTGATGATTAATGGCCTCTTGTGTATAGGGTAAATGGGATTAAACATCAAAGGGTGATTCCTGATGAAGGTCACAACATCGTCTGGAAATTCTTTGGTTGTCCGCATATTAGGTGTGAAGGCTCCTCCCGGACACTGTAAGAAACATGCACAGTAATGCTTAACAATACTTACCACCTTTCAGAGAGCTTTCATTTCCAAGTCATTTACAAATATTGACAGATAGTTGACAAAGTAAGTTCCCAAAAGAGCACTTCAGACTCTGACTGGAAGTAATAATGTTCCAGTAATGGGAATGAAGTGCTTGAACAGCTATGCTTTGAACTCCTGTCAGCTCCAATAATGCAAACACAGACATACTTTTGCACCTTCAAAACCCAGTTTAATGCAAAGATCCATACTTCTAGGCCTATTAGCACATCGTTAATGCTTCCAAACCACCTGTTAAAAAAAAAATAATATCCAAGTGGTTGGTAATGAAAGACACCAAACTTTTGGAACCTGTTTATTACAGAATTAGTACAAAGGCAAAAGGTAAAATCTGATACTTAACTGTAATTTTGTCAATATCCCTCTAGTCATTATGTTGATTATGAGATGGTGAAAAGGCTTGTGACTCATCTTCATTTGAAAAAGCAATAACATAGAGTTGATGAGGGGGTCCCATGAGAACTCATTAATATCTAAGAAGATTGACCATTCGCAGGATTTTGTCTATGCTTTGCCCTACGCCTGAGAAATAACAGAGGTCCATGAATACTCTGGATGCTTCTTTAAATGTAATGAAGAACCATTCAAATAATCAGCCCTGAGGCATTCTGCACCTCATGAGGAAATAAAAACAATCTTAGAAAACTCTAGTGTTTTCTGAGAGTGAAACTAGAAGACGACTGTGGGAAGTAATCAGGAGATATGTCAGTAACTGGTACAATGCTCTGAATGTTCCTATGGTAATTTACATTACTTTTTTTTTTTTTTTTTTTTTTTACAGCTACCATTACTGCACTTCTTATTGCTTCTCCTGAGCTTTCATTTTCCCCCTTACCAGATTTCTGAACCATGAAACTCTCCTCAGAGTATTGGAGCTATTCAGAAATGTTTCAACACAATATTTTTCCAATTGGAAAATGTTGATTTTTTCAATATGAAGCATTTAATGGAAACTTGTTTATTTTGATGAGGACCATTCTTACATCTAGGATGGAATTTCTGGTCAGAACCACAGACACAAAAATAGCTAGCAGCTTAGGGAAGATTTACCTTACCTGACTTCTAATGTCTCAAAGTCAGGCACTTATTCTTAGTTAGCCATCTAGGTTTCCTCTGTAGTCAGTAATTTAGACTAGATGCCCTGCTTTTAGATGGCTAAAATTACATAAAATGAATCATACTCTGAGAGACTAGGAAATTCACTGGGGATGTGTGAGTCATGTGTCCAACCTACCTGATGTGAGCAAATGTTAGCATCTGGGTCTTCACCTCCCAAGGGATCCCTCTAACCACCAGGCAGGAGTGCCTATTCTGCCCTTGCTGCTAAAAGCTGTTCCATCTCGTGCACCTAATAAACTATTCATTGGGCAATACCAAGAACCAAGTAGAGAGGGGACTGCAGCCTGATACCAAGCTTTAGAGTAATCTTTTGGCTCAATTTGGATTTAATTATTTATACAAAGTAGAACAGCTCTGGTAGGAATTCTTTATAAGAGACTGCTCTGGCATCAGTTACCCTTAGGAAGGAGAACTGGAGCTCAGCTCTCTCTTCTCATCTGACGATTGATTCTTCCGGACTCATTTATCCTGAAGGTTTTGGTTTGGTTCTCATTAGGAATTACACTACGTGCTAGCCCTCTAAAATTGCTCACAAAACGGAATTATTATCTTGTTTGCTTTACTCCTTCCCTCTGTGGCACTTTCATCCACAGTCTTCCAGGAAATGTAAGGAGCTATCTGCTAAGATTAGCCACAACTGCTGAAAAAAGAACTGTGTTCATAAATCTGTGGGCTACTAGCAAGATTACTTTGTAGTGATCTGCCAGACCCCAGTTCCCCTCCAGAGGGATTCTGTTTCATGAGCAGTTCAAATTAAACTTTCCTGTCCTGCATAACTCAGTTAAAAGACGACTTTCTCTGATACTTTCTATCCTTCCATGCTTGACTTGGAGATCCTAAGACCTTTGACTGTGACTTCCTGCAAAAATGTCTGTGCTACTTACTCCAATATGTTCCTAAAAACTTGTATCATTCTGAGCAAAGCTTTACCAAACATCTTTAATCAATTAATTCTTTTGCTACCCCCCATATAAACCAGCGACAAGCAAAAGATGTTACTGAAGAACAGTATAAGCTCTCCCTTTCCTGAAGGGATTGAATGTGTATCCTTCACACCTCATTCAAGGACTTGGCTACATGATACTTATGTTCACAGTTGATCATCATGCAGTTAGATCGCAGAGTGAAACAGAATTCTTTAATTTACAGCATATTTCCCAACTGCAGGTACAAATACTATTTCTGTAAACTCTGAAAAATGGAAACTATCCTGAAACATCACTGATTTTAGTAGCAAGCTGCCAATTATGTAATTTTTTCCCCCTTTCTTTTTCCATAAGTAAGTTTTGCTTGTGGAGAAATAAGAAACCATTGGTATTTAGTGAAGGGCAGCCAAATACTGCAGAGCTGATTACAGCCAAATGAACGTATTGCTTTATTTAATCCTACTGAAGCTATACTGAAGCCTCTTCACTGTTTATTCAATGTACTGCAACACAATGAACATTGATTTCTGTCCAGAGGTTTAGTATGAATATCTCTTTAGGCAACTGTAAAGTAGGATTTTCCATGTCATATAAAAAGACATCCCTGTCTAGTCCAACACCCCAGAAATTGTGAAAAATGTACATTCCTGAGGAAAAAGGTTTATGCCTTATAGCCTGCAAGCATGGTTATTCAAAGTTAACTCTTTAAACAAATTCCGAGCAGCAAAAAAAATCCCCACGTCCCAATTTTTACGGATGCTTTGACATAAGTGAAAAATAAGTTTGTGGCATGGATTTAAAAGTGGAAATTTGGGGCAGTGAAATGAAAGCAAAGCTAAACAAGTCCCAGTTTAGAAAATATACCTTTAAGATACTGTGTTGTGCCTGAATTGTGAATAAGCACAGAAAAGTCACTGATCAGAAAACCAGCAATGATCATCTTAAAAGAATATCTTTTTTTAGGGTTTTTTTTTTTGAGCCATGATCTAGGAATTTATCTTCAAATACAGAGCTCACTGGCACATCTGAAAAATTAAGATAGTTTCTGTCACCCTGTTAAATCCAAATCTTTTTGGTTTTTTTTTCCCCCTTTCCATTATGCTGCCCAATTTATTTAGGCCTATCTGGAACACCTCATAAGCCTCCATGAGGCAAACCAAAAAAAGCAGGGCAGTGGTTGAGGAAACACATACAAATACAGTATTCTGAAGCAGCAAGAAACTCTGAAACTCTGAAATGTGACTCACCAAAAAAAGCGTGAAACTTCCCATTTAAATGAACCATTTATTTTCTTTTTTTAAGTTTAATCTTGAAGCCTTAGTGAACTCATGAAATTACAGCTGTATGAATTAATTGTAAAGAAAGAATAATGCTAGCATTACACCTTAGTGGAGTATCAGATATTGATTAGCTAATTTTAGAGATCTGGGAACAGAAAGTCCTAAATCCTATAGCCAGTAATAACTGTACTACAGTGTCATGAAGAATTGTGTGAACAGGGAGAGCTATTCTATGTATCTGAGCATTAGTGTATGAGAGAAAGGACAAGATCTACAGCTCAAAGATGAATATGAATAAAATAGTGATATGGTTAAAGGTTCTTGCAGTGACTTGCAAAATTAAAATAAAATTTCATTTCCTGTGACAAATGGAAAAGCAACAAAGTGTTCATCTAAAAAAAAAAAAACCAACTACATTGCTGAGAGATGATTTATCATTCTGTGCATACTTATTTAACTCTAATACTTAGGATATTGTAAGAAGACTTCATAGGAGTCAACAAAAGTCCACACTTCTGTACTTCATTTGGCAAATATGGATTTAGAGAAGATGTTAGAGAAAGTTCATACATTCTTCATTAAAGCTGGTAATATTGGACTTCATACTTTGATAAAACTGAATTAAGAGTAGTGCAAATAAGTAAATAGATAAATAAAGACATGATTGCATCAACAGCAATTTTTATATACCATAAAGGTGAAAAAAATATGTTTAAAATCTTTCATGAGACATCTTTGTAAAACCTGGAAACAGAGCTAGCTCCAGTTGTGTTGAGAATTTACTGGAAGATGATTACCACCCCTGGTAATGAAGTAATCAGTTAAAGAGAAGATCCCCCTTGCCACAGTAAAAAAGCTGGTCCCTTGTAATCTATATGTCAGATGGACTGAGAGATTGGGGGTGAAACTGAAAGATGACAACAAGGCATGAGGCACAAAAGCATGAACAGGAGATGTTTGCACAGCAACAAAAGTAAGTCCTGAAAAAATTTCAAGACATACAAAAAACATTCTTAACAAGGAGGACTGCTATAAGCTGACTGCCATGAAAACACATCTATTTCCACATCTCTCTTCTAAGACTTAGTACCTGATGGGGTATCTGACCTAGTCAAATGACAAGTCCCAGAAGCCTTCTTCTACTACATCTCCCAAGCATCCTAGCAGAGATGCAAAACCCTAAAGAACTATGGAAATTCCATACAGATTGAAGACAGACTTACAGACATTTAATCTGACTGTAGATCACACTCACAATGCTGTCTTTGTATGTTTATTTATTTTGGTATCTTTTGCTCAAACAGACACACTAATGCAAATGTACATGTAAACAAAATTAATGGCATCTAATTTAATAATTCTTACACCTTTTCAGCAGAAAGAGCAAGAATGAATAACATTTTGAATGACTTAATTCTTTCTAGAAGATTTCCACATACCATGTGATTTGTATGGCAAGCAATTAAAATTGTTCTGAACTGTAACTAAGCGTCACAGTCACATATAGTCCATTCTTCTGGAATAAACAATATTTATTTATGTATTAAAGAAAGACAAGCAATTGGCAAGTCTGCACAAACATCTTTGTACTTACGGTGCCAGGTCGTGGGTATGGAATTCTGCCCTGATATGGAATCAGCTGGTGGTTTGGGCCCTCCTTGTGTGCAAACGGCCCGTTGAACACGGTCTGGATGTCGGACAGATGATATACACACACAGCTGAGCCTTTAAATATGGAGCTGGAAGACAGCAGGAAAAAGTTAGTACTGCAGTTTGCCAACTTTTGTATAGCTTTTCCATCATTTTGCATGGTCCAATGATGAAAGGTACATCTATTATATATAATATACAATTTATATTATATATTTAATATGATTTAATGGTTTTATAGCATGGACTTAATACATTTAAAATCAACTAACCTAGCTTCCCAATATACACCATTACTCCTTAAGACCCAGCACCTTTTGAACAGTGAACTGAAAAAATAGGGAGGAAGGTACTACCCTGCTGGTGGAATAAGAAATTTCCTAATATTGAATATAAAAGAAATATAATCTGGCCCCAGTTACATCAGTAGCAAAAATATTGCTGACTTCAGTGAGACAAGAGTTTTATAAACTTTGTTCTGCCAAGCTCAGCACAGGTTTCCAGAAGTCCCTACTAGTATATCAACCACAAGACCTCCATGAGCATCCTAAAATACACAGCTAAAATATTAGTTCATCCAGCACAACGACAATTAGTTAAATTATTACAATCACTCGCCAGCTGTTCTAAGCAAAATGAGGACAGGTTGTGGCTGTAAAGGAATTACTCCTATACAGTCCTCAAATCCACCCACAAAACTGGTCTTAACAAATACCCCTTCAAGAGGGTTGAAGTTTGATGCTTCCTGAGAAGAACCCAAGGGGTCATCTATAAGAAGGGCATGTTTTTTCCACCACTCTGGGTTCAGCAATGGTCACAGGTGGTTGCAGGCAACATAAGCCCCAAATGGCCTCCACCACCCTGTGATGAAGGGCACCAAGCAAGTAATTTCCAGAGTGATGTTGAGGCTGACTGCAGTGAATTAGCTCCTTTTTTTTTTCTCTCATTACATGTAAAGTTTGAGATATTCATCTAAACAAAGTGGAAACTTCCGTCTAAAATCTGCCTGATGTTACCTGTAGGATGAAGATAATCCAAGCAACTTTCTGCTTTCAATTGAAGAAGAAAAAAATGACTCCAGAAAAAAACTGAAGACATTACACACAGTGTCTAAACAAGTGAAGTGCAATCCACATTGCTCTCAGCTATATATGCATTAGTAGGAGGAACCTTTTAGATAGATTATGGTATTTGTGGAAATTTTATTAGGTATTAATAGGTTTTAATAAATGTATTTGGTCTTTCCAGATGTTTTATGTTAGACTTACAGCAGATTATACCACTAAAATTATTTGCTTCAATATTACTTGGTTTCCTTCTGTACAGTTTAGATAAAAAACCTAATAGTTATTATTTGCTGGGATTTTTCTTTCTTGATACTTGTTATGAGTTGGAGGTCTACAGAGATGAAGATAAAAGAACTGTAAAGGAGTAAAAATCCTTATGATTGCTGTATTTATCTAGGTAATACATTCAATCCATACTTGAACAAAGAGAAAGAAAGTATGGACCATGTGGTTCATGGTAACAGAAATGCATGAGTGTAAAAACTTCAATATATAGAGAAATCAGATTGAAAGCCAGGAAAAAGTGAAGTTTTCTCTTTGTTGTCACCTTATATGGTCCTGTGATTCAAACCTCATTTCCACTGCAGAAATGCCAGCAGAATTAGGTAAAAGTGTTTCCAGTTCAGGCATGTTGCATCCACAACCTAATCATAAGTGTGGTTTTACTGCTAAACATAACCTCAGCATTTTCTCTTTCTGTGCAGTAGGAATCATAAAACATAGACAGCACCAGCTGCTTACAAGTTATGGGATTCTTTTTTTCCCAATTAAGTATCATAAAATCATATTTTCCTGGCTGATTCACATATTTGAGAAAGCAGATCCCTGGATCCACATGAAAAAAGACAGAAAAGCATATCGGGAAAAAGTATTTTTTCATGCCAGGATTTTTTTACTAGAAATTTCCATTAAAGGCAATTATTATTAAAGGAATTATTAGTAATAAGTTAAATAATTTGCTAATTTTATCAAATAAATTAAATGATTTTTTAAAAAGGCAGAAAAAGCTCTTTGAAGGTAAGTAATAACAGCTAAGTAATACAGGATAGCATATCAGAGATCAGTCAGCAGTAATTATTTCTAGTCTGTATGCTACCACTATGTGGTGAGGGCAAGGGAAAAGTGAAAAAACTAAGGGTAGAGACGGCAGAACCTGTTAGTCCACCTGTTGTTCTATCTCAGTGGAGAGTTTCAGCATAGTAAGCCATATCTAGTACTTCCACTGCCCTTGGGAGCTTGGGATCTCAGCTTTCTAAACTGGTGAGTAAATGAATACTACTGACTGATAATGGGGAGCTCAAGTCTGCAAGGAGGTGATCAAATGCCATGTAAGCTTGTCTTCTCATAGGCAACTGAAGCTGCCATGGGTTATTTGCCATCTGTGCAATCATGTGCCAGCTGAGAGACTGGAAATTATTTGTATGAATTCACGTAAGAATTCCCAGTTTGATCCTTCAGGGTGCTGGGTGTCCTTCAGGAGGTGTTAAGTGCTCTCAGATGCCACATAAGTTCACTGCGTTGAAGTCATTTAGCTTTCTGCTGCTGAATGGTAACAAGTGGCCCTCCATGGAAATGTTTTCCCAGCGCCAGCTGACAGCATGTCTGCTCCAAGCAGCATGTCTGCTCCAAGCAGCATAGCTCTAATGTGGATACCAACAGTAACGATACTGAGACTGTTACTCCTGCATGCAAACAATGGTCACAGCAGACAGACAAAATTCCACAGAACAGCCTTGACCACAAGCCATCATTTTCAGCTTTCATATATAAAATTGAGCAGTTCAGAAAGGTAATTTTTTCCAAATCTCCCCATTTACCTTGATGTTGTAAAAATTCCATACACAAGGGTTGTTCTGGGGTTATCTGTCTCTAAAAGAAACACATCCTCTGTAAGAAAGAAAAGGAAAAAGATAAAATGTTTTGAATACTAATAAAAATTTTATTTTCCAGTTTAATTTATGACTTTATTCCTGCTAAAGTCAGCAGTAGCATTGTCTTGTACTTGAATGGGAAAAAGCAGACTTATCATATGAATGGACCATATGCATAAATCCAGTACTTGAACATTTAGAAACAGATTTGGAAATTAACTCCATGCCATCTAGCCTTATGAAGCCAGAAGGCAAAGATTTTCAAATATGTTCAGGATCCAAGTCACACATTTCTCCCTGCTGGATCTTGTTTCAGAAGGTTGTTTAACAGTAGGCAAACGTTTCAACTGAAGTAGGTCAGAGACAAAGAGTTCCCATAGATGGATGTAACCGAAAGCAGGACAATTAGGTGTTTTATTGTCCAGTATGCACTTTATATGCCCTCGCTAGCTCATTTTCAACATGTAAGAATGACACACAGCTTTGCAGTGAGGACACTGTGAGATGTAAACCTCCCAGCTCCCGCTATGTAGGGATTTAACTGCACTATGCAAAACTACCTACTCACTGAACTGAATTTGCTCACCGTTACCTCTGATCTTTTTTTACATTTCAATGAAAAGTACCTTAAATTCTGATAGTTTCTCCTTACAAATATTTTCAATAACTACAATCAAGCTACCTCCTAAACTTATTTTACACCACAGAAGAAGTCTGAACTGTTAGAGCTTTCTCTCTTAGACTATGTTCTTTAGCTGTCTATTAATTTTTGTGGCTTCTTCATTTAACCCTCTAAATTTTTAAAACGTTCTTTTAAATATGTCAATAGCAAAAGACTTCAACATGCAGAACTGGAAGCATTACACTCATCTGCACTATACATGAAAAGAGAAGCATGTGTTTGCACTCTCCCAGTTTTCTGCATTTTCAGTTGTGGTTGTATTCTCCCTCTTTGCTAGAGGATTGTGCTGGGAGCCCAGGCTAAGTGCGTTGTCTCCTCTTCTGTATGGTCCTACATTTTGTCACACGGAAAACTAAAAGCAGTTATCCTACTGTTTTGTTGAAGAGGAGTGGGCTGGTAAACCAGTCACAGTTCTGAAAAGTAAGTTGCTGTGGCAGTGCTGAGGCACTGGGAACTTCTGAAAGTCAGTCCTCCAAGCACCTTGCATGTTTGGAGTTACGGCATGTTAGGATCTGTTCCTAGGCCCATCAGGTTCCATCAAAACCTTGAACCAAAGCAAGTACACTGAATAGTTGTAAATACATAAAGTGAAAAAGACTCCAAACCCCATTTGCTATGATGTGAATCAGGAATAATGACAGAGAAAAGAGAGAGAGATTACAGTAGAGAGAAAGTCAGAATCAAATGCAGCCCCAGTGTGGGACCAATTAGCTATATATATTGTTAATATTTATACTAATACACATACAAATCTTCCAGTACCTGAATTTAGAACTATGACTTTGTATATCACAGCTGTGGACAACAAAGAATTTGAAACTTTCTGGAAGTTAATGGAAGGAAACTTAATGGAAGGAAACCCTTGTGACTACTGTATAGATTATTCACTGGATATTGGCAGTGTTTAACGTGTTGAACTGAAAATCTAAGTGTCTGAATGAATCCTGAGAAATTATGTTTATTCATAGTATTATTGCTGGTGCCAGTAACAGGATTTGTTAGTATTATCTGGATGTATCAAATTGAGACTTCTGCCCAGTGATCAAAAAAGAAAAAAATGTATTGTGTGTTACACAGTGGTATAAGAAAGTTTCATACAGATGTATGTTAAAAACTCTCTACCATAATCCTAACTAGGAGCAAAACAACAATAGACTTCACTTACATACTCCCTTCCAAATATTAATTCCTTAAATATATAATTCCTTTACGTAGTCAAGATTAATTACCCCTATTTCAAAGATAATTGTAATTACCCAGAGAGATTTATGAAGAACTTTTTAATTTCCTGTCATAAAACTGCAAGGGGAATTTTGTCATGAATTTCTAAAAAGCCAAGATTTTACTGTCAACAACTTGACTAAGCTGCTGTACGAACATCAATAATTAAATGTGCACAGGGTGCAAGAGTTGGATAAAAATTTTAAGGGATTTTTTTGCCATACCTAATTCATCGAAGTACGTTTCTGTTCCATCTTCATCCATTACTGAGCACACGAGTCTTGCTTTCAAGAAGGTTGTCCACTTGTTCACAAGACTACGCTGACCACCTGTGTCATTCTGGAAAGGAATATTATTATCAGAAAAACAAACAAACAAACAATGCAGCTAATGTTTTACTGGGTTTTCCCACATTTTTAAATTTGACTCATCATTCAGACAATCATGCTGGTAAATTCAATGTAAAAAATAGATAGGCCTAAACCAAATCCCCTCATCTAACCACTCCAGGTACAGGAAAAACAAGAACAAGTTTTCTAAGCAGACTTTCTGTCCTGGGCTAGCAGGCTTGGGAGGGTCAGGCAGTAGATTTTGTGCAGCAACAGCAGCGTGTGTAGATATGATTGGAAAGGACTGTGGAAGTCTATCACTCACTGACACCAAGTGTGGAGATGTCTATGCTATCTCTAAAAGGTCAAATAGTCCTGTCGAGGGATGTTTCTTCCAGACCTGACAGCGGTGTAGATGCATTTGATCTAGTAAACCATGCTGGCCCATGAAGTGGATGCTCTGAACTCAGCTCAGCAATGATGGCTAGCATGGGTCGAGCTGCTTTTGCACTGTTGCAAGTCCTGCTAGCTTGCTCCAGAGCTGGCTTGGTTACAGATCGCTCAAGGATCTTTCCATCTCTCCCTAGTGCAAGGTGGAAACTAACTGCTAAACCAGATGGTGCAGCACAGAAGTGACAGTTACTGCCTGGTTCTGCTGGTGAACACCTTAGGTAAGAGCATCTTCCAAACTGCATAACACAATGTCACCCAAGCAAAGGGAAAAAGGAAACACACAAGCCAGGCCAATATGATGTTGATGAAATGCTGTGCATGTTCCACTCGTGCTCCTGGAGCTGGTAATCTGTCTTTTCAGGGGACCTATAAGGGATCTTCTGGGGGGGTCTTTCTTGGCACCATCATATTAAAATATTTGACCAGTCTCAAAGGTGTTGATATATAAATATCAAGTAAATAAATATGACTGGTTCGGATTTATCTTCATTGGCTTTGGGATTCTGCCACTGCAGTGTAAGTCTAAACAGGCTGAGGCCTTTCAGAAATCATCTGGGCTTCATTATAATAGTAACAATAACAAATACAGCTGTAATTGTGTGAAATGTCTTGCAAAATACCCAAAAAGGCCTTTGGGCACCCTCACAAAAATACAGAAAATGAAGATTATAAAAGAGCTCACATGCCGCATCACATTGCCAGAAAAGGAATTTAACACAATCCCAAACACACCCTCACACCCATGCACAACAACATCACAAAGCACCAAATTCTGAAGAAGACCCAGGTTAAAGACAGGGAATACATGAATGCTCAGAATTATCTTCCTGAACCTTTCCAAAAGTAGGAATGAAAAGGCTAGCAGTAATTGTGCATTTATAATTTTCTCTCACGAAAAAAATTCATTTCACCAGAGATATGAATAGCTGCTTCAATCATTTTTCATCTACAGTTGATTACAGATACAAAAAAGGAAATAGAGACAATGAGGAGCGCTGTGATCATGAATGAATTACTGCACACGAGTAGCCATAACTCCTGAATTTAATTTTCCTGTGCATGTTTTTAAAGTTAGACTCATAGATACATCAATGCAAGAACTCAGAAAGGACAGATATTGTAAGAATGAAAACAATGTTTGAAAGTTAAGTCAACCCATTTAAAAGCTTGGCTCTGATATTTCCAATGTGTTTCAAAGATTTTGAGTGTGTGTGTGTGTGTGAGAGAGAGAGAGAGGCTTCGCTGTCTTTTAATCCAGCCTTTCTAGGCAAATAATGCACCTCATTTGTTTAAAAGACAGCAAGTTTGGAAATTGAACATCGATAACTATTCTGACTCAGTCAGAGAAATACACAAATCCCTGAATCTCTTAATTTCCATACCATTATAGGTATAGCCAGTTATACATACCATGTTCAGACCCTATCTGTGTGTTCAGTAACAGCTCTTCTTAATTATGAATGTGGAAGCTGAACAGAAAATTTATTTCAAATATAAATCAAAGGCTTTTCAATTATTTAGTCTTTTAGCTTAACATGTCACACGAGCACTTGTCCCAGCAACCTGGCAAACAAAATAGCTCTTACTGGGCATATTCTCGCAATCATTGAATGAATTTGCTTTGTGCTGCCGCTGTTGTCTGTGAGTCTCTCTTTGAAGAAGAAGTAGATTTTGGCATCATTGGGGTCAGTGCCATCTGGGATAACATGAGCATCCACAAAAACAGGCTCTGAAATGAAACACCAAAAAGATGAAATCAAAAGATGTATCAGTATAAACGACTAATGATTCAACAGTCACTATCTGCTTCAAGGAAATGCTATGTAATGCATATAGAGGTACTGCTGTGGCAGGTTAAGCTATATGCTCTAGCCTCATGTCTGTATATATCAGATACCACCAGGCAAATCGCTTTTTGCCGGCAGCCTTAAGTTTCTGCATCCTCGCATTTTATCCCACTGCAAATTTTTAGAAAAGCGATTAAATGCAGAAGCAGCAGTATTAGAGTACTACAGAGATTCAAAGACTTGGAGGAAGAAAAGGGAAGAATCAGGGGCACTTGAGGAAAGACTAGTTGAGACAAAACATTAAAGTAAGCAGTGGAAAGACTCATTAGGAAAAGAAATAAAGTACACAAATAAGAGCGGACTCATGGAACACAGGAAAGGAAAGCAGGGTATGCCAATGCTTGATCAGCATTTAAGGTCATATCAGAGGCTGATAAATATAATCATGCAAAACATTGCAAAGAAGCAGTAGTGAGAGAGCAAAATAATTTATATCCTTAACAGCAAGCATATAACAGACAATTGAGTTGTCCTCAAAAGACCTTTTCCTTTGCCTGAAAGAAGTGGACCGTTTTCCTGCATGAAGGCTGTATCTTTTCAAGGATCATGCAAGATTGTTTCATCCGTTGAAATCCAGTACAAATCTTGAAACGATCCAACACTAAGGTTGGATGTCTGACAGAAAACTCACTTTAGACTGCCACATTTTTCTATTCACATGAGCCCATTCTCAATTCATATAACAAGTATTATGACTCTGGCTCTAAAAGAACATGGAAATAAATTGTGCTTGTCAAGTACCTCTTCTAAGCATATGTAGATTTTCCATAAATTAGGTATTTTAATGTCTCTTTTTCCCTGATTCACTATGGGATGTATGTTTCAGGCTGTGCAGGTAGAGTGCAAGAATGTACAGCGAACGGAAGAAAAGTTTAGAAAGCGGACATAGTTTCCCATTCATACAGAACTAAATTTATTCTGATTGCAATCCTATGATTTCACTGTAGTCACAGCCACATAGGAATAACAAGAGTCACCCTAAATCCAGTCAAGACAAACCCCCAGTAACTGTACTTCTACATATGTGAAGGTTTTTTCAAACTGGAACTGCTATGTTAGTTACTTTATAAGCTCTGACATCTATCTCTGCTCAGAGGGTTGACAACCATTTAAATTTAAAAAAGTTTAATTGGAAGGAGTCTTTTTATCAGTAAAGTCAGGGAGATTTTTCACATTGATTTCAGTAAAGCCAAAGGTTAAGTGTTTGCACTCAGAAATTAGTTTTCCTACTGTGTTTCAATAACCAATTTCTTACCACTGAAATGAATGGCAATAATTGTCACTAACTTCTCTGATAATGGCACTCTCCTCTACACACCTTTTGAATGCAAGTGTGGCAAGTCTTCTGTGCAGAGGTGGATTAGCCTAAATTAACTGAAGTTGGTAATTAATTATAAAAATCTTAGAATCAAGCGCTCTAATTTAAAGCAATGTCTAATGCATTAGAGGTGGAGAAGGCACTTTCCTAGAAGTCATATTGCCTGACCACTTGCCATTTGAAAGGTTTTCATACATTTTCCCTTGAGCAGTCTGGTTCACTCTTAATGCAAAAAAGGCCATCAGGTGGGGTGGCCTAAGAGGTTGGCTCATGCAGTGAACCCTTTACAACTGTCCCTTGTCTACAGTATGTATTTACACACATTTCTTCATGGTTCAGCTTCATAAATTAAATTCAGATAAAAGCTCTTTAAAAGCCAAGCTCTTGATTTTAAACAAAACAAAGCAGAATCTTTGTGAAATCCATTAAAATCTCTGGTAAAACAAAGGCATCTCACCACTCAGCCACTTGGAGTTGTGCTGGTCTGTCCGTACCGCATTCCTCCTGGTCAGACTCCGAAAAATGGCCGCATCTGTCCCCATGAAATCAATATACATTCCTGAAAAAAGCTCTTCATCTGCAAATAATTGAAACAGAGGGGAAAAAAGCAAATGCATTGTTATGGCTTTTGGGAAATCCATATTTACTGATCTATTTTTATTTTAAACTTGTCAGCTCTTTATTCACACAGGAGTCTACACAGATAAATACTGGGTCATGGGAATGGAGTTTCCCTCTGATTTACAAAGATGCAATCTAGAATCGTCAGAATTTTCTTGAAGACTCTAGAGAACTGCATAATCAAATGCAACAGCAAAACTGTCTGTGGTGAACCTTCCTTTGATATGAAGTTTAGTTGCTCAGCTTTCACTGCTAAGGATTACTAAAAATTCAGGCTAGTGTTATCAAAAACAATCATATTCATTTTTTTAAGTACGTACTTCAAAAAGCTTTTATTGTTTCAGGAGCCGACAAAAAGACTGGGCTGAATTTATTGCTGGTGTAAACTGGCACAACATCTATTGCAGTCATGGATCAGTGCCAATTTTTACCAACCTTATTGTCAGGGCTGCCCCAGGCAGCCTCAAGCTGACTTCAGTATTGCAGAGGCCAGACAGTCATATTATTGAACTTTACTCAGAGTAATTCGGAGCAACAATTGTCCCCTTTTATGTACTTGATTCTAAGTATAGGGTCATTATGCTCGAACAGAATTAGACACGCAACTCTTACATTAACAGAATTACGAACTTCAGCTCCCTATGCAGGGCTGAAAATTCAGTCCATCAGTCAGGATGTATCTCTGTGTTTGTGTGAGTCTGTATGTGTGCATAAATATATGTATATATAATTATAATTCTAATTACATATACTATCATTTTCTACTCTGTGAATAACCAAGCAATTTCCACTGACTAATGACAATGAAACCCCAGAGTAGAAAACAGTAGCTAAAATAAACTCTTAACTCTCAGAGTGGGAGTGGTGGCTGAATACATTCCAGTACAGCTGGGTCCTTTGATTGATGTTTTTGTCTGAATTCCTGGACTACCCAGAGAGTGTGGTCAAGCTGGCAGGAGTCACAGGTTCAGAAACGCTTGAGGCTATTTTTATGCTCTGTGCGTGTGCGTGTGTGTGCATGTGTGCGTGTGTGCACGAGCATCAATATGGAAGACTATTGGCTCATGAGAGAATTAAAACTCTGGAGATTTTGTTTTTCTGCTGCTGTCTAAAGTCTGAACTGAACCCCTGCGGAGCAGCCAGCAGCCACTCTTCTGCTCTCATCACTCCCAGTGATGACAAGATTCTTACACAGGGGATTTAAACAATGCGTTCGCTGGATGTTTGTGAAGTGTTTACTTCCTGAGCATGTATAGACAGAATGATGTTAGATCTGTGCTGATTTATAACTGATCTGGTGTATTTGCCTCATTGCCTCAATCCATCACAGCTTTATCCTTATTACAAAATAAATTGGCTGAAAGAGATCAGGTTTATGGCTCTCACTAAGCGTTATGTACAGTCCTATGCATATACACACACACACACACTTTAACAATAGTACTACACCATGTAATTTTAATCCTATTACATATCAATGCTATTAGTTATGCCCTAAGCATTCCTAGTGTCTGCTTGCTAATCATGTCTCAGATGATATCCATCAGCTCCACTTCCTTTTGGTTAAATTCTTAAATTCCGCACAGCACTTGGTCTGCAGAGCACAACTAGTTCACACTACACCTCTGTTACTGGGGGGAATTACTGAGTTGATGAGGTATGTCTGCTTTTATATCTCAGAGCCTTGGTGGGGAGACAGACATGCCTCCTGCACATTAGTTTTGGCAAACTTCTTCAAAGCGCTTTTTTCATTGCTTTGATGCAAAAGTCTCTGTCCAATGGCAAATTGTAATGAGTTCAAATTTGGTTTTATAGTGTCACTTTCCTCTGAAGGGTGAGTCAGATTTCCTGCTGTATTCTAGGTTAGCGATGCCCCAAATTGTCAAGGAATAGCATCTACATTTAGAAATGGTTCTTTTGTTGTGGAAGAGTTAGCCGGTCTGGCAGTATTTCCCATCTTCTGAAGTGAGGGGAAGGAATTCCTCCTGCAGAAGAATGCTCAAAGGAGAGTCCAATACATGGGCTCAGGTACCTTATTATAACTCAAGCTGTGACTTACAAAATCTTCCTTTTTCTGGCATGGATATTGAGGCTGAATTCATTCTATCTTGATGTTTTTGAAGTGACTGGACTTTGTAGTAACAGGGAGAAAGTATAAAGCCCAATCTGTCAGATTCTTTTGAAAAAGAATGTGACCTTTGCAGAATAATTTAAACTTTGTAGATGAATTATGTCATAAAAGATAAGTCAAACCCTAGGGAAGGTGTCTTCAGTTACAGAACTCAGAGATCAAGGAAGATAATGTAAAGTCTATTAAGATAACAAAGCTGCTATAGACCTATAAAAAACCCAGTTAGCTGTATATTCAGTAATTCAGAAACAATGTACTTTAATGGTGTTTCATAAAAGCTAGAAGGAACAAGGAAAGGAAACTTTATTTTTTTAATGACAGTTGATTCTCTTAATAAGACCAGAACAGCAATGAGTAGCACTGGATTAATCCATCACAGACTTCGAACAAACATTCTCTTCTCACAGTGAGTGTCTGTAAACACTGACCAGAGATCACTGATGAGATAAAGGTGTAAGTGCAGCCAAGGTTCAGAGAGGTACGTAGGTAGCATTTACCTGTCTTCTAAAGGTGATTCAGTTCATACCTCTGTGAATGAAACTACTTGTCCTTTGTACTAAACATATTTACAATGAGGAATTAAAAAAAAAAAAAAAAAAAAAAAAAAGGTAGTTCATGTTTTGAAGAGACCTGTAGGACAGACTAAAGGACACTTGACTTAAGCTCCATGAGACTCAAACTCTAAAAGAAGTATCAGGCACAATATGTAATTTTCATTGATTTCAGTGAAAGCTGAATGGCAGAAACACCGCACATTGTTCCTTTGTAAACCATAGGTGAAATATGCAGTACTTGTGTGCACTAAGTTTTATTTGCTAAGAAAGCCTGAAAAATCTGTGCAGCTGCTGTTCCCTTCATAGCCAAAATTATACCAAGAAGTAGGCACATGTTGAAAAATCAAAGCTTTGGCACTAGAAGTCTGTGGACATGATGTGTATGTGAAATTTTGGGTTACACTAAGTATATATAAAGTGTCTCCTGGAACAAAAAAAAAGAAAAGTTTCTTTTACTGATGACTTAGGTTGCACAAAGGGTACGCCCCCTTTGAGTTTTCAGTTAGGTGTGCAACAGACACTGCAGTCATTCTTTGTATGTGGTATGTCTCACAGTCACTGAGTACAGTTGCCACCAATTTTCAAAAATATTTGAGGTCTGTCAGTTGTATCATTTTCTGGTCTTTCAGATGGAAGAAAATTGCAAAATTGGTTGGGTATAAAGCCAGCTGAAGAATGAAGAGCCTTGCAATAGCTGGTGGGCTCTACAGCAGAGATGACAACAAAAATGAAATTCAAAGTAACTGAAGTCTTCAGGCTTTTTTTCCCTGGCTACTCTGAGATTTTACAAATAATTAAATGAGACACAATGTCTAGGATGAATAAGGTCAGAAACTGTTCAAACATAAAATGCTAGACAGGGTAATGTAAAGTTGAAACTAATCCTGGGAAAAAATGTGTAAGCTGGAAAAGGGACAACCTTTTGTTTTCTGTTTCTCTCTCTCTTCCTTTCAGCAGCTTATTTCTGCATTTCGTTTGTACACCCACCTTTAAATCCATGTAAACCTTGAAACAAGGATGGACCCAACCTTTGTGCCCATCAGCCAGACAAATGGTACTGCTCCTTGGAGGCTGAATTCTATAATCAGCTTGTTTCAGGCATCCTGTCAATACACACTACGCATGATCATACCGGTTTAGACCTCAGCAACTTGGAGTATCTTTACTTACTGATCATAACTGACACCGTGTTCACATTAGGGTTGAAAGAACAGCGTCCTTTTCCTGATTCACACTTGGAGTCGATCTTGAAGATTTGTTCCTGCAACGTAAATTTTTGTGTCACTTCTCATTTCAGAAACCATCAGACATAAAGTGATTTTTACGGTTGGCCATGTCCAGCATTAACAATGCTGAGCACTGCTGCACACTTTTACTGTACTACCAACAGTTCAGCTTTCCTATTCGTAATTTCATCATCTTTTGCGACATCTTCTTCATTGGTACCCAGTTATTTTCAAGACTCTTGTTATAAATTCAAGACATTGCAACAAATTTTCCCTCTAGTTCAGTTAAGCTTTGGAGAGGTTGATTGATCTCTGCAATAACGTCTGCGGAGATTAGTTCTGTAGTTTTGAAGTTATTTACTATTTATTTGCTGAATACAAGGTGATACACTCATATAGGACATTACCATAAAGCTACTAGAGTTATATATATTAAATAAAAATCTCTAATGACAACTGTCATTTGGTGATAGTATAAATCATATGCTCTTTAGTGAGTGACCAGACCTCCAAAAATCCCCCAAATCATACTTATTTTCTGCATTACTACCTCTTGGATTATGTGTAGAGCTCCAATTCCATAGTAATTGACGATTTATCAATATCTCTTGCCATAGCCTGAAATATCTTGGAAATTTTTTTGCTGTTTAGGAATCTTGGTATGAGGATTTGTTTATATTTAATGTGATTTATGAATAGGTAATACATTTGGCAAAACAGATGCAACCTGGACTACGGTTTGAAATACAAACTTCTTGAATATTTTTAGAAAATTCACCCATCTTGGCGCACCTCTGCACTTCTTCGTTCCCAGAAACACTGAGGAGCCCAGCATGCTGAGCAAGAAATGACTCAGGCCCAAGTCCACTCCTTAAAAACTGCAGTCAGTGATAGCAGAGACATTGATCCATAAGACATCAACTCACATACCACTGTATACCAAACAAACAGCTTGTTCCTAGCTTCCTATAACAAATCAGACACAGAAAAAACCCCACCCAAACTTCCAAACATTTCTGTTTTAATAGAAAAAGCTAGCTGACAAAAATTCCTAAGAAAATCTTTTGCGATGTAGATGGCAACGCGTTAGTTATCCAACTAAGGACAGCAACCCTTTATACTCCCTTTAACAACTAACATAAATCACAGTGGAACGGGGATGCCACACATATCACTGAGCAGCCATTTGGCAACAGCAAATTGGAGACTCCACCAACCTGAAATGCCCAGCTGCAGCAGGAAATTTTCATATCTGTTATCCCCTATCTCTTTCCCCCCTCTTCTGTTTTGCCTAATCACAGAGATCTTATCTATTGTTTCAGTAATAAGCTTTCTAAACAATGTTAAAACATAAGTATGAAGTTTCTAACGCAATCATGGGGTTTTTTGTTGTTGTTTTATTTCTAGATTAGCATGCAGCCTGACGTTAATTCATATTTAGTATATTATACCACTATTTACCAATTCAAAAATGCCCATTATTGCACTATTAAACCGCCTCTTGATTTTCATATATATTAAACTACTTTTTAGTCTATAATTAATTCACATAGTGATTACATTTCCTTCTGTTTGCATTTACTTTGACATTAGAATATATTTAGGTGACTAAGAGAGTCATTACCAAAGACTGAAGTATCAAGTGTGCCAAGCAAGAAAATTAATTATTTTTTAACCTCTGTTTCAGGGAAAGGGCAATATTCGGCCTCATCAATGAAACCGCCTTTTTTGTGAGATTATGTGGAATCCTGGAGACAAAAGAGCAAAACAAGCCCAGTTCTTATGATTGTTGGATATGACTCTTACTGTCAGGCTTTGTAGCTTCTAGAGAAAAACAGATGTGCTTTCTAAAATACTCATTTTGCACGTGCAAAACCAGCCTTCTGTGCATGGAAAACTGTACTAAATTAAAGGTGAAATGATAAAAGCAGAGAAAAAGATGAGTTCTCACTAGTTCCACCAGCACTACATAGTTCTTCATTCTGCTCTATTAATTAGTCATGCACTGATACATGCAATGAGTTCAGAAGGAAATGCTTGGGTTTAAACTGTTATGCTATTGTTGGCCTGTACAGTAATGGCTTTGAGCATGCGATGCCTACAGTCCAGTGTCTGACAGACTCCAGACGTCTGAAACAGCAGTTTATTTAATCAATTGATTATATGCATGCAGCTATACAGACAGGCTAAGTGAAGCCAGTTCTGCTCTTCCAAGACATGTATCTTTATTTTTAACTTAAGAAATTTAACATCTTGCATCATCTGGAGATGTCATTTCCTGCCCTCCTACTCCCCCCCCAAGTCTCATTTACAAAAAGCCTAAAATAATAAGATTCAGAGTTCTCTGGACTACAGTACTACTACTTAAGCTGATAAAGGAATATTGCATTAATTAGATACTTATGAGATCATTTCCATGTTTTAAATAATTTGTCAAGAAATGGGATAATGCTGAGGAAAGCTGACCTCTGCTTCAAAATACATCAAAACAAGTTAATGTGGACTCCATTAACCAGAAGGATGGATTTACTTAGTTCTGCTTGCTTGTGCTTTTAAATCCAGGCCTGTGAACCTCCACCTTTAGGTAATTCATTAGGACTAAAGGTGCAGTGATTCAGACTACATACTCTGTTAAGGAGGCTGGAGCCAGGCAGGATCTACCAAAAGTCACTGAGATCATCCCATACAAACCTACCTGGAAAAACAATGATTTATCACCTCCTTGGCAACCTCTGCAGTAGCCTTGGGTCCTGGCCAAAATTTCCACACCACTTCCAGTGAAATCAGTGATGATTTTCCCAGTGTCTTCCCTAGAAGCCAGCCCAGCTTTTAAAGCTGCCCTCACATGGCAAAACTCCAGGTAGCATGCTCTGATCTTCCTTCACAACACATCTGCTTCCACATTGCACAGGAAAATATACTGCACACCCCTGTGTCTGCAGACATGAATCTGACCCAAAAGCTACTGAGGTGCTGCTGGGTCTCAGTTAAGTGTTTTTCTTTCTCCTTCTGGTTGCATAATTTATTACCTATTACATTTGCACATAAACAAACATTTCACTTTCAAATCAGGAAACTTGGGCAATACAGTTACGAAACATCTGGTACTTTGTATATTGGAAATACCCAGTGAAACAGAACATAGAAAAACTGGAGACCTGTCTAGGGGAAGTAAGATTTACACCCTGGAAGATCTCACAGTGATGAGAAAACTTACTGAATTCATCCCAGCAGAATCTAATGGGGCAAAACTGGTCAAGTAGATAAAAGTGACCTGTACTGGGATTGCATCTGATGGGTATTAAGCTGAAGTCCAGCAAGCCTTCACATACCCAAATAGTTAGCTCACTTAAGGGCTTCTCTCAGAAATCAGTAACACATGCAATTTATAAAAAGTGGACTGCATATTTCAATTTTTATCTAACTGGCTATTCTCTTTCAAGTATTTCTTGGAATTTTTTCCAACAAATTGTAGGAATTAATCCACCAGACAACATCAAATAAAAAGTAGTAACAAATGTAGCCCAAGCACTTGGCATGACTGGAATTTTGGACAAGCATCATATCTGAGGCATGGCTTTTGATCTTGCCCTTTCTTCTTAGGTAGTAACATGTCAGAAAACTATGGATATTTGTTCTTTTTCTATTTCACGTGGGTGAAGGAACCTATCTGTATCATTGATTTTTACATTTTCAAACTTTTGAGTTTTTTGTGTAACACTAGTAAGATAAACCACAAAATGAGTGGATAAAATGAAAAGAGACTTACCTCGGACCTGCGCCCTCTGTTCACATACACACAGACAGGGCTGAAGGCACCACTGCCGCAGACATACAGGTGCGTGCGATTATACGACTGTATCACACGCACAAAATTTCCACAGCCATGCTGCAGGGAATACAGAAAAAAATAATTTTTCATTGGCAAATGTTATTAGATGTTGGGTACTCTAGAGAACAAACATCGCTTGTAATCCTAAAAGTATGAAAACAGCTACTGAGTTTGGTAATCTCTGGATGTGAACAGCTGTAGACTTAGGTTTTCTTTTCATGCCGTTTTGCCTAGCCTGGAGACTGGGCACTGATAGGGCACTACAGAGGAGTTTTAGAGGAGTGCATCTAACTTTCCCATTTCCACACAGCAAACTAATTTTCATCCACAGACTTCTCTGTACCTTGCAAGGAAAGAAGCAGGGCCTCTGCATGAAAACAAGAAGTAATCTTACAAAGTTTCCTTAAGGATACCTCCAAAACAGTCGCTTTTCCCGCCTGATATTTTCATCATAGCTGGAGATAATTAAAAACCAAAGCAAGCCCAAATCTCAGATCCCATTATTTGTATAAAAAATTTATTTCCAAAACTTTAAAACTCTGAACAACACAAAGGAAGTTCACAGTCATTTGTTGCTTCATATTGAAGATCAATAGTAACATCTTTAAATCAGCATGAAAACTAAACCAGAACGTTAAGGGCCATACAGTTTCACACCATCAGATTTACAGTTTTCTCCTTCCAGCATACCCCCTTCTTCTTTTGCTTTTTCCTTTCTTGACTATGATCAGCTGTTAATGCACTTCAGGTTGAAAACAGTGTTTTTTTCTGAATATTTTTTCTTACTGAGATCCAAGAACTGCCTTCATATTCAATCAACCAAACCTTGACCAAAGACAGTGAGAATTGCATGTGTTCTGTGAGAACAGGATTGGAAACTGTGTCACCAGTCATCTTCATGGAAATCAGTAGATTTAATAATCCTTGTTGCGCAGACTGCACAGTTTATTTATATTTAAAGGCATTCACATTTTTGGTTCAGCAGGAGCTGGTACTGTACTACAGCATCTGAATACTGGTGCATAACTGTAGGTAGTTCAGAGTTCATAGCAGTTTCTCTACAGGGAACACTGCATGTCCTCAGTTAAGTGTTAACTCTGGCTAGAACAGAAAAATCCTTTAACACAGTCAAAATATATTGTTTCTCTAAAGCTGAGGTCTGTTCCAATGTTTGCATTTTCTCATATCCAGCTATCTCAGTTTGGCTCAAAGATGGCTTTAGTACTGTCCTGCTATCAAAATCGTGTCTTCCTCACCAGCACTGCTAATCCATATTACAGCTGTGGATAGGGAAGGACAGCTGAAGGTATTCCTCTAGCTTATATATGCCAGAGTGTAAACTGATGCTTTCTTTTCTTGCTGTTTGCAGAAAACTTTTCTGTAAACTCCTAAATAAAGGATTACATGTTAAGACATCCCAGAATGAAAGTCTTCAAGGATCAGGACCAGGAAACAATGTCTACATGAACGGCACTAGTATGTGGCACTTGCTACTCTGCTTCAGTACCCTGCCATGCACTCTCTGAAGCGTCTATGGCAAGCACACAGTGGTGGGTGGTTAGATGAATGGCTCTTTTCTTTAAGGACAGCCTTCTGGGTAACCAGCTGACACACTGTGTCTTCATATCTCTTCACTGATGATTTACAGACAAATAACTCAAATTGGCTTAATACCAACATTCTCATATTTTAACGATGTCCGGCAGGAAGACCACTTTATGATCTCTGAGCTTTTGCCCATCCCTCTAGTGCTGAACCGCTGAACTCTATTTGCAATTTGCTATGTGATTAACCTGGGTACTGCACAATCCACAACACAACAAAGCAAGAAATTGTTATTTCAGAATATGTTCTGTAGGACAGCCATTCAAGAGCATCTATGCTTCAGTTTATTTCCCTTTCCTTGATATTGGAGTACTTTGTGCTTTTAAATCAGTCTGGTCTGAGATGACATGAGAAAGTTGTCTTTAGGGTGGGTGTTTCTCAAAGGCTACACTGTAGATATTACATACTACTGATGCTTCTCTTGGAGCATCTTGGAGATGATACCAAAACTCACTCAGTAGCAGTGCCTGGGAAACTGCCTTACTGTAGACATCTGAGTCGGACATTTATGCCCTAGGATCTCGTCACAGTAAATGGAGAGAAATACGTCATGCTAATGTAAGCATTCAAGTTAGTCTGGTGAACATACTATGTAGAGGTGACAATTGCTTTTCAGTAAAAAAAAAGGCAGCCAAAGATGAAAAATTCAGACACCAACATTTGCCTAATTGTAGGGCAAATGAATTCCCAAATCTCCTCAGAAAAGAATTTGATAATTGCATAAAGTCCTTTACTGACTGCTCCAAGTCTATCTATCCCTCTTTTACTTTGTGATAATCACTATTCTCCAATAGGCCAAATGTTATCATGCACTCACTTCCCATCCGCCCCGCTCCCTTCCTTCCTTCCCCCCCATTCCCAAGCTGAAATTCTTAATTCTTCTGAATTCATCCTCTGCTTCTCCCATTATTATCAGGAATGAAACTCAAAAGAATGTTATTAAAATAGAACTATAAATTTTAAGTTGCAAACAGTGATTTAGCATTGGGTTCTCTTTTTCTCATTATTTCAGTGAGCACTCAATAAGACACATCATTGATTTTAGTGAGAGCAGCAGCTGCTCTTCAGTGCCTTTTTTTTTTTTTTTGTCTTTTAAACTCTTGAGGACAAATACTAGGAAACTTAATATAAATTTCTATTTTTGGAACTTCATTATTCTTCTGCAGTGCACAGCTGAGTTTAAAAAAATCAGTTACAGTTGATGCACATGGGCACTCTTAACCTGTAACCACACGTACATGTACTAGCTGTACCCACAATTAAACTGTCATAAAAACAGAGGTTCTATCCAGAAATCTTGTCCACTAATGCAGCAACATGTGGGTACTTCAATATGATTAAAAGCTAGGAAAGTCTCACCACTAAATATCCAAGATCAAAAGTTCTCCAGAGTCCAGTATTTAGTAGTGTCGTGGAGGTTTTTTTTTCTCATGGATCACATAGTTTGCATGCTACTTTCTTCTTAGGATATCATTTAGGTTTTTCCTATTTTTGCCCTAGAATAGTGTCATCATATGTTGGAGGCATGACTAAGACTAATGAACTTTTGTATTTCAATGTAAAGAAAACCAGTCTATCACAAGTTCATGATGCAGTTGACATAGTATCTAGGGTCAACATTAATCACCATTAACAAAGTTTTATGTTTTATTTTCACATTTAGTGCAACTTAACAGGCCATGAGATGTAGGATTTGCTGAACACTGTCATAACCAGAACAATGTAAAGATGTATAGAAAAATAGGATATTCAACAGGAAAAACACTTGTTTTTCCCTACCATAGACATCAGAAAAGAAAGCAGATAAACAGCCACACCAACCATAATAGTTATTCATAAAAAATCATTTTGTTACTCTACATCAATATAGTGAATTAGGTTCCATAGTTTTGAAAAAGCAGTATTATAGCAACACTCCAGTAGGCCAGCCTTCTGATTTCCTTACATTCATCAGCATTTGCAATAGATTTTTAAAATAAAGCCCACACATATTTTTCTTACAAAATGGACTCAGGTGAATTATTGAAACACTGCAGTTACATGCAAATGACATTGCATCTTAGTTTGCAATACAAAGTATGTAGCTAAAATAAACAGAAATATTAGGCATGATATAGAGGTCTTTGAAATAAATACCAGTTTTTATACTAAATTCAGTGGATTTTTGCATTAATTCTATTGTTTCTGAAATTAGAAGCTATATTTACATACACATGCTTACATCCTTCAATCAACTCATTATTTATGATCTTAGATATATGCTGAGGAGTATGTTCCAAAAAGGATTCTATCTAATGTGAAGGCTTCCAATTTCCACATTTTTTTTCTAGGATAAAAATATAATCAAAATTTCTTTTTTTTTGTTGTAAATTTAGTAGTGGAAATCTGCAATTTTCTAGCTTAGATTAGATTCTGAAGTCCAATATTAAAATATCCGTTGGAAAACAGCTATATCTAAGGATCCAAAAAGAAAACCAGGATAAAGATCTTCAGGTGCTGCTGAACTGGTAAAAAGTCAAAAAGTAACTGAACAGAACTGAAATGTGAGATTCTGCTTTTTGTTTTACAACTTAGCTGTCCTCTGTTAATAAAATCTAGGCACACACCGACTGCAAGTTCAAACTACTTTAGGAAGATAACCATAGTAATGGACAACTCTGCCAAAGACAGGATCTGCTGTACTGTACCACTCACTGGGTCTTTCAAAATACCTCCTTTCTACCTATTATCTATAAAGAGTGTATAGGAAAATTACGATCTGATTTAGGTCCTTTGGAAGGTGTCTGCATTTAGATGGGAGAATAATTCAGCGGTGGTGCAAAATGACTCAACCTAACCTCTCCATGGACTGTGTTTCCCATAATTCCAGAGATCACCTTTACCTCTTTCTAGGAAAGCATGCTAGTTTCCAGATACTCATTTGGGCACTGTTTTGTGGAATTAATGGAAAGAGGTGTTTGTGGTGTTTCTGAGACAGCGGTCTTCAGGCTGCAGGCAGTGAGGTCTGTTCCTGGGGTGAGCAGCCAGCCAGAGCACTTGTCCACCCAGCACAACAGCTCAGCAGGCGGTTCAGCATCATCCCCAGGACATACCTGGAAAAGTACTATTACATAGTTTGACTATTAAGAAGAAAAAAAGGCAAGGCACTGGACAATTCACATCTTTCTTCATCTGGCAAAGTCTGAAGGTACATTCTGTTTACACACCCTGGGTTTTTTTTTTTTATAATTTCACTTTATCATTTAGCCTGTGGAGCATTTCAAAAGCAAAACAAACACTTCTTTCATGTTTTGGCGGCACTTAAGGTGCTCTTACTTTATGGCTAAGTATGTATTCTGTGTATGCGTGTGCATGTGCATGTGGATTATAACTTACTGTAGGATCTTTGCCAGCCATTTTGCACTCTTCAACCTTGTTTGCTGATGCTGGCCAGAAAATCTGCAAGGAAAGAAGTATCTTTTAAGTAACATACTTATCACGTAATTTAAGCAAAACATTTCACTGACTAACTTACACTAACAAGTTAATATTTTGATATCTCTTACACCTTGATTGTAAGAAAAAAAAGAAAACCAACCCTCTGTCTTAGCATGCAGTAAACAAAATAAAGGCCCAGGTCTTTGGCTGATATAAAGTAAGTTTATTAAATATTTTTAAGATAAGATAATTTATTTAGACTTCCTTCTTCTAAATAAGAGAGATTTTTCATTGTTATTGCCTAAATTACTGTATTTCTTTACTTTTTTACTTTCACTGATTTTCTAAAAACTATTCAAACTAGAAACCAGAAGACTGAAATACTGCAAGAAGGGTTCTTGTAACAATTTTTTAGTTTTAGCAGCAAAGGTTTGGATATTTTATGTGAAAACCTGCTTAAAATCTTAAGTTTTCAGGCTGATTTCTTTCAGACAGTTTTCTGACACACACCCCAATGTCTGGATGTTTACCTGATCTATACTCAAACTCCAAAGCTTCTGAGCTTCTTCCATTATTTACTTTGATTTTGAAATAGAAAAGACATTTAGAAATCTTTACCTGGATATTTAGTAGGTGACAGAGCCTGAGAACATTTAGCATCAAGACAACATAAATAATAACATTAAAAGATTTCTCTCTGTGTGTGTACATATATATACACATATACATGCAGAGAGTTGTAGGTACGTATGCATATGTATATAGGGTTTCTATACAGGTGTAAGATTAGCAAAGTGAATCTGTTATAAAAAGGAAATAAATGAAAGAACATGGGGAATTGCAGAGATTAATTCCGAGCCCAATACTGGGTGATCACATTCACTGCCAAAACTTTTTGTGGTTTCGCTTTTTGTGGATTTTTTTAATTCTTGTTTTTCCAGGTCTAAATAGGCCGTTGAAATGTCGCACAGCTCCATACCGCAGGATTTATTTCCTGTGACAGAGGCCTGCCTTCCTCACCGAACTCTGCGCCGAGCTGCCTGCGAGCTGCTGGGGAAGGCCGGAGCATGCCGGGTAGGGCACAGCAGCTCTCAGACACGGGTGGCTGGGCCACTAGTGAGATGGCAATTAGCCAAAAAGGTCACACAAGCTATTTAAGATCCGAGAAGGCGGCCCTGTTTCAGAGGAAGATCTCTGCACCATTAGGAGGAGGAAGGATGCGTTCACGCTGTCATATGAGAGGCGTTTAATTTAAACCTGTAAGTTAGAGCTAGCCTCCCCAGACTCCCTGTACAATCAATTCAGGTAGACAGGCATATCCAGAGGGGTGATTCAGAGCAAAGCCTAATTTAACTGTGCTTAATCACCCTCTGGCGGGGTGCCTCACTCTCTCCTGACACATTAAAAGCCTTGCCTCTTAAGGAAGGCATTTAACTTTGCTGCTGCAGGCTGGATATCTCTGCCCCTCAGCGCTTCTGAGGTACAGACAGTAACAAAGCCCATAGATTAAAGGATCAGATGAATTTGATAGAACGAGGCTGGCCTCCGTGGTACACTTTAAGGTAATGTTGTAGCCATGATAATCTAAAGATAGGCAAGGCAAAGTCTGTAGGGAGGTAGTATCTTAACGGGCAGGCTTCTGGGCACACAAGTACTTCTGCAGGCCACCTATTTAAAAAGCCGAGAAGCTGGATTTGAACTGGCTCGGGAGACAGGAGACAGATCTGTGAATGTGGTTTAAAAAATTGATAATTTGTGCATTTTAATATACAGGCTGCCTACTACAGTTTGGGGAGGTGGTACACAGAGAGTCCTTAGAAAATGGCATCTTGGTAAGTGAGAGAGGCAGCCAGGAAAGAAGTGGTGTCAAGAGGGAGATGTGGGTCACAGTGTACAAAAAAACCCCAAAAGAGGGTGTCTCAGCTCCCCAGCTGAAGGGCGAGGGCTGACACAGGCATAACAAAGGATTGGAAAATAGTTCAGCAATTAGGCTTCAGAGTAAAAACCAAAAATAAATATAGTGGAAGATTAAAGGCAACTCTGTCCCTGTTGGCTTTTTCCCTATAGCTTGAAAATGACAGCATGTATATTCTCCCTTACAGGCTTCTTTAAAAAGCACATCTCTGAATGATCTTTAATCTTGTAGAGAAGCAAAACCCATCAACTCATACAAATTTTCCTTATGAGGCCAAGCCATGCTGAATCTTGCTTCAAAACAATGAAACAGGTCAGTTTTTAAACAGTGTTTTGAGAAGCAGCCATACTAATAGCTTGGTCATCTGGCATTACACATAAATCAAGGATGAACAACTCAGTAAGGTGTGGGCCTGGACTTCTGCTAGCTGTAAAATAATGAAATACACATTTTCTGTCTTAAACAGAAAGGCATGTAGTAATGCAACTTTGGATCTTCATAATAAATCTTGGACTTACGCTGAGAGGGTCCTGGCTTATATTATTGATATTCAAAGACAGAATATGATCTTTGCTGCCCACATAGATCCGATCCTGATCTTCATCCATTAATAATATCCTGTAATCCAGAGGACTGTGGGATATTCTGTGATGTTCAGAGGTCTTCGTTTCTTGCAGCTCTGAAATAATAGAGACAACAAATTAGTAAAGCAGTTCAGTTGCCTTTCTGGCTTCAAAACTGCATTTCTTTCTAAAAATAGGCATCTTTCAACACAAGTGAGGTCAATAAGAAAAGAAAAACCCTCATCAGACAGTTGGTAATAATGCAATCATTGAGTTAAAACAAATTTTCCATTCCCAGTTTGAATGCAATTCTTTTGTACATTAAGTAGCTAGTCATATCTCATAAAAATCAGGCATTGCTGTTATTACTCTAATTAATTCTTATTTTAATGGTTATGATTATTTACAGCTTTGGCTTTTAAGGAAGGTCATATATTAAATTAATCAATATGTTCAATATAATTTGAAGTTTATGGCAGAGAAAACCCACAAGATCAATGAAAACTACATAAGAATAGTTTACTTTAATTTCCTAACAGAAGGCTTCACTGTTTTTTTATCTTTTTCAAGGTCAATTTTTTTTTTTTTTACTTCTTCATCACCATGTATATTTAAAAGAAAAAAAAAACATGTGTTCCATCAATCCTAAATCATAGAATCACAGAATGGACCGGGTTGGAAGGGACCTTGATGATAATCTAGTTCCAACCATCTTCCATGGGCAGTGTGTCCATCTATTCAGTTGGTTATGGGACTTGGACCAAACTATCAGAACTATAGGATTAGCTCCATTTTTCCACATAAAGCTTTCTCCAATGAAGTGAAGCAAAAAACATCCTTCGATCTCAGTAGTGCAGGAAAAGGCCTGTTGCAGGAATAGCACAAACATCTACAACAGAAGCATTACTTGCTGCCCTTGAGAAAGCTCAGCCTTTCTGTCTTTGCTTGGCCAATATGTTTTGGCCACCACTCAGATTATTTTTCTTTTCTGTACTAACAGAATGGGTATTTCTCAAGACCTGAGAATAGGAAAATAAAACTTTAATAACAAATAATTAATTATTAATTAATATTGAAAATAATAATTATTAATAATAAATTATTCAAATATCTAACATATTGTGTTCCCTGTGACTCTAAAAGTGTGGCAAATACACAGTACATACAAAAATGAAGCCCTGCTATAATGTTTATTCATAAATCTAAGAACTGAGTACACACACCTTTTGTAAACTGTTTGTCCGAGACAGTATGGTTTACCACTTGCTAAAAGCACAGTTTTTGCTAAAAGCAAAGGTTTTGCTCATTAGTTCCCTATAGAAAACAGTAGATGGTCTTATACAAAGTTAGTCATCTAAGCCTTTTAGATGACTAGATTAATGTGAGCTAACGATATTTTGGAAAACAAAATTAAAAAAAAAAAAATTATCTGAGTATGTGCTCTGTTAGAAAAACAAAAAGTGTGTCTAAAGCGTGCACTTTCTGTAAAACACATATTTAGCTGAAGCATAGTTTTTTCTTCAAAAATTACTTGGAGAGTAATTTTTGAGAGGCTATAGACAACATACATGCAAAGGCTGCAGTCTTGGGATTTATACCTGTCTACTAGAGATCTAATGATTGAGAGAACACTTCTCAGAATATAATTTGCATTAATAAATATGATATGTAACTCCACTTAATTTTTATCATGATTGTTAAATAGTTTCATAGGAAGATGAAAAATATCTTCTGTTACCGCAAGATGATGTTTTGATTCACTTAAACGTGTGACACCTTTCAGGGGCTAAGGGTTGCCTACATGCATTTATTTATTTATGGCAATATGAGAAAGATAACCAATAATATTTCTATTTCATATGTCCCTCAACAAAAGACAAACATACAATCAAGATTTATAGTCTGTGCCTAAAAGCTTAAACTGAAACTGTGCTCATTAAATATATATATGAAAATTGTCCACACCACTTTCAGAAGTCTTTCTTCAGTGCTTGAAAAATCAATTGTTTTACTTTATTTAAAAAATCCTTCCTGTAAGCTTTTAGCTAGGATTTTCAAAACACCTGGGAGACTCACCATCATAGTGCCATTAAAATGCAGCCTCTTTGCCCGCTCTGAAATTCTTAGACTGACCTTTCGTAACAAGCCTGAGAAGCTAGCGCTCATCCCTTTTCCTGGTGACCTTATTAACATTACTGTAATATTTGGCAGCTGTAAGGTGAAAATGAACCTTCTCATAACCCTATATGTGATATACTCGGAAAGCACAGACAACCTGGGACAGACAGCAGTTTCCCACACAACACTGGGTGAATGTGAGTATTCAGTACAGTAAATATAGTGCCCCTCCTTATTGCCTCAGTCACCGACAACAATTGGTAATAAATAAACCATGATTGCCATAAAAGATAATCAAGATCATGAGGATTGTTTTTAATCAAGAGGCAAAAATAGCAACAGATATTTGATTTTCACAACTTGCATTTATTAAAATCCATTATTTTCCTGGATTTTTAGCCTCTTTGAAATGGTATTATTCTTTCTAAGGTACCTGAAGGGTATCTGTCTCCATCAAGCTGCTGCTGAGGAGAATACCTTATGACATGTTACTAGACTATGGAAACTCAACACCATTCGTAAGAGGAAGGAAAGCCCTGAAACAAATACTCTCATACAGATTTATTAGTTTTATTTCTTTCAGTGCTGAACCTTTGTGTTTATTAGCCTCTTAGGGCTACACAAGCAACTACAGAGGGAATTTTAAAATGATAAAATTTTCTTTTAACACAATTTACCACACAATCACCCAAGAAAATCTGATTTTTTAAAGATTTACTATCTGGGTGTTGTCACTTGGAAAAAGCAGTGGCTGGAACGATGCTTTAAGGTCTTCCACGTTCCTTTTCACCTCCAAAAGTTTTTGTACAAAAATGTAAACGTTCACTGGCCTTCAAAGCAAATTCTATTCCATACTTTGGGAATTTAACCATTCAAGCCAGTAAACCCTGTATGGAGAATGAAGCTATGGACAGCTCTCTCTGAATATTAAGGATTTTATTTGACAATAAAACAAAAGATTATAATATATTCCATATGCAAATAACCGTCACCCTTAGTGATAGAAGAATAAACTATATTCACCCTTTTTTCATCAGTCATTGAATTTAGTTTTGTTTTTTCTCAAT
Organism: Falco rusticolus; assembly: GCF_015220075.1. NCBI lineage: Eukaryota > Metazoa > Chordata > Aves > Falconiformes > Falconidae > Falco > Falco rusticolus. The sequence goes on from NC_051191.1 coordinate 18,562,097, forward strand.
GATAAGGCTAATACTGACTTGATTCTTAGTGTTAGAAATCTTACAGGTCAGGTTATATAGCTCTTGTCCTTTTTAATGAAAAACAAAGCATTCTGTGAACTCTCTCACCAGAACTACTACTACTATTATTATTATTATTATTATTATTATTATTGAACTGCACATTTTAGAGATCCCAGTGACTGGGATTTTTTCCCATACACAGTGCATAGCTTACTGATAATTAGACAGTTTAACACCTACCCTTTAATTATCCTTTTAATCCACCACAAAAAAAGTTAATGCAAGAATTATTTTTAAAAAAGATGTGTTCTCACAGGAGAAACAACAAAATATTTCTGCAATGCCTGTTATTAACACCAAAAAAGCCTTTGCAACACTCAAAACCCATTGGGTTGGCCAAAACAAAACAACTTACAGCTATCAGAGACTGGAAATCCAGGAAGGTGGAGATATCTCACACAGGCTCTTACACCCAAATGGTCTAACCTGCATGAGGGTATATGAGCTAGATCCGCTCATCAGGTAGTCCTCTGAATGCCTTATTTAATTACTCAACATCAACCTTTCATCACTCCTTAATTCAAATTCACTGGTGTCACAATGCTGAAAACGCAAACTGACTTTCCTAACGTAAGGAATGTAATAAATCCTAATATGTAAGATAAGATGCTAACAGAAGCAACTTCCTTGGTAGACATACTAATAATATGGATGTTTGATGTATATGTTACTGAAACTAATACAATTTTTAGAAGGACCTTCCCAAAACATGATTATTTCCTATTTGAAGACCCCCATAACTAATTGTTACTGAAAGTTCGCTATAATCAAGAAATATCTTGACCTTGCAGAGTCTGGTAAGCTACAGCCATGGTATGCAAGCATCTCCAGCCCAAGCTCAAAGCACTGAGTTTATCCACTGATAGGTTGTGGATAAACGATGATATGTCAGAGCGCATGCAGTCATTGTGGCACTGTACCCTCCTGGGCTTCCAGCCTAGCAGGGCTTCTTAAAGGAAATCTAGGATGCTCTGTCAAGCTTTTAATTTAGGATCCCCTGTGGTAAAGTAGAAGAAATACTATGTTTTCCTCCTCTTTCCTGCTGGCATAAGGATTCAGTCTCAGAAGGTTGTTTATGGGGAAGTTCAGAGCAGAAGCAGAGATTTGGGGTATGTGCCTCAAAAAAAGCAGAGAGTAAAGCATAACAGCCCAGTTTCACACGCTGCACCACAGTGAAGGGGAAAACATAGCTTTCCAGAAAGATGGGTTACATCTCCCCAGGGAACCTGCTGAAATTGGCATGGATTTTATGTAGCCTTAGTGATCTGGAAGTCAGCAGTACAATGTTGTTTTATTTTATTCCCTCATGGGGCATGGAGTGCACAAACAACAGGCCTTGTGTACACCTAGCAATAGGCTTGACAGCGTTAGCTTCTGGTTAAGGAGGCTGTGAGACTCTCTTAAGCCTCATTAAGCCTTCAGTTTGTGCCAACAAATACGCCAGCCCATGCCAAATGTAAAACTGCAGTGTAAAATCTCACCTTTTAGGAACTGGAATGAAATCAATTTTCTATTTTCCCTCTCACTCCCCGAAATAAATAGTTAAATAAAATGATGGTTTTGCTTAAAGCATCAAATGGAAATGGCACCCTTTTACTTAGAGGTAACTTGTGATCAGGTGAAAAAGTAATCTGCACATATAAAGTTAGAGAGAGACTGTACCTAACATTGCTACTGTTACAAGGAATGGTTATACATTTTAAAAATGTAAGTGGAATCAGACCTATCTGCAAAGTTACAAAAAATAATTTTTAAAAAAATCCTTCAGCCAGAAAAAAAGCTTTGTTTTATTTCAGTTTAAATATTTTCCTTTTAACTTTGCACTGACTAACCTCTCTACTATGTACCTTATTAGTAGAAATTATTTGAAAAGATTTAGTTAAAAGGTATCAGGTTTCATAGGAAACTAATAATTTTGACTGTTGTTTTTGTGGCCTTATTTCTGATCTTTTAGTGTAAAGAAATGGAAGAAATAAATGTAATATTTTTATAGTTTACATAGTACCTGTGGAAAAAGTATGCATATCGCTTTTCAACTCTGTAAGCCCACAATGTGACTACTTGTTTAATTTTATGTATGGCAAGAGAACTAATTAAGTCTGAATATATCCTTTCAAAACTTCAGAACGAGTCACCTTTGCACTGTCGATATTCCTTTTCTTTGAAGAAATCTGTATTGATTCCTTCTACTTAACGGGGTAAGATAAGAGAGCTGTTAAAGCATTTTGCCACTGCTCGTGCAGCGTTCAAACTAAACACCAAGCCTCAGCCAGCTCTCAAGTGATGCTGATTATAAATGGGTATGTGGTCATTTGGCCATAAGCAGCCAGATGTGCTACTAGTCAGTCCCTTGTGTGCCTTAACCACATGGGGCCCAAAAAGCTCAGGTGGACCTTTTGACCTTTTCTTTATCTCTTTAGCTCTTCTTCATGCATGAGAAGTCTGCACTTTTTTTAATGCTGTTACAATGAAATTTGGCTTTTTCTAGAAGGAGTTAATAGGCTTATAAGGACGGGAAATCACAGATGTGCGCACTTGCTAGCTTCTGAATCTATCTGAAAGGGGTTTAATGGCATTGTTATAAAAAAAAAGTGTGAAAGGAGAAAATAGATTTACAAGTGCTCATAAAATCACAGGCTAACTAATTAACAAGATCACTTGGAGGATAGGGAGGAAGGGAGTTTAGATAGATAGTACAGGCTGAAACAGGAGCCCTCTTTGCCCAGAGCTAAAATGTATAATTCGGTAGAAGGAAACTTAACTGCTGTTTGGAATGACAGTAAACAACATGGATATGTCAACAATATCTAAATATGATCTGGTTTAAATATACGCCTTGAATACTTGTTGGTATATTTGCTAAATGAGTTGAAAATGGAATTTAAGCATCACTGGATTGAGATTGTGCAGTCTTTTATAAATAGAAATAATAGCACCAAGGTGAAGTCTTTGGAGAATCAGGCCCAGAGGTAGCTCTAGCATGTTTGAAGAACAATTTGTCTCCTTGAGCAGCTCAACACACACATTAGGAGCAGTAAAACACTCAATAGCTCTTTGTGAAGGGGACCATGTGTTGATAGGAAAAGACATACCAGTTAACAGTTGACCTTATGCAGAGCGTTCACATATGTCAGTAGATGAGTCCTCATTTTACAAGACACACAGAACCCCTAAAATCCTGGTAACTCGTAGACATTAAAAAGATCACAATGGAGTATTAACTGGCTTTTGATCTTGGGGCTTTTTAAAAGTTGTACTGAAAGGGGAATCACTCATGACAGAGTGTTGTTTTATTAAAAATATCAAAAAGTATCAGAGAATTTTTCATCTTTGATTTGCAACTTTGAAGAATGAGGGAGGGGCAGACCCACTAAGGTGTGGGCAGCTGCCAGGTTTGTGCAGAAGGAATGTGTTTTCCAAGCAAAGGCAAACACACGAAAGTCACTTACTTGTGTCTGGCAAAACGTATTAACATGGGCCCATGGCACATTCATCAACCCAACATACACCTCAAGGTTAAGTGCATTTTTATTGAAGCTTTACATTATGAAGAACAGACACTATTAAAATGCTGATGGTTTTTTTTTTTTTTTACTCACACAGCTATTGTCATGATGAAATCATACCACATTCCACAATAGAAGCCCCACTCCAAAACAGAGGAAAAATATGTCAACTTTTTCCAAGCTGCAGTTGCATAGCTATTCCAACTCTTGCCAAATAGTCCAGTATTGAGATTCCTTCATTGAGATTCATGCAGGACCACCCACACCCTCCGCTCAGCCAGTCTCACTAGGCTGTAGACAGTTCTAGGCATAATTTTCAGATTATTCCTCCACTTAACTCGCTGTAAACCTGCAGTAACTTTTCTGAAGTCTGTATAGGTATTTCAATAAAAACATGGAAAAGCAGGCTTCTTATTTTTTAATAAGTAGTGTGCAATTTTAATTTACTGGTCATCAACTTTATCCCTTTATGTAATCGAAATTTGTGGGGTTTATTTCAGATGTCACAAATACTGCTACTCTACAGAACTTTCCAGAAGATATTTGCTTTTTCAAATACTACCGTGTTCATTTCTGCTTATTATTATCCTGTCCAGGCTTTGCTCTCATTTTTGGTCCCGAAACCAAAGGACAACTTTGGCAAGCATGGAGACACGTAAAGACAGGCCAGCTGGGTTTAAGATTACTGCAGCTGAGTTAGCCACATCAGATGGAAGTCAGTCTTCTCCATGTCTTGTCTATAAAGAGCTTGTGTGTAACAGCTCTGTGTTGTGCAAACTGCTCTCCAAGAGCTGTAAACTGTGCTTCCAAGCCTGTACAGTTACAGAGTTTAGCCTTTTGTTTCTTTCCAAGAGACATGGGAGAGGGTCCTCGCCACATCGCCTAAGGCTGCACAAGCTCAACCCGTCTCACCCACTAGCCTGGGTGCACACAGTGGCTTTGACATTGGCACTCAGGATGGTTTTGTTTTCCAGATGTAGGAGTGCGAAGCTTTTGGTTGCCAAGTATGACATTATTTTTGAGATGGAGCAAGAAAAAAACCACACCCGTGAAGTCAGACAAATTCCACATTATTTTACTTCTTCTGGGACCAGTATATCTTTTCATTGTAATCTCTCATTTTCTCTCGCACTCTCTTTTCTAGTGGACCAGCAATCATGTCACTGGAGGAATGGCTGTGCTTTCTCCCAAGATGCTCAGTCACACAGAGAAATGTTCCAAGTAGCTATCAGACTAACTGGCCAGCTGAAGTCCTGACTGTATGCAGACACCAAAATTCTTTGATCCAAATTTAAAGAAAGATATGAGAATTGGAAGAAAGTGATTTATTGTAATTGTCTGTCTGAAAAACTAAGTAAATCTGAAGCTAGTGCTATTCTCCAAGTCAGAACGGGGCAATAACATGAGACTTGTGAGCTGTTCTCCCAATTCATTCATCTTCATCCCATTTACCACAGATTGACCTCTGGGAGAAGAATGAGGTCTGAGTGGACTTTTCATTACTTTTGCATCTCATTCAGGCTGTTATTTTTGTGATAAAAGCAAACTTTTTTAAGCTTATGTTTGAGTATCTGACTATTTACTTTCCACAAACGCATGGCAGATGGTATCAGGGGGGCATTTCTGAATATTGGGGAGGGAGAGAGAAGAGCAGGGAGAGTGTAAGTAAGGTTGAATTAAAGGTAGGTTGCTTTACTGCTAGAATTGTCTTTTTTTGCAAGTTTACCCTTCTGTTTCAGTGTATAGTGTATTTTGTACTTTTACTGAGGTAGCCTGTAGACTGTGAAGACGTAATTTGCCCTTTGCAAAACTGAAAGAGGCAGCTACTCCCCAAATGTGTAGTTTTGAGGTGTTAATGCATTTTCATTGATGTACTGACAACCCTACCTCTGAATTGTAGTGCAGGACTATCAAATGTTGAAAAATAATTAACACATTAAATAATGGCAGTATAATAGTAGTCTCTTAACTCCTCTTCTGACTGAAAAGGCTCCTCACATCAACTCACATGCGCAGTCTTTCTTTTTCTCTCCAAACATACTGTCACTAAGCTGCAGAATTACTCTTGTTGCCAGAGCTAATAAAATCTCATTGAGAAAACACAGCTCAACCACTGAAATATTTCATTATGGTTGCTGCAATAAAGTAAGAACCCACTTCACTGTGGTGAGGCAGAGGAGCCCTTTTCATTACATCCCTTTCTCTCCTTCAAAGAGCAATCTCTCCAGCGATTCAGCCCATTTCTGTGTATCTAGGATTGGCATTGCTGCCCTTGCTGCAGTAATCCTTGCTTTTACTGATGTCACCAACTTTGGCTGTAATTTTAGCCATGCCACTTTATCCACAGATCTCCTTAAAACATATTGGTCCTTTCTTCAGCAGTCACTTCTCACCCCTACTCTGTATAAAAAAGGGCAACTTAGCGTATGCAGGCTTGGTTACAGTTTCATTATTATTATTATCATCATCATTTTAATCAAATTAGGATTAGCTATCAAGCAAACATCAGGCATAAAGAGATCAAGCTAAATCCCAAGTGCTTAGCTTTGATTAATTCTTCAGTAAAATAATGTAAAATCTACTCAGCTATGAGCTGATGAAGGCTTGGAGGGCAACATTTCACATTTAAAAGAATTTCATTAATAAATGAATTTCAATGGCCTGGTGAATTAAAGGGTGGTATTTTTATACACAGACAATTACTGAATACAGAGGGCTGCTTGTAAAAGAAGCCAAGTTGTCTGTAGCAAAAATAAGGAAACAGGTATGTGGGACGGTGTGTATCACATACAACTTGGAAACTATTGCTTCCTTTTTTAGTGTGTTTTCTTGTTTCCTATCAGTATCAGTATGTCAGTCGATGGTATGCATATACATGGTGTTATACACTCTTGTCTATACATCAGATAATTACCTCTATATACCAAGTCTAGAAAGTTAGCAAGCTCTGCTTTACATCTGGGAAGGATAAAAGAAACACTTATTCTTGCTCCACTATGTAAGAAAACAAAGCAGCTGGAGGTCAACAAATGGCATCCTGCCTTCAGTGAACCTTCAATGAACCCCTAGTCCAACATGATGCCAGAAGGGTCATTATATTGGAGATAACGAACTACCAAAACAGCCAGCCACACTCAGTTCCACAGCTCTTTCACAACTGTATTTATCCAAATCTTCTCTTGATATTACAATAGTAGAATACTTCTCCACAATATTCTTCATTCCTTTTCCTGTTTTTCTTTGTTGTTCTCTATGGTTAAATTACCCTTTGCAGCCTAATTTAGACTCTTTGATTAAATTCGATTTTGCATCCAAGAGGCCACCCAGCCTTTTGCACTGACAGGACGCAAGCTGCTTTCTGGACGTGGGTGTTTGGGATGCCTCCTGAAGCCAAGGCAAGTTTGGTTTGTGAGTAGAGCAAAGGTCAAGCCTATCCTTAAATATTTTCCTGTTGTTTTTTTCCATTGTACATTTTTCTAATGTATTAAAGCATTCACTCTCATCAGAGGAATAGCTGTGCCATTTCATCAGATTGCACACAAAGATTTTTTATTTTTTTTTCCCCCAAATTACTGTAATACCACAACCTGCTTCACTGAACACAGGGTTTGGCCACGTCCCCCTGGGGACTTCTGAGATTAGACACAACTGGAAATTATTAATTTCATCATCAGTGTTCACTGTTTGTGTGGCTGAACACCTAGGATTGCTGTAAGTACTTTCAATATTACATGAATTAAGACTTAGGGCTTTTTTTTTAATGTCAACTTTAAAACCAAAATACTTCCAGGTATATCTGCAGTGAAAATAATTTTATTTAAGCTTTATTTCTGTACAGATTTGGAAGATGGAAGTGGGTCTGTCACTGTTAAGATGTCATTTGTGAGATGTGGCTGTTCCTCCCGCTGGCTCAGTGGGAACAGGAGTGCTGTGCTCAAGCCCTGCAGGGTGGGTAGCATGCTTGCTGTTTCAACACACAGAACGTAGCCATATTTCACTCTTTTTCGCGCCACGAAGACTGACACAAAGAGTGAATTTAGGAGCACATTCCAGAGTTGCATGCTACCATCAATCTTCAAGTGATCACCAGCTGGTATTTGGGTGCACAATAAAAGTCATGTTTAGTGGGCTAAGCATAGCCTGGTGGATTAGAGTCCACTTAACTCTAAATCCTATTCTGCTGGCATTTTGCTTTTTTTACTTAAAACATGTCACAAAAACTCTGTGAGTTACATATGTAAAGTGGAGGTAGAAGTTTGGTATTCATTTGACTGGGTTGTTTTTGGGTTGCACTTGGTAGTGTACAAAAAAGCCTTTGAAATTAAAATTAAATAGCTGGAAGAAGTTATTTCAAGTGTGTTTCACATGCAAGAACAGAGGTTTTTTGTTTGTTTGTTTGTTTTAAGTCCAGACTCTTCAGACTTAATAAGCTCAGCCAAAACTCTGGTTTGGATTTAAGAGATAACTTTTATGCTTTTCTGTTTAGATTTCATCTGAAAGGGAAGCCATTTAAGTAAATAAACCTTCTGCAGTCACTCACTCCATGTTTAAACTAGACTTGCCATATTTATTTGACAGGATGACCACTTAATATTTGGCAAAAAGAAGGAAAAAAAGGATAAGAATTCCCCCTCTTGCATTTCCACAGATACAACACGCCTCCCTCCCTCCCACCGATGAAGCATACTTGTTCATATTCCACTGTGTTATGAAACATGTCACAATTACAACACTACTGCTTTTAGATAATGGCAGGCTCTAATAAGAGTGGTCTATTAATGCATCTGTATGTGCTGAACATCAGCAAAGAGAAAAAGGAATATACATCATTGCTTCCAGGTAAAAGGCAGAAAAGTCAAGATGAGTAGCATCTTCTGATAAAGTACTACATGGATCTCTTACACCTTCAGCATAGAAATAGCAGGTTCAAGGAATGAAGGACTCAAACAGCAATCCAAAACTGAAGGGTATTTAGATTCCTGACAGATTAAAATTGGCACACTGCAGGTATAGAATAGGAATTGGTAGTGGCCAGTAAGGGATAGAAATCAACCACAGTCAACCACTTATCTCTGTAGTAAACTACTAAGTGTAGCAGAGGATGCTGCAAGTGCCCTCAGTATATAACTCTATGTCCTTGACCCTGAAACAAAATAAAAATTGCACTAAATTTAAAAGCAGAATTCATAGATTGTGTCCTTTGTGTATGCACTGCAATCGTGGCTATTCATTTAAAGCATGATCTACAAGTATCTAGAACAAAGGACATTTGTTTCATGATCAGAACAGGGAACTATAAGTCAAAACTCCTGGGCACTTGCTCTCTGACCTTGAACAAATCTCTCACCCTCCATTTATGTCAGTTTAACCATCTGCTGTATGTTTATAACAACACTTACCTGTCTTTCAGAATTACTATCAAGTTCAGCTAATGTATGTTTGCTAAAAAAATACAAAATGAAAGGCATTTTTATGTTCCAGGTATTATTCTAATTCATGTTCCTCCTAACCATTTAGGCTTAAATATATAAATAAATGCATAATACATTTAAATCACTCCATTTTACAGGTACACATGCTTTAGTGTTTCTGTGTCATATAAAGTAACACTGCTTAATGCACAATCCATTTCAGCTCCATTAAATAGATAATGTCATGAATTCTATTGTAGCAGAAAGGAAATCTCTACCACGTGACTGTGACAGAGTAAATAGAGACAGTTCTGAATAGCTTTTAATCTGAATTTGTTTGCTAAAGGCATGTTAACTTCGCTAGACTTGCCCATGAAGAGGAATGCCAAACAGTGACCTTTTGAACTCTTAACTTGAATGCAAAATCTCTTTAACAGGTTTAAGTCTTTTAGCTGGTGTTTATTTAATAGGGCTTTCACTATTATATAAGACGCATTTTGAGTTGGTCCCTTAAATAGCTTCACCTTCATAGCATTTTAAGGTATACTTCAACTGGTTATCAGTTATAAACTTTTACCTTTGTTAAACTGAAGTTTCATAGCTACTCCTCTTCCTTGGCTCTGTTTACTATTCAGTGCTGGGTTAATGGGTGGTTTACTGTTGCTGGAAGTTCCTAGAAGCAGGGGTCTCTTGCATCAGATATATACTGAGTGTAGAATAAATAATTTCAACTTATTTTTATGTATTTTTGGTGGCACTCTATTGTAAAGCTGGAATATTATCAATTACGCTACAAACTGGAGATTTGTGCTACAAAAGTTATCAAATCTACTCCTTCTATGGGAATATCATTAGCCTGAGAATTTCAACACTTTACACAGCCCTGGGTTTTATTGTCACTGACCAGTAATCTGTTGAGCTGCTTTTCCACTGCATTGCTAAAAATGTTCCAGACTGGATACCAATAAAATCAACAGAGAACCACTGGCATAAATTGTGGTTAAAGAATTAGGAATCAATTCTCAGCTCTCCAACCAACTGTGAGAAATGCAGTCTCCAAATTTACCAAATTTACCAGTTGGCTGCAAGTAAAATTTCAAAAACTCTTGAAATATGAGCTCAGGGTGAGAAATGACCTAGAAGTTCAGACACTTGTGTTCTATTCCTGCTGTTAACACTAAGTTAGAGTGCAGAAAATCATTCTTAGAAATGTGATTCTTAGCTTTGCAATACCTGTCTGACTCTCTTTCTGGTAGAGCAACTCTAAAGCAGAACTAAGGAGAGCACAAATATACAGCTACTTGCAGGAATATTTTAGGCATTGGCCTTCTGTCATTTTTTACAGCTACCATACACCATTTGGTGCAGGTTGGTAAGGCCTGACCAGGCTCTCCAAAGAATTTATGCAAAGAAATTATTTTGTTCTGCATGCCAATAAACCTCAGGCAGCCACCTCCATCTAGCCAATGCAAAGAGAAACACTGTGCAGGACATGCCCAGTAGTAGAGTTTTCATCTGTGAAAATTTCTGAATATGAGCTAGGCTGGATTTTCCTGAATGAATATTCCGAATTTAGGCTCTTAATTCCCACCTACATGCCAGTTTAGGTATGCAACTGGTGTATTGAATATGTCCCTGGTTATAATTCCCTGCTGGACTATACTTCCCTTACTCAAGCTTTGTGCATGTCACAACTATTGTCATCTCTTCTACCAGTAAACTCAGTACAGCAATGACACTTTATATTCCAAAATAGGTCTACCAAAAGAATTCACCAATACCTGATGATTTCATAACAAAGGAAACATTCTGGAGTCCAGTGAAAAACATTTTGCCTTTCATACTTCATTCTGGTTTACATGCACTGCAGTGAAATGATCATGCAGCTACGGTATTGTTATGCTCAGAAGTCTTAATTCCTGAGCCTAATCACAGGAGGCAAAGTGGGCTGTCCCGGACTTGTCACTACCTACCAGATGACCTGTTCCTTTATCACATGAAATCAAGGCACGATAGTCCAGAAACAGAAGAACATAGAACAAATAATTAATGATTTACAACTTGCAAGACAAAGTACACACAAAGAAGTTCATCCATCAGTGTTCCTCATACCAAATGAATTGGTCACAAATCCTGCACTGCCAGAAAATACATCACCTTGTTCAGGCCTAAAACATGACAAGACAATTAGGACCATGTACTTTAGGCTTGGATATAAGAAAAGGGAAACCTTAGCAACCAATGACTATTCTGTGGAGAAACATTCTGCTGAAGAAGGGACAAATAACATAATTGTTTTCAGGGGTTTAATAATTGTATTCTGGATGATTAACTCAGACTAGATGTTAACGTTTAGAAGACAACACTAGAAGTACTTGAATTTCCTCAGTATGATAAAAACACAACTTTGCCTCACTGGTAGCTCAAGAAACAAGTGTAACAGTGACAGTAAAAAAAACAAAAACAAAAACAAAAAACCAAACCAGAAAACAGTTAGCCAAGGGGTTTTTCATTTGTATCAATGATTGAATTTCGGCCACTGAAATAAAAAAGATCTAATCCCTCATAAATATATTGAACTCAATTGTAATTGCAACAAAAACCTCCAAGCAGGAAAAAAATCACAGACACAAGTGTGATAAATTAACTGGGATTTATCATGTTAGAAAGCAAGTGACACCATGAGGACAGGAAGGAAGAAAACACAATATCTGCAATTGGAATACATTTACATTCTTTCCCTGATAACACTAAATGCCACCTAATATCCACCTGCCCGTCACACACTAAGCCAATGCAAATCAAAGGTCCTGAAAACACTATTTATAGAAGCAACCAGAATGTGACTTTTCATAGGTGCAAAAAAATAATCATGTGAATAGATGTCTGCAAGCTCATTCAGGCTGCATATTACAGATACTTCGATGCTGTTTACAAAGAGCACTGTGCAGATCATATAATTAATACAGTTTTTCTCCGTCAGTTCTGCTTTCCTTCCTCCAGGTCTCTAATAAGGCAAAGGACTATGCTTTTGGCTGGTATGAACTTGTGCACATCAGCTGAGATGAGAGACAGTGCAGGGCCAAGTGTGAACTATAGTATGTTTCCAAACATTGGTAAACATTTCTTTTTCACAGTTATAAAAAGCAGTTGCTAAAAGACAATTTGTGTGCTCTGCCTTGGCCCCCAAATTATTCATATCCTGCAAAAATTCTGCTTCAAGTAGCTGACACCAAAAATCCATTCTGTTGTTCACGTATGGTATTTTAAATATCTGACATGGCTATTTATCATTATCGTATTATTTTAATTAAAATAAGACCTATCAATTACATTAATTAATAGTGGGAGTGTGTGGATGTGTGCCTAAGAAGTGAATATAGAGTGTAATTTGTTTGAACTGGTTTTTCTACTGTAATGATACTGTTACTCAGGAAACATTAGTACATTAGTACTTGGCTAGATTTAATTGAACAAAGGAAACTATGTCAATAGCCTTGGGAAAAGCATTCTAATCAGAAATGAGCAAGTATTTAAACAAAGTTGCCTCAGTACTGAAAAAAAATATCATAGAAAAAGCACAAAATAGCTGCTGACGATTAAGATATGAGGGCATTAAAATGTGCTTTACCATTCTGGAACAGACAAAATATTAACAGTCTTTTGCTATACGTCAAGGTAAAAAGCACTTAATTATTGTGGGTGTATATGTCAGAATACCACACTGTAATAAGAGACATGTTATTTCTGGTTCCATTTCACGACACAGGAGACGATGCTCCTACATCTTTTGTCTCTGTGAATTCATAAGTTGACACATTTTTGCCTGTGTCTTGCCCCTAAAATTACAGTTTGACTGAGCTTTTATCTGGCATCACCCAGGCTTTTCTTACTGGAAAACCACATACTTCTGGTGACAAGGACCAACGTGAGCTCTGCTGCTGGCCAGCTGTGTGACTGTGGGCACACCATTTAATTTGTCTATTTCTCCTTCTGGCCTTGGTCTATCTTGTTTATTTGGATTCTAAACTCCCCAAGATGGGGCACGGACAGCTGCTGAACCTCTGTGCAGAAAGGCAGGGACAGCCTATTACATAATTTCAGTTTATTGCAATATCAGTGTATTAAAAAAAAAAAAAGTTTTATAGTGTTTTAAATAATTTGGAAGTGGGTTCATACAAATACCTATTCTTTTTTAATTAATTTTTAAATAAATTTTTAAACGGTGCTTTGGGCTGAAAGATTTTAGGTTCCTAATTTGCATTTTGCTCAGTGTCAGAACAATATTCTTATTGGAAACTTGTGTTCAGGTTGCCTTCTGTCTGCTTCACACTGCTGGGAGATCCAGGATAAATATGTTATCATTGCTACTGAGTCACTTGACCGCATTAAGAGCTCACACCAAAGCCAAATCCTCTGTGGACATTAGGATTACAAACAACCTAAGCATCATCTTCTGGATCAAATAAACAGGCAAGAAACACACAGGGAAGTGATAGGTAACAATTGCCTTTGAATATTAAACAAAAATATTTTCTGTGGCAGCACAAACCACAGATTCAAAGTCAGGATTGCCATTAAGTTACAGCAGACCTGCAAACTTTATATGAGGAGGAAAACCAAGGGCATTCTTCCAAAAACCAGCATCTTCATCACCCTTTCTGACTCAGGGAATACATGAGCAATTAAGAGGGGGCTCAGGAGGTCCACTTTAAGAATTCCAGGTTATATGAGGGTAGAGACATGGTGTGCACTAGTCTTTCTTTTCCATCAGTGAACTGAAATCCAAAGAAGATGTGCTTGTCCACACAGTGATCAGGCAGTGTAGAAAGTCCTACAGTCTGCTGCAGGCATCTAGTTTGAAGTACTGAATTTAGGAGCCCAGTTTCCAGAAGCTCCACATATTCTCACTGAGAGAGAAGAAGCATAGGGTTAAACAGACCAGGGAAGTAGATTAGATCCTCTGAAGCTTCTTCTGAAGGAACCTGCCTTGATTTATTGAGTTGAAACAGAGGTCGAAAGAGACGAGGCTTTAACTCCGATTTACAAATAATTCTCAGTTTACTTGATCTGCATAAGAGCACACCTAATGGTGTTAATTTCCTGTGAAATCTCACAAGAAGTGGGAAGTACACCTCCTTGAATAAAAGAACATGGATATGTTTCAAAACACCTGGCCCATAGGTTAGTGCTTATGTATTCTTTCTCGCAAAATATTTTAAAATGCTGCAATGTCATGCACGTCTTTTGCAGGAATCAGTAGCAACATGAGACTAACAAACCGCAACTTTAATTAATAAAAGTTCCATCTTCCTTTTATGCTCTTCCAAAGAGATTATACACTTTCAGAAGTGATCCAGCCTCTGTGAGTCTTTACCCTTGTGCTCAGTCCTTTTGCAATCAATGGGGTTCAAAGATTCCACTGGAAGATTGGTGGCTGTACTTTCAGTAGGGCAAGGCTAAAAGACTTAAATAAACCAGGAACTTCTAAAGAATTCAGACAGGGTACAAGAAGAAAATAGGGGCAGATTTTAATCTGCCACACTTATAATATGGTTTACTCCAGTAAAATATTAATCACTTAAGAATTTAACTGAAAACATGCAAGAAGTTCCACTAGGACTTCTCAGAAACGCAAGCTAAGCATCTTTAAATGCTCTGTTGGACCAGTTTTTAATTTCAAGTAAAAAAGAAAGTGAAGAAAGACAATCACATATGAGGGAAAAGAAAGAAAAAAGGAAATGAAAATATTGTGTTAGTTATTACAAATGGAAATAGTGATGTCAGTGTTTTAAAATACATAGCAGTGTCTTACTGAAAGATGGGAAGTTACATTTCAGCTGGAAGTTGTAAATAAACACTGGGCTGCCACAATTATGTATTCCTATCCCAGCAGAGGAAATAATCAACAAGAAATAAGAGGGTTATGGCAAAAGCAACGAACAAAGAGAGAGCAGGAAATGGAGAAAATACCATTTGAGAAATAAGATTGCCAATACAGCTGAAAACTGGTTTGCACACTGTTTTCTTCCTCCTAACCCAATGCAACCTTGCTCAGATGCGTTTAAAGAACGGCCATTTTCAAGAGTCTTTCTAGGTTAAGGCATCCAAGACCATAACCTGGAAGAGTATTTACTGCCAAGGCCCACTTTCAATGTCCTGTAAGATCAAGGGTAGAATCTTGGCCTCTCCTTAATGAAGGGGAAAATCATTAGGGAACAGAAATCCCCGAGGAGGCTGTATGTGGCAGAGCCAGGATCCCTTCTCAGAGCCCCAGCACAAGTTGGCTCCTCTGAAGCCTTTCCAACGTCCTTGGAGGGTTCAAGTACTCTGGCTGTGTACTTGCATGGGTAGCAAATAAACAGCACATGCTTGAGGAGAAAAATGCAGAACCCCTTACTTTAAACAGCCATTAATGGCTTGTGGCTTAACTAAAAATAACAATGGCTGGAAACACAATCTGAATTTGTTTTTACTTTATGGGTTCAAATTGTGCTGTGCAGTGACCAAGATTTTTAATGAGATTCAGTCCAAAGAGGTTCAAATTTTGCTGTCCTGGGAGGATAGGTTGGTTGTTTATCCCCAGAAAACCTGTCACAAGGAAGTTGGCTTTTATAAAGCCCACGCTAATACACTGCACTCCCAGCCTTGACATGATATAAAATTGAGCTAAGACTCAATCACTGAGCCCATCTGCGTCTCTTTCCTCCTAAACATGCCTCCCTTGTGTCTTTATAGTATATATTTCACTTGTATATATATTCACTTAATACCTACTAATAATAATGTTTGAGAAACAAAAGAGAGTTTGATGTGGGCAAAAAGAAGTATCTTTTAACTTGTAAACTTAAAGAAAAAACCCACCCAAACAAAGCTATTCTAGAGAGAAATAAGCATGGAATCTAGCAACCCAATTTTCGGCACACAAGTCTCCAAGTACAGCATGTCAAATAGCAAAGGCTTGTTACTTCCAGAGCTTGTCACTGATGTCGAAGTCCATCAACAACTCTTAGGTTTTCAGACTTATCTGACATTTGTTACTCTTGCTATACTTAATATGCTTTGCACTGAACGTATACAAAGCTATTTGTTATTTCTGCTTCCTATTAGTAGAGGATATATGTCACTGCATTAGAATGCTATTACAATGGATAAACGCATCACCACCCTGAAAACAAAAACAATAGAAAAAATAGGAAGAAAAGAAAAAGAAAACCCAGATGCACATCCGGAGAGGAAAAAGTTCTAAAGTTCCCTAAAAAAATATGTATTTTGGCCACATATGTATATCTTGGCGAGTCAGTGTCCCAAATGCAAAATGTAAGGGTTTTGGCCCAAAAAGTCAAAGAATTTTTGAAACAGCCACTGGCATGTCCAATAGCAGAGATGTGCTTCAAAGAAAATTCAGACAGCGAAGAAGAATGTATGTTTGCCCCTGTGTGCTCAGAAAGAAGCAGCAGGATATGCTGGTCTCCAGTTAACCCTGCCATCCTCCTTCACATCATCGAAGAAATGTGCATATTTTCATTGCTCTTAGAAAATCACTGCCTTGAGGAATATCACACAAGTCAAAAGTTCAGAGAAATCATTTTTTTAACAAACAAATATGCCTGACAGAGAATGAGAAGTGTTCGGAACAATCTGAGTAGTGAGACAAATACAATAATTTTTGCCAAACACTGGCCTGCACTGGTAGGAATGAGCAGAAGTGTGACTATATCTAATTCAAGAGCGTTTCTGCTAAAGGAGATATGGAGTTGAAGATTTAAGAAAGCAAAGTTACTGGTACTGCAAAGACCATAAAGCAATCACAGAAACTAGCAAATTATTTCTTATAATGAGCAAGAATAGAAGAAGATGACTCAATCTCTGTGAAATAAAACAATAAAACTTTCTCTATTCCTCCAAAATGAGGCCACTTGCTAAGATTCAAAAAAATTTGGTAATTTCTTCCTTGAAATCTTACTGTGAATGTCGATTCCCACTATTCTTCTATAGCTCAGCTAGAAGAAGAGCTGAACTCCCACGGGAAATGTGGTAGGACCTCCAGTTTGTTCGGAAGTGGTCTGATATTTCCTGAAGTTCTGTAATTTCAGAGTTACTTTTTCAGCCTCTCTACTCTGACACGAACTGAAGCATGACTTCAGACAAAGAGATAGTCAATTATCAACACTGAGCCTTACACAGGGGTTGGTCCAAGCCCATTAGAGACCTCCCACGTTTCTGTTCCTGAACACATCAGGCTCCACAGGCAGGGTCGTGTGAACGGTTCCCTCCCACACACCAGGGCACTTGCAGAGGGTGGGCAGGGCACGCCGGCCAAGGACTTCTGCAAGGGAGCATGCTTTCCAGAAAGCGCTCCTGAGCTCTTCCTAGGGTGCAACACCCTGGTCTCTCTGCAAGTTCATTTTCCCAGTGCAGCAGGACAGTCAGTGCGTCCTGGCACACATCACTCCAGAAGCAGCAGAAAACTATGACACGGAAAGAGTTGACCATAGGAATGAATCTCTGTACAAAGCACATGACTTAGAGGTATAGTATCAGTGGCAATAGAAAAACTATAGAAAAATCAGAAATGCAATAGAAAACATTGTTTTCAATATGTCAGGGAGACAGTGAATTGATGCACATTTGCCAGAGAAGGTGACCCTGAAGCCAGGCAGAAGGAGTGAGTCTGAGAAAGGACCGAGTACAGACGAAATGAAAGTTGGCCTTCAAACTTGTGTTTATCAGCAGCAAACTAAATCTTGACTGTATTGAGGCTCTTCCCATCAGTGCAACTGACTGAGCTGTAAAAACAGGCCACATACTAATGAGGTTTTAGATAATGTTTCCCAGCATAAATGTTCCACAGAAGCTTCATTTGTTGCCTAACACTGTGTGGGGAAATCATAAATACTAGTTAGAAATATATGGGTCTTTATGGACTCATAATACATTTGTATCTGTTACACCTAGGATTAAGCTGTGTACAGCTAGACCTGCAGGCTAAATAACAGTGGGGTTAATTAATTTGTTAAAGCCATATAAAGTATTCAGCTTTCTAAGTACAACAATTCAATTCATCCAGGCTGACTGAATACCAATAATTACCTAACAGCAAACCTAGCTATGAGACAATGAAAGCATTCAAATAGCAAAAATTACATGTAGCAATTAGTTAATATGGTAAAACTAATAAAGCAAGTGTTCACAGCGCAAAAAAGTGATAGTATACAAAAATAATAAAATGCATGTATTGCACTTGATAAATAAACTTCTTGTCTCTCAAAATTATTTCCTTCTCCCTCCAGGGAAGCACACAGCCTCACAGCCATTGTCCAGGAACAGCTGTAATCCTGCTCACTACAGACATCCAGGGAAAAAGCAAAGGAATTGACTTGCTTAATTTTTGGAGGTTTTAATCTTGGGTGGGAATGGCCTGCTTGACCAGACTGAAATACCTTTCTGTGACCAGATCAGCTGCTTCAGCATAAAACTTACTGTCCTTTCTTTGTAATTGCACTTAGGAGCAGAATGTGATGTGAACTATTCACGTGGATACCATTCATTTGTTTTTAGTAGGTTCCATAACGCAATTTGGTGGAAGGCAAGGAATTGGACTACACCTCCAAAGAATCAGGTTAGTGCTCTCAACCTTCTCACATGCCTTTTTGAGTACTAGATTTACAAATTTAGATCATGTATACAAAGCAATTTACAAAGTAGTAACCAGCATTTATGTTGCAGCAGGTAATAAAACAGTAACATGCAGTAACACTACCCCAAGGATCCCAAGCCGCTTTAATTAAGACTTAAATCATAGCCTGGAGAAGAGTGAACACAGTACAGCATACAGATCTCTCAACAACAAGCTCCAGGTTCAAGGGAATAGCTGTTTCACACCACACAGCAAATAACACTCAACCTTGGGGATGAGAATAAAGGTGAATACTGAAGCCAAACAAAGCTGCAGACGGTAGGTCAAATAAAAAAGTCAGAGGCTTAGATTTGACACAGCTCTGTATGGGCTCACACTTTATATCGGAGTCTTCAAACTTTGCTAACCTGACTTCTGTTTAACAATTCACCTAAGGGATAGCAGCTGCAACAGCACAAAGCCACCAAACTTTGCTCTGGCTCTACTGATTTAAGGGATGGTCAACCTCTGAACCATCAGCCAGACTGCAGCGGCAGCAGCTGGGTGTGCCTGGGTGCGGATCCAGCTCCAATTAAATCCACAGCCTCAAGAGCTGGCAGCATCCTTGTGCAAACCAGAGCAGCTGCAAAACCTAGGTGGAGTGATGTCTCAGGCTGTCTGTAATGCACATTAATTTGCTAAGCGTGGAAAAATAGACTGTGCAATATTTACAGTTAAAGATGTTTTGACATTGAAGACAGAGTTCTGAGGCTTTTGAGTATCTACTTGGAAGCCTGTCAGTAATACTGGTTTATAGTTCATGTCATCTGCCACCTATCCAGATCTAGATACATAAAGATACCCAGGTACAAAGATTTGGAAAACCTTGGCTGGTGCTCTCAGCCATACTTGTCAAGACTGAAAATAAGCACTGCAGAGATCAGCCTTCATGATGAACACTAGTAAGTTGGTAAAATGCTTGGGAAAAAATGTGTGCTACAAATAAGCAAACTGACACCACCACCCCCCAAAAAAACCCCAAAACAACAACCCAAACAACCCAACAAACAAACAAACAAACAAACAAAACCCCAAACACAACACCCAAAACGAAACAGAAACCACATTAAAAGGAAAATGCTTTATATGTCAATGGATCAATTTTAATAGCTAATGCTCTGGACATTCAGATTTTTCCTCATTTGCTCTCTTCTATTGCTTGGATTTGTAATAGGTACACTAGCTGCACAGCACTCAGACCAAAATACATATTTATATGCTAACAGTGCAGCAGATTATCAACAAGCACAACCTGCAGCAGAATAGTTTTAAATGGTATAACTTGTGCATGTGGACACAGATTTCTATTACATTGGAATAATCTGTAACCATTAACAAATATCTGCTGCTTCTCACGCTCAAAATAAAAGTGGAATCCTCAAAAAGTCAGAGGCCTGGATGTTTGGAAAAGGTTTTTTGGTCTTTTAATGTTGCAATTTATTAAAAAAGGCCCACTCATCACCCTTGAAAAATGTAATGTCCTTGGAAACCTTTTTAAACTAACCTTTTGAAACAACGATGACAAAGAAGTAGCATATTTGTTATTATTCACTGGTCTTTTGAAAGGCAGTATTCAACCAAAAATAGCACGTTAAGCCTCTACAGCTACCGAGCACAGAGAACCCACAAAAACCTTGGGAGTATTTTTCTTATTTTTCAGTGTCAGCAAAAAAAGGCAAGCAAACAAACAAAGGGAAAACTCTCCAAAGAAGCTAAGTCTATTGTTGTACACTTGACTGTGCTGTGAAGATGTTCTATATTTGTGTGTTGAACTTCTTTAAAACTTAACCAACAATAAGGAATACTGAATGATTTAATGGCCATGTGCGTTTTTTCTGTCCTGTGCATATAATTGACTGAAGCTGTGTTGCCTGGTAGAAATATGAAGTATAATATGCCCCATAGAAATAGAGAATCTAATCGTCACCTGCCAGTCCTCAGTGATAGTCACAATACTTGCTAATTAACTATACAGAAAAGGTCAGGGAAGGAGGCATCGGAAATGAGATTCTTGTGGTGAGGTTCTACGTACAACTCGGTTTGACCAAAACAACTTACATCTGGACAAAATTAGCACTCATACTGCAGATTCTTTGAACTCTGAGATAGTGGCCAAAGTGGCTTGGATGTAAATACATGTATGTGTGTATATATAAATACAGACGCACACGACTCAAAGAAGCTGCCAACCAAGTTCTCCGTAGGGCTAGTCACCAAGACATACAAGAACCTGTGTCACATCTGTTAATGTTACACTTTGTACTTCAACCATAGCAGAGAAAAAGCACATAATGTGATTAAGTGGAGGATGCATACGGGGGAGGGGGGGGGGAGTTAAAAAAGACACTGTCATCTTTCAGGGCACATTAAACAGTGAAGAGAACTGAGCTTTCAGATGTAAAACACATGGCTAAGGCTTGTAATTTACAATACAAGAGTCTGAAAATGTAAAGAATCTCATTATACCAGCCAGGTTAAACATTTAAATTCCAACATGGAAAATTATTCTGTTGCTAGTTTTCTTCAGAGCTTTGGCTTCTGTTAACTCCTGTATCCCCATCTGGACTCAGAATTGCCAGGACCGCATGCATCAACTAAAGAAAAGATTTAAATATGTTCTCAAAGCAGTTTTCCACCATTTACATTAATATTCTCACTGATTTTAAAATGCGCTGCTTGACAAGGAGTAGAACTTTAATTAAATGCTAAATATAAAAGACTACGTCTCCAATATCAGTGGAATAAAGCCAGGACAATGTACCACTACTGCAAAACTGGCACGGTTTCATAGTAACTCTATATAGCTTTCTAAATCCAAAATTTAGGTTTGCAACCAGAAAAAGACTTACTGTTAAAATGCCTGAACACATGTGTCGCTCCCCATAAAAGTGTGCAAAGGAAGGACATATGCGACACGTGCTCAGATTTCTTGTTTCCATACCCTTTCTTCAAGATGTTCCTGCAAAATATGCCACCAACAGCACGATGCCAAGTGTCTTAAGGGTCACGCTGGGCTTGCTTCACAGGACTACAATGATTATATCATGGTGGCATTGACATGCAGCCATGTCCAAACAGCTGCTAAAGAGATGACAGGATACCATCTGTCAGGAAAAACCATGCCCAGCTGCTGTCTAATCTGAAGATTACTTTGCTGACATGATGCAGATGGCATGAAAATCTTCATTACCAGGTTAGTTAACCAAGTCAAAAAATCCAATGTTACCATAGCAAGAGCCTTTCTACAGTTACAACAATGAGGCCTGAGGAAAATGGTGTTCACAGCATGGCACAGCAGAAGGCACTGCAACCCACCAGACAGAAGATGAAAGCTAACAAGCTACTAAAAGATCTGACAGCCTCCGCTGTAAGGCTGATAACACCCTCTGCCAGGATAATTTGTTCTTACAAACAAATCATGTCTGTCCTCTAAGCTTATCCTCCTGTAAGGCTCCCCATGACACAAGGGTGTATCGTGGACCTCTGAGCAAGGAAACCAGCAGGTCCCTCCGCCCAGGTAGCTGCCAGCAAGTGCCTTTGGCTTTGCCCATGGAGCAAAGTTAATTCTGGGACAGAAGAGATCTCACCCAAAATGCAAGAGAGAACCATAGGTAGCTTTGTCTTCTAAGTGAGCAAGGAAAAGATTTTTGTTTTCTGAACACGAGCTTTCTCCTTCTTGCTATTGAATTGGATTTCATTTTCTTTGTCTCTTTGCCTGTTAAGGAAACTGGTAGCACCTCCAAGGACTTCAAAGAGCACAGTTAGCTGACATTAACAAGCCCATTGCTTTTCATTCTGTTGCTTCCAAAAAAAAAATGTTTGCTGTAAGTAAAAAGATGTTAAACTACCCCTTTCAATATGTTTATAGCTTTACATTACAACAATCTTGTTTGCTCTGTGATTCAGATTGCATGTCTACTGATTAGAATAAATTATACATATTTCGTTGCTGTAACATGGAAAGTATGAGAAGAATTTTCCATTTAAAAGGTTTACCAATGCAACTCACTTTCAGTAAGATTTGTCCTGTCAGGCCATAATTACTTCTGAGCGCCCCACCCTCTAGTACTTTTAGTAAAAAAGATAATGTCATTTCATACTGCAGGCATACAGTATATTGTATTTCACAAATATATATGGTCCTGTAGTCTCTGCCAAAATTCATAAAATAAAAAAGATAGGAAGCAAGGCCAAATGCAGAAAAGGAACTTTGTTTTAATCATGTACTTAGTTTACAATTAGAAAACACAGTAATTCCATTTAAGGTTAAAAACTGGGGATGCAGAACTCATAAAGAAGAGTACAGCTAGTAAAGCTGGATGAGTAATGTCTTCTTTTCATGCTTTTTCATTTTTTAAGGAAGAGGTTTTAAATAACAGAATGCAGGGACAGTATCAAAACAGTTGCTCTGCAATAAGTAATTTTTTTACAATGCTTTCTCTGCATGCTCTTTCGGTAGGATTATATGAAATACTAATTAAATAAACTGTAAACTGTCCCAGTCTTCCAAAACACTCTTATGTAGCTCTAAACAACTTGTGCATGAGAATACAAGAATCCGTCTGATTAGCGATTACTAAAGTGAAGGTTTAGGAGCTGGAATTCCCTTTAGCTGTTTGTTTAAAGCATAACTAGATACCTTAAGATGAAAGTAAATAATGGAAATTAAGCCTTGATTATGAACTCTCTGTGGACTGCACTGACCCAGACTTTGCATTACTGAATCCCTGTTGACTCAGACTGAGCCCCAGCATACACAACAACAAATGCTGCTCTTCTTCTGTCTTACATGCCTACAGTTCCCTGTCAAATTTGTAAGTGCTTTTATTCTTACAGTATATCTGTGATGTAGCATCAATACTGACCCACTGACGCGACATTACAGCCAGAGGACTAAGGTACACGCTCAAAGCATCAGAGCAAAGCTGTTACACCGAGGGGAGGTGAACTTCCATCTGCAGGAGGCACCACAGCTGCTCGCACAGCCTTCTGCCAAAATGAACCCAGGCAAAACTAGCAGCGATACAACTTTGCTTCCTTAAACACTAAGAGGGTATGTGACACATTCAGAGAAGCAGAGGGGGTGCTGTATCAGGCTCCTGCCTGTGTCTAACTGCACAACTGAGATGAGTTCTCTGTGCCTCAGTTTACCCATTGGATAATGTCCCCTGCAAAACTTCTGATGCTTCTTTCTCTAAAACATTATTATTGTTGCTACCATTCAAGGTTTTTGTGTCAGCAGAAGAGGTCTGAATATCTTACAACTACTGTGCTGAAATTCTTTACATACTTCTGTAGTGTAGGCTGGATAAATCCCTGTAAATGTAACGATTTGGTTCACTGTTCTTTATAGAAACTGGAAAATTTTCAGCTACTTGGAAGAAAATACGTTCTGTATTTTCCAAGCCAGTGTTTTCCTTTTGAGGGTAAATGTGAAATCGTAAAACTTATAATAAATTTTCCACTACGTTTTTCACAAAAGCTACAACTATTGCTTCAGTCACATACTATATGCATGCTGCTCGTGCTGCTAGCCTCAGTGAAAGCTCCCCTTTCTTTTCTAACACTGCTGTACTAACGAAACCAACCAAAAGCGAGAAAATGGCATTCACTGCAGCAAAGTCCAGACAGTATCGCTTATTTCTACAATATCCTATACGCAGGAGTGAAAAGCTGCCAGTAGTCATGCCCTTTTTTTCTCTTCTCTCCCCCCCCCTGCATTTTACAAAGCAGCAGCAGCTCCAAGAAAAACTCTCTGGCAGGGTGCTGTACACGCTGACTTGGAAACTCATCCCTGATTCTAATCCAAACCAGCAGGCTGTGAAGAAAACCATAGTCTCTCAAGTGCAGCAAACATCTCTCCCCTGCCCCCCTCAGCCGACCGAGACATCGTGCCATCAAAGGTTTTACTGTCTCAGCAGGTGGGGGTTACATACCGCGCACTTACTAGCATTTTCAATTACAAGTCAAACATGATACGTTGCTTTTTGAAGGCACAATTTTTGTTGTTAGGTGGTATGAAAAGCATTCTGTACATTACAGAGCTGTATCTGCTCATTTAGACAGCAGAGGGATCAGGGTGGCAGACCAGGAGCACATCCCCAGTCACACAGGAACATTTCCTCCTATAGCTATAGAACAGAACAGTTACGCACACAAATGTTGAAGACATATTTGTTTAAAACCCACTGTAATTAAAACCATGCGGAATCCTGAAGGCCGTTGCTGCTGTTCAGTAAATCAGCTTCAAATACCTGCACAACCAGACCAGCTCAGTACGTGCCCACTGCACTATCTCCTGCCACACTGCATTACTGCCAAGCAACTTTCCCTTCCAAAACATTACACTCATATTTTAAATACCCTGTTGATAGACTTCTGTGCATATCTCTGCACTTAAAAGTCAACAAGATAGAAGACATCTCCTATTGTATCCCTTAGAGTATAGTGTGTGGCATGTCATTATGTTTTGATGTTTTTAAAAGCATTAACCCATGTGGACGTGCAGGGTTTGTATCCTGTTGCGCTTCTGGTGCAAGAACTGTTTCTGACATAATCTAGAAATCTTTAACTATTGCTGGGAAAACCTGGTGTCTTCCTGGAGCACAGGAGAGGGCTGAGAAATAAAAAATGATGCTGCTTAAATAGCTGAACGTTCACAGAACCAAAGCCCTGGATTAGTCTCTCCCTTTTCTGCCCTATGGCTAACTTCAGTCTGGCACTTGCGCTCAGAATTAAAAACCTTATTCAGAGCTTCCCTATATTTCAGTGCTTTTTAGAGGTGCATTTGATTCTCAGTTCCAGCTACGCATCCTGGAAGCAAACTGTATGTAAGTGGGTTTGGCGTACATGTGAGGGAAAGGCTGACCTTCAAAACACGCGAGTGATGGGGAAAAAAAGAAGGAAAAAAAGAGGCCTTTAGAGCTTCCATTGAGAATGCCTCCCCTTTCTGCAGATCCAGCAGTGTTTTTAACTCACTAATGTTTTAATCAGGCACAGCATTTATCTTACACTACACTTCTACTAGCCAAACCTACCTCGTTATTACTAGCTCCCTGTGGCCTTTATTATTCTTTATCAGCATAATGAAGCACATCAATCCAACATGACAAATGCATCTAGCCTCCAGTTCTGCTGTGCTTACCTCAGGTGTGGCAACATGGAGGGGGCAGTCCAAGTAAAACATCTCTGTTGAACCTCAAATAAAAAGTAAAACCCAAGTACAAACCATCAAAAGAACCAAGCCTTTACCTCAGCCAACAGCTCTCCTATGCTGTCCTTCCTTGAAGGAAGTTCTAGCTAAATAGCTGTTGCAATAATCACACTTAAGGTTGAGAGGGACAAATCACAAAAAATTAAGCTATTTCTCTTTCCATTTCCCAGGCTGAAAATGTGATCAATCCACTTAAATTATTGTACACTTTACAGAAGAGCATATTCACTATGAAGCAAAATCGGGCTCCTTATTTACTCATTTGCAGAATAGTGAAAATGCACTGGGTAGAATCCAAAGTCTGATAATCTTACTCATTTTAGGAAGGACCATGGAATCCACAGGATTTTATGAACATCAGTTTAAGACGGGGTGCAAAAATTCCATTTCTTCATTTAGTACCTTGCTTTTTAACCTTTTAGCACCTGGTCTTTAAATATGCTGCCCTCTTTTCCTGTCTTGCCTTGCATCACTGCATCTTTATTCACCCTCAAAGCCCCGCTGCTGCAGCTTCACGAGCCTCTGCCTTCCTCCTTTTCCCTCCTCTGCCTTCCTCCTTTTCCCTTCTTTTCCCTCGGGGTGCCGGTGCCTGCTGCAGCTGTACTCACAGCCTTTGCTTGATGCGCCCAGAGAGCTTACAAGCCTGGACTCCGCTCCACAATACACCTCGCTTCCAGTATTTAAGGCGGACTGCTGCACTTCCACAAAGGCATGTGCAGCAGTTCAATATTCACGTTCATTTAATATTGATGATCGAAGCCACTCGAGAAGCAGCCAGCAGTGATTAAAGGTGACCAAATACTTGCGATCACAAAGAACACTCTAATGCACAAAATCAAGTTACAAAACCATGAAATCAATAGAATTGGCAAAACTTATTGGTGGTAACAATGGAATTATATTTCAATTTATATTTTTCCTTTCTGGTATATATGGTTCCGTCTAATAACTCAAGTAGTATTTTCTTTGGGCATACCATACTGCTCTGTTTAAATTTCTGGCTCAGTCAAAGTTAGGGTGAGAACATGGGACATCCCTAGAGGGATTCCAAACATGTTAGCAGACAACTTCAGTACTGGAAACTCAACTCAGCACAGTATGGAAAAAAAGGGGGAGAGTAGCACAAAAGTTGAATGAAAAGTGTGGGAAATGCCAGGCACCACAACACAAACAATGGCATCACTCACAGATGGAAGCTATCCAAGACCTCTATCAGGAAATACGCAATTTTGCAAAAGCAACCAGAAAGTGAATTTTGGAGCTACCTTTAGCTTATTAAGAATACCTGCCTTATTTCCACTAAAGCTGGTAACACAATATTACCTGATTTTATGGAACTCAGTAGGTTTAGATTTGCTCATTTTCACTTTGAAAAGGAATCCATATTACAGCCAGAAATGATGACCACTAGTACATTTTGGGAGGAAAGGTTTCATTTGTAAGTTTGTGTAGATGCTCCCTTCTAGCCATTTCACTTTTTAATAAGCAGCCCATACAGCCCTAGCATAGACAGTGGTAGAGAGACCATGAAAATAACTTTTATAACACATGTATTATGGAAATATATAGAATACCTGGAATATACAGAAATGTATGGAATATATCAATATTATTAATTACTGATATATGGAAAATATATAGCATCAAACACCAGCAACTTGTCCTCCTACAAAATTACTGGAGAAATGAGTTTTCATTAAAAACTGCTAAAGGTTATGGATTGCTGCCAATTACTTGACTAATTTATGTTTCAGCAAAGACAATGAATGCATGTGTTATTTATTATAGCACTCACATGGAAACTAATGTAATAGACCAAATGAAAATGGAGAAGCAGAGTTGGTAAGGATCACAATGTTATACAATCCTGCTAAGCTGAAGAAGGATCAATATATGTAGGCAGGCTTGCAATGTTTTTTTCTGATAAATGTGTAATTCTCTGGGGACCATCACCCCATTCTTCCACCACCACCTGTTTAAGTCTGCACAGCTGAAGTTTCTCCTATGAATCTCTGCTCCAAATGGAGTCAGTGGCTCCCTGCCTTGTCCTCCATGGATGCGGGGAACAACAGATAACCCCCATGGCTGTAACAGTCTTGAAGACGGTTATCTAGTAACCTTCTCCCACACCACGAGTCTTCTTTCCAGACTAAACAAACCCAGTTATTTCAAGCTTTCCTTGCAGGTCATATCTTTTATATGCCTTATCAGTTCTGTTGCTGGCCTCCAGACTCCCCTCACTTCGCCTGCATCTTTGCTAAGTGCAGTGACGAAAACTGCACTCGTCAATGTGCAGTAGAATACTTGCCTCCTGTGCCTGAAATGGGCATTTCCATGAATTTATCCAATCCAGTTATGTTTTTACTTACTCAGTTTGCAAGGTAGTATACCTAACTCCTGTTCTGTGATGTTGCTGCCCAATTTTCTTCAATTTTTCATTTGGCCATTTAATTTCTTCTCCCTAATTGCACACACAGACTTTGCAGTTCTCCTTACTGAATTTCAATTTATTGATTTCAGACCATTTTTCAATTCAGTGTGATTATTCTGAGCTCTGACTTAGTCCCTAAAAAATCTGGAAACTCCTCTCAGCTTGGTGTCATGTTCAAATGTGGAAATTCTATTCCATCATCCAAGCTGCTGCTGAAAATGTGTAATAGTAAATAGATTCCAGACAGACACTTTTCAATAACACTAGAGAAGTCTTTCCAGTTTGACAGCAAAACGGTATTCTTAAATTATTTTCCACCCACTAAGCATATATTAAATCAATCTAAACCTTAATTCCATAATTTCCTTTTATGAATATGATATGAGGCCATGTTAATTCAAGCTGTAACAGATGCAATTCCTTACATCCATAAAGGCAGACACTCTATCAAAGAAGGAATTTGGATCAGACTAAAATCTATTTTAGTCCTTTTAAATGTACTTCCTTTGGTTCTGTTCACCTCCTTCCAATGCATTTAAACTGACTGTTGGTTCCAGTATTATTGACAGTTTTGTACTTTTTAAAACCCTCTGTTCACCCCCTTTGCAAAGGGCGGTTTCATTTGCTGATGCACCATGCTCTGATCCACTGGGACATTATCATCCTCCAAGGATTCTTGAAAAGACTCACTGATGCTGCACTTGGCAAGTGAGAGAATCACCTATGATGTGATTACAAATGAAGACACAAATCTATAGTGTTAAATTGTGGTAACAGGAGCCTGGCATTGTTTGGGTTTGTGCCAGGTAGCACTTTCCCAACCAAATACTGAGGTTGGGTGCAGTATGGGAATTTCCAGGGATGATTCCCAGCAATTTCTGGGTGCAGATGCCCTGTTTTGGAGACAAGTAATTTTTAGTGGACACCTGGGCTGTTTCACGGCCCATGGCATCAGAACACAAGAAAGTTCCTAGGAAGCTGTATTTGCTAGTACAAACACAGCCTCGGAACTGATGTATTCCTTACATTTTCTTTAAATTTGTCTAGGATAAACTTTATCAGCCTCTCACACCTGAAAATACCTAGCTTGTATAAATACCCTTTAACCTGTTCTTCTTGCATTCGGATCAGTGTTTCTTTCTCCATGCTAAACTGCGAAACTTGTAAACACAATATGCTTATTTGCTCTCTTTTCAGGCAGCCAGAGATCTGTACTTCTCTCTTTCATTACTTACTCATATCAAGACCCACAGGATAAAAAAAAAAATAAAAATAAAAATGCGGTACTTGCATAATTCAGAATCAGGCTTACAGTAAATCATCAGCTTGCTCTAAAGGAGCACTTTTGAATAAGAGCAGTTCATCCATTCTTCACTGACTTGTCAAGTAACCAGCAGTGTTTCTAGGCCAAAGTTAGGGTTTAGTGGATTTATGCTTAAAACACACATTTCAAAATAGTTTTGTATCATTACAGAAGCTTCTATTTCAGTTTGCTTAAAGGTACTGCAACAGAAAAAAGCAAGGATCTCTGATGCTAGTATTCCTTTGCACTGTTGGTCAATTTATTTGTAGACCTTTCTTAAAGTACGTTGTTAATCAGATTTTTCTATTAGTTTAGTAGCCAGAAATGACCACTCTATCAGTCTTATATGTTTTTTAGATTATACAAAGGTTACTCAACACTTTTGTTTTCATTTGCTTAACTGAAATTGTTTGGGCTAAATTTTTCCATTTTGGCTGTCTGCCTTGGGCTGAAACCCTGGAAATTTTCAGCTAGACGTTTCTGCTCTTCTAAAAAAGGAGGCTAGGGACAATATGTCATCTTGATGGTGCTAGTGTACGTAAGTTTTCACGTAAAAGGTTTGAGCATCCCTTCAATGACTGTTCTGAAATTTTACAGGGAAGTGTCCTCCTCTGTTTTTTGGAAAAAGTACCCATGTGTGCCCAAACTGTGCATTTTTGAGAAATGATACTTTGCCTGTGCCCAGCAGAGACATGTTCCAGCCTGGATAGAATGCTGCATGCCAGGCCAAAGAAAAAGAAACTTGTCTCACATGAACCCTTTACCTAAACTCAGTCTTACACCCTTTGTACCCTTCCAGCACTGGGTCAGGCAGGATATGGAGGTAGCCCCCTCAACCAAATGCAATAGATATCACCAAGAGGGAGGCTGCCTTATGGTCTCCTCTAGCTTTGACCAACATGGGTCACCTTACTGCTTTTGCCACTTCAGTGGAAGAAAATTGAATGACCTATAATATCATATATAGCTTATGATTTTTACGAGCATTAGGACAACGGTAAAATTTCAGCTGAAGAGGAAGGAGGCACTCAGCTTTTCAAAATGCTGTGGTGAAGTTTTTTGTTCATTCATTCATTCATTCAGCTTTATTTTGAAAGAAAACTAACGCTGCAAATTTAAGCACTCAGAAGACAGAGACTGCCTGAATAAAATCTAATCTGACCTCTATGTTATTGTGAATTATAATACAAATTATAATATGTTTCTTAATTGCATCAGCACATTTCCCTTAGTACTCCAATTAACTCATTCACCACATGGAATATTGAATAACCTAAAAGCAATTCAGTGTTTTATCATCTTCTTTCCTCAGTGATCGGAATTATTCAACCTCTCTTGAAGACAGTATTTTTAATTCCTCTGGGTTTTCCAATGCTGCTTAGTGTAGCAACTGAGTGCCTTTAGAAATTTGAACCAAATTACTATTATAGCATGTCTTTTAACTTCCAGAGAGTCGAATTTAAGAAAAATTCTGGTATGTGGCTGAAGACACAAAGATATATTCCTTTGTAAACCTTAACATTGCATAGCACTTTGTATATCCAGTTTTATGTTGCTTATTATCAAGACAAATATTATCAGGACTAGTATTTTTCACTTCTGCAATCAAACAGTAATCTCATCCCTGCTGAAAGCACTTTGTGACCTGCTGAAAACACTACTTAATTGGCTGGTCCAGCATTGCCAATGAAAACTGTCGAACAGACAAGAAGAGGACTCAGTTCCCTCAGAAACATTAAGTTGAATTTTTTCTCTTCCACTTTGTACCTTCTGCAAATAAATGAAAGTAGAGATCTACAGCCAGGAATTAAAAAAAAAAAAAGAGAAGTAGCCTGCAAAAAAATGGTATGATGATGTCACAATCCATGATCACAAAGCAGCGGGGTTAAATTTAGGCTGGCTGTTTTCTAGTCTTTTAGTGATTGACTTGATCCCTCAGTAATGCTCTCTTCACATGGCTGAGTTTTGCAAGAGTTTTGTAATGAGTCTAATTCTCACCCGTGCTCACTCATCGGTTTTATTTCCAGGCGGATGTGAAGGGGGAGCTCTGTGAATAGCTGGCCTAATGTACTAAAAGGTTTCACATTTCACAAGCTCTTACGCTTTCTGATCTTTAATAATATAGTTTGTCAGTTTTTCACTTTTTATCCAACCTGGGATCCTATCAGAAAACACTGACAGGCTCCTCTGAGATGAGAGCCTCTGCAGCAGCATTTAGGTCATGGGAATCTTTCAACCAACTTCAAGGGATGGTGGATCAGATTTTAAAAAGATGCCAAAAGTGGGTGTTTCTCTGGATTTCACAGGCCTTCAGATCACTCTTCAGACAACAGGCAACACGCTCGCATGTACACTGGATTGTGACACCGTTGGACTTCATCTGCCAGGCTGGTGCGTGTATTTAGGAGTTTTTGACCTACTCATACATTGCAAGAGAGATTCCACGGCTCAGAGCTAAGGTAACCAAAACCTCTGAAGTACACCATAATCATGCATAGCGCACAAATAACCTGGTGGTTTTGTTTCTTGCTAGAGGAAATTTTCCGTGTATTTATAACATCCTTTGATGCTCCCTGTAAATCTGCAAACAAGAGGCCACATGTCCTTTCGATGAAACTTCAGCTGTAAATATATGTAAACAAGATGCTGGAAGAGTTTGGAAGAGTTTGAAATAAACAAACAGAAAAAGAGTTACGCATACATCACCAAAACACAGCTTAGTTACATTTTAAAAGCTCAACAAAGCAAGCTTTTGCACTCACAAGTTACAGAGGGTTGTTTAAATAGCTCTTTTTAACTACTTATTTAAACTAAGAACGCTGTGCCTGAACAGATTAAGATATACACTGGCTATGTGTTTTAGCACTTTTTAAACAAAACCCCACAAGCCATGCATGCTGGAATTAAACAGACACGTTTAGGAATGACATCCCTTTCTCCTGCATATAATTTCACTCATTTCTGGAGCTGAATTGAAAAATATCTAATGTGAAGACCTGAAATATTCAGACATGTTATTTTATCCTAAATAATGGAAAAGGACTGTCTCAAGACTTCTTGAATTAGGTGGAAGCAAACCTAAGAGAGGCAACTTACCTTGAAAAGGTATTGATGGAAATGAGAAGTATGTTCTGTAAAATGGGCTAGGTACTGCACACTAAGTGAGAATTTAAATAGATGCCAGCTTAGCCTGGAAGTCTGGATATCTTGTTGGTCACGATTTGTGATGAGAGGACAGAAATCTTGTCTGACCTGATGAACCTACATTTTCTAGCCAAACGCCTGGTCTTGTCCTTGCTAACTAGAACACATACTTCAGGTGAAAAAAATACATTATGGTTGTCCCAAGAAACAGAAAGCAACAATGAGACTCTGAGCATCACCATATAACATACGAAAAGAAAGGAAAACTGTACATGTCTTCAACAACGTACATGTCTGCAGTTTCTTTTGTACTTGGTGCTGAAGACTGCTTTCCATCGCTCTGGAAAAGCTAGTGATACACTGTACTAGAAGAGGATTTTAACTTCTCTGACCGACATGGGGGTACAATGTATTAGCAGCAACGGTTGAAATAACCCTTCTGTGGAAGTAAGCAGGACATCACTAACAGCACTGTGAGGGGCTTTGCAATGGCACACAGCACAAAAACAGCTTGTTTCAGCAGACTTTGATCCACACGAACTGTCATTGTTCTCTACAACAAAGCACAAAAAATACCAAGGCAGGATTCTTTTAAAAATGCCTTTTATTTTGGGCTTTTCACTTGGGTTTACTCTTTTCAAAGCATACATTAAATCCAGGTCTTGGTAATTTTTTTGGCTAATTTTGTAAAATTCTATCCGAATTTCACACACATATTTAAAACTTTGGTTTTCTGCAGATTTCCTCCAGCTTATCCAAGTTCAGAGGTGTTGATGCTCTTGCAAGAAAAGGTCCCAATTTAAACTATGTTGTTTTACACTGGCTGGTAGGGTGGTGCTAGTCTTTACGAATATGAAAATATCTTGCAGAAAGACAAGCACAGACTAGTGTACACTGAATGTATCCCTTGGTAGGATTTCCAGTGTAGCAACTATAGACAGCCTGCTCATCAGTGAACAAATTACCATTTTGATTAGCTTTTGCAAACATTTATCTTTTGCTGCCCCAAACAGTTGAATGAGACTAGGCAACCCTTTCATCTAAATGAGTTGCTGTTGCACTGGGTACCATTAGCTTATATAAACCTGCTGCTGTAAGCATCCATTACCATAGCCTGGTAGTGACATATTGATTTTCAAGCTGGAACTGTTTCCCTTGAGACTAGAGAGCATATGGCTGTTTGTTAGACCTGCTGGGTAAAACATGTCGATGGCTAAAAGGAAAAAGATGGAAAAAAGTAGGTGTGAGCCTTTGTGATTTTTTAAAATTATTATAATTTTTAAAACAATAATATTAATAATTCTGTCTTAGTAACTGTCTTTTTTTTTTTTTTTTTTTTTTAGTCCAAATGAGCTTCAAGACTGGATCTTCCACTGGGTTTACTACACTGATAGAAATTCGTGAGCACTAGAGTTACAATCAATGGTGATATCAAGTTGAAACTATTAGATTTTGAGCTAAAACAAAGTATTGGAAGGCAGCACCAGGGACTACTGGTATATATGTGACTGAGATCATAATTAAACACCTGTTGTACAGAGCCTGGCCAGACAGCCGGAGAGCCATGCAATCTGTAAGAGTCTTTCTGTGAAATGCTTAATGGGCATTATGTTGGAACATAAAGCAAGCTGTTTTAGCTCACACCAAAGGTCTGCACAGTGTCTACCCCAAAATAGCCATAGGGGCAGAATATAATGGAAATGATTTTTCAAATGAGTTTCCATCTTTTCCCCATAAAATGCCTCCACACATGTATTGGATCATTATTTGGTGTATCTAAATTTCTATGTTTAGCAGTATAATTAGTCAGTTTTATTGAAACTTTTCAGGCTGGACATGTAAAATGAATTATATTAAGTGGCAAAGTTAAACATTTCAATGAGGTTTCCACTGAGGCACTCAGAAAACCTGTGTCAAACTCTTTTAACCTCCCAACTTCTGATACACTGATGAGGCACAATCCCTCCCTGAATACACTCATAAACTTTGCTATAGGCTGAACAGTAAGTAGTGTCCTGTTCATGGCAGATGCCCAAAATATATAAAGGAAATAAAAGATTTAGGTGAATGCTCAGGAAACAATATTTACAAATTGTAGCCTACAGGCAAAGGTTCCAACATTCAAGCTGTCAAGACATGTATTGGCTCCACGGCTACAAGCTCCAGTCTTCTCAGACAGAAGTGTATTGGAAATTTGCTACCTAATGAAAACAGTGTTCACCACAGGGTTCAAAGCAGTTTGGGCAACTTTAAAATCAATACAAAGAGAAAAAGCGAAAATCCAGTTTTCAAGAAGAAAATGTGAAGGACCTGTTCTTATACGGTACACATCCATGGACTAGGCTGTAGCCTGTGGTGATTAAAGTGCCAGTTTGGAAGACCACAGGATCAGAAGAACATTTTCAATTTATTAAGTAATTCTGTCCCAGTAATGATTAAGGACAGTCAATCATTACTGTGAGGTGACCCCTGAAAGGAACAGGAGCTTACGTATGACCACTGTAGGGAAGTGTTTCTTTTTCCACCCCTCGATTTAGATTTGCAGCATGGGAGACTCTCAGTAAACTGCTTTGCTTCCATACTCAATTTTTCTTCATGAATCAGCCTAGTAGCAGTCTGGACCAGTTGCAATCTAATCTGGTCCCACTAATACTTTCAATATTTAGATTGAAAATAACTTTTACCCAAAGACTCCCCCAAATCTTTGTACCTGTCTGTTCCAGAAAAAGACTTGCTTATGTTGGAAAACTGAATTAATTAGCAAAAGAAAAACTGCAGTCATTTATGTTTTAGAAAGCCAAATGTTAGCTACAAAATAAAAATACATATATTGGATGGACTGGGTGGACAGATCAGAAATCCTTACTCGAGGTGCTTTAGAAGCTCTGCTCCAGGCAGAGTTCACTACAAGTGTTCAGCAGTTGCAGAAGCAAAGCATTGCATTACATTGCTTTTGTGATTTTAGTGATTTAATGATTTCTGAGCTTCCACTTCACAGGCACAGGGAAGTGAAGGCAGTGAAAGCAGTACACAGTACTGGAAGGTGGACACAAGGTGGGAAGCAGAGCAGGAACAGGTACAGTGAAAGAGCCCTTTACAGGTGCCAAAGTGCATGGGAGGTGAGGCAAAAACCTGTTGTGAAAAGACAGCAGGCACTGTGTTCTTCCTCACAACTCTCTCCCCCCATAAATCTCTTCAAAATACTCCTGTAATACCTAATCATAAGACAATTATGTTTCTGGACTGTTACATGAACGCTAAATCCCCTGAGAAGCAAATGAGTCCCTCGTGGGAAATACTTAGGAGCATTACAGAAAGCAAAGATGGAACACTTAAGTAACAGGAAATTTTTATTCATCTTGAACATGATTTAATGCATACACAGCTATTCCTTCCTTGGAAGCTGATAAGTGGCCACTGAGGTTAACTAAATTAGACTCCACGACAGACTAACCAAAGCTTTTCAATACTCCTTTTTGGAAAGACAAAAAATAAAAATCTTTCCCATTTTAATTCAGCTCAGTACTTTCCTGGCTGGTCTGCTCTTTCTGAAGCAGAGTCCACTTCTGCCTTCCTCCTGCCATCACTGCCCACTCCTCCTCTCCAGCCTCCCTCCCACCCCTCTGCTGCTGAGCAGAGCCTGCCACTGCCGCACACCCACCAGTGCTGCTGACGCTGGCTCAGCCCAGGTTAGTCCGAGACCTAACAAGTCTTTAATCCTTGGGAAAATTGTATTTTTTAAAGCTCCTTTATTAGAAACTTGAAAATATATTTTAATCACTTTTCACAAATGGTGAGTTTCTAATGAGCTGAAGTAATTGCTGGGCATGAGGCAACTGAAACAAACTACAGCTGCAAGTTTGATCCACTTAGATTCAGTTAAGGACTGTCAAACTAGGGTTTATTAACACCATCAGACCAGTGGGTCAGAAAGCAAGCACTCAAGTGCTCAGTGCCTCCTGAACTTTTCCAAACTACTTCTGTCACATCTTTAACTGTAGAGTTCAGAGAACTCCAAAAATACACCGCGTGAGACGCAGCTGCCCGCTGGCAGTGGCATCTCTGGCCAGAAAGGCTGCCCTGCACCGTGGGCATATGGGGGGGGGACTACGACACACGGCCGTGACCCCCGACTGGCTCGCAGGGCAGCTCTGCCATCTGGGAAAAATATCAGGAGAGCTCAGCCCTGCCACGGGCAGCGTCACCACAGAGCAGTGCCAGGAGTCCTGCCCTGCTGTGGCGGCTGCTGGGAAGCTGTGCTGCTCTAGGGGCAACATGAAGAGTGGGCAGGGGCAGTCAGACTTACCCACATATACCCGCCCCCTCCCCCTAAAATCCAGTTCCCTGTTCAGACATGGGTATGTGTGAAGTGTGAGAAGCACAGGATCAAACCAGCCTGAGGAAGAATGATCATTACCACTGCTGTAGCATTATTGCACAAAAACATACTGAATTTTGGAAAGTAATAATGCAGAGAGGCAGGAGAGAAAATGATGTAACATGTAACTGAAGCTTAGAAGGGTTGATTTCCCCTACCGTGCTTTCAGTTTTGATGTCTAACCCACATTGTAAAGTGATAGGAGAGTCGTCTTGTCCTACAAGATTTTACAGATCTTGATGTAATTTCTGTAGTTTACTCAGTGGCTCTCCCACGTAGAGCCTCCTGATAGGCTTAACATTGCACAACATTCTTACCCAGCTCTTTTGACTTTTACGCAGAAACTCTTCACAGTAGGTAATGAAAAACTGCTTTAAAAACCAAGGACAAATTCTAATTATTCCAATGAAAATATAAGTGTTTTGGATTTTATTTCATACTTGTTCTAATGCTTCTTCCAAAGTTTTTCATACCTTCAAGGAAGTGATAAAGCTAATGGGCTCGAAAGGTACAGCCCACATTCATTTACTCTACTTAAAGAACATCATCAAATAAATTGAGCAGTATTAATTAAACACCATTCCCTATTGCATACCTAAACACTTCTGTACTTTAAACCTGCCTGCTGCATGGCACACAGGCATTTAACCATAAAGAAAGCAAATGAACAAACCAGAATTTCTTCTTATTTTGCATATACCATACAACTGATTTTACAATCCTTTGAAGCCTATGCAAGTTAAAACAGCCCTGAGGCATCTTATGTACCTAAAATGAAAAAAATAACCATCAACCAACTAATCCATGTAAGTCTGATTTGTTAGTTTGATTTACCTGAGTCCTATTTTGCAAGGATACATTTGCTACAAAAATAGTATCCTAAGCATCAGAGAAAACACAAGCTTTTCCTAAGCATCATGGTGAGTGTTTCTTGGTTTCTATTGTTCTTTAACAAAAGCCTGTTCATTCCCCTCAAGCGCTTGTTTCTCCCTACCCCTTTTAACTCCAGCTGAAAGAACTGCAGATCAGCTAAACTTTTTCTTCTTAAGACTGCAAATTCCTCAGCGGTTGAACTTTGTTGTTACATAGTAAACAACAGGCATAAGGAGATGATTTTACATGCATATTGCACAATGGCAGCAAAGACTCCACTGCTGAACTACATTTTCACCTCCTCTCCATCACTATCTTCTTGCGGGGCATGCAGAGAGGATGAGTAAATGAGGCGGCTGCTTTCTGCAGAATATGCCTTGATGCTGTAAGAGGAGCCAAGAAGGCAGCACATTACTAAGTTGTGTAATAAGGAGTCCTGGCATGGGTGACAATTGTCTGAGTAAACAATATAACTCTCTGCCTGAGGCTCACACAAAACTTCAGACCTAAATACTCTTGCTGGTTAAGTACAAGGCTGTCCAGAGCACAAGACTATTGGGCCAAGTCAAACCGCTGCTTTTGAAGAAAGCCCTCAGCAGAACAGATGTACCCATACACATGAAGAATATATAGAGAAAGGGTTCGGCGTTGGCACTAGTCTCCGTTATGAACACATCTGATGAAATCTGTTCTCACTGGAATATTCCAATGCTGGTAACAACACTGATAGTATCAGTCACGGAGTGAGAAACATGTAACTGGCTCCTACATGATAAAGCCCCTGTTCCAGTATTACAGCACTGTATCTCTGCTTCTTGTCAGCATACACCAACCGCAGCAGACTGCCTCGACACCTGAAAGTGGAGTCACAAAGTTCTGCAGGGAGAAGCAGGGAGACAAATGCCTGAGATGAAAGCAGCCTAATGCAGCATCGCTGCCCGCACTTACTGGCAACCCAACTTAGTATGGGCATCCTCCACCGCACCTGCCAAGGCAAGCCTGTCTTGGGCATCAGTAAGAAGTGACCTCAGATGTGTGACTTCAGGTATTATTTCCTTTTGTAGGTAAAATCTGAATTTCCATCTCCAATCAAATTGAATGGCAATATCTAGGATGAATTAGTCTGAAAACCTCTGGAACGACATACCCTCTAATTGACGCTTCTGCCCTACTGCGCATGTGGTCTTTAGAAGGCAAGAACAGACACGTGCCTGAATATATTAAAAAGCTGAAAGTGCAGCCCTACGCATTTTGTACAGCTGGTGAGTCAGTGGCAAAATGACAAGGAAACAGCATGCACATAAGCACGTACATAAGAGTTGTCCAAAGTCTTGGCTCTATTACGTCACTAGTGCTGCGTCACTGGCCATGTTAGTGTGCCTATGGACTTGGCTCACTGTACTTCTACTATTTCATATCTAATCCCTTAATACACAGCCTGGAAGGTGATGCATATTCATTGACTTCATGGAGTTAGTCTGGATTTGCACACATTAAACTACCATTAGAACGATGGAAACGTATGCACCTGCAAGAAATAATAAATTAAAAATACACTGAATTGTATTTAGCATTACTTTGAACTCTACCTGGAAGAATCCCATCACAGAACAGCCCTTTACCACACTGAGATTATCCATGGAATAATGAACTCCTTTGCCAAGTTGTTCAGTATTAGTAATATGAAGGAAAACTGGCATGAGTTTGGAAGTATTCAAGAGACTGAAGAGTCCGAATTAGGAATGAAGATCAAGAAAACATGCACATACAAACCAAAACACAGCCAGAAAGGCTCAAAAATTATTGTAAAGCAACTTAACAACATTTCTGTGTGAGTACTCTGTGCTCAGACAGGATAGGATTAGAATAGTGCACAAAAGTATAATTCACAGTTACAAAGAGTTACAAAATAGAAAACAAAGGCTCATAGTTAGAAAATAATTCTTCTTCCTGAAATCACAGCTCAGAAAAAAAGTTCCTCTGCTTAGGACATTCATTACTGAACAAGAGAAAGCACTACAAAAATGTGCTGGAGCAAACACTTTTTCACTAAAATGAGGTGGATTAGAGGAGTTAGAGACTTCTAGTATTTCTGATTTTCACGATTCCTACATTTATGACACGTGTCTTTTCATTAGGGCTGGACTTATATATTGATTGGGTCTATTTCTTAAGACAGAAGTCTCACAATGACATTTTGTGCCTCTATGTATAGATGTGCACACGCAGACAAAGGAACAGAGAAGTGAGTGTACGTGTGTCCATATTAGGAAAAGAGGTATTTAGGTATTTTTCTTACCAGAGGCAAAAATTATAAAGTGTTCTGAATTCACAAATATCTTGCATAGATATCTACCCTGTTGCTTGAGGGAATGAGACATAAAAGCTCCAAGAAACAAGTAAAGTTAATGAAACAAAGCTAAATTCTCTGCTGGCGTAATTTCATTAGAGGTAAACGTTGCTGCCCCCACATACATAGCTGAGAAGGCTACTTGAATGATGAAGAGAGAAGAGGGAGTCAGCCTACATGTGTGGTTTTAAATTGTATTTTTCACTGTCAGCACAAATTGTAATTGCAACATAGGGCAATTTTTATTAATTACGCACTTCAGAATTGGTTTATAACTATGTATTGCCCTGCATTTCACAGTTCTTAAATGAGTATCTTCAGGATCGTCCTGATATATGCATTGACTACAAAGTACGCCTTACATCAAAGAAATGTACTATTTTCACCCTGACACTTGTTTTATCTTTTTTCCCTTTATTTCTCTAAAAATGATTTATAAAACTAAATTCACCGTCTTCCTAATTTTATAGTTGCTTTCAGTGCAGTAGTTTCCTTCAAGTCATAAAGTAAATTGTTCTTACAAAGCACCAAGCAACAATTTAATTAACCTTATCACAGTTTTAAAGGAGATATTCACCAGGGCTTAAATTCTTTCCAAAACATAGGCATTTCTGTATGCCTGTGTGCAGCATCTGGGGATCACTAGCATACAGAAGTAACAGATTTGTACACTCCTAACAGCAAGAACTTAAAACCTTCAAGCACAGGAGCTTCTTCTGGCAACATCCACAAATGTAATGGAGTCTTGGCATCTGTGAGCTACCCCAAAGCCAGGCTAAAATTAGTTGTTTCCCAACATCCAGCTTTGAGATACAACACCACAGTTAATCTATGAGGCCTGATCTGTGCAGAAGACAGTCAAAAGAGAAGACTTTGGGCCAGGTGGCTAATGTCCCCCTTCAGCAGGCTACAGGAATCATCTGGCGGATGTGAAGAATGGAACAGCGGCTAGCCACAGCTCCGGCTTTCCACCATCCCAAAGGCTGCTCCTAATGGACAGTTTATCTGTTTTACAGAGCTACCAGTTACTATACAAAGAATTAGTAACTGTGAAAACAAGAAACTGCAGCTAGGACTTAGATCTAACCTACTGCTCTTCATGCTTCTCAGTCTAGTTCAGTTCCTTCTGCATTAGTTTTTGTATAGAGTGGCAGAGCTTAAAGAAAGGAGTGAAAAGTCCCCTTCTTTGATTACCTTACCTTATGTCTCCTACTTACAAGTTATTTAAGAAATATGGGCTGAAATTGGAAGCTCTGACTCTTTGCTTCCAAATTAAGATGACAATTAAATGATTTTTTTCCCCTCTCTATTATATGCAATGCAGAAAAGAAAGTGATCTCTGCTCAGTTCTTGGTACACTACACACATGTTTCTCTTCAGGCGATGACCCTTCATGCGAATTCCAGGGTGATGGAGGTACCTCCCTGCAGACCTGAGTAAGACAACTGAACAACAAGATGTGCATCCTATTCCTGTCCTCAAAGATTCTTCCCTAGCTACTTCCAGGTGATGTTTAAAGAAGCATGATGATTTTTGGCAGCATTTATTTGACAGGATTGCTTCAGCTCCCTGTCTGGGGGGCCGAACTCTCCTCATGGGCTCAAAAGCGAGTGGAGACATCTAATACAGGCTTTGAATTCCAGTCCAGCAGCCAGTCACATGATGTTTTTGCCAGACATTTCAGCATGTTATTTCTTTGTTGTATTCACCCTCAGTGTTGTAATACTGTTTGCACACAGTCACTATCTAGTATGTTGTGCCTTCCAGCATGTAACACATCGCAAGTAGCATCATTCATTGGTAAATTTGTCTTTGGAAGCTCATTCAATACATATTAATAAAAAAAATTTCAGGTATTGATGTTTGAGGCCTTTGTACATGATTGTGCCACTGCACATTAGCCATTTTACAGTTTGCTAGTGGAGTGAGAACAACTTAAGTTCTCAAATCACAGCTCATCAGTTACCACAGGTACTTGCCACTCAACTGCAACAATCCATCCTTTATCCTAGAGATAGCAAGGCTTGGGAAAGCATGTAACTATGAAGATGCCTGGGTGAGAATTCACTGTTGCTACAGAAAGCTAATCCAATCTATCCAGACATAAAATGCATTAATTCTTGTTGCTCTTTAAGTTGAGCTACTAGTGCATCTACCTAAGAATACCTGAACACATATTCTTGTTCCAGTTATTTCTTGCTGTAAGGTAAATAATTTATAGGCATATTTTTGTCTATTTAATATTATCTTATATATAAAAAATAATTATTTAAGAGAGATGTGTGCTTCACTGGGTGCTTAAGTGCATTAAAAAAGCCATGGCTACCAGGCTTATACAATATGTAAAACCAACTGAAACGTGACCATATTCCTAGGCAGTGGTTAAAGGCACGAAAGAACCAGGGGAACCTTGCTCTAGCCTTTATTTTTTGCTTTAGTAAAACAACCCCCAATTCCTTATTTGTTAAATTACTATCTGTTACAGTCTGAACTTTCCTTAAGCTTTACTCTCCTAATGAAGTTCAATCTGCCCCTGGCTTGAAGCAAAAGAGCACTGTGTGTTCGTGTGCTGGCAGTGCGAATTTGGTTTTCCAGCAAAGGAAGTCTTCTGAATGTAGGGGGCTAAAATCAATGGAAAATGGAAGCCAGCCTATTGCCCTTGTTTTTCCAGCTGTCAAATTTTACTCTAATAAAGTAGATAGTATTTCTTTACAACCCCATTAGTTTTTCCTCAGCAAATTGACAATACCATTCACTGTTCTCTGAAAGCAATCTCCATAATTTATGCTATTCTTCTGTGAGAAATAGTCTGAACACTTGTGTGTAGAAAAAGGAACCTTTCAGCAATGTGTTCCGAGGCCCA
Organism: Falco rusticolus; assembly: GCF_015220075.1. Lineage (NCBI taxonomy): Eukaryota > Metazoa > Chordata > Aves > Falconiformes > Falconidae > Falco > Falco rusticolus. The sequence continues at coordinate 18,605,311 of NC_051191.1, forward strand.
AACATCTCTTCTACTTTATTTTACTTTTTAACTTGGGCAGGGGACTAAATACAGGAGGGAGCACATGTGAATCAAATTGGAGGAGACAGTAAGTGTGAAGAATTGTCAGGGCAATGCACATTTTAGCCTGGCAAAATAGTACACAGTCTCTTAAGAAGCTTAGAAATAAATAACAATAGGTTTAATAGAAAGAGAAGGACATTAAAGAGATCAGCTCTATGAAATCCTTCTATAATCATAAAATTTGAAAGGCAGCCAATCTGGGGATGAGGGATGGGTGCAGAATGCAGGGACTCCTTCACTACACAAGACAATCTACGATTGCACATAGGATCTTCATCTATTAAGCTTTTACCTACACAGCAGATCATCAGCTTTCTGACCCATGATTTTGCAATGTGTGAATATTTCTCAGATGTGTCACACTGCTTAAGATTCAGCAGGTCTAGCTATTAGCAGGAGTCAACATCATAGTAGGAAGAAAAACCTTGCAGCTACAGAAATTCAGATTTGTATTTGTAAAGAATACAGTTACCCCCTCAGTACATACATGGTCCTCATAACTCAGGTATCTGCAAGTCTCAGAGTCACTAATAAATTTTATTTTTTCAACACCACTGTGAATAAAGAGGCAGCATTAGCACAAATGGCCACATATGTACTAGCAGTATTAAAATTTTATAAACATTTCTAGGCATCTCACGTTTCTTATAAAACCTTACTGAGATTGTTTCTATTACAGACACTCTGTAGCTGAGTGTTTTGTTCTTCTTTTCATTTTGAAAAATCTTTATTTGATTTTGACTCGGTATAATCAAGCTCACGCTGGTAAGGCTGGCGTTTGGGTTTTACTTTTTCCCTTCCTCTAAAGATTTGAGATGCTGGGAGAAATGGTCCTACTCTCGGTCTGTTTCAGAAGAATCTTGTTGTTATTATTATCATAATGGGAAAAAAAGGCAGCTTTAATCAGTTAGGTATGAGACATCTAATTGACTGCAGGGGAGACAGTAATGAATTGTTGCTTCCCATCCACCCCCATATTATTTCCACTGACTAACACAAGCGTTAGCACTGCTCTGCTGAAAATGAGAACATTTTGCTTTTGATTTCACCTTCTCTTCTGAACTGTGGTGTAACATTCCCTCAATTAGGAAAATTAAATATTCTCAAATGTGAAAATATTAACTAACTGTATGAGACGGCACAATTGCAGAGATCTGTTTCTTTAACCTTTGTCTGAACTTGTAAATTACTGATTTCTTTTTGTGGTAGTTCCTTGACATGCCTCATTTCAGTCGCTGCCAGTTGTCGTAAGATGGCAGAGTACACAAAAATCTTTAATTCTGCTTCCACCAGACAAACCTCAAGAAAAAGCCTGGGTGCAGTCGTGTGGGGTAGTGGCTAAAGAGAAAAGAAGGAAAAAGCAAACCTGCAAACCAACTCCGTCTCTATAAATAATACAAAGTGGCAATTACTGGCATGGGCAGTGAAGAAGAGACAGCAACAAATGTGTATCCTTTTCATCATTGCCAAGGCAGCAGCTCAGCCTGTCCTGAGATGTGTAAGTACATCCCCCCCACTTCCACCAGCTCTGAAATCTCTGAGATGGATAAATGCTTCATGCTGAAGTTGGGGCATAAGCAAAAAATGTAAAACCATAGAAACAGATTCTAATATTTTTTGGTTTAATTCTAACTTTCATAAGAAAACTGAATACTCTCTTACAGTAAAAAAAAAAATATCATCCAACACTGTCATGTATCACTGTGTTCATAACTTTACACATTTTTTTAGGGTGGAGGGTGATTAAATATAGATTTTTAACAGCAATACTGAACCCAATGGAAAATATGATCACAATCTAAAGTTCAGTAGCATCACTGGACATAAAGAAGGCTTTATGCTTTGTTTTGGGTTTTTTTTCACCCCTACAAAATGAAAATTCTTTTTACTTGTTTTCTTTTGTTTTGCCCAAACCAAACGGAAACATGTAAGGCTGAGCAAGACTGCTGCAATGCAAGTTCTATGCTGTGGATAAACCTCTGCGAACCATTTTGAAATGAAAATGCATCTGTTCGAACTGTATGGAGACACAGACGAATACAGATATCTTTTAAAAATGTTGTACCATAAGGTTTTGTAACACAAAGTTCCGCAACACAATCTTACTTTAATTTATGTGTAACATCCATAACATTGAACTTGGAATGAAAGCTGGAAGAAACAGCCTTTTCATGTCCTTTTTCTCCTGAAGAGTTTCCTTTGGTTCTGACATTTTGGCTTCCTTCTTTCTGAGGGCCCATTCTACCTGGAATGCCCTGGTTGTGCTGGAGGAGCAGTTTTCAGTTGTTGCAACCCTGACTTAACGGTTAAAAACCCCAACAAAAACATAATAAAAAAAAGCTTGCAAAACTTATTTCTGCACTCTGGATCCCCATTGTATGCCACTGTCTAGCCAAAACCACACCGAGAGACTATGCCCTCTTCCCCATACTGAATACTATGGTAGCATTCCCATCGAGCGGGATACGGACATGGAAGCAAAGAGTCTTAACCCTGTAACAGCATTTACATTAATTATGGTCTACAAGCAGAGCAGCAGTAAATCCGTTACTCCCTTTACCTCGCTTTCAGCCTCTTTTTTTTCGTGTGCAGGAGGAGACAAGGCAGAGAAGGTGTGGCAGCTGGGCAAACAGAGGCGGCATATTTTCCTGTGAACTGTGACCCCCAAATCCTAAGCAATATTTGTGGAAAAGAGCAATTGCTTTACCCGAGAACAATCTTCTTGGTATTCTCTATCAATAAAGAAACCATCAAAGGATATTTTCCCCTAACTTAATTTAGAAAGAAAATAGTTTCAATTGCTCTTCAAAAAAAATCTTCACCTCGTCTAGTCTTTTTTATCATTGGCACTTATTATAGCAGGTAACAGCTGCTGAGAGCCTTCAATCATGGAGCTTTTGAAGGCTGATGGAAGCATCAAGCTAATATTTTCAATAGCTCTGGGATCTGAATCCATATCCTCAGGATTAAGGCAGATCAAATGAAAATGAATACCTCTTTACAGACAAAATCCACCTATCCTTTACCACACAGAGAATGAATTTGTCTGCACAGAGTCTAAAGAAATGAATGGAGATCTTTTCTATTACTCATATACAAGACATTTTGCTCCTAATTTAGTATTACTGAGATGGCACAATGTTTTGGCTTTCCCCAGTGACAAGAATTAATGTCCAAAATGTAAATTATTAGGGAACTGGTAATGGATACACAGCCTTTTCCTTTTAAACTGCTTATGTGAATTGAGTTATGGGCAGGAATCAAAAGGTATCCTCAGAAAGTTACAGAGAAACTTCTTTAAAAATGACTGGCAGGTGAGTTCCTCATGATATCCAGCCTGAAGGAATACTCAACAACTGCCACGGGACACAACACTCACATTTGTTCGTGCTCTCCAGAAAAAAAACTCAGGAGTTGACTCTAACCCCACTGCAGCCAACAAAACCCTCCTTCTTCCCCAGCTGGACACTGAAACAACTTAATAGGCATTAGGTACCTACGCAGGCAGATCTATGGTCCTGATTCTGATCCCAAAGTTGCTGAATGATGAACTATTGTAATACAAATGGAGACAGACATTGTTCATATTCTGGGCAGAAATGAGCCTGGAGAGGTGTGAAGAGATGGTGAGCAGTTACTGAAGTGAGCAGCTCACCATTAGAAAGGAAGAATCACTTTGCAAGACAGAAAATAAGCCAAAGAACAGTTTCTGGCATACATGGAATACACAGCGAGATGAGAGAACTGGGTTTGCTCAGTTTTAAGAAGCAAAGGAAAACGAGAAATCTTATTGCTGTGTACAATGACCTACTGAGAAGCTACTGGAACATCAGCATTAAAGGGTGAGACTTCCATCCTTGGAGCTATTCAAGACTGAAGAGGACATGTCTCAGAGCAATCAGACCTGCTTTCAGCAAGATGTTGGCTCGACGTCCCTTCCTACCCACATGATTCTGTGATTCTACAGAAGAGAGGAATAATATAGTGGTTTTATGAAATAATGTCAGTAAGAGACCATTACAGCCTTGCAGAGAGGTTGAAGAAAGTTTCCCTAAGTCTGTACAGCCTAACAATCAATACACTTGTTATGACTTGTTCAAATAATACAGTATCTATCACATAACTGAAAAGAATAAGTTCAGAAGCCCATATCATATTATTATTTCTTTGGATACTGGTTGTACATGCATGTATGTATGGACTTTTATCATTGAAGAACATAGCTCAAGCTTCCAAACTCAGCTGCTGAAAAGAAAGAAAATACCATAGCTTTGGCAAATTTAGGATGATATTCATGTGAAACAGGATGTGGCCAGGTAGCTTAGAATTTTTTTACTCTGGACTTCGACATGTTAATATGATCTCTGTAAATTTCTTTTGCTATACATCTGCCATACATCACATAACATAAACCTTGTCCAGAAGTAGACACATAACACCTCCACAAACACAGTATGTACTGCAGAAGTCTGCTTTATCTGTTCTATGGAACCTTATACACATATACAGATAAAAACTTTGAAAATTAACTAGAACCAGATGTTGCAGTAAGTAAAGATCTAGTATCTATTCTGAGACCAAAGTATACTGTGAAATTTGGTTCAGAAATGCCACTTATTTAATTTAAGCTTAATTTTAATCTGGTATTAAAGGAGTTCAATAGAGGTTTAAAAATAAATAAATGCTGCAGCTGTACATTTAGTTACATTCTACGTACTCCATTGTAATATGTAGTGATTTACTCATCATATTATGAATGAGGTCAGTTTAACAACAAGGCAATCTCTTTTTCTAAAACAACAGGACAAAGGAAATTATGTACAGAAAATACAGGTAGAATCATTTGACATTGCTTTCTTATCACTTCATGTAATGTTGCATATCAAGGATTTCTTAGATAAGGAATTTTTATATTTTATATTTTTATAACTTATTTTATATTTTACTGTGCAACTACCAGCAGATCCATGCTTTTCCTTTCCACACCAGGGAAATCAATTGTATTAAACTGTAAGAAAACAATTTACACAACATGCAAGGTTTCAAACTTCAAACCCCATACTTGAGGCACAATAATTTGCAGCAGGCACCTAAATAAAAATTCTTGATGTTGAGTGTTTATAGCTTCCATTGTGGACACAGGCTGCCAGGTCACTTGAGTCAGATTTCTGACCTTCTTGAGAAAAGCTAACTTTCTTCTTCAGAACTGCTTTGGTAGATAAGCTGTGCTGGAAACACTGCCAAAAGATATACCAACATCTTAATACTCACACTTGCTGATCGCTGATAAAATCACAGAACCAGAAAGCATGCAAGTTGGAAAGGACATCTGAAGGTTATGTTGGCCAGACTCCTGCTCAAAACAGGTCTAGCTACTGAAGTGAGATGGGTTTGCACAAGAGCTGAGTTCTGAATACCTGGAGTGAGAGAGAGTCCATTGCCTCCCTGTACAACCTGTTCCAATGTCTCACTATGTTCATGGTGGAAAGAAAAAACTCAGTCCTACCACCAAAATAAAATTCCTTTCGCTAAAACTTGAGACTTTTGCCTTTTGTCCAGCCACTGTGCACTTCTGAGAAGAGTCTGGCTCTGTCCTCTCCATATTCTCTCCACCAGACAGTTGAAGACAGCCACAAGATGCCCCTTAACCTTCTCTTCTCCAGGCTGAAGAAACTCAGCTGTCTCAGCCTCTCCTTGTCTGCCACAAGCTCCAGCACCCATAACAGCTTAGTGGTCCCTCACTGGGCTTCTCCCATTTGGCCAGCACCTCTTATGATGGGAGAGCCCAAAACTGCACACAGCAATTGCCTTCCCTGATCTCTCCTCTCCACAGATCAAGACAAATAAATTGGCGTAATTGCAGAAAAATTTGACATAGAAATGACAGTCGGCCAGAACCATGCTCAATTCCTGTGTAGAAAAATAATATTTTGCCTCCTAAGTGAGCCTGAAGAGAATACACGCTTGTACTTTCTTCATCATGAGAAGATCTGGTACCAGATCTGAAGTCAGCTTCAAAGGAGCGGGAAATTACCTCTTGAGCAGACATTATGGCTGAATGTTCTCATACAACGTTTGCTGGGATGGAATATCTTCATCCCAACTCCTTGTGCCTATGAGTAATCTCCACAAGATCCTTTGGTGACTGCTACATCACTCCCTCACTCTTCACTGAGAAATCTCTTGAAGATTTGTTTCTTTCCTGAAAAGGCCTTTTAGAGAAAAAATATCCCACAATCTGCTATTTCTCTCTCCTGTATTTCCACAAAGGACTTGTACCTATCAACCAGGAATTAGACCCACTTTGAACAAAACACATTTTCAGCTGCTCAGCAAACAGGCTGGGGCTGTCACAGGCACAGAGCAGGAAAAATAAGCAAAGGGAACAGTAAACAGTGTGTGGCCACCTTGTTTATTCAGAGTGCTGTGGTTTATTGATGTTGCACACAATCTCAAGTTTAGTTGTTCTTAGATGTTAGATGTTTTCTCTAACATCTACCCCGATCCGAAAGGCAGGTTTCTCCAGCTGGCTAGGGAAGCTTTCAACAGCCATAAGCAAGCCATAAACCCCTCCCAGTGCCACTGTCCCTCGTGCAGAAAGGGAATAACCTTAAAGCAAAGGTCCTTCACAGTCACCACATGGAGTGAAAAGAAAAAACTCAGCTGCTGGCCTGTTGGACATGCCCAGGCAGACATCTTTCAGCTGTTTAAGGACAAGGTAACAGGGAAACTGAGTATACAAGGAGGAGAACAGGCTGCCTCAAAACCAGCGTTCAGTGCCTGAGTCCAATACCAATAAAAATGCCCTCAACAGAAGCACAAATATAATAACAATAGTAATAATAGTAATGGAGAGGGATTTAATCACTGTGCCACAGCGCTGGATGTATCTGGAATGCTCTTACAAGGGAAAGTTCTTTGTCAATAACAACCTGAGAACCTGGAATGAAACATATCTTTTTTTGAAATAGCAAATGGAGATTAACTCAGTATTTGTAGCAGACTCCTGCATCTGCAAACTAATCCATCTCAAGAAAGGTTGTTTGTTTGGATTTTTTATAAATAATTTATTCCATTAGATCGCCCCCCACAACACATCTATGTAAACCGCCACAGTAGGTATGAAACCTGCCCTAGTATTGATTCAGCTGGCACAACCTTCCTCTATAAAACCCTCTTCACCTCTCCTGTATCAGGGTGGTCTGTTCCCCCCAGCTGTTGGGGAGATGCTGAATTCCTGTGCTTGCCCCTCTTCCCCAGCGCCTGCTTTTATTAAAGTGGACACAGCAGCAGCTTTAACTAGTCCAGTCGCATATATACACACAAATGCAGCAAGACACGTGCACTTTCTCTTCTATAAACACCATGCCAGCGCTTCACAAACTCACTGCTCATCCTCAGGGTGCTGGGGTGGGAGGAAGAATTCTTCAGCTAAGAGAGCACATACAGTGAAGCAAAGATTCTCCCGTGTCTCGAAGTAAAAGATGGAATCAGATAAAAGCCTGTTTGTTGGACCTGGCTGGTAAACCAAACCATGATGGCCAAGTTTATAAGTCTTCTCCTTACTTCACTTTCTGAACACTACTACTGCAGACAGTGGCACACCTGACCACGTCTGAAAGTTTCAAATTATTTTTGCAATTTCATGCAGTTTTGCCACTTCAGGAATAGACTTTTTCAGCTACCTGTGTGAACTTAGGAACACGTTTACCTGAGATCAGGAAATAGTAGAGAGGGAGTTTGAAGAAAGACCCAAAGAAATAAAAATCACTGACATTTCATTCTTCTCCTACTCTGCTTTTGAAAGTTATATTTGAAAAAGTCTTGTTTGCAAGTATCGATAAGAAAACCAAAGTTTCTACTGGAGAAATGAATGGCTGACACACTTCTCATTTTAAAGGGACTTCCCAAAGCCATAAAGATGGTAAGTTATTAAATCAGAGGTAATGGCTTTACAGGCATATTATTTTTTGTATTTTATAACCAGGTACGCACAGCTTTATTTCCCTAACACAAACCACAATAAAACACCTAATGAGGACTTTAAAGTCTTTTGTCTTTGCTGTAGGTTTGCTTTAGGGGAAGAAAAATGAAAAAAGATGGTACATTATTTTCAACAGTGGCAGGAAGTGGGTTTTTAGCTGAATCAGCTTAAAAAATTCCAGCTGTGTTCACGTTGAAGCCATCGGAAAGCCTAAGCCTGGGATCAGCTCTCCATGCCAACTAAATCCTTCCTTTTCATGCCTCAAAAAGGAAATTTTTGAAAGAATGCCAAGCCTCTCCTTGAAAATAACATCTTAATTGGTTGATACTAAAAACCCAGAAAGCACCATTCTGAAGATGCAAGTGCTCACATTTTTGCGTACTAATTTGATACTGTGCCTTGTAAGAGCACTCAACATACTAACACAGAGACTATCTCAGAAAACTGCAAAGACGGGCATGCAGACTGATTATTCCAGACAAGGAGGAATTTCTAGGAACTGTAGAAACTTAAATGTGTTACAAACTATCCTGTGCCATTGACGTGCACCAGAAAAGCCAAAACATGTGCCAGTGTTTGCCCCACTAAAACACTATTTCATTCCCTGGCTGGCTGTGGCTCAGTAGAGGGTAAGGGAACTCCACTCCTGTTGTCCTCTGAGATCAGTATGTTTTTAAGGACTTTCTGTAACAATTTTAGGTTCAAACCTAGTAAAATGTTTGGGATCAAAAAGCAGAAAATGCAGGTGTATGTATCGCTGTATGTGTGACACAGCATTTTGAAAACACATGCCTTTTTGCATTGAAAACAAATTACTGCAGGATTATGAATACGTCTATCCTGCTATCTTTTGCTCTTTGTTTCCTGTTACGCTATTAATTTGTGTGTGCATATATACCATGATATTTATCTTCAGCTGCTGCTCCAAACTTTGCATTCTTGGTCAGTTACACGAGAAGAAAAGAAAACGAACCTTGTCATTCCCAGCCATTGAACTGAATGAGCAATCAGACACTTGCCTCACATATTTCCCTTACCCCTGTATATCTAACTCTGCAGCTCCTTTAAGCTGAGAGACTGAGAGATATAGCCTGATTTACACAGATGTTAAAAGAAGCCAAATATTTGCCCAATTTAATTGATTCTGAGCTGACAGAAATTGATTTATTCTGCCTAACTTGAAGCTTTTAAAAGCAAATGTATTTTTCATTAAGAATGGTAAAGGGAAATGGTGTTAAGCCAAAGAAAGAGAATTCTAAGAAACAACAACAAATGATCAGAAAAACAGGTGACTGAGAAAGCCTATTACTCTCAGGGAAGGATTTACAAGACCTTGGGTGGCTTTTTTTTTTTTTTTTTTAGTTGCATATGCAAAGCAATATACAAACTATGAAATTGCAAAGGAAATACTAAAAGGAGATAACAGTTGAGACAACAGATAGTTGAAAATTCAGTTTAATATATCACACATTTACTGTGTAACTCTAAAGCCAAGTCCTTTTTCTTCATTTCAGAATGCCAGTCTCAGCCTTTTAATGGCTGAAAGTGATGCCTTTAGTTAAAGAATTTGGCTTCAGCTTAATTTGGGGTATGTGTTTGTTTTTTTAAATAAAATTGACTGCCAAGACACTTTTTTTTTTTTCCATTAAGCAATTTGGCAATCCAGGGTGATTGTGATTTCTCCTAATCCATGTTCTAGAAGATAATTTTGTTGAGGCAATCATTTATCCCAGAGCAGTGAGTCAAAATTAAGCAGAATATTTCAAAAGTCTGGGTATTCATTCCAAACTGTTTCTAAATGTTGCATTTCATAAAATCATATTTGCATTTGGAATTTGTACTGGAAGTAAAAACTTCCCATAAAAATAGGGTCTGTTTTATATGCAGTATTTACTTACAACATCCAAATAAAAATATTTTTTTTTTAAAAAAAGAAAACCCAAAAGCATTCCTTCTTCCCCAGGATTACCAATGTCATTAAAAATGTCACACCACACTCCTGAGACAGTGACCAAATTAAGAATTAAGAGCTCAGCCCTGAAAGGTGCTCATAGAGCAGACTCTAAGCTCACGGTGATTTGAGGGTATTCACACCAGACCCGAAACTCACTTTCTCTCCTTAACAACACACAGAGCTCCTAATAGATCCTGCACTTTTTGCACCCCCTTTTTCACATAATGATGAAATACTTTTTTTTCAGATAATGATGAAGTACCATGGGCTACGGCTTCTTGTTGGTAAGATGTAAGATGGTAGCAGGACATTTCTTCAAAATCTTGTTTGTATCACTGCCTTGGAATATGAAACAACTATTGTAAGTTTATTAGTTAAAAATATGTATACTGTGTTTCTGAAAAATAATCTAGGTATAATCTGTGGGTTTAAATTGTGGTAATCAAGGAGCCTTTGCAGCACCCACTTTTGCTTAACTGATTTGGTGGGTGAAAGTAGCAGTTGGGAATATCACAATTCTAGCTGCTGTACAAAGGGACAGGAAACAATCTCCATCAACCTTATCCACACAGGAAGCAAGAGACTTTTTCCTCAAGGAGAGATAGTTAGCCTTGTATTCACAAGGATAAGGAGAAAAACGAAATTCTCTGAAGGGCATGATGGTCCCAGCTCCAGAGTGGTTTCATGGGAGAAACAAAGCTACTACTCTTTATCTTCCTTCTGCTGTGATACCAGAGTCTTGGCTTCAGTAAACCTGTAAGCAGGATTTCTCCTTCCAGGAAGACATCATATCAGTAGCTGATGATGTAATAACACAAGTGCAGTTGTACCAAGTTTCATGGGATAACGATGGAGGTATGAAGGGAAGGGAGGAAGGACAGACAGCATAAACCATTATCTCTATTTGCTCACTTCACAGTAAGCCAAGAAGATCCACCATCACACTGATTCACGTGTATTTTTCACTCAGCTGCATCCCTGAGACCCCAACCTTGTAACTGGATGAACAGAGGAAAACACACAGCCTCCTTTTAACCTGGTGTCTGCTGCAGCTACTGCCACCTGAACGTAAGATGAGATGAGAAGGCACACTGCGGACCAGCAAACTGTCCCTACGACAAAAGCCGTTCCCTGAGAAAGAGTGCCTAGTCTTTTCATCAAGGACTGTTACTGAGAACACTGAAAAGTCAGCACCAAAAAGACCAAAACACACATATTGAGGAAACGACCGGTTCAAATGACAGGATAAGGTCTTGGTCTATGTATTTATTCATGGCAGGATCTCAGTCAACACACTTCAATAAAATGAGTAATTATTGTGAGTCACGTCACTAATTACATCTGATACACAAAAAAGCTTGTGCAGCATCACTTATCAAAGTGCACTGTGAACTCATCCAGTATGGAAGTGGCTCACAGAGGAGCTCTTGTTACTCGTTCTTGAACAGCCCTGAAAAAGATAGTGTATTAGAGATGTCTATGCCATTTTTCTCTCATTGCATTTTTTTAAACATAAAAGATGTGTTGTACAATAATGGCAATATAACTGCCTGTGGAGGGACTTCAGCGTTTGCCTTGGACAGGCATCACAAGGGAGAATTGTAATGAGAGAGCAGTGGAATTGGCCAAGATAAGCTGCTTTCTTCTATGACAAGTAGAGAAAGCCAAGATGTGTCGAATCTGTCAAAATATTCTAAGATAAAGTTTGATTTTTCCATTAAAAAAATAAATCAGATGGTTTGGATACAGGTCAAATTGACTGAGTTGGGGAGCAGAAAGAGATTAAAGGAGGTAAGTCATCTCTTAGGTAACAGATCTACCTTTTATCATGCAAGAAACACTGAAGTCTTCTCAAACTTTGTAAAATTTGGATGAGTTCTTCATCCAAGAGTAGAATTAAATTTATAATCTTTTCCCCTGAATTTGGGGCCTGATAATTAACTATCTGGATGACCATGTACTCATTTGTGCTTTCCCATCACCTCTTGTAGTAACTTCAGAGAACAAAGAACTGGACCAAACATTACCTATGTTTGCAGCTTTATCATGTGATTGTTTTCATAACTGAAGTCACAGCACATGGGACAACCTAACTTTAAATACAGAAACAATACATGAAATTCTCTTCTCCTGCACACTCATGTCAACAATAATGACAGTGAAGCCAAGTCAGTGACACTGCCACTGAACAACAGTGAGTGTGAAAATAAGTAGATTCAATGTCATTTGGCACATGGCATCTCCACCCATGGAAATCTAGAAAGAATACTGAGCTTTTTATATAATGCTTCCTTTAATACCTGTTTGTGAAAAAACAAGATTTATTGTATTATGTGTCTGCTTCTTTTAACAAGAGAGAAACAAGACAAAAGCAAGAAAAAAATTCCATCTACAGAGAAAACAAAGTCAAAAAACAACCTCCAAAGATTTCAATTTGTAAATTAGGTATTTGCCTTTAAGAACAACCAAAGCTGTGAATTCGACCAATGTAGAAATACCAACCTCACTAGTAAAGATAAGAAAGAATTCTATTTTTAGTTGACCATATTTAAAAAGTGAGTTAAGTTGTTAGATCTCCAGTGCGAGTCAATTGAAGGGGAAGAATTTTCACATGGTTGGTATTCAGCACTTTATAAATTAGTACTATTTGAGATCCATGAAGCTGTGAAAGCCACAAATCAGTTAGTTTTGAGAAAATCTGACACACAATTTGCTGAGAATTATACAACTATATAAACACTCAAAAGGTTTCTGTATGACTTCTGCATATAAGCAAAAAAACCCCCCATGGTCTTCTTTTTGCTCTCTCTCTTTAAAAAAAAAAAAAAAAGCTTTACCTCTACTTCATTTTGCAAGTAGTTTTCATTCCATGGACATCACCAAAGATCCAATCAACTATTTAAGCATAAACTCTAGCCTACTAGACTGTCATCAGCACAAAGTCCCTCAAATAATAAATGAACTTTTTATTAACTGTGGTAACATTAACATTACAATGAGGGATTGTTTAAAAACAAGTTGTACTGCTGTTGCTCAAGAGCTCAAAGAAAATGGTTCTCAGTTCCTTTATTTTTTCTTGAGGGTAACCACAGGGGTTGCATTAAATCTTTTAAAATATGTTGACAGTTGAATAATTGTGCTGTTGCTCTGGTGACATTTTATGCTTTTTAATTGTCATTAATGAAGCCAACTGATACTTTCTTAAAAGTCCTTTACGTGTTCTAGTAATTTTATGACAAAAAGAAGAACAAAACAGTCTGCAAATTAGCCTTGATCCACTTCTCATATGGAATTTTCACAGGAGACAATGGGAGAATCTGCATGGGAAATATCTGCTTGACCAGACATTTTAGGTAGGAATGCATGAAATGTTCCCAGTAAATTGTGAAATTATCACTCTGTCGTGCATCTCCACATCAATTCAAAGCCCAAAGACGACTTGTTTGAGTGCATTTTCAAAAATAAGTACTGGAACTGCTTTGACTGATCCAGAATTGACGCTAAAATAGTATGGCCCAACATTTTAGGGTTGCAATAAAACCCAAAATGTAAACGCGAGTTGGAATGAAATGTAAGTCTGACACTATGCTGAAGTCTAACAACTCCTTTCTTATTTTGGTAATACTCCCACTGATTTGAGAAAGGTTTTGCCCCTGTAAAGGCTGAGGGATACCGCTCTCAATTATCTGTTCAGGAACATGCAGTAACAAGGAGGAATGCACGCAGCTTGAGAAACAGCAGGCACTATACTTCATAGTTCATAAACAGATAAGGTAAGTCTTTTGCTATGGGGAGAAAATAAACTATGGTGCTTTAAATTATCATGGGTGATTTAAGTAGATTAAGGAAGATCTATTTTGGGGACAAGGAGCCAGAAAAGGTAAGAGGAGGGGGTGGCGGCATACTGCTAGTGTAGGGAGGCATGTTGAGTCCTTCACTCTCCCCATCCCGGTTTCCCTCACTCTTGCATGCTCCATGGTAGCACTGCAAATGATTCTCCACTGCCACTACAGCTGCTGCACCACAGGCTTCACATCTTTGCACTTTCAGAATCAGACAGAATCTGGAGCCATCTTTCTTTTTCCGCAACTGCAGCAGCTCTGCAAGTGCTCATTGCATAAACGTTGATGGCTGGAGCCATCGCAGTTGAACAGGACAACTAGGTCCTGAAAAATCACTCCAAGTAAACTGGGAACCCCTTTCCCTGCTCCTCTGTAGACCTGGTGCCACGTATAACCAGGCATACCTGCGCAAAGCATGCGGTTCTGCTCCATCCTGGTCTTTGCTTTCATCCAAGTTAATGGCTATGCAAGGGGCAAAGCAATACAAAAAGAAATAGAAAGCCTGGGGGTTCTGTACAGCACTGCAATTTTCAAGACATTCAGGGTGCGGACAGCAGTAAGTTGCACACTCACATCAGACACACATTTCACAACCTCAGCTAAGTCATGAACTACATGTTAATTAGACAAGGGGCCAGGCTTTTGATTTCAAAAATAGAAATCAGAGTTGCAGTCCTTCATCCATTGAAGTTAATTGCAAAATCCCTATTATCAGGCTCTTGAGGTATTACCCAGGCTTACTTTTTAATTACATTTGATTCTTAATGAAGTAGATGGCAAAAAGAAAAGCAGCCCGTGATTCAAATGATTCGCATTTTTATCTTTCCTGATGAACAAGAGAATAGGTCAAGATACTTGCTGGATTTTCCCATGAGAAATGCTGCGATGTGAATAAGCTCAATTGACTTGATCCTGAAGGAGCAGGTTAGCTTTGAAAAGCATCACCCATTTTCTCCTCCTGTATACATTCTACCCCCAAAACTTATGCAATGTAATTACAGACATCAAGCCAAATCCAATCCAGAACTTGAAAAATATCATCCAAGTATCCTAAGCTTGAATGACTTGTCTTTATTGTCTGGTGTCATTTAAAACATAAGGAGTCCTAATTATAGTTTTATTTTCAAATTATGCTCTTTAAAAGAGTGACAATTTTCTACAAAAACTGACAACTTCTCAGGGCATGGAGACAGCAAATAACTTGGTATTTCTACATGATTTAAAAAACAATAAGCTATGAAGCAGCTTATGCAGAAAGAGCATGCTATCACACTTTCTAGATAACAATATAAAGGTTCACCTTTTTCTCTTATATCACTACCCACGTAAATAAATGAAGGTTTACAGAACAGAAGTTCATGCTACAGGTGGGGCCATTACCTTGTTATACACAACAACCTGCAAACTCTTTTCACATAATGAAAGCTGTTTTTTTACCATCTGGAAATCAGGCTTTAAAATAAAATTACATTTTTTATATTATATAAAAAGCTTAGCCCTTTATTTCAGACTTTGTCACATTACAAAATGCAGAATTAATTTCTTACTTTTATGACTTTGAAAGACCCATTGAAAAACCAAGGACTTTAAAAAAAATTACACTTTAAGCTGAATGTTGAGATCAGTACTAGAGAAAGCAAAATGTCTATTTCAAGATAACCGGATAGCATTTCAAGGCTCTGGTGACACTTTCCCCTAACTTTTACTGAGGCTAAAGACTCAGTTTTACCCATGCAAAGCATTGCTTTAAAAATCAAGGGGAGGACACAGGACATGTGGCTGCTGTTCACGATACAGCAGAAGCCAGCTGTAACCCAGGCTGCCCGGTGGGGCTACAGCCAGGAACCAGAGAGCTGAGGCTGTGTCCGCTGGGCTGGTGTGGGGTGACAGAGCTCTCAGGACTCAAGAACCTCACCAAAGGGGCTGCTGTCTGCTATAACCCCTTTTAAAGGAAGGAGGGACAACCTCCTTTCAGAGAAGGAAAGGGAAACTATGGTTTCAATCCACCCAGGCATTAATTTTTCTAAATCCCTAGGTTTGGGGTTTTCTGCCCTATGGGTGGTTCCGTTTCAGACTTCCTACTTCACACGCATACCAGGGATCAGGGGAAGCCTAGATTGAAGGGCCACCACAGACACGATGTGGAAATCTGTGTCAGCCTGTTCTGCGTAACTGTGACAAAGCCGCAGGTGTAACACACACCCACAGCCAAACTGCTTCTGTGTGGAGTTGTGCTGCATCAGCACCATCAATGTAAGTCAGCGTTACTTAGGCAAGGAAAAGAAATTCCCCCTACCTCTTCATCTGGCAATTCCCTCTTGGAATGCAGTTTCTGCTCTTGCTTTTACTGGAACCATGCCATTTTACACCTATTAAGTATCATGCTTGTAAGTTTAGGACCCTATACTTTATAATATACAGTATCTTGTAATTGCTCAGTCTGCTGGTCGGTATTCATGGAAGGTCTAATTTGGTAGGTCTCCTTCTGGATGTTTCTCAGAGTCAAGCGTACATAGAATCATTGCAGCAAACAGCAATTTGAGATACTTACTAGCTATGATTGTTAAAGCAATTCTTTAAAGACTTTCAAAGCACACAGAGTATTTTCATGGCAGGACATGGCAGTTGCAGGACATCCCTGTACTCATGAGCCAAACAAACTATCCTAATGCAGACAGCATTGGTGCAGGGAGTAGCAATCCCCCCTGACTCAAAGGCAAGAGCAGAAATCTTCATAGGGCTGAAGAAAGCCAATACCTCTACAGTTAGCAACAAAAAGATTCTGCTCAAATTTAACAGAAACTGAAAGCCTGAAGAACACACACATTCTGAACTGGTGGCTAAAATCAGTATTTAAGACAGATAAATACTGGAAGAATAAGCTATCTTATTAAAATAATACAAGGTACTATTAAAGTAATACCAGAGTAATTGCAGCCATAAGATACTGCGTATCACTTCAGAAGCAAAAGCATCTTTCTTTTGAAAACAGTAATTTTGATTGCTTGTTTATAATATGCAGGCATCAGTGATTGCTAAATGCTACACACACCTGAAGCATTGTATGAAGTGCACAAGGAATGACAGTTTGTCAGAGGACTCCATGCCTTCCTAAGTGTCTTGGTAAGCCTTCAGGCTGCCTGATATTCAGAGTATGAAATGTCTCAGTTGGGCACCAAACGAAACCAACTGAAAACATCAACAGCTTCCACTGCATGTCATGGGCTATCATCTTTCCCAAACAAAATTAAGGATAAGAAATAAAACCTTTAATTGTTAGTAAGCCATAACAACTCTCAAAATAAAGAGAAGGTATTATTAATTATGTACCTATAGCTACAGTAGCAATGAACTTCAGGTAAAAATCAAATTGAGGGTGACAGGTACCTCAGCAACACAAAACAGAAATAACTGTGAATGCAGATCAAAAAGCCATGTCTACTCAGTTTTGAACATAAGGGGAAGAAGAAAATGTTCAATCATAACATTTGGTTAAGAATGTTTATCTTCTTTCTTACCATTGAATGTTAGAAACACTCTTGCTTGAGGCTGCGAAGATCCTTTTACACTGCTAAAGTAAATAAATATCCCAATCAACACGTGCATTGCAAGAAATGCCATCTCTTCAGACTTGCAACTTAATATCCAAGAAAGGAAACCTGAAAGATAGACATCACATTACTGTTGCACAATTATGGGGAGCAAAACTAATGCTACAGAAAGACCTGTGTTAGAAAGCTCTTCCAGCTGAAGCCCTAATATATGATTATGTGAAGGAGGCACAGCACTTCTGTTGTTTCTTTGTACATCTGAAAATGGTTTTCGCCAGCAGTCGTCTGTGCTGGCACAAAAGCAGCTCTCTGCCTGTTAGTATGAACCAACACAGCCTGAGTTTTGGCTGAGGCAGACTACAGGTTCAGTTTATTTAAATAAGGACAATTCCACCTGCTGGAAAAATAATTATACTAAATGTCAAGGCAGAGCAAAGCAAGGACAGGAGATAAAGTTTCACAAATAAAAAGCTGGCTGATATTTTTAGATGTCTCTCCTTACTTTACATCATATTTGATCCCCCTCTCATGTCGGGGGTGGGGGGATGGACAGGTTTGGTTTGGGTTTTATTCCTATTTTAACATTTGAAATCAAAAGTGCTTGGAAATAAACTTTAACTTTTAGAAATCAGAGTTCTCCAACAGCCTCCAGATCTTTTAAGATGAAATCCTGACTCTGCACGTCACAAAAAACCATTGAAACCAAAAGTATTTCAAAATGTCAACATTTTCTTTTGGGGCTTGTTCCTTTTGGGATACTTACCTGCTCTCATAGACTTCTACAGAGCACTAAGGATACCCAGTGTTGGACAGTGCATTACACTTGATACTTCTGCTACTCCTCCTGCACATCTGCTGAATCCGTATTTATTTTGTATGGATTAGCTGCTGGGAAGACTGGGCTCCTCAGAATCAGAAACACCCCCAAACAAACCTGCAACTTTTCTTAGATCAGGAAGGGCTTGAACTCACTGGAGGCAGAGACACTTTCCTATCAATGCCACCAGACTTCGGACCAGACCCATAAAAACCAGCAGACATTAGAAGCTGAATATTGCATATCTTTAATGCTCCTAAACTGCATCTCTCCACAACCTGTGAGGTCCAAATTTCACTTCCCCTATGATAACAATTCTGTTCTTCAGCTCAGCTGCAAAAGTGAGAATAAAACAGCCTCTTATTTTAGGCTCATTCTGCTTCCCTGCTTATATATATTCTTTATTTCTTGCATCAACAGCCCTTCTTACCTTAACCTTACTGGTTAAGCAGGTGATATATTTGATTCTATGGTAACTGGAAGCACTTTGATGGATACAACCATTACAGCTAGAAGATATCATTAAAGGCTATACGTTTATTTCATGGTAAGTTTTGTTGCCTGTGCCATCATCTTACACTTCTTTACAACAGCTCTGCTCTAGCACGACAGTCCCTCCAGTGGAAGCCAGTGTTTCCTACATGCTTGTTCATTCAGACCCTCCAAGATTCACACCTGTCCTGAAAGAACCGGCTGTAACCACCACAGAATGGCAGGAACCAGCTGTCAGGCAGGGATGACTTTAGGTCAACACCAATTTGGGCTGGATCCACACCACTGATTTAGCGGTAAAAGCCCCGTATCTCATTACTAGGGCTGTCATTCCCTATCCACTCACTGTAAATCGTTTGGAAAGGCTTCTCTCCGCATGAGAACTTCACACTAAGTTGGGGGTGGGATGGTGAGCGAGCGCACAGCTCTGTAGCCCACACTCTAAATTCTCCTTCATGACTTGCTCTGGAGTACTGAAAAGTGCATGTAATGTTACAACTCTGCTAATTGACAAAAACACCAGTGTCAGAAATTTGCCAGATACTGATCTGGTCTACAGGAGAAACATATCAATTTCTGGTTCCAAATTATATAAGGGTCTGTTAACTAATAAAATGATAGTCACAGAGTTTTCGCCAAGAATAATTTTTAAACAGGCTGCACAACTCTAGTATTAAGGCTGCTTTGTGGGCTTTAAATTTAAAACCTTGTGACTAGCCCATGGGATATCCTTTAACTTACCCTTCTTCCAAGAGAGAAATGCCATTAAATCCTGATAAAATTTCTTTGTTAGGCCAAAACAAATAGCCAATCATACAGAACATGTGATTTAACACATGCAGTGGGATTAGTATTTTACAGTAGCAGCACTATGCTTTCTTTGCAATAGAGATAAAAAGTCAAAGAGGAACAAGTGTGTGGCTTTCTCTCTTCCTTGAAATAATATTGTAGGAAATAAGAAAAAAAAACCCTCTTTCAGCACTCTTTCCCTCCCACTCTCATGCCTCCTGCCAATTCTAGTGCAATCAGTTACAGGAGTGAAACATTGCTCCATTTCATTGCTCAAACTGCAGATCTTCACCGTTAACACGGAAGTGACAGGCAGATAGAAGATTCAAGTTCTGAGCTGCATGGTTCCTACTCAGCTGTTAGACACATAAATAATAAATGCACATAGTGCCAAAAAGGTACCTCAGGGTGCCTGACAGAAGTTACCTAATGGAAACAGACTTAATTTCTGAGATTTACATACGTGGTAACTGAACACAAACTCATTGCAGGTTTGACTCTCGGTTTGGGCTTATATCCCAGTTCTGAATTTATCCCAGTAAGTCATGATACTATATTCAGCACGTCCCATGCACATGATCTCTGCTGACAACCCACTGACCTAAAGCCCCGCAAGGACTTTTAAAGAATCTTTTCGGACGGACAGAAAGCCACCTCTAATCACATTTCTGCTCTTAGATCCTATTCTAACCGTAAACAAACTGGCAAACCACTACCAAAGTGAAGCGGCAAAGTTTTTCCTGCCACAGAGGTGGCTTGCAGCAGGCTGTGTTGCTTTTGGAAAGGGCTATATAGCTCTGCTGCAAAGTGCTGTGCAGGTGTCATCTGCTACAGGCTGAGTCCTACCCTGAAATCCCGTAAGGAAAACCATTCAGCAGAAGAAAGGAAAGAAAGAAGGGGGGGGGGGGGGTGGGACAGGGGGGACACCCGCAACCACAGACTGCTAATTGGGAAAATATTGCTTTAACTATTTGCGAACAGCAGGAAAATTCAAGCATCAGACACATTTCACATCTATTACAGCAAAGAAAGAGAACTTTCAATTATGCTTACCCAGCTATTGGAGGAACCAGTAATACAGAGTGCTATCTGGTTTCTCTCAGTTTATGGGCTCCACTCCTGCTACCAGAACATTTTAATTCCAAACCTGGCTCATTGTGTGTGTAGGGAAAAATAAAAGAAATAAAAATAACAATAATAAAAAAGTCTCTCTTCCCGGTGGTTGCAAAGGTATTCCCGGCGGCTTTGTAAAATAATCCTTATAGCTGGGCTCCTAAGGCACCGGGCGCGCCTCTGCCCAGCCCTCAGCGAAGCACCCGGGAGCGCAGGGGCCGCGGCCGGGCGCTGCCGGCGCACGCTCGGGTTTCCCGCTACAGGCGCTGCCCTGCCCCGGCCGCCGCACTAGCGAGCCCCGGCTCCGCGGGCCCCGGCGCATCATTAGCTGCGCAACGCGGGGCTGCAGCTCATAAATAATGGCGAGGCCACACCCCGCCCAGCGCGGCGGCCGCCCGGCCCGGCCCGGCCCGGCCCTGCCCACCCCACCCCGCCGCACCGCACCCCGGGCAGCGCGGAGCGACCGCGGGCGCGGAGGGCGCGGCTCGCCCCGGCGGGCACAGTGCGGGCAGAGGCTCGTTAGGGGACTGTCCCCCCCCGCCCCCGGCTTGTCCCCGAGGGCAGGCAGCCTCCCGCCGCCACCCGCGCAGCCTGCGCGCCCGCGGGGCCCGCTGTTGGCGGGAGGGAAACTCGGCGGGAAAGTTCCAGCCCCTGCGGGCGGCCCGTCCCGCGGCTGCCAGCGCGCCCCGACGGCAGCGCCGCGGCTGCCGGGCCGGGCTCCCCGCGGCGGGGCGGGGGGGTTAGGGGCCGCGGCGGGGGGGCGGCCCGCGGGGAGCCGGGGAGGGGGCCCGGGCGGAGCTGAAGCCCTGAGGGGGCGGCGGGGGGTTCCGGGGCGCTGGGGAGCTTGAGGGGGACGCCGGTAGATGTCACTGTGCGGAGGGAAAGAGGCAGCGTTGTGGGGGGGAGAGCGTGTCCCGGCCAGCCCCGCTCAGAGGGGCTTCTTTATTCTCTATTTTTTCTTTTTCCTTTTCTTTCTTCTTTCCTTTTTTCTTTTCCTTTTCTTTCTTCTTTTCCTTTCTTCTTTTCCTTTTTTTCTTTCTTCTTTTCCTTTTTTTCTTTCTTCTTTTCCTTTTTTTCTTTCTTCTTTTCCTTTTTTTCTTTTTCCTTTTCTTTCTTCTTTTCCTTTTTTTCTTTTTTCTTTTCTTTCTTCTTTTTCCTTTTCTTTCTTCTTTTCCTTTTTTCTTTTTTCTTTTCTTTCTTCTTTTTCCTTTTCTTTCTTCTTTTCCTTTTTTCTTTTTTCTTTCTTCTTTTTCCTTTTCTTCTTTTTCCCTTTCTTTCTTCTTTTCCTTTTTTCTTTTTTCTTTCTTCTTTTTCCTTTTTTTCTTTTTTCTTTTCTTTCTTCTTTTTCCTTTTTTCTTTTTTCTTTTCTTTCTTCTTTTTCCTTTTTTTCTTTTTTCTTTTCTTTCTTCTTTTTCCTTTTTTCTTTTTTCTTTTCTTTCTTCTTTTCCCTTTTTTTTCTTTTTTCTTTTCTTTCTTCTTTTTCCTTTTTTTCTTTTTTCTTTTCTTTCTTCTTTTCCCTTTTTTTCTTTTCCTTTTCTTCTTTTCCCTTTTCTTCTTTCCCTTTTCTTCTTTTCCTTTTCTTCTTTTCCTTTTCTTCTTTTCCTTTTCTTCTTTTCCTTTTCTTCTTTTCCTTTTCTTCTTTTCCTTCTCTTCTTCTTTTCCTTTTCTTCTTCTTTTCCTTCTCTTCTTTTCTTTTTTTCTTTTCCTTTTCTTCTTTTCCCTTTTCTTCTTTCCCTTTTCTTCTTTTCCTTTTCTTCTTTTCCCTTTTTTTCTTTTCCTTTTCTTCTTTTCCCTTTTCTTCTTTCCCTTTTCTTCTTTTCCTTTTCTTCTTTTCCTTTTCTTCTTTTCCTTTTCTTCTTTTCCTTTTCTTCTTTTCCTTTTCTTCTTTTCCTTTTCTTCTTTTCCTTTTCTTCTTTTCCTTTTCTTCTTTTCCTTTTCTTCTTTTCCTTTTCTTCTTTTCCTTTTCTTCTTTTCCTTTTCTTCTTTTCCTTTTCTTCTTTTCCTTTTTTGTTTCTTTTTTCGTTAATTTTCATTTTTCTTTATTTTTTTCTTCCCCCCCCCAACTATTTCCTCGATGTGAAACTTTAAAAGGCAATGAGCAAAGAGTAAGAAAGAGTGTTGGAGCAGTAGTTAGACCTGCAGGTTGGTCTTCTGCTTATCCCAGGAGGTTTACCACAAGGTTGGAGAAGCTTTTTTTGCCGTTCAGGAGACTGCAAGCTGCATTTGCTCAATTTTCCCCCAAGATACTGAGCAGGCTGTCTGGTTGTAGTGAGGTTTGTGCTCTCAGGGCAGTGGGACTCCCCTGAAAATTTTGCCCAAGGTGTCCTGAAAACACAAACTGCAGTATAGCTCTGTTAAAGCCACTAGGATATTCCAAACAACAGTATTTGGGTTCTGGGTTCAATTTTCCTAAATTGACTCACAAGCATGACTTGATGGCTGCAGGCTTCTTTTGAATCAAGATTCCCACTTTTCCAGAGAGAGCTGCTCTCCGATCCAGCTGTGCTGGGGCAGATGGCACAGCAGGGTGCTGGCGCAGCAGTGCTTCAAGGCAGCACCTCACGGTACATGTGGAGCTGTGTCCCACGGGCAGGAATACATCAACAAGTAAACAAGTGCCCGCAATGAATCAGTGCACACACTCAACTGAAAATGCTCTGGCCATACTAACCGAAGCAGTCAATAATCCTAATGCATTATGGCGTTACAGAGAGAGCAGAGAGTAGCTTGAATACAGTGCCCTTACTGGACACATTTTATCTGTACATGTGGATGTTTTTATGCCTTGTGTCTGTAGCCTACTTTGTGTAAAAGCCCACCTGCATTATTTACGGTTACACATTTCAAGGCCAGTTTCTCCCCCAGCGCCAGCCTAGCAAAGTTAGTACTTTCTTCAAGCAAGAAATTCCAGTATTATAAGGCATTTAGAATCCCAGATAACGTGAAAGTATGGGATGTTCCTTCCTCTGAAATGAAATGTCAGATTTGCAACTGATGCCAGAAAAGAAATCGGTCCAGAATCTTGAAAAGCTTGACCCACTTCAGATCATGTCTGGAAGATGAACTAGCTGATGGTGTCAGATGAACTAAACATTCCAGAGCACGACTCCTTAAAAATATTGATGCTCTTCCAATTCTCCTCCTTAACGCAAATAAATTACACAGAAATGCGTGAACATTTGCTGTCCTAGAGAGCAGTTGAACTAAGCCATCAGAGAGCTTATTCTCTCGATGGGCAGGCAGTGTGGCTGTGAACATGATGCTGCTCATCCTTGAAATGTGGTGATGTTCGAATGCCTCAGTCCAACAACAGCACCCTGGCAAAAGGAGAAGTCACTTGTCTGCTTTGGAAAATCCCCACAACTGAGTGTAATTAGAGATTACTACACCAAGCAACAGAAGTGAATCAGCTAATTCAGTATTCTCCCTCTTGCTGCGGTCTCTGCAGGGTGATTCAGAGGAGAGCGCACAGAAAAACCACAAAGCAAATATGAAATAACTTCTCTTTTAGGAGATTTTTGGGAGATGTGTAATCGGTGGCAATACCAATCAAAGAAAAAAGAATGTTACCATGAAATACCAAGACTAAAAATTAGGATGATTCTAACTGTCCTCTTGAAATATTTTTGCCTTTTTTTTAAAAAAAAAAGTATGATGAATTTACTTTCTCTTCTTAAAATTCAGAATAATAATCTTCTAAGTAAGATCACAAACACGTGCTCCTAGTACTATAGTGTTAGAAAAAAACAGCAGAAAAAATATGCTCGAGCATGAATCAACATCAGCATTAGTTAAATTCACTTCTGTTTGTCAGTGCTTTTGTATGTATGGACACTGGGGAGCCATCTGGCTATTTGCATTTCTTTTTCACATGGGCTAGCTACATCACAGATAAAAAGGTAAAATGGAACATTGAGGAAAATTATGGGGCTTTCTGACACTCCCTCAAGGACTCCGGCTTTGTAAAATAGCAAATGAACTACAAAGAGACAAATGCAAAACTTTAATCTTTGAGATACCATCACACTCATATATCTGTTAGGCAAAGCAAGAGTATTCTAATTTTAAAAACAAAAGGCAAATTGAAACAAGAATAAGCATGCCATATTAATTTATTTGTATCTCACATGTGCATGTGTGCTGGTCAGAACATGATGATTAACTTTAAAAAGCAGTTTGAACTTCACAGCTGGCCTAAGTGAAATGGTTAAAGTTTTCCTTAAGTGTTTTGTAATAGCATGTATTAGCTTCAAGCAATACTCATGGAATGGAAATTACTTCTCCAAACTATGAGGTGGGGTTTCAGTATTTACTGGCATGAATCAGCCCTGTGAGTGAAATGAAAAGTATGCAAGACACTTGCTTTCCAAGCTCTGTATTTTACAGTCTAGCATGGGGATGAGGACAAATTAGTTGAACTCTATTTTGCAGCTGATTTTTAATCATTGCTTTGTTACACAAAGAATACCATGTGTTGTACAATTTGCTTCTAGTTCTGATTTGTTGCACGTGAGATTTATAACTAAGGGCAGTTACTCCAGGTTGCATCGCATGTGTCAGGACAGAGTCAGGCCCTCACTCCCAGCTTTGGAGTTGGAGCAGTTCCTGACTTTTACAATATGATCTGAGCAAGAAAACTCTCATGGCCAAAACAAACAGATGCTGATTTTCTTGTATCTGTGTGTGGTGTTTGCTCCTTACCCAAACAAATAATCCTAATGGACCCAGGCCTAGCTTTAGACCTAAAAGCTAACTGAAGCCAGGAAGGAGAAAGACAAGAGTGGATTTGGACGTTTACTTAACATTTTGGTTTGGGGTTTGGCTTCTTGGTTTTGTTTTGTTTTGTTTCTCCCAACTTAGATGTTAAGCTCCTGAAAAAGTGAACAGATTATAGGAGGCAGTAGGACCAGAAGCAACACAGGTTTTAAAGAGGGAAGACAGAGAAAAAAACCTTAAGATGGATGAAGAGGGCACAAGAGGAAGACAGGAACCTCCTGAGACACAGTTGGATGGTTAAAGGCAGCATAGTGGAAAGGAATCAAATAATTTCACTGGATTGGCAGCAACTAGATGTTAAGAAGATCAACAGGCTCAATAATCAGTTTCTGCTTTGAACACAAGCACAGACCTACAGTTCAGGCAAGACCAAACGCTGGCTATTATAAAGAAAAATATGGTAAAGGCATGATAAAGTGACCATCAAATGTAATCCATTCCTTCCTTAAAAATCAAAGGAAATTTGTATACAGTGAGTGTCCAGATTCCAAACGATGAGAGAAGATGCTATTAACTTCTACTTCCTTTGTCCTCATTTATGAGTGTAAAATCACCTTAGAGAAATGCAAGGTCATTAGGTAATCCAATTAGTTCATCATTGTTTATTTTCTTTCTTACAATTGCAAGAACTGGGGCAAGTGTGAAATATACCAGCAGTTTATTGTGAGGAAACTATTAGGTGTTTGTTTTGAAGGTCTGCTAATATGAAGAGCAATTTATATTCTTTTTCACAGCAAATAGTCCAAAGATTCAAGACATAGTACAGATAAAGCTACTGGTGGTACCACTGTGTGATCAGAGATGGCATGAGATCCATGGACATAGTGTGCCCTAACATCGATGGGTTTATTCAGGTGGGTCAGATAAGGACTGCTCATGGAAGGTAGGGCTTCATCACCAAGGTCAAAGCCTTATGAAACTGCTGGCATGTGACTAACAATGAGTTGTCTAACTGAATTCATCAGTTTGCTTTTTGCTACTTAAAGTTCTGTGAAAAGCCATTTGCAGGAGGCAATTTATCTTTTCACAGCTTAAGAAAAATTAGGTGCCTAGGAACAGGATCAGTGTAACCACGTTAATGAAGGACTATGATCTATACAGGAACAGAGGAAAACATTATGCTTATAGAACTCCAGTTGTCTCATCATATAGACCAGTGAATGGCTTCCCTGGAAGTCAGTGAGCCAGCACTTCATAGTGACCTCTGTCACTAACAGACCGATTTCAGTAAGGTTGTCACCAAATAAGTACTTCTGTGTCTGTACACAAGATGTAAGCTGATTCCTGGTATGCTACCAGGCCTTCATACCGCCCCTTTTCAGCAAGGCAACCACATTATTGCTGTTCCTAGGAGAAATACAGTGTTTTGGTCAGATTTTCCACCTTTTAGCCACTATGACTAAGTGAGGTCAGTGATACAACTAGAGTCACTGTGCTTGCACAAAGCTGGGTTTGACTTTTTAACAAATCAAACAAGTCGTCATTATTTTGCAAGTTGATTAGTAAGAATATGTATTAGGAAGGCTTGAATGAGAAGGGATGGGCCATTGATGCACAAAGGATGGCTTCAGGCCGAGCAAGCTATAAATACAAGAATTCACAAGTGCACAGAGGATGAAACAATGTGTAATCTGTGCATTGGAAGTACTTGGAAGGAACACCCTATGGTGCAAGGAGCTGTACAAACACACAGGTTAGTAAAGCAGGAGCCGTTATGGAGAAGCTTTTTATCCAAGTAGACAAACAGAGATAGGAGGAGAGGGAAGTCGAGAACCTTACTGCAGGATAGAGGGGGGCAGTGACATAACCCTGGGCATCATCGCAGTTTCCAGCACGCATGCCATTCTCTAGCCTGGTACTTGATCCACTGCTACAAGCTACAGGGCTCACAGCATTCAGGGGAGTCCTCTCACTGTTGGAAGGAGGTTTTGGAAAGGTAACATTTTGCCATTAATTCAGCTACTTCACTCTTGATAGAGCATTATGTGAATCACTGGTTTGAGAGAGAAAAAAAAAAAAAAGCAGCAGCTTATGATTTTTCCCCATTCATCTTAGGTTTGAAACACACTTCTAGAAGCCTGATTATAAGAAACTACCCACCCCCAGCCTAGTCCCAGACAGTATACCAGTACAGTCCTATTTCCCGCTGTCCTTCATCTTCAAATGAAGAGTAATGACTGCATACCTTGCAGTCTTCGATTTGTTTTCTTCTCTGAAAGCACAGGCTAAGCTTTACTGATGGTATTTGTCAGCTAATTGCTCACTGCATATTGTTTGCATTCTGCAAACTGTTACTTTAGAAGAGGAGCAGAAGGAACATTCTGCATGTGCCTTTTCCTTCCCTGAACCAGTCCTGTTGGCCACTGTCCCTATTCCTTTACCTAAGGAAATTTCTCCCATGCAGGAGAAATAAAAGTGAAAGAACTTGTCACCAGATGAAAGAAGAACAAAACTAATGACAAAAGTCATAATTAAAAGCATGCATGCCAAGCAGAGCACTGACTGAAACAAGCTGAATAATGCCCACTGTCCCCTGCAGATGGCAAAGACCTGCGCATATGGACCAGAGGACACTGACAAATGGAGCAGTCCCCAGGGATGTCTCCTTTCCCACTCATCAGTCCTGATCCTTTTGCACTACACCCTAGCTATCAGTGGAGTTGGGATTTAAAACTAGATCTCTCAAGTGATCCAGTATGACCATTCTTACCTTTTCTTTAGGAAACTGAAGTAGCAGTGGCAATTTTAATGTAAATCTAAAGTACCCTATAATTCTCCCAAGGTGGAAAACATTGAGATGCTATAGGATTCAAGTCCTAATTCGTTATCATAGTATTATCTCAATATTAAGGAAGACATTCTTGGTTCCAGAGAAGTGTTCTTTTCCATTTCTTAAAGGGGCTGTCACCTTGTCTGCTGCGAACTAAGGTTTGTCTCTGGAATCAGCATGGTACAGATGGAGTTATATTAATGTTTTAGCTGTAATACTTGTTGTGTAGATACCACTGCATTCTTCTAAGGTCCTAAAGGAGATAAAATTGAAGCTCTGGTCTTTATTTTGTTCTGTGCTGTATTCTTGATCATGTGAACTCTCTTCTTCCTTTGTCACAGGTATTCATACAGTGCCTCCTAATGCTAGTGATTCATTGGGACAGGAGCTCTGTTCTCCTTTTTTCCACTGTCAGTGCAGTAGATGTTTGGAAAGGCTCTTAAAAATGCTTTTTTTTTTGCAGTATATTATCATATTTCAATCATCAAAACCCTTCTCAAAAGCTACCCCATTGTATGCATTAGAATGTGTTGCGTAAAAAGCATGAGCAAACACTTGGCGGGGATAGCGAAAGCCTGTGAAGTCAATGTATGTTCAATGGGGTTTAAGAGATACTGCTGGCTTCTTTGTACATTTTTTGGGGGGGCCTCAGGACAATCAGGATATGGTTTAATTTAAAATAACATTAAGTCATCA
Organism: Falco rusticolus; assembly: GCF_015220075.1. Taxonomy (NCBI): domain Eukaryota; kingdom Metazoa; phylum Chordata; class Aves; order Falconiformes; family Falconidae; genus Falco; species Falco rusticolus. The sequence continues at coordinate 18,634,158 of NC_051191.1, forward strand.
GCTTAAAATCAAATTTGATTAGTTTAAAAAAGGACTGTGAAAACAGTCATAGAATCTGACCTATATATTTATTGGCTATTATGGATTTAAAATATGCTTTATGCCTATTGTTTTATTAATTGCCCAGAGTCAGCACAGACTTCATGGAAGCACCTGATGCATGAGAAATACAGTATCACATAGCACTGTGAATTAAGTCACAGAATTTTCTATCATACTGAAGAGTTTCTGTTGCTTTAACTTGGTTGGCTTCTTATTGAAAGAACCACAATTTAAAGTGAGTCTACATTTAATTATTTTTTTTTTAACAACATAAGCGTTCCACTAAATATTTATGTTTTTTAATCTGACTCTCTACAGAACATCTGTTAATTGAATCTTTATTTGAGTCTATTAGCAGTAGTTTGTTTTAAGCCAAGAAGGGGGGAAAAATATCTGTAGTTTGAATGGCAGCCAGAACACAATATCTTCTCCAAAATTACACCTTTATAATTTAAATCAATTTATTCATTGTCAGTTATTCAAAGCCAATTAGAAGGAACAAAAGGGATGGGAAAAACATGGAATAGGTACAAAATATTTTTGAAGAACTTTATTATTTGCTGTTTTGTTGTGGCTAACATTTTAAACACTTTACTTGTACTACTTCATGCAACTTTATCTTATTGTACATCCAAAGTATCATGAAATTGGAGACAAACATTTTCAGTAATATTTCACCACAGTCTTGCCTGTTTATTCCTTAAAGTTTACTTCTATAACACTTCCCGAAATCAGTTAAATCCTTTGTTGTCAATATCAATAAATATATGCATAATATATGCTTGCTCTTTGCTTATTATTTTAATTTAAAAACTTATTTTAATTTCAAAATTGCCAAAGAACACTCATAAAAATGTTCTAAAAATGAATTCCTTATCCTAATAATTAAAAAAAATAATGCCTCTAAGAAGTGGAGGAAGTATAAAGAAAAAAAAAGTTAGTGTATTCATTATATAACCATATAATCATTTAGGCTGGAAAAGACCTTTGAGATCAAGTCCAGCCATTAACCCAGGACTAAATTAGGTCTGTAATATCATGCATAGCATATTTTTCTTTATAATTTTTTTTTCCTTCCAGAATAAATGTTTTTTCTGAATATAAATTCATAATGTAAATGATCTTAGACCAGATAAATTTTGGAGAATCCCTAAATTTTGCCATAAGAGGGCATTATTCATGCACTTAGAATAGAAAATGCATCTCAATATAAGCACATATGTTTTAAGAAACAGCAGTTCTCTACACTCATGCATCAAAGGAGTGAAAAACATGGATACTTCTGTATTTATGAATACTTTAAATGAGTTACTGGGACAGGCATAGTTCACTGTCTTGGGTTTTCTTACTGGATAGTGTCAAAATACAAGGGAAGACCAAAGAAGAGGTAAAGCACTATTTTTACAGTTTAGAAATTACCACAGAAGAAGACAAAGCCAAAATCTGGTGGTTTGACCTATGGATGCAATTCAGAAAGTATGCCTAAGCAGGGTTAACATTAAGCACTTGTTTATGCTCTTCGTGCAAATAGAAGTTAAAGATACATTCCAGTACTTCCCTTGAAACAAGCAGCAAGACAGCAAACATGAGACTCTTGAAGCCTTATTGTGAAAAAAGGACTGAAGAAAAATTAGAGCATGTGTGAGACAAAGGACATGAATCCTTAAGTTCCTGCTGTAAATAAAAAAAGCCCAACACAACAACCAAAAACAAAACAAAAAACCCCAAACTAAAACTTAAACCTTAGCCTCTGAGTGATGTAGATTGTCAGAATGGGAGGAATACAGAGATGTGCCATATCAAAATATAGGATGGAAGAGAGTTGCCCTTCTCCCCACCCCACCAAAAAATTCAGAGTAAGAGTTAGATCCCCAAATGTAATGGCTTCTACTAATGTTGAATGTTGGATTCTTTCCCAGAAAGATAGAAAATCTTCATTCTGGAACAAGGAAAGTTGTTAAGAAAAAAATATGCATTATGTGGGTTTTTCAGAGGCCTGAAAGACAGTTACAATGTAAGCTGCAGTTCTGCTCTCCCCAAGCAGAGACAGACTCAGGACCACACATCCTGGGACCCTTGGGCAGTGGTTGCATGTCTTTCCCTGTGTGCCGGTTCTGTCAGGTACTGCAAGTGTCTCTAGACAAGTATTTGGTTGCATCATCCTTGTCCACCCCAATGACCAATGGATTCCTTTAATTCCGAGTCTCTCAGAACATAATTTTCTGACTTAATGTTATTTAGCATAGACCAAGGATCTATTTCATTGTTGTGTTTCCTGGAATTATGTAATTTATCACATGATCTCTACCTATAAATCACTTTCACTAACAACTATAGGGAAAAACAATTTGACAAGAGAGTACAAATTGCTTTCAGATATGTTTTGGATATTCTCCAGCTTGTCAGTTCTTTTTTTTTTTTTCCATTGGCATATACCAGAAAAATGCAGAGATCCAGCAGTAATCTGTTATTTGCAGAAACTGGTAGTTGAAATGGAGAGCAGAATTTGGTCATGTTGTCATCTGGGTAGTTTTATGAAGAATTATTAATAAATATTAAAATAAACCTGTAGGGGAAAGATTTATGGTCTTTGAATTTCAACCCACTTCATCACTGCATGGACATTACATTAAGAGTTGAAAAGCCAGGGCTGCAGCTGGCACAAAAAAAGTGTTATTCTGGTCAAGCCAGTAGGTTCACTGAGTTATGAACTGACAAATAATTTATGTTAACACCTGCATATCTTTATAAGAACTAGGTGCATTCCCCAAGGACTTGGGGCTGTTGGTTGATGAGAAGCTCAACATAAGCTGGCAATGTGCACTCGAAGCCCAGAAAGCCAACTGTACCCTGGGCTGCATCACAAGAAGCACGGCCAGCAGGTCGAGGGAGGTGGTTCTGCCCCTCTGCTCTGCTCTGGTAGGACCCCACCTGCAGTGCTGCGTCCAGCTCTGGGGCCCCCAGCCTAAGAAGGACATGGACCTGTTGGAGCAAGTCCAGAGCAAAGCCATAAAAATGATTAGGGGGATGAACACCTGTGCTATCAGGACAGGTTAAGAGAGTTGGGGTTGTTCAGCCTAGAGAAGAGAAGGCTCTGGGGAGACGTTATAGCAGCCTTCAGTACCTAAAGGGGCCAACAGCAGAGCCGGAGAGGGACTTCTCAGAAGAACGTATAGTAATAAAACAAGGGGTAATGGCTTTAAACTAAGAGAGGGTAGAGTTAGATTAGATATTAGGGAGAACTTCTTTACTGTGAGGGTGGTGAGACACTGTAAGAAGTTCCCCAGAGAAGCTATGGTTGCTCCATTCTTGGAAGTGTCAAGACCAGGTTGGATGGGGCTTTGAACCACCTGGTCTAGTAGAAGGTGTCCCTGCCCGTGGCAGAAGGGTTGGAAGTAGCTGATCTTTAATGTCCTGTCCAACTCAAACCATTCCATGATTCTTTGATTCTAAGTGATACCTCAGTATCTGTACTGGAATCCCTGCCATTAAAAATGGAAATCATATCAATGAAATTCTGCATCTGCCACCTCAGATTTTCCACCTTCTTTCTGCTTTAGGAAGAATGCCAGGATTTTTGTCAAATTCATCAGATAACAAATATTTGAAGTGATGGACTAGAGCCCAGATAAATTCCAACATATAAACTGGCGTCTTTATTGGGAACAGGTTGAAAACAGACAGCTCCGTGACTGGCTGCTTTTGGGAGTGCTGCATTTGCTCCATGTGTGGAATGACTTGTTGAGCTGCTTGTATGGATATATCCCTGAACAAAATCATAAGACTTTTATTTGTCAAACTTACCAGCTACTGCTCCTCCAAAATTCTTTCTGTTTTCCTGTGGGCTTTTTGTTGTTGTTATTGCCATGATTATAATTAGTACCTACATACTTGGAGATCTGAACCAATAGATGGCAAATAGAAGTTTGCAACTACATGCAAATAATTGGAAAATTATACTCACTAGCAGGGAATTATACTGATGGCTGTTGGGCCTTTTAGGTGCAGCAAACTCTTATGACTTCTGGAAAGTCAGGCACTTCCATCAAGAGCATCTAACACATCCTTAAGTGTCCAGAAACTGGAGATGGGAGTGCAATAGTGTCTGTACCTATTTGGGAGCAAGTAGCCTTCTGCCAGGCAATTTTCTCCTTTATATTACAGGCAGGCTTATGTTATCTTTTAATAACAATAGTAATAATAAAAAGACAATGTACCTCCGCTGTTGTTTTAATTCTCTCTTTAGCACAAACATTACATATCCCGGGAACACATATTAGGTACAAGTTTCAAGGTTTTCAGTACTTTTCCAGCATCCTTAAACAAACAACTGCTTCATGAGACGTTATTTTAGGCTGTTCATTAGAACTGTTTTGAAAACAGACAAAGCAGTCAGGTATGAAAGATCTATTACTACTCAGAAGAAAATATCTGTTATCACTTCAAGAGTCATTGGCTTCCATAGGGCAGCAGATACACTTTCCTTCACTCTCTTTCGTGGCATCACTCTGAAGGAAAGCTACAACCTTCTACATGCTTCAAACTTATACTCAGGCATTCCATTCTGCTATTTCTACCTGGTTTCTGGGACAATAGTTTTACTCAAGTTGGGCCTAGTAAAAAACCAAATGAGATTATAAAAAAGTATTTTCTATCCACTGCTGTAGGTTTTGGATTAAAAGCAAACAAGCTAGCAAACTTCTTTCCCCCCCTCCCCAGCTAAAACCAGATATAAAAGCAGAACTCCAAGTTTCTTCCGTGATCTTGATGGTTAATTCCTGTGTGTCACAACTTCACCTCCATCCCTATGTGCCTTGACTTTACCTCCCACGGAAAAGGAGACAAGAAGACTACATCACCACATTCTTTCTCTACCTTCTCTATTTAATAGAAAACCTTTTAGAAAAGATCTCTTTCTCAATGCTTTCTTCCCCTAATGCTATATTGCCTTTAAGTGGATTCTTAAAGCAAACATTGAAGAGCTTTCAAGAAGCCTTCAGCAAAATCCAGTAAGACCAGAACATACCTGTGTTTTTCATGTTGTATAAATCTACTTTGTTGGAGGTAGTGCCACACATCTGCTGTATTTGTATGAGACAGCCTTTCAAATCAAGACAAGGCATGAAGTTAGCAACCTAGCTAAATTTGAAAGGAGTCACTGCAGAAGAAAAAAAAAAAAAAGATTACCAAGAGTATTTTCCATCACCTTTCAAACTCTGTGAGCATTCAAAGAAAATTCTGATATGCAAATAAATAAATAAATAAATAAAAATCTTTTAAAGTGCAAATTAATATTTGTGAACACCTCAAACAGCTTCAGGACTTACTCCTGCTTGTCTTCATCTTTGCGCAATGATTGGTTAAAATATTTTTGAATAATAAGGGCATTATAAAAAATCAAGTCTATTCACAAAAGGTGCATGAAAAGAAAATGGGGCTTAAGTTGTTCCATACATTTTTCATTCTGAGTAGTTTGTCAGGCTCTATTTACGTCTTAGAGAGGATGTTGATTTTCTAGATGGTTTTAAAATACACATTCACTTTGTAAATATTTAAAGATGCTAATTTTCTATTCCTGATTTTTGGCAATAATCTTTTTAAAGCATCTTTGTTAGTAAAGAAGTATTTTGGCTCTCGCTGCTGACTACTTCACACCTTGTTTGGTGGTTTACACAGGTGCAGGGTGATGTAAGTTGCAATCAAAAGGGAATGATTTCACTTTTAATTTCGCTTTTATGTTCCCTTTGCACAATTACCATTAGTGAAAACATGTGATTCCCATATATAGGCTTAGTAATTTCTTATAACACAGGAACACAGAATTTGTACACAGATCAGCTGCTTCCAGTGAGAAGATGCCCCCCCTCTCTGCACACAGTCTAAAGAAAAGTGATTTTTATATAAGATGTACTAGTATGAGGGAAACAAAAATTCATGTTGGATTTTTTAGTTATCACATAGATTCCTTTTGGAGGTTATATCAGCTGGTATCAGTAAAAAATGAACTTTAAATAATAACATTGCAGGGAATGCAGAGTAAAAAGTTTACTTTCTGCAAAAAGTCACAAACATATGTCTACTTATCATCATAAGCTCTAGAGAAGTTAGAAATAAAGTATGTTTTACTAGCATTTACAGATCTAAAAAACACATCAAGATAAAATGACCAATAAAGCCTTTAGGTTTTAATCTTTAGTAGCAAAACAAATTCAGATCCTTTGGTATTTAAACTATAGAGAGAATCCCAGACACTAAAATGTTCCATTCTTTTAATACTGTTTCATATCCCTGTTCTTTAAAGTCTACATTTTCTTTAGAAACTTCTCTCCGAGGATGAAACAAAATCTTCTAAGCTATGAAAGCTGGTGTGCTATGTCAAGAAACCTGTATTCCATAGCAAATAGCTGAAAGTGTTTTCTCATTCTCCATGTCTGCCTAAATTGTAGATTTTATCAGAGCATCATGAAAAAATTAGGCTATTATCTGTCTTTGGGGGGGGGGGGACTTAATTGAAAAAAATTATACTATATATTATATCATCATATGGTATCGTATTAAAGTATATAATATATAATATAATGCCTGTCATAAAGGAGTGCATGGGTTTAGTTGTAAATTGTATCAATGTTAGCACAGTGTTACTCACCTGCAGTCACTGGAACTGTCTCTTGTTGACATGTTTGTCACCTGGAAAATGAATGGAGCTGAACCACAGAATCACTGAATGATTTAGGTTTGCAGGGATTTAATCTTATTCAATCCCCTCTCAAAGCCGGACTAAATCTGGAGTTAAATCCAACCTCAAAGTGAGATCACATTGTTCCCTATCCTGTCAGGTCTCGAAAATGTCCAAGGGCTGATATTCTGCCCCCTCCCTGAGCAGCCTGCTCCTGCCCGTAGGCACTATCATAGTTTTTCCTTTCCTCCTGTCTAAGCAGAGTTTCCTTCGCTGGTTTTGGCCTGTCCTTTCCTTGGTTGTCATCGTGTCCTCCCCCCGGCCCCGTAATTTCACTGTACTCCTACAAGGAGAATCTGCCTCTGCCTTTGTGACTCCCTTTTACATGGTCAAGACTGCTATTTGATGCCTCTTTGCCCCATTTTCTAGTTCTGTTTGCTCTTCCTTGCCTTTAAGCCAGGAGCTGGGTGTCAGACTTCAGTTGATCCTGAACACGGGCTACTGGCCATGGGGTAAAGCTCAGGACAGGCTGTGGGGCAGGCAGAAAACAGGTTTTTTTCTTCCATATGCAAACATCAAGGAGGGATTTCTGCATCTGCGGCTCAGTGGGATGGAGCTGGGGAGAAAGAGCCAACGCAGCTGCCCTGTCTGTGCACCAAAGGACAGCTGCAGCAGAGAGTTAAACTTTCTGAAATTAATTTTTAAATGGAAAATTTAGGAATCAATGCTGGTTTGAAGAACCATTTGTACTGGATGAAACTACCTCAGCACATCCTTGATCTGAGCAATGATATATATTTGAATGTATAATTGAGGGCTGTAATTTATAGCAAAAGAGTATGTATAAGTAGTCTATAAATGAATACCTCCCTGGCAATCTGACCAATTTTGTGTAAGGGAAGTGAACTGATGAATATATACCATATGTTTAGATTGTGTAAGTGGAGGCAATCCTCAGTGACTTCAGAGAAGCTGTCCCTGTTTACAACAGCTAGGAGCTAGCCTCGTGCATGTAATTTGCAGCTGAATAAATGCAGATGTTAGCATTATACAAAGCTTACAGAGTTTCAGGTTACTTTTGTTAAACAAGGCATCTAGCCCACAAGTTTGGATTTGGCAGCATTGCACTGCATTGCTGTCTGAGAAGAGACATAGGTTTGGAAGTGAACGTGGCAGTTTTGAGCCTTTAGAAAAAAAATAATGTTCATATATCCTGACTCCAAGAAATCTTCCAAGGCAGAGAAAATAAGGAAGAGAAGGATCTATGGAAACTGAAACAATGAAATATGACAGCATAATGTGTCTAGCTGAAACTCACACCTTGCATGCCTGCCTTTTGCCAAAATGCATGAGTAACTATTACCTACAGCGCTGGCAGCTTAAGGATGCCCTGGTTTACCAAAGGCAAGTTGAGTTTTGTTCAAGTTCAGTGTATTTACACCCACAGTAGAAAATACTGCGCTTCCTGCAGTCACTGACATTATCTAATGACAGATGCTATGATAAAATCTTGATTTGCGCTTAATAACTCCAGCAACCTCCCTGAAGTCACTGGGAGGGCTCACATAATTTAAGTGCTGCCTAGCAAGGAAAGAGTTGTAAGGACCAAACGTTTAGTTACTTAACAGCACTGGCAAGATTTTAAAGCCCAGGAGGGCATGCTGATTAGGCCTGAGAGAAATAGTTGTCATGATGATATATTTTATTTCAATAGGAAAATATACAGTGTATTAAATTTGGCTGACTTCTTCGTCAGTGTTTGCAAACAAATCTTCTGGGATAAACAAAAAATGAATGATACTGCTGACAACAATCTAACCAGGGAAATGTCTTTTGGTACAAACTAACACGTACAAAATTGGCTGTTGCTACACCTATGCTGTAGCACCCATGAATGGTTTCCTATTTCCATTCAAAGGAAATTTGGGTACTTGGCATAAAAGGCAGGTAGTGTATGTGTCTGATTGTGTGCCAGCTTGGATGACTGATGGATCAGGATCCCAAGGCTCATTGTAACTTCAAAAGAAAGTAGGTGAAGACGCAACCTCTATCTTTACTATCACGTATATGCTGATCAGTATAGCATCATTGCTTGAAGATTGCATGGTTCATTCTCTGCAGTTTGCCGTTCTTCATGTTTATTTATCAGGAGTATCTGTATATGCAACCAACTCAATCATAAAGCTCATAAAGAATTGAAATCCAGTTTTGTTTCAAGATATTGTGAGATTAAAATTGTAGTCCTGCTTTATGAGTGTGTATGCAGTGAGTAAATAGAAGTTGGTTTAGAGACATCCTAAGGCCTGTATCCAGCAGAAGGTTAGAGTACCTTGGCAGGTAAATCCTCCTGGACTTTTGTTCTATGGATGTACCAATCTAAAAGTTTATTGTGGAGAAAATTCTCGATTTTTAAAAAATAAATAATTTTAATAATGCAATAAAATGTTGATTTATTCTGCAATGTGAGAGACTTACCACTGACATTTTTACAGGACTGGGGAAAAAATGATCTCTCTTAAGCAGTCAACAGATTTTTCCACAATATCATGTGCTTCTCTTCCCGCTTTCTCCTCTGTTTCCTGTAAGGTTTACTCAACCATTTACACACTGGAATAAATTCACTGCGTTGGCAAGATTCACTAATGAAGATAAAGACATCCAGATCTGCAAAGCATGTTATGGTTTCTCTTTCTACTTTTCCTGCTAATAGGAGTTCACTTCCAGCCTGAGTTACAGGGTTACAGACAGATATGAATGCCAAGCAGGGACATGCTGTATTCATTTGTGTTTTTCAATAATTGCAGTGTCTTTGACTTTGGTTGCCTTGACTGTAGCTTCCTGTGCTGGTAGCCAGCACACCATACAACTGCTATAAGTCTTTCTTTTTGATCTTCTGCTCAAACTACACCTTATTCTGGTTTTCCATCTAAAGCTTGGCATCCTTGCTCTTTCTTAGAGTACTTTAAAAGCAGTCACTCCCAATTTAAATGCTGGCTTTAACAAGGAACATGCCAATTACTCTGTGCAGCTATTATTTTTGCAGTACTCTGAACCTTTTCCTCCTTTAGAAAAAAAATAATTTCTGTATTTTGCCTCTTCACATTTCATGTTCTTAGGACTATATTCCCTGTCCCTGAATAAAAGTCTTTACACTATGTATTATAATAGTTACACAATTAGTTGTAAAACTAAAAAGTATGTCATGGATTTTCCTTTAAATGGTTCAGTATCAATCCCGGGTTCCTTTAAAACCAAAGTGAATCAACAGAACCTAAGGAGGAGCGATAACATTGCATACAGTATTCGTGGGAACAGGAGTCCCTGACAAAAGGTCTTGTCGGGGCTTTGGATGAGCTATATAAATAGGAACTAAAAGCAGGGTAGTGAAATATTCAGCTAGTTCACATCTTATCTCCATTGTCTCTTAAAACAAGTGCAAACATATATCCTTTCTCTGCAATTCTAATTCATATAAGAAAGAAACAAGACAAATGTCTCTGAGAAATGGCATAAAATTATGCCTCCACTAGGTAAAAAAATATGTGAGCACAAAACTGGAGATACTGGCACTGTGGCTGCAGGTTGGTTCAATGTAGTGTTGAATTCAGGTATGGTGTTTCAGGGGTGGGTTAGAAAGTTTCGGGAATAAGTACATTTTTTAACTAACAAAGAAACTAACATTCGCAGAGCATTGAAGCCAGAGTTGTTCTGCAACACCCAGAAAATCAGTCATATCAAAATACTCCTTGCCTTGTCAATGTGGCAGTATGGCCATTTAGTAAAGTTGTTTGTTTTTGGTTTTGTGTTTGGTTTTGGTTTTTTTTTTTTTAACACAAAAGCAGACACTTGAAACGTTTAGATTGAATTCTTAAGCCTTTGTCCCAAATTTTGACTGGGCTTTGTTTCAACAGACAATGAACCTGCAAGAATTTCAAAATGCTGACAGTGCTGTTGTTTTCTTCATGTCTCCAGACAAAGAGGTAGAAATTAGCTCTTGGGACTTCTTATAGAAAATACAGCTAGGGATGTGGGTGCCACGTAACTGTACGTAGAAACATACCATTTATCAGCCATTATTTATAGGGAATTCTAATGCTGCCTTCTCCTTTTCATACGGCCACACTTGAATATAGCCAGGCATAATTACTGCACTATCAGAGCTGCTGTAGATGGTAACTTCTTTGTCAGAATGTCTCTCTCCCATCACTGAAACATGACAGCTAAATTCAACAGCGAAAGCTCTACTATATAGTCATATAGTTATTATCAGAACTACTTAGCACATCACTACTTCGAGTAAATTCTCACAGGTTTAAAATACACTGAACTAGTTTTATAATTCTTTTAACCTCACTGACACATTATTTCTATGTGAACAAATGCTCAGGGTGTGTCAGTGGTCAAAAAAGCAAATAAAATAGGAATCATTAGGAAAAGAATAAAAAGAGAAACAAAAAATCATAATTAAGCTAGTGTATGATTTCTAGTTTTCTTGTTTCATAATCTGTGTACTTTGCTATCTCAAAAGAAAGGAACACAGGCAATAAGGTTGAACAAAGATATAGAGCAGCTTTTATACAAGCAAGAATTGAGTAGGTTGGACCTCTTCACCTTACAAAAAGAATATATTTAGGAATATAGTAAAGGTCTTCAAAACAATGAGTGGCATAGAGAGGGTAGAGAGCAATCTATTAATGTTTTTTTCCAGTGCAAGATCCATCAGATGGTCCCCTGTTACTATCATCTAGGAGCAGAGAATTTCAAAACAAAAAGAAGTGATTTTTCATGCAACAGGTTTTATGCCTGTGGAGTTCTTTGCCCAAAGGTGCTTTGTTTGCAAAGCATTCATATGGGTTAAACAACAGATTGGATGAGCACTTAGAAAATAAATCTGAAAGTAGTTGGAGGCAAACAGAGTATTATAGCTGAGTTATCATACATGCTTGCTCTGATCCTCTTTTTCCTTATGCATCCACAGGTGGACACTTCTGGAGATGTTACTGGGCTAGATGGACTCTCAAAGTAGTGTGGCTGGCTTTATATGTAATGAAAACTATCACAAAAGATGAGTCTTAGAAGTACTTACCTGCAGTGATGCTGCCATCAAACACGGCAGGCTTCCTAGTTGTCTGGAATTTAGAGGAAAAGAAGAGGTGCAAATTGAGGATAATATTTTCTGTTTAAACATGTGTGACCAGAAAATTCCCCATGTGGAAAGTCTGTAAGGAGATCACTTTTCTTACATTTCATTTTGTTGTCTTAAGAGGACCAATTTCATGCAGAAGTCTAGCATAATATGCCTGGGGATATTGACTCATTCAGCAGACAGACATGTGGGAGCTCTGAAAATGAGGAATAATAAGTAAGTCTTCTTCAAACTTTGTAATTAAATTGATCTTACTCTCCTCTGGTAGTTTCATGATAATCCATAAAGCTGGATGAGACATAAAGCTGATCATTTGCCATTATTAAGTACCCCATAATTTATTTAAGGTCTGATCTTGAGAAGTGCAAACACTCCTGCAACATCTGAAGACTTGCAAAATTGCAGTGCTTAGCACTTAGCCGAATGGGTGATTAACAAGAACAGAGATGTTAGACCTGTGGTCCTTGGCCAATTTCAACTAAGTGAAAGTGCTGTTTATAGTGATGCCTACATTTTCCCTCTGGTTTTATATGGATACAATATTTTTCGAGCCTCCTCCCAGAAAAGCAGTGTGCTGACTAAGTCAGAATGATTCATGTTTCATGCCCCGTGTGTGGATGTATTCCAATAAAACAGAAATCCTGAGAATGATTGCAATACTGCAGATCTGGGCTCTCCTAGATAACTATTAACTAATGCACTGGCTTTGTATAAGGGATCCAAAGATAAAGTAATTTCTTTTCATGCATGTAATATAGAGACAGATAAATAGGCTTCACTGAATGGCTTAAAATCATAGCCTGTGACAATATATATTGTGCATTTTGAGTATGGAAGAATAAGAACAACCTTTTCTTACAGCCCATAAAAATATTCCATGAGCTTTTGGTAGGGGAATGTTGGAACAAAGAGCATTGATGAAGGAGGAGGAATCCTCACAGCATAGTAACAATCACTTATTGAACTTTCCTATAATTCAATGAGAAAAAGAACTAAATTACTTCCCTCCCCCCCTTCTCTCAATCTACTGGCAGATTTTTTTTTCTATACACTTATAAAAGGATGTATAAAATTTGCAGGTGATGGGCTATATCTATCTTCCATAGTGACACCTCTGAACATCTTGACTGTAGACAAGTACAGTCAGCAAATTCAGTAGGATGATGTCAGTTTCTTCTTGATGAAGCCTGGGTATGATTTTTAGAGCCTTTGTAATCTGCCTGGACCATGGACACAGACATATATTTCACATGACATCTGGATATCTTAAAAAGCTCTTCTGGATGAAACATTGCCATGAGGTAGTAAAATATTAGGAGATGGCTGCAGTTATTAAAAAAATGTACCCTTGTTTAGAAGCCATTTCCAGAATCTTTTGTCTACTGGAATAAGATCTAAGATCTTTCAGGCCAAAGTATCTCAGCAAGCGCAGACAGAGGCCCAATCATTGCATCAAGGGCAGCGGGGTGAACGTGGATTTCTGCTGGGCAGGAGAAGGCTGCTTGCCCCTTGCAAGAGCAGCCCAGCAGCTTTCCCATGACTCGGCACATGTTTCCATGGCAGACTGGGCTCCAGTGTGGGGAATGCTGGGGGGTGAACAAAAAGGAGCGGTTTTACATCACCCTCTTACTCCACTGCTGTGACTGACTCTTACATTCCTCACTTCTGTGTGTTGGCAGCGAGCGCTGATATACATTTGAAATTTCAAGCTTCAGCTGTTTTTATTAACGAAGACAGTTCACTGTACCAGGCAGCTCTTAGGGGGGAAAAAATCCCAACAAACAAAACACCCACAAAACAAAACAGAAGAAAAAAAGATTATAACTCTACACAGTCAATTCCTATGTGTCTGGCAGAAAAACAAAAGTTTTCAAGATGTTTTATCATACACGTGTATGCTTGTCCATGTGAATTCTCCAAAATATTTGGCAGCAAGCTGTGGATTGCCAAAACCCTGCTTCTGCTTGGTGGTTGTGTGGAGTTCACTATGCAGATCACAACTATAACTTGAAGCTTAAAGGTTATCGATAGTTCCTGTGTTTTATTTTGCTAAGTGTTGGATTTTGACTGGATCCTCTTCTATTCCAGAAATAGATAAGTAGCTGCAGTGAAACCCCACCTAGGTAACCTGTGCTTGTCTCTGATTGATAGAGAACAAAAAGTTACCTCTTTATACTATACTTCTGTAGCATTTTATTGTTGTGAGCATAGTTTGATTGCATTGGGTTGATATGAATAAACTACGTGATACTTGACATTCTTTTGTAGGCATTACATTTTTTTTGTTCCTAAGTCTTTGAGATGGCAATTTCAGTATTATTCAAGGACAGTGACTTACATTTCTGGGTTTTTTTATAAATAAAATGTTTTTTTTTTATGTAAGTTGGCAAGGCACGGCAATTTTCCTCAGTAACATTGCACAGGTGTACCTGAGGATGTGCTATAAAGGCAATGCAGTTGTACAGGGGTAAGCAAAGGAAGAATATAAGGGTAACAGAGGAAAAGAAATATGTCTGCAGAATGTTTATGTATGTTGGTAATGCACAAATGGTGAAAAGCACAGATTAAACATGCAAGGCATTAGCTGAGTCTGGGGACAAGAGAGGTAGAAACAAGGGAAATTTGATTTGGCAGTAATGAAGACCTTCACAAGTTAAAACAAAATCCATAAAATCATAAGAGCGTTTGGGTTGGAAAAGACCTTTGAGATCATGAAGTCCAACTGTTAACCCAGCAGTGCCAAATCCACCACAAAACCATGTCCCTAAGCACCGCATCTACATATTTTTTAAACACCTCCAGGGATGGTGATTCCACCACCTCCCTGGGCAGCCTGTTCCAATGCTTCACCACCCTTTCAGGGAAGGAATTTTTCCTAATATGCAACCTAAACCTTCCCTGGCACAACTTGAGGCTATTTCCTTTTGTCCTATCACTAGTTACCTGGAAAAACAGACTGACCCCCAGCTGCCTACAACCCCCTTTCAGGTAGTTGTAGAGAGCAGTAAGGTCTCCCTCTGAGCCTCCCCTCTGTGCTCCAGACCCTTCACCAGCTGCGTTGCCCCTCTCTGGACACGCTCCAGCACCTCAACGTCCCTCCTGAAGTGAGGGGCCCAAAGCTGAACCCCGTGTCCAAGGTGCGGCCTCACCAGTGCCCAGTGCGGGGGGACGGTCACTGCCCTGGCCCTGCTGGCCACACTGTTTCAGATACCAGCCAGGACGCTGCTGGCCTTCTGCCCCCCCGGGCACACGGCTGGCTCCTGCCCAGGGCTGTCACCCAGCCCCCCCAGGCCCTTCCCCCCAGGCAGTTCCCAGCCCCCTGCCCCAGCCCGTCGCTGCGCGGGGCTGGTGTGACCCAGGGGCAGGACCCGGCACTGAGCCCTGTTGAACCTCCTACAAGTGGCCTCGGCCCATCGGCCCGGCCTGCCCAGCCCCCTCTGCAGAGCCCCCTGCCCTCCCGCAGGTCAGCACTGCCCCCAGCTCGGTGTCACCTGCAAACCGACCGAGGGTGCACTCGGTCCCCTCGTCCAGATTGTTTATAAACATATTAAACTGGACTGTTGAATTGAGTTTTTAAGTAAAAATAATAATTAAAAATCAAATTGAATAACCAAAGTATTTGTATCTGCTCATTTTAAAAAGAGTACTGATTTTTATGTCTGCAATGTATTCAGAATTGTTTATTCCCTGTGCTTTTGACAGCATATTTATTTGTAATCTGTGTCGTGGTTTAACCCTGGCCAGCAACCAAGCCCCACGCAGCCACTCACTCATCACCCCCACAGTGGGATGGGGGAGAGAATCAGAAGTATAAAAGTGAGAAAACTCGTGGGTTGGGACAGACAGTTTAATAGGTAAAGCTGCACACAAACAAAGCAAACCACGGAATTCATTCACTACTTACTATTGACAGGCAGGTGTCCGACCATCCCCAGGGAAGCCGGGCTCCATCACGCCTAACAGTTACTTGGGAAGATAGATGCCACCATTCCAAATGCCCTTGCTTCCTACCTCTTCCCCCAGCTTTACATGCTGAGCATGACACCTTATGGTATAGAATACCCCTTCGGTCAGTTGGGGCCAACTGTCCCAGCTGTGTCCCCTCCCAACTCCTTGTGCCCCCCAGCCTCCTCACTAGTGGGGTGGGGTGGGGTGAGGTGCAAGAAGAGCCCCTGACGCTGTGTAAGCACTGCTCAGCAGTAACTAAACACCTCTGTATTATCAACACTGTTTCCAGCACAAATCCAAAACAAAGCCCCATACTAGCTACTATGAAGAAAATTATGTTTATCCCAGCCAAAACCAGCACAGTCAGTAACATGGTTTCCAACATAAAGGAGTGAGATTTTTGAACTCTCTTAGTGAGCAGATCCATTATTTGTATAAAGGTTGCTGTGGTGGTCTCCCCTCCTTTCCTAGCATAGTAACTGCATTTTTTTAAAAGCTACGCAGAACTTCAAAAACTCATACGCCAAACAAAATGTAAATGGTTTTGTGACCTTGTTAACCCGCTTAAGCTGTCTGTTATTACCAGTTCTGCTTATGCTTAAGGGAAATTGCTGCTTTTTTCCTCTGCAAACAGTTGTTACATCTTGGGTCAAGCCAGTTGCTCAAGGGCCAGATGAAGTGGAAGCTTGATTTTATCGTGTGATTCATTAAGCTTATGATGCAAGTGGTGCCTCTTTGTTTAGGCTGGAAATGTCGAATGGTAAATGAATGAGCACAGCGTCAAACTGCGTATCCAGTAAATGCATGGAGATACCGGCCATGACAAACATAGGAAAGACCAGTGACATCTATGCTGAAACTTTCCACTGATACTCCAAACTAGAAAAATGTCATGCTGCTTTTTCTAACAATATATAGGATCACAATAAGTTTCTATCACTGTGTTGAATTTTATCATGTAGCTAAATTTAATGAATATTAATCAGATTTGTATAAAAAATAAAAGTGCCTCTATGTTTTGGTTTTCCCAGTTTGGATTTTATCTTTTTTGGATATTGTGCATCAATTTGTATCTAAAACACAGATGTGAAATTCTTTGTGTCATTAAAACCTCTTAAAATTGTAATTTTTATTTTTCATATTTCTGCTGTTTCCTTTTTCCTGGGTGAGATAGAAACCGTGCTGAGAGCTGCAAACCTTTGTTGACTGCTATCTTCTGGTTTTGGATTGATGATTTAGCTGAGAGATTTTCAAAAGGTATGTAGACATGCAGACCTGCCACCAAGGCATGTAACAGTATTTTCAGAAGTTTCTGACCTACTCCGATTTCACTGGGGGATAGACCATCCTACTAGGCATCTGTAGGCCACTAGGCATTGATCTGTTTCTGCATATCCCTGCCAAAAATGTGTTTATAAACCTGGCCTTTGATCCTTACTACTGCAAGTATTTACTCTCATTATAGTTATACACTATGGCACAGGCAGTCTGGATCAAATCTATCTCTTGGAAATGCATTATTTAATTTATTCTTCGTATTTGTGTATTCTTCTTCCATATGCTTTTTCCTGGGTTGTTAGTGACTACTGATCCTGCTAACAAGTCTAGGTAAAATCCCATAAAAGTATCTTCTTTCTCTCTCTGACTTTAATTGCCCTTTTGCCTTACCCTTTCCAGATAAGTGATAACGAAGGGTGATAAGAGTGATCCCCCGGGTCCTTCCCAGCAGAGGAAGACCAAAAGCTAACATGTTAAGTTACCTTAACCTCTTCAAGGAGCAGGCAGAAGAGCTCATCTGGGCATTTGTCAGAGGACCAAGTCAAGAAATGCTCTGGCATCTGGGGAGTTACACCTACATCTGGTGATCACGTACTATGTAGGCAACTGAAAGATTGGTTCTTCCTGCCTCTCTGCCCATATGCTGTGTCCACCTACTTCACGTTAGTATATCCACCTCTCAGCAGGTTGCAAAAGACAGTCTTCTTTGAAAGAGAGGCATGGACTTCCACCTCCCCTCCTTCCTGCAGTTCTGCTAGTTGGGGATGTACTCAGAAACTCTGAATGTCTCTGTACTCCCAAAGCCTTTCCGAGGGCTTCTTCTCCCTTGGAGGCATGTTGTGCTTCCCAGTATATGCAACTTTACTGAAGTGCTTCCATAGATGTGTAATGCCATTCTTGTGGTAGAGGAATATTCTTTTTATTCACCCTTGGAGTTGTGCTCCTGCAGCCATACCAATTGCTCCAATCAAAGCTCACCCTTAATCTTTGCAATTTCTGATTCATCATATGCAAATGTATGCAAAAGTCTACAAAGTTTGCTTGAATTACTGTGCTGCCTCCTTCATAGAAGATAATGGTAGGGTGATTAAGGGTGAGGAAAGGGTGGTACATAATTTTTTCTCTTACTGTAAAGCAGCTGACAAGACAGCAGAGATTCTTCCGGCTTTTTTGACATACCCAGCTGTGAGCAGCCAGTGCAGATTCACTCAGCAGTGATCTGGGCATATTTTCTTTCTCATGGCCATATCCCAGAAATCATAAGAACTGGAATGTGCTGTTTTTGTCAGACATACAATGTGTACTGTGTTGCTAGGCTGCTTTGAGCTGCTTAGTGGCACCAACATACTATAGAAAGAAAACTTTAAAAAAAAAAAAAAAAAAGCCCTTTACTACAATTCATGTTTTGTTAAAAGAAGTGATTTGATAATGTAATTTTGGGACTAAATCCTGAAGATTCTTCATACCTTTATGAATGTGCCCATAATCCTGATTTTTTCATGAGCATTCAATGTCTGAAGTCTCCCTCAGTGCATTCTTGAATAAATACTAGAAAAGGTGTGTCTGCCTCCCAACACCTTCAGTAGTGAGCTCGGTGTCTTATAGGATTAAACCATAAGTCAAGCTGTCTTTCTTTGTGTATTGTTATTCAAGTGGAGGGAGCTACAACAAGAAGAACAAAATAGCACTCAGATGTCTGTAAAGTTAGAAAGCACACTGGCAGAAAAGAAAAACCCTTATGGTTGAATATAAAAACAAACATTCAAGTCTTTTCTTTTTGACTCGATAGTTCTTGTCTTAATTTCATTCCTGGCTGGGTTTTACTTTTTAGTATCAGTGTAAATACTCTCCAGCGCTCCCCAGTTCTAGTATTTACATCAAGGTGATTTGTCAGTGATATGCTAATTTCCTTTAGCATTAAGACTAAGTACAAGTTGGCCTAATTTCCAAGAAAAGCACTAATCAAAGACTCTGAATATTAACACGCAGAATCGTTGTTAGAATCTGTTACACAGAAAAACTAATGTAAAAGTACAGAAGCATCCAAGGAAGGATTCCTGATTATGAAGAGTTCATGGTAGAAAACACAGTAGTTGCTCTCCAGCTAGGTTATAAAGATAACCCATAATAATAATTCAGTAAAGTAGCTGGATCTAAATCATTCCAGACTTACTGAGTGTCTTGCAACAGTGTTGTCTTTCGTTTGTGTTGTTTAGAAAACTATTGCCAAGTCATAGGTCTGGAGCTTATTATAATTGTGTGTATGAGATAGGGAATAAAAAATAGCTGATTGAAATCTTAACCAAAAACAAGAAGCAAAAACTGCCTTGATGATCACAGACATAGCAAGGAGTAACAGACAACTCTTTGTGTAACCAGTGTCTTTGAAAATGACTTTTTAGATTTGTCATTACCCTTTTATACAAAGTTGTGAGTCACTAATTTTTTTCTTAAGAAATTGCCTTTAGAAACAGTCACTGTTCTGACAAAGAAGTCTTTCAGATATGCTCTGTGCCTTTGATGGATATTTAAGCCTTTTCCTCCAGGAGTGACAAAAAAAGAAATGGTGTTGATTCCGCTTTTTATAAATATTCCATTATACAATGTGTAGTATATATAGTTCTAATGATGCGTACTTACAAATCTGGCAAGACAACTAAAAAAATATATTTATAAAACATGGTCCAAAATCTCAGGTTTATTTATTTAAAAAAAAAAAAAAAAGCTAAAAATAAGCTTTTACAGAAACTGTGTGAGAGGACAGTTTAAGAATGTATGGGTAAGAAAAGTTGATAAAACATTTTAAATCACGCTACTTGTTTTAGTTTTCTACTCCTGGTAGTTCTTGAGGTTTAAAAAGTACATTTTCTATTTTAAAGATTTTTTCTTAGTATTTGCAGATCTCTATGAATAATTATATCCAGCAGTGGGTGGAATTCCATTTTACTTGGAACTACTTGTGATAAAACTTGATATAATTTCTAGAAAATTTGGAAAGGTTATTTATAAGTTATTATAACTTTAAACCCCTTCAACTTGATAAGAAAACAGAACACTTGCTATTTGACATCAAATCACTATATTAAAAAAGTTTTATCATCTTATGAACCGAACTTTGAGCTAAGTTTTGAACCCTGTTTAATTGATGCAAGGACACAGGGAATATAATGAACAGTTCTTGCAGTAAATCTCTTGTACTCAGCCATCACACTGGTTTTAATTGCCTGTGTCTAAGAGCAAAGCCTGCACTGATGAGCTGTAGCTGTCTGATTGAGTTAGGCCCCAATGAGTTATGTTTATCATAGAATCATAGAATGGTTTAGGTTGGAAGGGGCCTTTCAAGATTATCTGGTCTAACCCCCCTGCCCTGGGCAGGGACATCTTTCACTAGATCAGGCTGCTCAAAGCCCCGTCCAACCCTGAACACTGCCAGTGATGGGGGATCCACATCCTCTCTTGGCAACCTACTCCAGTGTCTCACCACCCACATTGTAAACAATTTTATTCCTTATGCCCAGTCTAAATCTACCCTCTTTCAGTTTAAAACCATTTTTCCTTGTCCTGCCATTACATATCCTGGTAAAAAGTCTCTCCAGCTTTGTTACAAGCCCCCTTTACATATTAAAGGCTGCATTAACATGTCCCCAGAGCCTTCTCCAGGCTGAACAACTGCAACTCCCTTAGCCTGTTTTCATAGGAGAGGTGTTCCAGCTTTCTGAACATTTTTGTGGCCCCCATCTGGACCTCCTCTAACAGATCAATGTCTTTCTGGACTGGGGACCCCAGTGGGGTCTCACAAGAACAGACTAGAGAGGCAGAGTCCCCTTGATTGACCTGCTGGCCACGTTTGTTTTTTATGTAACCCAGGATACAATTAGCTTTCTGGGCTACAAGTGTATGTTGTTGGCTCATGCCCAATGTTTTCATTCACCAGTATCCCCCAGTCCATCTCCACAGGGCTGCTCTCAGTCCATTCATCACCCAACCTGTATTGATATCGGTGATTGCCCTGGCCCACATGCAGGAACTTGCACTTGGCTTTGTTGAACTTCATGAGAGTTGCATGGGCCCACTCCTCAAGCCTATCAAGGTCCATCTGGATGGCATCTCTTCTCTGAAGTGTATCAACTGCACCACTCAGCTTGGTGTCATCTGCAGGTTTGCTGAGGGTGCACTTGATCTTACTGTCTATGTCACTGATGAAGATATGAAATAGTTTTTGTTCCAGTATGGACCCTTGAGGGACACCACTTGTTACAACTGATCTCCATTTGGACATAGAGCCATTTGGATGCGACCATCCAGCCATTTCTGTATCCATCTAATAGTCCATTCACCAAACCCATATATCCCAAATTTAGAAGTAGGAATATTGTGTGGGACCATACTATAGGCCTTACAGAAGTCCAGGTAGATGACATCAGTTGCTCTTCCCTATCCACTGATGCAATCACTCCACCGTAGAAGGCCACTAGATCAGTCAGGCACTATTTGCCCTTTATGAAGCCGTGTTGGCTGTCTCTAACCACCTCCCTGTGTTCCATATGCTTCAACATAATTTCCAGGAAAATCTGCTCCATGATCTTAGTGGGTACTGAGGTAAGGCTGACTGGTCAGTAGTTCCCAGGATCCTCCTTATTAACCTCTTGAAGTAATGGATGAAGTTACATCTGCCTCTGTAACAGATTCTCTTCTAAATGTTTTCTAAACCTGCTGGCTCAATGCAAAGATGAATCCATCTTTTTCAATCAACCAGGTGGCAATTTTGCACAGTAGCACTTCCAAAAGGTAATAGAAAGCCAACTATTTAATTAGGAGAGTTGTAAGTTCCTGGTTTTAGGCAAGAACAGATTTTCATCTTACCTCCATCATCCAGAGAAGAAGGGGAACATCAGTTTTCTGTTTATTCTCCATACCTTGGAAAAGCACCTGCAGGTGATTTCTGACCTTGCCAATCCTGGCATTTTCACACAGCTTTGTTAAATTCTGAACTTGGAAAAAGGGTGAGATGGTTTGAGTTACAATTTTATGGACTGTACAACTTTTCCAAGTTAAAGGATTTTTGGTGGTGTGTATGACCTGTTTTAGTCCTTATGAAACAACGACACATCAGTTTCAAGAGCATTTTTCCCATACAATATTTTACTTAAAACCAGAATAAATTAGTTGGACTGTGATCCCATTTTTATGTTAAAAGAAAGCTCTGAGGAAGAAGGAAACCAGTAATTTTAAATTTTGACCAATTTTTATCCGTCAGATCATATGAATCTGATTTATATTAATGACAAATTTTAAATGCACATGCAGGAGAAATTAATCCTTAGTTACGCTGCTCAATACAATTTTTATTCTCCAAACTAACAATGTTAATGTTCTAAAATAACATACTAAATAAGGCAAGGGACAACTAGTAACATCATGTGTATTTTAATACATTTGCCTAGATAATAACCAGTTCGTTTTAGTCTTTCCAGTCACAAATGTCACGTCAGATAAGCCTTGTTTCTCTTGTCCCATACATGTACCATATATCGCAGCTGACTTCATGAGAGTTAGTATACCATTAGAAAAGCATGCGGTTCCTAGCATGTGTTTGGCATTTGGCTCAGGCAGGTTCTGGAGGGGATTACTGTTCATGTGTACCAATGTTATGAGAATATAAGTTAAGAAATGCTAAATATGAAATCAGAGTGAAAACATTAAGATTCACTCCATATCATGTCTACTACTCTAATAGTTCGGTCTTGCTGTGTAATTATTCTTTAACTGCAAAGATGTATGACAAACTTTTAGATGCTTTGATAAACATTAGGGCCTTCTAGTAATTTCCTGTCCTTCGGAAGCTGATCTTAGTAAAATTTCCATGCATTCACACTTACTAAAGCTAGCATAGCTTTTACACAAGCCAAGGAAGAATAAATTAGTATGTGTTTCTTCCAAAGGTATGACTTTGTTTGTCTTTCTTTTGGTAATATCAATAACACTTTTTTCCCCTCTGAATTTAGTTTAAATTGGCTGGAAAATTTAAACCTGAAACCAAGAAGTTGACCTGAAAATCATTAAAAATATATGTAAAATCTGTTTATTATAAATTTTGCCATTACAGGGAATAAAAATGAATTCACAAAGATAAGACCCACAAAACTAAATTGTTAACAGATTTTCCTTCCTACCTGAAAGAAATAAGACGGTGGTGTTCATATGGGAGAAATATGGAGCCAAATAGATATGCACATTGCCTTGCTTTTTTTTCCCTGTCCGCTGGCTGACATAACTGAGGCTCGAAGTCTAATGTAGGAATCGTACACTGAAGGATTAGCTGTGCCATTTAGCACTGGCTCTCCGCGTGGGGAAGTGTGGCTCCATATTTCTCTGAAAGGCAAACTTCTTGCACAGCTCTCTGTGTATTGTGTCATCAAACAAAACAAGCCAGAGCTGCTGCTTTTTTTTTTTTTTTTTTTTTTTTTTTTCCCTTACAGAATATTCAGCTTCCTCTCCTTTTTTAGGCAGTGAATGTGTAGCAAGCAGGGTGGGATTCTAGTCTGAGCCACTCCCTTCCTCTCTTAGGCCACGCAGCTGTGCGTTTGCTTTTATGAACACGTGCGGATAGTCTTGGACTTGTTTTGTCTGTACTCCAGGGTAGGTGGATGTGAGCCAGCTCCAATCTGTCAGTGAGCTGGCTATGTTAGCATAGCACTGTACCAAACCTGCTGAGCTCAACTGAGACTCTGCAGTTATCACCGAGGTGCAGTGAGACACTGATGCATCTTCATACTTTAAGAGATCGGAAAAGGGTTGAGTCTGGCCAGATCAAAATCTCCATAGGATCGGTATGGATGTTGTACTTCCAATCTCTGCCTACATCTTTATCCCACTGTTGTACAAGGAAGGAGGGGAGGGGGAAGGAAATGAAGGGGAGCCTCCTGTGCTTGCTTTCATTTCCTTGCTATTTAAACTTCAAGCAGCAGGGGGTCAAGCTAGCCCCAGAATAGCTATAAGAGAAATTAAGGACCATTTGTGCTTATTTAATCAATGGAAAATGTTTGATTTCATTTGACATTGGCTTTGTATTTAACTGATAATAACTTAGAATAGATGAATTTAACCAAGCTCTTTAGATTCTTCAGGATGTGTCTTATGCATACATATGGTGCTTTAGATATTTAGTTCAGATGTCAACAGCTATGCTTTAGGCGGGTGTCTACACTGTGGTTATCTGCTGCTATAATCAAGTCCCTCTACTTCTGAGATTAATAAACCTATAAAGAATAGATGTCAGACAAAAGCATACTGTTAGAAAGGGGAACTAGTTGTCCTGTAATTATATCAATAGCACCTAGGAGTGCCAGATAACAGTCAGATGACATCTTGTTCAAAGACATATAAGGAGTAATATGGGGAAGAACGTAATTCTGCACAAGACTTGTGAAGTCATGTAGTAATTTTGTTTAAAAAAACCCACAACACAACAAAAATTGTCATCTATATATCACCCTAAATAAAGTTGAAAGAATGAACTCTTTTGATCCACAGTACCAGACAAAACCAAAGAAATTCCCTCAAATTGTGATTTGGGGCAGGAAAATTAGGTAAGTCTGTCCTTTAATTTTCCTCCTGTATTCTGAAGAGAACACGCTCCAGGTCTCCTTCAATGAACAGCATAGGTGAAATTGCACCAGATTTGGCTGGTTTTGCTACATAGTCTTATACTATCCCAGCAACCACCTATCCCTACATGCTTCCAGCAACACAGCTCTAATGTCATTTCACACACTCTTTATGGAAAAAAAACCCCACACTTTTGGAGCCAGAAAGACGAGTGTCTCTCCAGTTCTGTGTAGTGTGGTTTCACCAATGTGCTTTAAGGAAAGTATTAGCCTGTTCACAAGCCACCCTGCATCATTTGGCTTAGGGAATCAGGGACCACTGCCTGGCAGAAGCATTTAGTACAGTTAAGTACAGCAGTAATATATTTAAGATGGGGCTGTAAAAAACACCTTCAACTCCAGTTGCTCCATTCTAGCTACCTGTATTTAGAAAGGGAACCTTAAACTTCAGAAGTGAATCTCTGAAATCTCATTTGGCCCAGCCAAAAACTGATGTACTATGAAATACAGGTCTCAAGAGAAGCTTTGGATGTCAAGCATCTGCCGAAAAAGTAGCACATTTCAGCAACTGAATCTCAAACAAAAGCTGGAAACAGTATGTGGAAGTGTGAGCGCACATCTGTGGATCTGCAAGTACTTTATTCCTTGAAAAATGTAATGCCATGAGTCCCAAAGCTATTCAAACCCCAAGTTTACTAACTGTTTTCTTCTGGCAAAAACCAGGGCCAAGTTTGGAAATGGGGTGATGGAGCATTGCATGCTTTCTCTTTTATAGTCTGGACAAGCCATTCATCCACAACTCCCAGGTACTTCCACTCTCCTACAGAAATTTGAACAGGGAATTTGAGTCTTTCAGAAATATCCCTTATTCTTTATGCTTCTGACTTTCTTAGCTGGCTCTTCTGCCTCGCATGTTTCAACTGTTTTGTTTTGAATAGAATGCAAAAACAAAGAAAATTGCTTGTTGACTTAAGCATTACTACATTCCCTCAGAATGGTTTCTTTTTCTAAATATTTCATAATTTCTACAAGATAAAACGTGTCAGCAGACATTAATAACCCTGAATGACAGAATCCCCGTGATCTAGCAGTTGCAGCATTTTCCCAGAAGGTAGGAAATGTAGCTCAACACTCAAAAGAAAAAATTAGTCAGAATCAGCCTCGTAAATGTAATGGAGATCCAAGTTAAATCTTTATCTCAGCCCAAGCTTCCCTCCCCCCTACCTTTTAAACAAACAAAAGTAATCCTGTTTCAGAGTTAGTTTTAAAGGAGGGAAAGGACTGACTTGTCAGTTGACAGAAAAAACAATTGCACAATCCAACTGAAGGGAAAGACGGTATCGGGAGAGGATGGAAATCTAAACATTGATCTGTTTAGATTTAACCCACCTAAAAATTGTGATGATTGATTCTGATACTGGCTCACAATCTGCTGCAACTTACTGATATTTTTTTTCTTAATTGCATTTGCAGGCTTTTGTTCAATTGGAATATGTTAGAAAAGCACACAGGAGAGCTATGGTTGGCATACTCGCTTCACTAAGGTCAGTGGAAACATATCATTGGGATCAAGTTTCATCCGATAAAGATGGAATACTCAAGCTGAAGCTGATTTAAACTATAGAGCTTGGCTGGAAATTGTTGATACATGTTATATATTGCAGACCAACGTGGAGATTTCAAAGCTGTCATTAAGTTAGACTCTGTCTTGCTGCAGTGACACAGAAGCTAACACATGTTGCCGGTAATGCAGATAGCCTGAATGGGATTTATCTTAACAGCTGTGCCTTCCTACCCGACACCTGAGAGAGTTCAGGAAGATCTGTTTGTAATCTTTGAAGAACAGCAACTCAAGGAACAACTAACCTCCTTGTAAAGTAAAAAGCTAATTTAAGTCAGATGACCTGCACCCTATCTGCTTATTTCTATTGACTGTATAGAAAGGGTGACTACATCAAATGCAGAAAACGCACTGCCCTTGTCCTTGACCTTGTTCTTGTCTCACATGGATCTCTGAGACTATTAGCTCTTTGTTGCTTACAGCCGAGCCAAAAAATACCTCAAGCACATCTTTCTTCAGGCTGCTCTTCCAGTTGTTTTCTTATGGATCTTTCAGAGGTGGAAATAGGCAAAATTATAGCTGTTTTAAAGGAAATTAAAAACATTTCAAGCTTTGATAAAGTTTTATGGGTTTGATTTGGAAATAAGGAAGGAGGCAGAATGATTGGTAAATGGACCCTTAATTGTTTTTCCCAAATGCTTCACTACTCTGCATGAGCTGGCGTGCAGAACAGGAGTGTCAGCTCAGCATCTCTTCATAAGTGTTATTAGAAATCACAAGGCTGCAAACCTGCAAATAAATGGGAGATTGCAAGAAAGGCAGTGCAATGCCAAAAGAGAAGGGATTTTATTTCTGACTGCATCTTCCTTCTTCAAAAGAAAAAAAGATGATCAGTGTTTCCTTGTAGTTGGTACAGTTTTTTCCAGTGTGATTAACAGGAAACAAAACTTCAAAGTTTTTTAATTTTTCAGAAAAGAAATCTCTCAGTTAACATGGCTTTTAGCATGTTAAGAACTCTGTGGGCCTTCTGACTCTGCAAAAACCTCTTAGAAACTTCCCAAGAGAGGACTGTATGATGCAACTTCTGGCTAACAATGAAAAATACATCAAAATAAAAACAAAAAATTACATGAATTTTTAAATACTTAGTTTTGGTTTAGATTGGTCAAATAATAAGCTGAATGTAATTCTGAGTTATTACATTTCCATTACTCTGTTTCTTACCCTGTTGAATTTCCAGTGACTATTTTTTATTGTTACTTCTCTGAAGGTATTTATTATATTTGAGATCTTGAAAAACAAATAAGCTCCCTTGCATCAATGACTCCCATACAGTTAAAGTTTAGATCTAAATTTTAATCCATTCTTTAGGAAATACTACATCAGAAGAGTCTGCTACAAGAAGTGGAGAATACAGCTGTGAGGTTGTCTCCTGAAAACCCTAACATGATGAGCAGTATCCTGGAACTATGTGGTGTAGTGAATCCAAGCTGGGCTAGGTCTTGTATTCCAGCTTGAAAAGTCTAATGTAAAATAGTTTACTCCTGGGGCTTCCTCATCTGAAGCAGTTAAAGATTAGGAATACCATTTGTGGCCTGAGTCTCCACAATCTCCTGGACTATGAGTTTTGTGTTAAATTTTTAAGTGATGGAATAAGGATATAACCTTGAAGTCCAAGTTCCTGGTATTCAGTTTCTTTGGTGTGTGCATAATTACAGAATATCTGATTTACTCAAATTGATGAAGAAGACAAACCTAATTTTCCTTTTTTCCCTTAAATATAGGAATTAATTTGAATGGATAAACTAATTTTGCTATTATAACTAAAAGCCATAGTATATCGTCATTCTCATTTTAGATTCAAATACAGAAAACATTGGATATAAAACCAAAGTGAACCCAAACTTTTTTTTTTTAACTGAATCTCAATTCCTAATTCTTTGATTTTTGTCTTCCAATAAAATTAATGAAAGACATATGAAAAAATGTTAAAGAAGAGTATTCATGCTGAGCTGAATGTGAAAGTAGTTGGGAAACCTATAGGCTCCATGCCAGCTGACAGATCTTCCCAATTCTGTCTGAGCAACTAGAATTTGAGACAGATATGGGATTTCTAGACCTTGAAGTGTGTATTTACGTATTAGTGGTTAAGAAGGTGAAGAGGAATAAAAAAACCAGTAGTTTCAGGAAGAAAATGATCATTTTACACTACGCATTCTTTGTTCAGTGGTTCGTACAATACCAAGTCTATAGACTTGGCAGTGAAGGAGGAGACCAATGCAAGTTCTGTGTTATGCTCAGAGGAAAGGAAACAATAGAGACATTAAAAAGAATAATTCCTCCAAATAACCAAGTGCCAGAATGTAAAGTAATAAATATTTGGTACAGCTCAAGAAGAGTAACAGGGGTTTCGTCCATGCCAGTATGATATGGAAAGTCTATTTGAAATTCTACTCAGTCATGAGCTCAGGCTGGAGTACCTCATCACTGGCACAACTTCAAGCGTTCAATGTTTCAAAGATTATATGGGTTGTTATAGTGAAATAGCAGCTCTCTTCCAGCCTCCCATGTACAGTCACTGCAGTTTCACAGTGAGAATGCTTTTTGGCAGAATAACGTAATTCACATCCTCAATAGATTATTGTAAAACCATACAGACACCTTTTGTGAAGAGTTTCATTGTCCACTAGAGAAACAGATCTGGAGTACCGATACAAATGATACACATTGTGTTTTTTCCCTGTATAGAAAAGTGTGAAAATAACACATGGATGGGCACTGTAACTGGGAAGACAAGAAGGAAAATATTGTCCATAACAGTAGAGCTGCAAAAGCCCAAGGAATAGAAAGGTGGTTTGTTCACACAGTTAGAATATAGACAAGGTTGGCTATAGACTCCTTTTCAATGTTGTTAAGTAATGGACATGCATACTATGACTTTAACAATATAAGGGAGAAATAAAGCGTTGCTGATATTGTTGAAGTGGTTTTGTACCGTGGGGTGTTTGAATCTGAAATTTCAGGTGAGTTGCTGGAGCTTCTCATTCCCACTGCACATCTAAAAGGTTCAGAGTTTTGTAGACAAGACTACAGAGAAGTAACAGTCTTAAGCATTGAAAAGGGGAATGTAAATAAAACTAAAAATGAAATTACTTGGTTTTGTAGAAGTGTACTTAGAAAGCAATGTTCCATCTCCAGCCTCTGGTTTGACTAGTTTGTCAAACCTTCAGTGGCATTCTGAGTTCCAGACACAAATTTGTAAGCATTGTATGTCATGTCTGCTAATGGAAGAAAGGCGATTTCCCCAGGCCTTTGTTTTCTCCTTTGCAGAAAACATGTTTTCCTGATCAAACCCGGAGTACTCATATCTTACATATTGTAGTATACAACGGTATCGGCACTTTTTCTGCACAAGCATGCATATCTTTATCTTAAAATAGTTTCAAATACGTATGTATATATAAACACATATGTGTTTATATACATACACATATGTGAATATGTACATATATATATTTCTGTACATGTATATATGTAGGTGCATGCATACAGATACACACAAATATATTTTTATATATATATGCATGCATGCACACATTTAAGCCAGTTTTTTGCTGTTCTGCATTTCTATAGTGAGAAATCTATTTCACAGTGTATGAGGCTACTATATGTGAAGAAAACAGATTGCTATAACTAAGCTAATTCATTAGTTGTTGGGTTTTTTTGTGTTTTTTTTTGTTTTGGTGTTTTTTTTGGTTTTTTTTTTCTTTTTTTTTGTTTTTTTATTTAGAGATCCAGTCCTGTTTCTATTGATTCCCTTTTGCCACTGACTTTATGTGTGCAAGAGTGGACACTAAGGTCTCATTGAGGGTCCAACAAAACTGATGAAAATCAGCTGCAACATTTTTGTGTTGCATTAGATAAACATGAATGAACATGTCATTACTAAACAAATTGGATTACTAGAAGTAAATAAAAGTTACTGTAGTACAAGGACTATCTTGACCCAAAAATAAATGGCAATAAACTGCAAATGAATTCAAATAGGCTGGAAAGCAAAAGGTTTCTATCCACTAAAATGGTGTTTTGGAGCATCCAGTGCATTGAAAAATTGGGATTATAAGTGGTTTTAGGATCATGCTGGACAAAACTACTAAGAAGATTATATGATATGGTTGCAAATGGTAACAGTAGGTTGGATTTGGTGCCCTTGATCTGTTTCTTAAAGCTTCTCTGTAACTTGTTTATGTTGTATTTCTTAGAGAGGGATGTGTCTTTACAATTTTCCATTACCTTTACTTTTGGAGCTTCACAAAGGATGGACTGATTGAGATTTCTTGAACTTCTGCCTTCAGACTCAGATGGAAGACAAGAATAGCTGTTCTAAACAATTATTCTAGTTAGAATAAAATGATCAGAAGGGATGCAGTAAATGATAGTTTTAGTGGCAGGTATTTTTCAGATTTGTTCTTGTATATATCAGAACAAACGGCTGATATATAAGCTAAGAAATACTACACAATTTTCCAATGTTTGTGGCTTTACTTCTTAAACAGATCCATCTGCATTATTAAAATCCAGTCATAGTTCAGCGGCATAATTGACTTGGGAATTACATATAGGTAGTATATTCCACTGATTTGAGATATTTGGTACTTGAAATTGATAGTGCTAAATTGATGTTGCTAAATTCTTATGTGTTTTGCATTTTCCAGAACGCATTAGAATGAAATCATATTGCTATCTTTCTCATATTTTGGCTTCAGCAAAATGATTTTTTTTTTTAGTTCAAGAATTATAACTATACTGGTTTGGAATAGCCTCAATGCTTTTTTATCAGTTCCAGTAAGAATTTGATAGTGAACTTTCGACAGCAAATACATTTATGACTTAACTGTAATTGTCAACCTGAGAAGTCACAATCCCAAAGGTTTTGGTGGCTTGTGTTCTTGTTCATTTGAATCACTTTTATCTAAAAGTTGAACTGCAAAACTTATGAGAAAATAGGTGGAAATGATAAAAGGTCAGAGACCTTCACAGAAATGAAATTCACATTTTAGGCAGCTGAGGGTTACTGTCTGAGTGTGAGACATTATTACTATTATAATTATCATTATAATTATCATCATCATAATAATCATTATTATTGTTACTATTATTGTTGTTATTAATATCAATGGTGTTATTATTATTAATGTTATTATGGCTTTAATTAAACTGAATTTTTTTTAGGAATTATCAAATATACATAATTACTGGCAAAATTAGTGCATTTCAGTTCTATTAGATTCCTTTGAAATTACCTATCAGCAGCAATGTGTTGAAGTATGTCTTTTCCCAAATATATTTTTCACAAATTCAGTTAATTTTTATATTACTGATTAATGTGTGGTACATGTTTCCATCAATCACTAGTTCAACTACAATTTGTATAAAACCCTGAACTTTTTACACAAAGCTTCATTCCCCTGCTGTTCATTTTCTTACGGCGTAATTGTAAAATCTAATGAGTATTTCATTAAGGGAATGTGTTTCCTCCCAAAGAGTTTGACAAAAGCCTCAGTTTATTTCTGAACAAGGCTCTACTGTTTGACTACTAGCTTTTTATCTGATATAATGGTTTATAACTATGGTACCTGACATATATCATGTTAACCACTATATGTAGAATTTTTATAAATATATGCAGTTTGAGAAATCTAAAGGCCATCTCACATATGGCAGCTTCAAAACAGAAAATCCTTATTGTCTGTTTTCCACCTGTGCCTGGGCAAAACTCCCATTATACAAAGGTTTCAATGCCACCATTTACTACAAGTCACTGAGATATAAACAAAGTATTAAAATAAGGCATATATGTCATTTAAAAGAGCAAGAGAAGGGCAATCTGTCTTCATCCCCATGCAAGAACAAAAGGCTTTTTTATTTTAAAAGGAGTGTAAGGCGTTAGGAATAATTTGCTATTTACTAGAGCTGTAGCTATAAAATATCACACCATGTTGAAAGCTGGGGTTTTAAAATAATTTCAGTGACAAACTCTGAGGTCAAGGTCTAGAATAATTGCCCAAGTAACACAACTAATAGCTACAGGTCTTGAAACTAGGCACATAGGTTGTAAACCAGCAAGGAAGTAAATAACCAGTTTAGCTGAGACTAAGGCATCTCTGAAGGCTCCTTTCTGAGCAAGGCATCATCCTCAGCTAGCCAACATGGCATGCTAAGAACAGAAAATTTTCTGAAATTCCCCTTCCCCTTCTAGCCTAAACGTATTTATTTCGGTCAGGTCTTAGAGAGGAAGTCTATTTCACTTTAAAAAGCTACAGGAAACAAATAGAAATAGTTTGAAGGTCAGGCAGCAGTCCACAAGTTTTTTTTCCTGCAGGCAGTTGCCAGGATGTTGTCGTTCTTCTGGATCCCTAAGTCCTGCATGACTGGTTGTGGAGTGGCCCCACTTCAACAAATCAGAAAAAAGATGCTTCCAAAAACAAATGTATACCTTAATTCTCTATTATCATCAAAGCTGAAATCTCAACAGCACGTCTGTTAAAACTCTTTTTGGGAAATATCAGGACAGGTTTGAATTCCCTCAGGCTGAAGAGGGAATTGAACTCAGATTTCTCATTTTCTAAAATTAATTTACGTTACTATTATGCAAACAGTGGGAGGAAGGTCACTATCACAGTGAAACAAAGTGAAAGCAATGGTTTGTGCCGAAACCTGTATTTGGAGGCACTTGTAATGACTGATATTTCTTCATGGACATGCAGACTTGGTTATTCCTTTCCCTTGGCCCTGAGCTGCAGTTGGACTTTAAGCAAGAGCTCCACAGCCCAGATTGCTTCTGTGCTGGCAAAGATGGGTAGGAAATGTGGAAGATGAATTGGAAAGTGTTTGATGAGCATGGAGTGCAGAGCTAGGGTATGGATTTTATGGGTCATGGTACTGAACGGAAGAGTATATCTTTTACTGAAACTGTCTTAGGTGTTGAACTAGGCACTTTAAGTCCTTTCCTAGAAAACTGTCAGGTTATGTCAATAACTGCAGCTTAACACTATTAACTATAGAATTTAGCTCTATATCTGGTGATAAATTATTTTCCTTACAGGTATAATCAGAGTACTTTAGTAGCCTTCAGTCATATTAAAACATTTTAATGAACTGAAACAATAAATCTTTATTAGTATATGTAAATAAAAGTGGTGTTAGATAGTGAGGTGGTCAGAACATACAGAGATTTGCTTTGGACATACTCATTCCAGCATGAAAAGAAGGGTGAAACACTACAAAGACAACTTTGATGTTTCAGGAATTTGCAGATTATTGCTTTCACAGTAGGAAATACAGCAATGATATAAAATGATTTTTTACTACGCCAAGTTTTCTTGGAGAGAAGAAAAGAGAGAAGTAACAAAATATTGAAACTGAGAGAAATACTTGCACACTTAAACATCTACCTAACTTACAAACTTAAAGTCAAGTGCTAATATTTGTGTGAAATGAGTTGCCTTGGAATACGCAGAAAGATGCTACTAAGAACAGAAAAGTTTGTAGTCAGAGATAATTTTTTACTAAAGAAGTTGTCATCACTGGGGCGGGGGCGGGGGGCAGGGAAAGGGGAAAGGTTGAGAACAATTGCTCTGAGTTATATATGATTATTTTATTCAATGGGATAGAAAGGCAGTTGGTACCTGTGGAACAGAAGGGCATGATAACAAAGCCATTAGACTTTTTTTGTGGTACAGAAAGAAAGAATAGAAAGGGTGAGGGAGGAGAAAGTATTTTTAAAAGTTCAATGTGATTTTACTTCGCATTTGATTCTCTAAAATTTGCTCTTGGTTGTTAATCACCATTCATAGCAGTGTGTGCGACACCCTGGGAATGAGCTGAAATCACAGCCACTGATTTCAGTGGACTTTGTTGGCACAATTATATAATTTTGTTGTCTACATCATGACTTCTTTCAGGAAGAAAGACAGACACATAAAATCTTGCAGAAAAGGTGCTCTGCATCATTTTGTTTTGGGAGCTCCTAGTTGCACAGGATGGTGAGTGGCATTTCTCATTGTGATTCAGTTGAAAGTGACATCAAATAAAGTAAAACACACCAGACTGACATGACCATTTCTGTATCTAGTTCCTTCCTTTTTTTTTTTTTTTTTTTTTTTTTGGTAATTCCAGTATCTATTTCTAGCTGAATCATAAGGTTGCCTAAAGAAAGATGTCAGAGATGAGCTTTTATTTTGGGGAAAATATTTACTTTTCCCATATCCTGATAAACCCAGTCATGTAAAAGAGACTTCAGGTGCTGCTCTGTTCACTTCAAAGGTTATACTTAACCCAGGTCAAAATTTTGGCTACGTGAAGTCAGTGAGAGAACTCCCACTGACTTTGCTGAGGTCGGCAAGGGTAACATTAGATAATTGTCACTGTGCAGTCTTCCCTATTGCCTCAATAAAATAGGTGAAAAAGTGGTTCTGACTCAGATTTACAGATGTATAGTTTTCAAGCCCAAAAAGTTGTTGAATGAAATCCAAGACACATATTCTTTAAATGACTGTTGCATGTTTGGGACCTAGTTAGGTTACAGGGTGTGTACAGCAGGGAAAAGCACTGTGTAGATTAAAAATTGTTTACCCTGCAAATCCTAGGCAACAGCCCCCATTTTTAGTTGTATATGAGTGATAAAGGATTTCTCAGAACTAACAAGATGAAAATCAAACAATAACAAGAAGACATGTAAACATGTGTTGTGAACATGTACCTGTGAGTTGTAAGGATTCTGTTTTTTTCTCATTTATTTGCATGAATAAATTACCATTTACATTATCATTTGCACTAAAGCAGAATGGAGATTCTAACTGTGCTGGCTACTGAACTGGCTAGGGAGTAACAAAGCAAAGGAGGAGGAAAGAGACAAAGAAATGTGGCTGAAAGTTATGGGGCGTCCATATGCAGATGTTAACGTACAAAGAAATTGAAGTCTTACAGTACTGTACATTGACCTATACATTACCTATGAAGAGGTGCCACTTTTTCCAAAACAAAACTATTAGACTTTTAAATTCAAACAGCATAGATTGGGTGATACTAAAATAAATGGGATTTTGAATGTACTGGCAGGTATTTAACAGGCAGTTTTCTGACTGGGTAAATTCGAAATGAATGCAAAAGATACGTTTGACATCAATTTTAGGATTCCCATTCCTGCTCACATTGATGAATACCGATTTTCAGCTACCCAGAGGTTTGGTCTCATAAGAGTACAGAGTTTTGGTGAAAAAAAAATTTAAACAACGAAAAACCTTATTCTAAACATTGAAAAGATAGGATTATATTATATAGCCCTTAAAGGAAACAAAAGCCAAACAAAGGTCTTTTTATGTAGACATTTGGAGTAAGAATATCCCCTTAGAAAAATGCAGTTTACATAGAAGAAAGGCATAGCTAATTTCTTAAATAACAAACAAGATAGAAAATGCAGAAATCATATCTCTTATAGGAATTGCTACAAGAAAGTTACATACTATCTGGGCACTAGACCAGAGCGATTTGTGTGTGGTCATCTGAATACAAAAAACAATATGCTGCTTTAATTGAAAGATGGGGAATTTGGCCCACAGAGTCATTGTTTACTAGTCAAAACAGAGGTTTAAGAAAATATAGACTTGTCTTTATTCTAATATGTAGTTTTGGAGTAAATCGAGGAGTGCTCTGTTTAGATTAGTTTTTGCTGAATGCCCCTGTTTACTTGAACTAAGTGCTGTTCAAGAAAAAGGAGAAGACATAGACCAGACATTCTGTAACTTAAACAGTCTGATAACAGAAAACATACCATATACTAAGGGGAAGTGTCTGTTGATTTTGCTTTACTCTTCATTCATTTACTAATTTAAATAGATTTTAAGCCACCTGTATAAATTTGAGCATATTTGACTAAGAGTTGGCCAAAGACCAGAAGAGCAGCAGAAGCAGCTCAAGAGAGGGAAAGTCCTGTTGCAGACCTAGAAATAAGATGAACTTAGGCAGTACATATGAACCCGTGAGGACCTGCAGATAAAGAAAAATGAAGTTCATGACACAGGAACTGATTAATCAGGAATTATACCCAAGTGCTGTGCTGAATTAGATCATAAGGCATAGGGCACAGATGCAGGCATCCATAAGTAAGGTAGCACAGTGCCCTGAAGAGTGTCAGTCTGACTCCCAAACGAGCCAAAATCCTGAATGAAACACACTGACTCTACAGTCACTGCTTGGAAAGAATTAGAAATATCAGGAATATCACCCAAAACTTGCACGTAAGCAGAAATGTATTCAGCACAGAGCTGCATTTGCACTCTTGCTCCATCTCTGGAAGGTGCAGACCCAGGCGCGCGCTCTCTGCTCAGCACACAGCCCAAATCCTCCCATTGTTTTTATACACTAAAGTCAATGCTTATAACAGACCTCACCCTACCTGCTGAAAGTGAAAGATCAAAACGTAGGCAAAGCTAGACAGCGAGAATGTGTGACTCCATGCTTGGTGTTTAAGGTGCTGAACTCGGTAGTTTAACTCAGCACAAACCTTCGTACTTGCGGTACTGAGCGGGTTTGGGCTGCGGTCCCAGATGCTGGGACGGCAGCCTGGAAGGAGACGTGCATTCCAGGCACGCCCTGCAATAGCGCAAACATTAGCGGGGGGACTGTGTTTCTGCGAGGTTAATGCCTTACCATGGGTATACAATCTGTTTCCCATCTGCCTCTCTGACCTCTTCTCCCTCCACCAGTGAGTCCTGGAGCAATTTCAGCAGTGGGCATGTGGAGTGTGCTTCCTTCCTTGAACCACAGCGTCATTAGGGTGCTCTGCTGGGAGATACCGGTTTGAATCCCTTTAAGCAGGTTAAAATATTATTACAGTCCTTTTTCATCCAAGTCCTGGGTTGAAAGCCAAAAGTAACATCAAAGCAGTATCATTTCCTTCCTATGCTTAGCAAAACTTTTAGTAACATGACTGGTGTACAGTGCTTATACAGCCCCCAGTTTGATCTTGTTGCCAGTGTGGAAGAGGCATGCTAATTGTAGTGAATTTAGTTGTCTGTCACTCAAAATGACTTATTTTGGGTATGATGGAAAAAAACCAAATGTCCCTCTGGAATTCTTCGCCTTGCCTCTTTTCTGAATGGATTGTGTAGGAAATAATTTTATTCAGTGTTGTCCCAGATTAGGATACATAATCCTTTCTTCTTTTCTGGATGTACAACACTCTCCAGGCACTATCCACCCCCCTGCCCTGACCTTTTTGAAAGTTTTTTTTCTACTTGCACTGAACTCCCTCTGTTAGTACTCTCCCTGTTGCAGCACACTGGTGGAACATACAGTCCTGTCCCAGATACAAATGTTTGGCACGGTGTTCCCAGCTTGGAATCAGCTGCCTGACAGTGCTCTGTGATTAAATACATTCAGATTTCTCTCTGTCCTACTTTAGTTTATGTTGACCAAAAATATGACATTTAAATTCACCTACTTGGAACCTCACCAAAATGAATCATCGTTATTTTGTTTGAAGTTGTGGCTCTGGGAACATGCCAATAAACTCCTAAGAAAACAAAGCTACAGTGAGATATAAATAATAGATAAATAATGGGCGAGAGTCTTTCTACATGCGAATTGAAGGTAGAATACAAGAGTACAGCACTGGGCTGATATTGTCTCCATGTGCTGGGAAAGAATTTTCATTTGCTACCAACAGACTTAAGGGCAACAAGATTATTCTTAAGGATTGTGTGAATTTGGTCCCCCTGAAGGTAATTTGCTAAAGAATATGATTTAAATCAGTTCACCTCTATTCACAGATTGACTAACATTTCCAAATAGTTTTGTAGAGCAACAGATGGAGAGAAGGAGAAAAGGGAAAAGAAGGTCTAGGAAAAGAAGAAAATCCCCTTTATTCTGTAAGCCAGACTTCAAAATAGTCACAGTATTCCTAAATTTGTCTGAAAATATTTCCACGGATAGATAACTTCTGTTTTCTTAGTAAGGGCTCTATTTACCATGTTAGGGTATGCACAGCAGTAGAGCTGATGGAGTTTTTCTTTTTTTTTTTTTTTTGTTGAGTATTTAAATACTCAGTAGAACACAGAAATATGTAACATAATGATTTTGTTACTTGACTGTGGTTTGGACACTGATAGAGCGTGTAGAAATCTGGTTTCCTTCCTTTAGTTTAATAAAATGTGTGTGTTTGTATAAGGTATAACTGTAGCAAAGGAAAACATTTTTAATCAATGAAAATTTTCTTGAAAAAACAAAAATGTTTCAGTAGAGGTTACTGTAGGAGGATCATGAAGTGACCATTCTTCAGCTGCATAATGCACAGTACTACCCAGAGAACAGGCTGCCCTGTAAATAAACACCAGCCACTATCTCTTCTTTTACGTTAATGATAAAATTTGTAAGGACAAAGTGTAACATCATCAGGTCCCAAAATCTTCTGATGTTAATTTTGTGCTGGTTTCAGGTCAAGTTCTGGTTTATTTGGATGCAATTCATTTGACTAGGCTCATAAGATGAATGTCTCAAAACTTTTTTTCTAAAGCATTTGAGATACAGTGTTAAGAGGCAAAGGTAATAGCACAAGCATGATCTAGCAGTGAAAGGCTGAAACTCAGGGAATCTAGGCTCAGATTTGACAGGTTTATGATTTTCAGACATTCCTCCTTGGGAAATATTCCAAGGTGAGCATCCAAAAGTTAGCTGTCAGACTCCTGAAAGTTTTGTCCGTAGTTTCTGGTTCCAAGCTTCATCTGGCTTCATCGACCAAGCTGTTAAAGTTTAATTTGAAAACCTGATCATTTGCTACTTCTCTTCTCCAACACAAATTATTGAAGCGAGCCAAAATATCCTCACATAATTACTTTTTAAGAAATAAGTATTTTTTTTTTACTATATTGGTTTCTGTAGAAGCAAACTAATAAGCCTAATAATTAATCTACTTTTTAAACTGACATTAAAATTAGTCCGATATAAAAATAGGTTTACTGTGAAACACGAACACCTTCAAGAAGATCCAGACACAAGGAACTGCGTAGCCAGGAGGCCTGTTTGAAAGTTTGTACAAGTCTTGCAGTGTCTCAGGACAGACAGACGAAGCCTGTTCCACACTAAAACTTTTTACTATCTAGTCTCAGGTTTTGTTTCCTGCCTGTCCTGCTCCACAGGCCAGTGATGGACTGACCTGAATGGCAGAGTGATCCCAGTTGGAAGGAGATGGGACTGAGGGCTGGGTGTCCCAACGCCAGCAAGCCTTTTCTGTCTTGAGCTGCTTCCCACACAGCAGCACAGCAGCGCGCAGCAGCGCTCCAGTGGGTGGCTGGCTGCTTATGGCTCTTTCCTGGAAAGTTAAATAGGACCTCCTGGAAAAGCTAAGAAACCTTCCTGTGTGTCAGTAAGAGAAGATACAAGAAAACACACCACCTACCCTATTGACTTACTGGGGAAATGATATAACCAATAGATTATAACAAGGACAAAGAAATGCTTTTGTCTTACCGTGTTCCTGGGCCAGTACTTCAGGGAAAAGAAGAAAAAAAAAAAAAAAAAAAAAAAAAAAGGAAAGAAAGAAAAAGATAGAACATTTTCCAGTAGGGAGTGTGGGAACAGAGACGTCTCATTGTGGCTCTAGGATTTAAAAAATACTCATCTGCCTCCATCTGTTGTGTTTTACCTTGCTCTGGGTAACTCATGGAAATCTCACGGTGCTCACTGTTCTGTGTCTCACTGTCTGGCACCAACATCTCTGGGACCAGCACAAAGGGATTCTGGGCATCTAATATGAGGTGTACTGCTCCATTTCAAAGGGCTGGAGTCCTGTCTGGGCTCGACCCTTAAATCTTTTTTCTTTTTTTTTTTTTTTTTTTTTAAGTAGAAATTTTAACCTGTCAAGAAGCAGATTCTGCAGATCAAGAGAAAGTGATACAGCTATCAACTTCATGACAAATGACAGTGATTATATCTTAGCAGGACATCTGTAACTAATTTATGGCATCACAGGTGCACAGAAGGCAGGGGCAAGTAAGGCAGTTCAGCAGGGAAAGGACCTGTAACAGCATTTCCATAGGGAACGTCAAGGTTAATTGATTAGGGAAAGGAAAAATTACACAGACTGTAACGATAATTTGTCTTTATATCAAAATAAAAAAAATGCTTAGTAAAATGCAGGAAGGAAGGAAGGAAGGAAGGAAGGAAGCAAGGAAAATTAAACTATAAATGAAAAGTATCTTTATCTTTAAACTACCATATTGTTTCCTTTTTAAAAATGTTTTTAAAAGGCAAGGAGGTATTTTCAGTGAAAATATTTTCTTCCATTATAGTAACTAGTAGGAAAACATTGGACAGCTGTAACAGCTATAATGTAATACACCCTGTAGCAAGCAAAATATGTACTTGAAATGAACACTGGACAGCGAATGCAGCCTGACCCAGTTCAGCAGGGGACACGTACATGAACTCAGGTCAAAAGTCCCCTTCCACGATTTTATAACAGGTTAGCACTGTCTTCAAGAGCAAGTCTGCCTTCCTGCTTGAGACCAGGAATGCACTGAATAAATCTGTTCCGTAAATGGAAGGATGTGAAACAGATACATGATGGTAGCAGTCTGATCTTTGGTCTGACCCCAGCCCACCAAAGCAAGGACTAAGGAGCCACTTGAACCGAAGTGCACCAGTGGGTTGGTTCCTGAGGTGAAGAGAGCACCGTGTCTGCCTGCCTCGGACTTCTCAGGCAGGGACCCGTTGAGATGTGGGGGTAATATTGGGAGTTTTTGGGATGACTCACATTTTTTGCTTTTGTGGCACCTCAATGATCCTGCTGTAATTCTCCTAGGTCCAGCTGATGTATGCTTTCTTCATACATATGCATAATTTTAATAGAAAAAGTGAGAAATCAGATGCTAATATTTGCTGTATTCTGGAATTTTGAAAACTAAATCTATGATTTCACTACCTGAAATATATGCTTAGTAAGAAGAGCTTTGTATGTAAACTGTTCTGCTTAAATGCTAGATTTAAACAAATAATTGCTGAAATATGGATTTTGTCCTATAATTTTTAAATTCTTTACATTGGCCTTCTTAAAGGATAGTACAGTTTCGTTCAAACAGGCATTTAAAATTCAAATATTTTATATTATTGATATACTTTGCTGAAAGTTTAGTCATTGGTATCATAAAAAGAATTCTGAAGGCAGCAAAGCCCAAAAATTTTTGAAAAATCCCTTTTCAGTATTCTTTTGGTTGCCTCTGCATTGGTTTATTTATTTTTCTGTGATCACTGAACATGCTTGGAAGAAAAGAATGCTTATGTATAAGTAATTTCCTTAAGCATTCCTCAATGTGTCTCCCAGATCCCTAAGAATGATTTAGAAACAGATTTCATATATAATATGACCGTAGTGAATAGTAAAAGTAATGACAGCTGTCATTGTTAATCCTTTTGGTTGTTTACTGGCCAGGAAAAAACCAACACATTTATTCAAACAAATGGCCGGGAAAAACCCCAACATTTATTCAAACAAATAACTAAAATCTTAATTAATTCCACTAGTTTATATTGTAGTTGGGAAACTGGATTGCCACTGAGAGTGAGGCATTCAAGAAAGCTCCCTCTCATAGTCCTGGAAAAGAGATTTGTTTATAAGTTTACTTGTAATGGCCTTCCAAGTGGATTAAACCAGTCCAAAATATGCCAGCTTTCTCACAGAATCAGTGTGTCTAAGTGGGGGGATTAATAAGGAGTAGGTATTCTACTTCTCTCCTTAGGCAAACTGTAGATCATAATCCTGCAATAAGATTCACACAGAATGACCCTATTTCATGTTTCTGAATTTCACCGGCATTATCACTTTCAGGTGTAAGAAAATCATTCCCTGTCTAAAATCATGAGATTAGCCCTTTAGGCAATATATGCATGCAAAAAACAACAACACAAAACCCCAAAACACCCTTCTGAAATCCTTTTATTTGTCTACAAGTTCAAAATTTTATATTTCCCCA
Organism: Falco rusticolus; assembly: GCF_015220075.1. Taxonomy (NCBI): domain Eukaryota; kingdom Metazoa; phylum Chordata; class Aves; order Falconiformes; family Falconidae; genus Falco; species Falco rusticolus. Next base: position 18,676,444 of record NC_051191.1, read on the forward strand.
CAATATATTTTTCACAATCAGGAAAAATTGAAAGTTGTTTCAAGAAATTAAATTTAAGTCATCCTAATGTAATCGGTTGTTTCAAAACACTGAGGCACCCAGAAAAATATCTTGAGTGATCAGATATTTATTGTCATTGCCGCATCAAAATATAAACAAATTATAAAACAGAGAAATAGGGATTCAATTCTTTGAGCTTGAAAATGTAAAAAGAACATCACAGGCATTAACATCTTTTCCCTGTCTTCAGTTAAAATTTTATTCGTTCACTGTGATTTTATTATCTATTTCTTTTTACATATAGAAAGTTTCTTTTCTTGGAGCTGCTTTTTGGTGCTTTACTATTGCCTGATTTGAGGGGTCTGTGGTTAAGGTGATTATTGATTCTTGCTCCTTGACTGGCTGAGTCAGAAAATAGGGGAAAGCCATTATTTTTACTCTTGGTAGTAGATGATCTGGTTGCAATATTGATTTTTCAGAGATGGATGAATGCCACAGAAAAATACCTTTTTACAGGGAGGATTCCAGGAGCTCTTGAGATGGTATTTAGGCAGATGATCTCTGTTGGAGTAACATTTCCCCCGAGGTGTGGGCTGGTTCAGGAAAGAATTTGCTTTCCTGATAATAAGCCTTTGGACATTTTCCCAGGTAGTGGAACTAATTCATATGATACATTTGTATGCCATTACAATCAAATTTTGATGTATTAACCTACTTAAAAAAAAAATAAATGTTGTTGTTTTAGAGTTCCACTCCTAAGCCTGCAGTTAAAATTAATTTCATTATCCTTTCTGCTGTTGCATGTAGAATCTCTTACCTCCAGGGTGATTTTTTCATTGCAAAAGTATTTGAAAATCTTGTTTGTTATAAACTAACAAATAGAAAATAAACAGCGTGATTTTAACTTTAATCTTTAGGTACTTTTGAAAGAAACTAAAACCAAATGCATCTCTAATATAATATTTTCCTTATTTACATTGGAAACAGCTTTAGGCCAATGATGTTTGCCAGTGATGTACATATGAGAAAGTGGTATTTCCCTGCGTATGGATCATGTTATACTAAACAATAAATACGACTGTGAAGATTAGAATAGCAGCTTTATAAATACACAGAAGAGGTAACAGACTCACTAGCAATGATCTGCTTATGCTTATTCAATTTTCCTGCTGGAAAGGAAAAATAAAGGAGAAAAAAATTCTTCTACCCACACCAAATTGATAAATACAGCATTAATTGCATACCCACGTACTCAGTTACCTCTTGACCTGGGTAGACTGCTAGTCATAAAACACATATTTAGTTCCTTTCTTTGTCTTCTTCCGGAATTATAGGCTAACAAATCATGATCTTGGCCTGTGGACTGCATGCTATCTGCTTTCACTGTTGCTTCACTCTTTCGCTGTGCTGTTTCAGTGGTCCATGTTTCAAAAGCATGCTGTCCTCCGCTCCATTATTTTTCTCCAGGATGTCCCAAAAAATAATTTTACAGCAAATTGTCTTGTAAAAGCATATTTACATACATATTTTTCAGTTTTTATACCAGCAATGCAGGGCAAAAATTGTTTTCACAGTTTGTAAAAGATGAATAAAGAACAATTGTGAAATGCTAGGGTCACAACACAAATTCTGGACCAGCATGGCAAAAATAAAGGAAAAGATATATTTAAATCACTTTATGCAGTTCCTTCATCTTCACATCTTAGAGGAATAGAGATGAAAAGGAAAGGACAATAAAGGCATTCAGGAAATACAAATGAAGAAGTAAAAAAAAAAAAAAATCCCTAACAAAAATTAAAAAGTGAAAGTAAAGTCTGAAATTAATGTTGGGTCACTCCTCCATTTCTGGCAGGCTTACCCTAGTGGTGTCTTTTCTTGTTCCTGCCAAACCTGACTTTGTATTTGGGCATTAAAATAAGTGCTGTAAGCTCAGCTCTGCATTTACATAGGCCACAAATTTCGAATTAGTATTCAGCTTATCCTGATGTTTGTGATACTTGACATTTGAAAGAATGGACCTTGAAAACTCTCTGCTTGAATTGGAACTTTCTTAGTTTGGCTGTCAGAACAAAAATGAGTTTTATTCAAGCTGCAGAGCATTACTAAAGCTCTACTTCAAACTTTGCATTTGCTTAAATTAGTGCAGTTGAGTAGTGTGGTTGTACTCCATGCAGCTGGGGAGAAGGGACTCCAGAGCAGAAGTTTTCTCCTGTCCTCTAAGGTCAGTGGAGGTTGAATCAGTCCATATGCAATATAAAGCCATACTCAGCTGTTGAGACTAATTTGTTGTTTTTTTCTCTTGTAATTTAATGAATCAGCTGCAAAAAGTCACATATTCCTCTTCTCTACTGTTGACCATCAATTGCTTCTGATATGCCCTTGATGAATATGGCAGAAAATGCTGGCATAGTGTACACAAGATCAGGGCCAGCTGAGACAGTGAACATTCCCTACATTGTGAATTCAAGTTGTGTGGAGGAACTTTATGAGTTATTCCTCACTGTCCAAATGATGGATGGAAGATATCAAACAGGTGAAGTGTCTGTACAAGGGCTCAAGTAGAGCATGACAAATAAATATGTAGTTTGTATTTAATACCCTCTCCATTAAAAAAACAGCAGAAAAAAAAAGATAAAAGATAAAAAAAAAAGAGATACAAATTTGACATTTAGCGAGGTAGAAATCAATGCTTTATAGCAGCTTAATTTCTTTGGGTAGTAAGTTTCTAGGATAACTTAATGACTTAATGTTGTCTGTCATTATGGGTTGCAGTTGTTTATAAGCATCCAGATTAATTTGGATGGACAGGTTTTATTATAGATAGAAATTGAAATAAATGATTGCAATTCTTTGAACATAGAAGTAATGACAGGTAGTAGGGAAAAGGTGATGAGTGAAGACAAAAAAGAAAGCCAAGAAACAAGTGTCCCATAGAGAAAAACACACAGATCAGGAACGTGAAGGGAAGAACCAGACGATGGTAGCAAGGGCTGGAATTTAAAGACTGAGCCCAAGCAATGGGTTTTGTTAATTGGTTGCTTCTGATTATTTACTTTTGAAAACAGAATGAGTTTTTTTCCTAAAATCAGCTAGTTTAGGATTTAGCCCAGAGACTAGAGCCAGTTGTAGTCTAATGTAAGAAAAGTGGTAGAGCACAAGGGTAAGTGTGAAAGATGATAATAAGGCAATCAAAGCAATTGTTTATAGAAGTATAATTGGCACAGGAAAAAAATCAACAGCACAGTTAACAGGAAGCCATGTTACTTTACTTCAGGTTAAGGAAATAACCAAAACCAGTTATGTTTTCATGTTTTGATGGATCCATATTCCAACAGTTGTATATTTCCAGGGCAGCCTTCAGGCAGAGAGAAAACAGGCAGTTCCTTACACAGGTGGAGATGGAAAAGAAAGGCTTTATGTTTCCTTGGTTTCTGGGAGAAGAGGTTGTCTGGGAATATCTTAGATATAAGGAAAAAGTTGTGGGTAAAATAAAGGCAACCTGTTTTCTCCTCAGCATCTTTCTGCTGCGTGCTGAAGCTAGAGCTATGCTGGTATAGCTATGGCTGCATTACCGTAACAGATTCAGTCACTCCCCTTCAGCTCTGGCAAGAAGGGAAGAGGCAAAGGCAAGCACTGAGCTTAGCCAGGCACACAGGCAGCGCCACCTCAGCTGGTCATTACTGCAGCCAACACCTTCTTTTGGCCATTTCTCTAAGCCACAATATTGAATGCTAATGCCATAAAGATGAAAACAAAATCCTGTGGGACAGTATTACATTTTTACTGATGCTGGTGAGAAAAACTGAGCCAGGAGTATCGTACAGTTAAAATTTTATGTTATTGCTGTCAGTGGAAACAATAATGAAAACATCATCATTGATGAAGTTTCATTGAGGGAGTACTTGAATTTTGTTTCTTTTCCTCCAAATGCTAATAATAACAAAATGTCACAACACAATTGCCTAATGTATATCTTCTAAAAAGCCAGCAGGAAGTGGGCTCAGAAATAAATAGCTATGTGACTGGGAAAAAAAAATATCTACCCAAATGGTGCAGAAATGCGTGTCAAGATCTGTGTAAGACTGTTTTGGCAAATAAGGAGAAGTTCTGGATTAATTTTATCCCTGAATGGGTAAAGGAAGCATTCCATTTCTAAGACCCACCCTTTTGAGATATTCAGTATATATCTGATCTTTTCTGCTATATGTAAATATAGTGAAATTAGATAATGGAGGCATTTGCTTTAACTTTTTATTGATTTTACCTCCAGAAGACAATTATCCAAGTTTTAAGAAGTGAAGGTGACTGGTCTTTGCCTGGGAAACAATCATGCCTTCCAGTGTTTCCAGTTCAGTGAGATCCTTCTTTAGTTGTTTCTATTATGGGTTCTTTGTTATGCCTGATTTATTTTCTCATCCAAGATAAAAGAAAGGAGGTAAGAGTTTAGATCTGGAAGCAGAGTTTGTAGGGAGCGTTGCAAGGAACAAAGCCAGTAAAAATTTTAATTAGCCAACTAAAACTCAAAAGATTTCTTCTTTCTGGGTACAAAAGACCTGGGAGAAGTTTGTCTTACTGAAACACAGTATCAATAATATTATTAAAACAATAACATTCAAATGTTATTATTGAACACTTGCTATATATTTAAAAAAAAATACGGAAGAACTAAGAGATTAGAAGAAATGAGTTAGCAAAACAATGATCAAGCAAAAGGACACTTCTTTCTGGGCCAACAAATGACACCAAGGAGTGTGGTGTCATACTGTGTTTAAGCAGACATCAAAAAGTTTGCTCATTTCCCATCAACCACCTATACACACATTACATGCATTTACACAGACAGATTTATTTCTCTAAGGTGCATTGTCCTCCCAGTGAGAGCTGATGCTCACTCCCAGTTTTCTGCCCAGACTCTGCAACCAGAAGAGTTTTGAACCTTGGGTTTTATTTTCAGAATTTTTGGAGGACACCAAAAGAGCTGGAGAGGAAACTTTTCTTTAAAAACACGGTATTCTTTATGTAATCAAAGTTTGAAGAAAAAATGTCCAAATTCTGTGGCAAGAAAAAGAGCAGTCTTGGTTGTCTTCTGATGAATTCTAGTTTGTTTTGGCAGTTCCTCTACTGATAAATCAAATAGGTGAACGACTGTTCTTGCTCTGAGACCATTTGTCGTGACACAGAGTGCATTTATGTGTTAAACTCTTATTCCCAGAGCCGTGGTGGCTTCATCAAAACTGCCTGCTGGGTATGGTCATTGGTATGAATTAATCTACAAAACTTGCCGAAGTGTAAGTCATCATGTGAGTTGGTCTAGGCCAAAAACAAGTCAGAGATAATGCTAATAAGTCGGTAATACATATGACGATACCACTGAGCTGTGCTTTCATGCTGAAACAATTATACTAAATAAGTCAGAATTGCCTTTATTTTCATTGGATATAGTGCTAAGAATCACCAGAACAGCTGTTCTAGATGAGCAGTGCAGAGAAGGTGCCTTTTCTGGTGGCTGAAGGTCATTCTGATGATGATGACTTGGGTATGGGCATAAAAGCGATAAAGCACCAACTGATTTTATTTTTTCTAACTTTTAACAGTTCATTTTCCGGCATAACCAGTTTTCTTCCTCAGTCTTAATAACTTACTATGCCTGGAATGTTAATTCCTTTTGATAATGCTCCTTTAAAGGAAGAGTTAGTTAATGGGGGATAATTCTGCTTTTAAGATTGGTCACTGCACTGAATAAGGATAATAAGGAGATGGGTTTACTAGAGAGCAAACAAGCAAACAAAACAAATCAAAATAAAACTTTTCTTCCCTCCAGAAGTCTTTTATTTATGTATGTTTTATTTACCTGTGTACCTTTTGTCAACCAAGACTACTGAGCTTGATGGCTGAAACAATAAATATATGTACTTACCTCATCTGCTGTAAGAATGCAAAATTTAGGTGCATGCCCTGGCACTTTTCTGAGCTATGGAAAACCTCTTTTTCAAGTGCAGCTGGTCTGGGACTACTTTTTGATATTATTGTTTAAAACTGCCTTTTTTTGTTGGGCTAGACCTGTTTTCTTAGGTTACCAAATCATGAGAAAGCAGAAGAGCACAGATACAGTCAAGGCAGCACTCAGTGAAAGGGAGGTGTGCTATGTGTTCCCTAGTTTCACAAGAAAAATCCTTTGAAGATCTCTGTGCAATGGGCATAGCTGGTCAGGGAAGTAGATATAAGCTCAGTTCTGGATGTTCCCTTTAAAAAGGAACTTTACATTGTGTTTCCACTGCAGATAACACAAATTACTCTCCCAGAAAACATGCCCCAGCCATAATGATATTGCACAGGATTTTGCAAAGAGATTCCTGAGAAGAGCAGAGCAGAAAGTTGCATTTTGTTTTAACTTGCTGGAAAAATTCCAGATTCATATGACAGTAAGCTGGAACAGAATTTTGGCCAGAGGTTCTCAGAAACTGTAAGATAGAAAATACTCCCTTTTAATGAAAAAAATAAACAACACTTGTATCCTACTGTAAGCAAATAAACAAGGATGAATTAGCACCCCAAGAAGGTAAAGTAGTTAGTACCAACCCACCCAGGGGCAGTAAGGACCGCGCAGATACTTCTCCACACTCCTGTTCAATAACACCAGCTTTTCTTGGGTGAACTGATGGACCAGCTGTGCAAGCAAAAAAGGAAAAAAATATGAGTTGAAAAAACCCCAAGAAACTAAAACACCCTCTCAAGACCCCAAATGCACTTTACATTCGACCCAGCCTGGAGAGCCAGCAGATGGAGAAAGCCAGCACACTACAGGAGAAAGGGAAGATGCAATGACACAGAAGGAATGTGGAAACTTGAAAATAGACTTGGCACTGAGTGAATAGCTGAAATTGATGACCAAATGATTGATGGGTAATATAAAGTGACAATGAACAGAGAAAATTATTTCCCTAGGGAGCAGGCCTTTTTGGGTAAACCACCAGGATATTTGCCTGTAATCTATTTTTGCATGTGATTCTGCAATTAATCATTTCATCCCGAGGCATCTGCACCAATTTGTGGGGCCTTTTCATGCAAATGTAGGGCTTTCTATGTAGATTTCATGTAACTATGTTTGGGTTTTTTCTTCTCTTGATGTTGGTACTACATTAAGAGCTAAGTCTTGCTTATGACACAGAGGTGGAGAAAGGATACCTTGCAGGATTCAGTATCCGTATCTTTAGAGTTATCTTTTCTTACAAATCCAAACCACAGCCTATATAGTAATTTTTTTTTTTAAGTATGTTGTTTTCTTGTTTGTGTGGACTGCACAACCAGAGGAGGGTCTAGAAAGAAAAGGTTTTTCCAATCAGATATTGCTTCCCAAAATATTTTGAAGTCCAAATCTATCGTTAAATATGGAAACTTTTGAAAACTGTGCTTGCATGTAACACCTGAATTGACAAATTTTCAAAGACTCTTTCACAAGACATATGTTCTGAATGTAGTTTTGGACATGATTATTCACTCCAAAGCATTAACTTTTTGTCTTAGAGTAACTGTCTTTTCACAAGAAAAACTGTCTAGGCGTAAAACTGTACGGTGAATCCTTTAGGAGACGAGTATTTCTGTGGAAGGCACAGAGAACCTGCATTTTGGCCAGTTCAGCAGGGAGCAGCACTCCAAATGAAGGTAAGCATTGAGTACCTATATGCACAGATATTTTCATCTAGAGTAATCTGTTTCCATTGAAGGGTATTTTGGGGCAAATGCTGTCATTTAGAAAACAAATTAAGGTATTTTCATAGTCTCTTGAATGCAATACTTGATTTATCTCTCCTATAAATTAGATTTCATATTAACTTGGTAAATTAAAAAATGTGGTAAACATATAAATATCTGTCTGCACTAGGCCTTTTAAACCACATCAAGGATAGATAGGGCTCAAATTATAGTAGCTGCCATTAAAAAAAAAAAGTGTAGAGATTCAGCAATTATATCCTTTGCAGAGACAGGAAGATGATATATCAGACACTCTGATGGTATTGCTGAGAAATGTTGACTTTGTAATGGTGACTGCCCTGCGTGCAGAGATGTGGTGGAGTAATTGGAAATGCTGTGCAGAACATAAGAAGAGGAGACTGACAGCTGGGCAGGACATTCTGGGTACTGGATCTGTTATCCCGAGGAATGGCTTAGCAATGCCTGAACACCTGTTGTACCCTCTTGTTGCATTTTGTTATGCATTTGGTTGTAATCTCTTGGAATCAAGTATTGCAATTTATGGGGTGTACCACGATGTTAATCCAAACTCGGACTTCTCGCTAATTCTGCTGCAAGAAGCAACAGTGCCAATGCTTGCAGACCAAAGGGGTACTGCCTCATTTCAATGGTGCTGCCTGGAGCAGAGTCCATGCCCTACCTGCCAGATATTTATCTTATAGAGACAGCTTCACAGGGGCTCTGGCAGTGAAAGACCTCAGTCTTCCAGCCCCAGAGGAGCGAGGGAATGGACTATTGCTGTTAGCTAGATGGGCCCCATCACGCCCCTGCTCCAGCCACCCTCTGAGCTCATTGACTAGGGGGGGTGGGGGGTGGGGGTTAGCAAAACTTCTCATGAGAGGACTCAACCCATAGCTGGGTCAGTGGCATAATTATGAAAGCTAATGGAGGCAAAGTTCATAAGAGGTGATTTTCCATGTATTACATAGTTTAAAATTAGCAGGCCAGGTGCAGAGGAACCCAAAACTACATGAGAGTTCAAAATGATTAGGTATACAATGATATTTTCATTATTAAACGTGAAGATACGGTCTATAGCAATGTATAGGAGTACTGTTGCATGAATGCCCTTTTCTTATGCCTTTATAGGTGTCCACTGTTAAATGAATCTTTGCCCCCATATTATAGGGTTGTTCTTCCATAGATGTGCAAGGTCATATATAAGTCTAGCTGGATTATACAATCTATTCTTTTAAAGATGTGGGTTTGTTTTGAAAAGTTGTTTTCTGTGTTGTCTCCTTTAAAGACAACAGGGCCTTCATCATTTCTCATAGCTATAAATTAGTCACTTAATACATTTACTCTTTGCCTTTTCCAAAAAGGCAAATCCATGTTTTTTTTCCTGGTTCTCGACTTTGTAGATTTATTGCATACCCTTACATCCCATTCTCACATTGAACGTGAAGGGACTTGGTTAATTATCTGTCTTTCTCCTCCATCATACTCGTACACTCATTTGAAACTCCATAACTTCAAGACTTGAGAGAATGTGTATAAATCTATATGTACACAGCTGCCCAGATCAGCAGGAGTAGCCATACACTTGGGCCAGCAAGGGAGAGAAGCAGAATAAAATATTTTTTCTCTTAATTCGTGAGACTGTAGCAGCCCTTCTGATAATTTGCTTGACCTCTGTTGATGAAAACTAGTTTTTATGTACATATAAGAAAAGGGAAGAAAAAGAGAAGTCCACATAGGCTTTGTGAATCCAAGAAGATAGTTTTTTCTTAGGCTTTACTACTGCAGGTGGTGTTTTTGCACTAGAACTATTATGCACACTGATTTGTGCCTTTAAAATTTGGGCATCACAACTTTTCTAATCTAACTGCAAAGATGCTGATGAGACATGCGTTTCTGATTGCAAACAGCGCTAGGCTTCTTGAAAGACCAGATAATAAAACTATAATATTCTTTCTTGTCTATATAACAAAGGCATGATTTATTATTTTATCTATTTCTTGTTACTATCAATTTTGGTCAGTATAAACAAAATAAAAATTAAATGTAATTATTATCTGCAAAACACTTAAGAACTGTCAAAATGTTTGCTGTTATAAGGAGTATTTCCAGCCACTATTTCTAGATCCTACCCTAAGTGCTGAGCAACATATAGTTGCTGATATGAGAAAAATCCTCATACATTCATGTAGCAGATCAGATATATTGCAAACAGACACAATTTTCTGCATGGGTCTGTGAAAAACTATCAGATTAGGAGATACTTGGAGCCCAGGTTTCCAGCTCAAATTTTTATTGCCCCTTGAGAGAGGGAGAGGTCATTACTTAGAAGCAGCGCTTGTAATAACATGAAGTTTTGTGTGTCACAGGCTCTTAGTTAATATGAAGTCACAAGGAAAAAATGTGTATTCAGTTTGCCTGGCTTTCTCCAAATGACTACACAGAGCAGCAGGTGCTGCATGTAACAAGCACAAAATAAGTCACATGGCAGAATCCAAGCAGCAGATTGCAGGCTGGAGGAACACAGTGATCAGGACCCATTGCTCTCCATTTGTCAGCCAGTGTAGAAGCACACAAGGGTTTCTAGCACTGATTTTTCAACTTTAACCTTTTCAACAGCCAGAAGAATAGCATACCATCCCTGATGATGCTTCTAATGGCCTAGGTGCTGGGTAACAGCTCTGTGCTCCCCCTGCTTAGTGTGTAGAGTCTCAGCCACGCTAACCAAGATGCTGGTTACCAGCCTCACAGTACCAGGTGCAGTAATTGAGCTTCAGCGCTTCCTGTCCCCTAAAGGGCACGCTCACTCTTGTATATCTCGAAAGACAGCTTACCCTGGATATTTGCTTTGCAATCTATTAACTAATGGGTCTTTTTCTGATCATGATTTATGGAGGGCTTGTAGACAATGAGCAACCCTTTCAAGAAAGGTGGGCTATGGATATACATGCTTATTCTTCATGATTCTACTGATGGATGTGGTCACTGATATCAATGTGAACCAAATAGTTTCTCCATAGGGCTGTTTTTCTTTCCAAGATTCTAAGGAAATAAAAGCTCAGAGTCTTGAAAAAGTGAGTTATTGCTGTATTTCTTTAACCAGAAAAAATGTCATTCAGAAACATGCTGCACTTCACGTGGGCTCTATGGAAAGCACAAAGGTCAAGGAATTGCTCATAAAAGATACATTTTCATAATAGTCTGGCTTCGGCAGCAAATCAAGTTTAAAATAGTTCTTTATCCAGACTGGAGTTATTTTTAACCTGAATCATTTAAGTAATCCATATTGCAGCACAGCCATGTGAATAGTTGCATTGGTTGGATCAACTGGATGGTTGTGATATGAAAATGGGAACAATCATCTGGAGGTGGGAAAGAGAGGGGCTTACATTGATTTTATCTCCAGAGCTGTTATGAGACAATAACCAGAGATTATTACGTGGATCTGTTTACCTAGAATGAGCAAGACAGACATATGTGTTCCAACCAAGTACGCAAGAGCTCCGATAATCTCTTCAAAGAAAGTGCCTGGTTCCCAAACTGTAAAGCAGTTCTAGTTCAGGTGTTTGGAATATAACTTGAGCAGATTTGACCACACTGGATGACTTCATTATGAGACTGTCCTGCAGATCCTATTTACATTATGCAACTTACACACAGAGAGGTCCTTGTTGCCTTAAGATCAATGCTCAAATGGACAAATATTCAGAACACTCACTAGTAGCTAACATTACAATAGTAAAAAGTGTTGCTTTGCAAAAGTAAAAAAATTTGCTTTGCATGTGTTACATGGATCTTCTTTGCACTTTAGGCAGTCAACAGAGTACAGAATTCTGCAACATCAGTAGAGCTGTGAACCTAAAGGAATCACTTAGCTTCCAAGAATTTGCTTGGAGAACACCACAGGTAAGGAAATAGGAACCTGTGTGACCTAAATAGGAAAAATTATGTGGAAAACTAATATTTTCTTTTGAAAGAGGGTAAGATCCTGGGTCAATTGTTTACATGGGAGCTCTGTGTACCACAAGTGTTTTTATTTTCTGGATAAAACATATAGAAAAACCTTGTTTACCTGCTAATACACCCTGAAATTTCTGCTGTGGACACATGTAATATGCTCCAGGGACACCCAAGCAAATCGTCAGTGGGCAGAAGGCACAGGGCACCACACTGTGCATCCCAGGACAGTATCAGCTTGTCCCAGAATAGCAGTACCACATGAGAGCAATGCTCTTACTGAACTGATAATATCTTATTGACTCTTGTTATTGTAGAAAAAGTGTCAAAAGCATGTTACTTCTTGTTTGAGAGCTTCCATAATAATTTCTGGATTACTTTCTCTGTAACACATAACTTTATGGTGCAAATACTTATTTGAATTATAAGAATAAAGGAAATCCAAGCATTACTTATGATGCTACTATGTTGCTTCAGAATTGCTTAGTTTTTCTCCATGGCAGTTGTCTTCTTTTCAGCACAGGAATTATTATTATTATTATTGTTTTTTAAATAACTGTGCAAAATTTGCCAGATAATAGACTGAGAAAAGCATAAGGAAAAAACCCACTCAGTTAAGCTTTTTCACCTTCAAAGTACTAAAACGTGTATGCAGGTGAATAAGTAATAATTACAAAATCATCTTTCTCCAGCTTTCAGAATACAAGGGAATAGTAAGAAAAATCTCTGGAGATCTGACAGAGGAGATGTGAGAGAAATATAAATGAAAAAATAAATGAAACAGATCATTTTATAGTGTTAATGATGTGTAGCTATGAAATCCTAGGTTGAATCACCAGAACGACAACATATCTTTCCTGCTTATCCCCTGGTGAAATATTAAAAAACATTTTGCTGTTATAAATGTGAGTCAGTGGTTTCTATGAAGTCTTGAGTACTGTTACAAAAACAGCTAAATGCTCTTTCTGGGTACCGAAGAAGGAATTTCAAGCTGAAGAGGTTTTTTTGGTTTTGTTTTTTTTTTTAAAAAAAAAGGTTCAGCAAAACAAACAAATCTCATGCAATCAGTCTTTTCCTTGTACCGTACCCTCACAGGCACAGTTGGCTGAGGTCACATTTCCTAACAGTCCTTCTATTTGAGATGTGTACGTGGAAGGTGTTGGATAGTCCACTGTCTTCACTAGCTGCCAAAGTGTATAGGCTCACTGACATCACTAGGAAGATGTTTGATGATTTGAATGAGTTTTGGAAAGTACCCCGTATTTCTGATCTTAATGTAGAAGAAAATTGTACCTCTTCATTCTAGTCAGAGGTAACAGGCTGGTGGATACATTATAAATTATGTGACCAAATTTTTTTTAAATATGAGATCCACTGGGATAAGGAAGTATATGAATTATTTCAAATATTTACAGTTCAGTTATTGAGATCAAATCATAGACACCCTTAAAGGTGAAAATAAATGAATGTATTAAGTGAAAAATCTCAGAAGTCTTGGGGCAGTCATTGACCTCACCGTATCTCTTTGGAGAGTGCTTTGGGGAGTGCTTGGTCAAAAGCCATCATGAACTGCCGTTCCCACTTCTGATCCCCTTTGTCTGCGCGGGGCGTTTACTGGTGAGGGAATAAAGAAAATAACCTGGTTGTGTTGGTGCAGAAGCAAGGCTGTTCAGAGGTAGCTGTGCTGCCATAGTGAACAACCCGTTTACTATTACAATGCCACAATCCCCAATCGCACTACGAGACAATTCTAGTGCACTCCACACACAAATGTAATCCAGAACATGTGCAAACCAAACTAGCTAGAACTGCATTATCTGGCATTTTGTGCTTTTGTGGCAGATTTTTACTGGCTTTGTGAGAACAGATGCTCTCTGGTCCAGTGCACAACCCCCTGGTTAATACTTCAAAATGTTTTGAACAAATCTGAACCAGCAGAATGGGTTTATACTGGATCAGTGCTTTGTGGCATGTGGCCATGGAGTTTTGGATCTCATAGAAAGAGCCCCAAAGCCAAATTTTGTGTCTTGTTGAACCATAGCCCAGCTAAACAAGAAAATAATTTTTGTTCAATAGTACTAGACACTGCTATGCTGAAAGGTTTACAAATGGGACATATGTGGCATATGTGGTCTCTGTAATACAGACACATAGAATTTTCTTTAAAACAGGATCAAATTATTGCATAAGAAAAAATGAACTTCTTTTTTTCTTCTTTTTTTTTCTATTTAGGTGACTGGGAATAGTTCCGACCTCATGTTTGTTGTCTCACACCCCATGCTTATATTCAGGGACATTGTATCTATTCTTCATGGGCAAAATTCCAGGGGGACACAGCACTGTCTCCCTGTTCCTTTCCTCAACCCTGAGTACTGGTCCTATGAAAAGGAAGTATCCAGAAAGCCAGCTAAACCAGAGTCCTTATCTACAGCAGGATGCTGCTCATACTGCTCTACTTGTTCCTAAAGGCAGTAATGTTCCTGTAAAAAGTAATGTTATGATCGAGGGACAAATGGAAACTAGTGCTCCCTCCAGCTCTCTCTCTTCTGAGTGACTTAGGGTTTCAATCTAAATGTATCCTGAATTAATAATACATTATTGTACAACGGGTAGCATCAAGAAACGTGATCCCTAATTTCAAGAAACTCATTTAACTATGATGAGGCTTGGGAGTCTTTTAAAGAGGAACACCTCGATAAGATAAATCTGTGTATGAGACAAACATGGAATGACATAATAATAAAAGAATCAAGTCTGTTGTTTATATCCTAAATTAATCATATTTTAACAGCAACTGAAACCTCAGTACACCAAGATAGGTTAATGAACACCAAGGGACAATGAAGATTTCTGTGACACAGAAGTAGTACTACTGCTTCAAATACAGAATGCTTGGTTTCTTACCAGCACAAGAAAGCAGAGATTTTTTTCCTCAAATCTTCTCTTCTTAATCTCTGATTCACTGGAGGCAGCAATTCAGTGGGGGCCTGATCCAGTTCCACTGTAGTCAGTAGAAAAGACTCCAGCCGGGATTTGGATCAAGTCCTTACTAGCACTACAGGGTGGGGTTAACAATGTAAAAGGCTATCGTTTCCAGATCTATCTAAGACCAGATGTGCAAGGCAGGAAACCATACGATTACATTCAGACAATAAATAAAAAAAGGAGTTGCCCTTGTTTAAAAGCATTTTGCACTAGTGGAGATTTTCTAACCATGACAACATACTGCAGGGTTCGGTATTAAGTCATTGAGTTGCTGAACCTCTGTCCAGCGAACCCTACTGAATCTTTGGGGAGTCAGGATTAGCTGAAAGAACAAACTTAAGAGATCACTTCGTGTTCAGATAAAGCCAACGGAAGTTTTAATACTGAACTTTCTTCTGGTTTTCATTTTCTGCGTTTTGAGTTACTTATCTTATTTGATCTCCTATTGCAGGATCATTTTAACTGTTGCAGTGTGTTTCCAGTTAATAAAAATAGGCACCGTTTGAAGCAAGACATATTCCTTGAATCCAGCTTTGCCTTGCCTTTCCTTTTCTCCTTCTCTCCTTCCTTGCCTCTCTTCTTCCCTCCCTCCTCCCTTTTTTCCTTCCCTCGTCTTCCTCACTTTCTCCCTTCCTTCCCTCCCTTCTTCTAACTCTTCCATGTAAAAAACATTACCAACAAAACCCCAAAGAAAACCAGAAAAAGCCACCACAACCCAAACCCAAGTGTTATGCATATGACAGTGTTAGATATTGCAATAATTCCCACATCATGGTGGCTACTGAAATGAGAATGCTATGGGCCCCTTCTCTCTTTTACACCTTGTGTAACAAGAGTTGCCTGTCTAAAATGGGTTGGAAATACTGTAACTCTGATTTGCAGCTTTTTTTTTTTTTTTTTCTCGATCACTTCTGCATTTTTTTCCACTGAGACAAGTGTCTAAAGGAACGGGAAGGCAAATCTGCAATTTTTTAACTTTATGTATGCTTCACGTGTATGAAGGGAAACTGTGACTCTGTAACTTTTGAGGTCATTTACCATTGCAAAACAACCCATCACATGTGCAGTGGAGAGACGGGGGGGAGAGAGTTATGAGGTTACTCATAACTGGATCAGCCCCCAGAACCTAATAAAATATTTGGGCAGTGTTTTCAGCATAAAGGGCCCTGTGCTAACATGTCTTTAAGACTGAACATTTTCACAAATCTGAGTAATTGGATTACTGTCTGGAATCAGCCACCATCAAGAGGGTGCCTGAATAGGAGCTGAAGTTAGGGGTTTTAACATACTTATAACTCTAAATTTACCCGTCACTACTTTCCTGTTTATTATCGCTGTACAAGGAAGTAAGGATTTATACATTAACACAAAGGTGGGCATTGTCCTGTTTTCATTTCCATTCATTTCTCTGTCAAGGAGGAAATAACCCGCACCTGGAATGCAAACCTCCCCTGCTACTCAAGGAGCAGCCAGACAGAACAAAAAGCAACTGTTATAAATCCCGAGGCAGATGCTGTGAAAGCTTCTCTCTCCCTTGCCACCAGTATCATGTTTATTACTATAATTAAAAGATCTATATACTGTGGCAATAGTAAGTGAAGGATAAGGTTAGATGCTATTTTTTTTTTTCATTACTTTTCCAACAAGAAAATTGGCCAATTTTATTGTGCCTAAAAAGGTAATTTTTAAAAAGGAAGAAAAGTAGCAACATTTCTAAATAATGTATGGAACTAATATGGTACAGAAGGCAGAAGATGGCTTTCTAGGCTGTAGTTCAAAACCACTGCAGACTCTCTATGCACAGGATGAATTGACTCTTCAACTTGATGGAGGTCAGCCTGTTCCAGCTGAGGTCATTCTGATTAGTTTGGGCAGCTACCGAGCCAGCTGTTAAACAGATGCTTTCTTATAAATTGGTGGTTTAGAATAAATTAGGCCAAATGCTTCCATTGTGGTTAATGCAAGAAATCTGATAAATACAGCCTTGTATTTTCTTTATTTTTTGGTTTGAATTTTTTTAGGCAGCAAAAATATACTATTATAGTTAATAATAAGAAAGTTGACAACATACTAAAAGAATGAACTGAAAACGCGCAAGAGATTTGTCTGAGCTGCGCCATTCCACCATTGCTACTGTGGTCATTTTTGTGGGTCTTTGTAAGAAACCTGTGGCAAAAATGCCCTTTTTTATTTGTGTTGCTGTAATTCCCAGAGGCACCAAGCAGGTCCTAGGGGTACTCCTTCCTAGCGGGTATTATGTGTGTCTGGCTACAAGAAAGCCACACTTTTACAGTTTTTGCAAGAGAATCACCATGTCTGCTGTAAAGGCTGCTTTTGCCCTTCTGGAAAGGTGGGATAGGCTCCTGGTACTCAGAATAAATCTGAACATTTAGTTCGGAAGGTGCCTAACTCCACGTATCAAACATTTTTTTTTTTTTTTAAGTAAGATGCTGAAGTTGTACACGTCTGGAATTTCCCTAGAGATAGATGGGCAACAATTCTTATTCTTTTTCCTTCCCTTTCTCCTTCTCTTGTTTCAGGAGGTGGGGATGAGGGGGAAGTTGAAGGGGAGTGTTTGGATTTTTTTTTTTTTAATGGACCTTATTCATCCTTGGCTTTAATTAGATTGTCTCAGAAAATTTACAGTCCCTGATAGATGCCAGTTGTTGGCTGTTAAGCAAACACAGCCACAGGCACACGGAGCTGGATTCTCCTGTCACTTCCTATATTCCCACTTTCTCCACCCACCTGGTGGCGTATCACTGATTTACACCAGTGCAAATAAACTCCATCTGTCAATTTCCCAGACATACACCGGTTGTTTCTCTTGTTAAATGATACCTTTGTGAATTGTCATTTATGTAGGCATCTGGTCTAAAAGCAATGAAGGCAGGGAGGGTAGTGGCAGGGAGGGACAGGACAGGGACAGAGGAGAGGGTCTGTACAAGTCCTAGCGGTCTGCAGAGCAAAACCACCTGTTGGCAGAGCTCTCAGATCTGCCCAAGTTTGTGGTGAACAGGAGTGCTGCAGTCACTCAGTTTTAAGCTCATCAGAGGATACCAAAGCTGAAGATTAATGCCAGGCTTTTCTTCATTTAAGTCGCAACTGCCACCATACTATGGAACAGAAGCTGTTGAGCACATCAGCATGTTGCTGATAATAGATGCATCTAGTAATGTATAGGTGCTGCTAGCACATATAACCAGCATGCTTTACAATTTTGTTACTAATTTTGGCATATGTATGTGTCATCTACAGAATAAAAGCCATCATGTATGCAGATGCACATGCCTGGGCTAAGGCACAAGTTAAATGCTGAAATGAATGTGAAATCCTACTTCATTTCATCACATTTGGAACCATAATACAGAATAAAATTTAACTGCCTGCTCGCCCGTCAGCAGATATTTTTATGCTTTATGTAATTTAAGGAAATAGCAAATTTTGCCACAGAAATCATAGGATCATGGAACGGTTTGGGTTAGAAGGGACCTTAAGGATCACTTAGTTCCAACCCCCTGCCGTGGGCAGGGACATGTTCCACTAGACCAGGTTGCTCTGATGTCTGTAAGTTAACAGGACCCAGATATTGCTTCACAGCACTGCAAACCTGGGTATCAGATGGTGGAAAAACAGCAATTATCTAGTAATAAATAAATAAGTGTAGTAAGGGAAACTTTTTCCTAAAACTTTACATTAACATGTATATTTTAGAGAATGGAGGAGAAGCAGTTAACAAAAATGTTGTAAACTATGGAGAAATTCATTGCAGCTGAGAAATGACTGGAAATTGAAAGCACTCTCATAGGCTTTAGTCAGCAGATGTCCTGCCATTTGGGTTCAGCACTGTTCATGCTCTCAAATCAAAATCACATGAGGGCCTTTGGGAAGCGAGTTTTCAGGCTGTTTTCCCTTGTGATCTGTCAGAAGCTTTCCATTAAGAAATACCACCCTGGACTGGATCTTGTTAAGATCACAATTCTGATCTCAGTTCTTCATTCTGATCTCAGTTCTTCCCTTTCTCTCTAATAAATGACATTTCATAAGGATTTCTTCACTACTGATTGTCTGTTCCTTTCCTCCTCCAGATAATCTTGTACGCTCAATGTAATTTTCTTTTCTGCCTGTTCCCCCAAAACAGACATTAAAGGTGTAACTTCCCTAGAGAATTCACCGCTTTCCAGAACTAGAATGAGATTTAACTTCAAGGAATTTTTTTTTTTCCTTCCACACTCCAGCCCCAGCCCCGTGGGTTTTTCATTTACTGGGAGCTGTGCTTCCAAATACCCACCATCAGCCTCCAGGCATGCCTTCGGAGGGTGCTGCTTTGAAGCTGCTGTGCAGTTCCCCCCTCAAAGCTGCCGAGGATGCTGAGGAGCTTGCGGTCCTGGCACAAGCTGGCATCACTCCTAAAGCTGATGCCCCCCTTTCAGCTGCTTGTGTGGTCACCAGAGGATGAATGCAGTTGTGCCTTTTGGGAACAGCTCAAGCACAATATGTACCTTTCACAGGTATTTGCTTTCCCTGTAAAAAGGCCATAAACTGGGCAACACTTGTGATTTGACTTTTCATGTGGTGGACACAGCTGGGAGCCATACACACAGAGGAACTGAATACAGATCCCAACTCTGGCACAGCCTTTGCTGGGTGAAGCTACATCCCCATTTTAATTCCTGACCTCATGCATCTCATCTGTATGACTGGGGGATTGTTCGACCAAGAACATATGTAACACTTGGGCTCGTGAGTGACAGAAAAGTGATCAATCCTGCTATGACAGTGTATCATACCACCAGGATGCATGAGGAGAGGATTGAACAGTCAGTGTATGAGCAGTGGCTCTGTGTGCTGCACCATCATGGGAACTTCACCCCTTGGGCTAAGGACAAAAGTCCTCATGACCTGACCTCCATGACTGGGGTCCAGGGGCTGGAATGCACTAGATTTAAGGGTTCTAACTACTTTTTAATTGCCCCTTTTTTTTTTGTTTGTTTTTGTTTTTGTTTTTGTTTTTGTTTTTTTTGATAGTAGCTGTATCCCTCTGGATTACACTCTGTTATGCCTAGGAATGGTTTCTGAACTTATCCTAAACCATGGGGAAAGTTTTTGGTTTTTTTTTTTTTATTCTTTCCACATTGCCCGTCTCCCTCACACAGACTCACCACAATGTGTCCTGCACTGTGCGATCAAACATTGACAAGACCAGCGTAACACAGCTCGGCTTTGTGGTTCACCATGTACATGGCAATGCTGGCTCTGAATCGTAATGCCAAAGCAAACCCTGGTCTCAGCCCCTGGTTTAGTACAACATGTGAGTTTTATCTAAGTGAGTCTGACAATCAATATGCTGAGATGTGCAGTGCCTAAATTAAAGTATTTATATCAAGAGATCAATAAGCCTCCACCAATTACTTCAAGTGAAGCTCAGGATGAGGGATAACCTCAGGACAGTGAAATAGCAGAGACTCATGGGATCAAAGCAACCATCTAAACCAGTGGTGCTTAGTTTGCTTCTGTTGGTTCTTCATCTTAGAGTGAGTGCTTGGTTATCTGAAAGCTTCAGAGATACCCCTGAATCCCTGCCCTGAGTGGGAAAAATTGCATATCTCCACAACTGAATTCTGATCTTGTTCTGTTTTAGATTATGTTTATTATTAAAAAAATCCCTCATGCTTTATATTATTTTCATATGTTGTTTATGAAGGGTTAACAGCTGATTATGATCTGTAATACAACACGAGAAATGTAATGCAAATGGTTAAGATCACATCTGTAGAAGATACAGAAAGTTACAACGTACCTATTGATCTGCTTGATGTTGTAGCAATTGACTCTGGCATTTATTAAACCAGGTATCGTTACCTACCAGGAATAAAAAAAATAAATATCATGGGGAGTGGATAAATGTGAAGCAACTCCTGCTGTTTCAAGGCCAATGTAGGAACTTTCCTACCATCTCTCCTTATTCAATGCAGCCTGGTTTAGCTTTTCCAATGGACCTGGTGCTCTGCCCACACCCATGCCTATCCCACAATTTTCTGTTTTGCAGCTGTTTGCCAGTGTAATATCTGTGCTGTAGTGGCTGTAAAGGTAAGACGTAAGGCTAAATGTCTCTTGGGCCATATTCACATAGAATGCCACTGAATCTGAGAGTGTTTCAGATTAAGATCAGCTGCTACGTAAGGTTTCCAGAGCCTGGCTTCTGGGAGATGGAGGGGGCTCAGCCGCACACAGCACATGGTGCAAATACAGCTCCCTGCTCGGCAACCTTTCATGTTAGGACCTTGGACCCGAAAGCCCTGGAAAACAGCTCATTCATTTCTTAACTAACAGTTTAGTAAATGGTCAGAGTATGGCCCTCAGCCTCCATGTTGAGGAGCAAACACAGAAAGCAATTTGTTCCTTCCTAAACTATAAGCCCACTGAATGTTTAAGGAAAATGGACCTAGTCATGGTAGAAACTGAGTCTATAATTTGAAAGGAGATTAATTTTTTTTTTTTTAAATATGAGAAAGGAAACTAGATAAAATAAAATCCAGGTATTCCTATAAGGAAAGAATTACAGATTTTAACAGAGCTGATGATTTCTAATTCTGGATCAGATTATAACCTCCAGCAGATGTCAGCCAAAGAGAAAAAACTTTTTTTTATCATCATAGTTGATATATATTTTCCTCAATTGTCTACAAAATTCTGATAGAAATTTCTATAAAGAAGGCTGTACATACAGATTTGTGCTTTGTCATTGAACATTTGGAATTTCTAGACATAGTAGAGCTCTGCAATGAAATGTAAATAGAGCTATAAATATGTGCATAAACTTTGGTAAGGCAAATGAGGTCTGCTGAATGTCCTGCACTTTGCAAAACTTCCCCAAAATCTTGTTATCCTCAGGGCAAGGTAAACTTTAGCCATCAATATAACAATTATAGATATGTAATATTTTTACTAGTTCAAGTACAGTCTTCTGTAGAAGTCTGTTTTCCAGGAGAGTTTTATGTACAGGAAGATGTAAGAACTCCCTTTAGTATTTTAAATTCTCATCTTGCATTTGTGCATTTTTTTCCCCCAGTTTCTGATGCCTTCCTAATTTTCACCTGTTGATAAAAAGTAACAAAACACTAAAAGACACAATCCAATCTTGCTGCTCAACTGGATGGAGTCTGCAGCTTTGACTCTCAAATTATGTTTGGCTGTAAGAGTATATGCAAACCCTGAATGAGTAACGTGACATTTCAGGACCAATGTTCCTTACATATCTTTCTTTCCACCATCACTCCTTGGTTGCAATAAGGCTTGTACGTAGTTGGTCCAGGCTGCTTTGGATGATCAGAGTCACCTATAGAAAGCTAAGTGATCAAGCTGTGTGACCTAGAGAAAAGGTATACCACGTAGAATATTAAGGTTAATTTTATTCATGGGTGTGGTCCTGCATATTTCTTGCCCATTGTTTACATTACACAGAATATTTTTTTCTGGTTACTAAGAATATGATATAGATAAAGTAACTCTTTCCCATTTAGCTAAGCAAGCTTTGTTTTCAGCCATAAAGTCTTCACTACTGCAGTTTAAGATCAAACTAGGAATAGATGAATGGGTGCTTCTAGTGGAAGAATGGTTAAGTTTAAAATATTTGAGTGGAATAGTTTGTGGTAAACATTTGTGTATTTACATGAGGACTTGTAGTTGGCACTGATTACCCCAAGGGAAAGTTTTCATGAAGTTTTGTTCTGGAAGCTCCATATGTTTCAGTACTAGCAGAAGGAATAAAATGACATGTTTCATCATTTTAGTTAAATAAACAACCCTGCATCTCTTTTTATGGAAACTACATTTTACATGCATGTAGTTTCCCACTAAAAAAGTGACTCCATGAGTTCTTCATTGAAGTAGTATTCCTAGTGAAGGAAAATAAAGGAGCAGAAGCATCCCATTTTCCTACTTTTCTTTCTGTCTGTGTATGCATCTATCTATCTATCTATCTATCTATCTATCTATCTATCTATCTATCTATCTATCTATCTATCTATCTATCTATCTATCTATCTATCTATCTATCTATCTATCTATCTATCTATCTATTTATCTATCTATCTATCTATCTATCTATCCATCCATCCATCCATCCATCTATCTATCTATCTATCTATCTATCTATCTATCTATCTATCTATCTATCTATCTATCTATCTATCTATCTATCTATCCATCTATCTATCTATCCATCCATCCATCTATCTATCTATCTATCTATCTATCTATCTATCTATCTATCTATCTATCTATCTATCTATCTATCTATCTATCTATCTATCTATTTATCCATCCTCACACTTTCAAGCCTGCATATTCCCACACTTTCTGGCCTTTTGTCAGATAGTTCCCCATCCAAAAAAGTGTGTGTGCATGGAGGGGGTGGGGGTGGGGTGTGTGTGGGTGTGTTGGGTGTGTGTTTTGTGTGTGTGGGGGGGGGGTTTGAGTTTCTTTTGTCTCTATTTTATGTTTGGTCATCTTCCACTACATGAGTTCAGCTTATTCTTGTTTCTACTCTTTCTTCTTCCTGCAAATGTAACACCCCTCTGTGTTGCTACTCATTCCCAGGTAGGATCCATCTGCCCCTATTAACTCAGTTTTTGTCACTCTTTTGTTGTTATAGGAGGTATAAATGTATTTTGTTATAGAGTAATTGCCTTATTCTCCTCAGAAAACACACTTCACACAATGTCAGGTTTTTTCGCATGTTATCTTCACTTCAGCTTAGCCTTGCATTTTCAGGAAAACACTTCATTTTCCACATCTGTCAGATGCCTCTAAATCCCTATTAATACCACTGTGTTGCATTGCTTCATCACCTTAAAGCTCTTAGCTGCTAAAAGGGTCTTTCTGAGGCTTGAATTTTCCTTATAGGCTTCTGCCTCAGTCATCTATTCAAATTATGTCCTGTGCCAGAAAGAATCCTATCTGCTTCAGGAGTACTCCTGGCAAGCCACAATGCTCTTGTGTGCTGGAAGAAAGTTGTCTTGTATGTGGCCTGGTATCCTGCAAACCTGAGGCCAGATCCAGCAAGGTGAGGGAGAGCTCCAAGTTCTTCTCACGGCAGAGCAGTGTAACGGACACAGCTTGTTCTTATTTTGGTAATATCCTTGCACCCACTCTGTGGATATCTGACGCTTGCCTATTCCTTTAATGGCACCTCTGTAAGGTGTCTTCTTCCATAAAGTTCATTACAGGATCACAGCTTGTCTCAGAGCGAAAGACAGACTGGGAACTTAAAGACTTTAACAACAATATTCCACCCCTTTTAGCTCTGAAAATGCATTTAAAACAGACCAGATATGTCCCCAAATGCAAAGATGAGTGAAGAATAAAAGCTTGTTTGATCCTTGATGCAGACATTCATTTTTAATTGAGAGTAGTGATTTGTTCTAATTAAGAAGCTGTAATGCCATCATGATATGTTTGGGCCATGGTGATTTTCTCTATTTAACAGAATCATTTATAATAATTAAATTAAATAACTTCCACATTAAACAGCCACAAGAGGAAGAGAAAAGTGTTAATATTTTTCCTGAAAGAAAAACTGAAATGAACCATGGCATTATCCTGATTCTAGTACAGCTGTTTCACTTTTCAAACTTACATTCTTCCTCTCCCTCATGGTTTACAATGTAGTGTGAAAGCAATAGAAATGAGAAGAAAATGGGAGAGGATATATTGCTCTGAGTATACTGTGCAAATAAATGAGTAACAGCAAAATACAAAGCCATTTATTTTATCTATTTGTTTATTTCAAGCTATTTAGAAATATCTTGTTCTGCCAAAACCCGGAGTGCACGTACAAAACCTTTTGTAATCGATCTTGGGAATTAAAACCAACTTCCATATATTGTGGAGAAAATAAGCCTGTTGTGAAAGACCTCACAGGAGCAACTACTGTGCAATACCCATCCTCATGTGTGTATACAGCTTCCAGGGTAATCAGCAGAAGGAACACATGCATCCCTTCTTTTATCTCACTGGATCTCCACAGAGATTTAAGAATCATCAGGATTAAAGAACAAAGCCTAAAACCTATCAAAATCCCCCAAATGCCTGCTGGTGCAAACCAGGATAGATAGGTCCAGTTTAAGGTTTGTTCCTGGAAAAACTAATATTGCCATAAGTTGTATAGGGAGGTGAATTATATGCGTATGCATGGGTGTAAGGTGAAACAATGTCTCTTACATCTCTTTCTTGCACAGCTCTATCCCAGGATATTCTTTTTCAGATTTCTCTGACCTTACAATTTCTCCTCAAGCAAATGAGCAAAAAACATGGGGAACAAGAGAAGCCTCAACTCTGCCCCAAAAGACACTCACTAGCAAAATGGAACCAACAGCCAAGAGCGCTGTAATTTCCTGTTAATGCAGATCGGAGCGGGAATGATGCAGCAAGTGTATTTCTCTCAGGCAAAATAAGCGTAAAGGCCACCATTAGTGCAGCACAATGTGTGAATCACCGAGTCAAGGACTTCATCTCAAGCCATGGGGAGACTATTGAGCACTGACCTAAATCCATTAAGCATTATCCCAGAAGGCAGTGGGTCTGATCACAGTAGCAAAAGTTTTAGCTGTTAGTTTTGACTTATCTCTTGAGCCCATTTAATTGATTTCTATTTTAATCCAGAACTGTATTTTTACAGGGAAGTGAATATGGGTCTTTTGCAGAGCAGGTGTTTGTTTGAATAGGCCTTCTCATTTTTAAATATTGGGGAAGAAATAAGACTTCCGTGGTCTCCAGACTAATGAGACTTGGAGGTTGTAGGTCTTTAACTTCTAAGTTGACCTTCGGTTACTGCTGAGTTACTGTCAGCCGTGCAAGACTTGACAGAACAAAAGCGGGATTAGATTTCAGAGACATTAATCACCACACTCTGTGGTCCAAACTCTCTAGTGCATGACCTGAGAAGTAATCCTGGCTTGCTGCCATACATGGCAATATGTAGATCCTAAAATCAAGCTCATTAAAATATTTAAGTAAACAAGACAGAGAAGAGGAAAAAGTGGAAACAAATGAGTAGCAGCTAACAGAAGCGAGGCTTGGCAGATACGTCCCCTTCGGAAACTGATTATATGGATGCTTCCATCTCTTAAAAAGGGCTTTACTATAAAACAAACACCACAAGAATGAAAAGGAGTGAAGGAAATTAGGAGGTATGCTTAGAAAGTGGAAAAAACCCCCACAAAACTTTAAGGGCTTGGGCTGTGGTTAAAACAGACACATTCTGTAGAGATTTCGCCTACTTTAATTTCCTGCTTTACCTGGGTGTGAAATGTCCCTGACTCCTTCAGCAATGCAAGGGCTGAAACCTGACATGATTTCTCATTCTCTCTTGAGCACTGATTGAAATGTTTTGAAATGATGCAAAAGCTGGATGAGTTTGAGGGCTCAGTTAGAAGAAATCAGAATTTTCCTTTGGTCTGGAAATCCCACTGAAGGAGATTGCATCCACAGGTTGCAGGTGTGATTCTAGGCCTCCGTGTTCTCTTTCTCCAGTCCTTACTGCGGCAAATGCAAAGACACAGAAAAATAAAGGAAGGAAAAAAAAAAAGAAAAAAGAAGAAGAAACTGCAGGCAAGGAAGAAAAGACTAGCTTTCTTTTCCTTAAAAGCTCTACAAGAAGGAGATAGACCCAAAATTTCTCCCTAATGTCTGGGAGGTCTGCATATAGTTCTGAAAGACTTGAGATTTAAGAAATAAGGTCTAGGCTTCAAATCTGAATTTCTTCTTTTGGACATACATCTAGATGGAAGTTTACATTTGATTTTTTCCTTGGATGAAGATGTAGCTTAACAGGATCAAGAGTATGCTCTTTTTCCGGTTCTACAATGAAAACATCCTGTTGTTCTGTGGTTTTACTGTATGTAACCTAGCATCAGAAAGTCTTCTTTTATTTCCAAAGAATTAAATACCTTCTCAAAGAATATTAAGACAGTTTTAAAGCTTCTAGTAACCAATTGATAAAGCTGAAGCCACACGCCACTAAGTACAGAACTAGTGCGAGTTCATACTGTGGCTTCAAATTTGTTCAAAAGATTTTGATAGGGTAATTTTGTCCTGGCAGACTCAGGATCAGATCAAGTATCACCTGATCTCCTGCAGTTACACAAATGCAGCCCAAGCACCATATGGTGTGCTCTGGCACAGCAGGGATGGCACAACTGAAACAAGATCACATGCTCACACCAGATCTAGATCAGTTTTCCGTTGCTTTTTAGTGTGTAGATCAAGTATCAATGAATATGGAACCACTAATTATTTGCCATGGTCCTAAGAGAAATAACCCACTACTAGTAGCAAGTACTGGGCTTAATGCTGGGCGATGCTGAGTCCTCCATTCCTATCTAGTGTATTCCTATCTAGTCTAGGTTGTCAGCTGGGCTGCTGGTGAGCACTGTGGGAACCCTCTGTGTTAGGGACGGCTTAGCTAAGGGACAGCTCAGCTGTGGCCACGGTATCACATCTCCTACGGTGAAAAGCATACCCACATTGTGGCCCTTCAGTTAAGCAAGGTCTTTCAGTCACTGTTGCAAGGCTGCTATTTGCACGATGTATGCACATGCACACAGGACGCTGGTGTTGTCTTAGATCTTTCTGGCTGATGTCCAATTAATTTTTAACTACAAAATCTGTTTTTAGCAACTGTTTTTGCTGTGACCTTTCCTCAGAAGATGTGTTTTGGTGCTGTGTAAGTAGGATTCATTAAAAGCTAAATAAACAACGCATAATAATGCTCACAGTATTAAGCTGAAATATTTTCAAAAGGATGTCTTCTGGTACTTTCTGTATCTTCTGTTCCACTCCCACATATACAATATATATACTATATATTTCTAGCTGCAATTTCATTCAGTTCATAAAAGGAGAATAAAGAAAAAATGAACAAATTTTAGATCTCTATAAAACCCTGGACATTTCTGATACTTTATATCTAGTGTAACTTTGGGAAAAAGAAAAGTAAAAAAAAAAAGGATTAGGAGATTCACTGTGAATTTCAAACTTTAAAAACTTTTTCTGGAAAACCAAGCCTTTTTTGTTGTTGTTTTCTGTTTGTTTTGGTTTTTTTTTGGGGGGGGGGAGTTAGATTTTTAATCAAACAAAGAGTAAAATATTAATTTTAAATATATTAAAACATAGAATCAGAGAATCACAGGGCGGTTTGGGCTTGAAGGGACCTTAATGACCATCTAGTTCCACTCCCCAGTGCCATGGGCAGGGACACCTTCCACTAGACCAGTTTGCTCCAAGCCCCATCCAACCTGGCCTTGAACGCTTCCAGGGATGGAGCAGCCACAGCTTCTCTGGGCAGCCTGTGCCAGTGCCTCACCACCCGCACAGTAAGAATTTCTTCCTAATATCTAATCTAAATCTACCCTCTTGCAGTTTAAAGCCTTTACCCTTTGTCTTATCACTACAGACTCTTGTCTGTAAAGAAAGACTTCCATCTTTCTTGTAGGCCCCTTTAGGTACTGGAGGTCTCCCTGGAGCTTTCTCTTCTCCAAGCTGAACAACCCCAACTCTCTCAGTTTGTTTTCATGGGAGAGGCTGTGAAAAGCAAATATTTTATTTCTGTTTTCAGCTTTTAAAAGCATCTGGAATTGCTAAGAAACTAAAAGGAAATTCTCAGATAGAAAGCTGTTTCAAATGGATCTGTTTTTAAAACATTGAAACATCAACTTATTTCTTAACAAGATGAATACAAATTTACAAAGCAATTCCAAAATGCTGAGCATACATTTTTTTTCTAGAGAAGATTTATGCATCCGACTCTAATCAGTTCACACCTGTGTAAAATGAGTGTCAGCAGATGTATAATGCTTCTGTTATAATGTGATATAGCTTCCACTCACAGGGGAAATTCCGGCTTCAGCAATGTCAAAGAGAGTTTCTCAAACTCATTTCTTCACACCTAATTCATGTTTCATCTTTAAGAATCAGTGATTTCACACTAGTCTAAATGTTGCTTCTCTTACTGGTACAATTGCCAGATCGCTCACATTAAATAAGCTCAGTATCGCAACAATTCACATTTTTTACTTTAATCGAGGGCCAAAATAATGGTTCATGCCCTACATATTTCCTGTCTAGACTACTATATTGGTCTTTTGGACAGGATTTATGCTTTTTTTCCATTGTTGTTTTCAAAGTAAAATGTACAAAACTCTATAGCTTGTTTCTTACTTTTCTAAGCTCTTGGGAAGATGACAGGCTTGTTTTCTTGGCTTGTAGTATTAGAAAACTACACCCCTGGTGAGGAATCAGTCCTGTATTTATATTTGAACTGTGAATATATGAGAAAAAAAGAACTGATTCTGTGGGTTAATCTACAAAAGATTCCCCTTTAGATAATGGCAAACTTGCAGCAGTGGCCTCTGAAGCATCCTATTGATTGGACTTCAGTGATAGATGATAACACCCTACACTCAGCGACACAGTAGAGACACAGAGGTCAAATATTCAGGTGGGTTTCATTCAGTACTTTATTCTTAACATATTGAACTTAGCTGTCCCACCTAAATTAACTATATCTTCTCCACCAGCATCTCCAGGAAACTTTTTACCTGAATTATCTTAGTTGCCTGTCTTAATACACCATAAATGACCTTTTTAGGAAACCTGTTTCAGTGTACTGAGGGATCTCTGAACCTAAATAAGACTAGATTATATGCTTAACTTTCAGACAGCATTTCAATTAGAAGAATCCTATCTCTTTTTCTACTATATACCTTGCAATTTGTCAATGATGTCTAAGAACTGTGATGACTGCCCATGGAATGGTAAATATGGATATTTTTAGAGTGGTCATTAAGTGATTGATAAGCCATCATCTGTTATTTTTAATTGGCATTTGAGCTTGATCAAATTTATTATAACATCCAATAATTCTAGTCCAACATTTGTTTCAGTATCTTGTTCCCTAGCATTCGATTGAATGATCAGTCAGAATCCATAGCGTACATTTAAATTAATCAGTTTTAATTTTTCAGGTTTTCCTATGACAATGACTTATTCCATATATTTCTTCACTATGTTTGCTCATGCAAAATTTTCTATTTATTGTCTGAATGTTCTTCGGAAAATTGTGACCCAGGGGTTATTCATTGACACCTCATTGTGGTTTCTTTTGTACTTGGAGCATAGGCAACTTCACTGCTTGTGTGATTTTGTAACCTTTGAGATTTCAGCTGACTGACTTTGTTCTCTAATAATAATGAATTTTATTTTATTGGGTTTCGTATTTAACATGTTTTTATACAGGGAATGCTATTCATGCGTGTTTCCCAACCAGTACTCCAACAAAGCTCAAGTGTTCTGTTGATCTCATTGTGAACAGTTTTTAACAAAGATTTTTGGAAGCTTTCCAATAAAAATGCAACAGAAGCAGACAGGGAGAGGTTAGGCAAACAGTGCTGCATTATACATGGCCACATGTAATACTGTGTTCAGGAAAAACTAAAGAAATATAATTGCTCAAAGGGATCATTTATGGGGGGAAAATAGTAATAAACACAAGTAAACATCTTTAGTTTGAAGAAATGATGAGGACCAGTGCTGTCCCTAGTCTGTAAGATTTTGTCTCATTACAAAATTTTCAAGTTTTCAATGTTATGTGATCAATATGTGCTTTCAAAAACACTTGTAGAGGCTTTGCAAATCTCCAGTCTTATCCTAAATCTCTACAAACATCAGTAAATACAGAGTGAGGGTGGCATTGATTCAGTAAGGTGTAGACTATGCATGTTTCATTATTCCATGTTGTTGAAAGTAAAGAATTGTAGCTATCATGCTATTCCAATGACTGTTGTGCAGTGTATTGTGTAAACCTTGGTGTCACACAGTGTCTTCTGCTCCTATCTTCTTTCAGGGAGTATTTATTTGCCATGGCCAGATCTACAATCAAAAATTCTTCATATTCTTTTCTCTGTGAAGGTATTCTAGGCAGCAAGCCAATTCCTCGTTCTCTGTATTGGGACAGAGGACTGTGTAATGGGCCTGTTTGTCATCTCACAGCTGATGCATGCTTCCTTGGAGAACAGGGCTGGCCGGGGCCAGAGCAGCCTCTGGGCTGTGCTCACGGAAAAGCAGATGGCCCTAAGGAGCTCCTGATCGATCCCAGCCTCTTTTAAAAATCTTGATGCTCAGGGGAAAAAAGAGCAAACATTTTTAATGTAGTATGAAGGATTTGTTCCTTCTCTGTCATACCGTTCACTCACGTACAAACACCAGATACTGAAATTCACACAGGGAAAACCCAATTTTTTTTACCTTTTCTTTCTTTTTGTTTCTCCCATTACATTACTTGAGATTTAATGTGAATTCATGAGATACTGAATCTTTGTAGCAATGATACAAATGTTGCTGTTGCAGATGGAAGCACCATTCTATTAAAACAAGCCTGATTAATTTCACTAGTGCTTTTTTTCTGGTAAAGACTTTCACTTTTCTCAGAGACAGGCATCAAAAGCTAAATCTTGGGCTACCAAGAAACTGAGATTTTTTTTCCTGTGGGGTCGTCACTAGTGGGCCAATATGCTTTGATTATATACTGGACTTGCCTCCTTACTCTACATCACCTTTGAATCCCAGATTTCCCATGGTTATAACATCAACAGAGAAAAGTTATTTATCAAAGATTGCTTTCCTGTTCAAGTTTCATTTTTCTAGCACTGGTATGTGTGCACTAGTAATATGTGCTATATATATATATATTTCCCTTGTAATATTAAATTTCAAATGCATTTTTATCATCCCATCTCTCAGTGTTTCTCAATATAGAAGATCCTATATTATTGCTTCACTCAGCTGCTCTTCTTTTTTAACTCTCCTATAGATCTAAATACATGGCAGTTGTAACAAATATATTTATGTATCTATTTTAAAACTTGCTGAGTGAAAATCAGTGAAACTTATTAGAAATTAATGCCTTTAGAAGCTGCAATAGCACAACTTTACTTTCCATCAGTTAGTGGATGTTTAATAGTGTTGCCCACAAAAAAGCTATGAGATCTTTATGCTTTTGCTAAAACTATTACTGAACTCTCCAAAGTAGCCACTGAAAAAAGAGAATATTTTGGCTGAGGTGTGGGGTATTATTATTTTTTTGTCTAGACATTGCCTAATACAATGAAGAGAGTTAAAAATTATAAACATATTGGCAATTCATTTCAATGCTTATGAAGCAAGATGATTTCATGCAAGCATGAAACAGAAAGTCATGCTCTCGGCAGACGTATGGAAATGTAAGTGTGTGCCTATACCACACACTTATCCCTAGGCTAATATCAGTCTCACCCGACAGGATGCTGCACGGCATAAATGTGCTGCTGCCAGATCAGAACTGCCTTGCTGGCTTCGGGGTCACAGTGCATGCTGTGGTAGTGCTGACAGCAGAGAAGGATGGTTAGAAACTCTTTCAGCAACAGAGGCAAATCTGTCCTCATCCTTTGGGATGGGAAAGGGGCAGAAAGTAGCAGAGGATGTCAGGAGAGAGGCTGGAGCTATGAAGTGCTTTTCCTCTCCTCTTTTTCTGAAATCTTGGGCAACTACCTAATTTGCCCAAAGCTGACACGTTAGGTATGTGTTATAATGCCGGTGAAGCTGAGTAATTTACCTAGTGAATTTTGTTGCTGTTGTGTTCAAAGGGGTCTAACAGCATCCGCAGCATGATTAGACCTTGAGAAATAAGCTGTATTCATAAAAGCAATTTTCCACAGCTCAAAGTTTGAAAGAAGAACTTGTCTAATGACTTCATCATTGTGCTCTCCCCCAAAACCTCACAATCCCCCCTTGACTTTAAACTCAGTCCAGAATCTCTCCGAGGTCCCCTAATTTAATATGATGTCATCACAGATGAGGAAAGGATCTCTCGACCCAATCACCTATCCATTCCAATTACTTCCCCAGGCAAAACTGAATGCTCCTTGGGTGGATGTCTGGAGTCTCAGCAGCACGTATGATTTATGTGTTTTAGCTAACCAACTCCAAAACCCCACTTTTTTATGGTACTTCGGGAAGCCTGCAGGAAATAAAGCTGGGATTGGTAAAGGCACTGGAGGAGAGAGAAAGTGAAGCTCTCTGAGGGCATATGAGTAAGTTTTACATACATCCTTTATTTCCTCATTTCATATACTATATTGATCACTAGTATAAATAAAAAGTGAGCATGCTCATTCCACACAAAAACCCTTTATGAACTCATACAGATGTTTTAAGATATACACAGAAAAACACTACAAAAGAAGGAAAAGTGGACTTTGTAAAGATGGAATTATGCATGTTTCTGTACAATACACATTCCTTTTGTGTGCTTTTCTTATTACGTAGAGTGCATTAAGACAGTTGGCTCAGGAAAAAGCTGCTGTCGAAAAAGTGAACGGGAAGCAGCAGCTTGAGGGAGGGGGAGCTGAAGGAGGGAGGAAAACCAGTGTGCTGAGCAAGAGTGAAAAGCACTCTCCAAGCACAGAAAGTCACAAGGCATAGGTAGCGTAGTTCAGAAACAGATGATATTATAGACTCACGTCACTCTGTTAGCCAAATTAGACAAATCTCTTTAACAGTGAACACATTTTCAAAAATAAAAATTACTGGTGTGTTACATAGCTGCAAAGAAGTTGGCGAATTGGCCATGTACTGTGTGGTTAGTAAAAGGATTCAAAATCAGGAAATGAACCACTCTAATTTCAGCTGCTTGTGAGGTCTCTCCGGGTAACATATGCCAATCAATAATTAGAGTAACTGACAAAAGCTATGCATGGTGAATACAGCAGACGCAGATATTAATGTGTACTGATCAGCTGCAATTTGTGAGCAGGCTGATCATTAAACTAAGGAAAATGTAGCAGTGAGACATTTAAGAAGAGAAGAGCAGAACATCTTAGTATTTTCAAGGTACAACTCCTTTAGTCAGTGGAAAAAGGCAACTGTGTCCAGAAAGAAATTTGGCTTGGAGAGAGGGTGAATTGCTTTCTGGAGTGAATTGCTCGCTCTCTACTCATTTGCTATAGAAGGAACTCAGCTAGCTGGTCCAAAAGATACCCTACATTTTTAAGAGACATTTATAACGGAGTTTAATAACTATTTTAATTAACCTGTTCCATGCAGATAAGCATGAACACAATTTAATAGCATGTAGAAAAAGTTATCATGGATAGAACTTACATTTATTTTGCACACTACTGCAAATGTTTACTCACAGTTTTCCCTTAATGAAAACGTCTAAATCCATACTTACTGAATGATATTTAATTTCTGCCCCCCCCCCCAGAAGTCCTTGTACTCAAGTACTGTAGTTTTTTTTACAGCCTTCGAACTATTTAGAACAGGAGAATCTGTCTTATCACTCCAATATATAATCTGATACATTTGTATCGATAAATAAGTTAATATTTACAGATATCGAGTGTCAATTCTAAACCTAACAAGTTTTTGTTGTTATGGTTATTTGGGGTTTTTCTGGGGTGTGTGTGTCTGTGTTTGGGTTTTTTTCCTGTAGACAAGGGGGTTTCTGTCTGTGCTTCCTGTATTTAGTAATTCTTTATTATTATTATTATTATTATTATTATTATTAAACTAAAAGTAGCATTATATGAAATTTGGGAAAAATCAATCAAAACACAGACTTTTAAAATCCTCAGATATCCTCTAAGTTGGTGTATGGGAGAAAAGTAAATAAGTAATAGTTTATTCAGAAAAACTGTAAAGCCATATGTGTACAACCAAATAGTTCAAAGTCTGTCCTAATGAGGAAGAAGAGGTACCAAAAAGCAATATCAAGATGCAGATAGACCTTTAAAAATTCACAGACTCTTCAGTTCTGATCCCAATTGGTCTTCAAAACCCAAATTAATTATTTTTCATTAAAAAAAAAAAGTAAACTGAATAAGACAGTTAAGCGTTTCTGATTATTATATAACCTCAGAAGAACAGGTAAGATTGAAGGAGCTGACAGCTGCAAACCCTACTCTAAGTAGCTCTCTACTTTTAGTCCAAGGAGGTCTGCATATAACTTAAGAGTGTAACAAGCCTTCTATTATTAAACAGTTTGTATCCATTTCCTTTCCTTGCTGCTCAGACCTCACACAAGTAATATTTGCTGAAAAAAAGGCTACTTTTGAACACTGAACTTCATTGTCATTCCTAGACACTTTAAAATAAAGCTCATATATATCATAAGTAAATAAAATGCATTCATGTAGATTTTTACAAGTGTGTGCATTGCTACCTCATTTGATTACCTTGCTGGTAGCTACATTTAATTCTGTTGTTTTAAAAGGCTGTCCTACTGGGAGGAATTGCTGTGGCATAAATTAGATCATCAGATGTTACCATGATAAAAGGTATATTCTTAACTCCCTCTAGATTTTTGATTACAACCTAAAGGTGATCGCAGCAGGGACAGCAGAATGGGACTGGTTGCCTTGTGCCTTTTGTACATTTGCAGTCTCGTATCTTGAATGATACAATGCCAAATTGTTTGTTTAGCAGAGAGAAAAAGAAGATTATGTTGGATAATTGGATTAGAAGACAATTAAACCAACAAGCACATGAAATTCAATATACAAGTAATAAAGAAAATTGTAATTTTTATATTGATTTGTACATGCAAAACACACTTTAAATGGACTTAATAAGAAATAAGTCATGGGTAGATACCAACAGTGACAGTCAAGGAATTTGCTTCTAAGAAGTTATGTGATTTTAAGAAAGCTGTCAGAAAACTGTAGAAGGAAAGTCCTAAATTTTCATTCATTCATCTGCAGAACCTTCTAGGGGACATAAAGGGCTGAAAACTACTCCCATTGCTGTCACATGAGTACTCATCACTGCCATTCATAGCTTGGCTGCATCTTTTTCCATCACCCTCTCATGGAGAGCATCCCATCATCTTCGTGTATTAGGTCCATATTATTCCTTTTGCAAACAGGTATGAACAAGTAAACATAAAAATGATGGTATCAGCTCAGAAGAACAGTTCACCTCACCCAGTATTCTGCCTACAGCAACAGACATAAGCTGAAAGCTAGACAGGAGTAAGAGCAAGGCAACCCTATATGGAAGCTTCTTCATATACTCTCCCAGCTTGCAGCTGTTTTCAGTTTAGTGAATTTTCTAAGGTAGACATAGTTTAGTTATTACCAGTAATTTTTGTTTTCCATGAAGTTTTCCAGTCAGTCCTATAAATAATTAGCATGCATACCATCCTTTGGAGAGGCGTACTATACATCTGCTCTCCACTGTGTTAAGTATCACCTTCTTTTTTTGTTTGTTTTTCACTTGATCCCTTCTAACTTCACCTGTATGATGTTGGTTTTATCCTGGAAGATAATGAGCAATCTATCCCTAACCTCTTTTACTCTGACATTCATCACTGTGTAGAGGTCTGCTGTACCTTACAGGTCATCGCTTTTCGAGATGGAAAAGGTCCTAGAATACTTAGAGAAACCATTCCACACTGCTGAACACCCTTGTTGCCCTTCTCTGCACCTTTTTCAGTGTATTACTATAATTCTGGAGATATGGAAGTTAGATCTACAGTTTTCAAGATAAATGTATACAATGGTTTTTGTTTTGTTATCTACTCCCTTCCCAATAATTCCTAATGTTGCTTGTTTTTTTGACTTTTACTGAGCTGAAGGTTTGCTGAGTATTGATCATAACCCCAGCTTCTCACAACCTGTGTTACAATGATCAGCTCAGAGCCCATCCTTTGATATGTGATGTTGGAATTCTTTCTCAATTGGTGCATTATTCTATGTTTATCCATTTTGAATACCATCTTTCATTTTATTACCTTACAGCTCAGTCTCATAAAGTCCTTTTGCAAGGCCTTACAGCTACTGTTCATCTCTACTATGTGATTAATTTACCAAGCTTTGCAAACTTTCTTACCTTACTGATCACCCCCAGGTTCAGGCCAGTAATCTGTAAGATAAACGTCACAGGTCCCACCCAGTACAGCTCCCTGTGGATCTGTACTGGTGTCCCTCTGTTGCAAGGGCTGGCCATGTATTTCATCCTTGTATTTTCTATCTTTTTTAGGAAATTATTTACCTACGCAAGGAAATTATTTCTTACTCTTTGCTCTTTGTTTCCATAGGTGATAACGCTGTGAGGTTTGGCCAAAAGCCTTTAGAAATCCAAGAAGAACTGTATCAGCAACACACCTTTGTTCCTGTGATTTTGTTGACTATTTTAAGGTATTCTATTAGTTTTTAAAGACTGTACATCCTTTTGTAAAAACCATGCTGGCGCTGCCTAAGCAGGCTATATATAGAAAAGTATCTACAGATTCTGTTCTTTATTACTGTTTCTAGTAATTTGGTAGGAAAAAATGTTAGATTTGGAGGACTTCAGAATTGCCCTGGAGCTGTTCTTAAAGTTTTTGCCACTTTCCAGTCATCATATATCACAGTAATTTTTACAAGAGGTTATACATTGCTATTAGCATTTCAGCTATCTTACCCTTTGGAGTGCCAATAGAATTCTTGGGTGATTACCAAGCTCTGGTTCTGGCATTTTCTTGTTGATTTTGTTTATATATCCCATACTCTGTGGTCAGTTAAATTTTAGGCAGATGCTCTGAGTAATCTCCCACAGTGAAAAGTTCTGGTTTAACTAGTTCCTTCCACTGTGAACCCCATTTTTTTTTGTCTTATGTGATTTTGCCTGAACACAACTGGTTGTATAGATTCTACTACTGGTTTTCTCACTTTGATGATTTTGAAAAAAAAAAAAATATTTTCCCCAACTTTTCTTTCAATCTCTTGTTTGTCCTATCTTTTTGAGTTTCTATTGGTGATCAGGTCAATATAAATTTCAGCATTATGCTAATATAAGAAAGATAGTGAACCACCAATAGTTATTTTTTCTAAATTTAATATTTAATTATTGATTTTAATGTATGAAGCTATTCTATATCTAAGCTCAGCAGCATACTGAATATGAAGTGGCTTATGGGTCTGCCCTACCATATTTTATATACATTTTCTGACTGCTCAAAAATAATCTGTACACACATTTTAATCTGTAGCAGATGAAAGCCAAAGAGCAGATAATGAGCATCTTCACTGGCATAAATCAATTTTATTATATTCAGTGAAAGATCCACCTCTTCCATGGTGGAAGAGATATCCGTGGTATCTTATGCTTAACAGTGACACTATCAGTGTTCATGGCAAGAACAGTGAAAGCATAGGCTGGCATTTCCCCTGGCCCTGGAGCCTCTGACAGCTGCTGATTTGGTCACTACTTCATATGAAATTTGCTCCACATTTGATAGTCCCCCAGAGTCCTTGCTCCTTTGTGATTTTTTCTAATATTTCTTTGGAATCCAGCAATGTATTTGAAATTCACAATATCCCAAGTCAATTAGTTGCCAGATTTATTTACTTATCTTACTAAATGTAACCTTGAAAAGGATACTATGGCATCTGATAATTTTTTGTTGCCACCTTCTGTCATGTTTCCAGGAAAAGAGAATACATTTTTCTGGTTCAATATGTGGTTACTCAAAAAAAAAACCCAAACAAACAAAAAACACCACCAAACAAAAAAGCATAACATTGACCTTCAAGCATAAAACAGTTGTTTTTCAATTAAGATTAACCGTAGTTATCATGATAAAGAGCCTACAAGCAAGCATGGATACAATTCATGCCTTTGTTTTGTTTTGTTTTTTAATTCCACTGACATGTATTCAACTTACCTAAAGTTTAGGAAGCAGTCTGGAAGAACTTTGGTTTTAGCTGAAAGTGAAAGAAAACCTAACTGACTAAAAAAATTATCTGATTTGGAAGAAGCTGTTGTAACCAGCTGCTAGGATCATTACAGTGTGAAGTGCATCCAGCACTCATGAATATTTAAAAATACACTGAAGAGTTTTGGTTTTTAAACACATTTCTTATTTTCATTTCATTTAGTCCTTAAGGCATTTACTATAGCTGAAGATACCACAATAAATCATGTTCAAATTATCTAGAACTTTAATTAAGAGTTATGTATTAATACTAAAATTTATAGTAAAAAGAAATTTTAAGCCCTTGAATCACTTTTTAAATGTAAAATTTACTGCTGTACACAACATTCGTTCGTCATAATGATGGAAGTATACCATGTTTAACATTTCTGCATTACAATTCTCCCCCAGTAAATTCTTTGGAACATTTACAGTTTTCAGTCCTCAGATAAACAAGTCTAGTTCCTAAAGGAGCCAAGGACCACACTTTAAATTGGCTAAATTGCAGCCAAGAAGGGTCTGCCTGATAAATGCGGCTCTTGTACTCTGTTCACAAGTTTCCCTCAAACTATTCTTTTAAACTTGCAATTGACACAAAGACCCAAATACTGATTCTGTGAAGGTTTATTTGTAAAAGTTTTATTACTTGCAGCCTGAGTTAGCCGCTTTGTTTTTCCTCTGAAGTTCAGCTGTATTTGAAAATACAATAATCTGGGCTTCACTCTTTGGCCCTCAGGCACCCAGTGTCCATCACCTATGTCCGTACTGCTAAGGTCTTTTCCCCTGCTCGACAGAGCATCCTTACACATGCTGCCTGCTAGGAGCAGCCCTGTTCTCAGCACTTTCTGGGAGGATACTACCTGGCACAAGCCAAAACCATGCCACAGGAGGTGCTCACCAGTATGGACTACC
This sequence comes from Falco rusticolus, assembly GCF_015220075.1. Taxonomy (NCBI): domain Eukaryota; kingdom Metazoa; phylum Chordata; class Aves; order Falconiformes; family Falconidae; genus Falco; species Falco rusticolus. Next base: position 18,715,781 of record NC_051191.1, read on the forward strand.
ACGTACCAGTGTTTGAACCTAGAGTCCTGCCCTGTTCGCTTCTTAGTGTAAATGTAGCTTTCAAATAACAAATGACATATGAAGGAGTTTTACACTTCAGAGCTGAGGTGCTGTTCTCAAACTGTTTACTTAGACTGTTACAGTTCATTATGTGGCTTGACATCAGCAAAGGACAAGCCAAGCCACATGGTATTGCTTATTCTCCTTGACAAGCTTTTTCTGAACAAAGAGAATGGAAGGGATAGCTGGGGGCAGGGTGCGTAAGGGTGGAGGGGGGGAGTGGGGGGGGAAGTCAGTGACTTCTGTTTCAGGAGTGACCTCGCTGAAACAGAAATATTTTAATATCTTTTAATCTGCTCTAGTCAAATAAAAAGAAATCAGTGTTAGTTATGCATAACAATTTACCTGTTCACAGAAGAATTATGATACTGTAATAAGAAAAACAAGCCAGTTTTCCATATATCAAAGGGAAGAAAAAGCTCTTTGTGGAAAATATTAATGAATATTATATAAAAAGAACAAGCAGCAATGACAGCGTACAGCTTCTCGAGATCTGAAGATTTTTGAAGACTATATTTTAACTTATATACCCAAATCTAACTCTTAATACAGAGGTTCAGAGTGGTATGGATCAAACTGGAGGTAAAGCTCTTTAAAATTTCTGTGCATATGTTTGTCCATTAATGCATGTATTAATGTATTAATTACTTTTAAAGGAAAATAGTGCTATACTCAAGGAGAAAGAACAACCACACATGAATGATGCTGGACATTTTCTGTTTCACAGTACCCTGATGTGATGCATTATTCCTCCTGCATCAAACAGGCACCAAGGTGCACACGGTCAGAGCTAGTTTTCAGCAAGAGGGAAACTCTTTATGTTTATGTCTAAGGAGAATGCAAAATGACACTTGCTATAATTGCAGGTCCGTGGCAGCACAATGCAAGCAGGAGATAGTAGTTTGGAGAATAAAGGGAGCCTGGTAGGAGGCTATGCTCACCCTGGCTAACAGCAGCTTTCATGATAGCTTTAATTGCAATTCAGATAAATGATAAAGGGAAAACATCAAAGATAGTACTCACCATGCGAACAAAAATACCAAAATTTAAATGCCTATGTATAGATATTTGCATGCAAATTAGACATCTCAGCTCCCATTACAGGTAGTGGGGGCATCCACAGGGATGATTCAGTTGCCAGCACACAGATGGCTACTGCTAGCAGAGATGCTTCAACCCAGGCTTGTTGTGCCCGGCCTCCAGCTGCTGCTGCAGAGAGGCAAGGGCTGCTGTAGGGCTTCTGTGTGCTCCTCCTGTGCAGCTGCTCTGGGTGCTGAGAATTAGCAAAATGTCACTGGCTGTCAGGGCCCAGGCAAGCAAGTCAAGTGCCTTGTCAACACAGTCAGTCAGGACTGGAGAGCAACAGCTGCTCAGATGCAGGACTGTTTCTGGGCGAACTGAATATTTCTCCAGCCTCCATGGTGGGCAGAGTTAGGGTCAGCTGTAGCATCATATTCACATGTAAATAAGTACACCTTCATGTGTCTGAATCTGGACCTGAATCTGACCTTTTTCAGATGCCCACACAGATATCTCCTGCAGTTTGAGATGCCTTAGTGAGCTAGGGACATCCATGCCTACAGGAAATCTCTGGCTTTTTGGAGCAGCAGTCAAAGTTCAACCAAGATACCACAGGGCACCTTGTATGTGAGCAATGGCATGAACCTCAAATTTCTGTAAGTTAAGAAAGTTTTAGAAGAAGCTGTGTTGTACCAAATCTCTGGCAGGTCATGCTGTTTCTCTGTTCTCCCCTTGGCAATGGATTTTTCCCCCTGGACCCAGTGTATCCTTCCTAATCTCCATGTCTTCACATTTCCTTTCGCAGGATCTGTAGTATTCGTCATGACCCAGACCCGGTCTCTTAACCTGTTTTGCATCAGCCTCTCTCAGAGCCTGAATGAGCTCCTTTAAAATGAGTTTCAGAAGAATTCTCTGTGGATGTGGTACACTGTGCAGTGGACAGCCAGCTGTGCTACTGTAATGATGTGCTTCAAGTCTTCTTCACATCACAGGCACCCAGGGACACACTGTCCTTCAACTCTTCTACTTCAGTCCTAAAGAAAAATGTGAAATGGCAGTATCTGTTTAATGAGACAATATACTTTCAGAACATGCTAAGATGTTGAAATGAAATTTTGTGCTGGAAATTAAACTATTTTCTTTAAAGAAAAGAAGAGGAATCAGCCCTCAGTATGAATTTGAGCTGATAATTCACTTTTCTAAATCACATGTTCAACAGTACGAGTTTTGCCCCCCATACCTCAATAAATTAGGTTGTGTTTTGTTAAATTCAGCAGTGAAAAATAAGAAAGAAGATGTTATAGACCAACTGTGTACAAGAGGAAAGAAAACCCTCTTATTCCAAATTTGAACTAGGAGGCATTACTTATCCTTGGCAAATGAATGCTCTAGAAATAGAAACAGATCTCCAAACTCAAATCATGGCAGGAAGGTTTAAGATGTCTACTCTCAGCTATTTTTCATATGAAAACACAATAATCAGAAGGTTTATCATGACAATAATCCTTGAATAAAGTCACACAAAAAAAATATTACCTCACCCATTCCAATTGCCCATAGAACTGTTTATTATACTTTCAAGTATGCAATGGCAGAAGATCCCTCCTATCAGGCCACCCAGCCTCCTGTGTTGAATTGTAAATGTTGTGAAAAGTGACTTTGTAGGAGGAAAATTGAAGAAAAAGCTCTGCACTAAGAAAAAGTTAGTGTTCTATGTAACTGAAAATACCGTATAGCTATTATTCATATTCAAATAAGCAAAGTAATTCATTTTCAGAAGTTAAACTTGGACAATCTGTAAAATTGGGAGTGATGACAGAATTGTTTGGAATATGACAGTGATTTCTGACCGACAAATGAAAAATCATGATATACAGTAAAAAGCAGCATTGTAGGCACTACGTGTATTGTTAGGGAAAAAAACCTGCTTTGGTTCAAAGTTAAACTATCTTCTGAAACACGAATATGACTTTTGACCCTTCTGCTTTAACCTTTAAAAGTGTGTTTTAAGAGAAGCTGTTACTTTCTCCATTGAAAGTTCTTATTTAGAAATAAAAGCAAGTACAAAACAGTTTTAAATAATTAAATGCGTTAGACACTGAAGCAAATCTGTTTGTTTTTTACAATCTCTATTATATTTACAGTACAAAGAAAACATTCCAGTGAGTGAATGCTCTCTTCTCCAGATTTCTAACCTGCAGTTTTGCTGAAGCTAGGTCAAGTACTATTTTGATATGGAAACTATAAATAAGTGTTAATGAGATCTGTACTTAACAAAAAAAATGTGTTATAAATGAGTTGCAGTGCCTTTTCCAACTGCTAATTCAAAGGCAATTCGCACAATGCAGCGTGTATTCTATGTTGTGAAAAAATATTTGGGTAAGGACAGATGCAACAGCTGTGACATTTTATGCATGTCTAGATTGTTGGGATTCTTTAGAATAGTCCTCAATAAAATGGTACTGCTGCTGCTATTATCCTTATACGACAATCCATAGTACTGAAAGCAAGGTCACATTCTTTGGTTTCTTTTTAAAGCTATTCGATAAAATCTTGGCCCCAGTAAAGTCAAGTCAAAATAAAAATTATCATGGACCTGAAATGGGCCCAGGATTCTCTCATGAGCAAAAAATAAATTCAGTTTTATTTGAAGATCCACATTCGATTCAGCATTTTACGTTTTTTTAATTACCTCCACAAATGAAAGTGCACTGTGCATTTTATCAAACTAACACATCCATTCCCTGAGGTACTTTATAGATTTTTTTTTTTTAACATTGCAGGCAGGAAACCCTTATTGATTGATGTTATGCTAAATGCTTTGTTTGCATGTGTGTACTCACACGATGACAGTGCTTTTTCTATTTTGTATTGTCCTAACATAAATATTACTGTTATTTTATAGTAAGAGTAAAATCAGAAATTAATATGTTTAAAATATGGCACAAAGTTATAATTTGTAGAGATTTTGTGGGTAAAAAAAAAATCTACATTTCTTTAGATTCTGTTTATTCTATGACCTTGCATTCAAGTTATATGCATGAGCTAATACTTGGCACAGAATCACAATAACTGTATTAAATTATAAATATGTTCTCAATTTTTTAGATTACACATGGAAAAGTTATTGAGTCTGAGGACTAGATGCTTCAGATGTTTATTAATTGAATCTGGGTTATTTGTTTGAATCAGTTCCAAGTTAGTAATAATGACCAAAAATTTAATAATCCCTAATGGCTCACTGGAAATCAGTTGACTACTTTAGTCCTCATTGTAGCACAAAACTCTCCCTTTCACTTTACAAAGCTGCTATCAATATCCAGGCAATTGCCAGCAAGGCTGATTATGTCATCGGAAAGGTCAAGGCAGGAGAAGTTATTGAAGGTACTGAACTACAATTCACAGTTTTTCTGTTAGTGTTGCAAAATATTGCAAGGAAGTTTGCTCTTTAAACAGCAAGAAAAATGAAAATCTTCTTTCCAGGCTAACAACTTTTTTTTAGTTTTTCATTCATGTTTCAAAGAAACAAACAGTATACCTCAATGGCAAAATGCTTCTCAAAAGAAGGATACGTCTGTGTCCTGCAGCAGCTGAGGGAGGACACACCTGATTACTTGGGTGCTTTTACACATACTAAGGTTTCAGCAGATAAGCAGTCAGAATTAAACAGGTTTCTACTTCTTTCGCAAGAATTGTTTGCAGATAAGTATTTAGAATTTTTTTTCTAAAGCCTTATGCAGGTATAATAACAATAGTTATTTCACTGGCCACAGATGGAGATGAGGTTTTTCACTGGAATGAGTCAATCCTGAACTTGGCTTTACATTGGGTTCACCTATGCTTAGAAGAAAATATATTTAGTGCAGAAAAATGCCCAAGTGTAGAATGCTTACTGCAATTGGAATATTTAGTCCAGAAAAATGACAGGTGTTATTTCCAGGAATAGATTTATTCATTTATTCCTGAAAGTCATGCAGCTGCCAATGATCTTGCTTGGTTATTAATTTCAGCTGCATTTATTTACCTGGCATAACACTTAAAACCCAAAATAATTTACAAACTTCCTTGATTTACATAAAGTACCTTAAGAAATGTTCATCTCTGATTGATGATCTTTAACACAATCATCTCAACTCTCGTTATAGAACTGCAGATTTGTAACATCCAGAATTTTTTATTCAAACTAATGTTATGTAATGCATTTTGCCTAGTTAGGCAGGCAAAATACATATTTTTTGCCCAAAGAAAATGTGCCTAATGAGTGGTACATCCAGGGATAGCATTTTGGAATTGCTTATACAGGAGGCACCCATTTAGTTGCGTAAATGTACTACAAAAATGTAACTTGTGTCACTTCTGTTATGCAAATATTGCATTTAGCCAGTTCTACTGTGCTGATTAGGTATCTGTGGCTAAATGAACACATTAGAAAAACATTGATGTCTTTGATGGCATTCTGGTTTTTGTCTCTGATTCAGTCTTTGGTCTGCCGAAAATACTAGAGATAGCAATGGAATTTGGACTACATCCTGATTATAAGTATCAGGACAAATCTGAGCTGTCTTCATTCCAGTTCAGGCAACATAAATACCCTTCATTTTAATGGGTGCCTTTCTAGCCTAGTCTTCCTGGAAAATCAAGAAGACAAAAAAAAAGATGTTTTTTTAGAAACAAAATCCATAGCCATTTGTTACCAGAATATCACCAAAATGAGTATTTGGATTAGAACTTGACTGGACAAGCTGTGTGATGGACTGTCGTGGTTTAACCCCAGCCAGCAGCAAAGTACTGCGCAGCTGCTCGCTCACTCTGCCTGGCCCTCAGAGGGATGGGGAGGAGAATCGGGAAGGAACATAAAACTCAAAGGCTGAGATAAGAACAATTTAATAATTGAAAGAAAATAAGGAATAGTTAATAATAATTATTATAACAATAACAAAACCAATAGTAATGAAAAGGAGAAAGAGGGGGGAAGGAATAAAATCCAAAGGGAAGGGAATAAAAACAAGTGATGTGCAATACCACTGCTCACCCCTCGCTGACAGATGCCCAGCCAGTCCCCGAGAAGTGACCCCCAGGTCCTGATCAGCTCCCACCAGTTAATATACTGAGCATGATGTGCTGTGGTATGGAACATCCCTTTGGCTGGTTCGGGCAGCTGTCCTGGCTGTGTCCCCTCCCAGTGTCCCGTGCCCCCCCAGCCCTCTCGCTGGCCAGGCCCCAGAAACTGAAAAGTCCTTGGCTTGGTACAGACACCACCCAGCAACAACCAAACCATCCGTGTGCCACCAACGGTGTCCTCACACCACATCCAAAGCACAGCGCTGCACCAGCTGCTAAGGAGGAAATTAACTCCATCCCAGCCGAAACCAGGACATGGACAGAGCAGTGGGAAAGGGGACAGGTGAAGAACCATTGCTGGAGAAAGTAGGCACTAACCCTAAAAGAAACAGAAATTTGGAAAGATAGCCATGATAGCTGAAATCACATCCTACCACTGAAGTCAGTTACTGTGTCTATTTTCATTCCTTAAATGTGCAGCCCAAACCCCACTCTTTTTTTCTGAACCTCTGTGAAAGGGAAAAATAATAAGCCAATTTGACATCTTTCCAATATACAAAATGTCAGACATTTCTTTAAGGCTCAGAAGTTTATCTTCTGCTCCTTTCGACCCCTATATAAAGACACAGTAGAATATAGGTGAGCGTGTGAAATCAGTAACATAGAGGAGTCCTTGAAAAAAGGCATGGAACAGTCATACATGGGCCACCAAGTAAACCATGTCAGTGCGTTTAGTACTTCATAAAAATAAGAGGCATGTTTAAAAGCAGGGACAGACAGCTCTGTTTCCTTATAATTCTTTCAGTTTATTCCCTGACCTAAAGGTAAAATTCCATTGAGGTCCTTGGAAAGAAATAACTCTTTCCATCTCTAGGACAAGGAAAAAAAATAAGCATTGTGATTACACTAGTAAATGAGAACTTTCTGTGGCCAGGATAACTTGCATTTGAATCCATACTTGCTCCAAGAGTAAATTTGCAGGAATTTTTGTTTGATTGTTTTTTAATCATTTAACCCTTTATCATAGTCTCATCCAAGCAGCAACACCAGACTGACTAGTTATATAAGATATTTGGTTTCTTTAGGATCTGTTAGTGCATTGGTAAAGCACAAGTCTTCCTTATAAATAAGAAAAGGACATGAATGAAAAGAATGCTGGTTTATTATCAGTGCAAGAACATGAAATTCCCTTTTTTTCATGGCTTAGGGTTGTTCCTGGTGTTTCAATGGCCTTACAAATCCTCTTGTCACAGAGTTTTGAGTCTCATAGTAGGTAGCACCGTGCCAGTCCTGCAGTTGCAACAGTTTAGCTCACAGTTTTCACTGCTGTAGTAAGTCAAAGTACATATAAATATTTATGTACTGGCAAAGTACTTAAGAATAAAAATAACATCATGCAGTAGGCAGGCAGCCATACTATAAACTTAACTTTGTACCTTTCTTTCTGCTGTCACTTTGCATTTCTCTTTCTTCTCTTTGCATTCTTGGAGAAATGCCATTTCTTTCTCACTTTCCCTTTTTATATGTCAGTCTCTAAAGATTGCAATCTATTCCAAGGCTATATGGGTAAGTCAAATTTAGTGGCATACTACCGCAATAATGTTAACGGAGCATTGCAGTTGTTAGACGTTGCTAGAGCATTTTACAATTATGTGATGATGGATCAAAATGACTGAACGCAGTTTACTTAGCTGATATGCTCTGTCAATGCAGGGGCAGGGACAGAAACATCTTCTTCAACAAGAGTTTGTTTCCTACTGTGGTTGATCCTGCACAATACTTGTGCTTTTTCTTCATTATCTGTGGTCAGGTATATCGAGGACACAATATTTTTCCATGGAAGGGGTTCTCCAAATAACTGTATTCCTTTCTTGTACAGAAGTTAATTATGCATCCATTACAGTCCATGTCTTAGACATTCCATGAATTATCATTCATTATTTACATCTTCTAGACTGATCATCAGACATTAAAGCCATTGATTTTAAAACTGTATAATTTTAAATTATTCTAATAAAGACTATTTCATAACAATGTGAGCCATCAAAGACTATTCTGTTTGTTGTTTGTTTGCTTGTTTATCTGGGTTTTGAAAGAAACAGGAATTTGATTGATAACATATGGGCTTGTTATCCTCTTACATGAGAAGGATTTGTTCTAACAAATACTCAGCTGTAGTTTTTGGCTGTTGAGATACACTTTGAAATGCACTGATAGCCAAAATATAAGAAAATAATGTAGACTCCTACAGAACAAGTTCTGGGCCATTCTCAAACAGGAAACGTATTTTATAATGAAATTGCTTTTGAAAAAGAACCACCATAAAACACAAAGTTTTGCTAAAATAGGTTGTAAATGTATTTTGAGTGGATCAATGCATTATTGGCAGTTTGAATCTTAGCAAGGAGGAATGTATGAACTTCAGGAAAAAAATTACTGTAAAGGCCCCCTATGGAGAAATATACCTCTGACTCTGCATCTCCTTTTTTTCTTTGCACATGCTATGGTTGAACAAAATCCTTAAAATTAATGCATAGACACTTTGTCAATCTTCTGATAGACTACGTTTTGTGGCACCTGGTTTTCCTCCTTACGTTCATACGATCTTCACCAAGAGTTCTGACCTGGTAGTCAGACATTGCCCTGCTTAGTTCTGAGTGCTGGATATCAAGTGCAACACCTAATTCATGCAGTTTCCTTAACTTTCTAAGAAGAATGGGCTACATGTCAGGCTTGGTATCATCCAGCAGTATCTGCTGTGTGGCACTGCAACAGGGATATGCACAAGGAACAGGGAATAGCATATTCTCCAAAGCTCATCCAAATGTTTGACATGTTTCAGCTCTAAGTGATGGTGCATTGAGTGGGCAGCACTTGCCCAAGTACACATCCCTAGCACAAGAAACATCCCCATGGACTGAAATTATCTTTTCCTTTAGGTACTGGATTATTTTTAGGCCTGCTCTGTTAAAAAGTACACCATATGGCAGGGAAGAGCATTGTCTCCTAACTGCTAAAATGCTTCTTGATACTCAGCCTAGGCTTTCCTTTGCTCATTTTCATAGGTAACGAGAGTGTGCTTTGGCTTTAAAGTATCAGAACATGTACCACACTATGAAAGGAAAATGGGGCAGGCAGGCAGCATAAAATGCCACTTGTTAGTGGGTTTCTACATCACTGACATTAACTGGACTCAAGAGCCAGGCAAACATGAGGAATATATTCCTTAAACATCCATATCCTTCTTTATTAGCCAGGATTCTTTTTAATTCCAAATTCACTATTAATTTTTAAATTATATATTCAGATTCAAGCAAACATCTTTTTCCTCTACTGAACCTAAAAATCTTTTTCAATGGCCATTGTTCTTGGATCACAGCTGTGGACATTATCTTACCTTAAGACTTTACCTTGAGCGGAAATAGAATCAAGTCCAGAAACCGGAACAGAATGAAATAGGCAATAACAACCATGAAGACAAAATGATATGATCTGGGGAACAGTTCCATCACATTAAAGCCAGAGCAGTTTCCCACTTTCCACTCGATTTTATCATATTATCAATTGGTAATAACAATAATGGAACTTGGCCCAGTGCATTAGCGACAAAATCACATTGTAAATAGGCTAGACAAGCACACATATTCTTCAGTTTTCTCTTCTTGGTCCATTGGCTCTTGCATTCCTTTCTTTCTTCAGTTCCTTCCATAACTCATGCAGGACCTTAACTCAAGACTCTAGGCATTTCTTGGTGAATTTGCTAACAAGCAGCTTTGCCATTTAAGAGAGAGACAATGGCAGTGGCAATCTAATTTTTTCCATTTATCCTATATATCACCTTTTTTGATCAATGATTAGGAAATTTAGTTTGATTTAATTCAAGCCACATAATGAAAAATAATATTACATCTTCCCAGATGATGTTTTTCTAGCATGAGACTAGACTTAAATGTTGCTGTCTGTTGGAAGAAGACCTCAGACTGAACTGCACTGGGAACTGCATCCAGACTTTGTCGAAAGTGAGCTAGCTATTCTACTCTAAAAAATACCTTAACAAATAACTAACATTTATGAAATGCTGATAATCAAAAGTGAATACAGCACTGATATTTTGGTATTTTGGAGGGAGATTACATATACTATCCTTGCCTTGAGTAACCTTCCAAACAAGTTATGAATCTTTCACAGGAAAAGTTAAAAGAGAAGGGACAAGTAGCTACTATAGTAGTTCAGTGGCGTCTCTTAAAGACAAAACTCTATCCTGGTGCCATAGACTAGAGTATACAGCAAGGAGAAGGAAATTCAGTATTTCCCACAGGCAATATGACTGTCATAGACTTTGATTTTGTAGTAACTCTGCCTTTCTTTGGTGAATTGATAGAATAGCAGGAATCTCTATTGGCTGAGAGAAAGGTTGGCTCCCTTGATCTCCATCACAACGGATGGGGACCAAGGCTCGGAATCTGGCAGCTGGACAAATCATGAAAATCACCTAGAAAAACTCATTCTGTTAAGAGAGATGAAAACTTTGTTTATTTCAGCTCCAAGCATTACTCTTTGGCCAGGTCTCCAGGACATGATATAAAGGGTTGCTTTAGCTGCAGCTGGACTTTGCGTGGAGTAAATATAATCTGATAAACTCTTAAAGTCAGGAACCATCAGATCTTTGAGGGCATATGTTACAGATTGCATACAGCATACTATTATATATTAAGAGAGTAAATAACATATATTATCTGTGCTTTTATATAAAACTGGACTTTATGTAAAGTTAACCACATTGTTTGCTTTGCATAGTGTGAGTGTCCACTATTAACTTACTGTACATAATACAGACTGAAAGCATATTATCTGGGTCAAAGATACCAAGGTACCAGTGATACTCCTCGTTCTTGCAAAGATACCAAGGTGCCAGTGATACTCCTCGTTCTTGCAAAGACACCAAGGTACCAGTGATACTCCTCGTTCTTGCAATGTTACAGCGCAGGTGGATTATAGCTGCAAAATAAGCCCACAGACTCAGTAGATACCATAGATCAGCCAGGAATTAGTTACCAGCTGGTTGCACTTTGGTTTTTTGCTGGATTCCTTAGATCATTAATGATTCATCTGCTCCGGTCAACAAAGCTTGACCATGCGTGGAACTGTTGGCAATAGCTTTAATGGGCTTCAGTTATCCGACTCAGTTAGCCAGAAGCATTATTGAATGTTTGCAGACTACTCATCTATTCATAATAGGTAAAATATTTAACCTTTTCCCTTGTAAATACAAACAAATTATGAAGATGAAAGACATACCCCTATCTGTCTTACAGCACTGCATAGGATTTTACTACCTATTCTCTATAGGTCTGCTTTTCTTCTAATTATGAAGTTGCAGAAATCATCCAGAATATTTCTGGAAACAGATGAGTGGCTAGGTGAATCTTAACCTAGCAAAGTACCATAAGAATTTATCCTGAATGAATCAGTCTGGAGAAAATTAACAAAAGAGAAAATTATATTCAAATGATTAGCAATGACTATAAAAGCACTGATTTTAAGACTGGAACCCCTGAACTGATCTGTTGAGGAAGCAATATAAATACTTCCAACACTAGGTCTGGAAAATATTTTGTGGTTCCACAAAATCCCTTTTTGTGTAAACCAGGCATGTCACTTGGGACTTTGTGTACTTGTCTGTTCCTGAATTAGACTTAGCCTAATAGCCTACAACTTATGAACTCAAGACAAGACATGGAGCCTGAATTGAAACACATCAATTGTGTTTCAGCACGTTTTGTCTGAAAGATTACATGTCCAAATTTTTTTATCAGTTCTTGACTAAACAGCTTTATTATCTGCAGATGTAGAAATATAATTGCAAAATGTAGCATTTTCAGCTCTGACATATGTGTTTTCCTTAATGGCAGTCTTCAAAATGTGTAAAAAACAAAAGGTCATAAAGCAGCACTCATAACCTGTGAGTGCAGATCAACTTTCAGACTAATCACCTATTTTATTTATTATTTGTAATGGCTGAGAAACTTCTATAAATAAAAGTACAGCTAGGAAATGTTTCCTTTAACAAGCTGCACTTTGAACAACTGTATGTGTTACAAGACTCTGAGAGAAAATCAGTATTTATTTTTCATCAAGAACATATATAACAGGAATGTAGGCTGTTTAGCTAGGCTTAGACACAGAATATTGAGGGACGTTGTTCAGTTTACTTTGTCTCATGCAGCAGAACGTTTTCCTCCATTCAGAGAACCAGTCCCAGAAATAAGGATTATTCAAATTTATTTAAGCTTTATTTTGAAGATTTAATTTAGACTAAAATATACATTTTGCAGGTGTCTGTGCTGACTAAATTAAGCCTGATAAGCTTTATCTTATTTTTGTCAGCATACTCCCACCATTACTATAATATTGAACTGACTTTCTCACTTTTTTCCCTGACTTTCTCCTTCTGCATTTCACCTGTTTGGTGTTCAAAGACACATCTGCAGTGGCCAGAAAGAAGGTCCGTCTCGGTGCTAGAGCTGTGAGGTGACCTATTTTCCACTCAAACCAACAAAGCCCAAAAATGAAAATGGCAATATCTTTCTGTTCCATATCCAAAGTACTGCTTTATGCTAAGGAAAAATGGCAGGAGGGAGATCTGCGGCAACACCAGCAAGTAAACCCTAGTAATAGTGTAGTCAAAGGAGAATAGAATTTATCCGAGGTCTACCATATGCAGCTGAACATAAAGAGAAAAGAAGTTGAGTCTTTGAGCTCACATTGAGCAATTCATTGAAAATGATTCAGGGTTAGCTATTTGTATGCTTCTCACACAGTCTTCCTGAATAATGATCCCAGGACATTTTAGGCCTCATTAATACACAGTGGCTGCGTTTGCTTAGTCAAAGTGGAACTGGGCCAGATTATAAATGTCAGTCACAAAGGGAAACTCTTATTCCCTTGTGCAATCCCACCCAGGTCTCAAGGGAGGTACCAGTTACTGCTGGGAGCAGTGAACAGTCTGTCTAGGGCTGTACTCGGAATGCTTTCCTCATGTGGAGGGCCATCTGGGTGTAAAAAGTGTTTATTTTCAATTTAATTAGTTAAGAATTATTAGCAGTCCTTGGCTTGATTTCTTTGCCTTCAGTAATATTTTTTTTAAATTATTTTATGAAATCAAAAGAAGTAGCTACTGAAAAGCATGCAAATAGTTATACCCTTGTTGGATTGAAATATTAATTTCTTATGTTTTCATAATACCACATTTCATAGACTCAATATGTAGTAAATCTAAAAAGAAAGATCAATGAATGTAATTCCTCTTCTTTGAAGTTCAGTTTTTATTGTCATTCATGAACAGGTGGTCTATAAAACATGATATCATTGGTAAATTTTATATTTCAAAAATTTCAGCCTAATGATTTGATATAGTAAATGATGTTTTCAACAGATTTAATGGAACAGAGACAATAATTAGAGAATGAGAAGGCCTCGGGTCATCTAGTTATGGGCCAAAGACTGATTGTTCCTGGCAGAATATGCTGGATGAACCAGGGAAAAGGGAGAGAGCAGGAAGATTCACACAGAAGAAGCGTAAGGATGTTTGCCAGTCAGAACTTTGTTCCTTGAGGTCATTATAATAACATATATACAGTCTGTAAAAAGTGTTTGCATACTATTTTTTTACAATGACCTAAAAAAAGCCTGAAACTTAAAGAAATTATAAAGTAGGAAATGGAAAAGTAGGTAAATAAAAGGTTGTGTTTTGTTCCTATGGAGGTTGACTAGATGATTGATGGCAAGAACAAAAGAAATTCCTCGTATTATTGACCTACTACATTGTATCCTGTGAGTTTACAGTATTTGTTTTATTGAGTAAATCAATTTTATGCAGCATTTCCTCACAATCCAAAAAAATGAAACAAGAATAAATTAAATATCACTTTTATTTAGTAAACTTCCTACAATACTGTTAAAATGAGGTTGGATTTAGAGGGAGAATTTAAAACATGTTTTATAAACTTGAGGGTTTGGATAACAACATGACTTTCCAAACTCATTTTTTTCTTATTAACAACAAGGAAAAAAAAAATAATAGAAGACAAATTCATTTTATTGAGCACAGATTATAATGTGAGCTTCCAAACTACATTCATACTCTAAAGTTACCTCGTTTACATGCTTTACACAAGTCTGACTGATATAATACATGAGGACTTCAGATTCTCCCCGTTTACTTGACTTACAATCTAGATGACATCTGGGGCACTGACTTTCTAAAAGATTACATTTTCCTGTCCAGTTCACACTTTTCATATTATTGTGCCAAATTATATCTTTAAATGTAGTGATTTCAGCAAGAGACATCTGAGTGGCTCAAGGGGTTTCCTCTCAAGCAAGTGTTTTTTTCTTAAACCTTCCCTCATGAAATAAATAATTAAATAGAATAATTGACTCATACAACTATCTTTATAAATTTATATTTGGAGACAAATGTTTCTTCTAACATAAGTTATCGTGAAGCAATGATACAATGATTTTACTTTTGATAAATCCTTCAGCATAGCCCTTTCTTGAAACCAAGTGCTCTGCTGAGACATACACATTTCATAGCATTTGTCAGATCATGTTAGAAGTGTTACAACATGACATGAAAAAAGAAGAGCTGATAAATTCTAGTTCTAGTTCTAATCAGCCTCTGAAAGACATTAAAGTAAAATCTACACATTCACACAAAACTCCCCAACACCCTAGTGCCTCCATGTTTCCATTTACCAGCATTTCCCATTAATTCAATCTTGTTTCTTCAGTAGGTGAACCAGAAAACAGAGTTCTTTTTCTCTAGCTAATGAAAATACACAGATGGGGAAAATACACAGTTGATGTATGCTCACCCAGTGTTTGAAATATGATGAAGTTCGTAACAGAAACCCTCAAGCTTCCATCAAATAAGCTAAGGTAATAGATACACCAACTGTGCCGATACTAAAATGGCTGAAACTCCATAATTCTTTTTATATGTCTCATGGCTTGAAGTCTACCAAAAGTAAACATCAAATCTATCTTAAGCAGGTTACCTCAGCTGCCTCCCTGTAAAAGAGGAGCCATTAGATCCTCCTTTAACGTTCGCAGAACATGAGAACATGTAACAGAATTCCCTCTTGTCTAACAACTGCCCTCCATGATTTCTCCAATTTCTTCAAGATTTTTTAATAGACTTTTTCTCTTCAGATGTTGAATGTGCTCACTGAGTTTGAAGGATTGACCTATTCACCCTTGGCCATTTCAGGTGTAAGAAAACTTCTGTAGGCCAAACCTATAAAAGGATTTGAAGCAAAGTAACAGTTAAATTTCTTTTGCAAACAAGACTTTGCTGAAGATACTGGGCAAGAGCTGCTGGAATTTTTCTTTCCAGTGTACTTCAGATTCAGTTTATTAGAAACAAAAAATAAAAGCAATAGGAAGACATCCACTTTTGTTTGTTTGTTTGTTTGCTTTCTTTGGCTTATTGGAGTGTGCATACACAGACTATATATATTGGGTATAAACGGCAAAATTTTGGTATTGGGACAGGGAAGAACTGCAAAGGCTGCAGTGTTGAAATGCTTGTCTTCCTTTTTTTCCTGTAGCTACATCAGTAATTAAATGTTTAAATTATGTTAATAGCAATAAATTAACTTAAATTCCACAAGCAGAGTCTGTTTGGCTTGTGACAGTAATTGGTGGGTGATTTTTTATTTTCGCCCGCAAGTTTTTTCTCTCTCGTTCTTTTTTTCTCCCCCAATCCACTGAGAGGGTGAAGTGAGTAAGCGACTGTGTGGGTGCTCAGCTGCTTGCTGGGGCCAGTTCACCACAGTCTTTTAAGTTATTTGATTTTTTATGGTTTAATATCAATTTTATGTCTTCATTTCTATCAGCCAGCTTGCTTTGTCTCCCATATCATACAACAACATTCCTATTGGACACAAAGACCAAAAGGTTATATTAGTAGATCTTATCGAAATTATTTTAAACTTTACCAATTCTGACTTTGAACTATGGTCTTTTTCGTTTATTTTCTGGCTCTTATTCAATATGACTAAAGAAACACTTGCCATTAGTTTCTCCTCCTCTGTAATGAATCGTTTCACTGCACTTTCTGATCTCTCATGTGTAGCATTCTTTACTGACTCCTAATATCCTTCCTGAGATGATTCATGGAGTTATGCCTGGAGCCTTCCTCTCAGTCCTGTCCACCTTGCTTGCAGCAGTAACACCAGACCGTTTGTACATGTTTGATTTAGAGATATTACAAAACCTCTCCACACTCAAATCTTTGAGTGTCTTCACCCCATTTACATACCTTACTGGCTTCCTAGTTTATTAGAGCTTTAAATCTTATTTGAACATCTTACTTGATTTTTTTATTTTATTATTCTTTCCCTTACACTCAAGTTTGAATTACATCTGAAATACCTTATTAGTAAGTGACTGATTGATTATAAGATATTATAAGCTGAAATCAGTTTATTTTGTACATTATGTTTGTTTTTATTGTGAAAGAATCTCATGCTTTATGGGAAAAAAAATCATAACCAGAGAATTAGTTGATGAAGAAAATTTAATGGCAAAATAAAGGAATACCAAGGAATACTTTGTTGGAGAAGAAAAAACATTTCTTCTCCAACCCATTTCTTGAATTAAAGCAATTAAGCTTAAAGGAATTAAACAATTCCCTGTGGTACCAATTATCAATTGTATTGAATAGGTCACTAACCAGGCCATACTAGCAGTCAGACCAGCATTCTCTTTCTCTAAAGAATCTACTTAAATATTGTGATTCAAATTCAATGATCCAAATATCCTAGTCAACATTGTGCAATTTCACTTTTTTTGTTTTGTTCTCATTTCTCGTTTTTCTCTGTCTTCATACACTTGAAGTAAAATGTGTAGAAAGACTGGAAAAGGGCTTCAAGGTTTGGGAAGGGTGTTGCTCCACTATGTGAAAACAGCAGTTGTAAGATATCTTAGAAGTAAAAGAAGATGGAATTGATTAGCTGTTTTCTTTTGGTAAAGTAACAACAAAAGTTTCACTTCTAGGAATCATTATCTGTTTCATTCAGAAAGTGAAGAGCAAGAAACCTGCATTTTATATTTGTCATCAGTAGAATTTCGATTCCCATACATATCAGATGTAGCCTTCCATCCAGTTTTGGGTGGTAATGCACTCAGATTGACTGATCTTTTATATCAGCCCACAGTATAGCTTAGTGCAGTGCAGTACTGAATGACAAGTAGGACAATCACGTCATAGTCTATTTTCAGTGTATATATATACAACCTATGGTAGAATTAATGACACATAGTGAATATATTAAATCGAATTTCTAGTCTTAGTATGAAAAAAAGTGGTTAATTGCTGTAATTTGTCAACATTTAATGTAGGAATTACTGCGACAATTGTCTATTCTGTTTTAACACATCCGTGTCACATGAAAATAAACGTACCCTACATCTGCAAAAAATAAAGGAGATGAATCAGTCACAGTCAGAATATGTCTAATATGGAGCTTGGCAGTAATGTGTATGAAAATCCAAAGGCTGATTTTAAACAAGTATTCACTGAAACTTAACAGATACAGTTTTCCAAAAGAATCATCAAAACTCCATAAACCATACCACATTTTCAATAAACATTTGGAATGTAATTATTCAACAATAAGTATCCTATTAAAGTCAGTTATATTTAATAACAGTTGCTGCATAGTTCATACAGGCTAAAACAAATGGCTAGTATAAACAGATTTGCCAAAGGAGATATGTGTATATATATATATATATATATATATATATATATATATGAATTCATATTTATATAGATATAATTCCTTCATGTTATGCATATATAGGCTAAATATTTCCTCCATGCTTTCACATTTCAGTCATTATATATATAATTTCCTTTCTCATACATGCATACCTTTAGGTCATGCAATGTTTCGGTCAAATTTTTTACATTACGCGTAAAAATACGTTACAATACAATATATTACATTACATTTAAAATAAAACTTCTATATTAATTTGCCTTTAAAATCCAAATTTAGTTCACTTTTAGGACATCACATCTTTAATACAGGTTTCACACTAAGACTGTTACATTAGAAACATAGGAAAAAATAATTTCCTTACAGTCTATAGAAGTTTACTATAAACTATAGACATTTGCAGTTAAATGAATGTAAATGCCTTCTTTTGGCCATAGTTTCCCTACAATATCTTTGCAATCTGTGATGAAAAATAGATAAATTTAGGGTGTTTCAGTTGAGCTGTCTTACTATTTAGCAGACTGTTTCCACAAACCTCCTGTTGAGCTCCACTGACTAGAAAAGGAGCCTAGAGTAATCAGGTCAGATGTAAATGCAGGCATTACGAGTCCATGACTTACATTCTTAACCCCTACAGTCAGGAAATCGTATATTTAATGTGCCTCTGTCTGCACTACTAATCTATTTTTAGACAGAAATAAGCTGAATTTCTGAGTTCTGTAGGAAAAAAAAAAATAAAATTGCTTCTTACTGAAATATATAGCAAACTTTCTCTAAAACACATCCTGAAAACAGTGTATTTTGCATTGAGTTACAATATTTTTTATAATCTGAAAGATTTCATTCTGATTATGAATTTAAAGCACATAGCTGTATAGCAAAATATAAAGTAAATGCCAGTTTTTTGGAAAGAATGGTAAAATAAATTAAAATATAAACCACATCATTATTAACCTTATTTATTGCCCAAAGTATTTTTATCATCTGGACATGTCCAGATGAGAGATTTTTTATCAAATTGGTTTTTCCTCAAGAAAAAAATCCTGGAAAATTTCCAGCCAATGCTTTATCCAGAGTAAAATATTCCTTATTAATAACGGGAAGATAGGTTAGACCTTATTTTGTGTTGCAAGGAGTAATTTTATGATATTTCAAAAGTTTATTAGTCTAAAAACACAACCTTGATTTTATTAAATTTGTGCCGTACATGCTATTTTTTAGCACTGGTGTGTTTCAATCTTACTTGATATGAAACTTTATTGTTACAACAGCCTCACTATTTTTACTGACATTACACACAATGAGGTGACAGTATCTGTTGGCTGGCAAACACTGGGAGATGGCTTCATGCAGAATATTTATGCAAGCACAGTGTGTTAGAAGTCTAGATGGACTACCCTGGCTGAGATATAATCATTTCCCTGAAGTGAACCCCAATCATAAATCTGTCAGACATACCAGTATCTTCTTACTCATCTCAAATTCCCAGCAGGACCTGCACTGAGTTTACCTGGCTCTGCAGCTTCAGCCTGGCATGAAGTACGCAGGGAAAGTTGGGAAGAATGTAAGAGCTGAATGTGATCTGACTGAATCAAGTTTAGAAGCGATTTATTGCCAGAGCACAACTTAAAAAAAAAAAAAAAAAAAAAAAAAAAAAAGATACTAATGACTGAAATCTGCTGTACAGTAGGATCTACGTGGAAGACAATTTAAGCCTTGGAGCTTGGGACAGTATTACTGGAGGACCAAGATTAAGGATCAATACAGGAACAAGATCAAGGGTGAAAAAAAACCCCAACAAATTAACAAAGAAACAATACCCCCCCCCCCCCCCCCCTTGCTCAGGAATAAAGGATTCTGATTCTTTTTTCCCCATATCAAATCCAAACATAGTTTCTCCTTAATTTTAACCCCTTCACCATCGCACAACTGCATACTTTTATGGGAAAAAATGTACAGAAATAAGTTAATATGAGATTATTTCACTTCTTTAGCAGCTGGGAGTTATTCTGATAAGGAAAACCATGTTAGACCAAGTAAGTTTGTAAAGGCTCAACACAGACATCTTAAACAATCAGACTCCCCCAAACCCCACCACATTTACTACACATGAGAACCTTTAAAATCAGTTGAAAAATCTGACCATCTGACAAGCTTCAATCTGAGCTCTGGGTCAGGGACAGTACTGGTAACTCTCCAGATCCCACGGATTTTTTTAATGTGGATTGTAAGAGACTTTATACTAAAATGATAAAGGTGTGGCTTTATAAGGTAGTCTCTTTAAAGATTAATACATACAATACTGGTGGTGTGTTCTGTTGACTCCAAATAGATTGTCTCAGTGAATCACTGAGCTCTGCGGTATGATGCTACATACGGCAACAAGTGCATGTTTTTAGAGCTGTCTGGAAAAGGGGAAAGACCAGCTATACTTCATGAATCTCTAAATACATTCTCTTTGGAAAACATAGTCATATTCCATTTCCAATCCTGAATTGTTTCTACAAGTCTCCTTATGTTCAACGTTGTTGTGTAACCTTTTCAGTTTCTTTCAAACTAATTACGAAATTAAAGAAGCATGTACAGGGTTACGGCCAGGTACCACTTGAAAGAATTCCCTCAGGTCTTGCCACGCAGTCTAAAGTAATTGTATCTTAATGAGTTACTCCTCATCAGCTGTGCAATAGGAGCTGACTCTGCACATTCTTCACTCACCTGAGGTTTGAAATAAAGTGTATTTAATCTAAATTATGCTCATTACTTGCTCAAGTTGATGTGTTTTACTTTGCAGTTTGGAAAACCTGTAAGCATAAACAGTCAATACATGAGACTATACTGCAACAATTTATGATGTCTAGCATCAAAAGATTTTATAAAAAGCCCAGAACTGCACAAAAAGGCTATGAAGGTTCAATTCATAAAGTTCATGTAAATTGTTCTTTTCTGAGTAATAACACAAAATGTGACCATGGTTAATTTATCTAAGTTTCAGTAAAATTGCCTTCTGCAATTCTACTTATCTTTTTTCTGGAGAAGAAAAATAATTGGACACAAATGATAGTATATTAAGGTAAAATATTTGCCTTAAAATGGTTAAAAATTGACAGAGATGTATATTAAATTAAATCACTTTTACTAAAATAAAATTTCTGTATGCCTGAAGATTGACACAATCCTAATAACATGAAAAAATGAATAGAAAATATGACAAAATACTTTAGTACTCAAATAGAGTAATACAGGAGCTAAGAACCTTAACTTTCAAGAAGTTGTGCAATATCAGAGTAGCTTTTCTGCTTGAAAGTTTCACATAGTGTATGTTTCTTTTTCTTATGGATAAACTATATCAAGAACTTCAAGAAATATCAAAGAATCTAAGTTTTCTGTTACTAAGAGAAAAATCATGAGTTCTTGTATATTCAAAGTTGTAATTTCTGTTCACTGTGACATGAATAATTGCATACACTATTTTCTAGCCTGATCATAAGAGTAAAGCTTAGATTTAATTAGGATCAATGATTCCCGTTTCTCTTAAAGCTTAAAAAAAGTGAATTATTGTGTCACATTGCAGCAAAAATTTGCAGATGTTTCAGTAGTTTTGCAGTCTTTGATATAAAAATACCGAAATGGGTTTAGATATCCATGTAATGTTGCCATTGCTGATTTTAGAATTCTGTTTCTGAGAAAATTCCACAAAAAAATTGTTTTTAAAAACCTTAATTACTTTTAAATTATTTTTTTAACCATCTCTACAACACATGAGCAAAATGAGATAAACTTGAGGTACTGTCTGATGATGTGTAAGGCCAGACTGTATACTTTCATAGCACCTATAAGGTTAAAGGGTGTTACACTTTCTGGAATTAGCATACTTCTAGGGAATTTTTGTGGCTTCAAAAAATTGATGTTTTTCAAATCCTAGTCTTACTCAACAGCCTTCTGATTTTGTAGAATAATTTTCCCTTTTGTTTGTGATAAAATCCTCCCATGCTATATAAAATTTGAGCTCTATTATAGACACAAAGATAGGTACTTGTAATACAATAAGTACTAGAAATTCTACTATTGTAGGAACTCACATACATCAGTATCAGGTCTTTCTGGAGGGTTGTTACCATCGAAATCTTCTAAAATTGAAACCTGAGCATTAAAAATCATTTCAGTCATAACCCAGGCATGACTGGCATAACCCTAGCAAGAACTGCTCTATTTTTCTTTCAGTTTGGCTTTTATTCAAAAACTCACTTGAAAAGTTTTTCAAAGCCAAAATAAGCAGTAAATATGGAAAGCAACCTGGTTTCCAGTTGCTTTGAAGGACTCTGTGGTTTTTCTTTTCTTCACTTATGCCAGCCTTTGCATAAATTATTTGATGTCTTGTGTCCAGAAACTATAACTCTTTGATTGGCCATGAAAATGATTTACCAC
Source organism: Falco rusticolus (assembly GCF_015220075.1). Taxonomy (NCBI): domain Eukaryota; kingdom Metazoa; phylum Chordata; class Aves; order Falconiformes; family Falconidae; genus Falco; species Falco rusticolus. The sequence goes on from NC_051191.1 coordinate 18,738,139, forward strand.
TACGTAACAAGGCTTCATCTATACAACTTTAGCAGTCTTTGGGTTTTGTTTGTTTATTTGTTTCTGAGTTCTGTATGTGCATATCAGAATCAATAAGACAAAACCTGCCAATTATTCCAGGACTTCTGCTGACCAATTCTGATCATAGTCCCAGGTTAAAGATCCAAGAGCATGTTCAGCTTTAGAGACTCTGCATCTTCATCCTTCCTTTTTTTTTGTGACCCCCGGTTTATGACCCTCTTTAACTGTTCTTTGACACCTCCTAACTCACTTGCTTGTCTCTTGGCTTGCCATGCCAGTTGTCAATGGGCCATCGAGCCTGAGTCCAGTAAAGAGTGTGGTTAGTCTGCAATAAATGGAGAAAATCCAGTGGAGATTGACGAGAGCAGTAAGAATGAAAATTTTACTCAAGAAAAAGTTGAAATAACAGAGAATTTTTTAGGCCAGAATAGCAAATAAGACAACCATCAGTAATTTCCTATGTCCATTTTGAGTAGGGCAAGAAATAACAACTTATATATAAAAAGGAAGGATTACTCTGTATCTTAATGAAACTTCTTTTCTGGTAGAGAGATAGGTAAGCATAGAAAATACACGCTCTTAGGAAGCTGTGGAATCCCTGTAATAGGAAGGGTTTAAGAAGTTAGACCAACCAGGGCGGTCTAGATGTATCAGATCTCAGGAAAGCGAGAGATGGCTTGCTATATTTCTAGGACTTTAGAGCAATGCAATTCATTTGTTTTACTAAATTCAGTAGAAGCCGACTTTCCTGAAGCTGGCATAAATGACAAAAGAATTATGATATTGTTTATGGTCAATGAGTTGATATTTGCATAAAATTAAATGGAAGAGATCATATAAACCAATATCCGCTATGTTCAGTTTTCTCCACTTTTGACCTCGTCAAAGCACAGGATCCCTTAAGAAAACAAATGAAGTTTACGCTTTTGATTTCCAATATATGTAAAATAATTGTTTATCATTTATATATAAGTGTTCCTAATACAGATTTGATATACTTTGATAGATGATGTGTTTATCATCCACATTGATTTTAGATTCCATATCTATTAATTCAGGTGGTTTAATGTTGACATCAGAATGACAAAATCCATGTAAAAAAGCAAAGTGTTATGCTTTATTTAGTTCTTGTAGGGAATTGAGAGCATGATGAATTCCCTTCCTATGTAGTCTGTTTTAAGAACTGTTGGTAATGCAGACAGCAAATGTAATAACTTTGGGAAAGTGGAAAATGGAGAGGAGAAAGACAGAAAAGCAAAATGTGGTTTTTTTAAAGTGCTTTAGATGGTGCTTTTGTTCAAGCATGAGAGCATTTACACTCCTTTCAAAGAAGTCAATCTACTTTCAGACTTCAGCATATGGTTTGGTGGATCCTGGGTCCATGATACATTCTGTTCAATTGACTTAAACTATTAAAAAAGTAGGGTGACATGAGACTTCTTAGACTGGTATTTTTATAAATCAATATTCTTCCAATAGTATGATCTAGTGACACTTATGTAGAAGGAAATCACTGTTCAGTTGACCTGAAGGTATCAAGGCGTCACCTCTAAGGAAAAATGGTGGTAACTAGTTTGAGATCAGCCACTTACGTCAGGGCTTTTCAGTCAGACTAAACCCAAAGCCTGACCACTTCTGAATACTCATTACACAGAGATATGTAAATATTCTTGTAAAAGCACATTTTGCCACTATGTATTTGTTGGGAGTTTTTCCCACTTCAGTTTCAATAGTTTGCTCTTTCTTTCTAGTCCGGTCTTCCTATTCAATCTCCTAATCCTTCTGGACCCAGTCACGCACAATCTCTCTCCCTTACTGGTAAATTTTCATTTTACATCCCATCCCTTTGGTCAGCTTAATATTCCCCTTGCACACTTGTCCTCTGCTTGCCTTAGGTCCTCATTTTTTTTTTTGTTCCAGGCTTCAGTTCTTTGCTGTGCATGATGTGGAAGGAAGAACATTGCATTTCTCAACAATTTATCATTGTTCTAGACCACAGCAGGAACCTTGGTGCCTCCACATTATCCTCTGTGTGGGATGTCCTTCATGGGTTGTGCCTGGGCTCTGATGTAACTTCTATGTCTCGTTTAGCACTACTGCGATTAAGATTATACTAGTGACTATCTAATGGGCCTTAAAGGGCCCTTGAGTTTTATGGAAAAAGTTCAATATGAAATCATGGCATACACAGGTGACTCAAAAATGTGATTCATTTATGATCTATAAAATATTTATATCTGTGTTTATACTCTACTTCTTGTGTCAATAGATTTCCAGATAAAATTTTTTCAGGTCAGTATTTGATCTATGAATCTGCATACTGAAGCAATCAGAAAATGTTTCTTTTAAAACTTCATATACCTGTTTATAATCACAAACAGCTGAAAATGCTAGTGACAAAAATGATCTTTTGGTCCACAGTGAAACATTGCAGAGCCAAATGGCCATGGAAAAATGAGTCATATTTTGTTTTAGCTCCCACATCATCAATGGATCTGCTGCAGGACCATATTCTGCCTTTGGTTTTATACTCTGTTTAGAGAAGTTTAAACTAGAGCAGAAATTGAAGACAAGAAGGAGTTCCCAGTAGACTTGGTTCGACAGCCTTTAATACTTGCGTTAATGTATAAGTCAGAAAGAAATCAAAGCAAGTCTCATAGTTTCCAGGACTTACACTTAGGAAATACCTAAGAAAGCTCCTTGCAGTTCCTGAGAGACAATAAATACTGAGCCTCATAACACAGATTTTACAGAGCCATTTTCTGAGTAGAAGCATGCTGGGGTTTTGCCTTCATAGCAGGGCAGGGATCACTTTAGTTGTCAGTAGTTTACTTTCCAGCAATACAGTTAAACAATTCATGAATTTAAAAACAAAAACAAAAACAAAAAACTAACCCCAAAACCCCACCAACATTCGGACGGACTCTTTTTTTTTTTTTTTTTTTTTTGGTCAAGAGAAGCAAAACATTTTAGCAGTTATCTATTCCTCAATAACAGTTCTAGGTTCTAGTACTGTCATATTGAAGTAGTATGTCACCTAGCTATGATGTTGGAGGTGCATACTCTTTTCTTAGTTTAACAAAAGTCATATCCATTTATGTTCCACTCTGCAGGAAAAAATCTTCAACCTCCACATGATAGGCTACCTCGGAGAAAGACAGGATGCTCCGCACACAAATATCTTAATCGTTGAGCAAGGAAATCAGTCCTTTCTGATTTTGGTTTAAAATATAGAAGTAATTACTTTATATGTATATATTCAAAAAGGAGATTTTCTATCTTATAGATATTGACACCATTATGTTTTTGGCAAGCAAAGGAAATACACTCTGATGGATTCAGAACAAGGATGTAAATCAAACTGTCAATAGCTGTTCAACTATGTGATGCAACAGTGGCAAAAAGGATTCATTGCATTTTCATAGTGTCTGGAGAATGTGTAATATCTTCTTCCAGAGACAAGAACTGAATTTTAGTTTTCCACACACTCTGCAACTGGTCTGCTGGGGAAGCAGGAAAAGGACAATCACAGTCCCACTGTTCTCCCACTGTTTTTTGTGAATAATAGGAAATTCTCTACTTTCCTAACTACTGTTTTTTTCTTTTTTCTTTTTTTCTTTCTTTCTCCACCCCCCACCCCCCCCCACCCCCGGAGGAAAGAAGCATTTAATTGAATGAAAACAAAATAAATATTTGGTTTCATATTTTATTATACTGGTTGGGTTTGACCCGTTTTTCAGCTCAGAGTTTGAATGTGTTAAGCAATCTGGAAAATGACTAATTATTTATGAGATATAAGGTATACCAAGATAGAATCTGGTTTACAGAGGTCAAGGAACTAACAAGATAAGGTAAAACAAAACAATCAGAGCACCATTGGTGTGTAGATTAGTCTTCTGTCCCAGGACAAAGAAGTTAATTTAGAAACACCTTCAGTGTAAAACATTCTTTGCAATTTAAGTGTCTATATATTATGTGACAAACCCTATGGTTCCTATGCTAAACCTATGCTTTATATACCAAGTATACAAAATTACATCTATTTAGTGAACAAAGAATGTATCTTGTAGCTGCAACGTGTTTTTATTTATCTGTAAAGGTATCTGCAGGGAAACAGAAAGCAGAACTACAGTATGTGCTTCAGAAAGTTTTTTTTCCTTCCATGAAATCCAGCTTAGTAGATTTTCTATACCTCAATTCCCTGAAATGATTGCAAAACCCGCTTTCACAGAAGTATTATGTGTGTTACAGAACTTGTTTAAAATAACATCTTTTTCAAGTCACCATGTGTAGGATGAGCAAAAATTATTTACAGGCTAGACATCAGACTTTATCAAAACATTCTGTGAATGCAGATGTTTGGAATAAAAAATACCTTCTGAAGATGAGCTGCATGTAAATATAAACACCATCTGAGATGACACCTGGGATTGAATCATGGTCCTTCACAGGTGGACACTGAGCAATTACAGTTTGCAATAAGCCTTGTTAATAGGTATTGCAGCGTACTTATATGCAGATCAGGCACAGAGCAAGCAGTGTGGCAGTGTGGCACATTCACATGTATATGGGTGTAGTATGGTCTTTCAGTCTTATCAAAGAATCATAGAAGAGTTTGGTTGGAAGGGACCTTTAAAGGTCATCTTATCCAACCCTCCTGCAGTGAGCTGGGATGTATTCAACTAGATCAGGTTGCTCAGAGCCCTGTCCAACCTGGCCTGAAATGTTTCCTGTTCCAGTGTTTCACCACTCTCATGGTAAAAAATGTCTTCCTTATACTGAATTTAAACATACTGTCTTTTAGTTTAAAACCATTACCCCTTGGCCCATGGCAATAGACCCTTCTAAAAAGTGTGTCCCCATCTTTCTAATAAGATGCCTTTAGGTACTGGAAGGCTGCAATAAGGTCTCCCTGGAGCCTTCTCTTCTCCAGGCTGAACAATCCCAACTCTCTCAGCCTGTCTTCATAGGAGAGGTGTTGCATCCCTCTGATCATTTTTGTCATCATCCTCTTGACCCACTACAACATGTCCATATCTTCTTACACTGGGGGACCCGGAGCTGGACGCAGCACTGAAGGGGTGCTCTTACCAGAGCAGAGGGGCACAGTCACCTCCCTTGACCTGCTGGCCGCGCTTCTTGTGATGCGGCCCAGGATACAGTTGGCTTTCTGGGCTGTGAGCGCACATTGCCAGCTCATTTTGAGCTTTTTGTTTTTCTGACCTGCACATGGATGTCATAGTAATGAAATCGCTGCCTCCCAACAATTAACATTCTGCTATGTATTGTTAAAATATTTTTCAAGTAGAGTTGGAATATTCTTCATATGCATATTACTGCTTATTTTGCTTTGTCCTACTATGATCTCAGCCATAGTGTACACAGCTATAACATGGCATTACCTGAAATTCAGTATTTCTTCTCCCAGGCTGAACTACGTTTATGCATTTTTTTTTTAAATAACATGCTCTAATCCAGTTAATTAATTATCAGGTAAATATATTCAAATTAACTTTACATCTCAGTTGACCCCAAATTATCAGCTAATAACTGGAAGAACAACTTTAACCCATAATTGGATTAAATAATATTTCTAGCTCCGTTAATGACTCAATACAATAGCCCAGGTACTTTTGGTCTTCAAGCTACCCTTAGTGCTCGTCAAGAAGTGGAGGATATCCAAGAGCATTAATTTGGAAAGAAAACACAGTGATCCTATTATGGGGGGAGAACGTGCTGCTAGATTGTCTGGACTCTACTTTTTTCTCCGTCTCACAATGTGAATAGAATAAACAAGACTAGATGAAGAATTCACTCAAACCTACATAAAAGCAATTTCCACATAATTTTCTGTAGGGACATATTTCTTTCTTTTTTCAAACAATGACAATGATGAATTTTCAAGATAGGCTTTTAAACCTGTGCTTTCTTCCTTTTTCTCACCTGTACTTCTTCTACTGACTTAATAAACCCATCAAACTTAATGCAGTGCCAAATGATTTATCTTATAAAAATCTTAAGAATTACCTTAATAATCAGCTGATGAACAGCCACTTAAGTGAAATAGTGACATTTCCGTTTAAAATCCTCATACTCCTCAAAGATTGTACAGTACACAAAAGAAGTAAATCACCAATTATTTCTTTGGGCATGCTGTTCCTTAAGGACAAAACTTTCTTATTTGACCATTTTATACACAGAATAAGAGAAGTTCCATTTTGAAGTGTATAATGATTAAATAAGAAATACTACAACACATTAAAGAATACAAAAAAGGTAGAAACTGGAGATGAAAAAGGGCATTAGATCACAATTCTTATTTATTTATTTTTGTTATTAATATGAGATTTTTATTTATGGATACAAAACATTAGAAAGAAGGAGACATTCAGTGGAATCTGAAGTATTTTCAGCTTGATAAATGTCAATACTTGTCACAATAGAAAGTGTGTAGTGAAATGCTATTTTTCTAGTTGCAAGTTGATTCTCAGACAAAAATCAGCTATTTAATAGTCAGTTAAGATATGCAGACAGTGAAAACCACCACAGACAACAGTTTCAGACTTCCCAACATAATTATTACTCACTCGTATAAAAACCATCCACAAGAAATTTTGTGGAACCTGTACAAGGTACTTCTAATAACAGCTGAAGAAGTGTAGCAATGCAATAACTGCATTTAGTCAGAAAACATATGTGCCAGTGTACATTTGAATGTTACTGGCACCTATATGAAAACACCGAACTATCATAAAACATTTCTTGTTTGCAGTTTTGATACACTTTCAGATATATGGCAGCACAAGGATTTCCGGATATTAATCATGCCTTTTATAATCTATATTTGACTAAAAGCTCAAGACCTTTGGTGGTTTTCAAATGTGGATCTTGAAGCCACTTAGTTCATTTGAGACTGAACTACTGTAATGCAGTAAATATGATATTGCCTCTTACACCATTCTGTCAGTATTATGCATTATTGGAGTTGTAGTGACTTCTAAATTATAGATGTGTGATTATCATGGCAGATATATCATTAATAAGTCATTAAGAACAATAAACCCATAATGGTGCAGGTCCCAGGTGCTTGCAGAGGTGGGTTTTGTTATTTGCTTGTCTGTTTTTAATTCTATGAGTGCATTAGAACAAGAGCTGTTGACCTTAGGATTATTCTGACCACTTTGTGCTCTGCCAAGCCTTCCCAAGAGCAGGGATAGCAGAGAATAAATACAGAGAGGATAAAACAGTTTTGATAAGTTATTGGCAGCATTTTGTTTTGGACATTAGTTAAGTCCAGCAGTTTTACGTTGCTATTACAATTGCATCCATGTTTCCAGATTTCCAGATGGAGCTGCCTCTCCTCCTCCCGTTGCCATGGAGTTCTGCCTGTTTTACTCCATTGTTTGCAAAAGGGAAATCAGGCCTCAGAGTTCTAAAAATCTTCAAGAGATTTCTGACACATAGGAAAGTGCTTTCATACCTCTATAAGAACTCATATTTTCACAGAAAGTAAAACACATTGCCAGCAAGTAAACATATATTTTGGCAAGTCTGATTAGGACAGTAAATATTGAGTGCTCACAAACCAGCCAAATCCTAAACTTGTAAGGATTGAACAGGCTAGAGAATATTTATGGCAAGTTACACAGTCCAGTTTCAAATAATACAAGTCATTACTTCCACTATGATCCCATTCAAATATATATATATATATATATATATATATATCACCATCAGGCAAAAATGACAAATTAAATTAGTTTTCTTATGACTGAGAATCTTGGTGCATCTTTTTCTGAACATTTTTTTCTCAACCTATAATCCAGAAGCTAACAAGAAAATTCAGCTCTTTAAAATAACCATGTCCATTGCATTCAGCCTCCAAAAATTGTCTTTCATTATTTCTGAAGGTATTCAGAAGACTGGTCTGGTTTCTAGGTTAGACCTTAGTTGTTTCTGGCTAGATTAATCTGGCAGCAAACATCCTGATCTCCTTCCAGCTGACACAATAGCTTTTTATCACAGCCACTATAGGCTAAATTCATACCTATATATTGGAAATTAGGTCTTCTACCCCTTTATGTTTCTGTGACTATTACAGTATAACCTGTATATACGCCATGTTATTTACCTCTTTACATATCTTAAAACAGATATTTTTTTCTCTTAAAATGGAAATTAATTCTTTCACATTTTTCAAAATAATTTGCTGTTGTGAGATACTTCATAAGACCAGACTTTCAAGCTATGACCACTACACAAAACTTATATGTAGTGGCATATCTTTAAGTTCAACAGAAAGATTTTAAAGTACCCTTAGAAAACAAAAACTTTGCATGTTGGACATGGTCTTTAGACTGTAATTTCTAAAGACCTCTGCGCTGGACAGCTGAGGCATCAACAGATTGCTACATGATCCTGGGAGTTTTAGAAAGGTAACATTTTCATAAAATACAATCAAATAGATCAGCTTTTAATGAAGGTAGCAACAGGCATCTTGGTGTCAAACAGGTATTAGCTGGAAGTTACTCTAGAAGAATATTCTGAGTATTGATAAGCACAGTTTTATGAGCAGGGCAGGTGAGGTGGGCCAGGGCAGCAATGTGATGATGATGCTCGTTGAGGAGTATTTATTTTACAACTATAGTGCATGAAAGCATCAGGACTGAAGTTATAAAACTGATTGCCAAGACCTGTCAAAAACATACCTAGAAGATAATGCAGCAAATTAGATTCTGCCTCCTTTTCCCATGTAGTTAATAACATTATTTTTCCAAAGGCTGGCGTAGTAGAACAAAGGGCCGCACAAAGTAGAAGAACCTGTAGGCATCTGGGTTACCGGATACCAGCATGGAAGGCAGGTAAATATCTTACAATCTGAAAATGTGCACATTTTAAGTTAGGGTTTTCTTCTAAATATGTGATATTTAACTTAAATGAAGCTGTGTGACTGAAGGCAGCAGACTGAACAACTTGAAATTAAGCCAGATCTGTTCAGAAAATGATCTTTGGTACCATGACCCAGCTTTAGCAAAGAATTGTGTGATACTGTACAAGGCCAAGTAGTACCTAATAGCCAGAAACTTGAGAGGGGTGCAATCAAGGAAGTAAGGAAAGGTCATAGGTGTGCAATTTAACCAGTAACTGAGAGTTCAGGCACTGAAGCAGAAGTAAAAACATGAGCTTTTTGTGTTAAATCCTGTTCTGAGAGCTGTGACACTATCATAGGCTTTTTATTTTGTCACAGAAGATGGAAATCAAGCATATAAAACTGTATTATGCAATGAGATAGAAGTGTTCCTGGGTTTTTGTTTTTGTTTTGTTTTTTGTTTTGTTCTGTTTTTTGCTTTGTTTTGTTTTTTAACCCAGAAAATTGTGTCTGGAGCTCCTCTTTATTAAAAAGTCTATTCTGAACTAAAAATAAGGAAAATATTTTTTAATGGTGAAGGCAATTACCCACTGACAGTGTGTATTCTGGGATTTTGAAGATTCGCCATCACCTTCACATTTAGGATTAAAACAGGATGTCTTTCTAATAGATAGCTCAGACTGCAGTTATAGATCATGTACAAAAGTATTAGTTGAGTTTTCTCAGACCTGATGATCTGAAGGCACCCCCTGCCTTCAAACTGCATGAATCTTTTAAAGAGAGCTGTATTGATATTGATATACTGATGTTCTTAAAAATGAATTGAACAAACTCTTACAGTAAGGGTAATGCATAAAAAGGTAGCTGGCTGATGTATGTGACAGGTTTTCTTTCTAAAGCTCTTTTTTATTTGCTGGGGTATGTGGATGACAAGAACAGATTTGGGTGATGTGGAGTCATAACTGACTGGAAGGTTGTCTAATTAAAAAAAATGGAGGAATCAATTAAAGTTTCAGCTATTTAGCACAGCAGTCAATACATAATTCCTGGGAAAAAAAGCACTGCTGGCTGCAAAGCGTTTCTTAGGCATGACAGTTTGCTCCCATTGCTTGTAAAGAGGAATGACTTCTGTCATTTAGTCTTGTAATAACAAACTTCATTGTTCTGGAAAACTCTGAGCACACATAAACTTACTGTAACTACTTGTTACATAACCTTGTTCCACTGAGTTCCATGGTTAATTATACATTTATTTAGGCACAATCATTGCTCAAATGATTAACAATGACCCTTCATCAACCAGGATACTGCAATTTGCAGTGTTTAGGTTTTGAAGGTGGGACAGATCTTCACACAAAATGGTCTCCCCTCAGCTGGAATGTCATGGCTTTTCCATTTTATTTCTGAGGCAATGGTAATGTCACTCTTTTGTGTGGCTCTCCCAAAACCAAAATCAGGGAATCTGTACATCAGGAGCACTCAAAGCTGCAAAAATATTTTGATTTGCTGAGCCTACAGCAGGACTTTTAGACTTTGCTGTCATAGACTATAACAGGGTAATATTCAATTACAATACATGACAGGTAGACACATGTATACAAGTATAGACAGAAATTTAGACAGATATGTACTGGGTTTATACAGGGCATGCTGGCCATTGATCACAGGGTTCAGCTCAAGTAATTGGTTTCAATCAGTTAACTTTAAAGAAGTTGCTCCCAATTATAGGTGTAACTGAGAGAAGAATCTGGTTTACTGATTGCTATTTTTAAGGCCTCATTAGTAATACAAAATATTGAAGTTAAATAAATTGGGAATTCCTATATAACTTGGCAGGGTTCCTGCCTGCTGTCTGTCATTGTTCCCCACCTCCCCCCAAAAAAATTGTAGGCCAGTCCAGGATGTGTAAAAGATTGGCACATACTACTCTCTGGGTTTTACAAATATTTCCATGCTGAAAGTAGAGGCTAAAAAACATAAACAATGTGAGACACAGTGCACATACATATCACATAAAGATATTTTGCTGAATGTACTTACTGCATTTTAAATCCTTCCATAGAAGCTCCAAGAGAAATAAAATTCTGTGAAAATAAATACAGAAAATATTTTAAGGTCCCACAGTAGCATCTGTTTCATTGCTTTTCATTGGAGACATCTCTTGAGTGAGGATGACCTTGCTGAGATGCTGAATACACAGGTATGCCCTAATGGTCCTCTGACAGAATGAATAATGAAGAGTATTGCTTGCACAGCAGATATGGAAAAGATCAGCAACACGGTTTATGATTAAAGATCAAGAAATAGGTTTCTAGCCTTTCCTATAATCATTAAAGTATACCAGCTTTTCCCTGAGAAAACGGGCATGTAGCTGTACTTTCAGTCATGAAGCTCATAGAAGTGTATGGAGTAATATGTCCACATGTTCTGCCTCATCCAGATCACTATGAATTCCAGGAGAAATTCCAAGAAATCTGGAAACTCTATAGGGCCACTGTAAACCAAGGATTTTAGGTGCCAAGAAGCTTCAATCTTGTCCAGATCCATACCACACCCTACATATGGGTTGTGTCTAAATAATACAATGTAAGCCTAAATATACTTAAGGAGTTGCATGTGTCCTTTGGAACAGAACATTCTATTATCTATTCCTTGATCCCTGCCGTGCTGACCGATAGCTGTTGATGGTATGAAGAAAGAAATTAAGAATAAATTCAAAGAAATCTATATGTTTACAATCAAATCAAGAAAGTTGTCACATCTTGCTAAGTAACAAAGAAAAAAAAGTGTTCACATATTTCTACTTCAAACTGTACTCATTATTCATTTTAATTGAAACCATCAGCAATATCTCATTAGTTTAGCATCATGACTTTTCTTTTTCAGAATTGTCCCATATGGCTTATTCTACACTGTATAATATCATGCAGATTCTGATACTACCAACAATGCAAGAAACAGCACTCTGATAGTTTACTGTAGAAAAGGGACATGAAGGATGGATCTATTATTCTCATTTTAATCAGAATCAGTAGCATATTTTTGAAGAAAGCTCCTGGCTGTCTCAATTACAGTGCTGTGGTTGGCAACATAGAGTGGCCTCAGAGCATGAAAACTGGATTCCTTTCAGAGCAAGTGAATACAGCAGAGAAACTCCTTAAAGATGCCTGATGTGCTCCAATCAGTGTGTTGTGTGCATGAGGCCAGACAAGAGGTATTCTGAAATATAACCCTTGAAATCAGTGTGGTGTGGACACTGCATCTTCAGCACCACCGACACCCTGTAAAACCATTGTACTGAACTGCTCTACTCACTAATGTAGGCATAGCCACATGGACAAAAACAATTTCCATGATTTAAGTGTTATCTAAATTGCATGGGAGATGGAAAGCAGGACTTGACATACTGCTCATCTGATTGTCCAGAGCAGGGAACGGGCCACCTGACTACATGAATCCTTTCTTCCAGTGTCCATATTCCTATGAAGTCATTCTACAGAGGTCTTCCCAGTCTCATCTAGAAGACTACTCCATAAAACACTAGAAAAGCATCCTCTGGAGAAAAGCAGTTCACAGTGGAATAGATGCAGAAGGGACTACTAGCTTGAAATGGAGATACTGGTCTACCACCTAAAGTTGGAACATTTTATTCGCCCTTTAAAATCAAATGCTGGGTGAAGACATGATTTATGAAAGGACAAGGAGTATAATTCAGTAAAACCTGCCTGTAAATAAATTTAGCTAGGTAGCAGAAGACAAGGTCTATATGTCAGAAGTATGTGCCCTGGGAGCATTCTTTTTACAGTGGACAAATTAATAAGTTCATCCTGAAGTTTGGTATTATTTTACACATGCAATTATATGATAGTATCAATAAGATCAGTATTGAGAGCCCACATTCCCAGCTTCTATGTACCCAAATATGTTTGTATCATCATTTCATATTTAAGGACCACCACAGTAACCCTATGTAGGCTGGCATATAATTCTTCAAAACATCAGTTTGTTTAATCATAGTAGAATCTCACAGCACAACTCCAGCTATGTTATCACTTCTTATGTGGCAATTCTTTTCTTTATAATGCTTCTTCTATTCCATCAGAGGTATTCTTCTCCTATTTCATCAGAAAGATTAACAATTGCTTGTTTTCCAATTTAGAAGAATAAAATGGCCTATGTGATGACAGCGTAGTGTCTATTATCTATTTATTAAATGCAAACAATCCAAATACATTTCTGGAATCTGACCATTTATATCACATTCAAAAGTGATTTTGTCTATTGTTATTTTTATATCTTCAATATTTCCATGTGCTTCACGTCATGTATATGTTGCTTTTGAAACTAAGCATATATACTATTAGCAAGAACAAGACCCAAATTGTTTTTAAGACCAAGATCTGATGTAAATCAACATAACTAAAGTGGTTTCAGTGTAAAACTTAGCCAAGACTATTATTGCTTGAACAGAAAGTGATTTCTTTCAATTCTACAACTTTTCTAGTAATCTAACTAAGCTTGTTTGAAATAGGCAAAAAAAAAAAAAAAAAATCAATCCAGTTTCTATAAATAAACAGTATGCAAACAGAAAGCATGGAAGTATTTCCATATTTTCAAAAAATGTGTTATTTCATGGAAAAAAAGCCGTTATAGTACTGGATGATTTCATGACAAATTCATGCAAATCTTAATATCTTTTCTTTGTTAATGTCTAAAATGGGTTTTAAACTCCATTTTATACAGAAGAAATCAATCACAGTAAGTGCGCATGAAAAAAGTAGTCCCATATATTATTTCTGACTGTAGATCTTTGCTTGAAAACTGGGAAATGGCCCTTCTGAAGCTAATTCTTTTCTACTTCACTTAGTCAACAAACAGTGGAATTATATAAAAAAGTTCAAATTTATAGAAAGTCATGCCTCATAAAAACTCCTGGGGCCTTTACTGTTCCAATTTATACCCCATGCAACCTCACTGAAGTCAAGCGCCCGTGTACTTTTAAAACATTTTTATTTATCATGATGAGGCATATATACATCCAAAATGTACTGGCAATGCGGTTTAAAATCTGTGTTGCATTAGGAAGGATCTAAATGGTTTACATTACATATCACACTTGCATCCTATTAATAGGCACTGTAGCTTCAAATGTATTTTTAGATTAAGACTTTCTGGCACAGAGTTCATCAGTGAAAAGCACTCATTGCATCTGAAATTAATTCCCAATATAATGTGAACAAGGATAAGAAAATGCTGCTGTCTTGTGGCTGCTTAGGCCCAACTTTTGTTGAATGATATGCACGTCTTTACTCAATATGAATGCTTTAAGACACCAAATTACTAAATATACAACATTATTTGCTATTATATCAAATATAATGTACTCTTGGGTGTTCTGTCCTTTTATGTTTATTTGCTTGAATATTTCTTTCTTGCCTTTTTTAGAGCTACTATAACCAGCTGAAAGGTTAATATAAAATTTAGTAGCATTTATAAAATGTCATGAACTAATTCTCACTGAAAAGATGCCTAAAACAAAATAGGAACTTCACATTGCCAGGATTTCTTCTGCCTGGAGTTAATACAAGCAGATATAAACTAAGTCAGTGACCTGGTCCTAGTGGCAGGTGTCTCTGCTCATGGCAGGGGGAATATGAACTAGATGATCTTCCAGGTCCCTTCTGATCCAAACTATTCTATGATTCTTTTAAGTATTTTTTTTTTTTAAATCTCCCCTGTTAATGAAAAAGAAGTTTGATAAAAGATCTCCTGAAACATACTATGACATATAAATATAAAAAAGCAAAGAAAGTCCAACAAACTTTAAACACAGCTGAAAGTGAGAGTAAGTTTGTAATTTAAAATATTCCACCAGTTTTATATATTCATAAGTGTCAATCAGAACTAGAACAACATCTTGTTCAGAAGTATTTTTAAAATATTTTCTCTGAAATGAAAGCTCCATTTCTGGCTTTTTTTGTGTGCTTGTATTGTGGTAGCACTCAAGTGTAAACAGCTTTCTGCACAAGTAGAAAAACTGGGAAGACTCACGGTAGTGTCTAGATGTCAAGATAGAAACCTGGGGAACTACTCATGATCCTAGCAAAAGGAAAAGACTAAAAGAAGTATAGGAAAAAAATATGCTAAAACAATCACATTCTGAGTTCTGAGCGTAAATACTATTTTGGGACCCATGATCTGGTCACTCTGATTTTTCATAAATGTCATAGAATATTTTATTTCATAATTCAGACAGTGTTTCCCACTTCACTTACCATTATCATGCTATCGAGATCCATCATGTTTTGGTAAGATCTTCTGGAATAAGTAAGAAAAGAGTTTTTGAGGCATGGGAGAAAGTGTGAGAAAGCATGTTTCTCATCCAAATTGTTTGAATTTTCTTAATTCCAACCAGAAATATTGTTTAGCTGGCACTGATATGTATACATTTATCTCTGAAGCCCAAGGCACTTCCCAAACACATCAACTCACCTTCAGACTTCTCATGTAAGCAGACTAGGCCCACAGACTCCATCATTCTTTGTAGGACATGGTGTTAAAGTTCAGGTAGGACAGACTTTCACCCAATCTTATGTTTTTGCTTTTAAGGGTACAATAAACCTGTGAAAGATTTAAAGCCAACCAAACAGTGCCAAAGCTCACCCACAAGTAAAGCAAATCCTTGAGCATATTCTAAATAGAATAGGAGAATGTATATCATGTGACATGCATTGTCTTTAGAATAGAGTCCAAGTTCAAAGCCATCCAACAGTTAAATAGCATGGAGTCAGTAGAAAATGTGGTCTTTAAGGTTCCCTGGCACTTGTTCTGCACAAATGTAGACAGAATCAAACTTTTGCAACTCAACATATATAAAATAATTTTATGTATCAAGGAATGGAATATTTTTTCTGGTCAAAAGGAAATCAGTCAAACTTGAATGGCTATATAACCCTTAGTGGGTTATAAAAAGGGAAATAAAGGAAGATTATTGACAGTAATAACAGGAATCACAACAACAATGATAATTGTAGTGATAATGATAGCACAAATTTAAAGAAAATTGGAGACAGACACAGTGAGTACTATCAATACTAGTACTCATACTATCACTACTTGTACTAGTGGATGAGGGAAAGGCTGTAGATGTTGTCTACCTGGACCTTTGACACCATCTAAAGTCTTTGACACCATCTCCCACAGCATTCTTCTGGAGAAATTGGATGCTCATGGCTTGGATGAGTGTACTCGATGTTGTATTAAAAGCTGGCTGGGCAGCCAAGCCCAAAAAGTGGTAGTAAATGGAGTTACATCCAGCTGGTGACCAGTCACAAGTGGTGTTCCCCAGGGCTCAGTGTCGGGGCCAGCCCTACTAATACCTTTATCGATGATCTACATGAAGGGATCGAGTGCATGATCAGTAAGTTTGTAGATGGCAGCAAGTGGTTGGTGGTGGGGTGTTGATATGCTTGAGGGTGGGAAGGCTCTATGGAGGGATCTGGACAGGCTGGACCAATGGGCTAAAGCTAACTGTATGAAGTTCAACCAGGCTCAGTGCCGGGTCCTGCCCCTGGGTCACACCAGCCCCACGCAGCGCTACAGGCTGGGGCAGGGGGCTGGGAACTGCCTGGGGGGAAGGGCCTGGGGGGGCTGGGTGACAGCCCTGGGCATAAGCCAGCAGTGTGCACAGGGGGGCAAGAAGGCCAGCAGTGTCCTGGCTGGTATCCAAAACATTGTGGCCAGCAGGGCAATAGCAGTGATTGTCCCCCTCTGTACTGGGCACTGGTGAGGCCGCACCTTGGACACTGGGTTCATCTTTGGACCCCTCACTTCAAGAGGGACATTGAGGTGCTGGAGCGTGTCCAGAGAGGGGCAACGCAGCTGGTGAAGGGTCTGGAGCACAAGTCTGGCGAGGAGCAGCTGGGGGACCTGGGGCTGTTCAGCCTGGAGAGGAGGAAACTCAGGCGACCTTATCGGTCTCTACAACTCCCTGACATGAGGCTGTAGGCAGGTGGGGGTCGATCTCTTCTCCCAGGCAACTAGTGACAGGACAAGAGGAAACAGCCTTAAGCTGTGCCAGGGCACATTTAGACTGGATATTAGGAAAAATTCCTTCACCGAAGGGGTAGTGAAGCATTGGAACAGGCTGCCCAGGGAGGTGGTAGAGTCACCATCCCTGGAGGTGTTTAAAAAACATGTAGATGCAGCACTCAGAGACATGGTTCAGAGGTGGACTTGACAGTGCTAGGTTAATGGTTTGACTTGATGATCTCAAAGGTCTTTTCCAACCTAAATGATTTTATGATTCTTTTGTGAATTCCTCTGAAGATTGTAAATCTGGCATACATCCTGGCACAAGTTTTTATTCATGTCCTTTTTGTGTCTTTGTTATAAGCATTATTCAGGAGCACGTATCAATGGAAAGGAAACTATTTTGAAACAGAAAGCAGATTACATGTCAAACAGAAATGTGCCATTCTGCAAATAAATACAGAGAGAAGTCCAACAGGTGCCATGACTCAAAATCTTTTGATGTTTCGCATCTGCATAAATGATACAGACAGGAAAACCAGCTGCAAATATGTTAAGTTTACTGAAACATAATACTAGAGGGAGTACTAAATACCAGGCAGTTATCAAGGATACAGAAGAGGGATTTTGGATCATCTTTGTAGAGTAATTACACAACACATGTTAAATCAACATATGGTTCAAACAGGGCCTGGGATAAAGAAAAGGTTTTAAAAGCAGGCTTAGGAAAAGAGAATGTAACTTAAGTATGTCAAAACTTTATACAGGGTAAAGAGAAAAAAAACCACAAAAAGAAACAAAGAGAAAAAATGTGAAATTTCTGGATCCAGAAGTAGATTATGGGGTCCTAGAAATTACAATAGTTGTTAGAGAGCCTTTGTTCACATTCATTCATATAACTATACTATGGACATGAGAGTGGGAGAATTTTGTTATTTGCAAAATAGAATACTGTGGACCTTTTGTAGAAACTGTTTAAGGAATCTGAATTTGCAGGTCACTGAAAGGCTCACTAGATTATTGAATTTATTATTCTTTCCTCACATTGTTACAGATAAAAGATAAAAAATGTAAACCAAGATTTTTTTATTAACCAGTAGGTGCTGATAACAATAGATTCTGTGCCAGTAACTTCAGTGGGAGATTTTAGCTAAATTAATCTTTCCAATTTTCAATACACTTTTGTAAATCCCATTGAAAAATAATAATGGAGTTTCTTGCCCAAAAAGAAAAACACATGCTCACATGGACACACACACACACACACACACAAAGGAATTTGTGGGTTTATTCTGCTTAAATCTATATTCACAGCATGTAACAGTAACTAGCTATAGTAATTTCTCATTTCTATTTCATAAGTATGAAGCACATACTTTTTATGTTGAAATAATTTCATGTTATAATTATTAGACTTTCCATCTGTACGAGAACATGGTTTTAATAATTTTTAAAAGTTGAAGAGGAAAATAATTGTAGATAATGTTCCAACCATAATGTGAAGACAAAGTGTGTGTTGTATTCTCTTTATAACTTACCCTCAGAGAAAGGGTAACAGTCTATTGCCATGGTTTGTAAATTCAGTTATTCATTTTTAAAAAATGACCGTAGGCTGTTCTTTGTTATGGAAAAAGTCATGCTCAGACTTTACTAATGACATTTATTGAGGAGGCGGGAGCTACAATAGAAAAAAATAAAATTCAATCATAAGAAAGCACTTTAATTTTTATTGCAAACTGCAAAAATATCATTGTAATGGTACCCCCTTGTAGTAAATGGAACTGATTAGTGACACATTAAAGAAAAATTGAACTAAATCATAATCACAAAGAAATCCATCTTAGAACATATTTCTGTAGGACATCTGGTCCAAACTTACATCTCCCCCTCAAAACAGTACCAGCTTCAAAGTTGGATCCATCTTCAAAGTTAGATCAGGTTGCTCAGGGTCCTATACAAATGAGTTTTGAATTCTATTATATCCACAAGGATGGAAATTTTCACAGCTGCTCCGGGCAACCTGTTCCCATGTTTGAGCAGCCTTATTGAGAAATTCTCCTAATATCTAGTCAGATCATCTCTTACTGCAGCTTGTGCCCATTTCCCTTTGTTGTCTGAAGTAAAAATATCAAGGATCCTTCTTCTCTGCTTAAAAGGAAAAAAAGCCCACCAAATCACCAACAAACCCCACAAAAATAATTAAAAAAAAATTACTCCACCCTAAAACCAAACAAAAAGCTTTCTTTCCATATATATTTTTAGAAAGAGACACTATACTAAGTCATAGTATTTTCCCTTACTGAAGATTTCTTACCAAAAGGTGGCATAATACATACAGAACATGTCCTTGCCACAAAAAAGGCATGCATCTGCCATAAACTGGAAAATCTTAAATATTCTTGGCAGGCAGTTTCCAAGGAAGACAGAACATGACAAGCTCAAAACTAACTGCAGTAAGCTTACGTCTACATTCAAGATGATATCTTAGGGAAAGAAGATACCAAAACTTCAGTAATACTGAATGAAGAGAATAAAGACTTAGCAGGGAGAGGAAATCTTGTAACTCTTCACACCAATGCTTTGAGTTTGGTTAAGATCCCATTTGTAGGGAGATGAATGGCATAAGGCATGAAGACAAGCAGTCCTAAATAGTTTTATAATTAAAAATATTCTAGCAGCAAATCACTGATCATCCCTATCATTCAGCAGATCAAATATGTTAATCTTCCAAATGTTCATACAGTTCACACTATTATTACAGGTAACTGATATTTTCTTCAGTAGAAAACTTCATCTTTTCTCTGAAGAACCAAAAAGGGAAATAATCTCTGTTATTTACGGGGAATTCACTACCAAAAGGTCAGATTTGTACTAAGAGTGCAAACCTGTTGGGTGAACAATTTTTAACCAGTCTTGTCAGCACTGCTGCTATTATCTATGTTCTTTGACTACATACATCTTGAACTGGACAGGAAGCCAGGCTCATTTCTTGTTTAGCAGTTAATTCTTTCCTAATGTCACTGTATTTTATTGCTATTGCCCCTTAGTTACTCTCTTTAGATCTTTGGATATAGTATTTTAATATGCAGAATGTGAAGTATTTTGGATCAGACATTATTTACAGTTATAATGGTCAGAAACTCCAGATGTTCATAAACAACAAAAATGAATTTAGTTAGTTGTCTCTTTCATTCCCTGTTATAACTAAGAAATGATTAAACTAATCCAGATGTGTCTATGCCTTTAATTCCATCTGTGTCACAGACAGTAAGGCTGTGGTTGTCAATGAATTATTGCATATTAATCTCCAGAGCCTTTGATGTTACAGCTAGTATGATGCTTTCTCAAAATGTACATTTTTTCTCAATCCTTGGAGTAAGTCCTGAGAATTTAACTAAGTATTTCTTAAACATTCATTAGTAGTATGAGGCTTTTTCCTCCTGTTATCTATGTTGCTGCAGGAGGGTTAATTATAGGAAAACATTCCAAAAATTGAAATGAAGAAGCTATGAATTTCAGCCCCAAAGGCATCATAAGTAAAATAAATAAATACATTCTTTTAAAGGCTTTCAGACTTGAAATATATCTTTTTTTGCTACTCCTTTTTGCTGAGAATGTATGCATATGGTCTATTGTTGTCTTTATAATCTATAATTCTAAAGACCCCAAGCATCTCTGGTGATCTGTAAATTAGGTTTTGTTTTTTCTTTTGTTTTTTTTTCCTCTGAATTTTTTTTTCTTAAAAGAAAAATCTGTTAGTGTTTGGTTTACTTCATTTATTTTGAATTGCCATTTATTACGTCAATGTGTTTTGTATTCACTACAGTAAGATCTGTTACGTGCATGCAGCACATGAACTGTATGTACACTGTGGTTACCTACAGCTGTTTAGATTTCACTGGAATAACATCTAGTGAGAGAGGAGCAAGCAGAATTAATTACTTATTTTTATTCTTTCTGGATCAGTCAGAGAAATGGTCAAGGACTTAGGAGAACTTGTTTGTACACTAACATTAGTCAGTACTCAGCACAGCCTAATCAAAATGCTCTCCAACTAGTGCAGATGGAAACTGCAAGAAATGGGTAAATCTATAGGTCATTCCCATGAGCATGTTTGAAGCAGTGCCACTTCTTGCTATGAGATGAATCCTTAGGTCAAATTTTTTACCACAGTTGAATGAGCAAATCTCCAAAGAGGGTAATATTGCACAACAGTTTATAATTCTATACCTTTCTGAATAGTAAAAATTACTTATTTAAAACAACATAGTCTTCTATAAGGTTAATAAGGAGTGATGGAACTTTGGTAGCTCAGATTGATTCAGAGATGCTAGAGGTTCTCCATGCTCCCACTGCTCCTTATGCCCAGCAAAGTTTGGGGACTTCAGCTGTTGCATCTGATTTATGTAGGGAAACCACCAAGTTTTTGAAACGTTAGCTATATTTGCATTCCTTCCCTGGGAGCCAAATCTCAATGAATCTAGAAGACTTTTATGTTCCAGTGCCCTGAGATCTGTGCTGGAATATATTTAAACTACTGACTTGGACTGGTTAAAGAACATGGACCAAAAGGACAATAAACTCATATTCCATCTTGGAGGGACTGAGTCCAATAATATGTCCTCACAGAAAATATATATTAATTAAATAAAGTTAGCCAGCACAACAGTAAAATACATCCAAGAAAATGAGGACCATCATCTGGGAAAAATTCAGATTCAGTTAATAGTTTCTGATAACGAAAACATGAATCAATATGAATGTTGCGTGTTAGTATACATGTTAGCTAACCAAATATTCTCTTGCTTGAAACCAAATGATTTTTCCAGTTCCACTTCCCAACAAGTGTAACGATACACTGATCATTTCTGTGACATCATTAAAAGTGTGGTAGCCAAAATCTGGCACTGAGAATATGAAGGGACACATGCATTAGGTGATGAAATATACTTTTACAAATTTATAAATACACAAATTAATAAACTGTTAAATATTAGAGAGCAGCAAATTAAATGTTTGTCAGTAGACTTAATACTTGCAGTAAGAACCTGTGTGATAACCCTATAAGCTGAAGTTAAGTTTTCTTCCTGTATTTGTGTGTAGCACAAATCATCTACTTTAAATATGGAGGTAGTGAAAGAATGTATGTTTTTCATGGACAGCAAAGAGTAATAAAGCTGTAGACATGGCTTCCAGAGAACTGACAATTATACTCACTGTTAGTTTTGATCCTTGGTCTCCGCCATGGCATGTCAACTAGAAAACCAATTAATGCACTGTGAAGTAGTTTTCTGTAATATGTGCGCATATACACTAGAAAGTAGAAACTTCCTTTGATAACACCTTACTGGGTCACCAGCTATCCATAAAATAAGAAATCTATTTCTTGTGATCCAGTGAAACTTCCCGTTGCTCCATTCAAAAACCATACTGCCATTCCCTTCTACTGACGCTTTGTACCTTTCTTTGCTGAAGCATCTCTTTCCTCTCCTTGCTCTAACCAGGACATGGAATCCTGAATCAACTAATAAACTGATTAATTTTATATGATTACTGGTTAATAAGCTATCAGTCTGAGGTAAGGCCATTACAGAACTAAAAGACTTCCCAGAAAACATTGAGCCAAAAGATCAGGCATGTGTTATAATGTACCGTAATACTTTCTTGTCATCAGGTAAAAAAACCCCCCAAAAATACATTTTCCATTGTCAAATGTAAGCAAACTTTATTGGTCTCACTGCATGAGACCACTGACAAAAGGTAAATTTTGCAAACCAGGGATTTCTTGATACCTTGAAATATTCTTAACAAGACAAACAAAATTCTTGTGTAGTTCAGTCCTTATTTCTGTAGACAGCATGCATTAAGTGCAGTCCAAATATATCAGGAAAATAAAATTTTCTTAGGCCAGATCAAGTCAGGCACAAGGCTATTGCAGGTAACCAAGTTTCATGTTGTTCTTCCCAGCTATGCCCATCTAAAACTCTTTATGGTCCATTCAGATAAATGCACTCAGAAGTTGTCTTCAGGATAAGGCAGGTTATGAAAACAGACAGAGTAAAGACTGGGAAATTTTTTTCTTGGTTCTTCAAGGCACCTGAGAATGAAAATGTTCTATTTAGCACATGAAATACATTTTAAAAAAAATGAATTCCATAATCTTCCTCATCCTTATGGCTGCTAATTGTCTTGCTGAGCTGATGACTCCCATGACCAGCTAATTCCCTTGATCTGTAGCTGCAGAGACAACTACCTCACTTGACTTGCCCATGGAAAACCTCTGGAACATGAAGAGTTACCTGTGGCCAAGAAAACTTGGACCTTCCACTAACGCTGACAGCTGAATTCCTGCTTCCTAGATTTGTGGTGTTGACAAGTATTCCTTCCTTCTTGTTCTCCTAGCACAAACATTTAAGCAGATTGGATGAATTGATGTAGCTCCTTGATATATAGCCCTATCCATTCCTCCTCCTTTCACAAGAAATCTAGGTTTCATGGCAACTGTCCCAGATTTTCCACATGCTGAAATTCTCACATGCCAACTTCTTTCTGGTCAGGCTCCTGGAAAGTGGGTAAGGTCCTTCATCTCAAGACTCATGTCAGTGGCTTTGTCACATGTTTATGCAATGATGCTATGCAAAAAAACTGAGTAAGTGTGCTGGACTGAAATTTGAGGCTATCTATATCTTCCTTTTTCTCCCCTTATGTAGTCAATATCCAAGAGCTGCATCCAGCTCTGTCTTGGAATCCCTTTTGTAATTGTCTCAAGATAAGATAATGCTGAAACAAACTTACCAATGCTCTATATCTTCTCCTCAGGTGACACTGGTGACAATACTGTAAAAGATTTTTGATCACCCCTGGGAAGTGAACAAGTCTTGGTTGTGTTCCTGTTTGGTTTGGGGAAACAAAAGGAGGATTGTTGTTGAGATGGCTGTTCACTCCCAGAGCTGATCATAACTGTTAGTATCTTCACATGGCCATAAGCTGGTGCTATGGCAAAAAGACTCACAGCCATGTGGATATCCCAAATATTTTATCATAATTTTCTGCATATTTTGACATTCTGACATTTCCTCTTTCTACTCCTAAGTATGAACATACATGATAGGCACTTAGCCAAGGACCTTCTGGATATTGGATGCTTATGGGAGGAGTTTCCTCTTCCTGTCCTTTTTCCCCAAATGGACTTGATATATCTTTCAGGTTCTTCCATTACTGGCATTCAGTCTATTATGGACCTGTTGATCCACTTGTTTATTTGTCTTCACAGCAATAAGGTTCTGGTGGGATAAGACATTTCAGATCTGTAGATACCAGTGTATTCCTTCCACACACAGAAAAGCAGCTTTCCTTCCTCCGTAATCTCTTCCTTACCTGGTGACAGCCCAGAGGTGTGTCTTGCAATACAAGCAGACTCAGGCTGTTGCAGGCAAGGATGTTTGGAGCACTATGTATGGGGTCCATAACAGAAAGGTTCCTATGTTTTGCCCTTTAGCTTCTTTTCCTTCATTGAGTACAGTAAGAACTACGCAACGTTGCTGGTCAGAATTTGGTCTTGATGCTTCTGGCAGTGTCAAAGTGGTATAAACAGAACAAGTCTGCCCAGGAATAGACTTGGAACATTCAACAGAGTCTTCTGTGTGTTTTGTTTTTGTTTTGTTTTGTTCTTTGGGGTTTGTTTTTTTGTTTTGTTTTGTTTTGTTTGGTTTTTTGTTTTTTTTGTTTGTTTTTTTTTTTTTTTTTAATTAACAGCACCATAACTTTGGACTGTAAAAGAACTGTCTCTTTAGATTTAGAACCTGACCTCAGCCATGCCTTTTTCCAGTAACAAACTGTTCCAGCAGTAAATAAAAGACTTTTGTAAGACAGGAACAAATCTCATTTTAGGCAGGGATGTTTATCTAAAGTAACCTTCATCTGCCAGAGCAATGATCTGTAGTATACTTAGGGCATCACAGTGTTTGATTTCTTGCTTGAGAAATCATTTTTCATAGCACCTTGTTTGCAGCAAGGGGTAATCTGCTTCCTGGCTTGTTGTGCTAAGAAAATGGTTCAATCTCACAAATAAATTGAACATTACCTTGTTTTAAATATATGGCTTTAGAATAGTCTGAAAATATGATAATTATACAGCACAACTAGGACCTGCCAACTTCCTATGTTCAAATCAGTCTTTTAAATCCTTCCTTTCAGAGACTACCACATTTAAACTACTTTTATAGAACACCACATTATAAAACCAAGAAAAATTCTAAAATGCATTCATGTAAAATCATAAAGACCTATAAAATCAACAGATATTAGCCTGGCCACAGGAGAGCAATTTTCTGTCTCCTCTAGTATTGTTGATCTTTTGCATTGCTGCACTTCTTTTTCCTTCAACTGTAAAACAGAGATAATGAGACACAATTTGTAGTCCATTAAACAAAATTAACTCTATTTCAATAGTACTGCAAGATGAAAAAGGGGCTTTTTTTCTGTTGTTTTTTTTTAGCTTAACCTTTATTCATCAAATACACTTGCCAGCCAAAGGCAAATATGATCAAGAAAAAAATGTTGATGTTGTTAGAACTTGCTCAAAATCCACTAATGTTATTGTCCGGGCTTCTTTTAAATTGAACAGTGCAAAATTAATCTCTTAAAAGATCAGTCCAAAGCAAATAACTCAAGTATGTCTTTATTTTGCTTTCTGTCTTGTTAGCTAAATCTGGAAAAACAAAACAAAACAACCTATTTAACAATCAGACCATCCATCATTTTGTCTAAACATCTAACAAGTTATGCTCCATTGCCTTACTAAAGTAAGTGACGTATATGACTCACAAATAACATCAAGAATGAGATTTTTCTTTGAGTTGCATGCTTGATTCATCCCATGCTTTAGAAGCAAAGAAAACGAAATCAAGAGAAAAAAAAAAAAAAAAGATTGGCAGTGCCTATACATTTTGAGAAATATGAGTTTATGTGTGTAATATTGGCATTTTGAAAGGCAATTGGCTTTTTTATTATTATTATTTATTATTATTTATTTTAAATTAGCTTTGTCAGAAATCCAGAACTCTAACAGAGAGGAAGTAGAATGTAGTGGAGTAGAAAGAATGCACTTATCACTTGTGGTTTTCTATACTTGATCTTGCTGAGAATATTGCCACTCTTGTAGCTCTTTATGAACTACTTTCAGGCTGATTGCTTTCAGAGCTATTAACTTTTCCACTAGTAGTTTTATACTACAGCATCCATTAGCAGGAGGTATAATACAGTAGGATACTGCAAAGGTTTTTATAGCCAGTAGGATACAGTTTGCTTTTAAAATACACTTTTTAAAATATCTAGTGAACAGTTCAACTGATGAGCTCATCTAGCACTGATTTGCAAAGACCTTAATTCTCCTTTAAATATTGATATTTATATTTAGCTATGGGACTCCTACCTCACATTACATTAAAACTGAAAGCCCTGAGGAAGGGCAAAATTAATGTTTATTCTTAAATATTGTTACACAGAAATCTCTAAAGGGAAGGGATGTCATTTTGTTTCATCTGTTTTTCATGTGTTAAACAGGAATTAAGTGGAAAAGTTCACGTTAGCTTCAGTGGTCCTTAAATCTAATTCCATAAACACCCAATTAGAATTTTTCTCCATTCTTGGCCATTCGCACATTTTTGTTTTCTCACCAGCAGCTTTCAAAAGATAACTTTTCTCCACCCATAAGAATTAATAAGATTCGGCTGTCCCCAGAAAAACTGTGCTCTCATAGCTGAAAGTAATGTGTTGCAGTCACCTAAACCCACACCCTTATAAAAGGTCCCTGAACTACCATTCAGTTGCCGTTAAGGAGAAAATACGGTTGTCATTACATTAGAAGCTAAAACACAGAATTAATTAGTATCAGTTGCTCCAAGAAACAACCATAGTCTAGTTAGATTTCATTGTCAGTTTAAATAGCCATCACTGTTAAGAAATAATTCCTCTAATTTCATTCAGCTCAGTTAATAAAACTTCCAGGTAGCTCCTAATATATGAAAAGATATCCGTATTCTTTTGTTCAGACTCTCACAACAAAAATGTAAGCTTCAATTACCCAATAAAGTTTTTTAAAGTTTAATAAAAAGTGTGACATGAAGAAACACTTCAAGGGTTTTCATACTTAGTGGCTTTACTTTGATCAAGAAATAATATTTCCATGTTACTATATTCAGTGTATAATGAAGAACACAAATTTAGATATTACCTTCACAGGCTTGAGCTTGATCCTCTGTCATTTTGAAAGCTTCAAACAGATTAAGTGTATATGATCTCCCTGCTACTCTGAGAAGAGGTACTGCTCACGTGTTTGTGTGTGCGTATGTGACAAAGGAAGAGAAAAAAAATGTGAACAGGTAAGATTCCAATGCGTATCCTCTGGTCAAGTCCACTACTATATCTAAAAGCAGAGCTGCAAGCAGAGTTTATTCATTTCCATAATGATGTTACTGTAGATGCGTAAGAGTAGAATCAATAAAAGTAGAATCAATAAGAGTCGAATCAGTACATTTATGGGCAAAAGCATATAATATGCAAAAACTGTCAATAATAAAAACAAAAAACAAACCTGCTTTCCCCTCCCCCTCCCATTCTAACCACGTTATATAACATCCACATAAGGACATCTTGGAAAAATTAAATCACGGACAGAAACCTGTCAGCATGCCCTTCACTGTCACTATTCACCCATCCCAGGCTTTGTACATGTGTGAGTTTCACTGTGGCACTTGTTTGTTAGGTTACAATTTATATCTCAAACCAAAAGGTTCTTTCCTAACTTTCATGCCCCTGTCTATAATTTTGTGTTTGCCATATTAATATTCACTGTCTCTCTTATTTTATTTGTATATGTTTAGTGTCCAGTTTTAATTGTCCTCAATTACACTTTTAAACATAAGTGCCTACAGTTCAACACAAAAAATTTGGTAGGCTGGTTTCCAGATCTTTTTCAAAAACAGATTAACATCAGCATCAGCTGACATCTGTGAAGACTGTTAGAGCTCAGCACCTACAAAATCTGGGCTCCCCATTGCAGTGCTGACCATTAACTGTAGAAATGCAAGCAAGCCTGTAAAAAGTTTTCAGCTAGAGCTTTAAGAAATGGAAAGGGGCTGTATGTCCTTCCACTAGATAATAAAGTTAGCAAGTGCTGGCAAATTCAAAATGGTAAAAGGATTCAAGATGCTGATTTCAAGTGTTAACAGATGACTCATTTAATGTGGAAAAAAAAGTATTTTGGAATTGTCAGTTAGAGGAATTGCTCAGTTTTATGCCAGGAAATATAAACTTGATATTATGACAAGACGACAAGAGGCCTGTATGAGAACTTGAGTTCAAGGAGTTCAGATTTTGAAGGGTGAACTAAGGACACAGGACTGTTTAATACTGCTCAGCTTGGAGAGAAACAGCAGTTTTCTATTAAAACTGAAAACTAAATAAAAGCAACTTCTGCAGGGAGCAGAATGAAAGAGATGCACCTTGCTTCTCTAGGTTTTTTTTCCTGGTCTTATAATTTGGAAATCACTGCGTTTGAGAAGTAAACAGCCAGAAAGTTGTCTTGCTGAAAAATGTTTTGTTCCGCTTATGGAATCTAGTATAATATTTCCATTTGCTTAATGACTGATTATTTTCCTGATATATTATGAAATAGTTGGTTTTGTTATTATTGTTGTTTTGGTTTGATGCAGTGGGTCTGAGTTTTTAAAGGCCTCTTTCCGGTTGAATATACTGCTTATTATATTGATATATACTACCCAACATACTACCCAGTCCCCTGTCATATACTGAGAAGGTTAAGGCTAACACAAGTCAAAGAAAACTATCACAAACTCTGCTCTAAATGATTAGCTCTTAAAATAGTCCATAAGGTCGTATTGAGGGGTCCCGTTAACTCTGAAATTGGCTAAGACCCTCAGAGCTTAGACTGACCACAGCCAGGGAATCAAATTTAGTTTGCTAATTATTTGGAAATCATCTGCAACAAACGTAGGGCTAAGACAAAGAAATAGTGCATCTTCAGCAGTCCCTAACATCAACACCACCTTTACTGGGTTTAGAGAGAGAGAGAGATAGGAAAGTTAATTCATGGTTCTTTGTACCTGGACTTCACATTCAATCTAAGAAGTTTTCTCTTTGTGTTTCCCAGCTAACAAGCTACCAGAAAGATTAATGTTATTCTGCCGGGAAGCAATTTCTGAGGCAAGCCCTCCTTACTCCTATACTGTCCCAGAAGAGATCCGAGCCTGCTAAAGAGTTATATATGCAAATCTGTCTGGGGGCTTTATTCAGACATGTGTTTCCATCCTATTCCTTGCCTAACAGTGGAAGTCACGATGTACTTTTTAACTTTTACTTAACCTCTTCCACCTCAGTTTAGACCAGGGTAGAGGTAACCACATCCTTCCAGAAATAGTTAGGTAGAAGTCTGTTTTCATGCCTAGAAAACTGTAACCGTTTTGTGAGTTTCTTTCTATCTTATTTTCAGGAAAATATTTTTTTCTTAAGTAAGCGGCATTCGGTCTTTACAGCTTCTTCATCTGCCAACACCACTGTTTAATATATTTTATATATATCAATACCCAGTGTTTATTAAAATATTATAATAATTTATAAAAAAGGTAAGAAACACAGATGTAGTTCATTGCTAATGCTTAGCTGAAACAATAAAAGATTAACTTTATCCTTTCAAGTGACTGATTACATGGGATACAGCCTTTATACAAGGCTTTGAAAAATATTGGATGAAATGGGTTCAGCTGGTAAGAATTAAATTCTAAAAGCAGGAACTGTTACCCTTCAGCTGGATGGGTGTGCATGACCTTTAGGACATATTTTTTTAAATATTAATTTATATGTTATAATACATAGTGCCTTCATGAAAACATTTTAACTTAAGTGTATTTCTCTGATTGTATGATGTCCTTCAAAACGAAAATTATGGAGCTCTATGAAAAGCTGTTTGCTGAGAGCAAACCGAAGGCAACAATGACATTATTAAATACTTTGAAGTGCTGATCCATAACGACAATGTGCTATAACGGTGCTTCAAACCGGCAATGCCAGTCCTTCAGTCATGTCACGCTCACCTGTCTGCATGAGTACTACTTCTACTGTGTGCAATAAAAAGTTTCAGCTTTGACTGTAAATGGTCTCCCCTTGCATTTGCCAAACAGAAGTACTGGTGTTGAGACATAGATGTACAACATATGAGCAGACAAACATGGATAGCTACATAAAAATAAAGGAGTGTTGGTTAGATAAATTGCACTATAGTCTTTGTTTTTTATTAAAAACAAGATGTGAAGGAAATGGCAAAACTGTGTAGATTTCACCAGTGTATTTTAATAGATTCAATGATAATTAAATATATGTGCATATATATTAGTATATAAAATTTCTTCAAAAAAAATCTTGAAAAACACTGCTCTTTTTTTCTTTGTCTAGTAGTAGTCAAAGTTATAATCCAAATACCAAGTGAATGTTCTAGGTAATTCACATTATCACTCTATTAATGTTTGTTTGGTTTTGGGTTTGGTTTTTTGTGGTTTTTTATGTTGGCACACTGTGGATCAGATTTGCTTTAAGAGTATCTCCATGAGTTTAAAAAATTGAGTGTGAAATGGAAGTTTTTTGGAATGCATGCATCATCACACCCCTGCCCTGCCATATGTTTCTAGTCAGCAATGATTCAGTTTAAACTTTGACCTGCTATTCTCAGACAGCCTTAATTTCTTTAAAGGAACTTAAAATCACTTTTGCTTTTTCAGTTGATTCATCATTAAATGATACACCTTTGGAACAAAGTGCATTGTAAAGCGATGATCTAGCTGGTGTTATATCATAAAAAAAAGTATGAGACAGGGAGGATAGATGTCCTGCTTACGTGAATCAAACTGTAGCAAAACGATAGGCTTCCAGTCCCTTTCTATACTAAACATTTCAAGTACTTTTCATTAAACAAACGGGTATGTATCATCAGTTTGGTTTTTCTGCAGCTCTAATCTCCCTTTGACAAAATAAGAATACTGAAAACATATCTCCTTTTGTTTACCTGGCCTGATGTAAAATACTAAGTGGCGCCATATGATCCATTGCTTTACTTACAGCAGCTCAAATATTAAGATTTCTGTACAGATTCTGCTTGCTTATACCATGTGTGACCCAAGCCAACCTGGTAGAGTTGAATCTGTGTGGTCTGCAGTCTTTTACTACTAGGACAGAAAGCAGTAATTTCTATCCGTTCAATAAAAGGGAATGGAACCTTTCACGTAACCATTATGATCACATATAGGAAGGATAATTATATCATATTGCAGCAATGAAATAGAAGAGTTAATTTTTTAACACACTTCTGTGCCTTAGAATTCAGCTTTACAAAAAAAGTTTTCCTTCTTTTACATAGCACCTTGCTACAAAAATTCACCTCATCACTACAATACAGGACATTTTCAAACACACTTTGATTCTGTATTACTCTTTACCAACAGAATGTTTTCAGAGAAATTCCTGTTCACAAAAAATATTACTATTTTATAGAAGAAATATAGCCTCAATTAATGTATACGGATATTGTAGTATACTTTCATGGTTCAACTTGCACAGATGAAATGTATCTATTGTTCCCTTAAAGAGTCTGGAAATATATTTATTGTATTACTTTGACTTCATTTGAGATTAAATAAATCTGGGGTTATTAATCTCTTTCCAAGAGTCAGCATCAGTCTCATAGTCATCTAACACCACCACTTTGATATATGACTGCATTATCAGCCTAACATGTTTGTAAAGCTTAGCTGTAAGTACAGCTCATGAAACTGAAAATAACGTAGTATCTGAGCAGTATTGCATTTATTTTATCACCTAGAGAAAAAAATTAAAACTTCCTATTCTTTATTCGATTTCCATTATCAGGAAATGTGACTTTTAAGTTTTATTTACTGCTATTATATGAATAAATCAAAATTATAACATCTCTGGTTTTCAGTTTGGACAATTCAATCATAAAAGAGTATAAACACATATCAAAGCATCATAACACAGGTCTTTTGCTTCTTGGACTTTATATCTCAGTAAGTAAAACTGTGAGAGCCTTAAACATTGATCCCAAATGATTAGCCCAGTCCCTAAAGAATGTATTCTAGGGTTTTTTTGGTGTTTTTTTCCTTTTTTTTGTTCTCCTCCTCTCCAGTTTAGGTATTCTAAGCTTGGATTAAATCAGTACTAGCAATGACGGCATCTGGAAGGCATTTTAGTAACAGAAACTCAGCCAAAATATCAGAGGAATGCAACACGTGGACAAAGCGTGCTGACTCCTTTTATGCAACTAGGCATTTAGATGCTTTATAACATTTAAACTATTAAAGCTTCAAGCTATCCTTTGATGTACAGTAGTAGGATTCTGATACAAAGCCTGTTCACAACTGAATTTGTTTTATTATTATTACATAGTAATTAGTGTTTAGTATAACTTGATTCTACTGTAAGGAAGGCTGATAAACTTGAAAGTAAAAAAAATATTGTAAATTTGCATTTTTACTTCTGGATAAAACACAAGCTAGTTTTGATACATAATTTGGAAATCTAATATTTTTCTTTTATTTATTTCAAACTGTTTTCTTTTACAGAAATTAAATCTTCACATTTTTTTTTTTGAGTCATAAAAAGGTATATTTTGCCAGCTTGCTTACCTTTACTCAGAACAGATACAGGAAATAAAAAAAAGCAACGGGACATGCATTTACCAAAGTTACAGTCTCATAAATACATATATTGCTAGGATAAGCTCAGGAATACTTGACTTAGAAATCCAATTTATTCCTTTTGTTCTATTTTCCTTATGCTTTGAGCTTATTCTGAGTACAGAATACATTACAGTTGCTGCTGACCAGCAAAAAGGAGACAACACATGCATTACCCCACCTGTGTGCCTATATAAATCCTGTTGTGACTCACCCCAGAACCATCTGTAGCCATTCATCAATTAGGTTACAGAAAGTGATTAGTAGCAGTTGTGCTGAACTGGATAATTAATTTGAACTTTCAGATACCCTGTCACTGATTCATATAGAAACTGAAAGTCACAAGGCTCTGCCTTAACTAAGTAGGAGTAAGGGAGTTATTTTTTTAAAAAAGAGCACATACAAGGATCTATTCAGAAGGTACTATTATTATTAGTTGTGGAAAATAATTAAATGCTGTCCTGTTGAGCACACCATGGGTTTTTGGTTTTCTACAACTTTTAATCTTGATTAATTATTTAGCTTTCATGTCTGAATATGTAGGGAGGAGGAGGGGGACTGAAACAGATGAGTACTGAGCCTTTAGCAAGCAAGCTTCAAAGGATTCAGGAACCTAATTCATAAATGCAATAGTGGAAGGTGGCAAAGGAAATGTAATACTGACAAATGTGAAGTGATTTCTATTAAAAAGAAGAAGAATAACCATAGGTACCCAACACACTGAACTAGAAGAGGATTCTGAGCTTCTGTCACAGAATTAGATTAATTTACTCAAAAAATGCTAAAATTAAACAAAGAAAAAATTAAAGAGAACTTACCATATATCATCTGCTTTGCTTCATTTTGTAGTGATACAAAAAGTCAGTGATCTCTGTTATATAAAAAACTGATCAATATGTGTCAGAATTCATAATTTCATTCTTTCTAAATCAGCATTTTAGTTAGAAAATTAAAAGAAAAGAATATTAAAATTCTTGAAGCTTAGTCTTCTTCAAAGGAGGTTCAGGGCAAAATATTTTAACACTTTGCCTAAATTCAGATAGATACAGAATATAGGAACTCAGAGACCACTGACCACATCAGCCACCTCCTCCTTCTGGGCCACACACTAATATGAATGAGTAGGTATTGCATATCTGTCTAGCTTCTGCATTATTCACAGATGGGGCACAAACCTGAATTCCTCCACAGAGGTTTCAATAGGGTCTGGTATGAGGCTAAGCAACACAGAGAACACTTGATTAATAGTAGTTCAAAATTAAGCCCTTTGGTGCTCTGAATCACAGAAAAGAGTTACATCTTTGCAATCAGAGCACACTGGAAAGTTACCATAGATGATGTTCATCTTTTATGTTGAAGGCAAGGTCAAATATAGGGTTCCCAGGACCAGCGCAATACAAAGAGGAGACAGGACTTTTCCAGTTCACTGGGGTGAGATGGGGAAAAAAGGCTAAGACAGTTTTTGTTGTGTATCTTTCTAGTCCATGAAAATAGCCTAGGTGCGTGACCATAAAGGATGTAGAAAACCTTGGGGATACAATGCCTGTTAATCATCTCCTTGTGAAATGGAAGAGCTGGAGAAAAAAAAAACCACCAAAAACCAAAGAAAAGAAAGGTGTACATCAGAGAGACAGCAATTACAATCCTACAGTGCTAGGGCTCTTCTCCCAGTGGTGGAAAGCATGGTTTTGAGCTCTTAATCTAACGGCTGGGTAAATATTTAATCCAGAGACTGTTCCTTATACAGAAATATAAATGTGTACTGACATGAAGATGGGAACCGAAGTTTTAGCATCTAGTAGAGTATTTTAACAACTAAAACACCTGGGTTCTTTCTGCGTGACTTAGTGAACCTTGGGCTGCTCCACGTGAGACAGAAGAGGATCAAAAGGACACGTGGAAATACAGGCCTAAATATCTTTCTTTGGCCATACCTTATGTAGAGAACATCTGCAGGATCAAGACCAAGCGTTTGGTTAGCAACATATCCAAAAAGTTGTGGACTCTTGTGAGGTTACAGTGTGAAGAAAGAAAAATACGGGCAGGGCCCCAGCATAACCTTCTTGCCTGGATCCCCTCAGGACCTGAGGAGGTACCCTGTAGCTAGCAGGGTGCCCAGCAAGAGCAGCACACATGGTTGCTCACCTTGAAGAAAGCTAAAACCCTCAGCGAGGACCACCCCGCCACTCAGGGGAAGACGTTTCCAGCTAAAGCTTTTGGGTTTCACCTCAGCTATAGCCCCCACTGTGTCACCATGGTGCTCCCTCCTGGCCTGGTCTGACCTCACTCCATTCCCATCCCCACAACCCTGCCTGGCCTTCCCAGGATGGGCCTGATAGTGGTTCCCCTCACTGGGCTTGATCTGGACCTGGCTCATGGCCCAACATCCTGTCCCTTTTTCCCCTGGGGAAGTGTCTGATGCCCAGGGCTGGGGCTGCCCCTCGGCCTGCCCTGCCTGGCTGCGAGGGACTGGCCCTGTCTGGCAGGCCCTGCCCTGCTGCCCTGGGGAGCCCCTGAACTGCCCCAGCCCTCGCAGTGCCCCACAGCACCCCTGGACACCGGGTCAGGCTGTGGCTCCTCCGAGTGCCAGCGGCGGTTCACCAAAGATCATGAATGGGCATCTGGAGCTCCGGAGGAAAATTAGACAGAACTTTTTTGCCATAGGGCCCTAGTATTACATCTCACATTTATGGAGGTTAAATATAGCTGAACAGAATCACGAAAGGGGAGGGAGGGGCAAAAGGGAAAAAAACCCCAAACAACCAACCAAAACCCGCAGGCATATCTGAAGAGCTGAATAAATGCAAAAACCTTCAGCTTGGTCAGTTAACTTGTATTCTCTGTGGTCCTCCAAGATTCTACATTCTCAAATTAAGGGACTGGTGAATAATATTTGGTGATAATATTTGCAGATCTTTTTACAGGGGTGTATTGGTTCTCAACTTGAAAGTACACATAGAGTTCTCATGACTTAATATAATTTGTCATTCTTTTTTACCATTTAACTGCAAAGATAACCCTATTACATACATAATTAAATACTGAAAGGCATATATCGAATCTATTCATTATGATTTCACTAAGCTGGATATCTTTAAATTCTTACATTTTTTCTATTGAATACTCATTGCATCTACTCCTCTTAAATCTCTAATTGAATTATAATCCCGCACTTATGACAGAATATGTACTATTTTGTGTCTTGTGCCACAGCATCAACAGTTTTTTGCTTGTCTCATATAACATTCTGAGTATAATATCAGTAATGCTACATAAGGAAAAAAATCAGTCCCTGTGCTTTGACTCAGTGTCTGTGCGATTCTATTAGCAAGCAATGCAGAGTGGGCTGGAATGTACCGCTGTCATCACTCCAGCTCGGCTACAAAGATAAACGAATGCTTTCTTCCACCACCAGATTATTATGTGAGAGATGGCCTAAATCTCTGAGGAGGGTTAGGCAGTAATTATTTATAATACTCCATGTAAACTATTATTTTATGTCAAAATGAGCTTTGATATCTCCCTTATCCTCTTCACTACTAGTTTTTTACTTTTGTTTTGATCAATTTGCATTTCAAGTTCACATCAGTGAAGAAAAAGGTTACCTTTACTTTAAAGGAAATATCTAACTAACTGTTCCATTACACTGTATTTTTGTCATGGCCAGTTGACCTGACTACTCGGTTCTGAACATTATGCCATTTGTGCTGGTCTCTGGATCCTACTCAGTGCATCAATATAGAATTTTCAAGTTATTCATTGCATCTCCATCGCCATCATCAGCATATTTTCCACTAAACCCTTACCTGTTAAAGCTGCCATGATGTAAAGATATTTAGAATTCCCTGAACTGTAAGTGAACAATTCCACTCTGTGGATGCTTACTGATTTTACTACCCTGAGAATTAAGCACTAAATTTTCACGCTTATTTTCTCCAGATAATTTTGCTCCTGTCTAAATCAGATTTCCCCCTCCCCCCCCCTCAAATTTCTAGCCATTATAAAGATATCTATTTCTTCTCTACTGTCAATAAACATTCCATTTTAAACTGGCTTAGTGTTTTCTGGGTATTTGAGTAGCAAGTTGCATAGCAGATTATTATGGATGATCACTAAGCTATGGTTTGCAACCTGCAGGAGTTTGCAGGACACCTCTATTTGCTGCTTCAGCAAATTTTCAGGCCACATGGCATTGACCAGCTAGAAGGTAGTTTAACGGATTATTTTGGAGAAGATCTTGCAAGGATAATGTGATAACTAATGCAACAGACGAACTAGTGAAGAGGGCTTTAAACTAAAGTTACTAGGAGAGGGGAACCTCAATTCACCCCACTCCTATCATTTATATGCCAGCGCTAGCAATAGATGCCCAGAGGCTGGAGAGGGAGACATGGAACACAAGGAGAGCACATGAAGAGCAGCACAAAGCAATTCCAACCACTCCAGCCAGTAAATCAGTTTCTTCAGGGGCCCAACTTAAATCCTACCATGTAAATGCAAATGGCATGGAGAATAAACAAGAGGAGTTAGAGACATGCACATACCTGCAGGGCTGTGATTTTAATGGCATCATGGAGATGTGGTGGGATTGCTCCTGTGACAGGAATGTTGGAATGGAAGGACAGGTAAGAGAGAGGAGGAGGGGGTGTTGCCCTCTATGTTAATGACCAGCTGGAGTGCATGGAGCTCCACCTGTGGATGGTTGAGGAACTGACTAAGAGCTCATGGGTCCTATATAAAGGGAAGGCAATGCACAGCTAGATCACTACTTTGGTCTTCAGAAGAGTTGACTTTTGTCTCTTCAGTGATCTTCTTGGTAGAGTACTATGGGATAGAGCTCTGGAGCAAAGAGGCACCCAAGGTGTCTGGTTAATATTCAAGGATCACCTCCTCCAAGCTCAGGAGCTATGTGTCCCATTGAAGAGTAAGTCAGGAAAAAACACCAGGAGGTGTTCGTGGATGAACAATGAGTTCCTGGACAAATTCAAACATGAAAAGGAAGCCTACAGAAGGTAGAAATAAGGACAGTAGCACTGTCCCAGATGACATCACTGACTCTAAACTGGAGAGATGTGGATTTGATGGATGGACCACTTGGTGGATAAGGAATTGGCTGGATCATCATGCTGAAAGAGTCCTGGTCAATGGCTCAATATCCAAGTGGAGACCAGTGATAAGCAGCATTCCTCAGGGTTTGATATTGGTATAGATGCTGTTTAATATCTTTTTCAGAGTCATGAATAGTAGGATTGAATGCACCCTCAGCAAGTTTGCCAATAGCACCAAGCTGTGTGATGCAGTTGACACACTGGAGGGAAGGGAAGCTATCCAGAGGGACTGTGACAGTCTTGAGAGGTGAGCCTGTGAGAACCTCATGAAGCTCAATGAGGCCAAGTGCAAGATCTTGCACCTGCGTCAGGGCAATCCCAAAGGCAAATACAGGTTTGGCAGAGAATGGATTGGAAACAGCCCCGACAAGAAGGACTTGGAGGTGTTGGTTGACACGATGCTCAGCATGACTTGGAAATGTGTGCTTGCAGCCCAGAAGGCAAACTGTACCCTGGGCTGCATCACAAGCACGATGGCCAACAGGCTGAGGGAAGTAATCTTCTCCCCTACTACACTCTCTTGAGACCCCATCTGCAGTAATGCGTCCAGCTCTGGGGACCCCAACATAAGAATGACATGGACCTGTTCAAGCAGATCCAGAGAAGGGCCTCAAAAAGGATCAGGGGCCTGGAACATGTCTCCTATGAAGGCAGACTGAGAGAGTTATGATTGTTCAGCCTGGGAGAAGAGAAGGCTCCAGGGAGACCTTATTGCAGCCTTCCAGTACCTACCTGGAGAGGGCCTACAAGAAAGCTGCAGAGGGACATTTTACAAGGGACTGTAGTGACAGGACAAGGGGTAATGACTTAAAATATTCAGGATAAATTTTTTACTGTGAGTGTGGTGAGGCACTGGCACAGGTTGCCCAGAGAAGCTGTTTGCCCCATCCCTGGAAGCGTTCAAGGTCAGACTGGATGAGGCATTGAGTAGCTGGGTCTAGTGGAATGTGTCTGTGCCCATGGCAGAGGGATTGGAAGTAGATGATCTTTAAGGTCCCTTCCAACCCAAGTCATTCTAAAATCCCATGATTTTATGAACTGTAGTCCAATTATCTTGCACCATCTGCAGTAGTTTTTCACACATCAAATAAGTGTTGAAATAATCTCTATTAGGTTTAATAAAAGAGGTTATTCAAGGCAGATGAATTATTTCCTCAGATGGAAAGATGCAATCATTCAGAAAGAACTATCGGGACATCATGGATTATGTAGGTGAATCAATAATATATTGCACAGTGAGCTTCAAGTTTGCCAACAGACCAAAGAGCAGTGAGGACCAAAGAAGATAGTAGAGAAAGGAAACTGATGCTACAGTCCCAGCATTTGTCACAAATAGAACTAGAACTATAAAAGCAAGACAGAAGAATCTTAATAATGTGAGAGAGAGAAGCAGTCTCAATTTCAGTAGGAGTGAGGAAGCCATACCCAGCATTTGGAAACTACTATAATAAGGGAATATTTATACTTTGCTGGCTTATGTGGTGAAATGATGTCTTCCCCAGGAAATGAGGATGCGCTTTTTCTGTGTTGGTTAAGGCCCTAGATCCACCTCAGCTGCCACAGGTTAATTTGTAGGGCATCTCAGAGTACAGGTAATTTCCAGTGTGGCAGTGTAATATGGCTTCAGTGGGGAAAGACTGAAGTGTTCTATTCATCAGCCATTCCTTCCTTGTTGTTTTAATCTGGCTGTAATACAAGACTTGTTTTTTTCTGTATGTCGTGGTTTAGCACCAGCTGGCAGCTAAGTACCACACAGCCACTCGCTTATTCGCTCCTGCCCCACCCTGAGGGCTGGGGAGGAGAATCAGAAAAAAGGTGAAACTGGATAGTTGAGGCAAGAAAAAAATAATAATTGAAATAAAATAGAATAATAACAGTAACAATAGTAATAATGAGAAGGAGAGAGAGGAATAAAATCTGAAAGGAAAAAAATCCCCAAGTGATGCACAATATAATTGCTCACCACCTGCTGACTGATGCCCAGCCAGTCTCTGAGCAGCGACCCCCGGGCCCTGACCAGCTCCCCCCAGTTTATACACTGAGCATGACATCCCATGGTATGGAATATCACTTTGACTAGTTAAGGTCAGCTGTCCTGGCTGTGTGCCCCACCAGCCTTCTTGCTGGCAGGGCCTGAGAAAGTTAAAAGTCCTTGACTTAGTATAACCATTACTTAGCCATAACTGAAACCATCAGTGGGCTAACAACAATATTCTCACACTAAATCCAAAACACAGCATTGTACCAGCTACTGAGAAGAAAATTAACTCTCTCCCAGGCAAAACCAGGACACTGTAAATGATAAATAAACAAAATTATTCTTTTGGATAATACACATATCATGCAATGAACCTAGCAATCTCATATCCTCCTTCTCGACCTTACAGCACTATTTGTGTTCAGGCTGCTGGTACAAATAGCCAATGCAGTCACAGCTTGCTCTTAATTCTTAGTCATTTCATTGCTATGTCTTTTCTGTGGGGTCATGCACTGGTAAGAAATGCATACACAACAGATCTTCGCATTGGCAAATAGGACATCTTTAATAAAAATTGCTGGCTGAATGTTTAGGATCCGGTTTTAAGTTCTCACTGTCAGCATTCTTGTAAGGGCTGATTTCCAAACAATGGATGCCCAGGCTTATCCCACTACCAAGTTATTTTTGAGATGTTTCCTTACTGGATATCAGAATGTACTTAAAATCAGTCATGACTTAAAAAAAAAAAATATTATTAAGATAACAGGTTCATTTTGATTTAATGTGAAAATGTAACATTTTCCCCAAAAAATTGTAAGATGGATTGATGAGCTGTGATATGACAAAGTTTTGTGCAAAACCCCACAGTTTTGTTTATTTCATTATAATTCCTTTAAAACTGAGGTTTATAATGGAAATAGTGACTCTTCTAAGTACAGCCCTGGGAACTGAATTACAGTCATAAAATTTCACTGAAGCTTTGTTGAAATCTCTCCTTTATTCCATAGAATGCTTTTTAATGAAGTTGGAGACTGTGGTAGAGTCATTGTCACTTAACTAAGGTTATTACTGCCTACTCCTTCCTTCAGTTCTTATTTTGAACTCTGTTTGCTCCACTACATTTCAAGAGCTTTCTCTCTCACAGCTTTTCAGTTGAACTGCTTAAGGATATCAGTGTACTGTAGCTGCATGTTACAATGTGTGGCATAATAGGAATAGTAAAGCTCCTTGAATAAATTGCTGGAAGTTAGACATATTCAGTCTCTGTTAGACTTTTAGTAAATCCATATAGCAG
This sequence comes from Falco rusticolus, assembly GCF_015220075.1. Classification (NCBI taxonomy): domain Eukaryota; kingdom Metazoa; phylum Chordata; class Aves; order Falconiformes; family Falconidae; genus Falco; species Falco rusticolus. The sequence continues at coordinate 18,779,204 of NC_051191.1, forward strand.
AAAGATAAGCTTTTCATTAGCTCTGTAACAATCTATTCCCCTGAATTATGAATACTGATGAATAAATCTCTGCAAGCCTAATGTACTTTATCTGAAGCATTTAAGATCATTTGCTTTAGTTATTCAATTTACATCATGAGCGCAGATATACCCATGAGGACTCCATTTTTAAGACAGACCAAAATGAATAATATTTAACCACTACATCTTCTATGACTCTGTTAGAATGAATCAATATTGCTAAGCACTAGTAATTATCTTACAGTTTTAATGCTTCCTAGAATTAAAGAGGGAAAATGGTATTACTAGTTACGTTTTCAAGAGGAAAAAAAAATATTCTGCATGTCTATGGTGATGGGGGATCCCCCAGCATTACCGCAAAGGTAGATGGTGAATACTTTTTGCAATAATATGGGAAGTTCAGTGTACTGGGAGGACTTTGTACATAATGTGGAATGTTCCACTGGACTTATGAATTTAAACTAATCAGAATAGATTTTTAAGTTCCTTTCCTTAATAGTTTGATTTAGAGTTATATAAAGTTTGAGAAAAAAAAAAAAAGTCTGACTATTCAATGAAATTATTCAGTTGCTTCCAACCCACAAACCCCCCCTCCAACTACTGGCTTTTGTTCCCTTTGTTTCAAGCTTTTAAGAAGAACCTTGATCTTTCACCTCTATGCTTCTTCCATTTCTCCAAGTCTTTTTTTAAAGATCAAAATTTATGAAGGCAACAATTATTTTAATGCCTTCGGAAGAAAAAAAATCTTTGTATTTTGTTCATCAATATATTTATATTATGAATGTATACTAATTTTTTAACATTGTTAAAGAAACATTTGACATTATCACAATAATTTTCTTTAGCTAGCATCATTTGTATAAAAAATAAAAATTACATGAGCTAGCAAAAACTTGTGGAAAAAGTATTCCTTATTGTAGTTTTTAGTTGGTTTTACAGCTAAAGAAAATAAAAGGATTTTGTCATTTTGCCATTTTAACCAGCTGTTATTAAAGCATATTATCATTTTGTGACTTTTGGTAGGTAAAGCCATGTTCAATAATTTATAACAATACAAGAGGGAAACAATTTTATTTCTAGGATATGAAATGACTGTGTGTGTGCGCATGGCTAGTTAGCCCTTCTGATTTGTATTTCTCTGTGTTGCACAGCCCCATTGAGATTTACAAATAACTTCCTTGCCATGCAGTGTCTTTCTCTTTTGTGTAATCTAGTCCTTGGTACTGTTACTTGGAGCTTTCCTGATAGCAAAGAAAGATTCCTAGCATGACTCCCACTTTCTCCTAGACAGCTGAAGATCCTTTGAATTTTTATATTTGCCTATTGCAGGGATATGGCTCTTACTTGTTATCCAGGAAAGTAAAAAAATTTATCAGTACGTAATCTTGCATCTTCAACACAGAATTGACAAGTTTACAAGCCCTGTACTCAATTATAACTTATACTGATCTTGGCTGTATTTAACCTTAGATAAATCAAAATCAGAGCTAGGAGATACCTTGATAAGTCATCTAGTCTGATTTTAGCAAAGCTATATCAAAGGGCATTGCTCTTGTCCAGTCTTAAATAGTTCAGTAACAGAAGTTCAGCAACCTTCCTAGGTAAATTATTCCAATATTTAACTATTTTTTATAATAGAAAATAGTTTATTAATGTTTAATCTGAGTCTCCTTGCATATGTCCTTATACCTGACTGCTTTTTGCCTGTCCTCGGTGAGCATGGAGAACAGCTGATTTCTATTCTTTTGCTGACTAAACTTCATTTAGTTGAAGCTGTTTGTGGTATCTCCTTCAATCCACCTTTTCATTACACTAAACAGTTCTTTCAAAAGTTACTCGCAGGTGTTGTGTGGGCTGGTATCTGTGATCAATAAAACTGCGTCTCAGCTTATGACTTGTGCAACAAAAAAGCTACTTGAACATGCAAAACTATTACAGAGAGCAAAGATGAAACAAATCTGCTTTGAAAACCTACCAAATGATCTCTCCAGACACTTTCTCTGCTATCTTGTAATATTTTAATTTTAAATGCACAAGCTGTTTATCATGCTTTGAACTGTTTTTTTCAGCCCAACTATTGTTTTCTCACTGTTTTATTGATGGCAGACAGTTGCTGTATTGCTGCAATTGCTATTCCCTATGTTAATATTTCCACGCCAGGAATCTCCTTGAGACACAGGACCAGTGTCAGGCTGCTGCTTTGTAAACAACTTTAGTTTTCCAAGTTCTCATTTCTCTGCTTAAAACATAAGCAGTCGAGACCTCTGGATTTAGTTGTGTAATGTAGATGTTAATGGCAGTGAGTCATCTTGGGGTAGGTACCTCAGTGACACTCCATTAGCAGCACAATTACACAGATATCCCAGATTGTATCTGCTTTTAATCCTGGTTGAGTTTTCGACAGCTGTTAAATTTTGTAAATGAAGTCTGCATTGCCTTTTGCAGTGGACGCCGCCCCATGAAAAAAATTGCATCCAGAAAGGTTAGTGGCTTTCAGAGGAAGCCAACACGGTTTCTCATATTAGGTGTGGTTGTTTTCCTGACTGAAATGGAGTGTCCAAAGCACTGAATTCCTCCGTATTATTATTTCTTTTGGACTGTTATGTGCTCTGAATGAAGTTAGTTAACGTGATGCATTTTATAGAAAACTTTCCAAACATGGGCTTATGCCACTAGGATACTATTAACACTTTTTTTTTTTTTTCAAGCCAGCTTCTATTAAACAAACAAATATTGAACTTGATTCATGTATTATAAATCCCCACCGGGTTATGCTGTTTTCGTGACTAATTTCTCTCACTAACCACAGCTTTACAGCCTATGACCTTACAATAGCAAGCAAGCTGTACAAAAACATGGGCTTGTTGTGATGGTTATGCCTTTGCTCATGTTCCAGGTCTCCTGTGGCTTGTTAACTCTCCGCACAAATACTACTTCAATTGCCTTCAGGGCAACTGTAGTTCTTGAATTGCCAGGGATCATGAAAGTAACGTGTCTCCACTGGACACTCCAGATTAAAAATAAAAGAAGTCATTCTAATTTATGTTAAAATCAATATAGTTCTTCTCAATTACTCTTTATGAAGCAGAATTCTCTAAAGGAAAGTAAAACATTATTTTCAGTCTTTTGTAATCTTATATGTAATCTTTACTGCAACTTATATTCCTTTGATATTAAGTTATACTAATGACAGGCAATAGATGGCACAATGAGAGACCTGATTGAAAAGAACATTTCACAAGCCATTAACACTTCACCAACTAAAAGTTGCTAAATATGTATTCACATTCAATTATAACAGAACTGCTTTTGCACTGGAAACTGTTAATTATATTGTCAAAACTTGTAGGTCTATCCAATCACATGAGTTACCTGACTTCCTTTAAAGGAAAATGTCAGGTTACCATTCAAACACAAACAATAACATGTTTGATAGAGTTCCTTCTAAATGCAATTTTGACCTCCTTATCCTGCATAATAACTGAAATACAAGTCATAACTTTCTATTAACCTAGAAGCACCTGATATGAAAGAGGTAAGTATGGGAGAATAGTTGAAGGGTGGAGGGGAGCTCCTGTGGAATATCTTCTGCCAATACATATGCATACATATGTCTATATGGATTTGTATCGTATGTAATCTGTGTTTTACTGCACTGCTGTATAGAATGGAATAGATATTCTGAACTCTCAGATGATGAGACATGAGTTTTCTAAATAGATCACTTACTATAATAACACAATTTCAAGTTAAGTATTTCTTAGATCGGTGTATTTCTGGAAAGAAGATCTAAATCATGAGTAAGGAGCATGAGCAATTTCGTAGCTGAAGCCTTCTTTGTGAACTGATACTGCATGTATGACCTGCAATGGTGTTGGGGCATGACATGCTACGAATAAGTCATTAAAACAAAGTCAGGCACCTTTGATCATTAAAAAATCTCATTACACTGCTTGCAAGAGTACATGAGATGATAAACTCGGCTTCCAGACAAGTTTTAAATTGGACAGTTTGAATCTGGGTATTTCAGGTGGGGAAATATTCTTTGTTATTTTTGTATCTACAGGTTCATTTAAGGAGATCTTTCTTCACTTCTCTCCTGAACTGTAATGTGAAGTATTGCTGGCAAGAGCTAGACATTTTCTCCCATATTCCCACAATATATTAGAAACATACATATTTTGACTCAATTTATAAGGAAGGGCTTTGATATGAGATTAAAACCCTACTTTTATGTATTCCACAAAATTTTACATTAATTTTATAAGAACATTGGTAAGAAGAAAACTGCTTAATTAAGAAAAAAATTCAGATTCAGGTAGCCTATTTTAGGTGTCCAAATAATTATTTCATCTTGGTTGGATTAATCCGGACATAAAATGTATTCACTATGGATTTCTCTTCTCTCTGTTGGCTGTGTAAAGTGATTCAAGATGCTTATATCTTATTTTGACTGCTTTCTGAGTTTAAGGTTGTCACTAAGGAAATTTCAGGAGAATAATGCTTCAGTTATAATGAAACATTTAAAAAAACCAAATACATGGCAATGGGTCTGGGTTGTCCTATTTATAACTTTGAGTACCTGAATCAGACCTTTATAACCTGACCCTTCCTTCATAATTCAGATTTACTCTGAGGTCTTTTCTTAACTGTGAACTGTGAAGAGAAGTATCTCTTTCCAGATCAGCTGACAATGGAGGTACCAACATTTACATTCTGGAAATGGGAAGATTTCTTCTATACTGTTGCCATTTTGAGAATCTGGAAAGGTACAGCTGCCGCCCAGTTCCCTAGGCAGTTGTTCTGTTCCAAGTATAAACATGCCAATACCTCCTTTTCAAAGCTGCTGATGTTGGGCCATTGTCGTGAAGTCAATACTGTTGTTGACAGAGAAAAGTAAGCAGAGAAAAGACCAGTTCTATGGCTGAATGAAACAAGTTACCCCACTGGGAAGCAGAGGTTCTAGGTCTTTTGTTTCTGCTCCAGGAACCCAGTCTGTCAAAGAATTAATAACTGGAACCACATCTAAGGCTCATCCCACACAGTGGTCATGCCTCTGCCAGGGGGAAACAGAATTGTGTATCAAAATGAGAGTATTAGGCCTTAGTTACCATTAGAAATGCAAAGTGTACCTTCTATGTTTTCGAACTTCCATTCTCTGTAAAGTTCCAACAGACATGGAATCTAGGGGGTCTGAATCTTTCTGTTTCTGATTTTCTGAGAAGTGATAGACTTAAGTGTTTTCTCTGCCATTGCAGCATATGCTAAAAAGTAATGCGTGTCACACCACATCAGTTAATGCATATTTAAAGAAATAAACATTCTTAATGAGAATCCTATAGTTTTGCTTTGCACACTTATCCAAAATGAAAGGCATATTTTTGACATACTTGGCTATGCAATACAAATGACTGATGACTGAAAAGAAAGGTACAGTTTAAATCCAGAACTATTTTTGTATTCATCAGCCCATGATAAGTGAAGCAATTTTTAAGATTTTCATCTAACCAGCAAAATGTTAATTGTGTCACTCAGACACTAAGTGACTTGTTACAAGCATCTGTATTGAATTAGAGAAATGTACTGAGTTTGAAAACTATGAATATTATATGTTGTCCTCCACGCCAATGAAATACTGCACTTTTCCATTTAGAACTCAAGCAATGCTTTGTTAAATTTCATTGCAGGAAGCTATTCCTTAATCACTCATCAAGACAGGACTTTCTAATGTTTGGATACTAATTTTAGGTGAAACTGTAGTTTTAGCTTTTGTAATCCATACTTGGCTTTATTTCTTAAATGCATTAAGTGTAACTTATTGCATTTAAGGAACATTGTTAACACTATACCACAAAAAAATGTTTTTTGTTGATGACAGAATGTACATAGTATAAATCTAATTGATGCAGCTAGTGATATTATCAGAAAGCCATGCTTAACAACATTGCAATGAGTCCCTAATTTCAATGTTCTGAACAACAGAGTAGGCTTGCCAGAAGGAATATTTTTTTTAATCCTTCTCTTTTCTTTATTTTTCTTCTTTTTCTTTGTTTTTCTTAATACAGAGATCATGAAGCTTTGCTGTAACTGATCCTGAAAACAAATTCCAGTTGGCTACAGCTATTATGATACAGAATAAACCATGAGTTACAGGAAGAGAAGGTAGAGATAGAATATGACTGGCAGGTAGATATGGGAAAATTGAGGAAAGGAAGCACTAAGATTGGTGATTCAATTGGTGGCTTGGAGTAAAAGATTAAAACTATGAATTGAAAAATGTAAAATAAAATGTGAAATTTGTGACAGTGCTTAGGGCTGTGTAAAATGTTTCCTAAGCAAGTAATAATGCCTCAGGTGTTTTGGTCGTTCATCACTAACTGGGACAAAAATGTAAGGAAGATTGTCATCAGAAATAATTCTTCCTGGCACAGATGTGCATTGAATCATCTGATAGGTCTTGTCTGTGTCTTTTTCCTGTGGTTTAAATCCTCCTGTGCTACAGCTACTGTTCACATGTTGACTTTTTTGTGAAGTTATTGCAAATTACTCTAGTACTCGGATCTTTCGAAAATAATATCTCTGAATACAATTGCTGGAGTTGAGATACTTAGAAATAATATTCTGTCATAATTAAGCACTACATTTACACTGAAGATATTCAGAATTCATTCAAAAAATAAATTTCTCCCACAGAAATTCAACATTAAAATTATAAGTGCATTGTTTCAGGTTTGTTTTGGTTTTGGTTGGTTTTATTTCCTGGGAAATGATTCAAATGTAATTTTCATTTTAATGACTTAAAATATTTTGGGGCTTTTTGGAAAAATCTTGAATGAACAGCATTCTTGTTTACATTTGAGAAAGTTATAATAAGCCTGTGAACGATCTTCCAGAAGAAAATAAAGCTTAATTTACTGCATAGATCCTTTCTTTGGAAGCGTTTCTTTTAATCCATTTTCTAGTTTTGTGTTTCATTCAGGCATAGATTGTCTCTTTTGATACTACTGGTGCAGTATTGCCATAAAGATTAATATTAAAGGATATACCTCATTTTAAGACAACAGTAAGACTTCCTGTGATCTGGGTTTTACTTTTTGCAGTGGATTCAGATATTGTAAAGATACAAGACCTTTAGGGCATTATCTAATACCTATGGTGATTTGTCTAGTACCTATGGTGTCTAATATCTCTTTATGTCACACCATATCACACTGTTATTCAAAAAATAAAAGGATATTTCTATAGACCTCTGCTTAGTGTGATTAAAAAGCAAACAAGTTGTAAATTGTTTTAGAAAGAGGAAAGTCAAGACAACAGAAAGAAGTCTATTGTCTCTATATAAACAGATGGATCTACACCAAGATATGTCATTCAGATTCACCCACAAGAACAAGAGGCTGGGCGAAGATACTGCTAAACAAGAACTAGTTCAGAGAATAGTACAAGACTGGTCAAGTATATGGTATACTCCTCTGAGGACTGTCATTTAATAATCTTATTTTTTGTAATTCATAAAAGCTGAGTAAGGAAAACATATGAGAAAAGTGAAGGAAATGACTAATTGAGAGAATCAGTTATGCCAATCTATAACCACGCACATATATAAAACCTAATGTCAAATTAAACCAAATAAACCCTTTCCTCTTACAGCAATTAGTTCTAGTCAAAACTAAGCTATTAGAGTGGATTTATTCTACTTTTTATTTGGACTAGTAATTCCTATATTTCATTGATCTGAGTAAGAAAAATAAAAAATACCCCTCCTCAGTCATAGCTTATTGTCCTGAAAGATGTAATAATACATGTTGGAAATGTAGTAATTGTGTGCATTCCATATCATTTATTTCCAGTTTTCTTAACTAGAAAAAAAGCCTTCTGAACTGGTAGCAAAGTGGGCTGGATTCAGATATAAATTGGTACTGAAAAAGCATTGTCTGGATTTTCCAGAAACCTAGAAAAAATCATAATATACATTCTGTTCCTGGTGAGTTGGTTTTCTCCATTTAATTCCAGTGGCTTAATAAACATTTTTAGTAGCATAAAAATAAGAAAAGACAAAAAAAAAAAAAAAAGCCCTAACAAAGACACAAACAGAGCAGTGTACAATACCTAATTGTTATGCATAACTTATGTCATTTCGCAGTCGTCTTTGATGAGGCAACTGCTAAGACAGCTGGTTCCTTCCCCCTTCTTATGATAATACCTCACTCACACTTTGGGGCTGTCAAATCTTTGCAGATAGGAGACCCAATTTAAGCTGTTCTGCTCCTGTTAACCACTCCTTATCACTCCTCTCACTGCTCCTAATGCTAGGGCCTGCCCTGTCCAGCTATTTTAGCTTTGTTAACAGGTTTTGCTCCTTCAGTTCTTAGTAAAAATGTGTACAACACTCTAAGGCTAATTCAGTAACCTGCAACTTATGAGAGACTAACAAACAGCCTTTCCTGTTCTCCATCTGCAGAAATCACTAAAACAAAGTAATCTGCCTTCTGTACTGTTCTTTGCTCTTCATTTTTTTCATATCAATGCTAGGAACTATTGCTCAGTTCGTGATGGCCACCACCCAGGCACACTCTATACAGTTGGTTTAAACTCCCATGTGTTATTACACATAAAAATGTTCTTAGTTCTATGATAAGACCATTTTAATAAAAAAAATGCTTTCCCACACTACAAAAATACATGTAAAATAAACATGTTTCAGGGCTCCCCATTTGCCCCTTCATTTGCGTCCCTGATTTTGAATTTGAGATATACTTCAGAATTTTAATTATCTATATGTGCCATTATCCAGTTTCTGTCAAAGTGTGTATGTGTTACTAAAACGGCACAATAGCTGTGACTTGACCAAGGAAATATTTTGAAATCGTCATTTACCATATTAAACCCCGCTATATGTTGTCAGTTTCACTGCCACCAACAGCACAGCCTGAATGAATAACCATATTCCAGGGGTTTTCTGGCTTGCAGTCCCATAGTCAGAAGTTAAATTCAAATTATGCTTACAAAAATATAATATTAATTTATATGTATTTGTTAGATGGCGAATATAGCACTTAGATTTCTTTTTGAGACATATGTCCATTAGATCAGCACAGCTATTCTATTTCTCCACTCTGATCCATTTTAGTTTTCATGTTCTGTTAACAAAATTTGGAAATATAACCACACAAAATCTTAGAAACAGACTTCAAAGAAAAAGGAAGACTGCTAACAGTGAGTTTTAAAATGTTACAAGCATCTGGATTTTCGTATTATGGAAACAGGCGGGAAATTTATCAGCATTTTTTTTCGGAATGAGCAGCACCTGCAGCCTACAGGGGATAATATACTTCAGCTCCTATGGGAAATACACTGTAGACTGTTACCATCCTTAAGATGTAATTATAACCCTTTGTATCAATGAAAAGGCTGATTTTATACATTTAGTACATGTCTAAAATCCATCTTGAAAATTAATCCAGCCACAGATGGGCCTGATCCAGCATCAGTAGAAATCAATCAGAAGACTTTCAGTGATTTCAGTAAGCTTTTTATTAACTGTAATTAGAATATGCAGATGTGCATCTTTTCACGAAGCAAGTCAGTAGTACAATGAAAGGGTGGAAAGTTAATAATACACTTGAAATCGCAGCATGTAGATGAATACTAAATACTGTTTAGATGGGCTAAGCTACTTAGAGTGTTGCACCCTCAGCAAAATCCTGAAATGCTTCACCTTAATGAATTATTTTTCCTCTGTGTTTTTTCAATTCTTTTGCTGAAATCATTTAGTATTTTGTGTTCAAATATTTTCCAGTTTGAAAGAACACTATAGTAAACTACCCCATATATAAATATAAACATATAGGAATAGTCAGTGGTATTTTTAGTCTGCTATAATTACCCCTTGTTTGTGATTATGATGCTATTTATTTGTACAATTGCCTATTTTATCTAACTATAATTTTGCGAGATGTGTTTATGAGACATATTATGTGTATGAGACATATCACGCCAGCAGGTAAGCCATGTATAAAAATCTAACAATATCTTCCTGTCTGTCTGGAATAAATTATAGGGCAGTAACACTGAATACTGTATGTTATCGCTCTTGAAATTTGAATCTCTGGCACTACCTTTTATATTCTGTCCAGAGCATTCGTGGAAGAATGCAAATACCATCCTTAGTGCATGGTTTATAGATTACTTTAAGCAAGCTATTTCACATGGCAAAAATGGCAAGATATAAAGTGAACTCAATAAAAATGCATTCAATATTGCATCATTGAACAGAATACATGGTTTTAAAATGTTATGTTTAAACAAATGGGAAAAGATAAGTGGAACAGTCATGTGTGTGATGCATTGACACTGCAGGCACTTGGTGCTGTAGAGAAAGGGAAGTATTCAAAGCTGAGGGGACCTAGTTCAAGCCTGAGTAAAAGCAATTGCAGACTGACTCACCCACTTACAAACTGATCATGAATTCAGAAAAGCCTCTAATCATACTTTAACCTAAGAAGTCCTTCCATTTTTGCTTCTGCATGGCAGGAAAGGCTTGTCCATCCAGGAGTTCAAGTAATGACAAGCTGAGTGCCAAGGTGTGTTTTTCAGGGTATCACAATATATATATAAGGGGTCAGAAGAGAGCAGCTATGTGCTTCGGCTTGCTTCTCAGAAGGCTGGCCAGCTGTCTCCCAGCATAATGTATGCATTGAGACAGCTGGACAAAGTATTTCAGAAACATGTGGGAACAACATATGTGTTGTTACAGGTCACTTGGTTACTCATACTGTGGAACGCTTTGTAATTCCTGCACGTGGACTCGTGCCCTGGAGACGAGTCCATAGTAGCTTGCACCATGGGAAATTAACTGATAGGCAAGGGTTCAGCTATGCCTTAATTCAATATTTACCAATATGCTGTGGAAGTGGATAAGTCTGGCAGAAAAAGTTATCAAACAAAAGAACTGGGTGCCAGGTGTAATACGAGATGGATGAATAGCTTTGATTACTGAGTTGGACTTCTGGAAAAGAAACTGAATGTAAAGTCTTTTTGCTTTCTTTTTTAACACTGAAGTTTTACTTAGTTTGGAAATTCTTATACACATTTGTTCAACTGGTATTTTAGAAAATACTACAGCAAAATAAATTGCTGTAAGTATATTATTTTAAAATACTAATTTGATGTTCTGGCCAAATGGCACGAACACAGTTTTCATATGTTCTTTTCATAAAGTGTGCTGCTAATTTACTCTAACAATCTGTTACTCACCGTACAAATGTGATACCTTCTAATGGTGTTGTGGCATTTTTAGACAAATATTTGCAACAGAATGAGTTGTTCACAGAGGCAAATGAATACCATAAATCATAATTGTCTGATTCATGCTCTTCATTCTGTCTTCTTTCAGGAAGCCTCTAAAACAGGTTGAGAAACAGTGTGAAATCAGTATCCCACTCACACACAAAAAATGCATGGAAGATTACAATTGCACACTTTATGAATAATCAGATGCACATGAGTTATTTTATTTCGTGTAATTAAAAAAATACTGAACATATAACTCTGAAAAGGAATGGGGATGCCAGTGTAAGAAAAGTAAAATATGAGAGATCATAAATTGTCATTACCTTTAAATATGGACTTTCTCCAACTAAAGTGCACAAAGCAAAATATTTGTTACATTATTTTCTAATACATTTTTTTTTAGTGTATTTCCATTTATTGACACCTCTTCAGACCTTTCCCAGACATTTTTCCCAGACTTTGTCTGGCCTATGCCCGTACTGAGTAGATTGCAAAATCCTTTTCTCCCTAGAGAGTATTTAATTTATAATAATTGTTTTTGTTTGGTTTCTCCCTAGAGAGTATTTAATTTATAATAATTGTTTTTGTTTGGTTTCTTGTTTCATCCAGTTTTTTGTTTCTTGCCTCTTCAGTTCTTTAGCTGCACTCAGCTATGATATGACATTATGCATTTCTAATCTCAGAAGTGCTTTTCAATTTGATTCCATTAGTGTACTGTAAGATTTTTTAACTAAAATTACCAGCGGCCTCTCTTAATATACAGCACAGACTCAAATAAAACTGTTCCCAACTCTGTAACTGCTCACCCATACATTCTCTTTTGCGTGTGTAAGTAGTCACAATAAGCTCAGTAATATTATTCATAAACTTAATGAAATACCTGCGTACCTGAAAGATTAGAACCTTACCCAGAATTACTTATGTGGAACAAAGTTGAGTGCAACTGTTTTCTTTGGGAAGAAGGAGTTTCCGTAATGTTTCATTTGGCTGAAGAAGACAGAAAGGAATTCAAAGAATAATCAAAAAGGAATGAACACAATAAGGTAACATCTCCACAGAGATGGAGTGTATTTCAGGCATTATGACCACATGTGTAAGTTCATAAAATAGGTATCTATAAAAGGCTGACAGGAGATGAGACCTTTTTATGTTGGTGCTTGTAAATTGAGGCTATCTCTTCTTGCCTGCTCTCCCACAGAGGAACTGTGCTTCCTGCCCTACCTCTGGTCTCTTTTTTTTAGGCTGTCGATAATGGAAGCCCTATGGGTTGCTAATATAATACCCTAGCACACTGAGAACATTGTGTTATCTAGTGACAACCAATATGAGTGTAATAACTTTTTAATGGCTAAACACACATGCAAACAGCAGGTTCCCTGGTCTTGGGTAATTATTTTTCACAGTTAGATCTAGGTCCTGGCTCCTTTTTCCAGGCTTCCACCTCACTGAATGAGTGGCTTTCAGTAGTCCATTCAGTCTGAGGAACTTTAGGAAAGAAAAGAGACTTGAAAAAATGTTTACAGAACTTTTTATATGACTAGCATCAGGCATGCAGTTGTCAGTGATATATGTTTGCTTGTTTTACCCTTTCACAAAAATCTCTTGAAAATAAAAATTGCAACCTCTGGTTTAAAAATGTGATGAAAAAATTAAGAAGATAATTAAGAGAACAGCTAAAGCAGTGTTCAAATGATGAAATGTTTAAACTCTTTAGTTAAAACTAGGACATATACTTGGGAGCTTTTTTCACGGGTTGTGGATCAAGACTGGATCAGTACATCCTCCCTTTAAAGTCAGAAATTCTGTACCATGTCCAAGTTTTTCATCTTTAGTTTTAATCCATTATAGATAATAGTGAGGCCATAAACTTTTTTGAAATAAGGAGCCAAGCAATTGGATTTTTCTTCTGTCTTTTCAATGAGTTCTGGAATGTTGCCTTCACCATCTATTTGAAAAGTCTTCTAACATAACACATAAATATTCCTGCTTCTTTTTAAATGCCTTAATTTGTTTTGTTGTTGTTGTTCTCAACATTATTTCTAAGCATATACACTCAGAATTTGTATCTCCAACATACACATATGTGGCCTTGTTTTTCCAGGGTAAATTAAGAAATCTGCAACTCATTGTAAGAGCCAGCACAGTTTTTTGAGACTCTGCTATGGCTTCCAGTCAAACAAATTCCATATCCATTTAAAGTTACATCTTCTTTTAATATAAGTTCAAAGATACTATCACTTTGCCAAGAGGGAAAAAAAAAAAAAACCTCACCCAAAACAAAAACAACAAAACAATAACAAAAAGAAGTAAAAAAGCTACCATTAAGAAAAGAATAAAAAGGTCTTTCTGCTCAAATATGCTATGAATATTATCTCCAGTTGTGCATTCATCTTAAAAAGAGAATGCGAAGGAATAATGAGCTCTGTATTCACCTGGCTGCTATTGGTTTGACAGTAAAGTATCTGCACTTATTTAAACATTTTTCATTATGTTGAGCCAAATCCAAAGCCCATGAAAACAAGTAGGAATCTTCCTCTGTGTTAAGTTTGCTTTGAACCAGCTCCTATGCCAATGTAATTAAAGAGGCAAAAAATCTGATACCTCACAGACAATAATTTCTTTGTTAAACTTCATTAAAGGTATTTCCACCATGCATTTACCTCATCCTCCCAAAGTTCAGGTGCCTAGTCTGAAGGAAGGTCATGCTATTTCTTCTAAGGTAAATAGTAATTATTAGTTAGTTCATGTCTGCACAATAGTTGACATATTTTCAGTAACTTTCAATTACAAGATTAGATGAACCTCATATTGCTCACATTCTTTTTTGTTTTTTAACTTTCCTGAGCATTCTAAGAGAGTTTTGCTGAATTCTTCGAACATTTATGTTGTTAATGTTGATTCTCTCTCCAGAATTTCTGAAAAAAATTGGCAAAGTAATATTGGTGAAACCTGTATTTTTCTAACACATAAAGTAAGTTTGAAAAGACCAGTATGAAGAAAGAAGGAGCATGGTTAAGTATTATCTTCATGGTCTTGTTGTCCCAGAATCTGGGAAACATTTATTTTAATAAATGGAATTTTGTGTCTCATTTCTTGTCAGCAGTGAGCAGTGAGTGTTCCCATAAAACCCAAAAGTAATTTGGGTTTCCTGAAACCATTAAAGCATTTGCATTTAAACTTCCATTGGTGTGTGCATGATGGATTAGTCATGCGACTCAGAAACAGTAACTGTTGTGAATTTATTCCATTGCACATGGTGTAGGAACACATACCCTTTGAGGATGAAGTACCATATGTTTGGTTTGTTTTTTTCCTTAAAAGAAACCCAACACGAAAAAAAAATGAAATAATGAAAAACTTAAATGGATTTTGAAATATGGACAGTGAACTGCAGTGTTCCCTCAACCACCATGCTAGCTGCCAGAAGGCTACAAAGTCATATAATAGATATAGGCAAAATTACCTCCATAATTCTGTCACTATTCAGCTCACAAATAGTAGTTATTTTAACTGTTCCAGATACTTGTTCTCTATATGTATCTTTAGTTAAAGGAAGTGCCTCTTTTGGATGAATAGAAGTACTTATTTTATGGATCTTCTGGGGAAAAACACATAGAACTGAATGGAAGTTTTGACAATCCTTACATGTTAACTCTCTCCACTCACATTTTCCTAAGGTCCTTATTTTTTTAGCTGAGTGTTTAAGCAGTGTACACAGGGTTATATGGAGCACACGTACCTGTGCCCCTTTGTCTACAAGATCTCTATGCAAAAAATGTGGAGTATAAAGATGGCAGAGAGGTCAGAAAATATCTGGTATATTTATTTTTCTTTTAAATACCACTCTGCAACTTTTGATGCCATGTTTTCTTGCTCTCATGTCAGGGCAGCAAAACTACAGGCCCCAAAAGAAATCCAATTTGTTCTTATATTTCTGATGCCAGTTGCAAATGGTATTGTAGTGCTAACAGATACAATGAGTTTTATGTCAGAAACACTATTCTGATAATAATCCACAATCAATGGCAAATAATTCAGTTTTTGTACCAGCTGATTTAGTAAACAGGGAACCAAGCCTGAAAATCACTGAATTATGAGTGAAATTTTACTCAATTATAAGTGAAAAATGAATGATTTTGGTTTTCTCACTCAATTATGAATGAAAAAAATATGAGTGAAAATGAACTGTAATGACAACTGCTTTTCTATATTTTTAAAATTCTGAGGTATTTGGTCTACTTTCAATTTCACAAAGAAATAGGAAAACATGACATGATGTGTGATAGGAATCTTTTTCAGTCAGTACATTGAGATACCGGAAGAAAATATACTCTAAATGCTATTGAAGTTCTCAAAGGGTATTGCAATGCAAAAGAAAATAGTTCAAAAGCGATTTTACTTCAAAGAATAATCTGTAGGTTTATTTTTGTTTATGTGACACATAGTTTTCTACCACAACTGAGAGCTTTTCTGAGCATTTCACTGGACTGTGTTAAGAACAAAGAACTAACATGCTGATGTGAAAAAGGTTGGTTGTTAAGGCTCACTAAAATGTACAGGGAGGTTGTATATACAGACCCAGAGAGATGTTCAACTCCCATAAAAAAATATTTCTATTATAAAATCTGTCTTCCTTTTTTTGCTAACTAAAGCACCATGTGCACTAGCATACAGCTAAGTAATTATTTGTGCTTTGTGTTTTCCTGCTGTCATGTGTGATGGAAGCCTATTGATGTTATCTACAGTACCCTTTTCTGAATCGATGAGTATGAAGAATACAGATGTGCTAGGTCTTCCCTATTCTTCAGAGGCTATTAGATACAGAAAAGCAGCTCTGAAATATTCCCTGTAGTTCTAGAAGCATTGTAGCTGTCTGAATAAAAATGTTTCTTGAACTTCTGTTACCGGCATTCCTAGTGCACTGCTGAGTGTCCAAATCACAAAGTATAGCTCCCTCTGTTTGACACTACAACCTTAGATTTGGTACAAGATTAAGATCTTTAGGTGTCTACACATTACCCAGTTATCTAAATTAATATTATAGTGAAGAACTGATGGCTTGATTCGTTTGCCTAAATATAAACCTCTAGAACCATCTGAAGTGCTTAATATAATCAAAATAGATATACAAGGAGCTGGCAGGTATGACACAGGAGCTATGGAAGAACCATGTCCTTCTGGGTCAAGGGCTGGAGGTCTGACAGGTTATCCCTGGGTATCTCAGATGTTACTGGAGGTTTATATTTAAGAAATTGAATTGAAAATGTGATCAAAACAAAATCAATACAAGCTTAGTGATCTATTAAGGTGACACTGAAATAAATGGTCCAGGAATTTAATGAGGTAAGTCAACCCAATGTTTAGGTATGCATATGTTCTTGTTTTCAGATTAATTGTACACTGGAGTTCCTTTTCTAGACATAAATATCTGGTGTCATTTAAGCTGCCCTAGGTAAATCTGCATTGCTGCCACTCCAGAAGGTAATTGATTCTCCTAGTTCTGCCCTGCACTTGCTAGCAGCACCTGAATTCTCCAATTCCACAGTTTCCCATTATAGACCACCAACACCTGCAGTGGGATGTGATTGTATATGTGCCTAGTACAATTGGAATGCCCAAGAGGCCACATTATTCTCTAGCAAGAAGGGCAAGTGTCTTCTATAGGCTAGGTAGTTTACCTGCCAAAGCTATAGATATAGCTTGGCTATCCTACAGCACCTTGCACAGCACTAAAAGCTTTTGTTTTACATACTTAATCATACCACTGGGTCATTTTAGTTGCTTCCTGACTACATTTATTAGACATTAGCTTTTTCTAATGGGACTTCAGAAACTTAATTTAAATGTATGTTCCTAATTTTAGGTGTCTTAATCTAGAGCTGAATCCCCCTCTACTTTGACTAACTCTTCCTTTTCTGTCAAGGGCTTGCTCTCACTTTTATTTCTCTTAAACATGCCTTGTGTTAGTATCCTTTCCATTTGCCATTTCATCAGAAACTTATTCATTGTAGCCATTAAATGCTTGCGATCTGAAGAAAGAAGTATATATGACAGATCTTTAGGTACTTACTGTAATTAAGTGGTATTTCTGCTGTACAATCACAGTAGTGTAATTGCAACATGAATCCCTACAACCATGAAGGGATAACTCCCCATGTGGACACCCTTTCCAAACAGTGACTTCTTTTTTTTTTCTTTAAATAATTACACTGCATCCAAAGAAATAATTACACTGCAGGAGAGACATTACTGTATTAAGGCAATGTTTATGTTGAAACATAAGAGAGTTCACGGGGGAGTTATACCAGTATAACAGCAACAGTGTAGTTGTACTGCCATAATTCTCCTGGATGATGTCCCTTAGCAGACAAGTCTGGGAATCTGGCATTTATCCCTTCTTTTCAATAGGATAGTGCTGTTGGTAGGGATCCAGCTTACTGAGTTATTGGGCTGATGATTTCCTTTTTCTCCGTACCTTGGTCAGATACATCAGACATCTGGAAAGAAAATTTCATGGCTAGAAAATTGAATTGTTCAAGGAAATAGTAGCTTCATTGGATGAAGATAAATTATTCCTTTCAAGGAATAATACATTCATGAATACTGATTTAAAAGTGTTTTTCCTTTGCCTCTATACATGAAGAAATTGAGTGGGCATCAGTATAATGTGCAGGTCATTTGCAGGCATTAGAAAGGTCATCTTTTTTTCTGTCAGCTGGTCCACTAGAAAACCAAGCTATCATTCCAAACCTTCCTACATACTTGAGTTCAAGAAGAACAATGAAATTAATGACACAAAATAGCTAAAGTAGCAGAGGTACATATGGGCATAAAATATGAATATCATTATGAATTAAATATAAATATTAATATAAATAGTATAAATATAAACACACACACATCACATTTATCTTCACAATGCTAATTTTGAAATAATGATAAGTATTGATCTAATGAGGGTGATAGAGAATCACAAAATCACAGAGTGGTTAAGGCTGGAAGTGACCTCTGGAGAGCATCTGCTTCAGCCCCCCTGCTCAATCAGGGCCACCTAGATCAGGTTTCCCAGGACTGTGTCCAAGCAGCTTCTAAATATCTCCAAGCATGAAGGCTGCACAATCTCCCCAGGCAACCTGTGTGAGCGCTCAGTCACCCTCACAGTAAAAAAGTATTACCTGATGTCCAGACAGCACCTCCTGTGTTTCAGTTTGTGCCCATTGACTCTGGTCCCATCCTGTTCCTGGGCACCACTGAAAAGAGCCTGGCTCCATCTTCTTTGTGCCCTCCCTCTCTCTGAGCCTTCTCTTCTCTAAGCTAAACAGTCCCAGTTGTCTTAGTGTGTCCTCATAGGAGAGATGCTCCAGTCCATTTTGTGGCCTTTGTTGGACTCTCTCTGGTATGTCCATGTCTTTCCTGTGCTGGGGAGCCCGGAGTTGGACACAGTACTCTAGATGTGTCTCACCAGTGCAGAGCAGAGGGGAAGGATCAGTACTTGTTGCTTGTCACCCTATAGGAGATAAACTATTTCTTTTAAAATTTATATTTAAATTATTACTTTTAGGACCAGACATGCACAACAGTCTCAAATCTGCGCAGCATTACATGTTATGTGGGAAGTTTTGCATACTGCAAAGAACCGGTAAAGCCAATAGCACCTTATTTAGGATTTTCGTTGTAAACACATATGGCTAGTTATAATGGAATGCACTATTATTTTTCTTTTTATTATTCAATGAATGTTAATCGGTTAGCCAATGACTGTTCTGATTTGTTCCATTTGCAATAGTGCAGATTTCATGACACATATAAAGATCACGTTACAGTAAAAGAAGCAAAAAAGATGTGAAGCCCCCCCGCCCCCATAGATTTAACAAGTTAGACTATTTCTCAAACATACCACTTTGAAATATAAATGTTGTTTGATCTCCATGGCGAGTTTAAATGAAATTCAGTGCATTTGAGATTTTATCTTTTTGCACGTGTGAAACATTAACTCAAAAGGCACTGGAATGAGCACAGTTCATTGAACTAAAAATCACCTGTAGGATCAGAAAAGTAATCGTGCTGGTTGAGTCGTAAATTAAGAAAATATGTCTTTTTATTTGTCTTATTTTTATTTCCTTTATCAAGGTGAATTGATAGCACATTAAAAAATAAGAAAATACTCAATCTACTGAATTCAGATACCAGTAATAATAAATGAAAGAAAAGGACAACAGAGGCAAGTATTTACACAAAAAAAATGTTTGCATCCTTTGTTCTGATGCAACTTTTTTGGCACATAGGCCAGTATAATTTTACCTGATAGGTTTTACACAGAAGCAAGAACCTACTTAGCGAGTTTCAAAACACTGAATGTCATAACTAAGCTAAATAAAAATCAGCTCCTGCTACTAGCTCTCCAACCTTATTAAATTAATTAAACTTACTATCCATCACCTTTCTACTCTAACATTATCGGATATGAGGCATAAAGATATCAAAAGCTTAAGATAAATTAAACCAAAATAAACTAAAATAAAATTTTCAAAAACCCTCCATAAAGATGTATTTAAACACATACCAAGACTTGGGGATTTTAGTGGGTGAGAAGCTCAACATGACCTGGCAATATGCACTTACACGCCAGAAAGGCAACCGTACCCTGGGCTGCATCACAAGCACGATGGCCAACAGGCTGAGGGAAGTAATCTTCTCCCCTACTACACTCTCTTGAGACCCCATCTGCAGTAATGCGTCCAGCTCTGGGGACCCCAACATAAGAATGACATGGACCTGTTCAAGCAGGTCCAGAGAAGGGCCTCAAAAAGGATCAGAGGGCTGGAACACGTCTCCTATGAAGACAGACTGAGAGAGCTGGGATTGTTCAGCCTGGAGAAGAGGGTAAGCAGGACAGGCTTATAGGGGAGACCTTACTGCAGCCTTCCAGTACCTAAAAAAGGCCTACAAGAAAGCTGCAGAGGGACATTTTACAAGGGCCTGTAGTGATAAGACAAGGGGTAATGACCTCAAATATTCAGGATAAATTCTTTACTGTGAGGGTGATGAGGCACTGGCACAGGTTGCCCAGAGAAGCTGTGTTTGCCCCATCCCTGGAAGTGTTCAAGGTCAGACGGGATGAGGCTTTGAGCAGCCAGGTCTAATGGAAGGTGTCTGTGCCCCAGGAGGATTGGAAGTAGATGATCTTTAAGGTTCCTGCCAACCCAAACCATAGTGTGATTCTGTGATTCCATGTACCTAAAGATATGTTAGTCCTCCATCTGCACATTATTGTTCCTTAAAGCTATGTAAAACACAGTAGTTTTTCTATCTGCTTTGGCTGCATTTAACAGAAACAAGTACTAGCTCTTGTTCAAGACACAGATAGATGAACAAAATATCATTTTCCCTCAGTCTTGATTTTTCAAAACAAAAATCAGTAATGCAGAGAACTACATTACATTTGCACTGAGTTTCATGACATCCAGTTTAATGACTATTAAATTCCTTTTTGAGAATGAACTTGATTCCATAAATGAACCTACTGAAATTCTGTCAGCTTGGAATTTGGCTGTTAAAGTGTAGGGGATTAGTTGAAATTCCACCATCTGCCCTTAAATTAGAAAGATACAGTGTATTAACTAAAGGAAGTGGATTTCTATTGGAAATTAAACCCATTATAGCAACATCAACTTTCTGAGTTTGCTTAATGAGATTGTAAAATATGAGGCAAATAGTCCAATAATAAGTAGTATTTTAAGCTAGCATGATATTGGTAGTATATGCAAAGTTGAGAAGGAGTGAGGTGGCACTGGAGAAAATTATGATCACCTCCTTAGCTATTCACACTGTGTTATTCAGCAGCAGATTGTAGTTCTTCCTTGTAGGCACAAAGCTTAACTGCAATGCCACAAACCATACACTCGAAAGATGAATCAATGTGTACAGTATCAAACTTAACTATACTTGGAAGACTGGAAGGCTGAACTATTAGAAGGATTTTTTTCTGATAATTTACCTAACTAAAGACTCTTTTAGTAGCCCATTCTTAAAGCTACATTCCTTAGTTCTGATAGAAAGAATGTAAATTAACCTTTAGTTCGTAAAATTCACATATCAACATATAAAAAGATCTATTTTAAGGTATTTTTCCCTGAAATCCTTCAAAATAGGTTTTGCATTTGATCTCTCCTAAACCAGTGAAATATTAATGATTCTTTTACAGAACCCATGATTTGTTCTATCATCATTACTACATGTGCCAGCCCTTACACATGTTTCTGGGTAAATCCAGTTCTTCTAAGGAAAAAACCCCAAATGATACACTTTGGTAGTGAAATGATAGGAATAGGGTTATCTCTCTCAACCAAGAACTCCCAGATCTTCTTTCACCATGCTCATCTGCACTGATTTATGAGCTCTGTGTAGAACCCATGTCAAACACAGTTACAGTAACACAGTGAACTCCCAAGAGGTAGCACTGTTGAACCCTGCAGACCTTCATAAGAAGTGTTTTCTAAGGTTCTGTACAGTTGGTGTCAGATTGAATACATCTGGGATAGATTTAAACCGAGCTTATTTCCAGCAGAGCTGTCCAGCTGTTCAACACTTATTGAAAATCAGTCTTATCCTTGAGATAACTGGGATCTATTTATCATTTTCTAATATATAGAGATCCATGAAAGAGATTATGATTCTTGTGACAATTAGGAAAGAAAAAATAAACGGAAATCCTCAAAGTGACTGTTGAACTGAGAATGTAAACTAAAAGCCTGTTTATAAGTATCCTCTAAGGGCTTTTCACTGTTTTCCATACACATATAATTTGTTGGAGATGTCATTAGCTTCAATAAAATGAAAAAAATCAGGAAGACTCTGATGTGCTATATTCCTTACAAGCTAAGAAGGAGGAAATCTGTCTGCCATTCTCCCTGAGAGCAGATGGCAGCATAGAATAACACAGAAGTTCAAAGGAGAGAATCAGCTGTATTTGATATAAGCCTGTAGTACCGTCCTTTGAACACTGAACAATACCACAAATTTTTGCATTATCAAGACCTGTCTTTATTCCTTCTGAAGTATTCCTTACTACAATGAGTGAGCAGTTTGTACAATTTAATCTGTATTGTATAACTTTTTACTCCTGCTGTATTTCCATGCTTTATTCCATGACTTATTAATGGAAAGAGGAGAAAATGAACGTGCCAAATATAGTTACTATTGGTGCATAAAGTCAAGGCAAAAATAGATGAATCTAGTATGTGGGAAAGAAATACAAAGAGTTAGTAGATTTTGTTTTATCTCAATAATTGTACATTCATTTAGTGAGTAATTCAGTCCTAAGTTAATACTTCAGAGAGCTCTGAAGCAGTTGATGTCCTTGAGTTAATGTTGAGTTAGTGTTTTGGTCTGGCTTGTTTCATTTTGATGTGTGGGGGTTTTTGGTTTGGTTTGGTTTGTTTGTTTTTTGGGGTTGTTTTTTTGTGTGTGAGTGTGTATGTTTTGTTTTGTTTGTTTTAATTCCCTTCAAAAATGTTCAGTTTAAAAGATATGAAAGTTCACCTGCAAGATAAGCAAAGTACAATATAAAGGGAGATGTGTAAGCACTAGAAGATGTTTCAGTTTGAGTTTTGTTTAAACAGTCTTTGAGTTAGAGGTACTCCCTGAAAAGTTGGTATTGAGTGTCTGGAAGAGAAAATAACCTAAAGAAAAGTGTGCCTGCTATGCTTTTTCATCTCTTTTTCCATGGCAGGTGTAAACGCAAATAAAACTGGCTTATACTTGAAGTAAAACCAGACTTCCTATCTATGATATTTCCTTCACTGTAAAAAGCAGTTTATGAGAGCTCCAAGTGCTTACTGCAGCTCAGCAGAAAGGAAAAACTATTAGGACATTGATATCTGAAGAATAATAAAAGACAGAAAACTTGTATAATGTAACAGCTTTAAAACGTTATCTTTTTCCAGGTTTGGTATGAATTCTTGCCTGTCCCTTCTCAATTGGTCCTCCTTGTCTTCTGAAAACAGTTAGTTCTCTTCACACAGGACGCCTTCAGGCTTCACCTCTCCAGCCTGTTTTCTGCCTACCTTTTAGCTGCACGAGGGCCATTTTTCTCACCTTTCACTCAGTTTACGGGCTAGCTGTCTTTCACAGTAATCCAACCCAATATGCACAGTACTCACCTCCCAGTGTCCCTTTCAGCCTTCGTTATTCTGCAAGTCCAGAATACAGGGAAAATTTGAATTCTGTTCTTCTGGAAAAAGGCTGTTAACAGCAGGATTCTGGTGTGTGAAATACTGACAGCAAATGTATAGTGGCTTATGAGTACTTCATTACAGTGTTTTGAATCCTTTTTTGTTTTGGATTGTTTCATAGTGAAACAATATAGAGAGGCATAGCATAGTTTTAACAGGAATAGGAAGGTTTGAGTGTTAAAATCAGTATGAAGAAGGAACTTGAAACAAAGGAAGTTAGAAGTGTTAAAAGCCCCACAATGCTGTGGGACTTTGATTTGCCTTTTTTCACTGTAAAATACTTTCCTTCATGTTAGCTAAAAGACAGTGTTTTGCCTTCCATAAAATACAAATAGCCAGCAAAGGTGTGTTCTAAATATATTTCTCATACTTGAAGGTTCTCTTACATTACAGAGTTGGAGGGCCTTTAGCAGTGAACTTGAGCAACACTGAAAGACTGGCAAGTCTGAGATGAATGACGTCCAGAGAGTTAAATAATTTTGATGGGAAGTTCCTGGAAAACTGACAGTTTTTAATTAAAACTAATTTAATATATCAGGGGCATTTTACAGATAGCAATGTTCATTCAGAGTTTTGTCTGTTCTTTCTGCTAATAATACATGGTTTCAAAGGCAATTAATTATGACTATATGCCTTTAAACTATTTTGCCCATAAAGCTTTCAGAGACTTTTACATCATTCTGGGACACTATTCATCATTTTAATGCCTACTGAACATGATATTTTAATGTGTTAACATAACTATCTTGACATCCAGAATTTGGCACAAATCTTTAATTCTTTTGTAGTCTGTAAAGCTTGTGCTTATTAAAAGCCTTAATTTGGCCTGCAGGAAAGAGAAGGCTGGAGCCACATAAGAAGATGCTTTCTGAGGTTGTTGTGGTCAATGGTAGCTCTTGGACCATGTACTGCTCCTTCCTGCTATATTTTATTTAACATTATTTAAGACTTCAGATTTTTACTTATCAGTTTAACTGAATGCTTTTTTAAAATGAAAAATACTATCTTGAATAGATAGACTGTTAAATGCCCTTTAAAATATTTCTTATTAATTTTTTTTAAAAAATTAATTATTTCTTTTTAGAACTGTTGAATTAAATGTGAATTTCCTGTTTACCTCAATTTCATATTAAAAATGAAAATATTCCTGTATTTCAGTGAGATATTGGAAAATAAATCTATGCCTATTATTGATGGGAAAATTGTAGAAACGGTTATGTTCACTTTATTAGAAAACAGTATAGAAAATAAAATGTTATTTACATCTACATAATCTCCTTTCAGATTGTTTATATTCTGTGAAGTTTAAAGAATAAAAGAGTAATGGAAATTAAGACTTTGACATGACTTCTGGACAGAAAAGTCAAGTCTAATTATCTGTTGGTTACAGCAGCCATCTATCTACCTGTAAAACACAGATTTAAATCAGCTGCTTGTAGCCAGAGAAAGAAGAGAGGAGAATGGGAGAATTTCTTCCTTGCAGAATTTGTCATGTCAGAAAAGCCATACATCCAGCCAAGGCACAAACATCTTCAAAAACAGAAAACACTTCAGACTGGTCTGCCTACCCTTCTGCTATAAGCATTACCTTCTGGACTATTGAGTTATATAAAACTATTACAAAATCTTTGGTGGAAACCAAAAAAAAAAAAAAAAAAAGGTGTAAAAAACCCACAACAATTTCATAGACTCATAGAATCATTTGGGTTAGAAAAGACCCTTAAGATCATCTAGCCCAGCTGTAAACCTAACACTGCCAAGTCGACCACTAAACCATGTCCCAAAATGCCACATCTATATGTCTTTTAAATACCTCCAGAGATGGTGACTCAGCAGCTTCCCTGAGCAGTCTGATCCAATGCTTGACAACACTTTTGGTGAAGAAATTTTTCCTAATATCCAATCTAAACCTTCCCTGGTGCAACCTGAGGCAATTGCCTCTTGTCCCATCACTTGTTACTTGGGAAAAGAGACTGACATCCACGTCACTGCAACCTCCTCTTGGGCAGTTGTAGAGAGCAATAAAGTCTCCCCTCCTTTTCTCCAGGCTAAACAACGCCAGTTCCCTCAGTCTTTCCTTGTAAGACTTGATTGTCTAGACCCTTCACCAGCTTTATTGCTCTTCTTTGGACACACTCTAGCACCTCATGTCTGCCTTATAGTCTTATTTCAGTCTTGTTGTGTTGTTATGACTATTAAAAAATCAGAGGAACATGTATTAGAGATTATGTTAATATTCCTTGGTAGGGAGTTTCAAGCAGAACAACTTCCTGTCTGTCCTTTATGTGACAAACATGATTTACGAGCCCTCAAATTTCTATTTTTATTTTTCTATTTTTAAACTCGTATTCTCATGCATCCTGGAAAATCATTTTGATTTTTATTAGCTACACTACTACAAAGAGATGTCCTTTTAAATACTTGTAGTGATTTAAAAGTTAACAGCAATAAGAACAAGTCATTAGAAACAGATTGAGAGTAGAGGGTAAAGATGGGAGACAGCCAGAAATGAAAGCCCCTGACCTGATACACAGCTGATCACAGTCAGCAGTTCTGGAGCTAGTCGTACAAATATTAATCCAAAAGATTTTTACTGTGTATTAAATTACATCAGAAATCAGTAGACTTCATTTAATGTAGCACGGTTGTTTTTAATTCTAATACAGCTCAGCTATGAAAACATCACCTGTTTCTTTTTAAAACTAGGGATGGCCTGAACCTCAGGGTGGAACATACAAAATCATGTGCTGACAGGCAGGAGAACAGATAGAAGAAATGTTGAATCCAGCATTTTGATTGAGACTGTTAATATCCATAAGCATGGAGGTAAATTCAAGTGTCCCAAAAACTAATTAGAACAGGAAGATATTCGGATACAGGGGGAATATGAATTCAGAGAGGTGGGAAAGAGAGGTTGCTTCCCATCATTTTTAATAAAAGCTTTGAAATTGTGAAGTTGTTCTCCTTTGAGTGTAAAACACACATAAAATATACCCTTGTTTTGTCTGGTTCAGTCTGTACCACTTTGCACCATGGTCCAGGATCCCCAGTTTTCTGTGTTTTTGGAAATTGTTTCAGAAGTATCACAAGAAATCATCTAATCAAAGGTGGGCATCTGAGTGTAGTGTCCCACATCACTTTTTGGTGACATTCAATTGGTACTGTTGACAACCGTTAAGTAAATAAACTGTCCCCTGAAAGTGCCAATTTCTGTGCAACAGCTACAGAAAGTGACAACCAAGTTAAAATGTTAATGTGGTGTAGACATCTCAGGCTAAGTCACAGTAGCAGTTCTATGCAGATTACTATTTATTTCTGCAGTGCAGTGGCAATATGCAAAAAGTGTTATTATTTGTACTGACAAAAAATTAGCTACATATATATATACACACACGTGCATTCTTATGGTGCAATTATTCTATAGAAGATCTGCATTGGTTACAGGAAGCATGGCTGTGGTCTGGATAGAAAGGACAGGCCACATCTTTAAATCATTATAGAGTTTTACTTTGTAAATGTTCCTTGAACTATCAAAAGATCATCTGGAGGACCACACAAGGTCTGGTCTTTAGAAGATTTGGGAGATTATAATAGAATGGGATTTCTAACTGCTCCAAGCTTTGAAGATTTTTAGTGGTGTCTGGCAATTAATCCCATCATACTTATTATGAAGCACAGTACTTTACATGACTGAATTTAAATTTAATTATTCTTTTTAAGAAGAAAATGTAGGTGCAGGTAGCCAAATGTGTTATGTTCCTGAATTTAAAACAATGTTTCTATTGAACATTTTAAAGCATCAAAAACTTTACCTGATTTTTAAATTTTTAAATGTTCTTACACAGTATGGGCTCAGATGTTTGGCTTCACAGGGAGGCTTTTTTTCAGTGCACAGCAGACTGTAGATTTTCTTAGTGCATGCTGGGTTGCAGCACGAATATTTTTAGTATGAGCAAAGGGTAATTATTAGTGTCAGTCCAGAGGAGAAAGTTCTTTCCTTAATTTCTAGGGTCAGCTGTTGTGCTTGGTCACTCCCAGACAACCTCTGGAGGCAGCAGCATGAGCACATTTGAGCCAGCGAGCCCCTTGCTCCCAGCGCTGTGAGCTCATTGAGGGCCCCATCCCGCCTTCCAGCAGCAGTGCATAAAACTGGGAGTGCAGACAAATTGTTCAGCGTGGCATCTGCAAGACTGAAACTCAGCTATGTTCTCAAGCCTTAAGGAAAGGGAGAAATTTAACAAAACCTGCCAGCAGATCATCCCATCCTAAGCATTTGGAGCAGCATTCCATTTCACCTGCAAAGCAGTGCCAGTTCCTGACCTTTGGGTCCTACTTTCGTGAAAAAAAAGAAAAAAAGGCAGCTATAAGCAGGACTTGGTTTCCATTTGTTCTTTTCAGTTATTTACTCATTAATTACTGTTAGAGGTACACCAAATCCTGCCTGCTGGCCCTGGAAGGGAACGTGGGATGTCATGAACATGATGCTGGGCTGGGAGCAAGCGACGAGGCAGGGCAAAGGCTGTGCTCACCTTTGGTCTCAAACAAAGCCCAGTGCCCAGGTCCCCTGTGGGCAGGCTCTTACAGCCTCGTCTTGCTGGTGAGACACCCTGGGAGGCATGAGATCAAATCCCACTTCTGACACTGGTTTCTGCTAGAGGCCAGACAGAGCAGCGGCATCGCTGCTGGCCAGGCAAGGTTGTGCAGGACATCATGTCAGCTCCTGCTGTGCAGCCTTCTTTCTGTCCCCTTGGCCAGGGAGCAGCGGGAGCCGGGCTGGTCCCAATGGGAAGGTGAGCAGGGAGCCATGGGGTCACAGAGCTGGCAGGGCAGGGTCCTAGGCCAGGCTGCCACATACGGCCCATGGCCGAGTGCCAGGATCTGGCCCGGTCAGGGGAGCAGGGGTCAGATCCAGCACAAGGTGGCTGGGCAGGGCTGTGGGCACGGGGATGGGCCCAGGCCAGGCTGGGATGTTGGCCTGCAGGTAGGCCCAGCTCATGTGGGCTGTGGCTGTGGCAAAGCTGGAGCCTCACTGGGGCAGCCACTGGGAGCCACGGGGGCTGGAATGGGGTCCTGGGCCATGGGCAGGATGAGCGGAGCCCCAGAGACAGGCAGGGACATTAGGGCCCCCTCAGGGCCCTGGCACCCTTATTCTTTCTTTCCAAGGCCACTTCTTTACAGGAACCTGTTATTTTTTGGCACACCCACTTTTACCCAGGCCCACCAGACCCTCATTTTCCCAATCTTAATGGTCTTACATGCAGAAGCACAGCACATTTTGCTTGTGCAAGCCTATAGTTATGTCTGATGTCTTGTTACTAACTGGAGAACTCACACTTGCCACTTCTCCTTAGTCCAGATGGTACCTCAAATTTACACTCAGTCTGTACCAGTTGCAGCTAGCAAGTAGCAGGCAACTGTTACCTGAGAGCACCAGAAACTGGAAGATCAAAGATTCAATTTTGGACATCCATTCCTCCTGCCACACACACATACCCACTCATCTGCCACCTGTCCAGTTTGACATTTTCTTCTTTATAACATGCTGGTCCCCATGTGTCATTCCCTACCTGCCCTCCCACCCCAACACCCACCCCCCCAACAATGAACCCTGCTTTATATTTCTTTTCCACAGTAGTGACAAGACTCAGAACACCTACTGTCTCCATCTCACTTATCAACATTTCCAAAGGTAAGAAACAGTCTCAAAATATGTTGCGAATAAAGACACACCTTGTATGAGGCAGTATAAATCTAGGCTATAACTAATGAAAAGAAGAATGAAATATTTGACTAATTATTTAATTACTTTTAGCATTGTTAACTTAATTAATATTTTATATAATGGATAACATTATTAAATTAACTCCTTCAATTTAGCATGTAGATTCTTTCCTGTTGACTTTTCCTTAAATGTATCCAATATTGTACTATAATCTTTTCAGCCATTTTTTTTACTGAAAAACATCTGGCATTACACTTCCCCTGTGATAATATCAAAAGAAATCATTATATGTTTTTTAATATATTTTTCTGGTCCACGCCTGTTCTTTATTTCACAGCTTATCACAATTCCTCTATGATTAAGAGTAACTTTTGTACTCTACTAAGTGTAAAATACAACAAAAGGGAAAAGTGTTATACTTCAAGAATGTTAGTCTCTACAAAAGTCTAAATATCCTTAAATTAAAAATACGGGTTTAGAAGAGGAATTCTTATTGATATATCTACATTAGTATTCCTCGTAGAATTATATTTTATTCTGTGAAACTGGCTTTTATTTTTTTTTTCCTTTACCTATCATTTTACATATTTTCCTTTCTTAATTGTGGTTCTATGAAATTCACAGAGCTGCTAGTAGTATATATTGTTTTATGCTGCTTTTGTGTGTGTATGCGACAATGAAACCTACTACTTGAGCTTGTCAACTATTCTGAACATTTTCATTGCCATATCAAACATTTTTAAAGCAAATATGTAAAACAAGCTGTTTCACTAATGATTCCTGTTGTTGTGAATCAGTACCATTTTTTCCCAAGCATTACTGATAGAAAGACAATACCTTGGCAAAATAACAAAAACTTATGAAGAAATGTTACAACTTTTTTTTTTTTTTATTTAAATTGCTTAGAATATACAATCTGGTATCTGAATTTATTCTTTTTTTGTGAATATAAAGTCAATAATAAGTTATTACATAATATTGTTAACTTTTCTCTCATTCTTATTAATAGAAAAGACAGACAGAAAGAGAGAGAAGGAAGGAAGGAAGGAAGGAAGGAAGGAAGGAAGGAAGGAAGGAAGGAAGGAAAAATAAGAAAGGGAAGCAGGGGAGGAAGGTGGGAAGCTCAGGAATGGAACTACATTCTTCTGAAAATGGTCTGTTAATGTATTTTTTCTGTTTCCCAAAACATCTTTTTGAAACAAGTCATAATGTTATTTCTTTAGAATTTCCTGT
Organism: Falco rusticolus; assembly: GCF_015220075.1. NCBI lineage: Eukaryota > Metazoa > Chordata > Aves > Falconiformes > Falconidae > Falco > Falco rusticolus. Next base: position 18,809,705 of record NC_051191.1, read on the forward strand.
AAGAGAATACTATGAGAACTGCTTGGCACAGCAGCCCCTCTTTTTGATACACGAAGAATATTCAAACTGTCAAAGGGAAAATTAAAGTTCGCTTTTTCTGGTCACTCACTAGGCAGCTGCGTTTGGATTTACATAGTGATTCTACATGTTGAGAAAACATCTTGAGTTTAAGGAACTGGATGTTTCTCTGCCCACTGACCTGTTTCCTGAACAGAAACCCCTCCAGTCCAGCTGACTTAGGTTCCCAGGCTGTCAGGGCCTTCCAAACTGCCCTGCCCCCTGTTTTCTATCATATCTTAACAATTTAGGGACATATGGAAAAGGACTGGAAAGCCAGAATGTCTGCAGGATTATGTGCACTCTTGTGATGATTGTGCTACAAATAGATACCTGTACAAAAACATCACTGACTGGTAAATATAGAAGAGAGATACTGATTTTGTGAATGTTATAAATTACCTGTTCTTTAGTCTTATCAAGTGAAACTAAACAAACAAAACATGCAGAGCTCTCCAACTTCATATTGGAGGATATTAAAGTGTGGGCAGATTCTGTGGTGCCTCTTCCTTAGACAGCAAGTGTATCCACAGCCCTAAAAGATGGCACAGCCTTCTCCAGGAAAATCAACTTGTGTACTAGGGCACAACAGGGCTCAAACCACTGCAGGCATCATTCTACAGATAATCACCACAGCATCTGTAAATAACAATTGGCCCAATCTCCTCCATCTTTGTCTACATTTTTAAAAGAAAATTAGCAGACTTTCATTCTGAGGCCTTGCTAGGCTGCTATGTGATACACAAATTCTGAGATCCTCCTTTCAGCCACCCATATCATACAGTCTGGAGCTCCATAGGGCAAAGGGGGATAGAGGTTCTTTGTTGCTCAGAGGATGATGGTTCACTAATGCCAAAAGCAGAATGAGGGAACATTCCCATACAAGCAGAGAAAGTTTAAATGATGTAATCAGTGAAAAGTAGAATTGTGAAGGCCTCTTTTAATGCTTATAGAGTACATAGGTATGGGATCATTATCACCACCTCACTACATGAACTGCTCAGTCTGGTCTTAATATCAGAGATGTTCTCATTTCAGTGATTGTGATTTTAGCCAGGATCTATCTTTAACATATCTATCTTTTAGCCAGGATCTTTGCTTGGATAGTCACATCCAAAGGGTAATGGTCAACAGCTCAATGTCCAGATAGAGATTAGTGACAAGTGATGTCCCTCAGGGGTCCATACTGGGAGCAGTACTCTTTAATATTTTTATCAATGACATAGTGGGATCGAGTGCACCCTCATCAAGTTTGCAGATGACACCAAGCTGAATGGTGCAGTTGACATGACTGAGGGATGAGATGCCATCCCAAGGGACCTGGACAAGCTTGAGAACTGGGTTCACATGAAGTTCATGAGCTTCAACAACACCAAGTGCAAGGTTATGCACCCGGGTCGGGGAAACCCCACATATCATCACAGGCTGGGAGATGAAGAGATTGAGAGCAGCCCTGCCAAGAAGGACTTGGAGGTACTGGTGGATGGAAAGCTGGATGTAAGCCAGCAATGTGTACTTGCAGCCCAGAAAGCCAACCATGTCCTGTGCTGCATCAAAAGAAGTATGGCCAGCAGGGTTGAGGGAGATGATCCTCCCCCTCTACTCTGCTCTTGTGAGACCTCACCTGGAGTACTGCGTCCAGTTCTGGGGTGCCAGTACAAGACAGATATGGATGGACCTGTTCAAGCAGATACAGAGGAGGTCCTCAAAAAAAGATCAGAGGGCTGGAACACCTGTGCTATGAGGAAAGGCTGGGAGAGCTGAGGTTGTTCAGATTGGAGAACAGGAAGCTCTGCGGAGACCTTATAATGGCCTTTCAGTATTTAAAAAGGGGCTTATAAGAAAGATGGGGACAAACTTTTTAGCAGGCCATGCTGCAATAGGACAAGGAGTAATGGTTTTAAACTAAAAGAGGGTAGATTCAGACTAGATATGAGGAAGACATTTTGACACTGGCACAGGTTGCACAGAGATATGATGGATGCCCCATCCCTGGAAACATTCCAGATTAGTTTGGACAAGGGTCTGAGCAACCTGATCTAGTTGAAGATGTCCCTTTTCATTGCAGAGGAGTTGGACTAGATGACTTCTAAAGGTCCCTTCCAACCAAAACTCTTCTGCATTTCGATTATTCTAGGATTTAATACCATCTGAAGGTTGTTTAGTGATTGTTGAAAAAAATAACAGCTGTTTATGGGGTTGGACCATGCAAGCAAAATTTTGGAGTAGCTTATTAGCTTGGAGATGGCTACAGGCAATGGAATTGTGGAGAAATCCTTGTGCAGCAAAAGAGATAGCATTTCGAAGGTGCTGAGGGACTGCTGGGAAGGAGAAATTGCTAGAGTTTTGCCAGAAGTTTTGATAAGCCTCTAGAGTACTTTTCTTCCCTTAGATAAGAAAATTCTTTTATGCCAGCTCTTGTGATGAGACAGAGACCATCAGGAGAGTGCTGAGGAACAGCTTTTTGCTGCATCCCAGAGGATTCAGGAAGAATCCACCCCAAAATGACAACATTCAATAAAATATATATAACACTTTGCATAAAGACAGTGAAGTCTTATGTAATTCAATAAAAATTTTCCCCATCAATAAGAACAAATATTTAGAAAATTGAGGTATGTTTGTATAACCAAATTATTCCTATTTCAATACTGGCTTTGTTTATATCTAAGCAACAAGATAAATCAATCAATTCTGTATGAAAGAAGTTTAAAAAAAAAACATTAATGTTAAAATAAATTATTTTGAAAGTCTAAAAATGACCATTTTTCTGGAATAACAGCTTGTTGTGAAATCTTCAGTTTCAGTTGGTTTTATATGATATATCATGCAAAAATAAGATTTTAAACCAATAATAAATCACTACTTATGCATGCAGACAGTACATTATGCTTTAGCACCATTATAGTGATCAGGATTGTTTGGAATACCAGAATGGAAAACAAAAGCGGCCAGGCCCTTGATATTTGATGTTTTATCACTTGTTTTAAAAATCCTAAGAAATGAGAGGGAAGAGTATGGTTGATCATCATCATAATAATATTCTACATTTTATTATTTAAGATTTAACATTCTAATACTCACCTTTCTCAAAATAGAAATCAATTTATGAATTTTCTGCAACACAATCCTATGTTCAGATATGCTAAATTAGTTTTATATTCTAGCTTTTGGAATTTTTTTAGTGGTTTTTTTTAGGACTAGGTCTAATACAATGGCTCTGCTCTTTCTAGTGAGCTTAAACAGACTTTACTCTTTTAAGTGTGAAGGAGATTTAGTTATCCTTAATTTAAAAAAAATGGATATGAGTTTTATTCAAAAGAAAATTAGCAATACACATAAATTCAAAATGAGTCATCTTATACTTAGTCTTAATTTCCATTTTATGGAAAATAAATGCCCACTGGAAAAGCATACTATAATTGAATCTTATTTATGATACATCTCGCAAAAGAAATTCAGAAGATATTACATATAAATAGTAACATGTACATTAAAAATTCTAGGGCTGCACTTTTAAAGTTTCTTGATCAGTATAATTAAGAAACATATTCAAATGTCCATTCTTTTGATAATTTAAATGGGATACACCATTTAAGGCATGAAATGGGGAAAAAAGTATTTTTCAATTATACTACTTTATGTTTTTCTAACAGCTTTTTGGAAAGCAACTTTTTTTAAAAAAAACTGTTCCCCCTTACCACACGCAAACTTCTGAATTCTTCTGTTTTAAATTGATTCCTTGTCTTGAATATATTTTAAATGCTAAGACAATTTAATGCTTACTTATTTATAGTTTATAGCCACTAAAAAAAACCAACCAAAAAAGCAAACCAAAACCCACAACAAACCCAAACCAAAAAGACCCTGAAGCAAAACAAAATACATACAAATTCAATCTTTCTCATTAAATACAGAAAGTAATCTCTCTGAATTAAGTGAAGGTCTTGCTGCAAAAATACAGAAATTAAGGGCTAAAAATGTGTAGGGCCATGTGTTCTTTTAATCCAAAATAGCCTTCTGCAGGTGGCAGGTTCTGAGTTGCTTAAACTGTAGTATATTTGGCATGGTTACCACCTTGGCATGTCATGGGCACTTTACAGAAATCATTTTAGGTAGTCACAGCATTTCATATGGTAAAACTTTGATTACTAGGGTCTCTCAAACACCAAGGTAGTAAAACAAAGATCTTGTGTTTCTTTGAGTATTTCAATTCCACATAAAGGCAGAATTTCAGCTTACTGGGAAAGTTGTTGCTCAGCAGCAGGCTACCTAAATATTCTGAATGAGAACCCTAATTAGAGTATGTCCAGTCAAAAGTACTTACCAGAAATTTCACTTCCTCAGAGAGTGCCTAGGGGAGCCCACAAGAAGTCGTTCCTCCTGTTGAAGTAGTACTTCTGAATCAGAAAGGACGTAACTTCTTGTTTACTGCTAATGGCATTCTCCAGATACTTGTTTCCTAGCAATTCATTAAAATCTGATTGCATAAAATACAGAAATAGCATTTTGAACTGGGATGGAAGCCATCCTTCCTTCTTTCAAAACAACAAAATGTGTAGATATAAGGCCTATTCTAGAAGAGAGCTGCTGAATATCTGCATGGTAGCCATATTTATGACCTGGTAATGAGAGCTTTTTTTTCTCTTGAGAAACAGCTTTAACTTTGAATCTCCTCAAACTGACACGAATATAATTCTCAGATCTCCCGTTTTCTCATCATGTGCTTCAATCCAAAGATTATTATGAAAAAACATGTCACCTCCTTCTGTTTTTGTCAAAGAAAAACCTAATGACACAAGATTAAGCAACCACACTCCCAGTGCTATTCACCTCAACTTCAGTAAAGACTGACACTGTCTCCGATATCATCATAGACAAGCTGACAAAGTATCATCAGATAAGTGGACAGTGACGTGGATTAAAAACTAGCTGAATGACTGGTCCCAGAGAGTTGTGATCCCCTTGTGCCCAGAATGGCACAAGGTTCAGTTTGCGGCCCGTAACCAGATCAATATTGGAGCCAACTGTGTTCTGCTTTTTCATTAATGAAAGATTAATTTAGGGTCTTCTCAGCGTTGTCCAGTGACACAACAAGAGTCAACCAACACAAATTAAAACACATGGCATCCCATCTGAAGACAAGAAAACAATTTTTTTCTTTATGCAAGGGTGATCCCTGGTGAACCACTGAAACATGCTGCCCAGAGAGGTTGTGAAGATGCCAAGATATTGAAAACCTGACTGGACATGGCCCTGGACAAGCTGCTTTAGCTGACCTTGCTTGAATGCGGGGATTGGACTAGATTACCTCAAAAGGTCCTTTTCAATGTAGAATATTGTGTCATTTTGTGAATGTGTGTGTAAACATGAGTGTACACATATGTATACACATCTGTGAATGTATGAATATCAAACTTCTGTATTTCCCAAGAACTAGCACTTCCTTTTGTACTATAAATAGTGCTGGACCAGGTTTTAAACTGATATCTACTATTTTGGATACATTAATTTACAGGAACAAAAAATCTTCATGGAACATTCTATGTAGCACCTGGGTCTTCTAGCTAAGTGCAGTTCCAGAAGGAGAGGTAACATGTAATTGCACACCCACACAATATTTTCACAATATAAAACACATTTTGTTTACATCTGTCATAGCTACTGTATGCTAACTTTTTTCATAGTAAATAATAAGAACCAGTGCCTTGAGTTGATTAGTGACTGCGGTCAAACTTCCTGCTACTGTCTGCAAACTAAAATTAAACTGGAAAATCTGAGTACTCTATAGATGTATACACAAACATATCTATATACACACTTTCAGGAAGACTAAATTGCAGTTGAGTTCTGAATGGAGACCAGCTCTAATTCATCATAAATCCACCTACCTCTGAAGTATCTTCTCCAGACTATGAGTACCAGTGTTAACTCTTTCCTTCCTAAGTTTTCACACGTTTATCTGAAAGCCTCCAACAAGCTAGCAGCCTTTTTCAAGGATTTTGTTTCTTGTTACCTTTTCCTGCTTTCTGGCTGGTATAAATATCTGCAACCCTGTTTTATTTATACTCAGATAGAACTGATATTCAAAAGCCTTCTGGACATGGTCCTGGGCAACCTGGGATAGGTGGCCCTGCTTGAGCAGGGAGGTGAACCACATGATCCCCAGAGGTCCTTTCCACCCTCAACAATTCTGTGCTTCTGTGCTTCTGTGCTTCTGTGATTCTCTGATTCTGTGTCTGCCATAGTTAACAATTTCGCTTTTACAGTTTCCTGCCTTGTTATAAACTTTTCTTAAATTCTGCCTGGAATGGAGGCAGGGTCTTCACTGCACTACATGACCAATCTAAATCCCTAGTGGATGTTAGTTTTCCTAGCTACGATGGGGCAAGTAAAAAACACCACTGAAGAGGTGATTTTAGAGGGTGAACTTGACTGTTCACTGGTGCTGAGGAGACAAGGAATTAACCTATGGGTCTTAAAGAAATGAAATTAAAGTGTTCACTATTCTGTCAAGAAGAGAGAATGGAAAGGCAAAGAAAAAGATGATGGGGGGAGTCAGTAAAAAGAAATATGGTTTGCCCAAAGAAGTGGTGAAAGTAGACATACATGTTACTAAAGAGATAAGAAATGAGCTAAAAAATCCCTGGGGAAAACCCCACCTTGTGTATCATGCCCAACAGCGACTTGGGGCTAACATCTAGCACCTGGCTGTGTGAATGGTCACAAGTAGATAAATCCTGTGTTTCAAATCCCTTGAAAAGCATAAACTCAAACTGGTTTGAGACCTGAAATACAGTAACTGTATGGTTTTCTTAATTTATCTTTCACTATGATGGATCACAGAAGTATTAGTTTTGGGCTTTGCTTTATTTTTACTCTGTACTATGTCAGTCCTACATGAAGAAAAGAAACTCCGTAATAATAACTATATATTAAGTATTGCACTTCAATCAAGGACTCTCTTAACATGTAGAAATACTTGGCAAAGGAGTCAGCTTTAGGTGACTAGAGAGGGTGACTGGAACACAGCTAACAGCATACCACTTACTGGGAGTGGAAGAATGTTGTCAGTTTAATAGGAAATTGAGAAATGAAGGAATTTTTTTCCACAGTCCTTAGTAAAGACCATGTGTCTTGCATGTCCCACTTTGTCATCACTAAAGATGGTTGAAGAACACCATGTGGTTGCAATTAATTGGAAACATTGCCACTGACCTATTCTAAAAGCTGCAAATGCTGGGTATTTGAGATTTAGGAGAAGTAGGAGATTACAAAAAGAAAAAAAAAAATCCCAGAAAGCAGAATTACAGGTATACTGACAATGATAGTGTGTAACTCCTTGTTGCAGTTCATTGCAGCCAATGTTCCAAAGTGGCTTTGCCACATGGAGTCATGCTTCAGGAAAGGGTTGTGATAGTAGTGACCCACACTCAGTCAGTAAAAAACTTGTAGTTTTTTCTAGCTAAGACAACAAGCAGTAAGTAGAATTAGGAACACAAAAGTACAAGAGAAGACCCCTCAAGTTCGGTCTCCAGATAGAGACAATGATGCAATAAGATTCTTAACATTTTCCCCCTAACTATGCATGGTAAAGGGCTGTTCCAGAACCTCTCTTCTATACCACTTAAGAGCTTTCATTAATGGAACATAGCATCATTATTTTTCCTGTGTGTTGTTACCTTTTAGCTAGATGATCTTTCTCCCACCAAGCTGTATAATTCCTTCCTATATTTTTACAGCCAATCTTACTATCAGGTCTCACAGTCTTAAACAGAACAAGCCATATAGTTTTAATTTTCCTTTGTAAAATCAATTCTTTGTTGTCCTGATTCATTTACCGTCATTTATCGTGCCATATTACAGTCTCATGTTTCTTCACAGTGTGTAATATGTGATTTCATTTCCATTGCTTAAGTCCAAAAGGACATCTAGATGTTCAAATAGAAAAAAATCCAATCCCTACCTGTGATCTCTGTCTTCAGTATTGTCAATATTTCTCAATTCTCTGTAACTAAAATTCACAAGTAGACTTGACCATTGTGCGGAATTCGTCACTGAAACTCTTATCTCACCCCAAAACCACATCCTCAAGAACTCTATAAGGCACCTTTCCAGTCCAATTCAGCACAACTCACTGTTGCCTGTACTTTTTAAACAGTTTATTGTCTATATTAGAGGTAGGTTAATTGCCTGCCCATTTCTTTTGTCTAGAAAAAACGTCATTTCACTAAACATACCAGAATAATGTCTTTTATAAACACATACTGCAGCTTATCTCATTTCTCACTTATTTCCAAACTGCTAAATATTACTTATTTAGTAAAATTGCTTTTCACTTCAAAGTTTTTCTGTTATGGGCTGTCTAATCTACAATAAATATGTTAGTGGATTGATAAAACTTTTCCTGAAAATTTGTTTTACGAGCTGCTGGTGGAAGATTAAGCATCTTTGTATGTCCAGATCCTGTTTTTCTTGTACATAGGTAGAGCATTTCCTAATTTTCCACTGACATAAGGTCATCTTCTATGAGCCTACTATTCCACATCCCATTTTTTCCTAATTCTGTAGTACAAAGTATCCAGTCTCACACCTTTGTCACAATCAGATTTTCTTGGCTTTCTTTCCACCACAGATACAGTAACTGCCATTTTCATAAAGTCTTTCCCACACTCTTTTTTCCAGAGTCCATCTTTACATTCACATTTGCTGTAAACAAGTGAAACAACGTCTTACTTGTTCTTTTAGTTACAGAAAGAGAGAAATATAATTGTATTCTTCCATTTGGAAAATTTATCTTAGAGGTATTCCTACAACATTTCCCATCCCACATTTTTTAACACACACAGACCCCTTCCCCATTTTGGAACCTTTCATTTTCCATATTCTAGTCTTTCTCAATTGAAATCTCTTAATCCTCTCTCAAGCACCCACTGCTGAGCACCAAAGTACTGCTTTGAAAAATTAGGTCACAACCTTACAATACTCTCCCCTCTTTGACGTGCTGGTTTGGCATAATATTTAGCTACAATAAGCAGTCACACCACAATACAAATGCCCGGAGCCAATACTGAAAAAAAAAATGTTGTCAGAGAGAGACAGTCAGTGTGTGGTCACTATCATGTTTAAGATCCTTATATCTATGCAGTTCTGAAATCACTCTCATGTTCATACACATCATTCGGTCCTGCACATGGGGCAACTTAACACATATGCAGACATGCCCAAATGGGTCTGTGGAAAGGAAGAAGTCAGATGATTGGAGTATAAGATACTTGTGACAACTGGCACTCACAACATGGGTATGAGAGTATAGGACATGAGGTTCAGACTAGGTCCACCTTGAGAATGCACAGCCTCTCTCAGTGGTGTCTGATTAAAAAATACAAATAAACAAAACCGGTCAGAAATTTTAGCGTTTATAAATTGAAGAAGCTTTAAAATAAGCTAAAGTAGGCAGTATGGCATTTTTAGTGGAGAATTCTGATAATAAAATTATTATTTTATTATAAGAAACCAAGAATTCATCCCAAAACAATCCTGATTAGAAGAAGATGTGGACTAACATTGCTGATCAAAATTATCTACATGTCAAATATGTCAAATTCAATTCTTTATCATGGCAAATCCAATTATTTATTATAATTCTTATTTTATTATTTATTATAAAATTCTTTTTTTTTATTCTACTAAAAGAAAATAAAATCTTGTACCCAGTATCTATTTAATGTACATTAACAGGCATATTTTCATCTGACTCACAATGGTTTTCATTGTCTTTTATGGCATTCATGCTATTGATTCAGTCAGGGATTCCAGACAAGACAGGACCATTATGATCTTTTCATCTGACTTGACCGGACATAAACCTTCACCTAGTAATTCCTAAAGTGAAACTCCTTTCAACCATGGCATTACCCTTTAACATTTAGTGCCCACTGACATTTATAATTGGGTCTGTGGAAAGTATATGAGCAGTCAGTATATGGTAATTTTTGCAGAAAGAACACTTCTTACATTTTATCTATTTTTTTAAAGTTTCAGGAAAAGAACATTGTTTTCTAGAATAGTTATTTACAAAATAAAATGAAAAGAAATAAAAAAGTTCAGAGCGGAATCTTTAGCTAAGTGAATTTGAGTGTGACATTTATGGGAAACCCTCCAAAAATATTTTTAAACTTTTAATAATTGGAATAATAACTCCAATGTTGTTGCAAGTATTAACATGAAGATAATACTTCATTTGGTGGTGATCTTTGAAAGAGAGCACTGATCTTTGGCAGAAGCTAGAGAGTTTGTTTGCTTTAACATTCTCAATTGAGCACTGAATCACCCCTGCATTAAAAAAATAATTGTATCTCACTTTTTCTTAAAACACATTTTATAAAGTAATATGGAAACCAAAACACTGAGATAATTATATGATGACTGTTTTCTGGCTGTACTTTATGCCTTATAATACCTTAGAGAGACATTCTTATAATCACCACACCTCTGGTTTTGCATTCTGGCCCACAAAAAATGTATGTGTGGAGGCAGGGTGTGCTAAACTGTAACAGACAGAACTTAGAAGTTTGTTTTGAGCTGATTGCACTCCTTCCCCTCAGAAAACTGCCCAGAGAGACTTGTCAGATGAGGGTGCATTAGGACAGATTAAATCTTTACATATTTCACCGAGCTTTGCAAGCCAGAATTCCTACAGCTTGTCTTGATCTGGCAGGACTTAGAAATTACATCCATAAAATTGGGCCTCTATAAACCTTCTGTCAAACTAAAAGCTACTCAAGAAGTATTTGACATCTAGACAATTTTGATTAGCAATGTGATACTTTATAAATTACCTCTTCTTCCAATCAGGTCTGGTTTGGGATGAATTCTTAGAGAACACTGAACCCTGTGTTTATGGGACTGCGCAAGAACTACAAACTATGTCTTGAAAATAAACCACAGAATCACAGAAATGTTGTAGATCTAGTAGTCCTTGAATTTCTGAACTTCTGAAAGCAGATCAGCCATGCTTTTGCGTAACCACATCTTGAAAATCTCCAGGAGTTCCCAGCCTCCCTAGGTCACTTGTTCCCAGTGAAAAATTCCTGACGTCCAGTCTGAATGTCCCAAGTTGCAATCTGTGGGCCTTGTTATAGTCTCTGATACTACTGCGAGAATTTGGTTCCTTATCTTTGTAACAGCCTTCAAATAGTCATGCTTTTAGATGGCTACTTGGTTTCTTCTTTACCAGACTAAACATGAACATATCCCTCAGCTTGACCTTGTAGGTCATGTGCTGTTCAGTCTCAACATCTTTGTAGCCCTGCACTGAACCCTCTCCAGTTTCTTGACACCCTTCTGGAATAAGGGGGGCCCAGACCAGGTACTGTATTCCAGCAGTGGTCTCAACATTGCTACAGGAAATGTTTTCACTCAATCTGCTTGCCGTGCTTCTTTTAATGTAGTCCAGTATGCAATTCACATAATTTGTGATTTGTTTATTCATTTGCCATTTGTGTATTCACCTGGCCTCCACCACACTTAAGTACTTTTCAGTAGGGTGGTTAAATTCCAGTGTACTGATGTGTGGTATTATTCTGCCCCAGGTGTGGAGCTTTTCATTTCTTCATGTTGAACTTCATGAAGTTTATGTTGGTTTGGTCCTTAAAGTCCCTGTGGACTGAACCACCTGTTACCACAATTGGGCATCATCAAAACTTTAATTGAGGGTGCAATCCAAATTATCATGTTGATGAAGATGCTGAAGAATATGTGCCCCGGTATCAGCTCTGGAGTACATCCCTGAGATGCCATCGTGTAATTGCCTTTTGAACCCAGCAGTCCATTTAACTGCTGTTTCTATCAGTGTTTCTGTCTATCAGTACTGAAGTAGTGAACATGAAAACATGTTCCAAAGGGTTCAATAATTAGAAAGTAAGCTAAGAGAGTATTTTTCTGGGGCTCATTTCCAATGCAAAATGACAAGTTTTAAGACTGACTATGATTTTGGAGAATAACTGGATTATAGAATATTTGGGCAGGTAATGTTTTTTCTTCTGTAGTGCTGTTTGCTCAGCATCATTTTCTGGGGACCCAGAGAAATGAGAAAAGTCTGTTCTGTGGAGGTAAACTGCTATGCTAGGTGAACCAGTCTCCTCATGGAAGAAGATCAGGCCACATTCATATGTATATCTGGAGTGTTCTGGGAAACACAGGCTAGTTGTGGCAGGATATTAATTCTGTTCCTCCATTCTCGATGTGAACAAGCTAGGAGGCTCTAGGCCAATTTGTCCATCAAATGGCAGTCCTGTTCCCACCAAAACAAAACTCACCAGGTATTCTGTAAAAAAATAATCCATTTTTAACTGATATTTGAAGAAATTATATTTGTGAGGTAACCAACTAATATATAACCAAGCAATACTTTCAAGCAAATGTATGGTATTTGAACAGATAACTTGCCAAGCTTACTCCGTGTCAGGGTTATCACTCCGCAGTGTCTACACCAATAGCCTAAGGCAAGTTTACCTGTTCCTAAAGATTTTGTATTCTAGTTCTCTGCAACATGCCTTTACCAGAAAGCTAACTGTGTAGAAGAAGTTTCATAGAATATTTCTTAATGAATAGTAGCAAATAATACTCAAGGTCCAATGTTTAGGTCATGACAACATGGAATTTCTGCTTTTACAGAAATAGGATTCAGTGGCAGATTTGTGTGACTAAAGGTTAGCAATTATGTGCTTTGATCTTTATGTATGATACCTTTAAATACATACTGTGTTTCACCAGAAATTTAAAAGCATATTTAATCCTATGTCTCTTCCCATTAACTCAATACAGAAAAACCTCCCTTCATTTCACAGGACAGAGCAGAGAGTGAACTTGTTTGAGCCTTCCCTATTCCTATTGTTTCCAACTCCAAAAAACCTTATGATATGGAGTGGATTTCATAGTCCAAACTATTATAATGACAGACAGATGGAGACCTTCTAAAGGAAAAATATCCAGAGGAGCATGAAAAATTATAGGTTACATGCATATGCTAGCTTTGTTCTCGAAGAAAAGAACCTCATCCACCCAAGGTATCTAGGCTTTGTACGAGAAAATAGCAGACTGCTTACATTTCATATATATGTGCATACATATGTCACTTCTTAAAAAACAGGTTACAAGAAAAATAAGATATCATATTTAACACATTAACACCAGATGCCATTTCAGACAGTGAGATAAGATAGCATGGTGAGTAGGCCTAAGTGTTGGTATTCAAGCTATTAATCATAACCTCTCTTTTCTAGCAGCATGGGGGAAAAAGTCAACATAGTTAACATATTTCTCATGCATATGCTAGCCTGTACTCCTGTACTGTAAACGAGCTATCTTTCCAATACCTTGATGTGATCCACTGTGTTTTAATTTCATTGTGGATTACAGTAATCAATGGCAGCTGGAAAGGGAAACATTATTTTCATTATTTTGGATCAAACTGAAAACAAACTTTAGGCTGTTATGTCATGGAATAAATTAAATCTCTTGTACTTCAGATTACATTCTAAACGTGATACATCAATCATGCTCTCTGTGTACTGTGGGCCTCTTTTCCATCATGTTCCTTGGTGACCTTTCACTGTGTTCAAAGGATAATATAACAAAGTAGTATTAGAGAGACCATTTTGCATACCTCTCTTATTTTATATTCTTACAATCCATTGCAATAAAAACATATTACAAATCTAAACCAAACACACCTAGATTATATGTATTCAACAGATCAACCACTGGTTGGGTTGATTAGGCAGCAGAAGTTTAAGAACACAAGCTACAACTTGTGTAAACCACTAATACCAGTTACAGTAACCTTTCAATATTCAGAGTTCACAGATTTATGTGGAGGTGCATTAGGTCTAAAGCCTGATTTTGGTCTGAGTCCCTTTCTGCAGGGTAGTCAGAATATTCAAGATTATAGTTGCCTAAGCTTCTATTTTGTATTTTGATGTTTTAAAAATCAGTGGTTTCACCAACTTATTTGGCTCCTCTTCAGATTTTCCTGCCAAGATTTGCGTTTCACTGACCTGCTTTTTTTTTTTTTTTTTTTTTTTTTTTTTTTTTGGTGGGGGAGGGGGATGACACGTGGGGGGAAGTTGGGAAAAAAAGTAAATAAAACACTACAAGAAACCAAACCAAGAAATAAGTATTCAAGAGTATAATAGGGATGGCTGAACAATTTGTCCACTACGACTGTGAAGTTATATTTTTGCATTTTTCTCTTTCTGGGGGGTTATGCTCAATCTAGGAAATGTAACTCTTAATACACATGCAGAAATTTACGTCAGAAAACATCATACTGTGTATTTACCTTTTTATCAATAAAGTAAAAAAATGTCTCTACACCTTACTGAACTTAACAGGGGATCTTTGATGTATGCCCATGAGTTCCAGAGAAACCTTTAATTTACTAGTCTGTTTTATTTTATTGCAGGGAACACAATCATTATTTGCTTATAAACAAGCAGAAAATTCTGTTGTGTGAATCACAACCAAACCCAATCAGTTTCACTTTGATGTTTACAAAGAAACTGAATTTTGTTGTGCTCTTCATACCTAGTCTCAAAATGGAATTAGCACAGAGAACGGCACCCAGTAGCCATCATATATTTCCTCATATCTAGCTAAACTTTCCAAAAGGTATCCTCAATACTGGACAAAGACCATATCAAAATACTTATTTTGCAATAATTCCTTGAGCCTGCACTATTAATACCCTTCTTGCTTATGCAGAGTACACAGTCATCTTAGCACTGCTTACCGTAGTCAAAAGGAATCTATCTCAAAATGAAAGTTGAGGGACTACACTTGAAAGCACTTAAAACCACATACCATTCTATTTTCTTTACCATAAAGAGGCAGTTTATAGGCTGGAAAACCTTGCTGACTTTTGTTTTTCCCACGTGCAAACATGGTGTGGACCAAGGCAGCTGTAATTTGCTCTTTCTTAACTCAAAACTAACTTCCTATTGTCAGAGCTTCCCCTAAGAAACTTTAAAAAGCAAATAATAGTGCCACATAGTGCAATCCTCAAGTCTGTTGTGAAGGAATTTGATTTTTGATATTCAGTCTAGAGTTTTACTTTATTTTTACCTCATTACTTTTTATTATGTCAAGTAAAGCCAAATTTCTCCAAGGGCAGCTTTTTTCTAGAGAGGGACTACTGAGCCAGCTTAAGATTCTGATGGTAACGGAAGTAATTTCTCTACTTAATTTCTTTTTCTTCAATTTTTGCAAATAACTTGACACTTCTGGTGTTTTGGTTGTGCTCTGCAATTGTATTGTTTTCCTTTCTTACTCCTTCAAGTTGTAAGGAAAATTCAGATATATTGATTTTAGACTCATACGAATAAACCCATATACATACATCATGAATGTATTCTTCTTTGTGAATTTTGTGACTGATATGAGCTTATTCAAGTCAATAGACAAATTTCAGCATTGTGAGGTTAGGGTCATAACTATTGCATTTGTCTGGCAGCATATATAACTTTGAAGAGCATTTATTATAAAGTCAAATTATATCAAGTGCTGGAGTCAATAATCACTGAAAATTGCCCACAGAATCTGTGTTTAAGTAAAAGAACACCTTTAGAGAAAATTAAACCACTGTAAGATGTTTATCAAATAACATGGGCAATAATTTTTTTCAAAATCCATTGAAGTCATTGTTGCTGCTTTTAAAAACAGTTCCCTAATGAAAAGTTCTTAGAAAAGCCACTGACCTGCAAAAGTCCCTAGGCTGTAATTTAACTGTTTTGTTTGAAAGAAAATTACTAAGATGCTGAGAACGCATGATTGTATTATTAACTGAGAGACTGATCATGCCCTATCACTTTTGTATTGTCTTGAAATGACTGCAAGTGTGTTTCGGTATCATAAGTGTTCAGTACAATTGGTTATGAAGAAGGTGTAATACTGTTCTGACCACAGCATCTTATAATGATTTCAAATGTAAAATACATGTGCAATTATGCATTTCTATTTTGAAAACAAAATATTTGTAATACTACAGGAAGACTGAAAAAAGTCTGTTGTTGGGTTAGTCTGGGTTTTTTTTCCCCAGGATAATCTGAAAAGCTCCTCAAAGCAATATCATGGTACAGGAAATATTTCAAAATTAATAGATTCCAATGCTGCAACAAATTGTGTCAGGGTACTGTAAATTCTACAATAACCAGTCTGCAGAGAGAACAGCTTTTTTTGAGGTCAACTTTGTTTGGATATTTTGTGGATTTTTTTAAAGAAACTTATTTATTATAATTTCTTCTTATCTTCTGGGCTTTTACTTCAGTAAAAATTCTTCACACAAGATTTGGTAACTTTTAGTGTTGCAGACTAGTGGGGTTTTGTATGTGTTTGTGTGCTTTACGCAAATGGCAGGTAATTTTCTCAATACATAGCAAATTTTGGATAGAGTGATTGGAAAGAAAAGTGGTATGTCAAGTCAGTGTCTGAAATAAGGAAATTTTATGGTGAATGTGTGAAAATAAAACTTATGACCAATATTGGGATCCCATGTTTTGTCATGAAGCCATCCTACTTAACTTCAAGCATTCAACTGAAGTACCCAGATTTAAACCTGGTTCTCCTAGGATTCTTTTTTTTGTTTTTATATACTTCAGCCCTTTTTTGATGCCTCATACAGTGAATGATTTGTGGATTGTAAACCAGAAGTCAAGCCAGTATAATTGGAAACTATTCAGGTGATGAAAAAAATAGCATGCAAAGCGTTCTTTACATCCTCTTCTTTTTAGGAGAAGTTACCGTTCAACTACCCTTTTCTCATTTAGAGCTTGCAGTTTTAAAGGAACAGGAAAGGAAGGAGGATGTTCTTTATCAAAACTTGCTTTAGACGTTCTGTGTTTCACCTTATATGTTTTAGGACTGGTTAGCCTGAAGACTAATCTGCAGCATGAGGCAATGAAGTAGCTCCAAAATAATCCAGGACTGGTTTGGTGATTCCAGGATTTGTCAGTGAGCACTGTTGGTCTGGTCTGATAAAGCTATTCTCAATTGCAACAGCTGCATGAGTTCCCAGCTGGCTTTCCAGAAGCCAGGGACTGGCAGTATAAAACCAGTTGTCAATATCCTATGTCTCAGCAGTGTTACGCTCAAATCTTGTTGTGGCTAAAAGGGGACCATACCTTCTATGTAAAGCCAAGATTTTATTGTTAATCAGATGGAAAGCTTTAACACTATAACAAAACTGAAACAAAAATTTATTATTATTAGTCCAGATACATTGATACTAAATAAAAACCAAATCTTGTTAAGAATACAATATTTCAAAAGTTGTTAATATATAAACCTTCTATTACGAACCTCTTTTTTATCTCTATTGTTAGGCTCACTTTTCCACTGCTCTCTGGATCCTAAGGCGCACAGTTCAATCTCAGGGCAATTACAGGGATTCATGAGCTCCTTGAAATCTTTGCTGGGAGAGCACAATGTTAATGATGGGGGTTAATTCCTTCTCTTTTACAGAGGGAGCACAATGCTGATGGTTTTCTCCTGTCCCCTTGTTGCCATTTTTATGTTTCCTTGCATGCTTTGCACCCTGCTTTTTCGTCACTTTGCATACGTTGGATACTTGTTCCTTCTCCTTTTCTCCCCCTAAATCCAGTGTTGTCCTAAATTTCCACTTTTTTCAGTAACTGATTAATGGTGAGTTATTGATAACCCTGGGACAACTGGTATCACACTGTGCCCAAAACTTTGAGGCCTCTGCTGTCACCCTACATCTGTCCTCCTTTAAGCTGCATCAGTTACACTACAGTAGTTCTCTCCTGTATAACATAGCTACTTGTCTGTCCTGTCTATACCATTAACAATAGGCGTTGCAACACGTAACTATGCCATGCTAAACAAACTAGATTTAACAGCCACCTGGTCATTAATCAGTTGCTGTTAAAGGTAAACAAGTTGGAGCAAAGCAAGCAAAGTCCAAATAAAGCATGTCTGGTGGCCCCAGGCTTAAGTATTTCTTAGCTTAATGCAGAGCTGGTGGTCTGCTACACTGACAGTTCTGTACTTGCTGGCCAGTAAGATTGCAGCAGATGGAGGAGTATATACTGACTATATCACACAGGAATTATTTTCTGGCATAGGCACCACAAATGACAAGTTAATCTGCCTTTAAATCTAAACATATAAACTATGTCATTGGTGCAGAGGTCTTGGCCTGTAGTATTGAGCAACTGTATAGCAATATACATTTTCAAATAATGGCCATGCATTAATAGATTGAAAAGCCTTACTGTACATCCATACACCTAAAAACTGCAGCACTAAGTCATCAAAGAACATTATTATCTTAACATTATGACACCATAAAGTGATTTTTAAGGGTGAAAAAATAACATGTGAATGGATAATTTCTGCTATTTACGATTTTTATGTATGTATGGTCAACACACTGCCCTGCTTCCAGTTCTGTTCACCTCTTGACCATCCATAGATCTCAGAGGAGTCTGCAGAGAGCTTGAGTAACAGCCCAGAGACTCCTGGACTTGCAGTGTGGTGACTTTATATTAATGAAAAAATACTAAATGCTAGGTATATTAGGCTCACAAAATTCCATCATGGTCTCTGGTGCTATGTGATGTTATACATTCTGGAAGGTCAAACAACCTTGTAGAATTCCTTACATGACAGTTTAAACATACAATGTTCTATAGTCAACCTGCTTATGCATTGAATTTACAGATATACTTCACTAAATAAAAAGAGGTTACATTACTGAAAACCTGTGAGCTAGAAGAAGAATGAAAGGACTCAAGAAAGATTACTTGTAAACTGAGCTTTATACCAAGTTGACAGAAGAAACAGATATTAAAATGAGTTTATCACTAACAGTTCTTTTTCCTTACATGGTATGTATGGAATGTTTCAAATAAATTTATTTCAGTTTTAGTGTGGATCTTTAAACAGTAATTATTTTTTCATAAAATGTACATGATGCATTTTACTTCTTATTGCAAAAATCACAATCTCAGTTTCCATGTTATTGCAGCAGACACATTTTCATTTGTTTTCTTTTTTCGTTTAAACAATAAAACATACAAAATGAAATGAAAATTAAGAATAAAGTAAAAAATGCAAGCAAAATGTATAGGATTTGTATACATTTTTTAAAAGGGAATCTCTGAGGAAAAGTTTTGCAAGTTGGCATGTTCATATCCATCAAAACTAAAATTCCCAGTAACTATAAGGTCTTTACTTATTACATACAATTATTTGCTAGCACAAATCTTTGCATTTTGTGCCTTTGCAGAGGTACAAACTCTGTTGAATTTCAGCCCTGAAGTAGGGCTAAAAGAGAAAATGGTTTCCTTAAATAGGATTTCAGGTTTGAATATGGAAGATTTTAGGTGACCAAAAATCTGTGTGAATTTAAGTGTTGCTACATGTTGAAGCTATTTTTTCATGTAAAATAATATTTCCAAAAGACTATGAAATAACCATCTCACAGTACTAGTTCAGAGCTACATTTAAGGTGACCTCTTAAAGAGAGGAAATCACAGCTTCCTCTTGGGCAGGATCCTGCTGATGTGAATGTACAGAATTAAAGCTCATGATTCAGTTACTTCTAGCCTAGTTACTTCTTGCCTTCTCTAAAAGCATCTGGAGAATAGTATCTCATCTCCCCACTGGACTTTGAAATCAGAGGCAGGAAAACAGCCTCAGAGCCTCATTAAATTAAGCTTCTATTATAGAACTGGAAGTTGTTGCTATAAATTGAAATGGTCAGTTTGTCAGCTGCTAGAACTGGAAATAATCTTTCTGCAGAGTATATCCACTAACTTACATGTAGCAAGGATCTTATCTATGACTTTTCTTGTCCCAAAGGTGTTTGAACTCTTTTGGTTTTTTCACAAAGAACAAGATTCAAAGACGTTTAATTTTTGTTTCTTTTGGCACCTGCTGGGATAATCACAATGGACCACTGAATTTGTTTGCCAAAACATATGCTACAATATCCAGTCCAACTCCCATTTCTTCTATTAGTGACAAAATACAGCAGAGCTGCTTTCAGGAATCATGCTGGTGGAAGCTACTTCCAGCTTCTTTGCTTGTTTTAAAATTTGTGAATGCCATCCTATAATTCATGACAATACAGGTGAAGTAGATGAAGGGCCAGAAATGGGCAGATGGCACAAATTTAGGAGCTAACAGGCAGCTGAGAGGTCAAAAATTATGTCAAAGGCTGAATACAGCTGAAAGCTGAATCTGAGGAGGTCACATAGAAACTATGCAGTTGTACCAGTATGTACATCTCTACACAGGATGCCTTGTTTGACTGACAGAAGGGAATGGAGTATTTTTGGTCTTGAAACTACCTCTTAGAGTGAACAATGAAGACAAGCTTCAGCTACACAATATGCTTAGAATAATAAACTGGTTTTTTTTCCAAGTCAGTTAGTTACCTAAAGACTTTTCAAAAAAGCTTACCCATTTTTTATATATGCAAACATTTAACGTGTCTGCATGTTCTCTGTTATATATATACATAAACTCACACAAAAAAGCATGTCGGGAACAAAAGAAATACAATATTTGCAGTTTCTCTAGTCCAGTATTCTATCACTCAAAGTAGGTCATAGGCGTGAGAGAGTATAAGAACAGAGGAAGTACGTATCACACTTCCCTCCAGGACTCTCTAATAAGTTTTGGGGATTTTCTGTGCCAGAACTGATGATTCTGAACTCTGGTGTCGCTTTCAAGGGATTTCTCTTCCATGAACTTAATGTAAATTTACCTTAAAGCTGTATAAGCTTTTAACATTCACAGAGCTCACAAATTCCAGTACTTAAATTTATGTCATATGGATAAATATCCATAGGGATAAATATCTGTCTTGAATGGAAAGAAGCCCCCTTTCCATCTCAGTTTAATTTGATAATCTTTGGTCCTTGAAGTTGAAGAGGCAGTGCATGGATGTTTCCAGCTCATCATCTCTTCTATGAATAGTTTTACATACTTTTATTGTAATTCCATCATAATTCCTTCAGTTATCTCCTTGTAAGGATAAAGGGTTCTTTTCTATATCCTGGCTTTGTTTTTGTCTTTAAGCAGGCTTTTGATAGGTGTCTGTACCATCCCCCTCATCCAGAAGCTATTCTCTACTTCCTGTACTTTTCCCTGTTTTGCTACATTTTCCTTGTTCACACAGTATTGGAGTTGATACACCAAGGACCTTTACAGAGGCATAACAAAGGCTCTTTGTTTTGATTTCCTCCTGTTAATGACAAGATATCTCTTACCTGTTATAATTCAGTATCTCCTTTCAGCACCCTTACAGTTAGATCAGAGCTGCTCTTGACACAAGTAAAGTTTGGACTACTTTTTTAACTGTGTTTACTTACATTCTTCCCCAGATACCTAGGGTTAAAGGTTTTTCTGCAAAACTATGCAGTCAGCTTTCACTTTAAGTGTCCCAAACATCTGCAGATTTTGTCAACTTGCCATTTTTCCTCCATTTCAAATCATTTATGTTGAACAGCACAGTCTTTTTCACAGGTCTTTGAAGGATTTCCTTGTGTCCTATTATCGTGAAAAGTGACCACTAGTTTTCCATCATCTAGGCAGTCCACCATTAATGTAAAGACCATATGTCTTGTCCCATTGACCAGAATTAGGGCTTCAAAATAAAGGAATACCAACTTAGGAAATTCCAGTGTTTGTATTTCCTGTGCAGTCTCAGTATGACACAGTCTTGCATGTAATCACATATTTAAGTTTTCCAAATTGTCATTTCTTGGTCACAGCGTTGAATCAAGTTCACTACAAAATCAGCCAGAGGTTTGTACTGATGTTGCAACCCAGCTTTGCTTCCCCCAGATGTGGAAGATGAGTAATGAAGGACAAAGGTTAAATGTGGGAAAACAAAGTATAGTTGAACTTTGTCTTGAGAACCTGTTGTCTGCATTTGCCTTGGAGACATCAATGTTAGAATCCTACTTCAGTAAGGTTTGTCTCAGATGTCACTAGCTGTGTGGGTTTTACATTTATTTCTGTGTATTTCTGTGTAAAATATCCTTTATTTTCTGCTATGAAATCTGCAGATACATCTAGTGCGTCCTGAACAGTGATAGTGCTGTACCATGATATATACTTAAAAACCCCCAGGTAATAGACAGGTCAAGTTAATAGATTTACTTGATTTATCATGTGCATCAGCTTTAAGATTTCCAACTTTTCCCCATTTTCCTTCAGCCATCAGCCTCACCAGGGATGTTGTCAAAATCAGTAAACAAATGCAAAAGACTTAGATGCCGTAGTGTGGAATGCCATGACAAAGCACATACTGAATTTAATAGTTTATTCCAACTCCTACATTCTGTGCAGCAAACTTGGGCTACATAGTAAACACTGAACACTTTATACACAATGTTGATTAGTGGCTCAGTAAGTGAGCACTCCTCATGCTTTGCCCAAAGAAAGACATGGAATTAATAATATGTAATTATGTAATTAAAGACTGCACAGTGATGAATACGTATAGGACAGACAGAATAAAATAACAAGTGCAACTGTAGTTGTAAGCTGAGTGCTTTACAATATCACCTTAACATTTTTTTTTAAATTAGTTATGTTCAGTTACGTAATTGATTTAATTAATAACAACCTAATATGAATATTTTTCAGAGAATTCTCTGAAGTCATCAAACAGCAAACATCCCCATTTTGCCAATCCTAAATCATGTAAGTAGATTTCATTCACAATAGTCCCATTCCGTTATTCACACTATTTCTGGCCAGTGATTTTCCACCAGAAAAAAATTGACAGAAAATACCAGAAAACACTTAAATCTGAACTTTCCCAAGGAATCATAATGATGCCAATAATAAGTTTTTTTCAGGAAAGTCTTCCTTGACCTAAGAGGTAACGTCTTTCAAAACAAGAGTAAAGTACGAGAGGAGGAAGTGAAGGAGAGAGAAACTGAGAAGGGCTTGCCAATGATCTCTTGGTTAAGTGAGTAAGGACTTACGTGGAAGATTGTCTGGCATATTTCAGACCAAGGTCTTGAATCACTGTATGAGTATGATTTGGGACTTTTCTTGGATGAGTTTAGTGTAGTTTATGTTGGTGGTGCTCTTCTACGTTTTGTAAATAATTTAATATTCCCAAAGGCAGAGAGAGAGAGGGAGAGAGAAGAAGTAAATATTCACTCTATGTGTATAGACATAGACATGTGATAAGGGCATTCATCTGGACTGTGGAAAATTAGATTCAGGAATGAATGGGTAGTGCTTAAGCAATGCTATTCAAAAGTTTGTTCTCTTCATTTTTCAATGTAAGAATAAAATGTAGTGGCCCTTAATCTATTACCTGGTGGATACTTTACTCACCTGGTCTATGGGTGGTTCATATTCAAGTGTCTCACATATGTTGTGCAGAGTGGAGATACAAACCTTTGACTTCCAGTGATATTCCTAATCCCTGCACCTATCTGAGGCTTGAGAGCTAGCTTTTCTTTTGAAAAGGTCTGTATGCCCATTTGTAAATTTTGAAGGATATTTTTTTAAATTTAAAATTATGTACAGAGGCAGTTTCCCACCCAGTTCTTGTGAAGTCATGCTCTAATATTTCACACCATCTGACTCAGTGTTGTAATTTGATGAGTGATATTTACCAACATGTGAAAAAGAAGAGGAAGGAAATGTACTGTTAAGAGAAATTGTGTTATGTGCTTCCTTTGTCTATAAAGTATGAAGAAAACAGAAATTTATTTTTGGTCTGATGTAAGTGTAGAGAAGTCTATCCATAGAGGCTCTAAAATCAGGTATAAAAACACAGGCTCTAGTGCAGGCATCTTAAGCCCACCAGTGATTTCAGACATGCTCTAAGGCAACTAACCTGTATTGAAACTCATGCTATTGTAGTTTCCCTTTTATTATTACCACTAAAAAAGCAGTTGATATCTTTTGGCTACAGTTAAGACAGTGACCTGAAAGAGAAGAGACTTGTCAAGAAAAAAGGGCGGGGGTGGGGGTGGGGGGCAAGATATGGATTTGCAGAGAAAAAGATGGGGGGAAGGAAGGGTTAAAAATAAACTAACCTGTAAAGAGAACAGATAGGAAAACAAAAGTGGACAGAACAGGTCAAAGAAAAGGAGATGAGATGCAGAGAAGATGCTTGGTGAATTAGGTAGAGATGATGACAACAGCAATGTGAAATGTAGCTATAGGGAATTAGAATATACCTTTCCTTTAGGTTGATTCAGATCATAGGGAGATCCATCAGGATAAACAGGGAAGAGGAGATGGAAATAGCAGTGACAGAAAATTAAACTGTGAAAAAAAAAAAAAGGTTTTAATAGTAATAGATAAAATCTTTCAGACAGCAGTAAATCTGTCAGAACTCAGCAAGAATGAAGGAGAAAAGGTCTGAAGTTGATGCCGAGGCTGAATATCTGTGTGACAAAGAATGGTAATTACTGGAATTAACAAAGAAGAAAAGAATGAGATGTAATTCAAAATGCCTCATTATACATAGCCAGCACTAATCAGAGATTAGCCTGTACTTCATTGAATTTCCATATTGCTACAGTAAATTGAAACAACTTATATTTTTCAGCCGTACGAAGAATGGAGAAGCAGAAAGGGAGAAGTATACAGCATATTGACTTTGAACACTAGCGTAACCCAGTTACAGACCCAAAGATAAATGAATACTGAATGTCAGTTTTCAGGGAGAATAATTATGTTTGTGTATGGAATCAAAGGCAAATAAAAATGAGAATGTGAAAAGGAAAACAACACTTGAGTAGAACAAAATCTAAAGAAGTAAAATGTTCTCAAACTGGGAAGCCAGAATAAAATCATTCCAGAAGTCTAAAACAACTGGCACATGAAATCACAGATCCAGTAAGGACTATTTAATGAGGTGGTCATATCAGAAATTATAGCATCTAATGGCAGTAGTGAAAGAGAAAAGAAGAGCCATTTAGATATATTCCTTAATTGCATGCAGATATTAGAACGAGCTGTGGGTGAAGGGAATAATTAAAGACATCAGAAAGTAATAAATGAAGTAAACTTCAACATGTCTTTCTCAAAGACAGAATTTCTTGGAGATCTTTTAAAAGTCAATTCTTTGATAAGGAAACCCATTTCCAAACCAAAAGAAACATTGCAGCTTTTGTCTCTCTCTCTCTCTGCATTGGTAAGGGATTTCATGCAATAGCACAAAGGAAATTCCTTGTGAAACTGGAGAAGATAGGGATTAGCAGAGGAACTGAGTGCTCAACAAAGGGATGACTCTAGGAAGACAGTGATTGAGGAAGATAGTATCTGGCTAGAAAAAGGCTTTTAAGGGAATTTCTCAGTTTATATTCTTCAGAAGAACCTGATTTAAAGTTCTTATGAGAAACTTCAAACCTGATTAAGAGCACATTAATGTAAACCATCAGGTACCAGGAATCAATATCATTACAGAGGAAGATTAGAAGTATGATCTAACATCTGCATGACTATGATGACCAAAAAGTCTCTGTGGACAGTTCTCTCTTTAGGAAAATGAATTCAAAACAAAGGAGATGCAAAGAATGCCTACTGGGATATCAGGGAAAAAAAGAGAACTTGTGAAGGATGAGGAGATAAGGAGCTGAGATTCTTAACAGGAAAAGAGAATAAAGGAAATAATTTCTACTCTTAAATATTAAAAAAAAAAAAAAAGAATAGATGATGGTATTAGGAGAGTTATTTAAGATAAGCCGACACTGGCACAAGCAAAAGGATGTAGTAAGAAGAAAGTGTTATAATGTCTAAAAGGGCCTTTTATTTTTGGTCACAGCTGTGTGGTTAAAATTCTTAGTTATAACATGGAGGTAAAAAAGCACAGAGAACCAGAGGGGCTGCTGTTCCCTGCCGCAGCAGGGGACCAAATCTGACTGGAGGAAGACCAGGCAGTCCTCCAGGTTATAAGCTATATTCCTGTCCTGTTTGATGTGGTCATAATTAGTTTTGCAGCTATGTATCAAAATAATCTACTATTAAAGTCTGTTAATACAAAAAAAAACTATTACCTTTAGTAACATTTAAGAAGGTACAGCATCTACCTCCTTTGCGAGACACTGCATCATTTTGACTTATAACAGGTCCCTGAATACACTTCAATGGTGCCAGCATAGGACTATTGGGAAGATTATTTCGATTTTGAAATGCCAAAATCTGACTGTACACCCGAGCTGTGTGCGACCTGCTCTGGTCTGACTGAGATCATGGGACAAACTAAAAGCTTTTATTGGCATACATTCCCTCTGCCCTAGCCATGCACACAAAAGAACTTTGTTCCAAGCTACCTGAGCTCCTGGTTTGCACTCCCAAAATTTCACTGATGTCATTAATCAAACCAAGACTGTTACCTTCAGCACATGCAGGCTACAAAGGTCTTTTTTATTAGCAAGCCCACAAATACCACA
Source organism: Falco rusticolus (assembly GCF_015220075.1). Taxonomy (NCBI): domain Eukaryota; kingdom Metazoa; phylum Chordata; class Aves; order Falconiformes; family Falconidae; genus Falco; species Falco rusticolus. Next base: position 18,836,224 of record NC_051191.1, read on the forward strand.
GAAAAAGACATACATATCTAACTTAGTTCTTAGCTTCCTTTAAAGGAGAAATTGTGTTTCAATTTGATCAATGAGTGATGTACTAATCGCACTGTATTTCAGAGATCTGATCTTAAATGCATAAAAATTAATATTATAGGTTTTTTTCTCTGTCTTTTTTCTGCCAGCTGGGCCCAGTAAGTATGACAGAAGTCAACTCATTTGCAGTCATTAAAACTGCAAAGTCTGGATAAAGCCATGATTACAAAATGAGAATAATTTCCAGCGTATTCTGAAATATTTCTGATATGACATACATATCATTTTTTATTGGATTCTTTCAATCTACTTATATATTGCTACTCAAACTTGTTTGAAGAATATAAGTATGGGTTTGAAACAAAGATGTTTATTTCACTGATCATGGCATTCGATGAAACATCTATTTTCCCCTGTCCTCACAGTAGAGAGTTTTATGGTCTAATGCATGTCAGCTCAAGGTGAGTTCATCATATTAATTCCTGGAAGACATACTTTTCCTTCATGACCTTTTTATTTAACATTACAACAACAACAAAATCTGTGGTACTCCATGACAAATATTTAACTTCTGAAATACATACTTTTGACAGGTTTTGAGTATTTTGCCAAACCATTCTGTGACATTTCTGGCTATAAAAGATAGTTTCCCAGGTATTTGGCTAGATAGAACAATGGAAATATGCTGACTCCAGATCTGATTACTTGAATGTGAGCAGTGTTCATTGTTTGCAGCTCACTCTCTGCTGTTTTCAAACTGCAGCTTTCAGCCACCAAATGGTCACCTAGGAAAGTAAAAATCACACCTGGCACCTGACTTCTGAGGTCAGCATGACTGCTTTCAATCATTTCAGAATAGAAGTGTCTGCCATTAACTATGCCCACGTTTAAAATCCATTTTTATTAACACTTTTTTACTTTCCTGATAATGTTCAGACTATAAACCCCAAAAAATGCACATATATCACTATAACATTTGTCAACATTTTTTTTTAAATAGTCACTTTCATTTATATTAAAGAAAGAAGCCAAAGAAGAAATCTTTGTATCTGCGTTAATTTTATGTCAATATCCTTCTAAAATGTAATTCTAACAATACATTAAATATTAAGTCATTTAAATATTTTAAACATTTACTAATCCAACACCTATACCAGATATCCAGATATAGATGGAGAACTGGGATATCTTTGTTCTATTCCCATCTTTTTCTCTGACTCACTGTGGTCATCTTCAGTACAGGTGTTTGCATGGGTCAAATGTGGCTACAAACTGAACTCCATGCTACTTGAACAGCTGTCTGCCTCAAAGGGCTTCCTGCTTGTGAGGATGCTTTAAACTTTAGCAGCCTCCTCTGGTAGGTAAGATGCATGCTGACACTGAAGTGTTCAAACTGGATGTACAATATGAATTCAAATACCTTAATTGAATATTAAAATAGAGTTTGAAAGTAACCTCATTCCTGAATGCTATTTTCTTGCTTGTCACTCTCACTGAAGTAACAAGCAAGGTATCCAAGCTATTTCGATTCAAGGAGGGCAAGACCGTTGTGTGTCAGAGACAAAAATAATTCAGATAATCTTTGTGCCTCTTTTCCGAGACTTTCACCAAATACTTAAGTATTTTTCCACTCAGACTTGAGTTCAAAATGTGTTTTGATTCTTACAGTAATCAAACCTCTTCTTCTATGCCTGACTTTGAATGCATTTTTCAAATATACTGATTTCTTTTCCCCTTCAATGTTAAAAGAAGGAAAAGCAGTAAAGATCTAGGAAGACCATGAATACTAATGTGTTTGAACCAGTCTGAAATGGTCAAAATCAGCATGAGTTTATTCATACTGTTATAGCATGACCAAATGTAAAAATAATCATGATCTTAATGATTTCGAAGTGCTGGAAGATGACATTCCTTTCATGATGACTAGTATAGGCCTTACAATAATGAGCATTGTAACATTTATTCTTTAAGTCAAGAATGGCATTTTTTCCTTTCCAGGATGGCAATGTGATATATTTCAATTTTTCTTAATCCTAATGAAGCTGTAACCTTAAAAAATAGGTAGATGTCTGGATGAGACACTAGATCTAAAAATCCTAATTAATTTTACAATGTTTACCGAATTACTTTAGTTTTAGGAACAAAAACAATTCAAAATTATTTATAGAGGAATGTTTTTTCCTCCTCAACTATATCATCAGTAGGTGTTACTACTATCTGCTTGCGGTAAAATTGAGTACTTGCAGGAAGAAAGATACTTTTGGTATGTTGTCTCTCCCACACTTTCAGAAAACTGTTTCTAGATCTAATTTAACAAGAGATAAAAATGACAAATGTTGCACATTAAATCGTTAATAAAAAATGTAAAATTGAGAAAAAAACACAAAAAGTCAGCAAATGAAGAGTTAATGATACATTTATGATGTTATCCTGGTTTTGGCTGGGATAGAGTTAATTTTCTTCCTAGTAGCTAGTACAGTGTTGTGTTTTGGATTTAATATGAAAATAATGTTTATAACATACTGATGTTTTAGTTGTTGCTAAGCAGTGCTCACTCTAAATCAAGGACTTTTCAAGTTTCCCATGTTCTGCCAGCGAGCGAGTGCACAAGGAGCTGGGAGGGAGCAGGACAGATGACCCGAACTAGCCAAAGGGATATTCCATGCCATAAAATGTCATGCTCAGCATATAAACTGGGGGGAACTGGCGGTGCCTCGGGGTTCGCTGCTCAGGGACTGGCTGGGCATCGGTCAGTGGGTGGTGAGCAATTGTATTGTGCATCACTTGTTTTAATTTTCTTTGGGTTTTATTCCTCTCTCCTCTCTCCTTTGTAGTATTATTGTTGTCGTTGTTGTTATTGTTGTGTTATGTTTTATTTTAATTCAGTTATTGTTCTTATTTCAACCCATGAGTTTTACCTTTTTTTCCAGTTCTCCTCCCCATCCTGCTGGGGGGCTGGGAGTGAGTGAGCAGCTGTGTGGTACTTAATTTCTGGTTGGGGTTAAATCACAACAAATGCAAATACCATTTAGGTCATTGTATGCACATATTACCTAGAAAAAAAAAAAAAAAAAAAAAAAAAAAAAAAGCCTTTGTGTACATCTGGAAAAATTAAGCAATACAGAAGAAATACAACAGCAGTGCCTCTTGTCTTCAAAGTCATGGATAGTTGTATAAATCTATAGACTAATATAGAAAATGCGACCTACTGAAAAGGTGTCTAGTAGCATTATGAAACAACTTTATTTTTATTAATGGTTAAGACTCAATATCTTACAAATATTCTTCTAAGTCATGTTAAGGTGATGGGTGGTATGTCTAATCTTACTTCATTTAAAGACTAATTTTGAGACTCTTGCAGGAAGGACATTTAATTTCACTGATTATATTTATTTCAGTTTTTCAGTAGAGAATATATATTTAAACAATTTATTAAAATGCTAGGCTTAGCTAAACCTTCCCTCCTGCTTAAATTTAATCTGCCAGATAGCCCCTAAATAAGAATATTCCCTTTGGGCTATCTCTAACTTTTACCCACATTCTGAAGTAAAAATATAGGGAAACTAAATTAATGTAACTTACATTATCTTACAAAACATGTTCAAATTATACCACATGTAACTTTTACCTAGGTTTTCCAAATAGTTACCCACAGCAGTGCTTTGTCAAGTATAGTAGCTGCTTAATTTAAGGAAAAGATACTTTTACTATAGTAACAGAAGCAGAAAGATTTTTTGAGTATGAGGCATAAAGAAAAACACTTTTACTACCATCTGGAAGAATGTTTAACAAAGCATAAAGAATAAAGTGTTTCCAAATCAAAATGTTGCAAAAGGAGCTTCTCTACAACCTTAAGATAATTCAAATATTCCCAGTAATACGTGCTTTGGAGCTAGTACAGCTCTAGAAGGAAAGGATGGGACTGATTTCAGTGAAGTTCATGTTCTGATGGGCTGAGAAATGTATGAGAATTTGTCATTCTGGAATTCTATTAAAGACAAAGATTGTTTGCCAAAACAGTTCATCTTACAGAATTAGGTACAAAAATACCAGTGGTCCATGTGGCAAAGCCAATGTTCAATTTATTTTATATATATACATATATATATATAAAATACATTTATATGTGTAAATCATAATATTTAATTCATTTATATATTTATATATATGAATAAAACACATCCAACCAGTTTAAAACCACTTGCATGCCCACAGCCATTAAAAATTCTGTATCCAGCTCTTCTGCAAATGTTTTGTATTGAATTTTTATATCCAACCCTCCTTTACAAACTTGTGACAGTAAAACCAGGTTATGTCATGCTTTTTCAATAATGAATCACAGCTTATGGAAAGACAGCCATATTTCAAGTTGCCAACATGAAGTCCTAATTTTGATGGACTAGCGAAATTATATTCTGATGGTAGAGCTAAAATTCAGGATGATAACTTATTTATTTATTATTATTTTTTCCTTTCAAGCAACCATAACTTTGTTCTAATGCTTCAGTTTGGCAGGGAGAGTCTAAATGGTTTCAAAGTTCAGTTAGCTGAAACAACTTTTAAAATATTTACAGGATGATCCTATTATAAATAAGTTCTACATATGCTATATATTTCCTCAGATTAAGCAACTTTCTTGTGAGTCATAAGGAGGTTTTATCTATATAGTCTCTTTGGAGGTTCTTCTCTCTTCAGGAATTGCTATAAACTTCATGACGTAATTTCACCTCCCTTTTGGTCTGTGGTTATTATCTACTTCATCTAGATTAGTTTCGTGCATAGAAATTAATGAGAAGTAGGAAAATACACTCAGATCTGTGCATATATTACTAAATAACAGGTCAGCTACTGTTCCGTTTACTTTTCTTGGAAAAGAAGGGCAACATAGTAAGTTTTAAGTACGTTTCAGAGAGGTAATTTTCAGTACCTGAGGTCAAAACTGAGCATTCCTCCCACTTAAAATGTCAGAGATATTTGTGTCTGAACCAGTCACCCCGGACTGCCTCTGTAATCAACACACAGGAAATATGAACCTCAGAAGGTGAATCATCTGACCTGTGAAGATGTTGCTACAGATGTGATGAGTACCTCTCTGAAAGGGCGTATTTCTCTCCATTAACTCAAAACTAATACAGGAACCAGCTGAAAAACAGAAGGCGAACATCGAAAGGCTTCATTGGCAGCATACTGCTAATGGTCATGGGATCGCTGTACCCTGCAGTGGAGCCGAGTCTGCCTTGAATATAATTCTGTCTTGGACACCTTCCCCTTTGAACTCTCCTCTTCATACCAGTAACTGATTTGTACAATTTAAGCAATGAAAAAGAAATGGGAGAGCTCCTGTGCCTCTGAGGAGGTTTGCAGAAGCAGAAGTTGGTCTTCAACAATCAGAAAAGGAGGGAGTAACCCTGGGATTACAGAGCAGCAATGTACTGAGCAAGCAGAAGATTTTCTGCAGGTTTAACCTACAAATTCAGTTATGCTTTGAGAAGTCTTAGAGAGCCATAGCTTTTGTAACTAAAAGGTAATATGTGCGTGAGTATGGACTACTTATACTTCCCAGTTCTGCATAGGTGATGTAGATCTTAAGTGCCTAGTATCCATGAAGTACTTTTAAAGTTGAAAAGTAACTGAAAAGCCAAGTTTTTTTCTCTTGCTATTTTTGTGCTTTGCTTTTTCAGTTATTATTATTATTTTAAAAAAACAGCAAACCAGATTCCTGTCACTTTCAGAACTCCTTGTTCTGTCTAAATTAAACCCTTTCAGTAAAACATGGGACTACTTCATATGAAAATATAAGTCCTGATTTTGTATTTTCTTTCCCTCAGTATTAGGGTTGTCATAATAAGTTCATCTCTCTGAACCTGCTTAGTTATTGAGAGTTTAAGTGATATTCTCAGATGCACTCTTTTCATAACCCGCATTAATCTCAGCTGTAGTGCCAAAGTAATGCTTTTATTTGAACATTTTCGCTTTCCCACCCTATCCTCACATAGTCTATATATCTCACAGTCTGCATTTGATCTGAAGAAATAAAATGGACTGCTGAGTGTTCTTACTGGGATGAGATGTCTCAGATTCATTCCACATGGTGTTGTTTGCTTTTTCATTTCTTCTTTTTTTTCCCCTGTTTGCTATTGTGAACCTTTTGAAGTTTACAAGACAAGTTCTCTCATTTACACAAGTGCAATTCCATGAACTCAAATAGGTATAAGCTAGGAGAGGACTTGGACCTGTTCCTACCACTTGCTGAAAGCTGTCTCGTCTCTAGACAGGTATCTTAGCTGTTGGCTTTATTGTCCCATTTCTTTTGATTTCAGCTCTAAGAATGTGCAAGGATAAGCATTTATCATAACATACCGTGGATTCTGGAGTTTCTTTAATAAAAATAGCCCAGCATGTGCCTGCCACAAATTTCAGGCTCTGCATATCACCAACTCAAAATAAAACAGCTCCTCTCCACACTTCATTTTGAGTAGAGATGAACAAATATGGAATTAAAGACTAGCCATAGGGGCCCTACAAGTGCCTGCAAAATTCAAGTAACAAATATACAAACAATTTTTCTTCTTTATTTTTTTTAGGCGGTTTTTAATATTCAGCTTGTTCTGGTCGTTCAAGTGGCTGTCAGGAACATAGTTATTTCTGCTTAGAAAACTGACTTAATGCAAAATCTTGAGCATGTAGGCTAGTTAATCTAGAAAACTTCTATATTAATGATGTAGAAAAAAAGGTATCCCTTCAGAAATCACACCGCTTTTCAAGCATTGCAACATTCTGTGAGACCTGCTGAACCTACTTACAATGCTTACAGGGATATCTTCACCTCATTTCAAATGTGTTCCTGGACAACCCAAATAGGAAATGTTGATTCAAACAGAAAGAGGGACAGGGAGAAAATATTCATTTAAAAAGAGCAGGGTGAGAAAAAGAACAGAAAAAAAATCTGATAAAATAAAGAGGAGTGAATATAAAAATTGAGAGATTTGGAGGTAACACTGAGGTACCAGGCCCATCTACAACCTCAACCTTAGCTTTGGGGATCAAGCAGCCTGCTTACAAAAAGTAAGTCATGGGTTCAAGTTCCTGAGCCCTAAATGAAATTTCTAACCAAACTGTAACAATTCATTTCTAGAGAGCAGGTTTCAGCTTAGACATTGCTTTGGGCTTGTCTCTGAACAGTGTGGAGTTTTTAAAACCCTAAAAAATTATTTTATCACCTATTATACCCTATACTCCATGTAATCAGAAACATTACATTTCCATTGAAGATAGGCAGTATTGCAAGTTCTGCTCAAAATGTTGTCTTTCACTCAGGTCTGAAGACTGTGTTAACAAACAGCTAAAACTTTTTTCATGTTTGTGATCACCCCTTTGAACAGGCAAAATTCCCACTGATTATAGTCCTTCATTTTTTAATCTCATGGTTTAACCTAACATATGAATGCAGCCTGGTTTCAATCAGGCCATAGGGCAGTTGAACCAAAGTTATTAGTTTCACCTGGAGGCAAATGTTCTTCATTCAATAAAATTTCTTTTGAAGTATCACAGTCTGCTTGAGTAAAGAGAAAGGGAAAAATAAAAAGAATATTCAACAAAACAAGCGTCACCCAGGTGATCAATAATCTCTCCAGTCAAGACAGCTCATGGAAAAGCTAGTACAGACAGTACTGTGGCTGCAATGTACAGGGTACATTTGCTAACATACTCGGTAATTATTTTTCTAAACAGATATGGCTGGAGACAGGATTATGACGTTGAAAAAGTGAGAAACATTTTTTAAGTAACTACTATTTCATGTTATCATTTGACCAGAGCTATTAAAATATAGTTTCTGTCAACGCCCTTTTTACCTGTTGACTAACACAGGCTGAGACTAAATCAGTGATGTGCTCCCTATTCCACATTAAGTTTGACATTATTGCCAGTTCTCCCGTACCGCCACATCAGCTGAAGGCCTGGATTCAGTAACAAAATAGCTTGGGCCCTCAGCACAGACGTGTCTGAAAGAAAACTCACGGGGAGCTTTGAGGAGCCAGACCATAATAAAATTTAGAGAGTAAATTTGAGCTTTGGAGAGTTTCCTTACTAGGTTTTTGCGTTTGTTTTATTTCCCCCCCTCCCCTTCCTTTTTTCTTTTTTTAATATTCGCCAATCGCTTTACCCCTCACGCTTCTTTTTCCAGTAGGGGAAAACATATTTTCTCTCACTAATTTGGTTTCTGACTTTTCTGGAAATTCTCTCTCAAGAGAAAAAATGAAAAAAAGAATAGTTTCTGTTCTGCACCATTAACACCTTCTGATTTTCCTACCTTGTGTGATTTTCCAGCTACTGTGCTGTGTTTTCCAGTTATCTGACCACAAGCTACTTGTCTGATTAGAGATATTTGGGTTTGGTAATGTATTTATTAACGATTACCAAGATCTTCATGAGAACATAGGAGAACAAATGAGTTACTGGAGGAAACACTCCCTCTGCTGTCAAAGGCGAGTGTCAGTAGCGGTAGGTTTGATCCTAATGCTGCAAACATTACTGGGGATAGACAATATCATGATCCATTAAGCGTATTTCTAACTGTACTGGCTAGGTACTCAGTCTCCAAGGGCAAAGTCTCAGCTCTTACCTTTGGTCTTGATGAAACTTAATATCTGAATTTGAACATTTCCTCTGGAGCATTCAACTTTATTAAAAGAAATAAAACTGGACTAGTTCTTACACTATAAATTGTACTGCTAATCTATTTTAGATACATGCAGGCTGTCAGCAGCTGGCTGAGAGCCTTCTCAATGCGGACAAGTTGTTCTCTTGACTTCAGCAGCTTTGCGCTGGACTGTTGTGCAAAGTTTACATTACTTTTAATTTCTGTTGTTTGTTTTCAATAAACACTCCAAGCAAACAAGAGAAGGTACGTCCTGAGAACGAGGTGAAAGTAAAGAATAGAATAATTACTGCACATGTGTAATTACTGTTGATGGTAGAAAGCAGGAGCATTGCCCCTGAATTTAGCAGGGCTAGGATATCACCCAGGGCACTCTCCAAGAACAATGCTATTCTGCTGTTTGCTGAAGCAATGCCTATCTTTCTGCAGAAGTGCACTTTTGGACGTTGTCCTGAAACCCTGTTAGCATTGGCACTGTCCTGCATAAATGTGATCATAAATGTTCATACACCAGGCGCCACATGTATTTGCTTTGATAATGTTCATAAGTTCTTTTATTCACCTTTAGAGAAGTGTTGTACAAGCAAATATTTGTTCACAAGAGTATCTCCAGAATGTGAAAAAGTGGCAAACACTCAGGCAAACAGGTATGTGTGTGAATATTTGAACAGCAGGGTTTTTTTTTTAAGTCCTTTTAAGGTTAAGGATCCAAATGAGAGAGAACACAGTACCTTAAATTAAAAAAAGCAGTAATAAGAATAACAAAAAAACACCACCCAACAAAAAAATCCAAAACCAAGCAAAATTTGGAGATTCCTCAAATCATGTTTTCTTATAACATTGCTATACTGGGCAGAACTCTAATCTTTTTTTTTTTATTATTCCAATTTCTTCATCAAAAGTCTAAGTGAAGTGGTTATTATGCTAAGCGAAAAGACCTTTTAAAATATGATCTACTCCAATTAGGACAGTCAATCAACAGCATTTTATTTATTTTTTAAATTTTTTTGGTACAAAGGACTATGAAGGAGAGAAAGTAACCTAGAGGGATCACAAGCTCACTAGCACTGGGCTTCAGGTACTCATTTCTGAGTACGGAGTCCAGAAATTATGTTTTACATGCCATTTATAGATTTTATTTTGGACAACTCTTGGATAAAATCCATAATTAATCTTGACAGTTGCTTCACTTCCAGCATAGTGCTCTAAGCTCTGTAGCAGATCCAGGCATCTTTTAACCATTCTCTCCTTTTGAGTGTATGACTTGGTGTCAGTGTAAGGGTACAGTAACCTCTTAAACACTGTACTTTGTAGTCTGGTGATTATAACAATTTTCCATGTGAATAAATAGGATTGAAACCCCCACAGGTTTAGGAAAGTCTTGAATTCAGATCTTTTACTTCTGAGGAAACCTTCTGGCCGCATAAGTGCCACGACTGCAAACATGCAGCAGAGCTGGTGAGTTATGCTCCTAATATGCTTAGCAATATTGTGCTCCCAACAAGGATTCTGTTAGGAATGTGACAGAAGAAAGACCTCTGTGTACTTATGTCATTGAAGACACTGTTGAAGACATTCATTAACACAGCTTTAGGTTGCTGAGGAAGCCTTTTTTATTTATTTTTTTTTTTTCCTTCTGAAATCTAAAGCCTTGTTGATTAATTAAAGAGGTTAGACAAGCTTTTCCTAAACTACATTCTCATACATTAGTGTCTAAATTCACCTAGTTTCTGCGCTTAAATGAATACTTCCCTGGAATACCTCCACAGAAGGCATCATATTGCTAGATGCTGTTAAATGTAGACAAAGCCTCATTCAGCAAGCTAATCTCCCATAAAGCTGTAGCACTGAAATGCCTAGTCTGTTTGGCAGATCTACCTGGAAAATGGGGACAGTCCCCAGCCAAAATAATCAATCTATCTGTCCTGCAGCCAGGGACCAGGTACTATGAGATCTGTAGCTCCCTGGAGTGTTCAGGATTTTTCCGTGGAACAGGGAGAGACTGACTCCAGCTGGGGTTTAGCTCCTGACCCTGCAGATGGGCTCCCCCATTACAAACAAGCCGCTCCTGGCTGACCTCTTGATGTCAGAGCTTTCAAAGCTCCAAGTGTACATGGCTGTGGGGTTGTCCCCTTGGCAGAGAGCCAGATCTTAGGAGTTTCTCTTGCTGCTCTGTGACACTGGTGTTATTGTCCCTTCAAGCTCCACTGAGCTGAATGCCAATTTCACAGACCAGCCACCCATTTCCTTATTTAAGTCTTATTTTCTTGTGGTTCTCAAAAACATCTTGTTCAAATGGCTGGTTCAATACACATTTTTTAGAAGAGGTTATATGTCAATTCACACTTCCAGGCAATATGTCAATAACTGGACAGTATATTCAAGTCCTGCAAGGAATATGTTATAGCTATTTATCACTGATACATTAAAATAGTAAATCAAACACAAGAGACTTGGATAAGTCAACACAAGATTTGTGTCTATTAGAGCAAAGCCACAGGCCAGAACCTCAGCAAAAAGGCAGTGAATTAAATTAGTCAAAGAGTAAGCTGCACTTTTCATGGTTATGTGCAATTACATGCAGATTCAGTTTCTTTGAAAGAATTTGACAGGAGAAAATTTAAACTAAAAGTTTCTGGTAGACCAATAAATCTTGCTTCCCATGACTCATATCTCTGTCTCCTGGCCAAAACAAGAAGCCAAGTATTTTATCTGTGTTTGCATTATGGCTAGAATTATAAAGCCCCACTAAAAAAAAACAACAACAACAAACCAACCAAACAAACAAAAATAAACAAACAAAACAAACCAAAAATAAACAACAAAAAGTAGAAAACATGAAATTTCATAATATTCTTTGAATACAAATTCTCTGTTAATATTCCGTTTCCATTGCATAAGACATTGCAGTCCCATTCATGAGAAAATTCAGACATAAAAAAAATGATATTGCATGTAGTCTAGCCATGAACTTTTTGGTCTATCAAAGCTCTTAACCTTTAACTGCACAAAGATGTCTTTGTTATTTAGGAACATACACTGTAGATTACAAGATCCCAATACTACAACCAGAGTTTTTGAGTAGGATTCTTTTTGGGTTTTTGTCTTTACTACTTCTTGAACATTTCACTACAAATATAATAATAATGTTTCAATAAATGTTATTCATTGTCTCTTTTTCAGGTTCCTTTCCTCACCTGAAGCTGTACTGCCTTGATTTGTGTAGAGTTAATTCCACAAAAACTGTACAAAAATGTCATTTCTTAAAACTCTTTCTGTGTATAGCCTAAATGAAGCAAACCCAAGATCTGGGGCAAAAGTTGAAACCTTATTTACTAGGTATATTCAAATCACACATGATTTTGGGAAAAAAAAAAAAAAAAAAAAAATAGCCCCTCATGAAGAGACAAAGTAGGGAAGAATTCCCAGTTTGTAGAGGACTTTGTAAGGCTATGTAGAAGATGGTTATTATATCTCATTTTGGCAATTATTAGGCTCCTAATTCAGGTTCTGCTGATTAGTTCCTAGAAGCGTGTCTCTCTCCTCTGACTACACAGACAGCTTTGGACCCTAACATAGCAATCTTCAAGTGTAGATAACTATCAGGATAGTGATGTTTAGTACATAGATAAGTAAAAAATACTTTTAGTACTAATTTTAATGAAAACATCAGGGTTATAGGGGCTTCACTGTATTTGTTACAGGCAACATGTATCTATTAATTTTGTCTGGATGCAACTTCACCAGACACCAGGTGAGCTGCTAGGGACTGGGTTCTTCTGTAGTGCACCTCTGCTTTTAAGCTTCTCTGGGACACAGACACACACACACACACACCCACACACACACCCACACACACACATATACACACACACCCCACCCCCACACACTTTCCCCCCTTATTTTGTACTTTTTTATTTAACCTTTTTAACAAATTTCCTGGAGTTGCACCATAGACTGACTAATTGAGAAGGCTGACTAGGAATCAAGTGAGAAAGCTGAAGAAGAGATAATGTACTTGTGTCTACATCAATGCTAGTAAATAATGTGAGACATTCATTACTTGGATGTGGCACGGCTCTGGCCCACATGGAGGAATACCCTTGCCCTGCAAAAGAGAGACTACTGGGAATAGTCTCAGTCTGATGCTACCCCCTAAATCACACTCAGACATTTCTTGGGAAGGTGGGCTGGAGACAAACACCGTGCTTGGGACTTTCTAACAATTTATGAGGTTAGCTTTTCCGAGGCCAGGTCATGTGCCTATGCTTTGGTCCTGTTTATTTAGATATGTTCAACATATCTTTTTACCTACATCGCTTTACTTACTTCCTTGTTAAAGATGACGTGCAAATCCATAAAAGAAATTAAGGGGTCAAAGCACCGAGCAAGCGTGCTCTCTCTGGTTTAGGCAGCTCAGGGCTGGTTTCATGGGTCCAGGGTGCTGAGCTGGATAACCTCCTTTCTGCTGAGGGAAACAAGCATCTCGAAAGGGCCAAAGATGCTAAAGAAAGATGTGATTGCTTTTTACTCAGCCTCAGAAAGCCAACACCTGTGTCTGCTCTGTTGGACCCCTATTTGAATGTTGTGGAAGGGTCTAGATGGAGAGCTTAACACAACATGTCATCAAACACCTGTACATTTTAAAGCTAATAAAGCAAGGGTAAGAAAGAAAGTAAAATGCTGGATTATTGCAGACTGAAAGTCCCATTCCCCCTCCACAGGAGTGCAAGTCTGGCTTCCCTCAGGCCCTGAGCTTCCGTAGGTCTCAGCAATCGCATCAGCTGCAGGACCATCCACCGACAGTTTTATCCTGGGAATCCTCCATTGGCGCGTGCTGAGTTTTCCTGGCTGTGCACCGGGAAGGGCTGTTAGCACATGTCCGGGGCAGCCAGCGTGTGTGCAGGCTGTCAACAGGCCCAGCCCAGAGCATGGCGTTACTGCTCCCCGGCAATCTGGCAACTGCACCGCACGGGGGAACACCTCAAGTGTACTGCCGCAGCCAGAAGCAAATATTTCCAGAAGGATTTAATTTCCTTTTCTCGCTGTTTGCAAAATTGCTCTGTATATATACTCACCCATGTGCCTTTGAAGGCAAAGCACAGTTTGCCCCCAGGCGAACAGCTGGTGAGGCTGGTTACTGGCTCCTATACCTGCAGCAATGGGCACATTACACAAAACAATTTGGGTTTCAGGGTCAGTGTCCAGGATTAGAGAACCACCTGTGTGAGGGGAGAGGGAAGCCAGCATCACTGCCACCGGGAGAGCTCAACAGCCTTTAGCTTTTCCACCCTACCATATGCTTGTTCGGTTATAAATGAGTAGTTATTTAGAGTAGAGAGATATTGCACCTTAAAATATCTTGATTAAAAAAAAAAAAAAAAAAGGACTTTAAATAGGAATTTTCCATTCAGGTTTGAAAACCTCAGAAAGATCCAGGTAGAAGTCAGGAATAACCACTGATGTCAGAAACACACTACACCACTTTGTGATGCTAATTAAATTGCAGTACTATAACTAATGGTACATAAAGCCCTGGTTTTATTTTTTGTTAAATAGAAAAGCTTTTAAACAGAAATAAAGAATACTGTAAATAAAAGGCTGTCTGAATTTTTAACTCATGCTTTTGAGTGAAATATGTATTTTTTTCTCTTTCTTTTGTTGGAGCTTCTCTAGGGATATAATGAATTAGTGTATTTTTGCATGCATTTACCATATTTTCCTTATCAATTAACATCATTTTTCATGTCTTTTAAAAGGCAGACTCAGAAATTACAACAGTACATCACCATAGCTGGTTTGGTATCTCTACGTACCTTCAATCTAATATTAAAGGCAAAGTTCCATGTCTGTTGTGTTGTAACTGTATTTAAGGAGTGACAGCAGGGCATGTACATAATACTATTTCCAGCCCTTGCACTGAATCTGTTCTAGCTGGTTTCGTACAGTTTAAACTGTTTCTCACAGGCTTAACCCAGATTTCACTGAAAGCGGAAAGAGTTCTGCAGTACGTTTTGGTGCAGACCCCTAAAAAACAAGGCAAACTGTTTTCCCTCCTGGGAGAGCTAATCCAAGGCAGGTTGTGAGCCATACACACTTCAAACAATGCTGTTAAAAGTGGTGGAGGTCTCTGATGCTTCCTAGCATCCCTCTGTCATTTTATGTAAAACCTAGAAAGACATGTCAGCTCAGGGATTGGCCAATACACACATTCCTGGACATACAAGTCTATGTGGTGAAACAAAAAAATGAATCTAATATTATCCTGTACTTCGATAAATGTTTTCCTATGGGCTTTTTAATTTTGTTTTGTTTCTTTTCTTCTGAACTCTGCTTTGATGCCAGACAATAATATCATCTAACTGAGGGCTAAAGACCAAGCAATACAAGCACACTGTGCATGAAGGCAGTTGTCTTTGCTTCCCAGTGATAAACCATATGAAAGAAATTATAGCTTTTCCCTATTATTCATGGGGCTGATCCAAAGCCCATTAAAATCAATGAGGAATTCTCGTATTCATAAATGTTTCAAAACAGGTTTTAGGTGATTTGTGGTGCAAGGCCAACATCTTCAAAGGTGTCAGGAAGAAATTTAGAACATGGGCAGTGATAAAAAACAACTAAATAACTCTTCAGTTAATGACTTGCCACTCAGCAGAACCACAGTGATTGACAGCATGCATAGTCCTAATTTATTATGAATTCACAAGAAAATGCTAATTTAATTCCCTTTTAGCCATCGTGACTCAATGGTTTCTGCAAGATCATTTATCCAGAACACTTCATCTAGGGATTCACCTCACCTACTCTAACATTCTAAAAGACTGAGATTCAGGATGAAGAGCATTCTGTGCTGCCAGGGTAGGCTTTTTCACAGTTTCTCCCATTACAGCTGCTCCGCTTTCTTTGAAGTGCCACAGCATTCACTGGAAAGAGGACAGAACAGGACTTGTCATGGTAAATTGCCTAAAGTTTTCTTTAGCCCATTAAATCTGTGATTATTGTACACAATATAGAAATGACACAGCTTCAACTAAGAGATTGAGAAGTTCGAACAGTGGAAAATGTGCCTAGATGTATACTAGATATCTTTGAGCAGAAAGTTCAATATCTGGCATGTTTTGCTAGCAGAAATCTCTCTGTAGCTGCCTGGCTTTTATGTATATGCTTAGCAGAGTGGCACTGTGAGTCTTAGTATTGCCTGACTAAAGCCCTTCTTGTGCAGCTAACCCGGAATGTTGCAGGTTTAAACCAGTGGGATCTGCAGGAGCACAGCACGCTAATGACCTATCAGCACTGGTTTGAACACCTCAACATAGAAACACAGAATCAGGTTTAAGCAAATCATATGCCAAATGCTGCCCTAAATGTTTTTCTTCTAGAATAGCAACCTTCAATGCAACAGTGAGGCAGCGCGTTTGACGGCCGCCCTGTTGCTGATAGGATTTGGCAACTGATGAGAGGATGCTCAGCTCAAATTTACAGCACCAAGCCATTCCCTAATTTTCCTATTTTCATTAGCCTTATGTACATATGAAAGCAACACAGTACCACAATTACTGGATGTTTCTATACAGAAAATAGCAGGGACTAGAACAACAGGGGTACTGCTGTTCAGAAATGGAATGCATTGGCCAAACTGAGTGTTTTGAAAATTAAGCAGCACTACTTGACAATATGCCTTGGCTTAGCCAGAAGCTACATTTTGTGATTAGTGTATTCAGACACTTTCTTTTCTTTATGTTCAGAATCTAACTGTTCTGCAGATCTGAAACACAGAACAAAAAGGAAAATATGCTTTTAAAACCAGTCTGACAACTGCAATTAAATCAATCATCCACTCAATTTCAGATATTTGTAACATCAAGTAATTTAACAAACACCTTTCATCCATAACAGCTCAAGGCATATTTGCTTTAAGAGCACTTCAGTAGAAAATTCCAGCGTTCCTCCCCCACTGAGATCCTTTCATAAAGAATGCACTTCTAACTATGAAGACTAAAATGGGTTGAATATTGACTAGTTTATAATTTTCAACATGGATCATAAACTTCTGAGGGAATTATTCCTAGCTGAGGGCAAATCTACTACTTCTTGAAGGAAAATATTTAGGAACGAAAAAGAAATTATTACAGTATGTTAAACTACAAATAAATTTAATGTAAGTACTGGCTTCCATTTCTATTGCACTCTTGTGCATTCCTATTAGCCTATGAAATAGAAACAGGTACTTGGGTTCCATCCTTGACAAATTATCTAACCAGCAAAATTGCTAGAAATTTAAGTTTCTTACAATTTGCAGCCCTGTTCTGCCATGGAGTTCATGAAGAGCTGACACCTAGATGGCTATGTGTGACACAGCAAACTGTTCAAGGGATACTGCTTCAAAATATTTTAAATTAAACAGAATCAAGTTTCCTGACACTTTCTCCATCTTTGTGCCAGGAGACAATCTACTCCAGGACACGGTTAAAGATTGACAGAGTTTTTGCTGACATGGATAACCATGACTTCATTTTCTACAGTCTCTGTACAGTTATGACGAGTGTTGTTGACCAGTTTAGTAGGCCTAGCAGTTTATTTGGTCTTCCTTTTCTAAATAATAGCCTAATTTTTCTGCCTTATCGAAAACGTAATCTAACACACCCAGCACTGCTGTCGAGGGTACAATTCAAGTCTCAGTGAGGATGCATAGGCTATATGTTTAATCAATAAGATTAAATAATTACAGCCTGATGAAACACGTGTTTAAGTCAAAAGCACTGTATTGGCTGCATTCCTGCCAACAGTGTTACCTTTGACAGGCACTGGTTGCCCTTTGCTACAGGAGCCGATTTTAAGGGCTGTGTAAAGGAAGATCAGCTGGGAGGTGTATGTGCATTAGATCTGATATAGGATGCACTGTGTCTCTTCCATTCAGATCTGATGGTGCTGGTGGACTGCACAAACTGACAGCGTGGTCTAACCTTTTAAAATATTTGATCCATGATTGGGGGGGGGGGGGTGTATTATTTTTTTTTTTAATTGAGACACTATTAAAATAGGAGTGTAAGGGGGCATGAATAGATGGTGATGGTTTTGTGCAGCAAAGGAAATGTATATAGAATAAAAACAAAGATCTAGGAAAACAAGTTAAAAAATACTGGTCAACATGGATATAAGAGTACTGAGTGAGGTGTAGAACTCTTACCTGTATATTGTTAGGCCTCAGCAGAGTGAAAATAATTATAGAAAGAAAATGTTTTTCCTTTTGGTTCCTAATACTATTTAGAATAATATGGGATGCAGATCAGAATCCTTTAATTTTATGAATAAACCCAAAGGGTACATTTCAATATTTCTTTTTATTTCCCAAACAAAATAATACACTTAACTAGAAGAAATGCGTGGATCATAGAACTCTAGAAAAATACATCTTAGGAAAAAATGATTAAATTTCTGAACATATGATGGTTTATTATTTATTTTGCATTTTGTTTCTAATTCTCTCTCACTATATTAAAATCTAATTTTATAATACATAGATTAAAAGACTACATGTGTATAGCAAATAAGAAACACAGTTCACACAGTGAACACCATGCAGCTACTCTGAGCTGAGTTTCAGAGCCAATTACCAAAGAATAGCCAAGGTAACAAATGGTACTACACAGTTTTCATTTCTAAAAGATGAAGATGGAGTCGTAGACTACAGCATGACAGAAAACCAGACTGCAAATCATCCTGCTTTAATTTCCTTCATAAATTATGCTCAAATAGGAGTGCTGGCTGTGTAAAATTACAGGTCAAAATGCCCAAGTCAAAATTAATTTCTTTCAAAGCCGAAAACACTCAGAAGTAAATAGAATTTGGGGTTGGTTTTTTTTTTTTTCAAATTTTGGTTTTCCAAGAAATAATTACATCTGTAATTTTTCCCATCTAAAAGATTTCTAAGTAACCAGTTTGAAATAACTACTATTCATAACCTATTTCTCACTATCCTTTTGGCCTAAATAGCGGAGAGGCAAAGACATCACTGGGTGGCTGTAATAAACTTTTGTATTACTAACTCTAAGTCTGGAACATTACGGTTATTTTCAAGCCACAAAGTTATCAGCTCTGCTAAAACTAGTCATTGTTTTCACAATTCAGATTCACTTATTCCTACACAGTCAGAGTTCAAAAGAACAGCAATTACTGATACCAGCAAATTCCTCCCGAGGACCACACTCCTTAAGCATCACATAGCTAAGTAAACATAGTAAGAAGGCATAAGTGATATGACTGTATTACAGTCGTTATAATCTTAGCATACCATGCATCCAGAGTGTTCTTAAAATTAAAGCTCTTGTAACACACTGTGAGGCAATAAATTTTTCCTGAGCTCAATCTGAAGGCCACTACCAAAGAAAATCTACAGTATGTAATACATGATGTTGCTTTCCACTTCATGTAAGTGATGTTGGAGTGGTGGATCACAGCATTAGGGATAGCAACCAGAAATTAATCTTTTTTCCAAATCTCTGCAGCAGTTAGAATCAAGGAAAAGTGGTGACTATTGTTTCTTGTCAATGTAAGATGTGTATCATGGGAGAGTGTATAGTGGGCTATAGTGCAAAAAGACACACATAGATGCATAGTATCTGACTTCCAGCTGCTGATTAAATAAGCAACTTCTCAGATTTTTTATTTCATTAAATATCAAAATCAAAACAAAATCAACTTAGTTATGATGTGACAACTGTAAAATTAAAACAAACTTTAAGAATACAAATATGCATAAAATTCTCAGAAGCTAATGACTCACTACAAAGATTTTACTGACCTCAGTTTAGTTATCCACAGCATTGTGTCAGGCTTCTTAATACATTCTTAATATAATCTTTCTATAAATCAGAATATTTATAGAAAAAAAATATCAGTATTTCTATGAGCCTCTTTTGAAGATAACAAGTGTTTAAAATACAAAGTGCAAGTAAATCACCAAAAGCATCAAGCCATACTTGCCTAAAAAGCAGTTCTCTAAAATAAGTGGTATGATACATGGAGGACAAACCATTTACAATAGGGCCATCTTTTGCTCTACTGACTTCATGAAACCTAAACAATCAGCTTAGAATTTAGAAAGATAAAATTTTATAATATGAATCTAACCCCAGTCCTAAAGCATTGTTTCCTTCCCTCTTCAGCACAGGCCTCTATGTACTTCCTTTCTTTACAGCTTAGAAAATATCCATGTGATGTTATGCTTCAAAAAAAACCAAACAGGCTTTGAGTGAGGAGGCAAACAGGAGAATCAAAATTCAGAAACAAAACCTTTATCAAACCATGAAGCTCCAGAACCTCCCAGAGTGTTGCCCAGAGATCAGTAGATGCCCCATCCCTGGAAACATTCAAGGCCAGGCTGGATGGGGCTCTGGGCAGCCTGGTCTAGTTGAAGGGGGCGTTGGACTAGATGGCTTTTAAAGATCCTTTACAACCCAAACTAGTCTATGATTTTATCAAAACTAAATCAGTTTCACAAAGCTCTCCTAGCAGGCAAGTCACCCCTCCGTCAGTAAAGAAAATCCTGGTAGATATCGCAGCACTGATGGAATTTCATTGAGGGAAAGGAATAGCTGTGAGAATTGGGTGTTCAGTCAAAGTGTTATCATAATAAAGAGAAGGGAAATCCATAAGACATATCAAGATTTCTCTAAAAATTGTATACTCCTTTTTCCTTTTACAATCAAGTCATGGCTGTAGCAGAAAGGTATGCATTTGCTGGCGATCTCGGTGTGGCTAGCTTGAATGTGCGGCTGCTTTGAACAGGGCCACTTGGCCTTACAGAGAGCCAGGCTACTAGCTCACAGTCACTGCAACATGTCTTAACACGCTGCATGCTCAGCACTGCCTTCTGGCACAATTTTGTAGTGAATTAAGAGATAACAGCAAAACAATCAGGGAACAATATAAACTGGACATCCTAAACTTTGGTTTTTCCCTCCATTGTCTAATTTGTTTGCTTAACTATATACACACACACATATATACACACACATCTATACATATACATATATATATATATTTTTTTTTTTTCTATCCAGTTTGTTTTATTCTTCTAAAATAAGAGTTCTTATACAGGTAATCTAATTTCATTAACCAGATTTAGAGAAAGAGCGTTATTTTTCTCTGTTTGTTATACTTCATTAACCGCGGAGTGTTGATTTACACTGTAGAAAATCACTGACAGGAAAGAGCAAAGTGTCAACTGAGAGGACTATTTCAAGAGACAGCTCGAAGATGTCTGAGAGTTGCCATAAAATATTCAAAGATATTTGAAATTTTGCAGTAAATGTATCCTGTCTTTCTGGGAGCACAGGCGTGAGGATCACTGATTCTTTAGGGGTAGCAGTCAGGATCTGAAAGCTTGCCAGCCTGGTTTGGCAATTACTTTTGTTGCTGGAAAAAAACATGGGACAGCCAGTTATTGTCTAGCATACCAGACCTTGAAGAGTTTCCAGCTGCACAAGACTTTGATTTAATGCAATATGTAGGAAATAACGGAGGGATTTGAAATAGTCCGATTTAATCCAATATGTAGAAAATAACAGAGGATTTTGGAGTGGTCTGGCTGAGCAGGAATGGTATTGATATTCTAATTCTGGTTTTAGCTATGTGTATTAATACTGTAAAAAAACCTCCACTTATTCCAAATTATGGAAGTGCTAGCAGATCACTAAGTATGTTTACCCAATAAAGTCTATGCTGCTGATAATGTGCTCAGGCTACCTTAATAAAGCTGGTTTTCAAAAGGGCTCTTTTAATTGAGCTATTCCCCTTTCTACAACAATGAAAAAACCAGCATTACAGCAAAGAACTGAACCTGAATCTCTACCACAGGCAAGTGCTGTGATTTACTGAGCCATTTCCTTCGCTTTGGAGGATGGTTGTTACATAGTGTAAGTAGTCTGAAATTTAAAGGTTACGAGATACCTCTGAATGATCCCAAATTATTTTATATACTCTTTAAAAAACATAGTCCGTTTATTAAGAGAGAAGTTGCTCAGTTTTTAGGGAACTCAAAAGATACAGGAAACCAATGTTCATATGCTGCCTCAATCGAGCTTGGAGTATGGGATAAAATTCAGGTCTTCTGCTTTTTTTAGGAAGTGTTTGAGGAGTAAGGGAGGAAAGCAGTGAAACTCTGAAGCCATTTTATGTTATATAAAACTGTTTGCTGAGCTGGGTATCACCTGTCATAGAAAATTACTTGGATTCCCCAGGGGGAACTGGGACATGTGAGTCCTTCTCCCCATTCTGTCTGCCAGAGCTGGATAGGGAATATAGCCCTCTGATGTCTTAAAACACCCTCTTTACTTCCATTTACTTTTATCTAAAAGGGCTTATAACCAAACAGAACAATTTGTTCTCAACAAGTTAAATAAAACTTTTCATTCAACCAGACAAAATAATTATGATTGAAAATGCCACAAAAATTAGTTTCCTTTGCCACTTGTATCTGAACCAAACAATTTAAAGATATTGTATATATAAGCCTAGTCTTAGGCTTGCCCTACCATGGAATGGGACATTTCTAAATGTATTAACATTTTTGTGGGACACAAAAGCTATTTCTATCCAGCTAAGGAGGAATCATGAGAACATAATATAACTATTACATGTGACAATATGATTATGCAGATTGTCTACAGATGTGAATCAGAAGAGCTCTAATGAATTCAGTAGGGTTCTGCTGATTTACATTAGCTGGTGATCTCAGTTTGCTGTGTTTTAGATGAAACACAGAAACAATTTGTCCTGACTTTTTTTTTTCCAGAGGTCCTAGAATACTTTCTGAAATCTCCAGTCCACATGTTCTGATGAAATTCTGTTTTAGAATGTCAAACTACTTACCTCTGCAGAGCTATCCAAAATAACTGCGTAGCAGTGTTTACATAGCAAGAGACTAAGCCATTGATAAAACAGAAATGTAGGGCAACACTAACTTTTGAAGTGAGAGCAGAAACAGATAAAAATAAGAGCTAGGTTCAACCAAATCCAGGGTCCTTCACACGTACAAATGCTCAAATCACTATAGGTTGTTGTATTTTATCTTTCAGCGATTCACTGATAATGAATCTACTGACATAACATTTCATCAACAAACCATGTATTGGTTTCACGGAGCCCAGAGATGTTTGCAATACAGACTGTCATACTGTAGGTTTCTTGTCTTGCAAAAACTTGTCAAAAGTGGGGGTGATGAAGAAAGGGAATTCAGAATGAGGAATCTTACCTACCTGAGATAGTTTTTATTGTGTAATTAGGCTTTCCATTACAATTCTTTTTAGTGAGCAAACATGTTCTGCAAAGTCTGAAAAGTTGTTTGTGAGGAATTTTAACTTTAGAAAACTCATCAAAATATGTTTCATGTTTTCCATATTTCATCTGCTGTGACTCCATGAATTCAACAAGAGGTCTTCAGCTTTAGTGATTGCCCATTACTTTATTTAAATGGAGTTGCTGGCAGTCCATTTCAATTTCACTTCTATGAGAAGGAATTTGACATCAGTCTTTACCTGGAGTTAGGAGGAATAGTAGGAGATGGTAAAAATCCAAGAAGCTGGGCCTTGAAAGTAGTGATAGTTCTACTGAATCTGTTATTCTGATTTCTCTAAACCTCCAGCATCCTTTTCGGGAAAGGACAAAGTGGGAACAGCTGTCCTCAGAGGAAATATTTACCCCACTTTCTTGACTCTTGTACCTTCTCCTGTCATGCAAACTGATGCTTTTGAAATTGGTGTAGGTTGGGACGTATCTGTCTACATGTTGTGAAACAATCTCTGAAGGAGAAAGTTCCAGAGGCACCTATTTTAGCAGAGACATTTTCAGCTATATGAATGTGGCAAAAAAAAATAGTCAGTAAACAAATTATAGGTACAAGGTCTCTATTCTGATTTTTCTGCCTTTTACAGCAATGGAAAACCTCATATAGAGCAATGTGAATTTTTTTCTTCACAAGTAGAAAAATCTGAAGGGAATACATCAAGAGAGAAACTTCATGGAGTTTCTGTCTTCTCCATAAGAATTCTATACAAGAGTTACTTTGGCTTTGTAACTCTGACTGGTCTAATTAAAATCCTGTCTGCATTAAGGTTACCAACAAAAGCCCACATGCTTTTATTTTCTGCACTTACGCAGTTTTCTATTTCTCCGCTTTTAACTTCTGTTAGGAACAATGATATCTGAAGTCTGTATGGATGTAATATTAAATCTTTATAGAAGCAGATGTTGCATGTGTGCAGACTGTGTGAATTATCAGGTACAAGGCTCTTAAAGAGACCGGCTTGCTTGCCTACAAACATTATGCGACTTAATAAAATGTCTTTTATATACTATCTGACGTGTGTGCATTTGCAGTTGGGCTGTGCTACATTACAGTTGAAAGGCCTGAATAAATCAGAGCAAACTGGAGCTGGTATTAAATTCTAAGAGCAAGAACATCTACATTAAAAACAATGTAACTACTAAGAAGACACAACACTACCATGTCAAACAGTATGGTTTTACTCACTGTGATTTACAAAGCTTTTGTTAGGACTGTGAGGCCAAATTCTATGCAGAGATGAATTGATGCTACTGACTTCAGAGTTCTGCCTGCTGTTACCATCACACAATGTGTTTCTTAATTAGAAAATGCAATACATTATAAGAATATAAAAATCATGATAGAGTTTCTTATGCTTTCTATTACAAAAATATTATAAAAGCTTTAAGAAAAGGTTTTCCAAAAATCAAATAATGTATCAGGAAAGAGAAAGTAATGGAATATATAGAAATGCTGAGTCCGCTCATGCTGGAATTATTTTATCATGAGAAAGGATTATTTTATAGCATGAATCTAAATCCTGTGGAACATTTGGACATTTGGAAAACATTCCAGGTTACTTGCTCTTCATGCAAGAAAGGAAGGGTAAGCAAGCATCTTCCTACCACAATACCATAAAGATACTCCTCCACTGAAACACTCTTGTGTTGAAAGCACCTGATATCTGAAGACTACAGGAAAAGGTTTCTTATGTTTACAGACTGCTTTAGATGTTAATCATTCTTTCATGGCTCTATTGCAGATTTAAACCAGATTTATTGCTAGCAGTTGCTGGGTGAATGTCAGAGACAGAACAATTCACTTCAGGAAGCAGAGAGGTTATGGAGAGATCTATGGATGGTTTGCATAGTGCTTCACCTGCCTGGGACTCAGCTTGAGCATTCAGAAGCAAGATGCTAAGTCTGAGCTAGGTATTATGTGCGTCTTTTGTGGTCAATGGAGACGAAAAGGATAACTTAAAAAAAAGAATTCTTCTACCCCAATGTGTTTAAATTAGACTGTACGATACTCATTTCTCTTTACAGACTATAAAAGGAGACTGCTGTAACTTAGACTTCTTGTGTTCAGCTGTAGGCATTCACAACTAGATTAGATGAGTCCCACTTACTTAGACTGGAAGCTTTACTTACTGATTTATGGAACTTAGGTGTCAATGTTTTCCCTCTTTTGTTTTCCCCCCCCTCATCCATGCGCCCACAAGTTCCTCCCTGTTTTGAATTAAGATATGACATGAGATCCTGAGACATGTGCAACTGATTCCATAGCCTTAGCCTAAGAAACAGCTTCTTTAAAACATGTTCTTAAATATTTTATGTTTGTAAATGTTTGGAATACCCAACTCATCCGAGATGTAGCACTGAAATCTTGCAGTTAAGGTTGGACGGAGGTACTAATTTCTTCTTTCTGGCCTCTTGGTTGGTAGTGATTCCTGTACACATTAAACATCTCTGACCAAACTATTCTTCTTTGATCAGGTGGTAAAAGTGCAAAACTGCTTTTGAAATTGCTGTAGTTTGTTTCTAGTCACTCTAGACGAGATGTGCAGGCACTCCAAAAGTGGCAATATGTCTTGTAGATCCTACAAAGAGCTGAGAGGCTCTGATGGGCTCTTAAGTTTTAGGGAATTCAACATGTTGATGGAGTGCAGAATTAGATTTCATGTTTCCAAATAAAGCTTTGCCATTGGCCCTGGCATGGGACTGGATAAATCACCTCCATTCTCCCATCACCACAATGGAGAAATTAAAATATTACTATTGTTTTTTTTCCTTACAAGGCTGCTTTGGGAATTGGCTAATTTTTATGGTATATTTGAACATGAATTATTATATAAAAGTGTTAAATAGCACGTAGTTATTAATTTGGTTATGACTCATAATGGCTTAGCTGAGAATTCCTTAGTTTTTCTTCATTTAATCCAATTGGTGCAGGTTTTCATTCTTATACTTGGAATTAAGGCTTTGAAGTACATAATTGTGTAAGATTTATTCATAATGGGTACTTGATACACTTTTGTTGTTGTTAACAGGCCAGCTAGAGTGTTTAAATTTAGGACTATTCAAAGTTTCTGCCTATAGGAAAAGAGTAATTATGTGCAAAGAGTTTTCAGAGAAAGGTTCAGCATGCAAAAAAAAAAAAAAAAATAAAAATTCATACTACTAAACTTTCCCAAATAAAGGAGACTGATATTTTTGTTACCTCATTTCAAAGGTACTACAGGTTTCCCTGATCAGCTTGGCATATGTCTAATAGTTCCTGTAAAACACAAGGAAATCACCGACTCCAGTTTGCTTAGATAAAGTTTCTTTGAACTGCCTTCCAACACTGGACTCCATTCATAGCACATTTCATTCTAACAGAGTTTCCACTGTCTGCTATAGAGGGTAGTTTGCATAAGTTTTATGAAGCACAGCATATGGAATTACACATGCTATTTGTAACAATCAGTGCATAAATTATGTATACTTTAGCAAAGGTCTTTATCCTCAGTTATAAAATGAGATGTGTGTTTTCAACAAGATGATATTTTCAACTGGAGCTCTTTCCTCCTGATTTTTTATCATTATCAATAATGTTTTAAAGTATTTTCTGAGGCTCATGGTATGGCTGTGCTTTGCAGTCCAACAGCTTATCAGTTCTTATAATATGCATGTTCAAAAATTGGAAAAATTAAGCATCTTTCTACTTAAAATCCCAAGTAGATTACTGCAAGTGTCTCTCACTCACAAAAAAAAAAAAAAAAAAAAAAAAAAAGGTGCTTACCACCTTTTTCATTCCTGGAAGAAAAAAGTTTTAGTGTTCAAGGTTAATGGAAACTAAAGGTTTAGTATCAGAGCTGGATCAATCACTTTACCAGGTGGAAAAATTTATGTCTCCCTCTCCTTCATAAGAAACTAACCCTGTGTTTGCAAATTGAGAAATGAGCTTTGTAATAGAAGATAGCATTCATAGTGTGCAAACTAAACAACACATACTTTCAGTCAGATATGAATGGCATTTTGGTTTAAATAGAACAATATTGCATACCTGTTTATATGGTAGCTCCAAACAATAAAATATCTAACATTCCTGATTATTCTATTAAAAAAAATCAGTGCTTATAAATATACTTCTATTAGTGTTTCATACTGTGATTGTTTTTAATTTCTAATTTGGAAGAAATGGCAAAATTACTGGGACCAGATTGTGAAATAACTCTTCCCTGAATAGTCTGTTGAAGAGAATCCTGTGATACTGACAGATTATCCAGATACCAATGAGCTAACTTAGAAGTCTGTTCTATCAACCATGTATAGAAGCAAAGTTATTTCTGTTTTGACGGTGAAATCTCAGAACAATTATTAAGCAATGAGATTCAAAAGAATCTGCAAATACAAGGGGATTGTGTAGGCCACTGTCTACATCTTCTTAGTAAGACAATATTTACATTTAGCAAATTCTGGAAACCCCATGTAAATTTAATTTAATTATGTTAAATGAGATGAAAAAAATAACACATTTTTGTTATACTTTCTTACAGTATCAGATGTCTTCCTCTTCAAATGTCTGAAATCACTTAATGTGCGAGAATTGGAGTAGCAAAGCACTGAGCTTCAACAAAGTGTTCTCCATTAAGTGCTTTTTGAACCTGCACTTTTAGTTACTGTTTTGGATATGAAATCTAGACTGAATCCATTTTTCTCCTTTGCCAAGGCCAGCCATTGGGAACTGCTGAGATGACCCAGTTGCTGAGTAGTTTTGTACCAGCAGAGGAATTGCCTTTAAAGAGCTTTCAGTTTTACCAATGGGACCTTATAGAGTTTTGAGAGGGATGATGCAGAAGCTGAATACTGAAGTCCAAGATAAGGAGTAATCCTTATCTTGTAAACTTTTTCTCCTTTAGAGTAAAAACTTTTTCCTTAGAGTAAAACTTTTTCTCCTTTAGAGTAAACAACGAAAAAAAGAAGAAGAAAAAAAAAAAAGGCATCTCTTAGTTTGCCTGAAAACTAACTCAGTCATTCCTGGAGGTAACGTGGAATGGAGTGGGTCAAATGGTAAAAGTGTTAGTTTTGAAGATATCATATACTTCCAATTGCTGTTGACTACTTTTCTGATTGCTAGATTTCTAAAACCTTCAATAAGTAAAATCAATTCTTTACAGAGAAAATCAAAGTTCCTACAAGAACTGGATGTATATAGCGCAAAGTGAATTTTCACTCCCTGTAACATTCCTTTATTCCATTTGGCTTTTCACATGACAGAGCAGAAAAAACTAACTTCTTTGCCTAGCTTATCTTTGTCAACATAAGTATTTGCACATTCAGAAGCTGGCTTTATTGGGGGGGGGGGGGGGGGAAGAGTGTTTTCTTTTATTGCTAATATTATTACTTTCTGAGAAAATTTTGAACAGCTGTACACACAGGAATTGCCTTTTCAACATTTCCTGGATAAGACTTCCCAAATGGAGGTTACTGTTTCATGTCTCATCCCTAGGGTCCTGGTGTTTCATCACACTGGGTCAGTGCATCTACAATTTGATCCCAAGTGGTTCTCAAACTATGAGGAAGCATGCTCAAGCAGTATGGGATATTTAAAAACTTTAACGTGATAATGTTGCATAATGTGTTGGCATGAAGCATAGCTTTCTTCCAGATGTCATGTGCTTCTGGCAGAGGAGGAAAACCTAGTTTTTCCTATTGTACAATCATAGAACCACCTAGGTCGGAAAAGACCTTTAAGATCATCAAGTTCAATTGTTAACCTAACACTGCCAAGTCCACCACTAAACCATGTCCCTAAGCACCATATCTACATGTCTTTTAATAATAATAATTTAACCACAATAACCTCTAGGGATGGTGACTCAACCGCTTCCCTTTGCAGTCTGTTCCAATGCTTGACCACCCTTTCAAGTGAATAAATTTGTCCTAATATCCACTCCACATCTCCCTTCATGCAACTTGAGGCTGTTTCCTTTCATGACTTGTTACTTGGGAAAAGACATCAACCTCCACCTTGCTACAACCTTCTTTCAGGTAGTACAGGGGGATGGACCATCACTGCCCTGGTTCTGCTGGCCACACCATTTATGATACAAGCCAGGACGCTGTTGGCCCTCTTGGCCACCTGGGCGCACTGCTGGCTCATGTTCAGCCAGCTGTCGACAAACACCCCCAGGTTCTTTTCTACCAGGCAGCTTTCCAGCCACTCTGCCCCAAGCCTGTAACGCTGTGTGGGGTTGTTGTGACAAAAGTGAAAGGCCCAGCAGTTCTTCTTGTTGATTCTCATACAATTGGCCCTGGCTCATTGATCCAACCTGCCCAGCCCCCTCTGCAGAGCCTCCTGCCCTCCAGCAGATCAACACTTCCCCACAGCTTGGTGTCATCTGCAAACTTACTGAGGGTGCACTCAATCCCCTTGTCCAGATCATTGCTAAAGATATTAAACAGGGCTGGCCCCAGCATGGAGCCCCGGGGACCACTGGTTGTGACCAGCCACCAACTGAATTTAACTCCATTAACCACCACTCTTTGGGCCTGGCCATCCATCCAGTTTTTTATGCAGCAAAAATTACACCCATCCGAGCCATGAGCAGCCAGTTCCTTCAGGAGAATGCTATGGGGAACAGTACGAAAGACTTTACTAATGTCTAGCTAGGCAACATCTACAGCCTTTCCCTCATCCACTAGGTGGGTCATGTTTTCAAAGAAGGAGATCAGGTTAGTGTAGCCAGACCTGCCTTTCATCAACCCATGCTGGCTGGGCCTGATCCCCTGGTTGTCCTGTATATTCCCTGTGATGACACTCAAGGCGACCTGCTCCGTAACCTTCCCTGGCACTGAAGTCAGGCTGACAGGTCTGTAGTTTCTTGGATCCTCCTCTGGTCCTCCAGTCTACTGGGATCTCCCTGGTTAGGCGGGACTGTTGATAAATGGTTGAAAGTAGCTCAGTGACACTGCCACCAGCTCCCTCAGTACTCAGCATCCCTCAGCAATCACGGATGAGCCCGTTACTGCTATGAAGACAACTACTTCAGCACTTTGAGAAAAAGGCAACAAATATTACCATGAGGAGCTTGGCTGGTAGGTAGGTGGCAGTAAAACAGTAACCAACAATAACTTATCACAGAAAGTGATAAGTAAAAATAGAGAAAAACATAAGAAAGGAGAAACTTTATTTAATAGTAAATGAGCATAATAAGTAAACTCAAAATGGTGAGAATAAAAAGTTTGACAGAATATTCTAGGCCTCAAACATATAACATTTTGATGCAAGTTACTGGATTTTGGTTTTGGTTTTGTTTTTGTTTTTAATAAAGGTTTTCTGGGGATTTCAAACTAGATCAACCTTACATATTTTAAAGAGTACATATGCATTGCTAAGGACACTGTGAGATTTTGTGGAATTCTAAACACTATCAGTTTCCCCTGGGTTTGGAAGATTGTGATTGATGGCGAATTTCCCCTTTCAACTGTAAAATGATTCATTTTTTTCAGAAAGCTTCTTAAGCCTCAGAACAATAATATGAAAAGTAAGAATCAATTACAATCATTAAGCTGTATTTGTCCAATTTCATTGCTATGCAATTTATGCTTTTCTTTAGCAAGCGTTAGGCATAGAAGGTGAAGAAAGTAGGCCAGATCTGAAAAACTTCAAAAATTTCAAGTTTGCTGTGTGTCATAAACAAAAATAAATATCCATGAATCCAATGGACTTGATATATGAAGAAATGTGCCATAGTTTTCTCAGACTTGAAGCTGAAACCGTTGCCCAAATAGTCACCATCACCCTCGTTAGTGTGTGGATACTCCATTTCTTACTTTCCTTATACAGCAAAGCCAAAGTTGAGCTCAAGCAGTTAATGTTATTGTAAACTGGGGATAGCTTGAACTTTGGGACATTAAAAATAAGGGCATATGGCTTTTAGAAACACTAGATGCTTTATTATTCATTCTCTTCTTTTTAGCAAAGATTTTAAGCTGACTCTTAGATTTAAGATTTCTTACAGATATCAGATTGCAGGCACAGTGGAAAGCAAAACAATTATTGGGTGTTATCCATTAAGAAGAATTCAAATAGCAACTGTTAACAATCTGTAACACCAGGGTAGCTGTGGGCTTTTCTCTATGTCATAAAAGACCCTCAAAGTTACCATAAAGCTTCATTCACTTTCAGTGTGATAGGTTACACATGTGATGGTTTATTTTACAAGCAAAATCTGCATGTAAGCTGTAAAGTGCCTGAATGCTTGGATTACAAAATGGAAAAATAAACAACTGCAATTAAGGGATCAAGCATTCCAATATTGCTCCTATTATATCATATGATTTTATTTTTCTAAAAGCACTTCAGAGAAATATCCTGCCAAATTATGAACCTTAATCTCTTCCAAGATGATCAATGATATGTGGATATTCTAGTCAGAAAAAGCAGCATTAACATATTGACTATAGAAAGCATTTTCTAGGAAATTTTTCCTGAGTCGTTCGTAAGCTTCAAACAGAAGTTTAGCTATTGAAATCACCTGGTCTAGTTTAATTATTCATTATTTCATTTTCTAAAGGAAGTTAAACATCTTTCATAGTTCGCTTCAACTAAGAGTGCATTGTATGCATTGAATTTTAGCCTAAGACAGCTATTACAAATTAAATTCGGTAAGTTTTTTATTAAGCTTTTCTAGGTTTTGAAAGCATCTATGAAATTAAGTATAGAGATAACAGTTATCTTAAGTTTATATTAAATTGTACACTGATTGTGAAGTTCATGCAGATCTTGTTGGAGATACTATTTTCAACATTAGAAATATTTATTTGATTATACCATGAAAGGGTATTGTGCAGTGGTATTGCATAGAAGTCTACAAAAGGTGCTTCCAACTCTTTGATTTGTAAATCAAACTCTTAATTCTGAATGCAGATACCTGATGAAAGTTTAACTAGGCAAATTCTGCAGTACTGGAGCAGTGGAATCTATTGGTGATGTATTCAGGCACACATATTTTCACCAGTTATTAACACTTACCTTGCTTCCTTAGCTATTTCAGGTTTTGAAGTACTTTGTGTGTGTTAAGCTTTGGAAAGTTACATATTCAGAAATGTAATAGCTTATTCTAATTTATATTGATATGTTTTTTAAAATTCTGTGACACAAGTCATTTTTTCACAAAGCCCTATTCGGCTGTGTAAGTTGTTTCAAAATATATTTTTTTTTGCCTGACCTCAAAAAGGTCTTCATTTTATAAATGTTATTATTATTAACCAAATAATGGAACATCAAGTTTTAGCAAAAAAATAGATTTTATATTCTGCGCTCAATTAAGCTATCAATTAAGCAACTCACTATGATGCATAAAAAATTAAGGACAAGAAATGAGAACCAATACCATATGTACAAAAAGAACAAAATTGCATACTATTCTCTTCCCCTGCTTTGCTATCTACTTGGCAAAGCAAAATTATCTGTCTTTTGTGTAAAAGCGCAATATCTTTAACTATCACAGTGACTGGATGCAGAATTCTGCAGATTATGAACAGAAAACCTTTACTACCTTAGCGCCCAAAATACCTGTTCAAGAAAAAGCTTATTGATTTTGAGGGAATAGTGCCACCTACTGAGCCAGTATCTTCCATTTCTGTAGTACTTGAAGAAAGTTCCCTTAAATACAGATTTAATCCAGTGTTGTGAACTTGAAAAATCTTCCACTCTCTAATCTTTGAACATTATTCTTATGTTTCTAACTACAGGACTTTTAAAATTAAATTTATTCCACCAGCTCTTAAAATAAAGGCTAAACTGCTGGGATGTAGCCCCTATCTACTAGTGGGTTCGTGCACTCTAGCACGTGAGGCTTAGGGCCTATATGGTATTACAAGTGCTATTGGAATATAAATAATGAAGAACATGGCTCCAGGCTCTTAGATAAGGAAGGGAGTTCACTCTTTCCAGCTGAATTTTATTAACAAAGCTCAACATTTTAGCAAATGAGTGAGCTAGGGGATTTGTTACAGCTTAAGTTAAAATAAAATTTATCCTATGCATAGTAGTGATACTTAGGTCAAAACAGTGTTTACGTTGTTTTCTTACTAGGCTCCCAAGAGACAACAGGTGATCCAAATAAAACATAAATACAGAAGTTTTGTCTCATTTTAGAATACTTTATGTCACAGCCTTAATTATATGCCTTGAAATCATGAAATTACCTATATCTTTGGTGCAAATTCAGTAAGGAAGGCTATAAATCAATAAAGAGGCAGCCAAAGTAAATGGACTAGAAAACATTGTTCTTAAGATGAACATTTTTATCAAAACAATCCACAGCCAATTCAGGGCAAGATATGTGATGGCAAAGAGAATCAGACTATTATTCAGTCACCCCACCAATTTAGGAGAAGGCGAAGACCCAGTGTAAAGGCAGCTGTGGGGTTTGTATCCTTAAAAAATTATGCAGGCACCAGTATTTAAGGTTGCATTCTGGTCTACGCAGAAAGGAGGGCTGAAATCATCCATTAACATTTTACTGACTGAATTTGGTCTCCAAAATCATCATAATAACTGCTAATAGAATAATTTTTAAAAACTTTTCAGTGAAATCTTTAGTAACAAATCTTGTAGAGAAACATGTTTCAATATTCTCTCTTTTTATTCTTCTCATAGATCTTTAAATTTCTGTTAAGTGTACAGTCATTTCTCATTAGTCTTTTTACTCCATTTGTAAGAAGGAAAATTGAGAATAATTCTAAAGAAGTTAAAAGACATCTCATTGTGTGAAATCCTATTACTGGGCCACAGCGTTTTCAATCTGTAGCTTTCAATCATATTTCTGATATTTTTTTAATCCATCTATTTCTTAAGGTGTCAAAATGTGTGTCTGATTAAAACATAGACTGTAATTGATGACTGTGGTATTTGAGTTATAATTTGCTTCCACATTTTCTGCAGTTAATGATGGATGAGGAAGGCCGGTGAGGGAAAACTCCTGCACAAGATCTACCTTTATCAGTAAAGAATGAAAATTATAGCTCAGGATGAAGTGAGATGTTCACTTGGGTTTCAAAATTAGTTTCCTGAAGGGTAGGAGGAAAAAAAAAAAAAAAAAAGAAAAAGAAATAGAAAGCACTTTTGTGGAATGAAAAGTTCAAAAAATAATAATTTTGAAATACTGCTCCATTTTGGACCAATTAACCATTAATTTACATCTGTTCACTTTATTGCAGTGCTGAATGTCACAGGGAAAATCCAGAGACCATTTAGAAACAAACAAATCAGTGCATCTGGTTCAGCTGAATATTTCCTCTTAGATTTAAGAAGATGAAACAGAGCAGAACTCAACTCCCTACCCTAGGACCAGCAGAGAGCTTATACTCAGCATTCATTGTTCTGTTGAAGCCTATGTTTAAGGATAAATAGAAATAATATAGCGAAAGCCTCTGCTTTAAACTGAGCATGCACTCACATGCCGTGTTAAGTCAGGAACACTTCAGAAGTTTAGACTGGTTTTGTAGATGGATCAGATGAAAAATGGTCATGTAATGGTTGTGGTGAAGCTATTGAAAAAGCAACTGTGCATATTGCACACGAAAATGTCTGTCAATGGCCCTGGAAAATCCATGCCTGACAGGCAAAGCCATTGTGATCAATGAAAAAAATGTAGAGTTTAAAGGTAGTCTGCCAGCAAAACACTAAAGTAGCTCCAGACACATCAATGAACTAATTTGAAAAACAAAATCTATGACATACTCCATGCACATAAAATCATCTGCAAAGAGTTTATGCATTAAAATTACAGATGACTGTGTATTGAGTCTCAACCAAACGGATCTTTAGGAAAAGCAGGAATGGCATTTTGTATGAGAAAATCTGCAAGAGTTTTTTTGTTCAGATGGAATCTAATAACTTTCTGTCTATCCTATCCTGTGTTTGGGAGACAATACATTGCCTTTTAGGGAAGAGGACTTGAAGAGAATAGATCTCTCCCTCTTACTGCTGTAATAGTGTAATTTTAATTCAATACAGTAAATAAAACACATACACTTATACAAGTACACTTACTCATATGCATTAAAAACAGGAAAGAACTCCCAACATTTCCATATTTCTCCCTACAGCTTAAGCTGCAGCATTATTTCTATATGCTGACTATGTGATAGACACTATAAATTTTATAGAATGTAAAAAGATTAAGATCAGGAAAAGATGCTTTTAGAAAAAATGAAGGAGCTTGAAGCCATTGTGTTAGTGAAATCAAATATTGAGTATAGGGACAGACAGATTTCAGGTCTTCCGAGTCTGAAACTAAGAATAATAATTCTCTGTGCACTGTTACAGAGATTTATGTCTCAAAACTCTCTGAAGACCATGAGAAATGTCACTACCAATTTAAGAAGGTGTATTTTTCCTTCTTCTCTAGTACACATACATTGCTGAATGTGTTACAGAAAACATCTTCATCAATACTTCTTCCAGCACATAGCTTTCATCCTGTCATTTTGCATCTTTCTACCAGTTCCCTTGTCTATTATATAGACAGAGCATCATCAAAATGCTTCTCTTTACTATTAAGGTAATTTTCCTCCTGGATTCAGCAGTAGCACTTACAAGATGTATTAGGAAAAAGATTATGAAAGTTTTCTTACATAAAATGGAACAGAACAGAGAAGGGAAGGGAAGGGAAGGGAAGGGAAGGGAAGGGAAGGGAAGGGAAGGGAAGGGAAGGGAAAAAGAAAACTGATCCTATTTTTCTTAATATGTCAGATAAAACCCAATATCTCTATTCAACTGATTGAGGACCAAATTTTTCCTATCAGAAGTAGAATTTATAAAAAGGATAATCTAGAATTGTCTAAAGGGGAAAAAAACCCAAGAAACATGAGTGTTAAGTACGCCAGTGTGAGCACTGTCTAGCTTGTGTTCCTGTAGGACTCAACACTGGAGACAGGAGTCTACTATATGCTAAATTAAAGCAGATTTTATTACAGGCTTTAGAAAGAAGTCAAGAAGTGTTTAAGGAGTGTTGATTTTAGTAGCCCCAAATAAAATAAAAAAATATTCAATTTGAGACAATCATTCCCTTACAAATGGATGGCCCTGGTGTCATTTTTCACATGCAACTGGTCTGGCAAGGGAAGGGTACCCTGCAGACTCCTACAGCTCAATCCCAGAAATGCATTCTTGTGAATTTCTCCTTCTTTTAAGATAATTTAGCACAGCCATAGTTTATGAAATCTCTTATACTTATCAAATCCTCATAAAACTATAATGATAGAGTCTACAGTCTGTATCTTAAAGAAAACCCCACAAAATGTATAAAGTTCCTGTTTTTTATCATAGTATATTTACACTGGTTTAAGTCAAGCTTTTCCACAGCTGTGCTTGTGACTAACAATGTGGGTAGTCTATTCAAAGGAGGAACTTTATTTTCACTTAGTCAGAGGGAAGATGAAAAATAACAATCTTGATCTACACTAGAATTTCTGAAGTTATGTTATGTTGATAGTATTTGGTAAACCACATTATACAAGTCTTTTATTTACACTGTGATTACATGAGTAGAAACCTGGATTCTAATGGACACAGTTGCATGCCTTTTTCAATTGCAGTTTCTACAATTATGGTCTAGCATCTTTTCTTTCTAACATTTTTTTGTGTGTAAAATTTTCACCTCCCCCCAAAAAAGACAAAAGAAACATTAAAACAACTTCAGGAACGTGACTGGAAATATATAGAAAAACAATAAAACCCAAGAAATTCAGTGCAGAAGAAGAACTGAAATGCTGCCATTTTGTGATGATCTTTACTGCATCTATACACTAAACATCATATAAAGGATCATGGTACAAATAAATTCACTGTAGATCTACAAAAGTCGCAATTGCAGCAATCTCTATCGGCTAATAATTAGTCTAACATGAGCACTTTTCAAGGCATGAAATTAGTTATATTTTTCAATACAATAGCAAAGAGGAAATTTAATAGGACTGAAATGTCTCTCCTTCTGCCATGCACTCTTAACTCCCACACACAAGTTGTTTTGCTTCATGCTAGAGAAGCGCTCCTTTTCAGACATATGGCATGTTCCAGTTCCTACCGAAGCCTATTAGATTTGATAGGAGTTAGGTCATGTTCTTAAAATGTGTTCTGAACAGAGAGCAAAGAGCAGAGATCAGCTCTTTATGAACAAATTTCACTGTAGTCTGGCACTTCTGAGCTAACACTTCTCCACCCGCCTTCTCTCCAAGAGTCCAATGGTGAGTTGACCATCTGTCTATGAAGGAGAAAGCTTTGATATGTGTGAACCACTCAGCTTTTACTCAATTTGGAAGCATTCTGCACATCAGTGCAGAAAAACTTCCATGATAGTTTTATGAATGGAGCCTATTGTAAATTTAAACTTCGAAACAGAATTTATAGACTATGCTTAATGCCTAAAAAGGGAGTCAGCTGGGGCAAGTATCTTGGAAGGTGTCTATGGTTCATGAATAGTGAGCTCCAATGTGAGCCAAATATTGCTTTGCACTTCAGAGAATGATTTCTTTATTTTAAGGGATTTGTTCTCTTCCGTAATGCTGATGAAATAAAGGGCAAGAAAAAGAAAAGA
This sequence comes from Falco rusticolus, assembly GCF_015220075.1. Taxonomy (NCBI): domain Eukaryota; kingdom Metazoa; phylum Chordata; class Aves; order Falconiformes; family Falconidae; genus Falco; species Falco rusticolus. The sequence continues at coordinate 18,873,823 of NC_051191.1, forward strand.
AAAAAAAAAAAAAGTAAGAAACAAAGCCAGTATAAACTACAAATAAAACACTTTCATGCATTAAAGTATGTACATGGAATTAAGGCAACAACAACAACAAAAATCAGAAAAAAAACCACATTACTTTCTTACTTCTAGAGCAACTTTCAGAGTTCATTCTCTGTTCTCATTTTCCAGGAAACTTACAGAACTAGACATTTATTTTGAACTATCTATGATAGTACTATGCAGCCGGCATTACTTTGTCCTGACAGTGAAGAATTTGGGAATGAGGATTCCTGTCTTCATGATTCAACAGGAGCCTTGTAGACTCTCTGACACCATTTGTGGCTAGGTTTTCCTTTGGACTTTTAGGCTTATTAACCTCATCTACCTAAATTTCAATTTTAGAAACAAACCTGATTGTTTGATGTTAATGCTTTTTTATGCCTTAACTGCTACTCCTCTGCCTTCTTTAGTCATCTGATCCAAGAGCTTTTCTCTTTTGACTACAGATTTTTCAACTGAGTTTCAATCCACACTTCCCTCTCTTTTAACTCTTCTCTCTTTCATCCCTGAACTCTTTCATACTTTTCAACTTCCCTCCATTTCTTTCCAGCTGGTAAAATAATTCCCTTCCTCCATTCAGCCACTACACACCAAACATCATGGTTATACTGGCTATTCCCAGCATATCCTTTCTGTGTGGGTATTTTGCTTATTTTTGCTGTCACATGACTTGTGTTTTAGATTTTGAACCCTTAGTAACACAGACCAGGTAAAAAAGGTGGTATGGCAGAGTCAAGAGAACTAGTTTTGATTAGTAGCTTTGCATTACAGAATTTTTTTATCCAAGTCTTTGGTACAATTTGTTTTGTGTTATAGTAAAATGGTGGCATATCTACAGAGTACAATGCATACCTGCAAGAGGTGACTAAAGTGTCTCTGAGTTAGCGTATTTTCTCTCATTATCTGGGAATACTGTTTTTCACAAACTATTTCACTGTACTACTTCTCATGCTAGCACATCCATTCCAGGACCTAGAACAGGTCAGCTTCTGCTGCACGAACAAAGAGAGCACAGTCATCCTCCCAGGGAAATTTCTGGGATATGATGAAGGAAAGAAAATTTTGTATTTGTGCGAAAATTTACTCTGAATCTCCTCCACTGTAACATTAAATGCAGAAAATGTTTTTGTGTTCCACATTATTTTAGTATATAGGAGACATCCCTGTATAAGTACATGTTTCTTGTATTTTCTCTAGCTAAATGGTTTTACAATACACTAGGCTTACTTAATACACCCTACAATAGAAACATTCACATTCTTCAAGCTGTGATATTGTTTTTATCTTAGCTTTTCCTTCAGCTGCATCTATTGCATTACCTTGATAACTTAATCATACTTCATAATATACATAGACCTAGATTGTCTTTCTAAAGATGTTCTCTCCATTGTCTTCAACTTTTGTAGTGAATTGCTGTAATCTCAAACTCTAATATCACTCCTGGAAGCAGTAGTTTGAAGAAAATAAGGAAAAGCATTTATGAAAAGTGTAAATTATTTCCCATATAAATCCAGTTTGTTGAAAGGAAACCAATTCTATCAACTGCATGAAAAAAAGAACATTCATCCTTTACTTTGCATTTCATGTTCAGCAAATAAAATATTTAAAAAAAACCAAAACAAACCACTTAAAAGAAACAAAGAAAATCTGTTTTCAACAGGAATGCCTTGTCTGCTGTCCTAGTGGTGGGGTGGAGGGAATTCATAACACTGAAGGCTGATACAGCATAAAAGCCTGTATTTTGTATCTGTTTAAATCATTTATTTCTATCATCAACAATAAAGGGGTCGGAGCCAGGCTATTAATGATCAGCACCAGTCCCAAAATTAATGTTCATCTCAGTATCTTCTGGTATAAGATTCTGGATTGTTTTCAGGATCTGGCAGTACAGTAACTAGATATGCCACTTAATAAATGAAATTAGTAACTTAATGCTGCCATACTGCTGAAGAAACCAGTAATGTTAAATCAGTTCTGAATTTGAACCATATCCTCAACGCACAAACATGATTTGATTGAAACATTGGAATTAAGCATGTATTTTTGTGAGTGGTTTCAGTGTAGGAATTCTTTTGCTATTAACTCTTCATCATACTGAAAAAAACTCTAAGAAAATAGAAGAATTTTACAGAATATACAACTAACGTAGCAAGTAGTTATGACCACTGCTTTCTTTTCCTAAATATATATACTTTCTTAAACTCCTTTTTATTTTTTGGTAGTCCCAAACATAAAAAATAGTAAATTCTTCACATAAGAGTCTCAAAGTTATCAGCCATTGTCATTTGTTGAAAATGAAAGTGAACCAGGGGGAATAGCGACCTGACCTTCAAAGTACTGTTCTACAAAAAAGAATCCTATATTTTAAAATCCAATAAGCAACATTATCAGCAAATGATCTTGTAGAATTGCCCTTCAATTGCAAAGATCAAGGTCTGAATTTCAGTCTAAGGCCAAGTTTTATTAGTTATAGCTGCTCCTTATTTCCTATAAATTTCCTGTCCTAGAGCAGAGGCTTTCAGACCCATGACATGCTGCTTGCTTCCTGTGTGAACCTTTCTCTAATAAAATAATGTATATTTTTTTGCTCAGATTCATTTTATGGTTTAGATAAATCAATGTCTCTCTCTGACATCATTGTGCAGGTAAGGATCACCTTTAACTCAGAAAGGGAATAAGAAACAGGGTTGTTTGGTTTTTTTCAGTTTTAGAGATTGTCATCAAAGCTTGAAAGAGATTGTGAAAACAGGTTTTGAATGTAAAGTAAGTTAAGGTAAGTATCTCACTGGAAAGTATGTGGTTAATTAATTTATCAGTTTCTTTGGATTTATGTAGCCACTGGACAAACTAGGTAGCACTCAGAAGAAAAAAAATATAAATAAGTCTTGCTTCAATAATTCATTCAGCCTAAGATCTGAAGGCATTTTCATGATTTTTGTAGCAAGAGCAAAGCTGGAAACAAATGAAACTTTAAAAGGTCTAGTTCAAACAAAGACACAGTAGAGCTTCTGGAGAGAACGTTCTCTGTGATTTTCATGGCTCCTGAGCTGTTCATATCTTGAACTTGAGTTGGACTCAAAAGCAGAATGGTGCTTGATAAGATAACCTAGGATTCAAAAGGCATTCAGTTGTAGGAAAATATTCTTTAATTCCTGTGTGCCACCTTCCCATCAGATTGTCTTTGCCTTCTAAAGCCATTAGGTGTAGCAACAGAACAAGATCAATTAAACTAGATCAGTCTTGTAAGTATTCCAAAAGTATATTTGAAAAGGAAAATAACTTTATTACAACATTTCTAAAGTCATTCAAACCAGGAAATCATTACCGAAAATGCAAAAGAATATACTCTTAACTTCATTTTATCTAATGAAATTATGTTAGCTCTTCATCCTCCTGCTTTGCGGTAGAGTACTATTTTTCAGCCCTACTCAGATATGGGTATCACTTGGAATTTCAATTACTCCTTTTACTTTAATCATCAGGAATATAATCTGATGCTGCAATCACCCACTGCCTTATTCTACTGGAAGTGTTTTTGTATTTGTTGATTGTTTTAAGTGATGAGATGGCACACAAAATGAAAGAAAACTATGGGTAAATTAGAGGGGGGAGAAAAAAAGAAATACAAATGAAAAAAACCTTTCCCATATGCTTATCATGTGGTTTGGGCTGAACAGAACACAATGTGACTCTATCTTATAAATTAAGTCTATCTTAAGCTCCAAATTCTATAACGCTGAACATGAATAGACCGGTAGCAGCAATCTGGTTTCAAATATTTCCATTCAGATCCTTAGGCAAATTGTGTGCTTTGGATTTTGAGCTGGGAATCTTAAACCTTCTCAATAGATTCCCAACACTTTCTGGTTTCAGCCAGCCTGAAAACAGCCTCTGAGAATTTAACTTACAGATGTGTTCATTAATCAGCTCAACCACCAGTATTTCAATATCTGTAAACTCTGCAGAAATATGGCATCCCTGAAGTTTTCTTTCCCAGGCCCTGCAAAAGTAATATTTAAACAAGCAGCAACTGTCATTTACAATGTAAACCAATAGCTAACCAACAGAAAGGCTAAAATATCTAGTCTTAACAAATGCTGATTAGACAGGCCTTGAGAAAATACTCTGCTATTTGGCTTTTTTTTCTTTTCTTTTCTTTTTTTTTTTTTTCTTCTTTTTTTTCCCCTTCTGAATGAAGTGGAAATTTTTGACATTTGCAGTAATATTAGTAGACCTCAGATATTCCTGATCTTCCAGAAAATAAATATTGTTCACTAACCTATGGCATATATTGCAGCACTGCTTTAAAAAAATGCAGTGGTTTACTTGGGTATTCCCTTAATTCTGTAATCTCTCTCAGAAAATAAATCATATAAACAATCAATCCCTGAGGTGACTTCAAGGCATTTGTTCCTTTTACATGATGTAGACAGAACTTAATCTACTTTGAGTATTAAGCTGGTGAAGGCCATACTTTCATGTATTTAACAAATCTTATATCTAATTTATCTAACAAAACCCTATCTGCCACTTCTAGTAGTCTGGCTAAAATGAAAACTCCATAAACTTACAATCACAGATTTAATCAGACCTAGGTGTTTTATTTAAAGGTGAAAAACACATGTTTATTCATGTTTTCCTTTCATTTTATCATATTTCTGTCCTGTTCACCTACTAAAAAAACCTGAAGTTCCAAAATTGTCCATAGCGGGAATGCTTTCTGAAATTTTCATCCCAATTTAAATCAAAAATTAGCCTAGACAAGTTATGTTTAAATAATCACCAAAAAAATCTGTGCTTCCAAACTGCCCCTGTTTGTGGTTACCTGGGACGTGTGCATTTCTTTGCACTCTTCTTTACCTTGTCTATCTGCTGTGATCCATCTATACAAGAAATTTATCTTATCAGTTATAATATAATTATATATAATAAATACAGCTGGCTCTGTGGCAGGTCTGAACTTGCTTGGTAGGTTTTATCTGTGAAGGTTACTCTAATTATAAAAAGTTTTGCTTCTGACAATATCACACAATGTTTTTCAGGTTACAGAAGGAATGCAGGAAGGTATATCTAGTGCCAAACAAGGGGGAAAATGTTTTTGAGAGATCAACAACATGCACACTTGAGCTGACAATTCAAAATACAGCTTTAAAAATGTTGAAATACTACATTGCAGGTCAGGGATACATATCAAAAGAAACCAAAGACATCTTTTCATCTTGCCACTTACAATGTGGTGACACCTCATCTTTCCAGTTCACAAGAGCCTTTTGGAAACTATTTTCCTTTTCAAGTAATGGAGATAAATTGACCTTTACAGGTGTGTAAGAAATCTAAGAAACTTGAATGATGGCTCAAGGTAATGCTTCAAATAAACTATTTTTATTTCATATTGTGCCCTTAAAAAGAAAGGCAAATTTTTATGGGTAGTTTGTAAAAGTCTGAATCAGACCTTTATGAAAAAAAGGAAAGGTTTTTTGGTATTGTTTTCTTTGTGTGTTTTGTTGGATTTTCTTTATTTCTGTGGAAACAGGGGTAAACCATCTAACTTTTATGAAATCTGATTACATTTTTACATATATAATGGGTCTGAGTCCTTACTAACATTGCTTGCCATGGCTGAACACAGCAAGAGAAGCTTTGAATCTCTTTGTCCTTAATAGCTTTAGTGATTCTGGGTTTAATCTCATTAAATTCTGCTCTTCTGCATGACCTTCTGACATTTTGCTTCAAATTGTTGGGAAGGGGTCATCCATGTATACATTTAATTTCATTAGATCTTGAATCTTTTTTCTGGGCAGTTCTCCCACCTTGGATCAAAAAGACTCTCTTAGGTTAATGGGCCATTCAAGTCAAGCAAGAAACTGCCAGCCGGTTAATAGCCTTGTGCATGTGGAAATCTCTAAACCATCCTGTGAAAGGGAAGGCCCTGAAAATTCAGGAGTTAGTAATGGCTAAATTTTAAACAGATGCACAGACATGAACAAATGATGGCTCTTCTGACTGAAGAGAGCCTAAAGTCAGCATATTTCCCTTCCCAAGCAGTTTTTTAACCCAAAATTGCATTTTCATGAATCCCAAATGTTTATATATATATATATAGTTACTGAAGATTTGATACCTGATTTTCCTGAAAATGTTTTTCTTAACACGATGGCTTATACGTAACCCACACTAGGCCAAATTCTGTTCTGAATTCACTCTGCAGCTGAAAGGGAGAGGGGGATTTGGACCGCGATACTAATCAAGTAGTACAAAATGGAACCTTTTTTCTTTTTTCAGATTGTGATTTTGATTTTAGCTATCAAGCGTGTCCACACTGATACACACCTTACTTAAAAGAACAGGAGGGAAAATATTTTTCATCATGTAGTGGACTCAACTATAGCAGTTAACATCCACTGTCAAAATGTTGAAAGGAATATACATGGAATAATGGCGGGGTGGGAAGGTGGGCAAGAGCAGGGAAAGGGGCTTTTTTGTTTTCTTTTGGGGTTTGGGTAGCTTTTTTGTTTTGTTTCGGTTTTTGTTTTTTGTTGCCAGTAGTCTCAGATGAGATCCAGACTGAAGATATTAAAATTTTCTGAGCAAATAGCATACTCCTCAGTTCTCTCATTGTTTGGCTCTTTGAACAATCAAAACTGCTTCTTAATTTAAGGAGAGACATTTGTCACTACATCAAGGACTTTCTGTATAAAATTGTATCCATCTTCAAAATCTTTCTTTTAACTTGTGACATTTTCCATTCTTCTTTGTATTTTATGTACTTGAAAGAGAAATTATATATAAAAAAAACCCCAAACCTTTAAGTTTATTAAAAAAAGGAGGAAAAAAAAAATTCAGGGGATCCAAAGAGCATGAAACTCTTTGTTCATTTTCTATTTACTGTGTAATCCATGATAATCCTTTTATCCTTATGTCACTTGGATCCCCTACAGCATCAGTCCAACCCAAACAAATTTCTACACACTTTGGAAACCACTGTGGGAAAATTTGTTAGAACTCTCATTTTGAAGCCAAAAGTTTGGATTTACACAAGCGTGCAAAACAACCCATTTGGGCAACCATATGAATTTGCCAGAGCCTTACATTTACATTGTGAAAAGAAACCGCACTTCCTTTCCCTTTCAACAGCAGTTACACTGACTCGCACAGCTATAGATCAAAATAATTCCTTTTTATCTCAGGAAACCTAGCACATGACAGCCAGATATAAAACTGGAATTAAATCTTCTGCCTGTCTGACTGGTTAGTGGTTACCTTCATCAAGCTCTTGGCTTCTGACTGCTCTCACTCTTTTCCTAAATGTCTCAGTTAAAGCAATTTCACTTTGTTTTATTTCAAACCATTCTGGTGCTGAATTCAACCCGGATTCCCCTCTGCACTGCAGTCTCCACATAGAGGTCATGGATAGCTGATAGAAGGAGAAAGGAAAGCACTTAGTGTATGGGAAGCCTGGAAACAGCTTTTCCCTCTTCACAAAAAAGCAAGAGGCGGCAATGTCCTCCACACATGAGATCCAGTAAGCAGAAGCTTGTCTATAGGTTGAGGATAGCCTGATTCTTCCTCTTGCCTCTACAGCTCCTGTGGCAGCAGAGCTGAAGCTGCAAACAACCCATCCTTTTTTTCTTTGGTTTTTGTTTTTTGGTGTGGTTTTTTTTTTCCCCCTTGTTTTGCTGGGTTGTTTTCCTGATGCAGACAGTCTCTAGCTAGAACTGCCTTGGCTCACCACCAGGCCATGCAAGTGCTGGCACAAGGGAGGCAGAGAGGTAATTCAGCTTTGGCTGACTGATTAGCTGAAGCCAGCTGTGGCATGGAAGCCCTGCCAACAGTACTGGTATGATACCATGCTCAGGATGAATTCCCCCTGGTTTGCACACTCATACAGAAAGTTCTAACTTTTGAGATATTCGCTCCAGGACATTGGGTCTCCTTGAGCTCCTGGCTGCTGCTGCCAATGCTGCTGCCATGGAGCCAACATGGCAATGCAGCTGCTTTTGCCTTGCCTGGCTCTGGTGCCAGTCTGTGCCTTATCTGTTCTAATGCTGACACAGACACCGTGCTTATAGAAAAAAAGAAAAAGAAAGATAATACTGGTCTGGTACGCATAGTCTGGACAGGATGGTATTACTGATTTGAGTATTCCTTATTCCTAGCTATCGGTCATTATGAGACAGCAGAATCTCAGAAACTATGTTTGGAATAAAAGCATTGGAAGCTCTGAATGGAAGGCATATACATGACAGAAAATTGGGTGCTAAAGGAGAATGGGGTTTTGGCGTTAATTTAGGTCCCTAGAAAATTAATTTGTTCAGCAAAAATCTGGAGGAATAAGGGGAAAGAGAATGATGATTATATTAAAATACATCACAATAAATTATTTTAGAAATTCACTTTGATCTCATGCTAACTTACAAGAAAGTTTATTCCAAATAAGATTTTCAAAACTTAGGCCTCAACCCAGAAGAACAGATTGGTCAAACAGAAATTATTTAAAATTCCTGCATTAGGAAAAAAGAGTTCCAACTTTCTGTATTAAGGAATAGCTTAGAAAAGTCTTATACATTTATTTAAAAATGTCAGAGAAAATAACATCTGGAGGAGGTAATGGTTGAAAAGAAATTTGAATGTACTTCTAAGCCAATATATAAGCATAAATTTTTAGTTCAGTATATTCTATAATAGACTAACCAGGCTATACACACACGTACTCCTATTAAAACCTATATATTTAGCCACTTATACCATAAAACACATTTTAAAAATATATACAAGTCTCTAAAGAATTTGACGGTTAACTACAAGCTGTATTATGTCAGCATAGAGCTTGAGGTCAATTGGAAATCTCCAGCACTTGCTTAGCTGGAAAAATCAGGCTCTGAGTTTCCTGCAGTTTTTAGCAATAGGCAGAAAACCCCAGCATACTATCTACAAGACTGCAGGTGCAATCTAGGTGAAGATAAGACCTTGTTCTTGAACGATTTCCTACAACTTCTACCACTTTCAGTAGCACTTGATAATCCTTAGTATTGCTGTGATTGCCAGAATATTTTAGCATCAGTACTTGCAATTATTTTGAAGCTCTCAGATACGGATGTAGCAATTTATCTGGAGCTTTGTAAATCAACAGTAGATTTCCTTGATCACTGGACTAATTTTCACCTGAAAACTCAACTTTATCCATAGTTCTCATAATTTTTCCCTTAGCTGTTTGATTTGAAATAACTAAAGTGTATTTTAAAGACACCTAATAAAGGAATATATGTAAGAACTTGCTTACATTTGATGTAAAGATGAGTATCTATGCAACTGTAATTACAGAGGACTTCACAGACATGATGAGAAGTACTTATCCCTCCCTCTGAAAATAACATGACAGTAGACTTGCAGTAGTTCAGGATTCGCTGAATGTGGAAAGGAAGATCATGGTTAGGCCATAAACACATCAGTTTGTACCTGGGGAGAAGGCAAAAAATAGGCAAATCTGTAGCAATAAAATGAAAGAAATTTGAGGATATGTAGTTTCATCTCAGCTCTTAGTTTAGTGTCATCCTAGAAAGATGATAGTTTGACACTTTCTTTAACTTTGAAACTACTTTTTAGCCTCTGTTTGCCTCACTTTTGGAGTGATCTTAAACAAATGTACTGAGATGGATAAGGATGACCAGGTGATTGAAAGCCCCAGGGCTTTGAAGTGATTGCCTGATAGCAGCAGCAGAAGGTAATGATTGCCATGAGGGTTTTTCTTTCATATATATATATATATATATATATGCACATATACACACACAAAACTTTTGCCTAATTCTTGTTAAAAAACTGAGCAGGGGAAATAAAGAAGGCAAAATGTCTCATATAATCTCATTCAACTGTCCTTGGTGAGTGCCTCTTGTAAGGAACTGACATATTGATAATTGCCTTAAACATGGCTTAGTGCACAAATTAAAGCAGAATTGCTGAAAAAAAAAAAAAAAAAAAAAAGCATCTGTTCTGCTCAGATTGGAGAGGAACTGTAATGAGCTGTAGCTGCACAGTGACCCACAGTTTTCCTAACTCTGTAACCACAAAGTGGTACAGGGTGGAATGGTGCCAGGTCTTGCAAAGGCGAGACCTAGAGAGCGCTTCCTGGCAAAAACTGCTGCGGTAACATAAGGCAACTGCTGATGTGCCCAGCAGGGGCTGCTTAAACCCCTCACGACCACCCACTGATGAGGACCCCCTGCGACCACTGCTCACACGCTGAGCTTGTGTACAGACTGCACCCACCATCGCTCTGTTTGTAAATGAGGCGTTCTTTTGACAGCATAAAACTGGAATTGATGAAAGCTCAGGTGGGACCCTCACCACCAAGACACCCAGGGTGAAGAGGGCCAATGGGATACTGCTGGATCCATGGGTGGTGATATCTCGTCTCCTCTCTTTCTTTTTATTGAATAGTGACCAGATCTAAGTAAAAACACGTGGCATGGGACTTGCTTATCCAATCAAAGTAGTTACTACTGAGTTACTGCATCTAACCACGTCTGGTATTTTGCATTAATCAATGATAAAAGTGGATAGTTGGTGTTGTTTCACCTTATTCAGTCCAAGGGAATCACGAACACGGTTGCTGGTCCCAAGAGGAGGGAGGTCATCCTAAACAACTCCTTTCGAATCATGACACTCTTTTTTTCCGTAGACAACCTACATGCTCCTGATTCTTCAAACATTAATGGACAGAGCTGCTTTTTGTATGCCTTTTAGATTTATACAAACTGTAAGATATGTTTATACCAAGTACCTCTAGACTTATATCTAGATTTCACTAATGGACTAGATTTCACTAATGGATCCTCCATAACTTTTGATTCTTGCAGCTGTTTTCCTTCTCTTGAATACACTCTCTGTTACCCAGTTGCTTAACACGGCTGTTGGTCCCAAGGGATATTTGCATTGGGCTTTGGCGTACAGCAAGTCGTTTATGCTCAGAAGCACATTTTGCATATTCATCCTTATTTCCTCTCAGGCTTTGCTCATCCTTATTTCTTCCTCAGGCTGAATGCATTCTGTTACAATGACCCCAGCACAACAGCCTAGGACAAGAAGTGTGGGCATCGTACGGAGATCAGTAGCTCAGATGATCTAACAACCTGTGTTTGGGAGAAACCTGTCTTCCTCAGCAAATAAAAATAGATACAAAAGCTAGCCAACACTTTCCAAGCCTGGCCTTCTGTTGGGAAACTTATCATGGCTAAATGATTTTGCTGGTATTTCTAATGATGTTAACAGTAGACTGAGTGAGTACTCAGCACTTAGTAGTAATTTGTATTGTGGTAGTAGCTAGTATCCCATATAAGGATTAGCCTTTGTATGCACTGAGGGGCAGCCATCTCTGCCTGGGATGTGGCATAAAGCCCTACACACTTCTTTGAAGATGGATAACTGATACAAAGATACATCGATGACTTACCCAGTTTGCCAGCACAGCACATCGATTACATCTGTTTGAGAGGCAGAACATTAATCTAAATCTGTGTCTGTACTGCAGGCTCTATCTCAGCAGACTGACTCTGAGACCAGTCTCGTTTGTTTAAACCTACTTTGTGTTCCTTAGCACTGCAGGAGCTCAGTTCAGGTACAGCCTGAAAAAGCTGATAGCTACTGCTGTCAAACCCCCTCAGTCTGGAGGCAATTATGTCACATAGCCATCCACAGAAAACAGGGATGAAGCTTTTCCCTCATCAGATAGCAAGCGCTCAGTCGTTTTTAGCACTCCCTCAGCAACAACTGCTCTCTCGCTGGCCCCAGCCCCCCCATGCACACCGCAGCCTGCCAGGGGCTCATCACCCCCAGACACCCCAGCCTGCTGCTGCAGCCGCACGGCTGAGCAAGGGGCACGCTGCCCCTGAGCCATTCATCCAGAAATCATGTCAAGCCTTCCAACCATAATGTAAACAGAATTCCTGTAAGGACTGAGGAGCATAAAAGATGCATATATTGTATGTCTGACAGCATAGAATTCAAAAGGAAAAATACTACTTTTTTTATTTATTTATTGAATTTATTCCAGATCATAACAGCCAAAACCAAGCATAATTCAACCATTCTGACAATCTGGATTTCACATACATGCTAAGGAACTATAAATAATCATTTATAGTTTCAATTGCTTCTTACCCTCCTCATTTTTGCTTGGTTTCTCTTAGAATTACCGTAAGAGATGAGCACTGGCGGTTCCAATAGTTTTATTGCAGAAAATCCTTTTAGCTTTTCTGACTTGCAAGTCAGATTGGGGAAGATGTTTGACACTGTTTTCATGTTTAACACCACGTAGGACTGGTTTTTACACAGTACACAATGTTTGGCATTTTTCTTCTGCACTAGACCTGAACACACAAATCAGCATTAACAGTGGAATAAATCCACAAAACCAAACTAGATGATTGCTCCTCTCCCACATATGTGCTGCTACATGTGTGGTGTGTGGAAATCTCTCACGGCTCTGCAAGGTAGGCTGAAATCTAATGTTTGTGCATTGCCAGATTCACTTTTCCCAGTGGAAAAAGTGGTTTGCGATTACAGCACAGCTTTCACAGTATGGCAGACTAACTCACACAGCATTATGAAGTCTCAGAATATTGGGCAAACACATGGCAGGTTTGAAGCAGCTCATTAAATTTCTGCAACCAAGTTGGGTATCTAGCACAAGTAATACCTGAAGAATACTCCTTACCATGGGAATACTACAAACCTTACGTGGACTTCCGAGGCAAAAGGTGGCCAAATTTACTTTCCTGATTGTTCTTATCCCAGTATTTTTGCTAGCTTTTTCCACTGTCTTGTTGCTTGGGGAATTATGCCTCACAAGGTTGGCTTTGTTGCTTCATTTCTTCTGTAATTGCTTATCTATGTAATTACCTTTGCTGCCCTCTGCCTCCAATCTGTCATACCAGTTTTGCCTGGCTGTCAGGCGAGACACATTATTTATGATGTGGCAGGTTCTGAAAATTCTATAAAGAAGTGACTAACACCACTGTGAGTTTGGGCATAAATTTTGCAAGATACTATCTTTTAGCAAATCCTAGTTTTTGGCCTGAAAAGAAGCATATCTGTGTCAAGCAAATTTGTGGTTGCTTTACAATGTAGACAAGCAGCTACCAGCATGGCTAAAGTTAGTTCAGTTCCAGTTTAAGATGTCCCCAGCCCAGCTCCTATTACAGGGATGACAGCCTTAGTTACAGGTTAACGCCAAAGTCCTCCTTCACTGGAGCGTGGCCAACATATTCACCATTTCTAGCCTCTACCTTGAAATCTCCTAGATCTTCTTAAGACATCTGGGATCATCACAAACCTCTTCAAGGAACACAAGCATCTTGCCCCTACTGGGAAAGAATAGCAGGAGGTTGTGACTTTCTAGAACTTCCAGCAGCTTTTAATAAGTGCTGTCAGCTGTTCTTCATTAAAGGGTGCTTGAAGCATCTGTCCCAGCTGACTCCAGGTTGGGGTGGGTCAGACACCCTCACAGTAGGTGCTGGGGAGAGTCTTAGATTTAAGTGCCAGCCTAGGGTGCAGCTCATGGAGGAAGCAGGTTTTGTGGGTGGGGGCTTGAAGCAGTAGAGATCTATCTAGATATGGTAGTAATGTCCTATATGGGCTCACTATCCTGGTAATCTTGGAGGGTTTGACCCAGCCCAACTCTTAAAGTAGGATGCAGCTCTTCAAACCTGAGGCTGCATGTGCCTGGAGCTTGGGGTAGGTGGGCTCCTTGCCTGCAGGAGGTGTGTGCTGGTAGAGGCCAGCAGACTACACAACATCAAAGGTGGTGAGAAAAGGAGTGATGGGATCTTCTCTGAGGCTGTGCAGCTTCAGTAGCTTGAACCCCCAGCTGTAATGAAGGAGAGGCAGCCAGAGTGTCTGCTTGTCAGGTTGAGAAACAAAAACTTCTGTAGTGGTGAAGGCTGGGACTTCTGAAACCAGACGGATGGCTCCTGCTCCACACTTCAGATTGGCAACTGCAAAATGGTTAGGTCAGTACCTTGGTGGCAGAATAAGGTTACTGAGTTCTTGTCAATAAAGCATCTGAGCTGGCTGAGCCTGCTCCCTGCAAAAGCACCAGGAGGAAACAGTGAGTGGTAGTGGTGGGAGCCTCCATGTTGCAGGGGACAGAGGCCCTGTTTGCTAACCTGACTTGTTCTCTAGGTCTGTCTTCTACTGCTTGGAGGCTTGGACCTGGAATGCTCTGGTGAGACTACCTAGGCATTCCCAGCCTTTGGACTATTTCCTCCTTGCTGCTCATTTATCTGGGTATTCCTGGCCTGTTCAGGGAGCTGCTTGGAAGAATCCTATCAGAGAACTGGCTGGAAAGAACAGAGGTCCAAGGAAGTGTTTTGGTTTTGTTTCTTAGCTTGTTTTTTGTTGTTGCTATTTTTTGGGAGGAGGGTGTAATTTTGTGGGGTTTTTTGTCTCTTTTTGTTGGCTTTTTTTTTCCCCTCCTGTTACCCTTATCTTCAACAAGGGCAAGAAGGATAACCCAGGGAATACAAGCTGGTCAGTCTCACTTAATCCTTGGAAGGTGATGTAGCAAATCCTTCTGGAAACATTAACGATAAGAAAGTGACTGACTGAAGTCAGCATGGATTAGAAGTCAGCATGCTTGACCAACTCTGTTGTCTTCTATAATGAGATGATTTACTCAACTCTAACTTAAGTAAATCTTCTAACACTTTTTCCCATAATATCCCAATAGACAAGCTGATGAAGGTAAGTGGATGGCAAGATGGTTCAAAAGCTTGCTGAATTCTGGGGTTCAAAGGATTGTGGCTGGTGACGTGAAGTTCAGCTGGAGTCCAAGTCACTAACTGTGTATCCTAAGGGTTGATACTAGGCCCAATACTATTGATTTTCATTACTGACATGTATGATGGGACACAGTGCATCCTCAGCAAGTCTGTAAATCATGTAAAACAGGGAGGAGAAGGCTGATACATCAGAAGTCTGTGCTTTCATTCAGAGGGCCCACAATATACTGGAGAAATGGGCCAACAGTAACCTTATGAAGTTCAGGCAAGGTAAATGCAAAGTCCTTCACTGGGGGAGGAATAACTCTGTCATCAGTACCACCTGAGAAGTCACTTTGTAGAAAGTGACCTGGGAGTCTGGGGGAACAAGAAGCTTGACCATGAGGTAGCAATACACTAGTGATGAAGAAAGCCAACAATATCCTGGGCCACATTAAGAGTAGCATTCGCAGCAGGCTGAGGAGGTAATCCTTCCCTTCTGCTCAGCACTAGAGAGAAACCTTTGGAGTGCTGGGCTTCTCTGTACAAAAGAGATACAGTCAAAGTGGAATGAGTCTATCGAAGAGCCACAGTGATGATTAAGGGACTGGAACATCTCTCATATAAGGAGAGGCTAAAAGACCTGTAGTTGCTCAGTCAGGAGAAGAGAAGGCTTGGGAGAACAATGTGTATAAACATCTGGTGAGGGAAGGATGTGCGTAGGTGGGGAAAGCAGAGAAAACAGAGCCAGACTCTGTGGTGCCCAGTGACAGGATAAGAATAGGCACAAAGTGCAATACAGCCAATTATATTTAAACTTTAGAAACTGTTTTTTCAACAAAGGTAGATGAGCACTGGAATAGGTGGCCCAGAGAGGCTGTAGAGTCTCCATGCTTAAAGACATTAAAAGCCCAGCTCAGCATGGTCCTGGGCAACATATTTTAGCTGACTCTGCAGTTGGACTATGAGATGTCCAGAGGTGCTTTCCACCCTTGACCTCATGACCTGTGTATAAACAAAGATTTCTAGTGCTTTGGGAAGGCATTACAGAAACTGAGGAAACTTCCTTTACATTTGAAATGTATTATTGCTTGTGGAAAAGTAGCTCATGTCATCTTGCAAGTCACTGCATCATTGTAATTCAGTGAATATGGAATGTTTACATCATCTCCCTTCTTGAAAAAGACACTCATGACAATCATGATGAAAATACTATCAGCTGCTTCTTTGATGTAATCCATTTATTTTCATTGTCATCAACACAAGTGCTGATCAACAGTAACGTCATGATAGTCTTAACTAGGGATACTTATTGACAGTAGGAAAAATTCAATTGTCTTCTTCCTCTTCCTCTTGCAGCCTTTTCCATTAAAAGCTGGGGAGGAGGGGGAACCCAACTAAAAAAACCTAAAACAAAACAAAGAACAACCACACCACACCACCACCACCTTCCCCCCCACGCCGCCCCCCCCAAAAACCCAAAACCAAACAAACAAAAAAAAACCCCAAAAAACTACAAACCTACAAAAAAACCCAAAACAAAAACCCAGACAACAAAAGCCAGGAAAAAAATGTTGGCCAGCCAGTTGTAAACTGTTTTCATTCAAAGCAATTCTTATCTGATATCTGGATGCTTATGGTGATAAGGGATTGTTCTGGTGTTTGAGCCTTCCAGGATCATGTAGGGAAGTGCACTGTTTAGGACAGAGAAGTTAGATTTCACAGCTGTCACTGGTCATCCAAATCCTGCAGCGCAGTTTACAGAATACATCAGTGATGCATCAAAAAAAAAAAAACTTTAATGTGCTAACTTCTGCAGGAATAGGCAGGAAGCACAGTTGGAAGTGCAGAACTGGGAGTATTCCCTGGATATTTTGAATATGTAGTCTTTTTTTGCAGGGAGAAATCCTAACTAGCTCTGTCTTTTCTAAAATATTTGACATTTATGTTTAGCTACATTCCAGATATTTCTTTTTTTATTATTATATTTTTCACTGAGGGCAAAGGGAAGTTTGTAAGACAGGTTTATTGACTGTCTAGAGTACTTTATACTTCAGTTTCTCTTGTCACCTACACAAGTAATCACATGTGTTTTCAGCTTAGTTCCAATGCTTTCAGCCAGACTGTTGTCTGGGGTTTTATTTCACAGTGTCTGGGCTCCGGCTGAGAGGATTCAAAGCTCCACTGAGCATTCCCTGCTTCCATACAGAGCATATACAGAACACATGCTTCTCACTTCTGCCAAGAACCAGAGCTGTTCTCCACTTTGCCATGCTGCTTTTTTTTTCTGCTCTCCTAAACCATAAAAGGATGTCCTACTAGCGTTTCTTATCTGTCAAATTAGCTTTCTTCATGCTACACCACTGACCTGCAGTTCTGAGGAATTGCTGTGCCAGTAGGTAGGTGGTGATACCATAAGAGTGAATGTTCACCTCATTATATCTCCTGGTTTAAATTGCCAGTTTCTACAAACGATGCTTCATTCATAGGTACAAATTCAGAGACGCGGCCCAGCACGACTACGTTCTCACCAACTGGGTGCTCAGCAGCCGCTTGCTCTTTTTTTTATGTGCCTTTTTTTGGGGTGGGGTGGGGGCAGTGATTTTAGTGGTTTTTTTATAAGTGATCTTCCTTTTTTGCTCTCATTAAGGTTTTCGTTGATGCTTTACTCAGTAAGCATTACTGACTAGTTGTTTTTTTGTTTTTTTTTTTTTTACAAAGTGTTCAACGGAAGCCTGGAGCAAGAAAATTCATCCACAATTCTTTGGAGCAGCTACATAGTAAAAAGTAAGGAAGAAACCTTTTTGGGCAAGCCCTGCTGAGGTTTCCAAGGCAGAGCTGTTTTGTAAAGGTTGTCTGTATAAGCTTTAGACATGTGGCCCTCAGTGCCCTTGGAATAGTTTTGCTCTTTCTCTGGCACGTGTAGTGCTGATACCAGCTGCTTCATGATGTAGATACGCTCAGCACTATAGACTTTGCAGTGTTCTTAAACAAACTATTTCTGAATTCTGAGTAACATAAATATGCGTGGGAGTACGTACAGTATGATCAGAAAGAAATCAGATTATATGAAACAAAAATAACATCTGTTACAGCTTGGGGCTAATAGTAGAAGCAACAGACAGGCTTCAGTATGGTTTTTGCTAGGGTATCACATGGTAGCTCTGTAGTCACATTGTAGCCCAAAAAGAAATGGCCTAGACAGGTGGACTGAAGGATGGGTGAAGAGCTGCTTGGGTTGCCAGAATTTGGATTATGTTCAACTGTTTCAACTGCACAAAATTTCAAAGAGTTTAGGTATTTTAATATGTAACAACAAGCTACTGCTTGTAATCTAACTTGTGCCTGGCTAAACATTCTGCTCCTGAGGGGTTGGTATTGTGCCTATACTGTTTAATGTAACCACTGGACACCTGGAGAATGGGACAGGAACACAGCCTTACCTGAGTCACCAGTGGCACCCTGTAGGGGTACCGTCAAACCACAGCAGGACAGGGATGCTTCCAGAGGAAAGGGACCTTAGCTAGCTAGAAGGATGGACAAGTACCATGAATTCCAACAAAGACATTTGTGAAGCCCTATGTCCAGGGCAGACAAACCCTGTGTGTCAATACAGATAGGGAACTGGCTGGTATTCAACAGGCTAAAAATGTTAGCGGTGTGTCCTTGCAGTATGTAGGCTGGCTGTATACCAGGCTACTTTATTAAGAGCATAGCTAGCAGGTCAAGGGAAGTGATTATTTCATTCTACTTAGTGCTTCTGGGATCTGATCTGAAATACTGTGTCCAATTTCACACATATCCACCCCTTCCCCAGGAAATCTCTACATCTCCAATTTACATACCTGAAGACACAAATTTTCAGAAGGACGTAGCAAAAAAAATAAGGGGCAAAAGTCACAATTAGCAATAGCAGAAATTCTGAATACAATAACATTTTTTCTTGTATTTAATAAGGTTTAACCACTGGATCAGATTATCTAGAGACCCTGTGGAAGCTTTGTCCTCTGCAACTCTCAGAACACCTGGTAAGGCCCTGAGTTATTTGATCTAACCTTGAAGTTAGCAATCTTCTGAGCAAGAGGCTGGATTAGAGATCCCCACAATTCTTTCCAACTCTCTGCGAGTCTAATATCTACTTAGGAAAAAAAAAAAAAGATTTAAAGAGATTGAGAGGAAATATGGTGAAAAATAATCATAGAAATACTGTCAGCAGCAGATAAAAGATTTGGGTAGAAAGTACTTTTGTTCTTCTGGTAAATCAAACTATTACTGGTGCATATGAATATGTCCTGTTGATGCACTCTGTGCATCTGTATTCAGTGACTGTCAGAATCAGGTTCATAGGAATTTTTTGTCCCTGTGATTACACCAGTGGGGACTGTTGGATGGATCCCAGCTGTATCTGGCTCCAGTCTGATAAAAGAAGATGCCTTGAATTTCTTCTGATCTTTTCCTGTGGCACAGTTGTAACGTTTAGTCTTTTACTCTTTGTCTTGAGTTTGATAGCATGGCTATGCAAATCTCACCCTAGCAGTTCCCCACTTCTGTGGCTGTTATAATGATACTTATTTGTCAGAAGGATATTTGTATGCGTGTGTGTCAGACATTGCTTTCTGACTAAGTGGTGCTGTGGTGCCTAACCACTAGGGGTAGACCCATGGTCCCATTTGAGGTTTCCTGTAGCCTGTATTTCTATAATTTCTAACTTTCAGGGTTTTGAGAGACATAAGAAAATTCTTCACAGCTCTGTGGGATCAGATTGGAGTACATGTTACAGACTCTAAAACTTCCTTTATTTTGTGTGAAATATATGCTTTTTCTTGTTCTTGCTGTGTTGTTTCTGGAAGGAAGGAACACTTCCGTGCAGTATGCCAGTGTGTTGGCAGATCCTGAGCTAATGAGGTGAAGTGCTTCTACACAGTGTCAGGGTGCAGAATGCCAGTCCAAGCTTTTAACTCTCTCCCTCACTCGTAAATAGAAAACAACAGTGCTTTGCAAATGCTGCAAGCTGAGGGTTAGCCTGCTGTTTTGGTGAAGGAAAACTGGTGGAAATGGCCAGATGACAGCTTGCCCAGCAGCACAGGGCCAATGAAAATAGATTGAGACCATATTGTTGGGCAGGGTTAATGATGCCTGGCAGTAGCCTGCTAGTCTGGTGATCCAAAGCTGCTGCAATAGTTTCGGGTTTCTTCCAGGTCACCAGCTAAAATATTTAGAGCCACTCCAGCTTGTATAAAGGGAAATAAATTAGACAACCTTGTTGTTCCAATGCAAATAGCCATGCTAAGCCATCCTTGCCAGTATGCAATTGGTGTAGCACAAATGCAGATTAATTCAGAACATCACTATCTGTACTTTCCTAAACTTCCTTTTTAAAACTGTTTGGACCCATACAGAGGGAATAATGACAAATACACATCCAAGAGGGAGAGTGGATTACATTGCTCTTTTTCCAACTGTCATAATTAATGTTTATTTCAAATAATCCCCAGCCAAGATCTCTTGCACGAAATTACCTTTTTCTATATTCTCTAGGCTAAGTGGTTTAGAGGTGTGAATAAGTTCAAAGAACTTTGTCCCAAAATGTGTATGTATGAAAAGGTAAGCAGATGTCAGAGGGGTGTGATCAAAGGAGTTTTTAGGTCTCCTACCATTACTGGAGTAGAGAAGCAGCCTTAATACAAATAGTATGCATATATAAATGCAAATACATTTATATGAATTGTAAATATATATATTCATGTATGAAAAGAATTGGAATTGTGACCCTTAGTGGTAGAATCATAGAATTATAGACACATTTATGTTGAAAAAGACTTATAAGATCATAAAGCCCAACCGTTAACCCAGGACTGCAGCCTCCTGTGCATGCACTCAATCCCCTTGTCCAGACCGTCGATAAAGATATCAGACAGGACTGGCCCCAGCACTGAGCCCTGGGGAACACCACTTGTTCAGCACATAAGCTGCCGGCTGGATTTAACCCCATTCACCACCACTCTTTGGGCTCGGCCGTCCAGCCAGCTTTTTACCCAGTGCAGAGTTCATCTGCTCAAGCCATGAGCAGCCAGTTTCGTCAGGAAAATAAACTCTCCTTTTTTCCCTGAGTTCCAACCAAAGCTTTCTGTTCAGCCATGCTGGCCTTCTTCACCATTGGCTCAACTTTCAGCACAGGGGACAGCCTGTTCCTGTGCCTTTAAGATTACCTTCTTGAAGGATGTCCAGCCACCCTGGACACCTTTGCCCTTCAGAACTATCTCCCAAGGGACTCTGAGAACCAGGCTCTTAAACAGGCCAAAGCTGGCCCTGCAGAAGCCCAAGGCAGCAGTTCTGCTGATCCCCCTCCTTACTCCTCTGAGAATCGAAAACTCTAGCATCTCATGATCACTATGCCCAAGACATCCTCCAACCACCACGTCACCCACCAGTACTTCCTTGTTTGTAAACAGCAGGTCCAGTGGGCATCTCCCCAAGCTGGCTTACGGACCAGCTGTGTCAGCAACTCATATTCCACATGCTACTGGTATGTCCTAGAAAGAAATATATAAGCAAAATATAAATAACCTACTGACTTTTACCATAAGATTTCTGTTTACTGCTGTTCTGACATGGTGACGAATATTTCCTTAATTCCCTGTGATTTCACAACACAGTATCTGGGTATGATTACATGCAAAGGTGACCATTGAAGCTACGAGTCTTTGGACCTAAATCAGTGTTGCTGTAAATATCCCTAGGACTGCAGAATTTCAGCAGGTAGGGAGTATAATTCCTACTGCTAGTGGATTCTTATAGTTTCAGTCTATGTGACTTACTCAGACACTTCAGAAAAATGCTCAAATTATTTTAGAGTATTTTGGACCAAGGACATGTTCATTATTATTGATGTGTTTAAAATATCAATTCAAAGGAGGGATTCTTCTGGGCAAAAGCAGATCATATAGATCTCTCTGACAGACATTGATATTGGAACCAATTACCCAAGGTTCCCTATGCGGTCACTGGAAAGAAATAGAGATAAAAAAACCAACTCATCTCACCCAAATGTGAGAGTCAAAGATAAGTCAGGCTAAGTTGTTCCCTAGAGGTACCTATTTCTTGTGAAAATCTGTGAAGGGAGCCTAGGGTGATCAGCTCAGATGTGGACATATACAAGTCAAATGGTGAGAATTACAGCTGAATGCAAGTAGCTTTGGTTAACTTATGTGGGACTTCTGAGTTCTTTAACTCCAAAATCAAGTGTAGGACACCCTAAACATACTTGCAGTTTTATTTTTAGATATGACTCCTCCAGCTTCCCACTCCTGTGGTTAACCGTCTCCATCAGAAAGCAGAAAAGATATAGAAAGAGTTCCATACAGGCATATACATAGATCTCGCCTCTTCCTTCTCCTCTATACATATAGATATTTCTTGTTCATTATCCTCTTTAGTCTTCCTTGTTCTTCCAGGGATCTTACTCTTCCCAGTGTTCTGAGATGACCACCCATTTGCTTCCCTGCTCTTTTTTTTTATTTTATTTTCAGTAATCTTTGAATCACCATTTAAATGTGTTTTACTCCCTTTTTACCAAAAATGAAACTCCACTATTAGTAGCCATGTTGTTATGGAGTCACAACCACCAAATCCACCCTACATTGTCCCAGGTAAAGCATGTTTTTCACTCTGTACAGACCACTTCCACATTTTTTTTTTTCATGTATTCAAAAGCAAACTCTCATAGAATCACAGAATGTTTGAGGTTGAAAGGGACCTTCAGAGGTTTCCTGGTTCAAACCCATTGCTCAATGGGGGCCACCTAGAGCCAGTTACCCAGGGCAATGTCCAGACAGCTTTTAAATCTTTCCAAGATGGGAGATTTCACAGATTTTGTTGGAGTCTAACCACAACCTCTCTGGAGTCTTGCAACTGATATTACGTCCTCTTCTTTGATGTTCCCCCAATAGCTTCAGTACTGTTATCTCTGTTTTTCTTGAAAACTTGTCCTCCTTTGGGTTTTGGAATCTAACCATTCCTGGCTCTTTTTCCATTTGATTTTTCCTGCAGTAGTGGTGATTGGAGTTAAATCCAGTTGGTGGATGTTCACAAGTGCTTTCCCCAGGGCTTAATATTGGGACCATTTCTGTTTTATGTCTTTATCAATGATCTGGACGAGGGGATTGAGTGCACCCTCAGTAAGTTTGCAGATGACACCAAGCTGGGGGGGAGTGCTGATCTGCTGGAGGGCAGGAGGCTCTGCAGACGGAGCTGGACAGGCTGGACCAATAAGCCAGGGTCGATGTATGAGGATCAACAAGAAGTGCTGCGTCCTTCACTTCTGCAACACCAACCCCACACAGTGTTGCTGGGTGGGGGCAGAGTGGCTGGAAAGCTGCCTGGTGGGAAATGACCTGGGGGTGTTCATAGACAGCCAACTGAAAAGGAGCTGGCAGTGTGCCCAGGTGGCCAAGAGGTTTAATAGCATCCTGGCTTGTGTCAGAAATGGTGTGGCCAGCAGGACTAGGTAATGATCATCCCCCAATACTACCTGAAAGGAGGTTGTAGGAAGGTGGGTGTTGCTGTCTCTTCCCAAGCAACAAGTGATGAGATGAGAGAAAACAGCCTCAAGTTGCACCAGGGGAGATGTGGATTGGATATTAGGACAAATTTCTTCACTGAAAGGGTGGTCAAGCATTGGAACAGGCTGCAAAGGGAAGTGGTTGAGTCACCATACCTAGAGGTATTTAAAAGATATGTAGATGTGGTGCTTAGGGACATGGTTTAGTGGTAGACTTGGCAGTGTTAGGTTAATGGCTGGACTCAATGACCTTTTCTAACCTAAGTGATTCTATGATTTTCTTTTCACTGTATTTTCTGTATTTAAATAGTTGTCTCTGCAAATAGAAATTGAGCTGCATACTCTGAATGGACAAATTATTGCTCCTCCTTTTGCTTGGTCCTGTCTTTTTCACTTTCCTATGTTCTGTGTTGCCTTTCCTCAACCATGTTGACAGTCAGCATGGTGACCTGCCTTGTCATAGCCGTAGTCACTTCTACACTGGACCACCACATCCAATTAATATCAGTGCAGTGGTGATCCTCCCAAATAACAAATTTATGATATGTCCCCTACTATACACGTAAAGCTAAAACTCCTGTTCAGGCTTACATCATCTTGCACTTTGGTTATAAAAGATTCTGTGTCTGGCTCAGACAAACGTAGCCTTATATAAAAAATCTGATGTGACAGCTATTGCAGTGTCCCATCCATTTTGCCTTGTCATGACCTCTCTTGCCATATCACAGCACGGCATCAGCATTGCTCCCTACACACCTTTTTTGTCTGGACACCCATGGTGCTGGGGACCTCAGACTCAGCCCCACGCTTCTGTTAGAGGTAGGGTTGGGGTTCAGAGAGCCATAAAGCTTACAGCTCCAGGAACACTGGGGCTGCAAAAGGCACGCCAAGGGGAGCATCACGTCAGCTTGCCTTAATTTTAAAGGGTCGTCCTATCATTTTTGATTCAATATTGCAAAACCAGCTTCATCTCCAATCTTATTATCAGCTTTCACCTCCCATTTTTTGAGCTTTATGAATTTTAAAGCAAGTGACTTAGGTTTTTTTCCACATCATGCCCCTCATTTCATTTAACAGTCACATAGCTCTTGTGTTATTTCCCTCATAATCCCTCCTTAAACTTTCCACAAAAGAGAAGGAAACAAGCAGTTGCTAAACTGGTGATATGCTGTGGTTAATTTTGTCTCATGACTTTCTCACAGTCCCTGATTTGTCTGACTGCATTTATTGTTTCCGATATCGGATGCAAGTGTGAACTCTCCTGATAAAGAGCAATAATTTTTCTGCTGTTTCTCAGTGCCACGTCATGCAAAAGGACTTGGTCCCTAAGTCAGTCTTCAGTAGTCTATTAATAAAAACAGTTCAAAATTTAAAATATATTTGTAATTTAATTGTGCTGTTCACATGCTATAACATCATTCTTATCCATTTATTAGGCTCATATTTGTGCCCGTGAAATGCCAGTAAAGATTTCAGCATAAGCAGAATGCAGTCAGATTGTATGCCTCTAGATCCATGCCATCTTGAGTAAAATTGTTATTAACACCAGTGGCTTGATGGTACAGAAGGTAATAAGACAATACTAGAAAAATTGATTGCTAAAATGTAGTATTGAATGTAGTAAGCTCTTTAAGGTTTATCTCTGTGAACCAGTGGACTAGAAACATTCTGTTGTCACTGTCATCTTCAAATATTTTTCTGGTGTGTCTATAAAATACACATTCTGTGACTCTGATACTTACATGCTACTGCTATTTAGACACCTAATAAGTCAATAGGAGTTGAGATAAGCACCAAGGGGCTATCAGTGGCTGTACTTGGATGGAATTGTATTCAAGTCTATGAAATTTCTTTAGTTTATACTCACCAAGGACCTAGCAGACAGTCTGCAAAAAAATGAATTTCATGCTGGCTCCTTTACAAGTGTAGCAGTTCAAACAGTCTGGCAGTGGATTAATAACGTGACTCATGGATGTGACAATCGCTGGGACCTTGTTATAGTCAGAGCCAGACTGGAATGTGAGAACTGTAAATCATAAAATCATCTGAAAATACATGAAATCTTATTGACCTGATGATAGAAAAACAGTTTAAACTTGTGACATCTCCCGAGCTTCTTTTATCAGGTTTATAAGATTTAAAGGGAGAGTTCAGAGTGAGAAGAAACTAGTGATGAGACGGGGTGTTTTTTGCTATGTGCAGACAATGATTTAAAGTGTACATTATTCATAAATCTTATATAATTCTGAATGGTTTCATATTAAAATTCAAAAGCTTTAAGAACTGTTGTACCCAAAGGGATCATAAAATACATTCACTTTTTTTACATAAAAAGATGGAATAAATCTCCAAGCTGGATTTTATCCAATGGTTCTTTTTTTTTCATCCTGTTTTATTTTTTAAGATCTCTGCATGCTTTAATTTTTATGAAAAACTGTATATAGTCCATTGATACAAAAAGACATGCTGAGTTCACTGCTTGACAATCATTCGTGCAATCTAGCAGTGACATGACATGTTCCAAGTGAGGAAAGCTGTAAAACATGAAAATAATTCTTGAGATAGAATAGTAATCTACTTACCAGTGCTTGGCATTGGTTACCCATCTCTTAATTCTGTGGTGTCACTATGTCCCTTCACTCTTCACAATATTTGCATCTTCCTATGATGGAATTTTCCTCATGGAGGCCCTTTCAAACAATGATGTTCTCTGAGTGAAAGTAAATATTCATAACTCATTTTGTATGACTAGATATCCCATAGAAATCATTCTGGTTGTGTTTGCTTCAAATTAAGCAATGTCTGTAGCAGTCTGAGACCTAGCCAAGAACAGATCCACCCAGACAAACTTTCTTAAGCACAGACCTTTATCCTGGTCTTTCAGGTCTAGGGGGAAGCGACCACCAACTTATGGGAATACTTGAAACTGTTCTTTCTTACTGTCAGTCAGAGCAGTTAACCCATTGCCAAGCAAAGTATTATCTAAATGTTTGCTACCTTTCTGGACACATTGAGAACATGAACTACCATCAGAACAAGGACTAAAATATCTCTTAAGCAACTGCAAAAGCTCTTTGAAAATTTGATCGCTTGTTTCTGTCAATAATATGAATTTATCCCTGATTTGAAAATATAAAATGATTTCTCTTTCAACAACCAGTGAGAAGCTTGGGAAGGTGGAGAAGGAGTAAAATCTTCCTGGATTTCAGTGCTAAAGAGAAAAAAGATTGTCTGATATCTTTTGAAGAATAAATAGAAAAAATAACGCTCATCTCAATGTCTTTATTGCATGTAAAATTTTTAAAAAGCAGCAATAATTATTTATATGCTTTGACCTTTCAGATTAACTCATCCATATATTTCTGCATCCCAGACATAATTTCATCATGATTAGTGGAGAAACACTGATTAGAGGATGCACACTCTGTCCTTAAAATATCATTTTAATTTTAGTCTGTAACTTAACTAAATATTTTCTTTATATTAACCTGCCACTTGGAAGCAGTAGGTTTAATTTGTCTTTAGTAAATATAGGTTTGGCTGATGAAGTCTACACTTGTCTAGGCAATTCATTAAAACATAAAAATTATTTTCAATACCAAAATAAAAGAGGAGGGGGTCTGGAGGTGAAAAGCTGTATATGCTAGTTAGGCGATATGTTAGCAAGTTTATAAAGCACCTGCCCACAGTAAGTTTGTCTGAAGCCAGTGCTATAACACTTCCTGAAATAAGTGAATAAAGTTCATCCTGAAGTTCTGTTGTGGGGGGACACCAGAAGGAGATTGAATTTGTGTTTGACTTCCTCACACAGAAGAAATTAATGTCTCCAAAACAGTTTGCCCTTGGAAATCACAGGTGGCCAAGCTACTAATGGAATTCTTTCACACTGAGTAGTGGCTAAATATTATCTACCCTAGGAATTTCTTTGTACACAGGCAGAAAGTAAGACAAGTAGTTGCAAGAGAAGCAGAATTTATAAAGCCTGGTTTCCTTGACTGTCATGCAGTTCTGTCCTGTGTGGCTTCTGCAGTATCTAACAGTAATATACTTGACTTCTCTGGACAGATTTTTATTCATCAGTTGGGGGTAGTTATCTGGGTATTCCTCTTCTACTCAGCCACCAACATTTTTATACTATTTTGATATCCCTCTGTCAGGTGTGAGTAAACCTGTGTAATAAGTTGCAATTTTTTTTTGGAAGCAATGGGGAGCTGGAGGTGGATAATAAAGGAAATTGAAATAAGGTACACTTTTAAGAAAAACACTGGTTCAGTTATCCTGACTTTCCTGCACCCAAGTTTGTTCACAGAGAGTAAGTAAACTCTTAAAATATTACTTCTAAACCAATTCTTGTTCTGTGGGACACTCCACTTTTATCAGCCTATACCACATGAGAATTAGCTACTGGAAATTACAAAAATAATCCATAGCCAAACTTAAATTTGATTGAAGATATTAATTTTTAACACTAATTTTATGCCAATCCACAGCAAAGATATTTTGATACCCACTTTGCCATCATTTCAAAGAAATTTTGTGTCATTAAATATCTGTATCTATACACAAAAGCAAAGAGATCTAGAGTAAAACTGTCATTCATGTCTGTATTGGCAGTGGAATTATAAAACGCACGTGCAATCTGATGAATTTAAGTAACCTGAAAACATAGCAATAGAATTTACTTTCATTGTGTTCTCAGATATTCTAGGAATACAAGGACTTTGACATCCTTATTTAAGTCCCAATAAACACTAACTTCTAAGAGAGGGTTTCATTTATTTTGGTACAGTGTATGAAATTATCTTAATGTACTCTTCTAAAGTAGACCTTGATTACTTACTTCTCTGAGAAAGAGAATCTATCCTACAGGTGATTGATAATGAAAGAGGCTGCCGGAGTTTATGGGGTTAGGTTTCATGTTTATGTTTGGAGAGTTGTGTTTCCCTCATCACAATAATCTGTCTCGGTTTAGTGTTGAAAAGTAGCATCACCTTGATTGTCACCAAAGCTGCTGCACAGTTCCCAAGCCTGGGAAGAAAAAGGACTAACATTTTAAAACACGCAGTAATCATTTCTTTTGGAAGGTTAATGGCCTCTTCATTTGTTTCCACAAAATAAATACCGAGTTTCTTCATTTTCCAGTCTGCTCACTCAATCACATTCTAGCTAAAACACTGCAAAATTAGTTGCATGTGAGTGCAGTTACCTCTAGGGGATTAATTGGTCAAAACAGATGTAGAGGATCTCCCCAGCCTGACTTATTGTTGCTGTTCTGCCTCAAAATCCTGTCAAGAGGAGCTGGCTGAGGTTGCCCTTTGCAAGAGATGCTCAACTTTCAGCCTTCAGGCCCTATGGATGTTAGAAGAATGACAGGACACAGACAATGTCTGAGGAGAAACCTGATTTTTTTCATACTGCAGCAAATACCCAGCTGATTCCAGAACTGCCTTTCACCATCCAGCTTATTTAAGGCTCTGATTTACCCTCTGGCCTTGTTGACTTCAGTGGGATTTAAACACATGGACAAAATTAAAAAGATGACTTGTGTTTTGTTTTGTTTTTCCCTAGAATAAAGGAAAGGGAATATTACAGATTATATGTAAATACTTGTGATGCTTGAGTCAGGTAAAAGATTTAATAACTTGGTTCTTCCCACCTTCTTTCCCAGCCCTTATGCTTCCCTGAATCATTATTAGCAAACAGATGCACATACAAAACTCTGTGCTATGGTAAAGTCTCTGCTGAGAGCTGGGAGGTGAAAGAGGGAACAGGAAAAACTACTTTTCTTGCTAAATGAAATATTTCGTTTAGGATAGAGATGAACATAGTTTTACAGCTTTTACCTCTTCTTGAAAAAAAGGAAATTTTAAAAAAAAATAAAACCCCCTTCAGTTTCCACTTTTTTCAGATATTCTCAAAGTCTTATTTCTTACCTTAATTCAATAGTCATGTTCCTAGATTTTTCTTTACCCACAGTAATATGCCAACTATAGCTATATTACTTGACTATAATTGTTTGGGAAGCAAGAATACATTTGTATAAGAACAGTTAACTAAGAAGGTTCATGCAAAAATAATTTAGAAGCTTTATTTTGTTCGTTTGTATGTTTTGCTTTATTATTTTTTTAATCTTAGTCTTTGAGTGATATCCTTCACAGTACTTGTCAATAAATCTACAGGGTGATTTTGAAAACATCCTAAATAGGAGTGTGTTTATTTCTCACCATACTTTTTGGGGGGTACTAGTGCATTAAAGACTTAAGCCCAGTCTTTAAAAACTATTTGGCTACTAGGTTGGCAATTTGAAACAAATCTTCTTCACAAAGACTAGTTTATTCCATTAGTTGCAGCTGAATGTCTCAGTGATGTGAATAATTATATGTAATTATTATTTATATTGTATTTATGCTGTACGTTGCAATCTCCATTCTTGCTGTTTAATGGCCCAGTCCTTATAAATTAGGCTGAACAGGCTATGATAAATTATTTTTTTCCTTAGTGTGCAACATCTTTCATTCCTTTTCCATATAAGCTGTAAATCATTGTTTTCCCAACACGATGTGACAGGACATGTCTTAGATTATCTGCCTACCAGAGTTCAAAGAATTTGTCATTTATATGTATAGCAAGAAGAGCTAGAGCTGTTATAATTAATGCTAAAAATGAACATTGCAAGGGCTTTGAAAAGTCCCTGTTTCAGGATTAAATCAATCTCTAACATGTGAAACATTAAAAGGAAATCTTCCTGGAAGGTAATATTCCTGTTGTGAGCTATTTGTCTCTTTTCTGAAGCATCTGAGTTTTGTCACTAAAGCCAGGATATTAGAATGGAGAACAGTTTTCCTCTAACATGTTTCCTCTAACCTGTCATTTGGTGGGCAGAAGACCTTACCACTGTCACTCACACAGAAGGCTTTTTGTTCACCTGTTTAACTGCTCTCTAGAGTCCTTTCTAGAGAAGCTTCAGCAGCTGGGAAAAAAAAAAAAAAAAGAATCATAAAAAGTAATAGGCTTCCTTTTCTGAAAACTTGTGGCATCCCACTCTGATACCTAATGTCTCAAAATATTTTTCCCCCCCCTCCCATCCCCAGAAATGTAAGACTGAGTAACCAGGCCTATCGCTAGTTCAGGACTTTTCTGAAAGGCACAGACACTGTTTGACTTCTGTGCAGTCTGAGTGAAGCTCCAAATTATGGGCGGCTTGATTTCTACAGCGGCATTTGAATAGATAGGAAACCAGTTCCTGGGCACGGCAATAGGTCTTGGTCTTGCGCTTCCTTGGAAAGTTCTGTCCAGTGGATGTGCATGAAGTTTCTGCTAGAAGATGTGCCAGCTGAAGACTTCCCACTACTTTATATGGGTTTTTTTTGTTTGTTTCGTGCTCTGCAGTGTGACTTTTCTTTTACTTGTTTCACCCATCTGTTTTCTATGTAAAAGAGATCCACTATCTAATGCACTAAGTTGTTTTATTTTTACAGGAGTTTGGAGAGGTTTTTAGCCATGCTAATCCTTTTTTTCATGTCTGTCCAGGATAACTTCCATTTTTGTTCACATTCAGTTTTCTTCCAACTTTTTTAAAGGAAACTCATCTGAAAATGACCGGTTTTGACTAGCATTATTTTCAGCATTTTTTTTTTTAACAGCTCCAGCTATATGCTGGTTATTTTGGAGCACACTAGGCAACCAGCTGGCTAACAGAGTATTTTATATACAGAGTACCTGAAACATGTCCTTCTCCAGGATCAAAAATAGCATTCTTCATTTAGTATATCTACATTTACATAAGAAGATTAAGAGTTGTTGCCTGTGTGCCATGCATGCATTAGACACTGTTTGAGTCGCCTCCTGTAAAACAAGTATCACTGTTCTTTGTGTTACCTCTGTGCTCCAGGTTAGAGTACATGCTCCTATAGATAAAAGAGAAATGGCTTAGGCTAGAGCAGTGCTGGTGTGTAAGGGAAGAGAGAAAAACGCTAATTTGCCCAAAGTGACCCTACAGTGAAAGGCAAATGCCACTGCTCTAGTCTCCCTCTGTAGCATCTTAATTACAAGGCCACATTGCCCAGACCAAGCAGCCTGCATTTAATTAAATTTATTAACATGGCATTTATTTTCTCTGTACATGATTAATAATTATGTGTTAGAATATGTCTCACTTTCAGTCAGTCAAATACTATTCATTCACTTCCAGCTACCAAGCTTCAAACCACCAAGGAAATACAGTATAATATGTACTGTAGACAGTTCAACTGTTTTGGTATACGAGAAGAAATAAACATGAGAAAATAAATATACGAACACTACCTATTAACTTTTTGTATGCTGCAAGAAAAGCCTAGCAAACTGGGTCATTAAACAGCCTTTTTGAATGGAACATTCATATCAACTCAGGCTTTTGCATCCAATCTATTCTTAACTTTTCCACTTAATTCTTCTTGCACAATGAAATAAAAATAGTAACAATAATTTTGAACAGAGTTCATTCTGGTGAGAGACTGCTTATTAAACAGCTTTACTGCTGCAGAAAAGTATATTTTTTTCTAGCTTCATGGAGCAAACTAACCAGATCTTTTTTTCCAGGGTAAACTGAGTCTTTTTTGAATGTGCCACTGCTTTGATTAGTTTGTTTTGTTGAGGACATGGGCTGCAGAAGAATTGCAGCAGACTTTAATTATACTTTGTATAATTTCTTCTTAGGAAAACACTAGTCAATACTAAAATAGGAAAGAGTTGACAAATACATATCTCTTTGGTAATTCTGGGGGATAAGAACTGGCTAAATTTTCTGAAATTTTAGGAAAAAGAGGCTCCTACCATTCCCCTAAAAACACATGGCATAAAGCACTGACAAAATTACAGGGTGAAATTCTGTGACACGTTATGCAGGAGTTCAGACTGGATGAGCACAGTCCTTTGCTTCTGACCTTAAATTATATACATTCCAGACAAATATGGTTTATGTACTCATTTTTTGTTAAAGGTCTTTCACAGACACAAACACAACTATGTCAAAAAGATTATGTCGCTAAAAGTATACTAGAGAAAATGGAACAGTACGATACTTTCTACATTTGTATAAGGATGGCTGTTCAATACGTGTTCTTGCATAGACATAAATATTAAACCTACAGCAGACATGATGTATACCAAAAGTTAAAAATTAAAGATGTGTTCATGCTCAACAATAGAGCACATTCTATGGTGAGAAGGTACAGAGACCACACCTCTCCATCTACGAAATGCAGAGGTGCAGACCTAGCTGGCAATGATGATGCGGCTGTGGGAGAGCAGTGCCACTCTCACACTGCTGAACACTCTCCCACCATGAAGGTTGGACATCTTAGCTATAGTGCTATAAGGACAGAGCTGGGATTTTTCCTGTTCAAGGGAAGTCCTGGATGACATTAATTCCAGTGCCAATTGTATGGAGCAGGCATGCTCCAAGAGGCACAGACATCCTTCCTCCTCTGAGGGGTGTGCACCAGGACAAGAACACAAGCTAGAACTAGTTTCTAGCATAACATGACCTAGAAAAAAACTCTTATTTACCTGTAGAATTTGGTCACTAGTACAAACATCAGCCTGGATATCAATCTTAACACTCCACCTGTGGAAAGTGCCTGAAGGAATATCATCATACATGTCCAAACCCTAAATTATTAAGTGTTGTTTTTCAGAAATATTCTTTACTTGAGTTATCCTGCCTTAAAGGTGACATTATGACAGTGGTTGGAATTACTTAAAGAGATGGGTAAAGGAAAATACCTGCAGTGGATTTTCTGCAGAGGATCTGAATGTATGACACAGTTCTTATTTGAAAAAAAACTACGAACAATGCAAATCTTAAATATCATATGTAGCCATAGCAGAACAGGCCATGTCATCACCGTCTAAATCTTGTGAATATGATAAAGAAGTGACACAGGTTAAACTGCAGAGCTAATTTGCTGAGAAAAAGAGGAAAGTGATGATAGCTGTGCTCACCTGAATGCCTTGCATCTTCTACAGACTGCACTCAGAAACCAAGAGCCTACAGAAGGACATGGTACATGGGAAAGCATTGATAGAAATTCATGGCTGTGGTGAAATACAAGCTGTACTCATCATGTCATGTGAAATTAGAGACAGTAAATGGTAGCTTCTGGTGCATTAAATAAGGAAGTACTAAGTACAATAAAATCATGTTACCTTTGCAATATATTTAATCAGAAAGATCATTACTGGAATACTATGTCACATTCAAGTACTTACGTATTATAAAAGTTATTAAGCAAAAGGGGTTCATTCAAATGCTATGTAACTCATTGCACAGCTGATTTTTTCAACTAACACTAAATGAAATATTTTTTTCCCTCTTCAGGAATTTTCAGGATTTTAACTGTTTTCCTTCTTTACTTCAAAGCAAAACTGACCTCTTGCTTTTGTTCTCTCTCATTTCTACTCCCTCCTCCCCCCTGTGTAGGATCACAAGTGCCTGTTGTCTAGGGCACTAGCTCAGAATGGAGAAAATCCACAGTCAGGTCCCTGCTGAGGGAGTGTTGATACATCATTAATCTGTCACTTTAGCTGATGAAAATGAACCAGAGAAAGTGACAAAGAGCAAATGCGCTGTGTATAAGCCAGAGTGTTCAATAAGCGTTCTTGGACAGAACAAACTTTAAAGCTGTCCCAGACTAACTTAACAGTATACATCAAAGCTGTCTGCTGGAGATATCATGTATGAAAATGATTGCCTATTCTTTGGGTGACGGAAAGAACAAGAGAAGGATTCAATGGATATAGCAGTATGGGCTGTGCAAGACGGGTTCAGATCCCCCTGCATGCCACAGCTTAACTGGATTCACTTTCTTTCAATATATCTCCTCCCCTCCCCCCCAGATTTTCCCTTTTATACCTGAAAAGTATTTTTAGGAATTATATTTTTTAAAATATGGATTTTTAAATGCTACCTTCATAAATTTCTACAAGCTTACATTTTATTATATAAAAAAACCAAACCCAAACATGTTGAAAACTTCCCAGGTTCCTACACCCCAGTCTGTCAAGCATAGAAGCTCACATTTTCTAACCAGTTTTCTGCAGTCATCAAAAAAAGTATAAGTCAAATTGGGTAAACAAGGTGTCAGTCACAGACATCTTTTGCTGGCTTTTGAACAAAGTCAATTTCAAGTCTTGGGAGGTAAATATTCAAGTGTGCCTGTTGTAAACTCAACAGCTTACCTGTTCTGACAATCATATCATGTGCAGGGATACACACAGTAAGAGTTCAGAGCAGAAGGAGGGCAAGTGGTTCCCTCTTCTTATGAGACAGGCTGTTATTTCAGCTCACCTGAACCTGCTTTAAAAGCACAGTCATAGAATCATTGGCTGTTGGGTTTTTTTTTCCCTCTGCTGTAACACAAAGGAGAGCTTCTCTTTGGGAAGTGGCTGCAGTTCATTGTGGATTGATCTTCATAGCGTTTCTTGGTTTACTTATCTTTTTATATTCTTTATTCTCATGCTGTTAATGCACGATTGGAATAGGTTTGCCTCGGTTAGAAAACATTTCAAATAGAACATGATTCATGTGCAGTATGTTTCTTAAATGAAGGCTCCAGGAGGATGTTCTGACTTTTGGGGATCTTAGAAGTTAAATTCTAGGTGGATGGCCTTTAAGTCTTTTTATATATATATATATGTTTTTTTCACTTTAGAAATTATAATTGCTGTTCATTTGACTGTTCAACTTTAGATCTCAGCAAATGTTGCATCCAGCATGAGACAAACACAATGATAGGAAGACATTACAGTTATTCCATCTGCCTGAATAATGTACTGGAGATTGAATGGTACAAACCACTAATTTTATCCATACACTCAGGAATTATAACATGATTATAGTGCAATCACAGGGACAATCACTGCAAAATTGTATTAGTTTATTGCTACTGGCTTAACATAAAATTCTAAGCAATCTCATTTCATTTCCTTGTCAACTGCAATGTCTTGGACAACTTTGAAATGTGACCATTATATTAACTACTCACGGGAGACATTTGTAGACCTGCTTTTATTCTTGCAGTTCATATTGAACTGGAATTGTTCTGTGTCCCTGGGAAAATAAAAGAAGCCCTATAAACCAAAAACTTTAAAATTCCCAAATTGTCTCTGTTATTAAAAAGTTGTGTACTGTTCTACTGAAAGATAGTAAAACCAGATTTCTGCAAAAACAATTGCCTCTTTTATCTGAACATTGATATCTTGCCTGTGGTATTTCTAACTTTTTGGGAATGATTCACAAATCATATCAGTAATTGTTAGATCACATAGAGCACAAGTTATCAAATAGTTATATGTAAACTAAATTTCTCTATATTAATTTGGTGGATTTTTAAAAGGAAAATGTATATATACTTGAAATATAATTCTTACAAAAAGGAAGGATTATTGTTACACCTACATCTGATGATCTTGTCTACTTTCTGTTAAGCCAAAGCATGTTTTGAAATTTGATTTCAGTAGCAATTTTTCTTGAAAGTAGTGCAACTTTCTAAATATCTGGCTAGTTATTGAAAAAGCTGAATGTAGAGCAAAAGATGGCTTCTACCAAACATCTATTGAAAATTAAATGATGAATTAAGATCCGCCTCACACTACTGATAATTCGGCACTTTGAATCAAAGTACAAGGGAAGGACAGGTGCATGAGCAGAACCTTTATCATAGATCCAACAGTAACAAATTAACTAATTTTCTTAGCACACTGGTTTTGACAGAAATAATGGCTACTACTTTCATTCCTTTCTGTATTACAATTGCTATCAGAGTATAGCTTATGTACTAATGAAAACTTACACTGTTGCAAGGCAAAAGCTCTGCACTTAAAAGCTCAAGTAATCTCAGGGTTAAATGATGCTCAGATTCCTGGGTTTCAAGCCCAAGCATGTTATGCTCTTGATTCAGCAGGGTGGTACAAATTAGGTATAATAAGGATTGTTAATTTTCTCTTGTGATTTGCAGTTGGCAATCACCTAGTAGAAAATAATAAAACAGATTATGATTTCAAGCTGAAATTTGAGGAACACTATCCTGGACACTTTACCTAAGCCCTGTATCCTACCTAATTTTTCATCTTTTTCCTTTTAAGCTGACATCAGATACTTCATTCAGTCTTTCTGTCTGTCCATGCACATCCGGATTCAGGCTCGCAGGCTTAAGGGTATGCAAAAAGAGTAAGAGTTGTCCCTTTCTTCAACAGGTTTTTCACCCTTTTTCCTACAATGCTGCTTCTTCTTCAGGATATGTTCCATGTTCCTGAATTTATTGGAGGCTTTCTTTCTACACAGAGATATATCCAATGGTCAGTTGAAATTTAAATTAATCTGATAGTTTGCTTTCTAGTGATCAAATAAGAAACAGTTAAACTCCAGTAATAGAATTGTACTTCCTGAACATGCTGGGCTTCTGTACTCCTGTGAATACATATTTTCAAGGGGGTTTTATTTCTAGCATTTGTCTTGTGTGTTTTAAGATTTCCAATAAGCAAGGATAATCTTTGGCACTGTCAGAATCCTTTTAGAGGTTTCGTTAACAAGTTATGTATTAGCTAATAGCTTTTTAGTAGCGGATATTGACATAGAAGCACAGAGAAGAAAACTTAATATTTGAAAAGGACGAAAATAACATGAAAAAATATGATCAGATTCTTCTGCTTACAAGGCAGTTTGCACTACAGTTCAAACTTTGAAGCTGTTCTGTATTTCTGGAAGTTACTGGCAAGATGAAGAGTTTTGATGTTGCTGCTGACAGGTGTTAGAAACAAGAGGTTTGGCAAGTCTCGTTTTCAGGAATTGGCTTGATTGTGTGCCCTGGTTTCAGCTGGGACAGAGTTAATTTTCTTCTTAGTAGCTGACATAGTGCTGTGTTTTGGATTTAGTATGAGAATGAAGTTGATAACACACTGATGTTTTAGTTGTTGCTAAGTAGTGCTCACACTAAAGCCAGGAATTTTCTGTTTCCCATGCTCTGCCAGCAAGCAGGTGCACAAGGAGCTGGAAGGAAGCAGAGCCAGTACAGTTGACCAGAACTAGCCAAAGGGATATTCCATGCCATAGAACACCATGCTCAGTATATAAACTGGGGGGAGTTGGCCAGGAGGCACGAATCACTGCTTAGGGACTGGCTGGGCATCAGTCAGTGGGTGGTGAGCAACTGTATTGTGCATCAGTTGGGGTTTTTCCCTTGGGTTTTATTCCTCTCTCTCTCCCTCTCTTCATTACCATTATTCTTGTTACTGTTGTTATTATTACTGTTATTATTATTTAAGTTATTGAACTATTCTTATCTAAACCTATGGGTTTTACCTTTTTCTGATTCTTGTCCCCATTCCACTGGTGGCTGCACATGTGAGTGGGTGTGTGGTACGAAGTTGCTGGCTGGGGTTAAACCACAACGCTGTGAAATGTTGTAAAGCTACAAACCAGACTCCCTCAGATGAGTTGGCAGTAATACTCTTCCTAGGGTCCTTGCAAAAAAATGCTTCCTCTGAGAAATTTATACTCACTTTAGCTACAATAAAATGAGAGATGCAACCCTTATATTAATGTACAGAAAAGCATGAGACTTCAGGTCAGGTGTTTTCACTTCTAGGAATAAGCTGAATGGGAACAAATTGCAAAAGTAGGAGGCACTTTGTGGGCACTGGAAGGGCCAGCCAGATTCAGCTCCCAGTGGGACCGTGGTGCCCAAAGGGGAGGCAGCACCAGAGCTCAGCAAAGAGCATGGGGAAGCATCCACAGAAGCTTCGTGTAGACAAACATCTTAAAAATGCATGGCTTCATAGGAGGCAGCTGTTACTGGTATACAAAATAAACAGCACCTTAAAACAAACTCAGCTGGGGAAAAGGAAACATGCTGAAGAAGTACTGCATAGTTATATTCCAGTATTTGTATCAATTGCTTCAAGCACAGATATTGACACAACCCTATCTTCTCTTTCAATAGAAGGACTCAGCTCTGAGTTTGTTATTGAAGTTTGTAAAAGCATTTGATAATATTTGAAAATAGAAGACACTCTGTAAAGTAAAATTATATTGCTTTATTTAGTTCCTATATTTAGAAATACTTTCCATATTTTTAATATTTGGAAACTAAATAAAAGATGGATTTGATTTTAAACCTGAATAAAATCTTTTGGGACTGACTAGCTTTAGTGTAATGAAAAAGGTTTGCTACAAGTCTACATACATGGTTCATGGGGACTTTATATCCACTTCTAATGGGAAAATGGTATTAAAACATAATTAAAGTTATGAGCGCTTTTAAAGAGTTAATGGATTAAATATTCAGTCCAAATTCTGTTGTTTATGTGATTTATAATAAAATACAGAAAAAATATATATATAAATTCCGTTAAAGATTTAATTTCAGAATTTGGTAAATTTAGTATTTAGGGAAAACATGATGCTAATTTGCACCATTCTATTTTGATTATATGAAACTGAAGAATTTGGGATTCTTCTCTTTTTAATATTTTTTTTTATAAAAAGAGAGCTTGAGAAACATATATCAGCAAATCCCACATTTCTACAGTCCCAAATCCAATTTTAGATACCAGTTTGAAGATCACCACTGAAAGTAGTAGGCGTTGCATGCAGAGCAGAGCTCAACTGCATCTCTATGAGTTCTACAACATAGAGATCACATGGAGTTTGTCCACAAAAACCTACACACAGATTCTTAACTACATGCACTGAGGTCTCTAGCTTTTAAAGGAAATCTTATTATAGAGGTAGTTGAAGATAGTATAGTATAGCTTCTTCCCCCCTTCATAATAAATTAGAGCTGTAAAGCTTAAATTACCAGAAAAGAAACAAGAAAAGATGGCCATAAATGACCATTTTATGGCACATTCAGTTATTATTAAAACTTCTAGCCATATCAGATATCTGAATGAACAAGACATACACAAGAATCCTTGCACTTGCCACTACAGTGATGGGACTGCTAGCAAAGGAACAGAGCTGCAAGTTCATCTCAGCAGCAGTAGCAGTCCAAGAAAATCTTGAAGAGAGACTCTTAAAAGCTATAGAGAAGGCACGAGCCTCTGGCAGAAGCAGAGATTAAAAGTCAATGAGGCAGTTTCTGAATGGTTTAAAATTATGAAAGCATTGTTAATAAGAAGCTCCAACAATGCCTTACGCCACTATAGAAGCAGAAGAATTTATATTTTTTTTTTTAATCCATACTGGAGAGAAGAAAGCAACATGGGATTAACAGAATCCTTTTTAGTTTAAGGTTCATCTCCTTTGAAAAGCTCCTAATTTGATTACAAGTAGCTGACTCTCTTCAGGTCTTCATGAACTGGTACCCACTGGATGTCACAACCAATGCCTGGAGACAAAGAAGAGAAGCCAGGATGTCAGAGTGAGGGCACATGCAGGGGCCAGGCAAATTGTGTACAACTAGAGGATATTCACATGAAAAAATATGGGAGAAGACAAGATCTAACCATGAAGAAGATGGAACAATGGGGTCCATCAATGTGAACTTGGTAAGCTCATTAAATTTGCTTATCATAGCATCAAAACTAATGAACTAAGTGTGCCATACCCAGCATCATAGTCTCCTATCTTGAAAGACATCACTCTGGCTCTTGCCATGATATCACTGTAAATTTTGTTCATAAGTGATTTAGAGAAAGCAGTTCCAGATGCTGAATGTCCTTCAGAGCTTCTTGTAAGTTCTTGCAGTTTTCTCCTGGTTTCCTACTGGCAAGCTGAATCAGCTCAGTGTTAAGGTGCTTAGATAGTGTAAGCTGATAGACTGAATCCATAATATAAAACATTTCCGAAAGACCTTCAGCTGGGAGGTGTGTGGGGAGCTGGGTGGATATTAAGGTGTTGGGGTTTGTCCTGAAATACTACTTCCTATCCAACTGATTTTTAATCTGCGCGTCTATTGAGGATCCAGAAGTCAAAAACTCTACCAGGCTACACCATGGTCTCTCTCTAAGCCAGTGATTTTCTCATTCCTAGGTATATGGTGGCTCAACTTTGACAAGCAGAATAGCCAGGAGTCATTTTTATCTACTCTTCTTCATCTGTGAGTAGTACCCATATGGATATGTTCTAATGAGACACAAGAAGAGAGTGTCTTAACGCTCTGGCTTCCTATGCAGTGCTCTAACCACTGCTGGGGAACAAAAAACCCAGATGTTTCCTCTCACTTCTCTTTTAAGAGGAAAAAAGATCCTTAGTATAATCACATGAAACTGTTTCAGACTGAACTCTCATAACAGAAAGGCACCAAACCTGGAGAGAGCATGTTGGATACAGCCCCCTGCAGCGTCCCCTCTTGTCCGGTTTAGGCACAATGTGCACCAGTTGTGGACTCGGTTGTGGCAATTCTTCCTCTCATATGCGAAAAAGGAAGAGCTAGAGAACTGTATAAAGCACGGAATGAGGCCTCACGGTGAATTGTGCTGGCAGGCACAGTAACAGATGTTAAGCCATGAGACCATCAACATGGGTCCCATCTTGCCAGGCTCATGGTACCAGTCAGAGAGCTATGGCTGATCTAGTCATTCCAGGCTCTAGGTGTAGTTATGGAGAGATACGCCAGCTCTGTCAGAGCATGTTTCATCAGGCCTCTCTCAAATGCCTGACTCAGGTTGAATGCTCCATGCCTACAAGCTTCTGTTCCTGGTCGTTTGTTTTCATTAAAGCTTGGGGTGATGATGATGACATGCAAATCTCACACTGCAGGCATCCATAGTGTCAGATGAGCCCTGTATGCTGTGGCTCAAATCCACATTTCTTTTTGAACCTAGCCTTAAGTCTAATTTTAAGTACCTTAAGGGCTAGTCCCAGTATCACCTGAAAATCAGCAGCAGAAACCAGAATTGGTCAAATCAATGACGGGTGCTGCTTTGTTCATAAAAACAGCCTGTCTCCCACTCTACTCATCTGAAAACAGTCACCTTTAATAACAGAAATATTTAAAACACATCTGGATCAGGTATTCAGCCTTTCATGCCAGACCCTCAGCAAAAACCAGTGTACCTTCTATAGATCTATAAGGGTTTATAGGGGTTAAGGATATAGCTTGCTGGTTTTACTCCAAAAGAACATATGATTTTATATAAATGAATTTACATTATTCAAAACATAGCAGACTAATTTTGTTTATTTAATCTGAAGCGATTTAACAAACTGACACAGAGAAAAGTATTTCAAATACCATGACTTGTAAATGCCAGTTGTTGGGTTTTTTTAAAGAAACAGTAAGACAAATGATGTGTTAGATTAACCTGAGCTAAGAAAATAGAGACATAGCCAAAATTATAGACAAAGACTAATATCTGTGCAAGGAAACATGCTGAAAACAAACTAAGTTTGACCTCTGGTAATGCTAACAGCTGGGCTATACATGAGTGCAACTTCAGACCTGTTCATTTTAGGATTTTTTTTTTTTTTAAGAGTCCATTTTGTTGAACTGTTCCCGATAAATTAAGTCTTGAGTGAGTTTTCTGTTATTTTCCTTTCTTTCTCTAAGGAAACACTTCAGTTCAATCTACTGTGAGACAAAATGAAAGTTCATCTTATGGCCTGTTGCTGTATAAATTTTCATAAGAAAGAAATTTATGCTATGGCCCAAAATGCTGAAGTAGTGAATTAGCACGTTTCCTGTGGATTTCTGCCTTTCACCAAACTTTTCTCAGCCAGCTACTTCAATATGATTTTTCCTTTCAAAGCTACAGTTTTAAATACTTTTTGTCTCCATGTTACAGTTGTTTCTCAGCGTTGCAGCTTGTTCTCAACAACTCGCCCCACTGGGCTGTAGTTTAATTCCCCTTTTGATTTGCCATGCTGTAAAGTGAAATAGGGAAGTAGTTTTATCTATGGTATTTTTTTTAGCTGGCATCACTGCTTATTTCAGTATATCAGCATGAATGAGGGGTGCAATAAATCACAACCAGAGATGAGCAGACAGGGACAAAAGTCTCTTAAAATGGTCATTTCTCCAAGGGCAGTTACAGCCTAATAGACCTTGGAGAATCATGGCTATCAAAAGGTCAGTGGGGGAGAAATAGTTCTGATAAGATTAATAAAAAATGAGCATCAGGATTTTATCTGACAGGGGAGATGTCAGCGAGGATGGAGCTGTAGTGGTAAGACCAGAGCACTCAGTTGAGATGCTCTCTTAGATCGTCAAAAAACCCTATGCACAACACAGGTATTTGCACCTACTTTGAAAATAATACTTGAAATCTGAATGAGAACCCCCTATCTGAGAGTGAATAGCTTATCTCCAGAGATGAATCTAGATCTCATTCAAATCTAATATAATTTAGATTTGCAAAAATGTATTATTTTTAGAATTATCTCCCTTTTTTATGTATGTTGACAACAGTACCTAAGCTTTATACCGTGTTTAAATGAGTATGCCAGAGCTCATGCATGACATGGTATTTATGAGCTTTCATGCAATTCTTAGATTTAATGACCTTTCTGGAGACTGTGCAGTACCTATAATTTTGAATTAGGAGAGTTTAAGAACATGGCAATCTAACAGATGCTTTTAATGTGATGCACCATTGGCATGCAACAAATATGAATGCCTTATTAAAGAAGTATTAGAAATGATTGCTACATAAGTGGGATAAAAAAAAAATTGCTAATCTATTTCTTTTGGAAAATAATCGAGCCAGCATTCATGATTGCTCCATTATGCATGAAGCATGTGTAAGACATGAACTTCTATACTTGACTACTGCATATGATCCAGAAAAAAGCTCTTTAACATTATATAGTTTAATATTTGTATAGCACCTTTCATCTTCTGTCAGAAGACTTTTACGACTGGTTTAAAAGACATGTGAGATTGGGTGCTGTTGGCATGAATATTT
Source organism: Falco rusticolus (assembly GCF_015220075.1). Lineage (NCBI taxonomy): Eukaryota > Metazoa > Chordata > Aves > Falconiformes > Falconidae > Falco > Falco rusticolus. Next base: position 18,917,074 of record NC_051191.1, read on the forward strand.
AGGAGTCCTGGATTTTGCTTAGATCTTTCTGGCCCCTGCTAAAATTGATTAATAATGGCACTTTTTGCAAAATGATAAATATACATAGATAAAACATGTAGTCTAGTATCTAGGTTATTATTTATTCAATTATTTTCCCCCCTTCATGTGTCCTTGGTATCTAAGGACCTTTAAATCCCTGTAAAGAACAGGTTTTATTTGAAACTTCAAGGAGTCCTCAGAGAGGCAAAATATTTTTGTCTTGAACAAGATTTTTTATGCTGTCTAAATGACATCAATTAGCAAAAATTTACATTTAAGCCTCAAGACACTCTAATAACTGCAGGTTTTCCCACCTCTTTGGGTTACAGCTTCTTCTATACTGAAAGGTTCTCTTTAGGAAAATACTTTATTCTCATTACTCATAGGTAAGAACATTCATGATCACATATTCTGCTTTTCAGGGGACTTCTGCCTTTATTCAGTAACTGGGTAGTTCACCGTATGGCTTCAAGTCTTATTGAATACCTATCATGCAAATTTGGATTAAGACGTATTTAGTTGATCAGTCACAGCCATGTTTTACCAATCTACTTGTTAAACATTCACTCACAAGCATAGCTGTTCTGTGACATTGACCTATCGCAAGAGATTGCAGTCAATACCTCGAGATATTAAAAAAAAATATCCAAATTATAGTGTGATATGGTTAATGAAAGAAAAAGTTAATTTGATATGTGGTTAAGGCACCTCCCCTGAGTGCTGAAGATATGAAGAAAACAGTCCTGACTCACATGTGATGTTGTAAGAGTGGTTTGGAGACTGTTCCACTTCAGTAATTTATAGCTTACACAGAACTACGACATAGTGGTCAGAAAGGGTCCTGAATTATCAGATTTTACAAACCTTAGATGTGGCAGCACTGAGAGCTGCTCACTTAGCCAGAGAGCACAAGGAACTGCTGTGTGTCTGTGTACCTAACCATGCTCCAATGTGCATGAGATGTTAATTGTGAATAGGAAAATTTTTTACTAATTACCATTTTCACAAATTATGTGTAACTACCTTGTATCCTCAAAAGGTAGCATATGGATGCACTTGGAAACTGTTAACTCCTCTTTCGGTGTGGTGATAAAACTTTTGCCTTTTAAATTACAGACATAGAGCTCTTACAGTTGTTATAAAAGCAAAAAAAAAACCAACCAAAAAACTTGCTGGCTCAGTTGAAAGAGAAGGATAAGTTCTACATCATCCTGCTCCTTCTGAGAAAATGTATTGTCTTGGCATCAATAGTTTTACAACTTAGTTTAAAAATACTTCTGTTAAGATGTTTTAAATGTCATTGTGCCTTCTGTCTCTCCTTTATTCTTCAACTTCAAAGCTTCTAAAGCACCTATTATCTGAGTTTATGAGCTTTAATTACCCATCATCTCTGGTGTCTGTATGGGCTTTGAGATACTGACTTCTTAATCACCTGTTTCACAGTAGTTTTACCATTTTTTTTAAATTGCCTGTGGTGGACAAGCCTTCTTATTACATTTCCCTATTTCACATCAGTATCTGAACGCATTATAAAGTATTAGAAACAAGTATCTTTTTCTAAGCACAAGCTTGAATACAGAATACTATACATTCTTACTCTTTTTACAGGAACTGGTATTGTGAACTTCCAGAGGCATGAATGGTAGCTTCTATTTTTCAAATGTACCCTTTCTCAATTCAGAGATTTCTATTTAAATTATGTTTTTAAGTTGACATTGCACCAGAACAGAAATGGACATGTTACAAGGCTTTTAAAGTATTGTTCATCTCCTCCTACCTATAGAATCTCCACCGTTGATCCCTGCTGTAAGAAACGAGCCAGATAAAATTTAATTTAATAGGAAATATCCCTTAAGGCTCTCATTCCTAGAAACTCCCACTCCATTCCATTTTTCATACTCAATTCATAGAAATATTTCAAATTACCATTCATTTTTTAAAGTGATCTGCAGCTCTTTTATAATCTTTACATTCAAAACCAGTCTTCTAGATAATGCTGAGAATCACATTATTTTCATTCTTTTCACCAGATGCATTGACTCATCATGTCTTGTTTCATTAGTTACAGCACAGTATGACAGTACATACACTTCAATGACATCAGCAGCTGTGGATTGACTTTTAAGTCACCATTTGTCCTTTGAGAACCAAATTCCAAAAGCTGATTAATTTTTCAAGATTCCTGAGATCCCTCATTTGAGTGAGAGCATGTGTATCCATCTGAATACATGGAAAACCAGTTACCATAAATGTAACCCATTTGCCTGATATATTTTTTGCCCCTGTTGGGTTTTTTATTTCATTGTGACATTTATTTCAACTCTGCTAATTTAATCACACTGAAGACAGGGCTAAATACCGAGCATCTATTGTGAAAGGATATTTCTAGACTTATGCAGGCCAAATGGAATTGAAGTTCATTAGTGACCCTGATTCTGCTGTAAAATCATGACAACTTTCTAAAATATACATTTAAGTTATGTTATGACATTCATGTCTAGAAAGGGGGATTTGATCAGCTAATATGAAAACTACCAGAGTAGCTCCATTAATCAGATTTTGTTTCTTCTACATATCTGAATGTAAACAGTTGAGCAAGTGTGAGTTTGTGAAATCTGTTTATTATGTTATCCTTTTAACCTCATGAACTGTTTAGTATATTTAATGTAGAATTGCATCAATCACTCTTTTCTAGGCAACACTCAGTGTAGATACTTTGCATTCCTGAGAAACCTCGTGAATTAAAATAAAGTGAAAGTAGTCAATATGTGAAAAAAAATCTAGACAAAAGGATTTTTAGTAATTTTTAGTTTCCCTAGGGATGGTAAGTCAGTGCTGTCCTACAGCAGGGTCAGGTAGACTGCCCCAGCATGGTCCCTGACTTTTCCTTTACTGCCCCAAGGGCATAGGACAGTTCAGCTGTGAACCATTGCTCCCCAGTTCAGCCTGGCTCAACAGTACTGGGGAAGTGTGGTGGGGGTCAGAAGGCAATTACAGCTACAGGCAGGGCAACACTGAGCTGGATGGCCCAGTCATACTGTGGTTTGCAATAGATACATAACCGGGACATCCAGGTGCCAAGGTGTTTAAAAAGCTCTGTCATGAGGCAGAGAAAGACAAGAGACCTGATGTACCCTAGCAAGTTCCCCATAAATTTAACAGAGAAAAGTGGGTACTTCTTTTCTACCGATGTGCTACCACTTTTTTGTCAATGATCTGCCCAGTGGCCCAGCCTTAAAAAAAAAAGTGTATGCACCTCCTATCATCACAGTCAGGAACTTTGCAAGGAGGTAGGAGATTAGTTTCAAACCTCCCCAGGCCAGAATGAGCTTTAAACCACCTCTTCTGCTGCCAGTTATGATCTTGAAACTTGCTAAGTAACACTGGATGCTACAGATACTTCAAACACAAATCTGTTTCCCCATGACAATCCTCTAGCACTTTAGCCACTCAGCAAAATCATCTGCCAAGCAAGGAAGCAAGTACCACATTAAACTTATCTAAGAAGAGGTAGAGTAGATGGTACAGGCTGCTGGATTCCAGGGTTTGGCAGTTTGGCAGCCCAGATCTATCCCTTCCTTCATCCATGTTCTTCGAGAAGGGACAGAACATGCAGACAGAGGAAGATGACTGACTGGAGAGCTCTCTTGATGCACCCTGTGATATGAGAGGTCACATCTGGCACTTGCCCATCTAAGCCCGAATAGTCTCACATATGGCTTTTATAATGATTTTTTTTTTTTTTTACATATAACATCAAAGCAGTTCCTGATTCTTCTATAAGTTACTCTGCAATTTTTTTGAGCCTATAATAGGTTGTTGTTTCAACGTATAGAATCAAACATCAAGCACACTGTTTCTACAATCAAAATTTCAGCAGCCTGTAGCTTCCCCAGAAGCAAAGAAGAGCTGCCAGATCACTGCTGCCATCACTGATACCCCCTGGATTAGCCCCCTCCATTAGTGATGGCTCACTAGAAACTGAAACAACCTGACAACGTTTCTTACTTCCCAATCTAACTCCACAAGTGTCATCCCTACAAAGCCAGAAGTACTGCTGAACTCCCCATCAAGTTTCTGGTGACACAGTACTCTGACAGCTGCTACCTGTTCAGCATTTGGTGGCTTTTCCCAACCTGTTATGATGCTGGTGAGTGACTGCATCCTCACTGAAATGGCGAGGTGACATGGTTGCACTATTACTCCCCATTCAGCAATTTGTTGGGGGTTTTTTTGGGTTTGTTTTTTTTTTTTTAAATTAACCTTATCGTGTAGCGTGCAAGATATTTTAGGATAAACTGAGACTAAGAGACCCCTCAAACTCTGTTTCTCTTTAGAGTTAACATGCCATGAACTGCAGTGAACCAGCCCAAGAGCTTCACCTTTTACTCCCATTTACCTGGCAGATCCTCTTCATGGTATGTGAGAAATGGTTCATTACATTGGCCTCAAAGGCCAAACCTCTGAGTAATTTTACTTACTACCTTTGTTTTCTTTATTATACACCAAGTAGCAACAGGCAAACTTGTTTTATTTTATCACCTTATTCATATACTATTGTTATGCAAACGAGATGTTAATCTCAATATAAACAGCACTTTGGTCTGTTTAGTCAAGCTAGAAAGGAGATGGATGGAGACATGAAATAGGAAAAAGAAATGAAAGTCAAAAAGGGAAGTGTCAAAGAGGGCAGAATTTTAATGATTGAGTGGATATACAGTGTATATATTGCATAAAAACTGTGCATCTTTGGCTCTTTCTGGTACTTAATTTAGGAAACCTATCAAATCAGCCAACTTCTGAAATGTTTCTGAGCCAGATAAGACCATCAGAATTGACATGTGGAGCTGAAGCAAATTACCAGAGCCTTTTACTAGATGGTCATCAGTAACTTGTCTTTTAGGGAAAAAAATACATAAAGAGAAACATAGGCTAATTTTCCGTAATGTGGACTCTGCCTACTTTCAGCACTGTGGGAAATCCTGAACTAGACAGTACATTTAAGCATGATACACATACGTACCTATACATCGTAGGATGGATGTGCATCACGTGAATTTAAGTTTGTTTTTAAACTTGTATACATTTGTGGTCAGAATCCTACAACAGTGCATCCTACAACTTAATTATGTGCATCATGAAAATGTACTTCTTTTATACCTTCTATATTATCATCTGTGTGCCCTGAGAAATAGTAACTACCCCCTATAACTTCTCCCCAGTACTGATCACGACATAATAAACTTCTGTAATCTCTACAGTTCTCTCTTTTCACAGCTATTGCATGTGTAGACTCCGATGCTTACAAAAGCTGTTCGCTGCTTACACAAATGTCTGCTTTGGAAATTTTTTTTCCTTTCATGAATTCGCACTAACCGAATGCCTGAGTTGCTGTTGGTTTGATTAAATGGAAACACTTTCTGTGAGTCACAGTATTTGTTTTCAGGACTTAAAAAATAGTCTAAAATATGCAGAAAAGTTTCACTGTGGACAAACACCTTTTATTCAGAAAATGGAGCATGGTTTCACTGCCTTGATTTGTACTGACATGTAACTGGTGTGAGTGGTAAGAAAACATCAGGCATCAGCACAACCAGACCAATATGCATTTACCTCTCAGTCCACAAAAGCAATTGAGATAACAAGAGTATGGCCTAAGTATCTAGTCCTTTTTTCTGCATTAACTGTTTATGATTTTTATAAATGTAATTCAGCGCTTAGCCACTGCATTTCGCGCGATGCTCCATCAAGCACGGAAGAGCCACCAGATGGCACTGGTTAGCTGTAAATGAATTATTTCAGCCTGGCTCTAAAGGAGGACTCAAGAAGAGAGGATTTACCCAGTAACTCTCACGTGGGTGGTTTTAGGCCACCAATACTGTCATTTTAGGGCTGAAAGTAAATCCAGATCATCAGATACACAAAAGAGAAGAGGCTCTTGTGGGAGAGATAAGCATAGCTGGTCCAAAAGCAAAATTCCTGGCAAGGAAAAAGATCCATTTAAGCCAGACTGACAGGCAAGCAAGAAGCTCCCCAGAACTTCTCACAGGTAAGGGCTGCTTCACTTGCCTGGCTCAGAAGGTGCATTCCTGCATGTCCAAGCAGCTCAAAGCCATGCCCTTATCTACCGTACACACACACACACACACACACACACCCCCATTTCGCCAGGATGCCAAGCCACACTCTGGGGTCTTGGTCCCGGTCCCACCCATCGAGAAGTATCTCTGCACCTGCCACCCAGAGCTCCCACCCTGAGCCCTGTGGGCTCCATCATCCACTGCCTGAGGACCTGCAGGGCAGGAAGCAGTGCTATGAACAGCTCCCTAGCACATGCAGATGTGATGCTTCCAGCTGATGCAGATGATGATGCTTCCAGCTGTGTGACCCCAAATTTCCCATTGCTTGTGCATTTTGTGCATATTCCTGCATATATTATCGATACTATTTTTAATGGTTTTGGTCAAAACAGTCTAGTATTGCTCTAGCAGACAAGTTTTAACTTACTTGTAGAACAGCTGTCAGACACAGAAATAATTTCAAAATCCTTTCCAGGATCTCTGTGACCCACACCAGCATATTTCTCTCCTAGGTGCATGACCAAGAGCAAGCATCTAAGAAAGGCATGCTCAGGACCTGCCTCCTATGGTCCATGCTTCACAGTTCAAAGAAAAGTATTTACACTTCTACTGTGCAATTGCTATGCAGGATGCAGCTGATCAGCACATTCTACAATTTGCTGATAGGTAGCTCTTGGGTATTTTTTTTTTCCTTTGGGAGCTGGTTTGATCCTGTGGTGCTTGTGCTTGGCCCTAGCCTCAGTTACCTTGCATGTGTATTGCAGCCATGGCCATGTCCAGACACTCATCCTACTTATCTGGTCCCCATCTCACAGACCTGCCACCGGGCTGGGCCTCATCATGTCCTTGTCACCACAGCCCTGCCCACCCCCCCAGGCTATGCCTGATCCCCGTTCCCCCCACAGGGCCTTATCCTGCCCCACCTGCAGTATGATGCCCCAGCCTGGTCTCTGTCACTTGACTTGTTCTGTGCAAGTAGGGCACAATAAACTAAATAATGGAAAAGATCATAAAATACACGAGTTTTCTATTAAAAAAAATAAATAGAATAAAACATCTGAGGCTATTCATTACAAACCTCAATTGAAACCTGAAAAAAGTGCTTGACGACATCTCTTTGTGGTTTATAAAAGTTGGAGTTTTCCCTTTTGCCTGCTGTTGCAGCCCAGTGCCTCCTCACCCAGGACAGCTCTGCCATCCCGACTGTTGGGGTGTACCAAGGGGTGACTGCCGTGCGGTATGGGAGGATGGCCTGGCTTGGACACATGGTGTAAGGCACTGGAGGGCATTTCCAAATCTTTTTGTTTTGTTTTGATTTGTTTTCAGCCAAAGGCTTTTCAGCTGTCAGGTGTTCTCCCTTTCCAACAAAAATAAAAGATTAAATTGTCTGCAGAAAGCAGACACATTCCAAAAAAATGTCCTTCTAAAGAAAACTCAATATCCTGTGGGAAAATAGCTTCAGTGGAAAACAACCAGCTAGAACCTTGGCAGTTTTATCCCAAGGCCAATTGCTTCCCTTAAAACGTAACCCACTTTTACAGAGCCACAACCTGCAATTGTTTAATGGAAGGGAAGGGAAAAAATGGAAATCATGTTCCAATGGTTACTGAAGGGAGTGTGTCAAATGTGAACACAGGATAATGTGTCAAGCATCTGCTTCTTTAATTAAGGAGGCTGCAACACAATTATGCAGACCATAAAGTTGACATGGCTCTTGATCTACTTTGGACATTTTGCAAGGCATTATGAGGAAGCAAAATAGTGTTTGTATATCAACAGCTTGTAATATTCAGACTAATATATTATTTAAGCTGGAAATAGGGTTCAAAGCCTGTTACAAAGAATTCAAGTGTGTTTAAATTATATCAGTATTATCACCTGTAACAGAGCTTCTATGTGGGTGGTTTTTTTTTTTGACGTAGTTTACTTTCAAGCTGAAGAGAGTTGAAGAGCAGGATATTTTTGGTGCTGGATTTATTCAGCATGGAATATTTTTTGGTGATCAACATGCTGGGTAGTCCAATATCTGTATAACAATAGTTTTACTGTTAAAGACATATTGCATACTTTTTACTAAAATGAACAAGAAACAATAATATAATGGCTAAAATATTCATAGCTTTGGAAATGAAATATTAATTTAAATTACTAATTATGTTGTTGTTATTGCATTTTATTTATGTTATTTAGAGCTGAAGTAAACAAGAGTTGTAAATTCAAATGTAAATACTGTTAACAATTCCAAAAGGTTTTTTCTGGAATTCTTGCTGCAAATGCAAAATAAATGTACCAAGCCAAAGTTCATCATGGGTTAAAATTTCCCATAAAGAAATGCTAATGAAAGATCTGCATAACAGTAAAGTCAGCAAAACTAAGCTTAACTGAGATTTAATCATGATACTATACATACACATACAAATTAGAAGAAAAATATCTTTGTCCCGTATTCACAAATAGTGAAAACATAATGGGGAAGGGGTAATTGAATCAAATGCTGGGTCAAAATGCAAGTGTTAATGAATGCGTGTTCTTTGCTCAGACAATATTGCTTAGCCGGTTCTTACCAAGAAATATAAGGTCGCTGAGGGGTTAAAATAATGATATTTTGAAAAGAATATAGTTAAAGGCATAGATGAGGCATGTTTGCTCATAGTTTGTGCGCACAGCAGTGGTTGGTACTGGTATTTTTGCATCTCTGGTTTTGGATTTTAAAGTGTCTGAAATGGAATCCTATTGTTCCCTTCTGAGAGGGAACCTAGAGACTGTGCAAACCCCCTCCTCTCATGTGCGCAGAGCAGGTAATTTGCTCCTGCAGCTCCTTGAGAAAAAAAAAAAAATTAAATTCATTCCTAGTTCACTACTGTCATCTGGTGGCCACACCGGAAAAAAACCCCATTATTTCTTACAAAGTTTTTCCGCACCTTGTCGAGAGCTGGCTGATGAGGACCCTGCTCACATACGTGGCCTCCCCACTGCACAGACACCTATCTCTCCCTTTTTTCCTGTTCACTTCTTGTTTTGCCCTGCTCTTTTGGTTGTTCCCTCCTATTCTTCATGCTGACTACCCACCTTTTTCCTTCCATCTGCTACAGCACAGATCCTACCTGAAGTCTGGAGGAAAAGCATGATCCCTGGGGGTAGTTCACTGAGAGCCGTGACCTCCCATCAGTACGGGGAGACCACTCTGAGGTACACGGGGTGTACCCCACCACTGAGCAACGTTGCTTCTTGTCTCTGAGCTGCATCTAGGGCTGATGCAACAAAAGGAAAACCATTGGGCTGCAACTGTGAAGACAGCAACTGAGACTGAGCTCCATGAGAGGCAAGAGAGGTTTTACATATGATCTACATTTAATTTGTGACATCTGCACTATTATTCTTTCCCATAACTACTCCTACTGCTCGACTACTCTTTGTTGACTCCTGGGAATGAGTAGGTTCAGAGATGAACACAATTAAGATGTAAGAGGCATGGCTAAAAGCTAGCATATGCCTGTGACATCTGCACTTACTGGAGGAGGTGGAGACTCGGAAAGGCAAAAGTCAATTTCCTCCTTCACTCCATTCTTGGGAGAGCCAAGAATAAACAATGGTCCATTCTTATTCATGGGAATGCAAAATACAAAGAAAGGTAGAGTGAGCCAGCAGCTAGAGAGGCCAGCCATGCTCGTAAACTGCATGTGTGGAACATTTCCATAGAGAAAGATTTCTCCATGTACTGCTAGCAGTGCTTATTGATATACTTAAATATACGTTTAATATAAACAGATCATACCTTGATTTTCTGAATTCCAGTGAGTATCTGATGAAGCTGGTAAAAAACCCCTCAGCTTTATAAAAAAGTTCATGGATTAATGTCATATTTTACCTGGATTTACAGCATATTCTTCATAAATTACTGAAGGCTGTAAGAAAAGTAAATAACTGACACTAAGTTACATGGATAGCTCTTTCTAAACTGCCCTCCCCCTGCCCCCTACCCCAGAGAAAAGTAAATCCCATAGTAGACACTCCCTTTTTTTTCCCCACAAAAATTGCATTTGGTGGACAATAACAAGCCAGCCTTTTATTTACATGCATCTAAGATTTGTATTCCACCTTTCAAGGAACACCAGTGTCATCAATATATGCCTGTAGATCTTTTTCCTTTAGTCAGTAAAATAGTCTACTCCAAGATATCTGCCCAGTAAATACTCAGAATGCATCCGATAACATGATTTAACAAATCCTGAGCCTTTGTTGTTGCGATGCTTCATTAAAAGAGGAGATATGCCATACCTTCATCATTCATACTATTATTAGACATCACTGTGAAGCTCTAGGAGTTCTGAAGTTTGATTTCATCCCAAACAAGACAAGAAGACAAAATCTTAGGATTTTTTCATAAAATTTAGTATTTCAAAATATTTCATTTTCAATTATAGTTGAAATAATGAAGCCAAAGGAATTACCTAATCGTTATTAAAATACTTAGATAAATCCACAGAGGACATTGTTACAACAGTTATGAATTTTACAGGGCCAGCATTTCCAGCGCTGCTTCTCTTTGAATGTTAGAAGCTATTAAACAACTATGCCATTTTTTTAAAAATAATTATTATTGAACATCTCACTCTGGAAACTCCTACTTCAGTACTAAATACACAATGCTGTTAACAAAACAACAAAAATTTTACTTCTTCATGTAACAATATGACGCAAACAACTGAAAACAAATTATAAGTATTCTTTGCCTTTGTCTTTCTTTTGCCTTTCCTCTCTGAACCTGTTCACTACATGAAAGTCCATCACTTACATGAGCTAGAGCCTTGTCTAACTCCCTTCAGAGACCTGTCTTACTGAGGAGCTGCTATAGCCCTTATAATCCTAAGAAGCAAACCTGAAGGCATTCAACCTTGCAATACTCCTGCAAAGAGGGACTGCGTTATTGTTTCTATTTTATATACAGGCAACTGAAGAAGAGATGGTCTGACATTCCCAAGCAGGGACTACATCCAAGTCTCCCAAGCTAACACCCCAACTGCTGATGTATACAGAAACTGTAATATAATAAATAACGCCCCCGCTGGTACTAAGCAATCCAGTCTGAATGGCGTGCTTGTGCAAGGCAAGGGGAATGCCAGCACAGATCACACTCGTGTGGGTGGATGGTACCTGGGGCTAAGATGTCACTGGGTTTTGACATCATAATGTGCATATTCAGTCTTTTTAGCTAGTAGTGTTATCACGGAAGATGATGCTGTATACCTGGTATAACAATGTTACTTGTACTATATGGCATAACCTTTAATTACGAAATGAAGCAGTTCTTTACATTTTTACTTCAGGACCCATTCTCATGGATTTCCAGTTATTTGCTCTCCCTGTGTCATGACTTGAAAATAATAATATTCCATCTCTGCTGGTCTCAGTCATGTGTTTTTCTCCTCTTCCAAGTACTTTTGCCTTCCAGATGACCTATGGTGTATTGCTTTTCTTACCTCTGCTAAAAATATGTAGTATAGCCCACAGTTTACTCTAAATACTAATTTATAAATGGCTGTGTATTTTACACTTCTGGACAGCATAACAATTCCATCGAATATTAAACTTTTGTAAGAGAAAAATTATGTCTGAAATAAGAGTCTTTTTTTTGTCTTAATATAAGATCAGTTTACTATCTCTTTGTACATCTACAATAGGATTGCTAGCTTGGTATATAACCTTAACTTACTTTCATTTGCATGGATTTTTCTAAGTGACAGCACAGGATATTTTTGACTATTAGACCCACAACTAAGACATGATTTTCCTCACAGATTCAGTGTATTCCTGAATAATATTTGAGAATCACAGACAGACCGCTGCATATACCAGCTAATCACCCAGTCAGGCCTTATTCCTTTGTGTTTAAAGGTCAGCCAGCTCACAAAACACTACTCATTTCCTTTTAGGATAAACCAAGGGAAACTAAGCTTGAACACAGAGTTTTCAAAGAAATGTAAAAAGATATGCACTTTATTATTTCATTAACACCTAGATAGTATAACCGGGTCCATAATATATTTATCTTCAAAAATATTCATTATCTTAATACTGACACAAATCTTAACACATGAATAGTTTTAGTGAAGTCAGTGTGCTTATCTGTGAGTGTACAGATGAATTGGAAATTTTTTATTCTTCCAGAAGCAGCGTCTCAATTTTTACACTTCCTGACTTCTGCTTCCTCTTAATTTACCCATAACTTTAGGATTTGAGATACATCGTAAAGAAAAGTCAAGCAAGATGTTATTTCTTGTGAAAAAAACCCAACAAAACATGCCCAGACATACAGGTGTATCAAAGCCAGGACTGCTGTTACATTTAGTAATGCAAGAAACCCATGATGAATAGCCCAGCAAAGTGAGATTCAAACCATGACAGTGTTATTTACCTGGTAATGCAAAAAATATGGTAACACAAAAAATATACCAGTAGGGATTTTGTTTTCATAACTGGCACATCAATCATAAAAATGAAGGAACATTTGTATAAGCATGTTCTAGAAGCAACCATCTTACCTTAGATCATGCAGCAGTTCTCACAATGTGATCATGAAAAATCCCTTGATACTTTTGCAAGACTAGGTTTATTAAGCAAAGTGTCCTGGACAAATGCCACTACATCTGGGGCTATAATGAGAATACTTTTTCTGCTGATACTCAAATGATTCCAAGAATGAATTTTCCTTTGATTATGTTCACGATCATTGCATTTTCTATTAATCCAAACATCAAGAAGTAGATCTTCAGGTCAATCAGAGTCAGTGTCTTCTTAGAAATCAAATCAAAGGTATAATGATTAAAACTTACTGGATTTTTATTGTAGAACAGTTATTCTCCTTAAATGTTTTGATATAAATTCTGTCCTGCTGAACAGACTCAAAGCCACATGATTTATAGAGTTAAACCGCACAGAATAACAGGAAGATAAATTATTCACTGTAAAATAAATAACTAAGTAAACAAATCACACCAAAATGAACAAGTATGCAGGGCATTAAAGCATTTGGAAACAGAAAAAAAATCTGGGTGGACTTACTTTTCTTATGAAGTCGTACAGTTCATCTAATGAAAATATTGCACCTGCTTCACATCATCCATTTTGCTTGAACTGAATAAACAATATTCTACTTCCTCTAAATTTTCTTATAGTTTATATCCCCACAGCATTTGGAATTATGCTTACTTGAATATTTCCTATTTTAAAAATTTATTTCTAGTTGCATGGAAAACAGTTTTAAGTACAAACTCCATATTTTCAAAGGAAAAGATGGAAATATTGATTAACAAACTCCAAAGCATTTTCATAATTCACATAGCTCTTCAACAATTTAACTGTCACAGATTTGTTATTACCGTTGCGATATTCTGTTCTCCCATGTTTTCATGAAAGCCATCCAACTGTGCAGTCAAGGTATAACACTGACTACCTAATTTGTCAGTGAATCATTAAGGCAATGAACACAGGCATAAAATTCTACTGATATATCAGGCAAAAGAGAGTATCTGTCCATATTTACTTCTTTCATCAGACACCAAAGACAGAAAAAAATAGACTACCCCACAGAAAGCATTACTATTTTTTTACAATATTATCTTTGGGCTTTGAGAATATAGAATGTGCAAATTAAAAAGTATAGATTAACAAAAAAAATAAAATTGTTTTCTCTTCCTCATTAGCTGCCTCACTATGAGAGGTCAAACAGGAAATGAAGAAATACTAAAAGCAGAAATAGTACAGGTGGCCACAGAGCACAAGTCAGAATTTTAAATATTTATTTCTTTGTTTCTTGTAAGTTTACACATGTAACTGTCTTTCTAAAGTCTTCTTTCTTAAGTCCTCTTTTCTCTTAAGGTAACATCAACAGTCTAATTTCATCAGACATTTTAGGGTGTGCTAATAGGGTTCCCACAGTAATTTAAAGAGGAAATTTATTTTCTGAATTCACTATGCAGATGTTTTGATAACTTTTCTGTCATTGTCTTCCAGGATACATATTCCTACAGCAAACAGCCCCCCCCCCCAAAAAAAAAATAAAAAATAAAAAATGGGAGTAACTAGATCTAGAAGTGCCATGGTTTGCTCCATTTGCTAATCAAAATCACAGTTAAAACCATGGTTGACCTCAGCATCAAAGGCCTTTAGCCTTTTATGAATGCTGTTCCAAATGATCAAAATTACAGAAAATTTCTAAAAACAGTGTCATATAAAATATTCAGTACATAGAATGTGAAATATGAGAATCATTAATACCAAAGCTATAGCGGTTCATGTTTCTTTTCTCTTTTGTAACATGGAGCAGAACTTTTAATTTCAAAAGAAATATGTTGTGGTTTCAGTTGCAGCCACTACATTGCTTTATTTGATCCAAAAATGTTTGCCTTTTTGGCTTGCTACACTAAAATCTAGCCCTTCAGCTCCCAGGAATGACCTTCGTAAATAGCCTTATCTCTGTAATGGGCCAACACACAAGTTTGGATACATTTACTGGAAATTTTTGCAACTTTGGATGCGGCATGAACTTTGCTTTCTAGGCTGATGTTAATGATAACAGAAAAAGAACTAAATTCTGAATTTCAGCTGATGAAATAAGGGTCCTTTACAGCAAAGTTGTTTTAATCTGGAAAGATTTCATGCTGTGCAAGTGAATTGTTAATGAGCCTTAAAATGTCAAGAATTATAACTTGATGTACAGTTTAAAGGGAGGAAAGAAAAACTCCCTCCTGAAGGAGAGATTTCTTAAATATGCAAGGTTAAATCTTAGTATTTCAGTTTTCCCTTGTTTAGAAAAATCTCCAATGGGCTTTGGAAAGTATCAGCATATAGTCTGCAAATGATGAAGAAAACAGAGAATAAACCTGTTTAGTTCTTACACAGTTAAAACCTCTATTTTCATCTCTTTCCAGAAGATGGTAGTGTAGCATACTGTGAAAGACTCTTGCAGACCCTAACCAGTCTTCCAGTGTGGAAGCACTAAAACTAAAAGGAGAGTAATTGAGAAGAAAACCATTTAGAAAGTTGTACTTATAAGATTTAAAAGGCAGGGAGGGTAGTTTTCATACACTGCTTTAATGTTTGAATTTAGATGCTGTATTTGCTAACATCAAACTATTATTGGATAAACGTATTACTGAAATACTTCATAAAAGGAAGCGGAATATGGTTTTGATTCTGAGGATTATTTTGCTGTGCTTGAGAAAAGAACGTATTTAAATAAATACATAATATGTTGTTGTGCAGAAAGCAAGCACAAGAGGACTACAGGTTTCAGGCCCTACCACACTAATGCTAATGCTCTTCTGAGAAGTATTTTTATATTCTAGACCAGAGAAAAGGCTAACAATTGCTATTTAAAACAAGTAAACAAACAAATCAACTAATGTTGCTATGTTAATTATGTATTATAAATAGGGAAGTAAATCTGTAGCCTAATACTGTTAGTGTCAAAAGCTATAATATTACCGTGAAAGAAATATTTACTTGATTTACTGAATTTAAGCTCTAAAGAATCTTCATTGCATGTACTGCAACTGACAGTAAATTGTAAACCATTCCTTGCCCTCATTCACACAGAAGCATTTAGGCTTGCAGGGGAAAAAAATATAAATCCAAAGAACAAGACTCACAAGAATGGCTTCTGATAATAATTTCAAATAGCACTATTATGGGATCTGAATGTTTGATTTAATTATCCATTTACTAAATGAAGTAAGTTGTATTTAATTAAAACATATCAATTAGAAAATCATCCAGACTGAAGAGAAATTGAGGATTTTTTGCTTTCTTTCTACTTTGAACCTATAGTTAATCACTCACAGTTGAACTGTCTAGGCTGTAAATCAAAATCAAGGCGTTCTGTTTTCAGTTCCTAACTGTAGAAGTTTTTCATACCTTTCTAGATTACAGAAAAAGCCAAATGTCATTGAGTATTTCTTTCCTTGAAGGTGTGCAGGTACTCTGATTAAGTAATGGTCATGTTAAGGCATCCCTTTCTGGAAAACTTATGTCTCTCAATTAAGCAATTTCTTCAGCCACTGAAATAATTTTATTCTATTTTATAAATTTTCTTCATGTTTTATAAGCCTTTAAAAACATTGGACATGGAAACACAGAAGTTTTACTCCTACAGTGTATACAGAAACAAATTACTTCTCCCTTCACTCCTACTGATAAACTCAGGATTAGTTCATCAGCTTTCATGTAACAGTCATCTGTGTTGCAGTGGTTTTATGCTTTCCTCCGTGATACTCTCTTAAAGAGACCAGGATACAATCACAATGTTACATACTTTCCTTCTTTCTAGGTGCTTGTATTGAACAGTTTACAAGGCATTTTGTTGACTGGATGTTGCCAGGATTGCTACATCACTAGATACAGCTATTCCATCTTCTGTTTCCCACCATTCTGCCAACTCCACGTCATCTGTGAACTTTTATTAATTATGTATCATTTCAGATAATTGATGAGAGTGTTGAATACTTGGCCAACTGTCTTTCCATCTGTAACCTCAATAGAAACTTCTGTTTCTGTAGCTGGCAGCACACTGACAGCTTCTTTCTGGACTCTGACAGTTCTTAAACCACTTCATGCACCCTCCTGTGATTGTTCCCCAAACATTTTGATGACAATAAATCCACACATCAAAGATTTGCAAGGGTTAGTGACTTGTTAAATCTTAGTCCCCAAAACCAGAAGACAACCATCCAGTCCTGGAAAAGGGTCCATAAAATATTGAACCACAAGCTTTTGCTCACTAAGGCCACTGACGTCTTCTCAGCTGCCTGTATTAACAAGCACTAGATCTAGAGTTAAAAATTGGAGCTATGATTTTGTCCAAAAAGGAATAAATCTTCCATTCAGGCTAGTCAGATTTTACCAATAATGTTGATAAGCTTTCAAGATTTTTCCCTGTTTGTCACAGATTTAAAGACATTTTAAATTGAAAATCCTAAATTTTAATTTTAATTTCTTTGGAAGTATGGTAATTGTGTTTCCACCATCTGTCAGGGCATCTACCATGACTGGCCACATTGAACCCACACAAAACCCTTGCCATAAAACACAGGCTAAGGCGAATCTTCCTCCTTCTACTTAAAAACCACAGAAATGAACCATCCATCTCTCTAACCAAAGCTGCTTCATAGCAGCATGCAAACATGCAGAGAGTAATATTTGCTTAGAGCGGCCCTGTGCGTCAGCATAGTTCAATTGCCTGCATTTTTCCAGATGTGACTTAACTTTTACATTGTTTCTAATGTAAAGTCCTCCAACTAAATACCTCTGGATGTTGCAAAATATATGTGCCAATTAACCCTAGCCACTAATAGATCTGCATCCCTAGTGGTGTCAATGAAGGGTTTAATCTCAGTTTTAGAATGTCAGGTCCCTGCAAATGTGGTTTATCTGGAAAGCACTACATTTGTCTAGTAAGTACATCATCCTACTTTCCAAATACAGAAGAGAAATATTTGTAGAAGATAACTGCAACACTGATGATCACTGTCATCTCCATTCAGTAACAGACCATTACTGTTGCTAAACATTTTATTGTCACTAAAATTCTTTAAAAATCATTATTTTCCTTTTGTGTCTGTTGGAAATTACTCTTTTGCTTTCTCTTTCTCTCTTTTTTCCTCCTTTTCCCCTTTTTCATTCCTTCCCTCTCTCTGTCTCCTTTGCTTTCTCTTTTTTTCCCCTTCCTTCCATTCTGCCTGCCTTTCTTCCTTCTCTCGATCTCTTGTCTCTGCCTTTCTCCTGTTTTCTTTTCTTTCTTTACTTTCCGATTTGTATGTACCAGACTATTTCCTTACCCAGCTGTTTTACACAGTGTCTTTCAGCTTCTAAACCACTTTATTCACTTTTCCAGGGAATAAAATTAATTTGTTTTCTCTTTCTTTTTTTTTAGCTTTGTAACAATGGCTTTTCAGATATGTGAGAAAGCCCCCTTTACTTTTTATGTCATAAAATTCCTTTTAGTCTGCTCTGTCTTTTTTTCAGAAAAACAACCTGCTGATTACACGTTATCAGATAGGGTTCCTTACAGAATCATAGAGTCCTTTATGTTGGAAAAGACCTGTAAGATCATGGAGTCCAACTGTTAAACCAGTACTGCCAAGTCCACCACTAAACCATGTCCCTAAGCACCACACATATATGTCTTTTAAATACCTCCAGGGACGGAGACTCAACCACTTCCCTGGGCAGCCTGTTCCAATGTTTGACAGCCCTTTAGGTGAAGCAAGTTTTCCTAATATCCACTCTAAACCTCCCCTGGTGCAACTTGAGGTAATTTCCTTTCATCCTATTGCTTGTTACTTGGGAGAAGAGACCGACCCCCACCTCGTACAACCTCCTTCCAGGCAGTTGTAGAGAGCAGTAAGGTCCCCCCTGAGCCTGCTCTTCTCCAGGCTAAACAACCCCAGTTCCCTCAGCCACTCATCATTGGACTTGTGCTCCAGACTGAGTATAACAAGAGCATGAGCACAAGTCCCTAGGCAGTCATAATCTTCTAAATATTAACTTTATCTCACATAATGAGGCTTCAAATATGGTTTCCTCATGCTGGGTGCATATCTTTTGCATTATAAAATTAATATCTACTCTTTTTTAAACTTGTTATTTGTTTCATAAGTGTTCCACAGCTTTTCATTTTATCATTGCAAAGAGGTGTCTAAGGAGTAAGCCTAATATGTTCTCTGCTTCCACTCACTACCAGACTCTCCCTGCCCAACTTCTTGGAGTCTGTTAATTAGGACCTAGTCATCTATGCACACTGGAGATGGTGTCCATCAGATTTGACCCTGATATTTATTCTCCTTCCTCTGGTGATGTGATCCATGTTATATTAGTATTTCAAAATATGAAATGTTAGCTCCTATTCTCTGATTTCATAGGCTTTCTCATTTTTCACCCCTTCTCTCTGTCATGTGTAGTGTCTAATTCTCTCAGATCCACAGCTGCCAGTCTTTTCAGGAAGGTTTCTGGCTATTTTATTTTTGTTCTCCCAGAACTTTTGCCTAAGGTTACCATCTAGTCAACACAAACCTGGTGCATGCTACAATGTTGGTACTGTTGAAGTAGGATCCCAGCTCCATCCTCTTGGAACAGGTGGCTCTGACATGCAGGACATCAGGTATGAGAGGAAGGCTATAGTTCGTGTAGTCTTACGACCATTGCATTGGAAATCAGTACTGAAAAAACAGGTTAGAGGTGAACGAAGGACTGAATTAGCAATGACTTTAAACACTTACTGGGGATACCTGTAAATGTATGGGTATGTGTGAGACAGAGATTTATTTCAGTATTGTGTCACAGAACAATGAAATTAAAGGATTTAGACAGTTACCATCTGTTGTGTCTGGTCTGCGAGTGTCCTGATGCTCTGAGTTCCTTATGGCTGTAGCTTCTTAATTTGATTTCCTGGCTCAGCGCCTTAATTACTTAGCTGGCTATCTCACTCAGGGTTGTATTATTTTTAGAAATTTGGACCGGTCATAACAAAGTGAAAGTCACCTTGGGAATAGTGTATTTCAAGGAAATAACTGGAAATAGATACTATACAGAAAGGATAAACATGGTTATTTTGTAAGAGATTGGGCCTCATCCAGTTCCACTGAGCTGTTTGTGAGGCTTTCCACTTTCCACTTCACTCATTGGATGACTGTGAAGGCATTTCAGCCTTTCTCCTGAGAACTACTTCACTCTATAAAATATCACTCAGGTGGACTTGAAAGAAATAGATACAAACCTTTGATTTATATACACACAACTATTAAACAGTGAACCCTGATGGTTCTCAAACTATTCACCTGTTGGTCTCCAGACTTCCTAGCCACATGTAGATCTTCTTGCTCAGGGCTGTCTTTGGGTTTAACTGCTAAGGGACAAGCTGTAGCTGGAAAATACCATCAAAGTTCCCTGACTGACTAGGTCCAAGAGTCAGAGAGGTTAATAGTGAAGGAGATAAAGTTTCCTAATTCTTTTCATAATTTCCTAAGACAGCATTCCTTCAAAACTTCTCCTCAAACCCTTCAGCTCCTACCATCATCCTGTAATAAAATATGGAGATTTGAAGATGCTGCAACTCCCAGGCATCAGAATATTCAGGCAGTTTATTAATCTTCTTCCTTATTCGATCATTTGAACAAAAGTGGAGCAACCAGTATCTTAGGTTGTTCCTGTTAGACAATAGCAAACCCACCTTAGTTCTCTCAAACAACAAGTATGGAAACTCAGGACTGAACATGCAGGTGTACCTGAAATATCTGCATAAACTGTGGCAAGGCACAGGATAATGTATAATCCTGCATTTAGCATTTGCTGTAACATACCTTGGTTTGTCCATGTAAGATGCACATGTTTTTCTGATACCCGTCATGATGCTGAGTACTCTACAGATACCTAGGCTCTCCTTGAATTTTTCCTTTGGCCAAATAACCTCAAATTTTGGCATCTAACTGGCTGCCAAAATTTTTCCATGAAACTAGTCTAATATGACAGCTGAATAACACAGATGGTGCTTACCATGGTTTGTATCAGGCAGGTTCTACTTCATTGTACACTGGCAAATTCATAGTTCCAATACCACTGTTTGCACCAAAGCACCAGTAATGCAGTTAGGATCAGCAACCAAAAAGTTTATATCTGAGTATAAGAAAGATGCAGATGATCCATCTGTAAAGACAAAACAAGAAAAGAGATACAAAAGCAATAAAAAGCCAGGAGACACTGACTTACGAGAGCCAGGTGAAATAACTATAACTGACTAGCTATATTTGTGTACGTAAACAGCCACAACAGAGAGACATGCACTCATGGGACAAGCAATCTGTTTAGAGTGTTTCATTAAAATGCTTTATTGCCTGAGAAGGAATCTATCATTATCTCCTGGTTCTTAAGTAAAAAGGCAGCTGAAGAGAGGACCCCAAACCAATTTCAAATCTATTTATAATACAGCAGTAGTATTCTATGTCATAGCTGTGTAAGTAACAGCAAGAAGGTGAGTGTGATACCAAGCAGAACTTGGAGAGAAATACATAAAGGTAGAATATAGACATCCATACAGAAATTTGGCAAGGATACCGATGTTAAACTTGAATTTTTTTTTTCAAAAATTGATATATCATCATTAAAGTAAAAGCTGTTCCTGGTTTCTATCTCATCCAAGACAGAGAATTCTCCAAGATAACACATCCTTCCTCTTACTGGCTTAGTTTCAGACTAAAGAAATTGAATTGTTAAAATGTCTTCCAGTATAGTTATAGCAATCCAGAGAGCTTGCTCTGGATTTAATCTTAATATTAGGCTATAAATTTAGCATCTAAATTAGGAATATAGTTGCCGTAGACTTTCTGTATATTATGTGCGGTAGAATAAATATCTACATAGGAAAACCACAGATAACAGGAACATAATCCTGTATTCTTTTGAAAGTTTTTTTTCCCCCAAAATGTGATTCTTAAGCCTGTAATTTGGAGAAATAGATCTTACCTTTCAAAAGATCTTGATTTTTATTCTACAAAATCATCGCCAAACAATTGTAAGGTCACAGACAGACTATGATATTACATCAGCAAAGTGCACTCATGAGATTAAATTAAAATAAAAATATTTCACCTTCTGTTCTCTTTCTAAACATTGAGCAGAATGGGCACTCACAAAAAAGGTGCTTATCACACCTCATCTTGAATTTATTTTCATACACTCACTGACTGGCATGGAAAAAGTAATGCCACTTCAAAGGAAAATCAGTCACTAAATGTAGCACCTAGTGCAGTACAGGCATGTTGGTGCTAACAGTAGGCTGAACAGTCATTCTTGGAATCAACTGTACTAATAAAGTTTTTCTTGCTGGATAGCTTTGTTTCCACCTAATTCAACAGTCACTTCAATCAGTGGCTGTAAGTATAATATCATGATTGGTTCAAAATGCATCCTGCTGGAAAGCCTAAGCCATTGCCAGAAAAGGAGTATGAATCAATTATTTGTGTTGTCTGGAAATAATGAGGTTGTAGACTAAGGGCAAAAACCCAGAAGACTAAATGCCAAGTGTTTTAGTTTTATCATGCCGTCCTCTTAGTTTCTAGGCTTACAGGATTTACTACATACATAGTATCCTAACATTTCATTTTTGGTTTTCTCTTAGAAATTTTCCAGAGTAATAAAGACTTATCTTATCAATAACAAATGTGTGTCACTATTATTCCTCATAATAGAATAAGTGAAGTTATTAAATAAATCTTCACCCAAACACTCCATATGAAGAAAATGGCTCTAACTTATGTAATACATATTATTTTATATGCCAGACTACAACAGGAGGTTCACAATTCACATCCTATAAAACAAAAAATTAAAGTATTACCAGTGTAAGCTCTGCTGGATTTCCTTCCTCCACCTCTCCAACACCTAGTTAATCCCTTGCACAAGCACATTCCCACATAACTCATAAACATGCATGAACACACCTGTCAAATCATTAGCAGTCCATCATTTGACATTACAAATTAATAATTATTCGTTGTTACTACATATATGTAGTGACATATGTAATATGACACCCACAGGAGGAAGCAGCTACCTATGGATCAGGTCAGATAACCTTTAATCAGCACTGATTAATTCATTCACACATGAAACTATTGATTTCAGATCCCAATGGTTTCACAACAAAGAGGTCAATATGAACAGAAACATCTGTCTGAAGCTGGATTTCTGACTGTTGAGTAGTCTCCATGAATATATATTGAAAAATTGTGGGATATTTAAGTGTCTTTCACACAATGATGCTTTGCTGGTCATGTCCTCTGATGTATTACTGTTTCTGTTTCTCTTTTCCTCATGTGTTATAATATGCTAATGGCAAACATCTGTTAATTTGTAAAACATAGTTTATTAGTCCAACATATTTTATTTCTACTGTTATGCTCAGAATCTTGTTTATGGGAAAAGAGAAAGCACACCTCGTATGTAAAGCAGAGAATTTTTTGTTAGGACAATTGAAATCTTAAGGCTCTGTTCAAGAATCACTGAAAACCCAAGTCTATTATAGAAAAAGCAAAAGAAAAGATAATTTAAAAATGGATACTCCTATAAAGAAAAAGTATCAAAAAAGATAATAATAATACAGTTTAAATTGTTACATAGACACTTCTTAGTTTCTATCCCTTTTCCTGATGTGGGACTCACCGTTCCCTTCCTGCTCTGGAGGATCCCAGGTTGGTGGCTCAGCCTGGTGCTGTGGGGGTGTTATGGTGAGCTGGCCAGAGTCCTCACTGGGAGGAAGATGATGTTTGTGTCAATGGTTTATTCTTTCTCATTCCATGATCCACTTGGGCAGATTTTTATAAGTTTGCTAACACAGTTTTACACCTTTTCTCATTCTGCATTTGCTTTGTAATTCCATATTACATCTGAATTTACAGTATGTGGTGAGTTTTGCAGCTGTTGCATATTTCTTTTTTCTCTGTTACCCCTAAAACTCTCTTTGGCCAGCTCCAGGTCTTCATTTCTTTAACTGACCACTACTGAGTTGTTTATAGCCCTTGGGTCTCTGGTGCCAGCTTGTGCCCCATCTCTTCTCACCCCAGCCCTGCTCTCTGTGCTGCATCCTGCCTTTAAGCCTCTCAAGGTCTCTGCTGTTGTGCCAGGACTGAATGTCTTTACATGACATCGTTGTGTTAGAGCTGAAAATATCTCATTCTGCACAAAATAATTACTCATCAGCACAACCTTTATAAAACTATAAACCAATGGTTGCACCATTGTCATAGTTTAACCCCAGTAGGCAAGGATTAGCAAAGGTAACCCAAATTTGCCATAGCCACATGATCAGATGAAAAAAGGTCTGTTACAGCTAAACCAAGCAAAAACAAAGCTGCAGGTAGAGCAAGATGAGTTCATACAAGCATATCTGTGAAGGCTCAGTCCTCAGACCTTGCAAACTCACTACAAAGCCTGTGGCCTGTTACCAGCAATGGCAATAATGTGTTATAGCGGTACACGGTTATGCCTGTCAATGTTCAAAACATTATCACCAAAAATATCAATACGGGCTTGCTCATATCTAGCACAGTAAACATGAAGTAACTCTTCACAGCCCGGTTCAGATAAAATAAATTTTAAATAGACATATTCTATTATGTCTATTGTTGAAGGTTCAGGTGATGATTAAGGTAAAAAAATCCGTAAGAATTGTTTTCTGACACAAATTTGTGAGTGCACCCAGGCACAAACTTCCCTCTAAGGCAGTAAGTTTGACAGATAAGGCAGGATACTAATGAACTTTGCTTTTGCCTTACACCCTTTAGATGGCTAAAAAAGTTCTCAGGAAAACCTGCCAGTCACTGAGAATAGTTGGACTAAGATTTAACAGTGCTTTTCCTTTTCAGGCATTTTGAATAATGATCACCAGCTTCAAAGGCACCAGAAACTAAAGCTTTCTTGATGATTTATGAGATTATTAGTATTTTCTAACACAGTTCCACAATAGCTAGAATGTAGTGGGCAGACATCTTCCGAAGGGTTTTTGCAGAAACATTAAAATTTATGTTACATGAAAAAGAAAAACTTGCATTCTCTTTTTTCCACATTTTCCACTGCAATGCCCAAAAATGTTCCATTTCAACAGTAACAAGCTGGACCTCTCGCCCAGTCAGTTATCTGCTCTTTCCTTCTACCATGCTTTTCCTGTTGTTTAGGTCTGTATATAATATTCCAGGATTGTGAGCCAAATTAAGCTTGGCAGAGAGCTATGCTTTACCATGACTCAGTAAGCTTCCTAAACCCAGGTAGAATAACATACTAATTTTACTGAATACATCCAATGTATGGTCTGTACGTATGGCCTAATTTCTCTAATATACCTTACTAAGTATTTGCCAAAGTCTGTCAAGGAAAAGCTGAATTACACTTTTAATTATTTCTAATTGCACAGGACTGAAATAGAATTTATATAAAATAAGACTTTGATGAAAGTGTGAATTACTACTTTCCCATTGCTGGGTATCAGTCACTCTGGATTGATTTCCAAAGGCAACCGTCTCTGATAAGCTCCAAAAGGTGCACTGACTGCCACAGTTTTAATGCTTTGCAGAGAGCTAATACTACGCAGATTGCAATGTGTCTGAAGAAAGAACCTGCCAGTTAATTTGCTTAGGAATCTATATGCCCTCATAATCTGTTCCCAATTAAAAGAAATGAATCAAATCATGACCACTCAGCTAGTCTTCCTTTGTAATGGTGTAAACAGGAAAGTAGTTTTAAATGCTTATCTTCTTAAATATTCCATTAAATGATTTAGTAAGTTAAACAAAGCTGCCTACTCTTCCCTGATGATTGCTTTTTACTTTTAGAAACAAAATATAATCAGTCAATCCATATTTACATAAAGATTGATATAGTTTAAGTTAATGATGTGGTAAAGAACAGTGGGTGAGCCATGAAGCTGTGAATGGCTGCAGTAAAATCTATTAACAATGTGGCAAAATCTGCCCTGAATTTCGTAGTTGCCACCACAGCATAGAAGAATCAAAATAGTTCCCGTTAGCCTCATATCCACATGATCTGCTACACTTTTTCTATGACAAATGTAAAAGGCACCTTGCCACAAAAAGCCTGAACCATATAAACAAAAGAAGCTGGATTTCTTTTATTAGTTGCAAAATACAGATCTGAAAACGCTATACAGAACTGGACTTCTCAATTCATCTACACCATCGTTCTTCATTCTATCACATCATTAACTTGAAGTGTATCAAAAGTATTCAGACATAGTTTATTTCTTCTGACCCTTTGTACAAATAGAAGACAATTCAGAGATAAAATTGCATTTTACCAAAGAAACCTCTTTTTTCTTTCTCCTTTTCTTTTCTTTTTCATTTTTTTTTTCTTTTTGGCTTGTATGGTTTTGGTTTAGGCTAATTTCTACGTCTAAGTCTAGATTTGAAAATAATATAATCAGTCTTTATGACGTAATGACTTCCAGAAATGACAATAACAATGAAGAACATATTCTGGTGCATTTCTCTGATTTAAATATATGGATCTGAATGTGAAAGAACTTTGAAATCTATTTCAAAGCACACATATTCACCCTGCAAGACAATAAGTATTTTCTCAAAAAAATGTTGTTTCTAAGATAGTTGTACTAGAAATCGATATTTATTTGGACTACAAAGCAGACAGGCAGCTTAACGTGCTTAATGTATACATACTGCCAACTTTTCTGAAAGATTGTTTTTCATTTACAGAGCATATATAACTAAAACTATTGTTTGCAGCTGTAGCTTTGTTTACACCCATGTTGAAAACTGTGGTGCATAGTTCTCACAAGATTGTTCTCAGTTATTTTATTCAATAACTCTACAAGTGATGGCAATATGTTTTAAAGTGAGAAGAATGAGCATCAGCTAATTGTACCAGGGCTAAGTGCTGAACTGAACTAGCCTTGCAGCATACCTCTATTTCCAGAATGGGGGAGAACCAAACAGTGCCATTATTTAAACCTAATCTTTAGCAGAAATCTTATTTTGTTTCTTTAAAATTCAGACATCCATACAGTCTCATCATTTAGTCTTTCTTTGGGTATGAAGGTAAACTCAGAGGGTGATTTATCCCATCCTAAAATCAGTACTTTCAGGATAGTCTCATACTTTTACTAACTTTTATATGTATATCAGATTTTTGTCCACTGAATGCTGCTCTTATTTCCAAAGGCAAGCAGAGACCTCAGGTCTACTTAGGTCTCTTTTTTTTTTTTTTTTTTCCCCCAACGTTCTTCCAGCTGGTGGATGAAGGACACAGAGAAAGTTCCCCATTCCATTTTAAGGATCAATTATCAGTCATATGCAGGCAGTTAATAGCCTCAGGAAAAAAAAAATGATAATGGGTTTGATAGTTTTTATTTTTACAATATGTTTGTCCCATCCCACTCATAGCTAAATATCTGGAAGACTCTGCTTCATCTGTCCAATTGCATTATTAGGTGGGCTGTGCATAATTCAAGAAATATTTCATAAGGATCAAAAGGATGGGTCACAGATCAACACTTAATACTGTGCGTGCAATACCAACATAGATGGTGCCTTTATTTCATCTGGGTGGGAAATGTTTGGTCATATATTTCATAATTTTGAGAGACCTTAGTCAGAAAATTCTGTCTCTGGGAGGCTGTTGAGCCATCTCATTGGTTAAATATTCAAATCTTTGTTAACAATATATTGAAGCAATTTTAGTTACACACACACACACACAATTACAAACATTGTTGTCTCATGTTACTCATGTTACAAACATGTTGTCTCATGCAACATGATATATTGCATAGTACCTGAGAATTGTGACAGAAGGCTTTTTCTTTTAGCTGTACTTTCCTTAAATTCACCTCACAACTTCTCTTCTTTGCTTTTGTGCCCTCTCCATCCTCATTTTCTGCACAGTTTTACAGGCAAGTAACAGCTGAAAAAAACCAAATCACCTTTCCCAAGCTTTCTCTTGGAAAAGAGGTTATGAGCCCATAAGTATCACTGCTTGGTGCTTACTGCAGAGGTAGTTAGAACCGTCTTTGCAGTCTGGAATTTATCATCAAAGTTCTTGATACTTCTGTTCTTAGATGTATTACTTACAAATTCTTGCAGCTCACTTTCTTGCTTCACTGTGGTGTTTTTAAAACTTGGCTACCTCTGTACAACTTCAGTACTCTTCTATCAACGATAATTAGTCATGTGAAGCATAAACAGTCCTCCACTCCAGGTTAAACTGGTGTCAGAGTGTTGTGCTGGCTGGAGCCTTATATATATGTTTGCCTTCACTTATGTTAAAAGTCTAGTCCAACACGCTGTGGAATAGTCTGTGCAGACCCTCACAGGCTCACCTTTTTTGTTTTGTTCAGGCTCAGCCTTCCAGAAAGCATTTCATTGCTAAATGGAAAACTTTAATATGGCTTTCCGTATTTTAAAATATACATGTACTCGCCTTCCTGGAAGTCTACAATATTTCACTTGTCTCAAAGGAGTCCTGGCAGACTGCTTCACTGTCATTTTTGTGTTTAACACATGACTTGGCTACAACCTCTGTTTGCATGATTGGGATGAGACTTGAAACACTTTGAGGTTAAGGGATCTCTCAATAGTGGGTGGGCATATTGTGTAATTCTCTTTTAAAGCAATTGTATTTTCATATCTGAATCCTAGTTAGTCTGCGTTAAAAGATGCTTCCATCTTCGTGATGATAGCTTTTGAGTTTTCTGGGTGGCAAGTTGATTACATAAATCATAGAAGCAAACTACATTTATAGGAAGGCTTTTGCTCCTATAACATCACAAGATGTCTACAAGCTTGATAAACTACATGGAAACTGTTAATAATGCTACAGAGACATGTGGTTTTGTTGGGTTTCTTTCCATTGCTAGAGCTGGTCGTGCATAGTATAATGCAGCCGAATTTTGAATGATATTTACTCAAAGGCAATAAAATCTAGCCTTAGAAACCATAAAATAGATCTATTATGTCTGAGGTAGACTTCACTGAAAATAAGACTAAATGGAACAAAAGCAGCACATTTACTGCTAGTGCTGACCTGTACTTGGCTAATTTTCAGCCATTGGGCTTTATTCACACATACACCTATAGCACTTTACATGTTTTGAGCCTGGTAAAGAAGCTTTTATACTGTAGTCAGTTTATAAAATGGCCTCAGTGTAAATAAGAATCCAATCCCTATTTTTAAATTATGTCCATTAAATAAAATCAGAAATTGCAAAATGAAAACTCTTTGACCTTATTAAAAGCATGCACATTTACTAAATATGAAAAGGCTAGTGGAATCCGGTTGTGTGGCTCCTCAAAAATAAAATAAAACTATTGGGGGTTGAAGAAGTATACCCTATTAGAAGGATAGTTATTGACTAAAAGATGTATAAGATTCTGAAGCAGTCATATAAAATAGTTTTCCTTAATCAGAAAAATAAAGGACAATTCTGAATTGTCCTTTGCAATTAAAAAAAAAACAATTCTGAATGTCTCAGTAAAGATAGCTATTAATAAAATCCCAGTGTGTGAATTAAAATAATACTCTGCTATAAATCTTAGAGTTGAAATATGAAATTAAATTAAAGTTCTGCTGAGAAGTTACTGCTAAAAGGTAAAGAGCTGACCAGCAAATGTAGAGACCGCAAAAATGACTATAATGTCTTGTAGACAATCAGAAGCCCAGAAGTAGAAAGTGTGATAGATTGTTTTACTGACATCTAGGACTTGACAGTATTTAATTAAATGTTTATTAGTCCTTTATAAACTGAACTTTATTATAAACAGTGGCCAAATAACCATAGTAATTAAACAACAGGTGGCCAACCCTACTCACAGATCCCAAAATCTTCCACAAGTCTTTGTTTGGCTGTGCTCACTAGAGGGAAGTAAACATCTGGAATTCTCAAACTAAAGCAAACATTTGTGATGCTGAATCATAGCTCAGCAAGCAGAGTACAAAATAAATTCTAGTATTCACTCTGCTGTTTTTGTTATGTTTAAAGAGTAAGCTTTTACTTGAAATAGGGAGATCAGAGACTTTTAACAGGAGATGCAAGCTAGTAATATATATAAACATCTTAGGATAGTGGGCCTTACAAGTCCCACTAAGTACACTGGCAGAGGCTTATGTCATTTTTAATGATTTCTATAAATACACATCAGCATTGCTATACAGTCACATTATCAGTCACATGTTCCACTCCACTACAGCTTTTTCAGTTTTTAGGGTTTGTTGGATTTTTTTCCAGTCAAATCTGCTCTGTGTCTGAGACAGACAACACCATTTCTACAGCACTGTGATTTAAACAAGGACTGGATCTAGTTAGAGCATGGTATTCTAATGCTGAAGCATGCAAGGCAAAAAATACTCTTTTGGTGGTGATCTGAAAATGTTATTGTGCAACCACAAAGCTATTAATATTATTTAAATGTGACATGAGAGAGAAAAGAAGATATCATACCAGAAGACTACATCACAGATTTCAGTGGAATAATTAAATATCCAAGCTAACTGTAAATGACCAAAAAACAGTGATGAAAAAAGGTTATATATATATATATATATATATATACACACACACACACACACATATGTATGTTTCTCTCTCTATACACACACACAACCACATATATATATATATATATGTATGTCAGTTTTTTCTTCCACCTTTGCAGGACTCTTATGCTGACTCCGCATAGCAGAATATATTTTACCTAATGGTAGATATCTACAGATCAGCTTCTTCTCCAGGCTTCCTTAATTATCTTTTTACTATTAAGAATAATGAGGGTACTAGATCTATCTTACTGGAGTTGCCTAAAAGAAATCTCTTTAGAGTACAATTTGTCTGACATATTTCTCTCCCTTACTCTACACTGAACCTGGGAGGACAGTCTCAGGTGTAGAGTTCTAGACTCTAACAAAAATTCAGCTAATTAAATTCCACCTTAGGGGCCCATTACATATGTGAAGTCTAAGCTCCACCGTAATCAATTAAAAGATTACCATAGACATGAATTACCTTGGATAGATAGTGTGGCATTCATGAGATGAAATTGTCTATAAATATTTAACCTTAGCCTAAAACCTATAAAATACTTGTTAATGTTTAACATTTACCATGTTCTTTTACTTTCTGATCTGAAAAATTTCCAGAAAGGCCACACCAAGACGACTTATCTTGCATCTGAGTAACTCCTGGCTGATAGGTTTCTTGTCTGTACTGGTTTAGGCTGGTATGGAGTTATTTTTTTCTTCTCAGTAGCTGGTACAATGCTGTGTTTTGGATTTAGTGTGATAATAATGTCAAAAACACAGTGATGTTTTTAGTGGTTGATGGGTAATGTTTATACCAAGTCAAGGAGTTTTCAGTTTCTCCAGCCTGGCCAGCGAAAGGACTGGAGTGGCACAAGAATTTGGGAGGGGACACAGCCAGGACAGCTGACCCAAACTGGCCAAAGGGATATTCCATACCATAGGACATCATGCTCAGTATATAAACTGGGGAGAGCTGGGCAGGACCAGCTGATCGCTGTCAGGGACTGGCTGGGCATCTGTCAGTGGGTGGTGAGCAATAGTGTTGTGCATCACTTTTTTATTCCTTTCCCCTTCTTCTTCCTTTGCATTGTTATTATTAATATTTTAAAATTTATTTTATTTTGTTTAAATTATTAAATTGTTCCAAATCAACCTTTGAGTTTTAATTTTTTCCCAGTTCTCCTCCCCATCCCTCTGGAGTGAGGGGCAGTGGAGTGAACAAGTGGCTGAGCAGCACTTAGCTGCTGGCTGGGATTTAAACCATGACACCGTCTCTAGGCAGTTTCATGCTCAGAACTTCATTTTTTTTAAGAACTTCAGAAATGTATTGTTCTTGCCAGTTCTTCATTCCAGGGGCAGGATTTTTACGGAATTTGAGCCTCTCAATATAGATCTTTAAAGTAATTTGTCTCTATCAGTCTGTGTACTCCCTCTCTTTTAAAGTTTATGCTCACAGCAGGTTCAAAGCATTCTGAGTGTTAAGGCAGGTTGTATAAGGCTATAGCTTAATGACATAATAAATATGGATCTGGAGTGGAGACAGAGAGGAGCTGGAAATGGACATGAGCTTCTTTTTTCTGGCAGCAAAATTTTTAAATCATTTCATTTTCATAGTATCACTGCTCACTTTAGGCAAGTGGGAAATGGGACAGAAAAGGAAGAAGACATAGTGGCAGGTTAAATGTTTATATGAGCTAAGAAATGCTTCCTGCCTAAGTACTGGCAGCACCTCAGCATTTCTAGGACAGAAGTATCAGAGCTTCCATATGGAGCCAGTAACTACCAATGCATCTCACATACAGAACTTGTTGGAACTAAGCTAGATACAAGAAGATGAGCGCCAAGGCAGAAACACTGAACAAACAGGTTTGCTTGGAACTATAAGAAAAAAGTAGATACAGAATGTGCTTGGACATTTTATATGAAAGTATTCTTGATTTATATTACATGGAACTGTTAAACAAGAGTGAGATGCAGCAGTAGAAAGTATCACTTCAAAACTCAGTGTATGGTAAATCAGGGTTTTTTTAAAAATGGAATTAAATAAAAATTATAAGCAGAAATTAAACTATAAATCATAAGCATTAATCAAAAGTAAGAAGAGTCTTGACTAAGCACAAAGTATAGCTTAATTTCTTGCACAACAAATAGATTGGCATTTGTGTCTAATCCAATAAGGTGATGATTTAATTTATAAACCTTTATTCTAAGTATTTAAATTAAACAAGAACAACAACAAAAAAGGCATTTTATATGAGAAGCACAGGATCATAGAAACAGAAAAAAAAATAGGTTGGAACTGTCATCTAGTCCAAGTTCCTGCTCACAGTAGAACTAATTTCTGAGCTATATCAGGTTGCTTGGGTACAGTTTGATTTTGAAGATCTCCAAGGATGGAGATTCCCCAGTCTCTCTGAGCAGCTCATTTCGTATCTTAAATAGGTGTATAGAATATTCTTTATTCCCTGTAACTAGTCAGCATTTCTATTGTTGCAGCCTGTCACAGCTGGTTTTTGCCTTCTTGCTGTGCATGTCTGACAAGGTCTTGGCTCCTGCTCCCTATAAAAACTCTTCAGGCATGAAAGCTGCAAATAGGTCTCCTGTTAGTCCTCATCCTCAGACTGAACAAACACACATCTCTCAGACTCTCGCTATGTGGCAGTCCCTTAAACATCTCATTGGCCTTCCACTAGACTCTCCAGTTTGATAGTCTTTCTTTAACTTGGTGACACGCAACAGAACAAAATACTGCAGGTAAAACCTCATGAGTTCTGGGTGGAAAGGAATACCTTCCTCTGGTTATATTCATCCTGATGCCATCCAGCCTGCAATCAGCCTTTATCAACACAAGGACACTGCAAATTTGTCTTCAAACCACCTATACTGTTCTCAGCAAAGCTGGTATATAGCCACCCAATTCATAGTTCCAATGATCTATCCCAGATGCAGGACTTTACTGAAACTTTTCAGCCCTTGCTGAAACTCATGAGGCTCCTTTTGACTCATGCCTCCAGCTCACCAAGGTCCCTTTGAGCAGCAGCTCTGCCTTTTAACACGACTGCTCCCACCATTTGACGTCATCTGCAAAGCTGATGAGTGTGTTTTCCATCCCATCATCTGGAACACTGGTGAAGGTTTTAAACAGGACTATCCTCGGTATTGAGCCCTAAGAAAGGCCACCATCGAGGAGCCAAACAATTGACCATCACTATTTGAGCTCAGCAGTTCTAGTTTTTCCCACACCTTGTAGTCCATCTGTCCAGTTCATATCTTCCCAGTTTGGCTACAAAGATTCTGCAGGATACTATGCTGAAAGACTTATTAGAGTCAAAGTAACTGACAGTGATTAGCAAGTAAATTCATTATAAGACGCAGTCATGACTTCATGACTGGGCACTATCACCAGGTGAAGCCCTGCTGGCCAAGTCACCTTCCTGTCATGCCAGTGCCTGAAACTGGCCTTCATAAGGACTTGCACCACAATTTCCACAGGGACTAAGATGAATCTGAGAAACCAATGGTTTACTGGGCTCTCCTTTTTGTCCTCCCTTAACATGAGCATTACATTTTCTTTTTCTGTGACCATGACCTTTGAAAGCAAGTCATCTGCATCACCTAACTAAGGGCCCACGTTGTCTTCTTATTGCAGTGGGCGATAAGCCATTAATTTGCCTTTAACATCCTTTACCAGTTCCAAATCAAGCCAAATCAAGGTTTGAAATCCTAATTTCATCCCTGTGTGCCTATGCGATCCCTCTAGATTCCTTCTGGGCAGACCCTCCCTGCTTCGGCCTTCTTTGCATTTTCTATTTGTATTTCCTCTGGGATTCCCTATTCAGCTAAGCTGGCACCCCGCTATTCTTCACAGGGAGTCTCTCATAAATAACAGTTTTATATTACAATACACTCTTTTTCACAGCTTTCAGTCACAGGGGCAGACACTGACATCAGTTAATCTGCTTAACTCCACTGAGTTCAGTGAAGGTGCTTCAGTTTGTGCCAGCTCTGAATCTGGGTCATTCATAGAGTTTTAATCATTGATGATTTACAGGGATGAAATTGTATTGTTCATGACACACTGTGCAAAAAGTATTTACAGTGTCTTTTATGCAGCACTTTGGCATAAGAGTCAATACACTGAAGCACTACGGAAAAAATATATGATACTGCTAGATACTTGATTGCGTTTTGCGATATATTTATTCCCTTGGCTGCATCTGTGTGTGTGTGTGTTAGAATGTCATTGCATTGCACTGGACTACAAGTGAAATGTTTAGAATACTTCTCTCTATTTTAGTTTGAAATTTAATAGTTTATTTTATGTTCATGGTGTACCTGTAAAATCTGTCCTTAACATGTATACACTTGCTACCTCCTTCTTAGTCAACAACTAAGATAGGGATCTACATATGTCTATAGGCACAGATATGAATTTACCTCCCCTGTATGCTCAGGAAATATAAAAGAAGATATAGCTACATATTCTGCACAATATTTATTTCAGTTTACAATATAATATATTACTGTAACTGTGGGTTTCACACACACAGTCCTTCATTTGAACAAAACAATAGTGGTTTGCAGAATTTTGCAACTATAAATTTAAGTATCCAATGGCATATAATGTATCTTTATATGCGAGAAAAAAATTTCAGTGGCTCTCCTTATTTTGTTGTCCTCTCTCTAGCTATAAATTTGGTTCTATTCCTTATAAAAAAATGGAAATACAGAACTTGAAGAGATCATATTAATTCACAACAGGTCTAATTGTAATCTTGCATCATATTAATTTTACTTCTGTAGTTTTAGTGTTATTTTTTACCTATTAATTGACATCAGAATGTTGATTGTGATGACAGCAAAGGCAGCCTTGTGTCTGATGGAATTAGGTGTAATATCAATACTCAGAGAGAATACTGATATTCTGTTTCACTGTTCAGTGCAATTTAAATGTTTACGTACCTGGCAGAGTAAAAAACTGCATATTTTTTCTGAGCCAGATTTTTAAT
Organism: Falco rusticolus; assembly: GCF_015220075.1. NCBI lineage: Eukaryota > Metazoa > Chordata > Aves > Falconiformes > Falconidae > Falco > Falco rusticolus. The sequence goes on from NC_051191.1 coordinate 18,952,274, forward strand.
AATGATGTGGGATAAAAAAAGTCTTATTTAACTAACATCTAATATAAATTCAATGTGAGACTTTGAATAATCTTAGTTTCACAGATTTTTGGATCATCATTTATTATTCTGATTAGATATATGATGGAAAGATGAAAGAAAAAAAGATATATGTATATATATTTAAATTCAGTTCACTCTATCAAATTAAGCTGCACAGATTTTTTAAGAATTAATAGAGTCTGTATCTGGTTCTTTATAAAACTCAAGAGGGTTTCCTGAATTGCCTCCGGAGGTAGTGCACTTCAGCCTACGGAAGCTGGCCAGTCCTGATGCCCAAATGTGACTCACCCAAACAGGCAGTCAGTGCAGCTATTGTCAAAACCGTGTTTGTGCAAGCACTGGCAGCCTGTTTGTTAACACAAATCTCTTTCACCTTAACTGTGGCAGTACCTGTGGAAAACCAAGTCAGTTCAGGAATATCATCATGATATTAAGGGAGACAACACAAAACACAGAAGAAACCTGACAAAAGCAGATCGATTGGTGAATGAATAAATAAATAAGCCTTTGCAGCTTCTCAGCGGTCCTGGAAGAACAGTTGTTGATCTCCTGCCTGTTTTGCTCCCAGATGTACTTTTACGGGTTTCACCGACAGTGGCGAGCAGCACCTCCCCAGACAGCACAAGCCTGGGGGTGTCCCCGCGGAGAGGTGCTGTGTGACAGCTGCAGAGCCTGGTCAGCCTCAGCCCAAGGCTGAATGCAGTTCTCTCTGTGACACGCTATTTGAACGAGAGTGTTGCTGGAGTTTTGGCAGCTCGACCTTAACACTAACCTCTCAGCCTGCACTCCTCATCATAAAGGACCCCAAAGTGTCCTAAATTCTCCAACAATTGCACTATGTCCAGATCCATTTAGCTAGTCTAAATCAAAACAATCCCCACATTGAAATATGCTGCATTAAACTAATGACTTACTTGTTCCTAATTATATATACAAGTATATACTCAACATTGATAATCTGTAACAAAATATATCAGCAATTTACATGTTCACTAGCAGGCAATTAGAGTTGGGGTATTGTAAAAATACATAAATAACTTTATTGGTTCCTGATGTTTGGCTTTTCTATTACGATTTACAGTGCTTGCCTCAGTTGTCAAGATCTCTCTTTTACAGCTTGGGGGAGTGTGTGTGTGTGTGTGGAAATGATCCCCTTATACCTAAGGTGTTTTTGTGAAGTAGATGGGAGCATACTGTATTTTTCCTGGACAAATGCCTTGGGAAGAGCTTAAAAGAAGATGAACTAGAGACTTGACCCAAACCCTATTAGGTTAAAGAAGGTGATTGCACGAATTTATTGTGTTTATAGATGGTATACAAGAATATTATGCTTAATTTGTGAGCTATCCTTTCATCTTGCTTTCCCACCATCGTAAAAGCCTGTGGGGTTTCTGGAGCTATAAATCAACTACTGTCAAAACTTAATTTTACATAAAGGCATAATAAGTGAATCTATGTTTGCTAACATCATTGGAATCACCCCACTTGGCTTCAGCAACATTTGCAATTTCAGCCAACATGCAAACTTAGTTTTCCTCTTTGAATTAAGTGGAGTTAGACATTTGTACTAACTAAATCCTTGTATTGCTACCAACAGGTACAGCTCATTGGTGAACAGATGGTACATAGAAATGTGTCTATATAGGGGAAAAATAATTTTCTACTTTACTAACAGACTTTAAGAGAAAAGGATGTTTGGTCCAGTTAACCAAGAGGATCTGATATGAAATACTTTTTTTTCTTTTTTCTTTTTTTTTTTTTTTTGGGGGGGTGGAGTTTGTATTGCTTTTTTTTTGTTTGTTTGTGGGTTTTTTTGTAGTAAATATTATTTTACACAATAGGAAAACTTTGCACAACCATTTTGGCAAGCACTTTGAGCATGGGTATCTTCCAGCTGCAAGGTAGCACAATTTATATCCTCTATTTTTTTCCAAAGTTTGCAAATGACCGCTTTGTTTGTGATAGGTTCTCTCCATCAGATATATAGATCATCAGTGTGTGTGCTAAAAACTGTGTCCTTGCAAAAGTGTCAGCATCACAATTTAAATGTTTAGACTCAATTTCTGGTAATAATTTACTTATATTCATATTTTTTAAGTCATCTAGAGCTGGCACATTCTTTTGAATAGGATTTGTACTGGACTTTGAGGAGGGCTATATATGGTTATGCATTTTTACATTATACATTATTACAATTTGAAACAGGCTTCAGAGTACTCTCCTCCTTGCATCTAAGTTTTATCAGCCAGATTCTACATGAGAGATCATACTTCTTTTATTTGCCCTTCTGTACTATTGAACTAAAATTATTACATTACATGCTAATAGGTACTTTCTTCTACAAAGACATGCTTTATTTTACACAGATTAAATGTGTATCATTAAAATCAGCTGGACTGTTTACATGGCATAACATTACATAAACATACAATTCTTTGCTGGGCTGAGGCTTAACCATATACATAAGTCCCTAATTCACCACAGCTTTATAAAGTTCCACTTACTTTAACTGAGTTACTTGTAACACTTAAATTATAAAAAAGGACAGAAAGCAAAGAAGAGGAAAATCCTTTAGGCTTAGGCAGATGCTTGGCAGCAGGAAGCTTGCAACAAACTGTTGGAGTCTGGCAAAAGTATAATAGAATGACGAAAAGTCCCATACCTCTCAGCATAAATGAATTTTGCTGCTGCTATAATGATAATTAATATGTAGAACAGGTTACAAAAATCAGCAATATTAATAACATATTATCACCCCTTTTCCACAGTTACAGGAACACATTTGGTATTAACGATAATACCTTTAATTTAATGGATTAATTTGGAGTTAGTGCATAAGTTATGGACATTTAGGAAATTATCAGTTAGCAATTCCATATGTTTAATATTAAAAGAAAGTGCTTCACACTGGTACTCTGGTAGATGTCACTTCACAGTGAATTAAAATTGCTTCAGACCTCAAGAATCAAAGAAGAATTCAAAATTATTCTGCTATATAGTCACACTCACGGATATAATCAAAGGTCTGTCAGCACTTTCATTACATTAAGCCATTTTTAAGCAGTTTATAAGTTGGCCATGACATTTTGCTTAAAGCTGGAAATGGGCTGTGAGTTTCCTGCCCGGGAGTAAATTTTTGTTTCTTATGGATGTAATTAGAATCAGATTATTTTCCTGTGTTTCCTATCTGTGACAAAGGGGTTAAAGAACATTGCCTGGTTTTTATGTTCCTCCCACACATACAGAATAGCTCTGTACTTTAGTTTAGCACCTTGCAGATAATGAGGCTCCATTAGTATATAGGCAAATAAAACAGATCCAGGGCAGAGGCTAGGTCACTGGCCCACAGACATACACGTGGGCTGTTTAATACACCACCCTGGTATGGTTGTGCCCACCTCATCCAGAGCTTTCTCAATGTTCAGAAGCACTTTGGGGAGTACCACAAGCTAAGGGCAGTTCGGATGTAGCCATGCAGTTCAGGAGGTCTGGGGGAAAGAGTTTAGTCACAACTCAGATGTAAACTATGACAAGACATCTGACCCTAGGGACAGAGAACAACCTGATTTTATTTGCCTCTTTTGTATAGATGGCAAGCAGATGAGACTGTTGTATTTGCCGGTATACACCTACTCTTAGTATAATTTGCAGAGACAGACTGGTCAAAGATGCTTCCAATTCAGCATGTGCTCTCTATGTTAGCTGGTACATAGTGGTCTAAAGACCATTTAAAGATACCAGTTTGGTTTCAGCTTAATTCTAGATAAGAAGAAATCTGTTTCCATGGGATGTTCAAAACACAGAATAAAATTGCTCAGCTATTGATAACCACATTTATCCAAAATGTGTTATTGGTTAGGCAGAGCTTCAAGAAAATCAAAGGGTGAGATTATGACAGAATTATTTAAAAAAGGACAGTTCACAGATACGCTGCTTAGTCGACTGCTGTGAGCTTTGGAGGCCAGAGGCAAAATGAATGTATGCACAGTCACTGCCAAGGAATCCTTTGAAAGGAAAAAGCTTGCTCATTCCCAAGAGAAATCATGAGATTGCTGAAGAGGTTAAAGGAGCTCAGCATGCCCATCCTCCATTCAGACAACCTTCTTCCACTATAGGGAGTATTTCCAGCACTTCTTTCATCACCTTGAACAGCATCCCAAGTGGAGTCACAAGTTGTTCTCAAAACTGAAAGATAAGCAGTACAGACTTTATTTATTTATGAGCAAGTGTCATCATAAATCAGGAAATGTGACTTAAACACTTATTTTAATTTCATTAGTAGTCAGAGTAATTTTTTAATCATAAAACTTACAAAGAATTAACCTTTTAGTGAGAAGATTACTGTAGCCTCTTCCACCTCTATCCCTGCGTAGGAAGGTAAGTAGGAGTTCTCCGAAAGGAACTGTTTTAGGAAGGTCAACACCGTATGCTTAAAAAAGACATCCAGAAAGTTATCAATGGCAGGCGATTGGTCTGTCTTACAAACATATTAGTAGCATGGTAATACAACTTTCATAGTTTGTACCTGGAAAAAAATAATTAAAACTAATATAGTGTAAAACAATAATTAAAACTAATGTAGTGTCACCAGTTAATCTAATATAGAAGGAAATTATCTGCCTGCACTCAGAATTAATATCTGTAAATAAATTCAGTGGCTGAAGAAAGGAGAACCTGATGCAGACAGATCATTGCTGTTATCAGAAAAAGTAAGGAAAAAGAATAGACCTTGATCCTTCTGCAAAAAATAAGGATAGGCACTCACTGATAAAATTGGAAGCAATATAACAACAAAGAAAAACCACCACAAAACCAACCAAATAAAAATGCAAGAAAGAAAGAGCAGAACACATGACAAGGATCACTAGAAAAGTAGTCTTTTCTACAGATGCTTGACACCCAAAACACAGCACAGGCATAAGGACTGAAGAGAAGGATTCAGTAAGAACCAGACACATAACAAGGTACGTTCTCCCTTCAGAAAGACCACGGCAAGCTGAATCTGCCCTTACTGAGTAGTGGTGATGACCTGCAGGAGCAAACAGCAGGGCTCAGAAGGGAAATCCTCCGTTGCAGGTTGCCTTGCTAGTGAAGCTAACTAAACAATTGTAGAAATACAAGGATTTGGCTTGAGACTGTCACTCCAAGTTAACGGAAACCCCAGATCTAGTGAATTATGGACTCCATCTGCTGTGACTGACTCTCAGTGAACTGAAAGTAAATATAGTCTCTGTGTTTTACGCAGATAAACCATGTGTTTTTCTTGCTATTTTTCCAATTTTAACAAGAATACTTAATGCAAAATGCAATGTTAATGTTTGCCTGACATTCCAACTGGTTGTGGGGTTACACAATATAGGAAATTTCTGAAAAGAAAAAGGAAGATTGCTGTCTACATCCTTTGAAATAACAGTACTTTTGCAGTGGCAAAACACATTCTGTTGCTGTCACTGCCTCAGACTTCTGAAGACTGCTGGTGAGGAGCAGCAATGCCATCATAGTTCAAGGAGACTGTAATCTAATGGTACCTCAATGAAAGATATTATGAATAAATAAATAAACAAGTAGATGAATCAGAAGTACAGTTACTAGAAGTTGTTTTGAGGTATCCTGTACAGAGGCAAAAAGAAAGCAGAACAAACGACAAGCAACCATTGAAATGGGAAAAGTTCATGTAGGGAAAAGCATATTTAGCCTACACAATCTACTAAATACTATTTCAGATCTTGGCAGGACTTATTTATTCCTTCCTCTGTTTAAGACTGAAACTTAGCAGTAAGTACATAAGTTTTTCCAAGCAATAAAGAAAGTGATTTTTCCTTTTTATTAGTTTTTGAACAGCCCCTTGTGACCTATGCAATCATTAAACAGTCCAGCAAAACCTTTTGCAATTGCAATATCATTTTCTTCTACCCTGGTCTAAAACCTGCACAGATTTTGTTTTACAGTACACTACCTAGATAGAAACTAAAGCATGGAAATGGATTTTTCTTTACCATGTAGCTTGTGTGTGTGAAGGAGTCTGGAAATATAACTCAAAAGGTAAATCAAGTGGCTTTATCTGCAACTACTCACTATACACTTCATACTTTGTTATTATCTGAACTTATCCAAACACTAACTGAAAGTAATCTGGCCTCCATTGTTTACTGTCCTATTTGAATACTCATTTCATTTGTGCACGGGGTTTTAATTTAGAACTCATTTGAAAGGGTTTTTGTTCTTAAAATGTGTGTTTGCCACTATTGAGTTCCTCAAGTTTAATTTCCAGAATAAGAAAAAATATCACCAAGTACATCTGAAATGTGGTCCTGGGACTAATTAGGAATGCAAGGGATCCATATGCACTGGTCTTTAGACTTTGGGAGAAAGTTAACATCAGAGATTAGGCATAACATGGCTTCATGCTCCCATGCCCCAACACTTCCAGAAACCTACCCAACTGATAGTAAAGACAAAGTAGAGAACAAGGATGTGGCTGATGCTGGTGGAAACAATTTCATTTCTTTGTTTCTTGTTACTCTAACAAGGAGTTAACGAAAGGCTGTTCTGCACATGGGCAGCTTTTTTAAGCTCACATCATTGTCCTCACTGAGGACTAGGGGAGGACAGATAACATGGAGAAAAAAGTGCATAAAACCCATCATAACCTCCACTGAATTTTTAATAATTCGATCTTTTTGTCTAAATTAATATATTCCAAATAATAAAGATAAATTAGGAACATTATTGACTCCAGTAATTGTTCTTGATCTTTTTTGACTCCACTATTCTGAAGTGAAAATTGGTGGGGGCTGTAGGACAGTCTCAGACAACGTATATTTAAGGCAATAGGGTGAAGCTTACTGCCTAAGGAATCATTTACTTCTCCATTAAGTTTATTATGAGTCTACTAGTTTCATGAATTGATGATGGGCTTTTAGGCACCATCCAAGGTAATTTAGGGTGTCATATGTGTGCTCTCCCTGCACCATGAAAACAGTAAATAATTTAAAATGTGCAGATCTTGATTCTCAAACAAGTTGTTCTGAATCCCACCTTTGGGAATATATTTTCTTATTATTTCACCAGTTCTAGTATTCTAAGAATGTTAAACAGTACTTTAAGAAATAATTTTAGAATGTGGTGTATAGACAATAAAGTTTCAGGCTCTTGGAAAGAAGTATCACATGAAACATCAGTAAAATGAAAAGGTGTGTTTTGACTTTGTCACAACCCCCTTGTGACACAGAGATTTCTTTTCAAGTCTATACAACATTATCCTAGGTATGGTAAAATGAATACTACTACCTTAACTAAAATGAAACGTCAGCTGAAGCTTCATGAATGTGTATTCCAAAATAAATTAGCTGTATGGCATACTCTTTCTTAAAATAAAGTAGGTCAAGCTATTATAAGAGTAATACCACTTTATTACTGTTAATAGTCAATGATTGTCTTCTCCAGTCCTTTGCCAGTTTAATGTTATTTTCTTATTTTCAGGCCAACAGCCTGATTGGCAAGCAAACCACACAGCTGCAAGGCCTGCTTACTTCAGCTTAAGCTTGGAGTGCTCAACTCTTCTAAAAATCAGGTCAGACAGCTGAGGTCAGAGTCTGGGCTGCAACATGTTCCCTACCTTCCTAGTTTGGACTGTGTTAAAGAAAAAACAGACCAGTTGACTAAAGTCTTCTCTGGCTTTAATGCCTGTAGAATTATTGCTAATGGTTTTTTTTTTTACTTTTTTTCCCAACACAAGGACTCAATTGACTTTTTTTTCAAGGTGGACGCAAGCGTAAATAAAACCATTTGGCTTTAATAGGCTGATTTACATTCTCTGGGTTCATGTAAATGATCTTGATGCAAGAGGTCATACTGAGGTCACTATTATTGAGTACAACTGGTCAGAATTGTTTGGCCAAAACACTTTTAAGTGAAAAAAGATTGTTCCATTTCTACTGAAAACTTTTCATTTTCCTTAAAGTTTCTGTGAAAAAAAAATTTCTGAAATAAAAGTGATTTCACTTGGAAAAGGGAAATTTGCATTTGTTCTCATTTCTTGTATTACATAATTTGATTAGTCACACACAAGTAAGGGAAATTAATTTAAAAAGTAAAAACAGGAGAAATTTCTCACAGTCTGTAATTATATTCAAAAGCAAAAAGTTGGGATTCCTTACTTTAACAAATCATGCAGACTTTTCAGCCAGGAAACAATTTTTTTTCAGGCAATGTAAAATTTTTGCAAAGTAAAAATTATAAATTCCAACTGTTCTACTCAAGGCTCAAAACTCTTCTCAGCTCATAGGCTAAATAGTTCACTCAATAACCATCCAGTCTTCTGCCCCTTGGGTCTGATTTCTAGATTCTAGTAGCCCATATTTTCATTTAAAACATAGCGCAACTGCACAGATGCACACCAATATGGGACACACCTTGCTGTGTTTTAGATCTTCAAAGACTATCAAGAAGGTGAATTTATATTAGGAAAGGTCTGTATCATTTATTTTAAAACAATCTAGGTACTTCTTGTCGCTTAGCTAAGCTGTACAGGAAGTCACTATAAGTTAGAAAACATACTCAAAATCTTGAATAAATAATAGGCTGGTTAACTCCAGCCAAGTTTGGGACTGTTGCATTTGACTTGAAGAAATATATGAAATAAGGACTTTAAAGTGAGCTGTCTTCCAAGAAAGCTATAGTCATTGTGATTACATTGTAGGTCACATCCTGTGCTCAATTTTGGGTTTGCAATGAACATGTTAATTTTCATAGTCCAAGGTTTCCATATCCTAAAAACAAAGTAGTATAGGTATAGAATAATGTAGTACGCATCCACTCTTCTGTTTGTGTGTTATAAATGACAGTGTTTACCAAAAAGCAACATGCTATGTTAGTTCTGATCAGATAATTCACTTCCATTTCCTAAATTACTTTCCATGTTTAATGTATGCACATGAACTCCTTTCCAACATTTTCCTAAAATAATTTTTGGGTGGTATTTTGATGTCTGTTGTATAACTGAAACTCCAGATTTACATCTGCACGCCTGCCGACTAAGTTAACCAAAAGAGAAAATCAAACAATTGCAGTATTTTATTAGTCTTAACAGTTTAAAAAACACCCCTTTACAACAAGATAACATCTTACATCATGAAACAAAAAAGATGGTTGTTGATGGCAAAATAATATGCTGAAGAGTGGTTTTGAAGGAATCGAAAAAAACCCCAAAACATTGAGATTATGTTTCATTCATCTATTAGGAAGAACTCCTCAGGCAGTAGGAAAGCTGGACTTTCTCATTTTATTTTCACTTTTAAATTCCAGAAGCATGATCAGGATCTAAAATGTCAGCTTTAATGTTCTTTTACTTTTATATTAGTGTTTAATTGTAAATAACCCTTCATATTTTTAAATATGCCTGGCCTAAGGAGAACGGATAAATTGAACTTGATTGAACTGTTTCCTATTGATTCAGTCTTGTTACCTGTCCCACTCCTGATAATCTGACCTGCTTTAATTACTCTAGAGGTTAGCCTTATAATTACAGTTTGCAATAGTGCTACACATATTGCTGGCCAACACATTTGAATTAATTATGTTTTCCTGAAGAAGAAATGGGACAAGAAACTAGGCCAATTATTCACTGTTAACCAACAGAAACACATTCACACTAGTGGTCCCAAATGTTCCCTGGGCCTCTGTTTAAAATTAATCCATCAGAAAATCACATGGAAGATGCTCAAGACCCCCCTCCAATTATTTAAAATCATGTCATTAAATCAGACAAATGCTGGCACTGCAACTCAGCAGGCGCTAATTTAACCCATATGCTTTGGGACTGTTCCTACATCCTTTTGTCCTAGCCAGTATTTATGCAAGATTTTTTTTTCCCTATAATATAAAATTGTATTATAAGGTAACTATACGACTTTAAGCCTGATGTTTTTTGAATGGAAGCTGTATATATATATATATGAAAAAAAAATCTTTAGCTCAGCAAAACATATAATGATTTCTTGGAGACTAGTATTGTAGAAAGGAAGATCCAAAAAGTGCCAAAAATCTGAAGCCTGGAGTACAGGCATGGAAGTCCAAACACCATGGAATTCTGTTCCATAACAAAGAATAATCAAGATAAATTCCTACAGATACATGACATTATTCTGGAAATACCCTACTGAAAATATTAAATGTATGCTTCCATCTCAGCCTCATAGTCACCTTTATTGTCTTTCTACATTTCTTTATTCCATTTCTTTGTGCTCTTTCTTTTTTCATTTTCTTTCCTGGTTTGTCAGTTTTTCAATATCTTCCCATGTTTCTCTTCTGTTTTACCTTCTCAGATTATTTCCCATTCTTTCCCATATTTAGAACACCTACCTTTGAAATCTGTGTGTGAAAGAAAGGGGCAGAACAAGGTAAGGCTTAACATCATTTGGATTTTTCTAAAATGATGTTGTCATTATGAACAATGCAGAGTGTAAATATTCTATACAACAGCTTTTCATACCATGGCTCATTCCAAAAGGAACATTGATTAAATTATTTTGTTGATTTGTATATGACTTGGTAATAAAACTGTGTGATTTTTACATTTATAAAAATAACAATAATTTTAAAAGCACTAAAGTTTTGGGATTATCAGAATACTAATGAAGAGAAAAAGAAAAAAAATAGTTTTCCAGTGTAGTCATGACTAGTCAGGTTACTCCATTGGCCATTTACTATGTAGTTAAACATGTTTCAGTGCATCCCAGAAGTATGACGCAGGAAGTACTTACCTACACAGACAAAAAAAGGATCTTAATTATTTATAGTTTTGATTTATGTTGTGATTGTGCCAGTGCATGAATTAAAAAGTTTGTATGGAGATTTTTTTGGTTATTGTTTTTGTCTCTGTAATAGCAACTTACCATCTGGAAATGCTAAAAGTGTATAAAAGAAATAGGATTTATATGCAGAAACAATAACCCCTCTCCTAACTTTCTTCAGTCCAGGCTGTGCTTTTGTGTGCAAGCTGCTTTTCTCGACTGTCATTTGGTTTTTGTTTTTGTAATTGGTCATCACCATGAGACTCAAGTATATAATTCTTTGAACGCTTCTGTATATTAATGAGTGCTTCAACTGATTAATGAATAGGCCTCTTTACAGGAAATTCAAGACAGTTATGCAGTTCAGATGGAGATACTTTTCTTCATTTTTGCAAGAAAATTGGCAGTTGTAAAGAACTTTTATTTAAGAAAAATCAAAATACAGTATCACCAAAGCAAGCTCATGCCTTGGACTCTGGAACTGTTCTATGAATTTGATGTTCTTATCGATGTTATACAACTGAGAACAACAGAGAGAAAAGCTTGATAAGATGCATGAGTCCAGAATTTTGCTGCCTCAAGGGAGAGGTTCTCTCAGCCACAGCCTTTGGAATTTCACCTCAGGAAAACAATCCCTTCTTTTGCTGAAGGAGTTTCTAAGCTCTTGCAGGACACTTGCCAGTGAAGTTCCTGAAGCAACTGGCACAGGCTTTTCCTGCTGCCTTTACAAAGCATTGGGTGACCATTAGTCTCCCCCCTCCCTGACCAGTTATGCCCTTCCTGGTTGACATGCAGGTACAAAAGGCAATGACAGAGGAGACAGAAACTGGAATTAAAGAAAGCAATTGATACATATTTATAGGCATTTTCATAGGACATTCCCCAAAGTTGGACTGGCTGAACCAAGAATACAGAAAGCTGAGGGATGGAGACCTTACAGAAGTGGCAGGAGGAGCAGAGGCAACAGTTCATACTAGAAGTTTAGAGACTAAAAGGGCACAGACTGCAGAACAGACCCATTGCTGATAGATGGATGCATTTGCAGCATTCTCAGAAAACATCAGGCAGACAGAACAGAGAACACCTTTAACTGGAGATCTGCAGGATTTTTTGTTAATGATATTTCTGCACACACACCCCCCAACACACACTGCTCCCACCCACCCCACCCCCCCACCCCCCCCCGACTCACAAACAAGGAGGGAAAGTTGAGTGTGATCTTTCCAGGGTATTGGCCTTACAAGAAGTGTTCCTGGTCAGTTTTCCTGCTCAGTCATCAGTGTGGTATAACTAAGAGACCTGTGCAGTCAGGAGGCTCTGCATACAGACCAGCACCAAAATCGCCCATAAGCTGGTCGGTCCTACTATGATAACTTGAAAGCTGCCAATTGCTTTAAAAAAATGGAATACACTGAGAGAGCAAATAATCCATGTCTCAGTCAGGACAAAGTCTAAACCCCTGTCAGATGCCCATCTTCCTTCACATACTCCCAGTGGAGGTGTATGTTACTAACAGTCTAAAAAATTGCCCTGTGTAGCTGCTTTCCCCAGATGGATCATTAGAGGGAAAACAGAGCTGCACATTTTAGTTGTGTTATTTAAAACATGACTGAAACTTGCAGTTACTAGAGCAATTAATATGGTATAAGAACCTACACAGAATAGAAAAACAATATGATAACTTATACAGCTTTTCTGAAAATATTTACATATTTTCCCTTTCCTCTGAGCAACTGTAAAGCATTCTTTCATTCTCTTCCTGTGCCTAGTAAGATCCAGGAGGGAAAGCATCCTCAGCTTTGCCTCAGGGGACACACAGCAAGACACACTTGTGTGATACGCACATCTCCATGAAGATGAATGTATACTATCTAGTCAACAGAAGCACGCTTTACATTTAATGACAAGAATTAGTCACCCCAAGTATGTGATTCATGAAATAAATAGGTTACACACCTCAAAATTGACTGTTTTGCTCCACTTAATATAAATAAGGCTTATTTAGCTCAAAACTAGACACCTAATCATCTAAAATTCAATTAAATGTTTCCCTGCATGTGTTTTCTCCTCATCTGTCTTTTTGCAGGCTTTAACGGTGGTGCATCCCACATGCTACTCTGGGTTATTGTGTATTTGCCACAGTGAGAAGCTTCTGATATACAATAAATAATAATTCTGTGGTACTTCAGGTTTTTGGCAGAATCCATTTAGTGGTAGCATTAAATGTCTTATGACTCTGAAACCCAATGAAATCAACTGAAAGTCTCCCCAGTTTTTGCGTTGGGATTGTATTTAAAATTTGTTTTTCTAGGCTGCTATTTTCTAGAAGAATGTCTCCTCAATTTCAGTTTTAAAGAGTTTGTAGTGAAAATGAGTGTTAGTATATGGTTTTGGACTGAGAACACAGTTTTATAAATCTCAAATTCAGTTACATGTCAACAGCTTAGCTGCAAGGTAAATTTCATATATGAAAAGGGGCCATGGAAATCGCTGGAGTAATTTCTTTCTGAAGTCTTGCCACTTCTATTGTCTAACCCTCTTCCCCTCTCCACAGGACTTTTATTGTCCAATACATCTTAAAGCAAAATTCATCTTTAAAATCAATAGAAACAAATAGGAAGAATTTAACAAAGAAACCATCTTTTTGGAATAAACATTGTTTACAGATCATTTTACAGTCTTACTTTAGGGTTGGTTTCATAACTCAGAGCTGGTTCAGAGGTTTTGCAAATCATTCACTATCTGGATCCACCAAAAAGAATGTAGCTGTTTTAGCTAAAGAATGCAGCAGAGAAAAGGTAAAAGCAATATAGTTAAATGGGCAACATGATTTTTTTCCTTATGCCTTTTTAAAAAATACTCTTGAAAACAGCATACTGTGAGCTAATGCTAATCATATGAGGACAGATAGCGTAAACAAAATCTATCCAGTGATCTAGTTCCAAACTTCAGAAAAACTGTGGATCCTTTCAAATTTTCATTTTTATACTTCCAAACTTTTTTATAATGTAACATTTATTTTTGATAATGCTCAGAACTATAAATCATTTTACTTTACAACCCCTGAGTCTTAGGATTTATGAATACAGAAGAAAATCTGTTTCCTATTTGCATGCTCTACTGTTTGGAATTATATGCTAGCAGGAGAAAAATCTGTCCTTATACAAATGTGATAACACAAAAATATATGAAGATGCCCTTGCTTAGAGGTATGACTATTCAGTCTCAATTGGACAGATCTGGTGTGTTATGTTACTTGAACTATGTAACGATAAATAAAATTCTTGGCTCACAAGAAGAGGAATCTATTACAATATATATGGGCCATATACTTCATTCTGTTTCTGTTTTGTGACTATATTTCACTGTAAGACTCAAAGGTTGAGGATCAAGTGTTCCCAATTTAATATAAATTTATATCACTTTTATTCCCAGTGAGTTCCCAGTCTGGGTACTATTTGTCTTAGGGTGTAAATTCCTTTCTTTGGTTCAGATCAAAGTTCTATTGTGCACTGTTTTCCAATGGAAACTAATATACATTCACCAATGATTTCTCATCTTAAAAAATAAGAGTATTAATCAAAAAGTTCCCAACTTCTTATCGTTGAATGCAAAAAGAGCTTTCTGCTTTTTAAATACAGCACAGAAACACATACTAAATGTACTTGCCTTTTCTGCGTTAGTACAAGAAAAGCTTCCATATAGCAATGGGCCAAAATTATTAAAATGTTTCCTCTTGTTCCTAATACACTTCAGAAAACTGTGTCTTTTGGAAGAAAATGTATGCAATTTATACAGACTTTAACACTAGAACTCTATAGTTGTAGCAATCAAGATGCTTCTGCAATCACTGAATTCTTTTATAAAGATATGTGATCTTTTACATGCTGAGAATTTAGATTTGTGAACCAGGAGGATGCAAAATTATCAAAAGTCTATTAGGTATCTGTTCAAGCTAGTATAGCGAAGACAAATCAGTGTCTGAAGGCAGTGACACAGACAAGAAAATGTCTTTTTATTTGCAGTCCCTTTTCCTCTGGGATTTCATCAAAAAATTCAAATGTGGTTACTTGAGGTTACTTTCAATAACGTTTCAAGAACATATCTTTAGACTTAGACATATCAACCTGCTGTGAGCCAAAGCAATTTCACAGGAGTGCTGTGAGCTTCACAACTCAGCCCTGGGTTGACTAGGTCAAGAGAAGAAAGATTAGGAACATATGACACCAAAAAAGAAAAACCTCCTGGGTCAGTGGCATTTTCTTCTCTTTTAAGGTTATGAGGAGACTAATACCAGCTAGGAATGTTAGCAGGATTTCCAACGTCTTGATCACACAATGACTTCTGTAGGATAGTCTCACACACCTACAGAAAGCAAAGAGTTGCATTCAGGCACAGAGGTCTGTCCAATTGTCAATATATTGCAATTGCAGTTTCTTTACAAAAAAGAAAAGGTAAATGAAAAATACTTATTTTACAAAGGACTAATTAAAATAATTGACATTCGCAGTCATCCACATATATAATTAATCAAAAATCCATTCTCAAAGCACACTATCTCTTTCAACATATGTGTATTACTGCATTCCATGCTGAATGAATGCCCCAATACTTACATTTGAATGACATTCCTATTCAATAATCCATCTGCTCAAATGATGCTTCTAGCAACGGCTCTCAAGTTTAGTTTGATAGATCTAACTGGCTATGCCATCTTTCCAGGGACACCCCACCTTGGTGTTTTCCACAAGGATTTAGATGGACTTCTGTTTATCTTTGGCCTTTCTCAGGGAACATGGTGGGAAAATGGCATGCCTAGGCTCACAATGTAGACTGCACAGAAGTTTTGAAGTTCAGAAGTCTTTTCTGGAGAAAGCTCCTGTCACATCAGTTTAGCAATTTTCCCATGAGGGTCTCCATTCAGACATTCTTAAAGAGAAATCAGGACAAAACGTACAGCTCTCTTGTTAAAGCAGGACATTTTTCTCAGCATGTTTTATAATCTATTTCAAGAGTTTCTTCAGGATATGGATGTCTTGCAAGAACTGTATAGACATCTACTGAAATGATATACATTTCAGGAATCAATACTGACATGCCTAGGCCATAAAATAAAAATAGGACAAATAGCTTCGACTGAATCAAGTTTGTCTAATTTTTTGAAAGGTCTGATTTTATTTACATGTAAATATGCATTGCATTAAAGTTGTCAGCACTGACTATCTATAGTTCTTAGGCAAAAGCTAACAAAACAGTACTTGGTTACAATGAAATTAATAATAATTAAAAAGACATTAAATTTAATACACTCCAAGAAGAAAAATTAATAAGCATCCAAGCATAGTTAAATATGATTTCCTAACAAAGGCCATGTGTGATTTCAAGATGGCAGCGTATCAAGAGTTAAAAGACTGACAGCAAAGTTTGGTGGTGTACTAATTTGTATTCATTCTTGAAATGCAGCCTTTCACAAATTATTTTATCTTTACAACTCTCAGAACAAAAGGTCAAGAACAGAACAAGAATGAGGAGCTAGCATGGACCTTCCTGATGCCTATTGTAAATTAAGACATGTTTTTTTGCTTATACTTTTCAGACTAGATGACAGTGTATTCACTCCAAACAACTATACAAGGCTCATCCCATTCCTATTATTTATCATATTTCTTGATTAGCTGGTAATTGCTATAGAACATTTTCCTACTGACTACCATACAGAACAATTTTGTTATAGTGTGTCCCTGTGATTTACCGTGTCTCAGTAGCTTTTTTTCTTGTCCTAGACTGTATTCTCTAGCTCAGAGAATATTCTGTGCCCTTGGCCACCCAATACACTGTTTTTCTGGCCCACTGGATCAAGTGCTACTTAATGTAAGGCATTCATTTGTTTAGTATTATTAAATAAACCCTCTCGCCCCCCTAGATAAATATTCTGTGTTCATGGTAGTGGAAGAGTTAGCTGAAGGAGTGCATAAAATATTGCGTTTACCAAATTGCAAAGTACATTTGTAATGTGCAAATGTTTTTGCACCCTAGAAAAATTCTTCAAGCCAAATCTACATTGGCTGCTACAGAAGGTTGGCTTAATACCTAAAAAGAGAGGCCAGGGCACTTGTTCAAATGGATCCAGTACCCCTGGCTTTAGCACAGCTAGCACAAAGGAGATATAACCAGGCTGTGTTTTGAAAAGCAGCTGTGAAGTGAGGGGTTATGCAAAAGGCATGTATTCTGATTCTCATCTTGGCAGAGGTGACTTCCAGATCCTCAGTTCCATTGCACTCCACCTAAATAGATTCAAGCTACTTGAAATTTATGTGACTAGACCTAATTTTTCTCAAGCTAGCTGAACAGCCGTGATGAAACACAACACTAGTCACAGTAATATTATCTTCATTGTGTGTATCTTTAGCTTCCATGTCACATGCTATAGAATTTGCTTTTTGTTTGCCATATTAACATGGTCTTCTATTGGTTGTGTCATTTCATCTTTACTGTCTACAATACAGGCAACACAGGATTTCTGAAATTATACTTTATAAATTTTGTCTTCCTTGTACATACACTTGTAGCTGTATCACACTGTTCTACCAGATAAACTTTGAAGTTCAGTGCTAACTTGCCTGCTTGCACAGAAAAACCTGGTTTACATTCACATTTTTCAAAGATACAATTGGTGTGTGGAAGACAATAGAGAGATTTCAAGTGGCTTTCAATTCTAAAGGCATGGGATAGACTTTGGACTTCTGAAGTCATACAGGCTGAAGAGGCATGATCCCACTTGTCTGGGTATTTTCGGGTGTGGTTTTGTTTGTTTGGGTTTTTTTTCTTTTTTTAAGAAAGGAAAATGAGCGAGATCTCATTGAAATACATCTTGGATTGCTACTATGATGGTAGCAATTTTAACTTTCCCAAATATTTGAGAATTACAACCTATGATTTCTTTTTATTTATTTAAAAATAATAATATTGGCTTAGTATACCTTACGGAAAAGGGATTTCAGAAGCTGGCTTCTAAAGAGAACATTTTAAATACAGAATTCAAAGAATTTTTTTTAGGAACAGTCTAGTTAAAATCCACCAGAACTGCTTAGGCTGAAAATAAAATTTGTCTTTCCGTATAAACACTATTGATAGAGTTCAAACATCGATAATGAACATAGCAGGTGCTTGTGTTGCACAACCCAGTATGGCAGCTAAGGTTCTTTCACAGTGAAGAAATTTCCAGGTAGTGTAGAGTTAGTATAGCTTTTTTGTATAATTTCCAGCCAAAGCTGAATATTTACCAAAAGTTCTAGTTAGGGAGTGTTTTGCTGTGTGAATAGCCAGAGGCTATCTTCTCTTAATGTCTTTTTTGAAATATTTGTGAGCATAAAAAAAATATCAAACATCTTCACATTATTATTGCCAGTATTCTTTCTGGTGAAATCTCTGGTAGCCTCACTAGCAGTAAAGTACAAAAACAAGTGAGCAGATGAAAACATTAATTCTTGCTTCGGTACCAAAATTATTTTGGTACAGAAATCCTTAAATGATTTTTTTTTTTTTTTAATCAAAACAACAAAGAATCCTTGGAACTAAAGAAATCCCACATTTAAAGTTAAGAATGTGCTGAAAAAATAATAATTTTATCCTTGAATCAAAATCAAGAAAATACTGAATCAAGGCTTAAATGCTGAAGATCTAAAAACTGAAATACTACAGAAGCTGGGAAAAATTTTTAATTTGTTTTGAAGGTAGAAAGACACTGAATTAAAGTAAGATCTTAGCTGGCAGAAGTTTTCCAGAATAAAATGAATATGTGAAAGACGACATAAGAAGTGTGAGTAGCTGGATTGAAAACATATAAACAGCAGTTTATAACAGTTTTAAAAACAGGAAAAAAACATCTGGGCTTCAAAGAATCATGCTGAAGAAAGGAGACAAATCTAAAACCTGTTTAAAAGAGATGACATTTCAGCAACTTTCTAGGGTGGTTCCTTAGCCACAGCTCCTCCTGAGATTGTCCTAGTTCTGCTGATTTTCAACTACAATAAACACCTGCCAAAATCATCCTGAAATCTATCTTAGATACTAAATAGAAGATTACCAAGTGAGTTAGAAGAACAAACCCAACAAAACGCTTTTAAAATTTCAAGAACCATAGTATTTTGGATGCTATCCATATGAAATACTGCTCTTTTTCAAGTATGTGAGAGCATTTACTGGTATTAAACAGCTCTGGGAATTGTCACTGTCATGAAGGAGATTAGTGTCTTGTGCTCTCCTTATGGTATTTTCAACTTCTGAACCAGCCTGTGACTAAATTTTTATAATTAATAACGTTTGCAGTACTAACGCTGACCTCATTTGTCTCTTAAATACTAAATGAACTTTAACCTTCAGAATCTAAAAATTCTTCTGTAGAAACAGAAATCTGATCATTAATACATATAAACAGAAAATACTGGACTTTCTAATAGCCAAGTAAAATGGTGTCTGACATGTTCTGGCATTCAGAAAATGAACAGGTGATAACACTACTTGCATATCTCTCTCTTCCTTTTAATCTTGGAAGAGTCTTTCCAGCAGGTTTATTTTCAGTTACATGAGCAGAATGCAAAGGAACAGCCTCCCTCAAAGTTTTGTTTATTCTAGAGGATACACTACTGTCTGTCACCCCAAAACTAGAGGTTTGCAACTAGGTTAATGTGAATACCTGTTTTTACCAGGTAAAATGGGGTAGTTTTGAATATGAAATATAAATACAAATGCCCTATTCTGCATACTTTGCATGTCTTAGTCATCATTATCAACAATTGCATTTCACAACTGAGGACACTGAGGAAGGAAAAATTAGTTCCCCAGAAGAATAACTTTATTCTAAGTATTAAAGCTCTAGTCATTCTTTTGCCTGTTAATAAAGTTATCTACGTATACATAAGTTTGAGTAACAGAAGTGGGTACAATGGGTACAAACTGAAACACAGGAGGTGTTGTCTGAACATCAGCAAACATTTTTTTACTAGTAAGATGACTGAGCACTGGCACAGGTTGCCCAGGGAAGTTGTGTAGTCTCCCTCCTTGGAGATATTCAAAAGCCTCCTGGACAATCAGCTTTAGGTGGTGGCCTTGCTTGAGCACTGAGGTTGGACAAGATTATTTTCAGAGGTCTCTTCCAAACTCAACTATTCTATGATTCCATGTGGTTCTGGGTGTATCATGTTTGTCTGTTTCCATAATGCTTAAAAAAAAAAGTGGATAACTAATAATTGCAGACAGCAATTGTCTTTCAGCCATAATACAAGATGAAGAGATAAATGTCTCCCTATATCATTTATCTGTTACCATTTTCAGTACTGTCATCTGTTTTGAAAACTCTTCAGATTGAGTGAAAACTGAATAATTCTCATTAATAGCTATTTTGGCTGCAAATAAAAAATTAATGCTGTTTTGGTTTGGTCTGTTTTTTAATGCTGTTCATAGATACTACAGTACAATATGAACAGTGCAGACAGTTCTATCTGTCTCTTGTTTCAGGTTCCTCTGAAGTTAACGTTTTGAAAAATGTTTCAGAAGTTCAGTCCAAAAGAAAAGTATTTTTCAAAATTCTGGCACTTAGTTTAATCTTTTGCATTGGAAATCCTTTGAAAGTTAATTGGGACACATTTGGAAAACTGGCCAAAGCCTAACTCTAAGTTTTTTTTAATCCGTTTTCAACATGAAGACTTTAATCATTACCTTAGTAGTTGATGAATTTTGATTACTACTAATCAATCTCAATATATTTTTGTTTAAAAAAATAAAAGTTTTAAGTTAATGAAGACTTAACCTTATCAAAACATCTAGCAAGAATGGACAGAAGGCCTCATTTCCATTCAATTTAGCTTTAACTGGTGTTCATTGATCAGATTCTGTCCTGAACAGTTTTATAACAACAGTAGGGAGTTTCTGATACGGTTTTCCTCTTACACATGGAATATTACAACCATGGACTCAGCTTATACACTAGCATGAACAATTGGAAGCTGCTTTAAATTAAATCAGTAATCCAGAAAAATAATTAATCTCATTTTCTAAGTGTTTTTTTCGAATTCTGCTGTCAGTAGACAAAGATATACTTCATTACAATAAGCACTAGCTGATTGTCAACCTTTTCTGAGCATTCTCAAAGACAAGTTAAAATCTAACTGCTCATAAAGTCTGAAGTTTCTCCTGCATAGGGAGTAGGTCTCACTGGGGTATGCTGGAGATGTGCTAGCAAAAAAGGAGTAGGATATTTTAAGACTTAAATTGTGTATTACTATTCATTAAAGACATTGCAGAATTGCCTCTGAGTAAAAACTAATGACCAAATTTTCACTTCTATACCTGATTTATCTTCAGTAGCACTCTCCTGGCCAGTGTTCGTACTCCAGGGGAAACCCAGCTGTACTTGCTCCTAAATGTTAATACGATATTGTCCTGTGACTGACTTAAATGACTTAAAGCATGCCAGACGGGATGCTTGCCTAGGAACGTTCCCAGGGTCCTGTCCTAGGAGAGCCCCTGGATCATTTCTTTAAAGGCCATGATGTATGCCTCTGACATAAGGCAGGCAGGGTTTTCTTTTCTCTCAGAAAGCTCTTGTCATTCATATTTCACCAGTTACAGAGAAGAGGGTTTGAGGGAAAAAGCATCACTATTCACATGTTCCTTCAATAAATTTAGGATCAGTTACATGTGGGGTTTTCATGAGAACAGAAAATATTTATTGTGGAATGCTTTCTTTCCCCATGGAGAAAACATTCTTTCAAGTTGTCAGTTTGTGGCTCTTTACATCAGTTTCAGTACTGACTATGTTGTTATTTGTAATGACAATAGCACCTGAAAAAACCAAACCCACAAACATATTTAAGCACACTTTTGTATGCTTTTCTTGAGATCTGAAACATGATTTTTCTTTAAAATAATATTTTAAAGTCTTTCACATGCATGCTAGATAGTTTGTAAGCTCACATTTATACATACAATTTTTGTGGAATGCAATTAGACAGAATAAGGGAAAAGTCCACTGTATTAAACAAAGGAAGACTTATGGGGCACAAATGGGAGGTAAGGTTTCCATTTTCTCTTGGTGAAAGTCACATGTCTTTGCTTTGGACTCAGCAATGGCATAGTCAAGCTTAGGTTGTTCTGGATCAGTTTTCAATTATAAACTGCAATTTTAAACCTATCTTGGAACCTCATGTTCTAAGAAAGTAAAACTCCAGGAAGTGCATGAGGGCATGTAGAACTATGAATCAAAGGAACTTCTGTTTACTTCTAGTGTCAAGTCTGCATAAACTTATTAAAAGTTTCCTTTATTGAAGTACATTGTAGTGGAACAGAAGCATGCTTTACTTGATTATGCTTGTGGAATGTCTTTTGTAAAAAGAATATTTTGGAAGCTACACCCATGGAATGAACACAGATTCCAAATCTGACTATCCAGTGAAGATGCTAATCAGAAATGTGCTTAAATGATTGAGTAGAAAGAAAATCGGGAAACTCACTCAAATCAGCAGTGAATTCTTGCAAGCTGCCAACAGTTAGGTAAGATTTTTTCCTGCCAACAGCAATAGGATCGTAAGTTTGTCTTAGTTCTCTGGCAACAAGTTTGATCTTAATGAGATTCACCAAGTTAGTGGTAAATACAAGATCAGCTGTAGATTACCTTAGAAACTGAAGTAAACAGACTGGAGCAAATGAAAACCCTTTTAAAGGCAGAGGAAGATAATATCTTGGTAACACCAACTGAACTGATATTCACTGTTAGAAGTTCTTCCCTCTAGCATTAATTGGGTCTCTTAGCTGAACATCTTATTTAGGCACTGACTCCCATGCACCAGACCAAACAGCTGCATCAGTTTAAGTCATAACCCCCTCATCTTTCTACTTTGTCTTCCTGCCAGCCAGAAGTTATGCAATGGAACTGGGGTAATAGATGAAAATGTGTTTATGCCTCAGTACAGATTAAATGGTGCAGCTCTGCCACTTCTAGCTTCAGAGGTGCAAACATAGTTTTCTTCTGTCACCCCTTTTCAGATTGTCCAGCAAAGTGGTAAGGTAAAAAATAATCTCCAATGACCACAGTTTGATTTGCCAAAGGTTTTAGTCCTGTTCTTTTTAGTGACTCACTGAAGTCATCTAAATCCATTTTTTAACATTCCACTTTTTGTATTGTTTCTCTTGCTAAACAAGGCATCAGTTTGATTGCAATTTTCACCAAAAGGATGCGATGACAGGACAATTCATGAGAAAGGAAATTTCCAATGTAATTTATGCAGATCTGTTCTCTCTGATATTACAATCAGAAAATTAATAAAGTTTTTATATCCTGGCAAACTCCTTACGTGCTTTATGACAAACGGGGACAAAGTGCGATGTTTGTATTCTCTATTTTTTCCTCTTGTTTAGCTATCAAGAAGTTAACTTCCAAAAGTGAATTACTAACTGCCCCTCCCCAAGTTAAAAGTGAAGAGGTACACCAGGAATTTGCAGAGAAAAAAGAACAAGCTAAAACTGGTTAGCTATTGTCTCCAAGTCTTATCTTATATTGTTTCATTCTCAAAATATCTACGCTTTGATAATCAAGATTAACGATATATTCAAGGCCTTGTTGTCACAGATCTAAAGCACTTGGAAAAAAGGAAATATATTGAGCTAGGTCCTAACCAGTGTTTAAAGGAAGGAAAAATAGCTTGTTCCAGCTCAACACATATTTCCTTTGGATGTTTTTAAGCATCATTTATATTCTTCCTTTGGACATCTAGTGATATTCTGACCTCAAAATACAACTAAACTAGCCTATTAATATCAGAAAAGCAAGAAAAATAAACGTTTCAAAACTTTATTCAAACCCATTCCTGATTGAGATGCTCAGAACAACTCATTGTGAACTTGTATTTTCTCCTATTTCTTTTATATGAAATTGCTTAGAAACAGAACATAGTTGAAACAAACATTTCAGTAAGCTCCTTGAAATGACCCAAAGCCAGACATATTTTTGCTGAAGGGCTGCAAATACTTAGGTCATATTACAGTTGATAGCAGTTTGTTTTGTTTTTCTGCCATAGCTGCAGATGACAGAGATCCAAAACCCATTGACTTGAATAGGTTTTGGACTGACTGCGGGGAAAGGATTTCCACTGTAGACAGGAATGCTAAAAACACAATCAGTTAAGGCTCCAGTTTCAGAAAAATTATTTCAGTCTCTCTCTGTCTTGCACATGCACACGTTTGCTTAGGATCAAATTCTCTCTCCATTTCATGTCAGATAACTAAAATCACTGAAGCCATTCAAAAAGCAGTGTTATCCGATGTGAATAAAGCTTTAAATACTTGCCTAGAGGTGGGTATTTTCTCCTCAGGCCTTGTTGAAAAGCTATCAGGCACACCCTCAAATGAGGTCAGC
This sequence comes from Falco rusticolus, assembly GCF_015220075.1. Lineage (NCBI taxonomy): Eukaryota > Metazoa > Chordata > Aves > Falconiformes > Falconidae > Falco > Falco rusticolus. The sequence goes on from NC_051191.1 coordinate 18,976,520, forward strand.
AGATTCCTACATGTTTTTACATAAAAAATTGGCATCAAAACCCTTACTTGTATTAAAATCACATTAAGTTGCAGTCAGGTACTCCATAGCTGGAGTATGCCAGACCTGGAGTTGCTTTTTCACCAGACAGAAACAACCTAGCCTCAGGCTGGCTGTGCTTTTCCAGGACTATAACTCACAGACACAGAGCGACTGGTCCAGACAGCACTCACCAACACATGCATGTCTCAAACTTCCTCAGAACAGCTGAAAATAGGATTGACTCAGTTACCAAGAGAAGAGGACCAAGGCAGAGCAGCCAAGTAGCTTGTGCTATCAATCATTTATTTTCAACTTTCAAAAGAAATCATTTAAGAGGGCCGGGGTGCATGAGAGGAGGAAAGTAATGAAGAGGGAGAGAGGAAGAGGGAGAAAGGAAAAGGAGCTCTGACTCAGACAGTGAATCACTTTTTTTTCTCCCCTGAACAAAAGTTCAGGCCTACCATGAGGAATAACTAAAGATCCCCTGAAAAAGTAACTTAAGTATCCCAATGAGACAAACAGTAATTTTCAATTTATTTTTGGTAGTCCTTTTGATAGTTATAGATAGATATAATGATAGTCCAAACAAATTATAGATATTGGATTCATTAAACCCACAGATTTCCATGTTAATGAGATACTTATCAAGATAATACATAAATTAACTTGGATTTTTTGTAAACAATATTTCATACTGAACAAAATAAATGCAATTTCCAGAATTACCTTAGGTGACACAGAAATTGAAGACACACAAAGTGACTGAAGCCCTTACAGGGTGACTTGGTGCATCCACCAGGACGTGCTGGGGCTTCTGGAGATTTAAGTGCTCTTCCTGGCCATATCACTGGCCCACTGAATACGGATTAGCCACTTCTACTTCTGTCAGTTTACTAATGCCCTTCTGATAACTTAAGGATTGATGGTAGAGCAACAATACGTGAGATGTTTCACTCAATACTTTAAAATATCTTTTCCTTAAAGCAGCAAATGAAAAGGATGTTGTTTTAATGTACATGAGGCATGTTACTAAGACATGTGATATGTGACAGTCACTGGAGCAGACAGGCAGAGGAAACCGGAGGCAGAATCCATCCTCACAAAGACACCTAGATATAAATGCTAACAGGAGTGAGGTAAATAAAGAGCTAGTCAATGGAATCTGGAGAGCTATTTGGGATAAGACCCATGCATAGGCATAGGGAAGTAGTGCCATTGGATATTCTCTGGGGTAACCCACCTGGCCTTCAGCTGTCAGAAGGATATGGATGTCCCAGAAAAGCTGCATCATATTTGCCAGCTCTATGCAAATAACCAAGTTACAGTGTTAGATGTTGATGTTTAGCCAACTGGGTCTTGCCACATATCAGTGTTTAATTTGAAAGTATTCGCATTAGTAAGACTTAAATAGCCCTTAGGTGTCACAGACTACACTGTATGAGGACCCAGTTCCATAGCACTAAACAAACCAATATAAGGGCAATCTGAGATGCCTTCAGGTATCCTACCTGGAATCCAGTCAATGGTCCACAAAGGCACAGTGTTTCCATGGGTCCTGCATCTTACCAGTCTCATCCATGTGTGCATGTGAGACACCCTAGGGCAGCCATCAAAAAGAGTACTAGAAGCTCGTGTTTTGTTAATAAATGCCAGTGATTGTAATGGGAGTTGAGATGCTTATTTCAGATGTAGACACATTTAGATGCCTCAGGCTATGAGGTGGGTCTTATTTTCCAAACTCCATTAGGATTTAAACTTAGTATAGTTGTCAAGTTTTTCTGCAGGGGCATCAAGACAGCTCTGTGGAAGCACATCAGTGAAATATGTGGCACTTGCAACATTTGGGGACTGAAAATCAAAATATCCAACACGTGGTGATTACCATAGTTAAAAAGCTATAGAGCTGTAGTTTCCAAAATTAAGTTTGTGTCTTCAAATTTCAACTTAAAACCTCAAGTTATTGTGAAGCCAATTTTTTAAGTCTGATTCTAATTCATTCATGAACTAATGACCATTATTCTATTGGACCTGTTAGCAATTATAGTTTTAAGTAACTAAGGTTGGCATAGGTGTCAAAATTTCCCAGGTTTTATACTTCAATTCATAGATATTTTTCATCATTTCAGACTGCTAAGATTTCTGTTTACTCAGAACCCTTTGTGAAAACTCTTTGAAATTTATATTCCCTGCAGTCTTTTTTTTCATTTCTGACTCTTTATAAAAATGTAAAAAATATATATCACAAAAGTACTCCCATTCTTATCACATCTCTCAGCAAAATAAAGAGAATGGATTGAGAACTTTAAAAAAACGTGTGTTCTTATTCTATACGTTATTTTGTGAGAAAGCATGCTCAACCAAAGCTTCCTGATTAAAAGCCAATGTATCTATGGCATCCTGGTGATAGTTACACTACAAAGATACATGCTTTCAGTACTATATACAACATATGAATTAAACATCTGCCTACTACTGTAACAACATTAATATAAAAGAACTATTAGAACTGATGCAATACTTGTTCTTAGCCAAGTAAACTCTGTGCTACTTTGTTTCATTATGTGTAAATATGTACATGCATTGTTTATAAACTGCGTACACTAAGGGAGGCTAGGTCTGACTCACAGCTGAGGGATTAATCATGCTTTATGTACAGGGGATTTCAGAAGAGATTGTTTTATATCAGTACTCTGACTCTTCACAGTGTTCCTTTTCTTGTGTGGTAGGGCTTTAAGGCCAGGCAGCCCAACTGGTAAACTAAATCTACAATTACATAACAGGCTCAAAGAACAGAAGATTAAAAGCACTAGCAAACCAAGGTGCACAATAACTTAAACCATATATTGAAACAAACATACGTAACAAACTTATGCTTCAAGGCGTAAGTCAACAGCTATGTATTAACTATTTGGCATGAGCAAGACATTTACACTCTAAATGATTCCTTTAGCAATCTCCTCTGATGCAGATAGCAATGAACAACATGGAAAGCTGGAAGTCCTGCCTGAATGTGCAGGTGGCAGGAGCTCAAATGGAACAAGATCAAGGGGTACCTCTCAAAGTGTAAATCCAGACTGGTTTTTGAACAACTTCCATGCGTCATAACAGCAGCAAATGCCTTTTGCTTGTTCATAGCCTGAATTGCTGTTTATAGAGCTGTGTCAATGGTGATTGTTTAAAATTACTTTGACCTTGAGGCAGCACAAACCAAAGAGGTTAAGATTTGTATTTGTTTTACAATCAGAGAAACAGAAACTCAGGGCTCTGAAAACGAAGACAATTTTTTTTGTAAAGTAACATATATATCTTTCAAATGTGGAACAATTAATGCTTTTTACAGGAAGATCTAGATTCCTGATTGCAAAATAGAGTGGAAAAGATCTTAGAAAGTAAACCATAACTTAACAGCTGAAATTTGTAGAACTCATTGTTCCTCCTGAAGGCATAGGCACACGTAGGGAACAAGAGATCATTAAACTTAATAATTTTCCATACTAATTTTAAGGCTTTACTGCTTCAGACTTTTGAAGCCAACTCATTAAAATCATGATGTGCCATACAAAATAGAAATTAGAACATGCTTATTTTGTTGGCTCATGGCAGTTAAGTAGGTGAAATCATCCTGTTTTAATTACAAAGCAACTCCTCCCCGTCCCAAACTATGTTTCTTATTGTTAATGGCTTTCCCCTAATAAAATGCAAAGATTATTACTATATAGAAAAATTTATGTTACTTCTTGACAAAGAAGGAATATATTTCCTGTCTACCATGTGTCTAAATATTATTTTCTTTTCTAGTTCAAACAATACCACTGAGTCAAAAGTATCTTTTGCATAAAGCAGGATTTATCCTCATTTAGGTTGATCCTGAAAAAGATATTAAGGGAAAATGAGTAATATGATGAGAAATGTTAGACTGAAGTCACAGGACAGGAAAAGTGGTTTGTAGCAATCTTCCTCATGAGTACATTTCCTTTTATTTAATTAAAGTAAGATGAGCTACTCAGAACCAGGCTATGTTCCCCATTAGACTGGAAATATCCTTACAAACTGAGGAGCTATGCCCCATCCTGTATGTCAAGTACTCATTACATGTTTTTGATTTACACCTTTAAGTGCAAACTGATATAAAAGACATTATACAAAACATTTCTCATAATTGTTGCAAAAGTTTGAATCCTGAAAGTGCCATTTCTTGGGCTCGGAGAACACACAATTCTACTTAGAAGTGCTGACTTCTCCTGCAAACTCAAATGCCATGGGCATTCACTCAGAAGGACAGCTGTCAGAGAAGAAGAACTTATGTTCTTTTCTTGACATCTCTCTTGGTGCCAGTTCATAAACTCAGAGGCAAGAAACTTTGATTCAAAGCTCCTTAAAAAGTGAACTCTACGAGACATTTTCCTCTTGCAAGAGGAGAGGCTGAACTACCAAACTCTTAAGATGTTGCCTGCTCCGCCTGGCGGAGCTTTTGAAATACCATCTGTTCGGATTTGGAGCAAAAAGCTTGCTCCTCCCAGTCTGCAACACTGTTCAGCTGAGGGGACCTGATTCCCACTATTGTTTCTGTGTTTTACATGATTCCTCTATGTAAAACAAGCATAAAGAGCCCTGGAGAAGAAACTAAAATTTGCCATTTTTTTACTGATGTCCAGAGTGGTAGATCATATGCCTTATTTCACATTCAATAAATTATTGAAGATTTCCCTGAAAAAAATAGAAGATGCTGACCCTTTCAGTAGTAGGAAAAACACTGAAGTGACATTTCACATTACCTGAAACAATGCTTCAGCTGTTGCTTTCTTAATGACTATTTTAATCATAGAATCACAGAATCATTTAGGTTGGAAAAACCCTTAATATCATGGAGTCCAACCATTAATGTTTATCTCAGTTTGTTTTAAATCAGATAGTTCAAGGAGTTTTCCAAGCCATGAATCCAAATCTCAAATATGGTGGAACACATGAGCATCTAATACAAAATAGTTTTTCCTCAAATATGTTTTTAACAGAAGTCTGCCTCCTGCATGTTTTGCAAACTGCTTACAGGTGGCAAGGAAATTGTTTTAAAACATTATAACAAAGATTAATAATAAGCTTGTGCCACCTACCCAAAGAGACCTTAAAAGATCCCCAGAAAGTAATCACAGAAAAATAACACAGGGTATTAGAAACAGAAGGACATGCTTAAAGAAGTGGAAAATGCTTTCCAGCAAGGGAAGTAGAACTAAGCATAAACTCTGGCAAGTTGAGGAAAAGATAGGCCAAAAAATCACTTTATTAAATGATTGCATGAGGGATAAAAACTACAAATAAAACTTCTTTAAACATATCGAAAGCAGGAAGCATGCCAGTTTGTCTTCAGGGTTCATAGATTATATAAAAGGTAAAAAAAAATTCTCCAACAAGATGCAGTCATAGCAGAAATTATGAATTATTTGCATTGGTGTTCACTATAGAGGAATGTAGGTAAGCTCTGACACTGAGTCTTTCCTTATGGCAGACAAATCCAAGGCAAGAACTCAAACTGAAGGGTTCTTAGAGGAGTTTTAGAGTTCTGATGAGTTTTTTATCTTTGATAACATGAAGCAAGCAAAATATTCTTTCCTTGAAAATCCAAAATTGGATTGTATTTGAGATTGTCAGAATTGCTCAAATCAGCTTGGATGCTGAAAGACTGAAGGTACTGAATGAACTGGTGTGTTTTCGAAGAACCTGTTAGGATATATCCAGGAAAGTACACACTGAGTAAATCTTTTTCTTCTTGGACCAAGTAGCTGGACTGCGTAACTAACCACATGAATAAATATGACATTATTGTGAATAATCAGCATGAGTTTTGCTGAAAGAAATTGTGCTTCACTACAGACCACTTGAGAGAAACAAGTTACAGGTGAGCTGCCTAATGTACTATTCCTGGACTTTCCAAGAAATTTCAGAAAGCTCCTCGTCAAAGTCCTTAATCTAACAGGAAAGGTTCCCCCACAGATTAATGATCAGTTAAAAGCTGAGAAACAAATAACGAGAACAAATAATATGAAATGTTACTAGTGGCAATCCATCAAGATCTGCACTTCAATGCATGTGGCTAAACATAAATGGCCTAGGGTGAAGAGGAACACAGAAACTTTGTTGATACCTTTTCAAGGCAGTCATGGCAGAAACAGACTTTAGAGAGTTGAAGATATCATGTGCAACTGGGTGATTAGATATTAAAAGGTCAAATGAAAATTTAATGTGATAAGTGATAAATACAAAATAGTTAAAAGGAAGTCTAGTTGCTCATGTATCATGATGGACTTAAAATAAACTGCTTTCAATGAGGAATGGGGTTTTTGGATCATTGTTATTTCTGTAGAATCACCAGTTCAATGCTCATCAGCAATCAGAGGAAAATATGATGCTATTAAAGACAGAATAAGACACCTTGTACCACTGTAGAAATCCGTGGCAAACACAGGTCTTCTATGTCAAGTACTCCTCACCAGCTCCCCCTCCAAGTAAATATAATAAAACTTGTAAAGGTATAGAGATCTATGATAAGGGTGATGAGAGGTAAGGAATGTTTCTCATATGAGAAGACTTTAAATAGACTAGAACTCTTCTCAGAAAAAAAAGGAACTGAGAGTGATTTGATAAGTTGTAAAATCATGAATGGGCTGGAGAAGGTGAAGGTGGCCGAGAAATAATAATCCGCTGTATTTTATAACACAAGGATGAGAAAGCACCAAGTAGAATTATCAGGCAGTATGTTTGAAGGCATGAAAGGAGTATTTTTTCTAACAACATTTCATTATATTGTGGAACTCACTGCCACAGATAGCTTCCATTGCCAGAAGTGTAAATGGGTTCAAAAACACATTAAACAAATCCAGGATTGGAAGATCCATCAAAAACTAATAAACCTGAAGATGTAGTGCAATCTTCAGTTTGAATAAACCACAAAAAATGATGGCTGGAAGCTGCATGGCTGTGCAGTTACCATAGCATTTGCTGACCGCTATTGACAGTATGATATTGGCACAGATTAGTTTTAAATCTGACTAAAACCAGATGCATTTATATTCTTAACTTTTGTCTCCGTTTCTAGTGAGTTCCCATTACCCTGCACACAATTCCTTAGGTACATAACCCCTGTGTTCAGTCTTTAGTGACCATCTTCATCCGACTAAATTTATTTGGGCCTATATATTACACAAGGACATCCCCATTCATCTTCGACCCTTGGATTATACCCATAGAGAGAAACTGACATTCGTTTATGATCAAATCAGTCCAACCAGGACCACATTTCTCCTTCTGGAAGTACATGTCCCTTTTCCTTGATGACCTAGGATTCTAAATTAGGCATGTTAGTTCCATCGTAACAGTTAGTTAGGACAGGTGCGGATGGTAGAATAGTTTTAGATTCCCTTGGCTTATTAAAATAAAAAAGTGAAAAAAGAAAAAGAACAAAGAAAAGGATGAGAAGAAAGGTGAGAAGGCATCTAGAAACAAGGAGGGAAACTAAGAACACTAAGTTATAAAAGAAGTTGAAATAATTTCTAATGATTATTAAAACTTGAAATGGCCAACAAAATCAAGATGTAGCATTTTTTAAGTGTGTAAGACATTTCTGCATGTGAAAATTTCAGTCTTTAATTTTGTTTTAAACTCACCTTTTCCAGCCTCTTTTGTTTCAGTAATATGAATAAACCACTGAAAATTATTCATCCATTGAACTCTTTCCTTGTCATTGGACTACAGAGTAATTATATTGAAGGGAAAATAAAAAAGTCACAGTTTATAAGAAATTTTACTGAAAGCACAATGAAGACTTTTTCATATTTTTTAGTGTTGGTTTCAATCTGTTAGGTATGCCATAAGTCCTATCTTTTCTTATTTGGCCCAGGCACATCACTGCCCCTCTCGTGTACAGGGGTTCAGACATATGCTTTTTTCCATATATGGTTAAAAGTGATCTGCCAAATAGACATTTCCTTTGCATTATAATACCTTTTAGCTCCTTTGTAACATTTTCAGGACTCCTCTAATTCCAGCTCCAATTCATCAGGGAACTGGTGAATCAGTGATTTAGAAATTGTTAATTAACCTATACTTACATCATAGTATTACTGTCAAAGAATGTAAAAGAGGCATCAGCTTTTTTAGAATGTGCTTTCATACTCACTTCATAGCCAAGTCCAGTCTCATCTGAAACTACTTAAGTCATTAAGTCACCCTTATAGACTTTGAGTATTCACCCAATTGGCCAGTTTGCATATGTTTAGGTTCCAGGGGCTACAAGAGTCTCTTAGACCCCAGAGGCCAGTTACCAAACTCTGTAATCCATAAACCAGGTAATACTTTGTGTATAGCTATAATTTCCAACTTTGATTAAAAAAGAAGATTTATTTACAGAAAAGTGTCTGAATTTTCATAGGTCCCATACAATAAGTCTTGACCAAGGTTTTCTAAATAAAAAATAAAAAAATCAAGCCTGAATCAGGCAAGTCTTGAGGTGTTTCAAACAGCTCAAAATTACTTTATTTTTTTAAAGGACCTTCTGTGAGAGACATTCTGCCTGTACTACGTCAAAGTGAAAAACAAAGTAAGCTTTGATAATAGCCTGCCAAGCAACAGTCCTGTTGCTGCGATGCTATTACTTTGTGTTTCAAACAGTTGGAGACAGAAAAGGTGTTGCCTTTCAGTACTCAAATTTCATGATTCTCTGCTACTTTTTTCCCCATCACATGGGAAATCCCACACAAGGGAGAAGATATATACGAGTACAACTTGCAGTTACTTTGAGATGACAAATACCATGATGAAACAAAAGAAATTTTCCATTAAAATAAACCACATGTCAGATTTCAGCTCAGATTCAGTCAGGTCTCAGCTAAGGAGATATGCCTTAGCTGTAGATCATGAAGTAAATACATATCTGCTTTACTCAAAGTGGCCCATAGAGAAACAAACAGAAATATGAGCTGGCGTTGAGTATGAGAATAAACAGAAAAGCCTTCCAAGAGCAGGCCATCTCATACTTTTACCAATGTACCCCTGAAAGAAAAAGATACACACATCTCCTTGCCTTAGGCAATGCTTAATTACCTTCTATCAAAATAAGCTGTGGAATTCAAGGCCAAACATTTCCAGTGAATGCTGGACCTCATATTGCTTAAGGTATTCCCTGTCACCGGCTGTAAAAAACATGAAGAACTGATGCTTGCCACAAGGTCCAACAAAATACAATTCATTTCCTTTGTCATAGCTGAAGAGATTTCTCAGGATTCCTATTTATCGACTTAAAAATAATTAAAATTGGATTTTGAGAGTAAAGAAAATACTGGAAATAGGGAAGAATAATAGAAAACTCTCCTGTTACAAGTGATTAGCTTTCTCCAGCCTTTAATTAGCCAGACAAGGGAGATAAGCTACACGCTTAGTGTTCAGTTTAGTCCCTTCAGACTGATTTCCTCCCCACAAAAAGCAATGATGAAGTGCTCAGGAATTTTTTTAACAGTTTGTTTGTTTTTTCCTTAGTACTGCATTGTTTCAAGGAAAGGAAAAGATTTTTTAAAAATGTATATATTAACAAATTTTCTCTGGGCAAAATTTCATGTCTACCAGGAAGAAAACTGAGAGCAGGAATGATATTATTGCTTCTACCTCCCCTATCTTTCGTTCACTCCCCCTTAATCATACTCCATTCCCAATTTCATAAAACCTAATTTTGTCTTGACTCTGACATTCAGCTAAATCTACACAATGATTGCTTTCAGTTCAGCCTGCTTTGGTGTAATTCCCTAGATACACACTGGGGAATAAAGTAGTCCAGAAAAAACAGGTGAACTAACTTTCTTGACGTGAGAAAAAAAAAAGTCTTGAATGGCTGACAGGGTTTGAGGCCTGATATTTGAAATGTCCTGGCTGTAAGGTAGATCTTGTCCTTCTTGGATGAGAACTCAAGTTGCATATTTTTCTAAAATATTCATTTCATTCAATCCAAGACCCAGCCATGAGTAAATTATATAGGCCTTAGTAGGTCATCAAATATTCTTTTCTCAGCTGAATTAGTCAAACAGCTTCTAGGGAGCTCTTTTATGAATGGGACCATAATTATCCATACACTTAATTGCAAAGAAATAGGAATAGATTGTTGGAAGGGTCCTAATACATATGTAAAGCTCCCATTCCAGTTAAAACAAGCACTATATAGTAACAGAAGTAAAAGCAATTCCATTTGAGGTTGTCTTTAGAAAAAAAAAATAAAATCATTTCATATATAGTTGTATTTCAATGTAAAACTAAATAACTAAAAATTTCTGTTGAAACTAAATTTAAACAAAGGTCAGACAAGGCAAAATGACTATTGTATATTTAAAGGATATACACTGATGCTTCAATATTCACTGTCCTAATTGCAAGGCTATACCTGTGAATAGTTGGATGACAGTAAAAGTGACCATTTCTATCATGATGTTGACTTTACATTTCTGTAAAAGTTCCATTTGGTAACAGTTTTAATATATTATATTTTTGCCATGAACATACCTTTATTGGTAACTTTCTATCTAAACAACTTGGGTTTAAACTTCAATAATAAATGTTTACTTAATTTTTAAACCATTATGTTTATTACACTTTAAAAGCACACACATGCCCCCAGTGATCCTTTTTGGATGCAGATTTAATTAATATAGAATTTAACTTTTTAAAAAGAATCTGTACACACCATATATGCCTTGGGAATTCATTTGATTCCCTGTTTTAGGATGGTTTATGCAACCTATTTATGCATACATTTGATACAAAGTAGAAGAATCAGCTATATAGGTAAAACAAGGTACAGGAGTCATGTAAGGGAGAAGTATTTGCATAGTTAATGCTTCAAGGTTTCAGTCAAGTTTTTGTTTAAAAATAGTTTCTTCTTGATTTTTCATCTTAAGTTATCTACATTTTCCCTCCTGGTCTTCAGTATATATTCTAATATGGGATACCTTAAGGCTGTGGAATGTCAGTAGTCCCTCTGGCTCTTGTCAGGTAGGCACAGATTAATGCCAGTAGGAGAGATTTCACTCTGGGTAACTTATATGATGCTACTAACCCTGGCTTCATCTTGCTGGGAAACTCACAGCTGTTTGCTATTGGATGCAGTGGTAGTATCCACAGCACTTTTACATAGACTTTTCACTTGTGAGGCTGAAAATAGAAAATATTCAGCTGAGTTTGCTTTAAGAATGAGACCTCAGAGAAGACTATCCAGCTAGAGCAGATTTAGATATAAAATTGGAAATCAAGATACTAAAGTCATGAGCAATAATGAAACCATTACTGAATCCAAAATCCATTGTAGATCTTGTTGAACCATAAGTATGCAGATCATGTGATGGCTCCTCTGCCCATAGCGACTTTTCCCTTGAACATTATCACTTCCTCAACAAATAGTTTAAGCAGACTCCAAAACAGAAACCACATGGATTTATATTCTTATAATCTGTTATTCTGGCCCATATTAAAAAGTAAAAACTTGAAAATTGGTTTTAGTCTAAGGGCCATAATGCTCTGAAAGTCTTTAAATGGTGAACATAAAGACATATTTTCTTCCCCATATTTCAGCTTTCATTGCACCCCATGATTTCCTGTATTTGCCAAATTTTATGTTATGTTCGGGTTTACCTCTCATTATTATTTCAAAAATGAATGTTTCCCATTAATATCATGACATAATATCTTTCTCTTCCATGTCCTATACATGGTAAGTCACCTATCTCTTTTTTTCTTTCCCATATAACATAGCTAACTTAGTATTCCCTGCAAATACCTCATCCCTCATCTTTGTTTCATAGTTACTAATTACCTTTTTTCTCAAAAGGTCTAACTGATGATATGTTAATGAACCTTGGAGCGGTCTCTTTCTGACTTTGAGGCCTGCACCATTTCAGACCTAAAGAAAAGCTTCTGT